>NC_141900.1:75583673-76833673 GCF_057802395.1 Ceratotherium simum simum
CAGTGATATGGATTGGATGTGGGGAGAAAAACATATTCATATGAGTACATTCCTAAAAAATATGGTATAGAACAGTGAGTGAAAGCAACACTTTTCACACTTATGGCCTCTTACTGAAGTCATCCTCAGCCCTCACCCTTCACCCTATTCCCCTCAGTTGGTGTCATTCTCTTAATAATATATCTTCTGAATGGCTTACTTAAAAGTTCTAGACTGAGGGAAAAAACAAGAGAATAGATTAGATGAGAAGATGATCTACATCATTCAGTTAGTGTTTCTATTCAGCTCATCTAGAAACAAAGATTAGTCATGATCCACTTAGTAATAGACGTTTTGATTTCAGAAATGCCAGGTCCTCCCCAGATTATCTTTTGCACTCATTGCAATTTTCCCCTTAAGACAACTCTTATTTTTGCCTGTATTCACTCTTTATTGTTTTCTCTAAGAATCCTATTAGAGAGAGTTCAGGTTTTAAAACTAAACATAAAACTGCATCCTTTCTTAGTGGCAGGGATCCACTGAGAAATCCCATTGACAGCCTCTTCTGGGCTTTTAAGGTAGAAGTTTAGTTACCACCTATTGATTGAGTTTGATTTCTCACTTCTTGGGATCTGGCCAGGCAGAGCTAATTCCTTCTAGCAGAGCAAGGCAGGTGGGCAGGAGCCAGAATTGGGAAAGAGATACAGCCACTGCAACTAGTCCAGGTTCAGGTATGGAAGAATAAAGTGAAGTGTGTAAGAACCAGTCCAGAGACCAAAGAGGTGCTTGGGCAGTAAGGCACATGGTAGGCCGTTGCAAAAGGGAGTTGGAGACAAAGAAAGAGGGAGCACACTAACTACAAATCTCAGGCTTAGGATTCTCAGAAGTCCAGGCAGGCTGTGCTGGCATCCACCGGGGAGCGTTGAGCTAGGGCTTTAATCTTTGAAGAACAGGACTGAAAAGGGTGGGATATTAAGCAGGTTACTGGAATGAGACCTGGGGAAAAAAAACAAAAACAGAAGAAACTCAGTAATAAAAACTGGAAGAAATCAAGAGGCTATTTAGCCGTATCTGTAGGCTTTCATATAACCTAACACTGTGTAGCATTTTAAAAGAGTGAGGTAGGTCTGAATGTTCTGAAATAGAAAACTATCCATGATATATTAAATGAAAATGCAAATTTTAGTGTATAGTGTATTTTTTCGGGAAAAAAATGTATGTTCTCAGTGAAAGGAACCTTGAGACATGGTAAGGTAGAACTATATTCAGATGAATGATAAAGACAGCTTAGACAGATACGTTGTTTGCCTTTTGTTTTCATCCTTCTATTCCCCTGGAAATGTCCGCAATTATTGAATAATAACTGCCTAAAGAGGCCAAATGTCACTGGTGTTTATGAAGAGAGGCAACATATTGTGGGGTGCCGTCGGGAGTGGTCAGGCCACAAACTGCCTGGGTTTAAATCCTGCTTCTGCCACTGACTGCTTGTATGACTGAGGAAGTCACTCAATTTCTCTGTGTCTGTTTGCCCATCTGCAAAATGGGGATAATAGTAGTACTTACTTCGTAGTTTAGTTATGAGGATTAATGAGCTAATATTAAAACATGTAGAACAGTGTCTGGCTTATAAAAAGCTTTTTACAAATGTTTGTTAAGCAAATAAATAAAACACATACTCGCTCAGCTTCCAGGAATCAGTCAGGAGCTAATCTCAGACTTTTCTTTCCATTTCCATGTAGATGTCTTTCTCTTAGGACATTAAATTTTTTTTTTTTTAAAGTATTGTTTCAAGCACCACTACGGAAGAAATACTTGTTAAAATTCTTGTCAGCAGATCATTGGATTGGATTTTTGACCTTAATCCTTCTGAAATTAAGAAAAAAAATCACACTAACCTACTTTAAACTGGCTGTTCTATGCATTTGTACTCTAACGGTGTAGGAAGTAGATATTGTTCCACGGTTTCTTATATGCAGTTAATCTGATATCTAGTTTGGATGGTCTCTAACTTGCTGGTCTCTTTTCCCTCATGGATAGTGCTTTGACAGTTAGAAAAAGTATACCACACCAAAACTGTTTCTGGGCTCCTGCCACACACACACTATGAGTCAGTCTGACAGAAGATAGTGCAGTTTACACATTATGAATGGCCAAGTGACTGTTACATGGAAAAGAAAAGTCATTAGATACACTGTGACTTCAAATAATGAGATAGAGTAATAGGCTTTTGTTTTAATAGGGCTTTGAGAGATTAAGCCTCCTAAACCTTTGAAATGCCATCAGATAAAGTTAAGGAAACCAGCCCCAGATAATAAATATATAATGATGTTCTAGTTAGAACCCCTGCAAAATTTGGAGATTTGGCTTCTCCTAAGACAGCGAGCTGTCCTTAGCTGACATGTTTGTTTGCCAGTAAGTAGAGATGCTGTGGTGAATAATGCTCTTTTTGCGTTTGTACTCTTTTTGGTACACATGTACCATTCATAGAATGATTTCAAATTAATTAGCATTGCAGCTGAACTATGAGATGATATCACAATTTGGGTTATTGAGTGAATTTAGTAATTTTAAAGTGCAGGTAGTTTATTCTCTCTAGCTTAATTCCAAGAAACTGAACATTTCAAAATTATCCCTTGGTGAAGGTGAGACCAGTTGGTATGCTAAAATGGTGAGAATAATTATCCCTTCCTGAGGATTTTTATGAAGAATAAAGATGAAAATCATTACTGTAAAACATGTTGCAAATCTATTCAAATATATTCTATTCATGAAAAATTATACTGACTAGTATCCTTCATGTTGCTTAAGTATATAAGCACCCATAATTTAAAGGTTTAAAATTTTTTATTTTGAATGTACTTTATATGCCCACTGAACTCATTATGGTGATGATTTTTACTTTGCTTCATGGCAGAAGTCCTACCTATAGAGATAAAGGAGTAGAGTGAATGGAGATGGATTAGAATGGAAGCTAGATAATGTAGGGGCTGTATGTTTCTTTGCTCCCAAATTAAGACATTCGGATTAACAGGAAGACTAAGAAGTTGAGCCTTTCTCTCCATGCAGCCCGTTGTTGTCTCTTGCAGCCACTCCCTTGGACATTGGGAAGAAGTAAGGGAAGGAAAGGTGTGTTTCTGTGCACTTCTCTGCTGTGTGCTGTCTCCTGGTCCCAGGCCCATCTGGTGGGGTGAGGCCTGAGCCAGTGTGAAAAGAGAGCTGGCGAAGGACACTCATCTTCTCATCTCCCAGTCCTTAGGGTTTTCTAGAATAGTTGCTCCATAAATTGCAGGAGATTCCCATAACTAAATAATTCCTCCTCATCTTCCTTAGAAATATTGAGACAATTTGAGCAGATCCCATTTTAAAAATAGATTATGAAACAAAGATGCAGAAAATATCTTGATAAATCTGTGGTAAAACTGAAAGTAGGTTTTTCATTTCTGGATTTGATCAATTCAGTATTTTGCTAATGAGGATACCAGTTCAGGATTTAGCTAATCCAAAATATGTGTGTATATATATAACATATATATAAAACTCCTTCAGTAGAAGGGTTTCTTATTGGGAATTCTGAGTGATTTATAAATATTGCCTCATTATTTTCTGTAACATCCTTAGAGCAAGGTAGAAGTATAAAATATACATCTATGACGAGGTATGGCTAGCACACCTATTTATTCAAGATCCTAATGGACTGCCCTCAAGCCAGAGAAGAAGTTGCATTTAGGAATCCAGCAACTCTGCTTTTTACTTGCTGCATACATTGTGTTGAATGGGTATTATAAGGCAAGCCATGATAGCTCCGGATTAGATTTTCATGGAGTTTAACAATTTAGAGTGAATAATATGTAGTAGTGATAGTAATAATAATAATAATAATTGTTATTTTTATAGACAGCATGTGGGTTTGCCTCATTTTAAGCAAACTTGAAAAAAAAATACATGTCAAACTTTTAGATTTTGGCCAGTCTAATCAGTGAAAAGGGGTTGTCGCAGTGTGGGTTTGAGTTCCCTTGTGAAAGAGGTATTGATTTCTAGGAGCTCTTTATTAGTGAGATTAGCCCTTCATGATATGAGTTGCAAAAATTTGTGGTCTTTAGCTTAAATCCTGTGCTAGATTTGTCACTAGAGATGTATCATTTATTTTAGAGTTGAAAAGGACCTTACAGTTCAAATCCCTCAGTGTACAATGAGAAAAATTGGTACAGAGAAATCAAGCTGTTGGCTCAAGAGAGAGCAAATCTGACCCCTAGATCTTTTCTAGGAAGAAGTGTTCCATGTAGCTAGAAGGGGTTGAAGAAAAGAGGGGAGAACTCTTAGTTGCAGCTATGTTTATGTAATAGTTTTATACGACATTGACACAGAATCCAAAGCATAGTTTGTAGCTCTTTAATGTTGAGAAGGTGCAAATCATCATTTCAACAATTTAACAGTAGAGAAGATAAAATAAGGATTTCAAGAAATATAATCATTGTTTTTACAACCTTAGTTTTAGGAGCATTGCTGATTAGATGTGTTAATTAATCCAGCCATCTGGTGACACAAATTAATTGCGCTTATTGGGATATAATATAAGCATTGTGAATCCAAGTTATTCTGTTACTTTCATTCTTTCTAACGGATTTGTTATGTATTATCAACTTATTACCATGCAGTAACTTACATTATGTAAACAATGCTACTTGAAGCCCAGGGTGAGGCATAGAAATTCATGCCCAGCTGGAAAAAGCTGAATGCCAGCTACATGGTAGCAAGATAGAAGCTCTGCATCAAGGTCATTCCTACTATTATAAAGCTTTAAAAAGAATGGAACAAAAAAGAGTCATGGTTGTATGGATGCCTTTAAGGGTGATAAAGTTTGAATTAGCATATGCAGGACATTCTAAGACAATGTCCACTCTGTTAGTTAATTGGTTGGGGTGAGTTCTCTCTTAGTGTTTCATTTGCCTAATTAGCTGTAGCTCAGCAATTAAGTCATGTCACCAGCCCACTACGACACTGAAGGACGGTGATAGTGCTTGGGTGGGTGGCTCTGCTCGGTGCAGACTGTGCATATTAAATCAAAGTTGCTGGCTTCCTAAATGGCTCTCCTTGTCTTTTAGAAATAGTCTTTTAGGTTCTTGGGAACCGTCTTTTAGGTTCTTGAATGAATCTGTGAATTGTCCATTTGCAATTATAAATGCACTGAAACAAATAATTCCATACATGATTTTGTGACTGTCGCGTTGTAATCATTAAAAATCATTCAGTGTTCATGTACCATCTTTCTAAAACTGGAATTCAGATACAAATAAGCATATATGTTTAGTTCTCCTAGAAAACTTCTTAATAAAGATAAAAGAATTTTGTTCTTGCTGTTGTTGTTGCTATTAATCTGTCAAGTTATCCTTAAATATCTTATTTTTAACTAAAATAAATTGAAATATTCTTTAAAAAATTCCTCTAAATTCCTGCTTCATAAAATATCTTATTCACTGAAATAAAAAATAGCATGTATTATTGTTTTTTTTTTTTTGGTGAGGAAGATCAGCCCTGAGCTAACATTCATGCTAATCCTCCTCTTTTTGCTAAGGAAGACCAGCTCTGAGCTAACATCTATTGCCAATCCTCCTCCTCCTTTTTTTTCCCCCAAAGCCCCAGTAGATAGTTGTATGTCATAGTTGCACATCCTTCTAGTTGCTGTATGTGGGACGCGGCCTCAGCACGGCTGGAGAAGCAGTGCGTCAGTGCGTGCCCGGGATCCTAACCTGGGCTGCCAGTAGCAGAACGTGTGCACTTAACCGCTAAGCCACAGGGCCGGCCCTGATTGTTTTTAAAACTATATATACTTTTATTGATTACCAGAATGATACATGTGGGTGTAAAATAATTAAGACTATAGAGAATGTAAAAAAGTATAAAATGAAAGTTCCATGTAATCTCACTCTCCAAAGATAACTACTTTATGGTTTCTAGTTTTATGTCATATTTTGAAAATCTTTTCTCCCCCTGATTAAAAAACAGCAACAACACATATAGTAGGAAATTTCAAGTCTATAGTGAAGCCAATATATATATATCTCACACAATTTTACCACTCAAAGGCGAGCAGTATTGGAATGTTTGCTTTGTATTCTTCCACATTTCTTTCTGTGCTCAGAAACTATACATATGTTTATATACCTACACGGATAGCAAATACATAATCTATGAATTTTTTACAAAAGGGTCAAACTATACATAGTTATATCCATCTGCTTTTTAAACTAAAATCATTTTTAGTTTAAACTAAAGATCATTTTTCCATGTAATTTATAACGTGATTTTTAATGGCTGCATACTATTCTATCACAACAATGTATAATATTTAACCATTTGTGGTGTTGGATATTTAATGGGGTTTTTTGCTTTTACAAATAATATATTTATAAATATATTTTGCTGAAATTGTTGAAGATAAATATATGCAGAAATTCATTATTATCTCCTTAGGATAAATTCCTAGATGTATAATAATTGTTAAACAACAAAAATGTGCTCAATTCATATGTACACACTTCTGGAATTGAAAAGTGGATGAGTAAGATCTCATCATATATTTAGAATGACTTTAGCAAGTAAATTTAAAGATCCCAAATTTCAGACTTTTAATTTATATAGATGATCTAGGTTTAAACATTCTGGGTTTAGATAGTCAACTAGTTGAATATATAATCATATCATTTGTGCAAGGGAAGCCTATTGTGCATGTTTTAATACTTACACTCTTGTTTATGTCACTGAGTTTCGTATCATTAAATGTTTAGAACTGTGTATATCACACCAAAACCCAAATCCAAAGTGAAAAACAGTCAAATACAGCTTTTATGGGATGTTCAGTAACAAGTATAACAAGATTTTCTTGGAAAGGATATGGTGACTTCTCTGGATGATTTAAATTTCTTTTTTGTTTTAGCAGACCTTACTCTTGGAGGAGAAAATAAATTATGTTAGTTTTTTTGTTTCAAAATAAAAATAATTATCGTAACTTGAAAAATGTAAAATGATACTACTTCAAGTGTTGATTAAAACAATGATTCTATGATTAGAATAAAACTACAATTTTGTGAATGTGGTAACTGTAATAGCTACTGTATAGAGAACTCATATTAGTGCCCAGCACAGCCATAGAAGCTTCTTCCTACTCTTATTAATCCTCAGTGAGGCCAGGATAATGATATGTGTGGCAGGCCTGAGTACTTAGATTTTATTTTATTATTATTATTTTTTTTATAATTTTATTTATTTATTTATTTTTTCCCCCAAAGCCCCAGTAGATAGTTGTATGTCATAGTTGCACATCCTTCTAGTTGCTGTATGTGGGACGCGGCCTCAGCGTGGCTGGAGAAGCGGTACGTCGGGATCTGAACCCGGGCCGCCAGCAGCGGAGCGCGTGCACTTAACCGCTAAGCCACCGGGCCGGCCCAGTACTTAGATTTTAAATGCTCCTCAAATTATTCATCTTTTTGATGTTTTGGATCCAAGAAACATTTCGACGTCTCTGTACAATTTGTTAGACTTTTTCAGTGTACTATTAAAATTTCGTTAAGACCATAGCGTTTTCATAGAAACTGTTTCAAGTTGATTTGGCATAACCTGTAGCAGAAGTTTTAATCATTTTATCCATCTTTTGACTGCCTTAGTGTCTTAGTTTAAGACATAAAGACTTTTACAATTTAAGTGAAAACTCAGTACTTTATGCTTTCAAGTAGTTTTTGTTTAGCTTGATTTTGCTCTTTTAGAATTTATGGTTTGCCAGAGGGAAATGAGGAATTCAGATGTAATAGGAGTGATGATACAGTAATGTGACTATAACATAATGAATTTCATTTCTGGGTGGCTATTTTTATCCAAGGGATTGATGTTCTTTAGAATGATACCTGTAAAGAGATAACTAAAAGTATTTCTGAAATATTTTCAGACTTGATATATCAGAGTTTCACTAGAAAAACAGAACTGGTAGGAGTCATACATATATATAAGTATATATATGTATCTATATATGTGGAGAGAGAGAGAGAAGTAAGGAGTTGGCTTACATGATTGTGGGGCTGGCTAGGCACGTCTGAAATCCCTAGGGCAGGCCATCAGGAAGGGCAGGCTAGAACTCTTAGGCACAAGTTGAAGCTGCTATTCACAGGCAGAATTTCTTCTTTGTCAGGGAGGCTTCAGTTCTGTCAACTGATTGAATCAGGCCTACCTAGATTATCTAGGATAATCTTCCTTAAAGTCAACTGATGATGTACTTGAATCACATCTACAAAATACCTTCACAGCAATTCTTAGATTAGCAATACTTTGATTAAATAACTGGAGACTGTAACCTAGCCAAGTTGACACACACAAAACTCGCCATCACATTTGATATCGGAATCAGTTCACAAGTCATATAAAAGAACAGCTTCATTAATACATAATTATAGTTTGTGATAAAAACCAGCAATCCCCAATTTGACTACTTAACTCAGGTACTAGTTTGGGCCATACAAAATTCTGTACGTTACCAAAAAAATCTACCTTCATAGCACTAATATTTTACCCGAGTTGAGATTATTGGAAAGAAAGTACGTCAGGCTACAATTACAATTTTAAAGAAGTTTTGAGCAATGGCAGCATCGTTGGAATACTGATGGCTTCCGAACAGAATTTTAAGGGGCAAATGGTCATTTAAATCCATGCTTCTCAAACTGGGATTCGTGATGCCCCTGGAGGACATACTTAACTTTCCTCTGCCATTAGAGGTACGCCAATAGAAAATACCAGATAAGCACTGCTTTTAGTTAATGTAGACCAGACAAACTGCTTCTGTAAAGGGCCAAATAGTACCTATTTCAGCTTTGCAGGCCGTAGAGTTTCTGTCACAGCTGTTCAGCTCTGCTGTTGTGCTGTGAAAGCAGCCATAGACAATATGTAAACTAATGAGCATGGCTGTGTTCAATGAAACTTTATTTACTGAACAGAGATGCTGGGCTGGATTTTGCCTGTGGGCTGTGGTTTGCCAACCCCTGATTTGCCGATCCCTGAAGTAGAAGGTCTGGTGTGTTGGTTAAAATAATCACTTACTCTGCTTGTAATACCATACATATCTAGTGACAGAATATATTTCAGCACAATTTAGAAAGTTAGGAATTGATCAACTATTTATTGAACATCTATTTTTCTGCTATTTTAATAAGAACCATGGAGGAATCAGAACAAGTATAGGAATGGGGCAGTGCCCAATACTTTCAGGGAATTAAGATTATTTTATATAAAATTATTAGCAAACTATGTAATAATATAGGGTTATGTGATATATATTTGAAATATATTTGATTGTATAACTTTATATATTTACTTCTTTATTATATATATGAAATGAAGTATATTCCTCCAATACTCAAGAAAGAAAAAAGAAAGTAAATATTTGTGTTTGTTTTGTGTCTCAGCACAGAAACTAGGCCAGGTGTGGAGATTTCCTTGTGAGCATTTGGAGGCAGTGCTATAAGACGAGCTGCTGATAGCCAGCTTCTTAACCTTGGTTCCTCCCATCATCTTCTGTATATTAAATAATAATAATTATGATGATAATGATGATGATGTAAAAAAGGAAGCTCAAGAATTATTTGAGCATATATGTTGAGGATATAGGCATTTGGTATACCATCACAGACATCCAAATACTTGAGTTTGAGATTCTAAATTCAGTAGCAGAAATGATACTTTCTACTCTAACACTGTGTAATAAATTATAGTTTAGGCACAGGATAAGGAATCAGGAGATTTTGCTAGTACCTAGAAATATGACCTAAGGAATGATACTTATCATCTTTGGGTATTCATTTCTTCATCTGTTTTTAGTCATGCCTTAATGTTAGTGATCTTTAAGCTGGAGCCTATCAGCTCTCATGTGTTAAAAAGATGACTAAGGTAGGGGATGGGGTAGACTGACTGCTGAAAGATGACAGCAAGGAGACAAGTTAGAGGGTATGATAGTCTAGGTAAGAGAAAGGAGGATTGGACCACTGAAGGGAGCACAGATGGAAAGGAATGATCTGACTGGAGACTTGAATGAGAGTTGCTGTGGGATCCATCCAGTGGAAGATGCCCTTAGAACAGTGGTTAAGAACTCAGGCTTCAGAGCCAGTTGTGCCTCAATTTATATCCTGGGTCTGTCACTTTCTAGCTGTGTGACTTTGGACAAGTGACTTGAGTGATTTAATCTTCACTATTCTTATCTGTAAAAATGGGCAGAATAATAACACTTATCTCATGAAGTTGTGAAAATTAACACAGACAATGAATGTAAAGCATTTAACCCATTGCTGGGAGTCTTATGAAGGTCTCATAAATGTTTGCTGCCATTATTATTATTATTTGTCAGAGAAAATCAAGTTACAGTGCCAATGAAAATTTTCAGCCATTTAAAAATTGTGGTTATAAAAATTTTTATACTTTTCTGGAGCTGGGGCATGCACTATTTTTTTAAATTTGGTTTTATGCTTTTACTTTGGTCAGAAATGGAGCAAATCAATTTTAGGCTGTCATTTTTTTCTGTTTTCTGGTTTTAGAACAGTAAGTACCTGTTCTCTGTAATTTGGGTGTGTCCATCTGTGTACTGCTCAAGTCAGTCCTGGTGGTTATTCCTAAGAAAGTTAGAGGAAATAAGAGACAAGTACATAGCAATTAGTACAAGAAAAAGAATAAAGGAAGAGGGAAAACACCAAAAGGAAAAAAAAAAAAAGGAGTACATCAAGTCGCTAGTGTTCTGTGACGAGAGAAAGAGCTTCTCTTTAATACTAAACTGAGGTAGGCAGTTTAGAATGTTTTTAACTCTGATACTCTGCAAGCAGGATTCTTTTTTTCTGAATATTTCCTTTCAGCAGCTAGGGCCGTTGCCTGCCTGTTTTGAGCAATTGTTTGATTTTCTCTGCAGCTGTTGATGTGTCTCATGTTATACTCCCATCATTTCTAAATCTTGTTTTGTCTGTGATGACGCCTGAGAAATAGCTCTTTTTAATGGTTTCTATGTTTTGTGTCTGTTTGCTTTTCATTCTTCAGGAGTCACTTGAACCAATAGTCATGCCTTCTCATGTAATTACGTGCCTCTGCATATTCTCCCTTCTGTTAGTGAATAGTGTTTATGGTTTGTATGTGTGTGGGGGTCTGCTATGGCTACTTGCTCTGCAGTTGCCTAGAGCACTGTGAAACTCAGTGTATTCAATGTGGTGGTTTCTTTTTGTTTTTCCTCATGTCATCAAATACTCCTGGAGTGTCCCGTCCACTTTCTGGATCAAAGACAACTAGAAGATAGAAAGGAACATTCCAGTAAATCTTACTTTCTAGTAAATTGTATATAGTCTTTTTTTCCCAGTAATTTTTTTCCTCCCAAGTCCTCAATTTTTACATAGAAAGTGTTCTGTTAAAATTCTGGAAATGAAATAAAACTCAGAAACCAAATTAAAAGACAAGCTAGGGGAAAATTGCATCAACTATGACAGATAAAATGTTAACATACTTACTGAAGAAAGGGCTTTTATAAATCAGTGACCTTCCAATAGAAAAATAGGCAAGCAACATGAGCCAGTAGTTCCCCAAAGAGTAAAAACTAGAGAAAATAAACATGAAAAAATTTTAGCTTAGCTAGTAATCAAAGAAATGACTTTTCTTCCTTCTTTCCTCCCTCCCTCCCTCCCTTCCTTCCCCTTGCTCCGTCTTTCCTAATTTGGTAAAGATTTAACAACAAATAATACTTAATTTGATGAGGCAGGTGCTCTCAAACACTGTTGGAGTGGAAAGTGGCACAACCGTTCTGGAAAGTAATTTGGCAACATGAATCGAGACTTTAAAATGCTTGTAACATTTAGCTTATTAATATTACTTCTAGGAATCCATTCTAAGGAAATAATTAGAGATGTCATCAGTATTCTGTACAAGGATAGTTACTATCATTTGTAATAGCATTGGAAATGTCAGAAACTTTACAAACAACCTAAATTTCCAATGACAACAGTGGTTACATAAATTATAAAAAGGCTTCAAGAGGGGATAGTATTATGCAGTCATTAAATCATGTTTTCAAAGAATGTTTAATAACATTGGAAAATGTTCATACTATAAATAAAGAAGAATGAATGGTGCCTAAAAAAGAATCAGAGAAAGAAGCCAGATCTTTCATTGTCCGTGTTTATGTCCTGACCATTAGACAGTGCTGCCTCTCTCTGTGTGAAATATCTGGCCCTGGATTTTATCTTGACTCATATTAAGATAAATGAACAGGATAAAGAATAAAATAGAATACAGAATAGAATACATCAGAATGTGCAGACATCATCCTTCATTGCTAATGATAGCCTTCAGGGAGAGTCATAGTCATTTAGGATGAGGTTTGTGTGGTAAAGAGTGGCTCAGTAATCAGCCACCATCCTCCCTCACCCTCAACTCAGGAGGAAGTCATTGCAGGGCCTCCGTCCTAGACTGAGGCTGTGGTTTGGGGGTAGCCGTTTGCTCTCAGATCCCAGAGGCTCCCTAAGCCTAGCCACAGGGCCTGCCTCTGAAGCAAGCACCAGACTGCCATTTCAACAGAGGCAGTGAGCATTTGAAACCTCAAACAGCAAACTTGAAATTTGGGCATTTATCTGTTTTGTCTCCCCAAATGTAGTGTCAGTTATCCAAAAGAAAGGTATGTCCCAAGGGGAAAGAGCACAGGCTTTGGGGTCAGGCAGAGCTGTGTTCAGCACTTAATAGCTGCATGTCCTTGGGTGAGTGATTTAACCTCAAGAAGCCTCAGTTTCATTCTCATAAAATGGGAATAATAATGCAAACTTTGCGGGGCTCTGGTGGGGATCAAATATTTGAAAATGTATATTAAACACCTTTTAGAGTGCCTGACACATAATGTGCCCTCAGTAGAGAGTAAATACTAGTCAGCCTTTCTCTCCACAGTGTGTGTTTGCTGAACTGAAACAAGTATTTAAAAGTATGGCCTGATAAAGACATTTTTTTTGTCCCCATAACAGTGGTCTTGGATATTTTGAAGATAATGATATGAATTATATTGAAGGTGGCTTTTTTTTGTGTGTGTGTGTGTGTGTGTGAGGAAGATCAGCCCTGAGCTAACATCTGTTGCCAATCCTCCTCTTTTTGCTGAGGAAGACTGGCCCTGGGCTAACATCTGTGCCCATCTTCCTCCATTTTATATGGGACGCCGCCACAGCATGGCCTGACAAGCGGTGCGTCCGTGCGTGCAGGGGATCTGAACCCCAGGCCACCACAGCGGAGCGTGCGCACTTAACCACTACGTCACCGGGTGGCCCCTGAAGGTTGCATTTTTGCAAATCACTTACTGCACCTGCTTACAGAGTAGTTATGTTAACTATTTCTTTGTGCTTTAGCCTCTACATCTGTCAGTTTGCATGATTTTATCTTAGCAATTATTTAAGAAAAACTCAGCCTCTGTAGGTTATCATTAGCAGTGCTGTGTGTGCTAGTTTTTCTTTCTTTTTTTTGGCTGGGGAGGTGATTTAAACATTTTTCTGTATTTTAAAAAATGTTTTGGATGAACAACCTTGAAAATTAATCCACTTTTTTCTTTTAAAATGGGGTTATTTTTATAGTAATGTGATGGTTGGCCTCCCAGTGGTAATACCCATTTGTAATGGAACTGGTCAGAGGTGCCTTCTGAGTTTGTGGCACAGGGTTTCTTGGTATGAGGTTCACTGACTCATTCAGACCCAGGCCTGTGGCCTCATTAACCCTGGGTTTTAACCAACCGCTGATCCACCTGGAGGTGAACTACCTGGGCCCTAAGGATCTAGGAATTATGCAATTGCTAATTAAAAACATGCAATTCTTTCTTTCTTTTTACATTACAGACGAATGGGTCATTCACAATGAAGGATGGCAATGTCTAGAACTATTTGAGACAGTAAGTAAGAATAGATTTGAAAGGGAGAAAAAGGCCATCCACAGAGGTTGGGAGCATTTGTATTAGGGACCACATAGGGCATCTGGAATTAGATGCATCTTTTAATAGATTTTTAAAAAACTGGCTTACCAATATGTGAAAATAACAGTGCCCAGTTTCCATTGACTGTCGCCTGCAGATGTTACTTAAAGCCGGGTGCATTTGTGATTTGCCGCTTATAATTCGCTGCCAGCCCTCAACCTGGGGACGTAGTTTCAAGTGCCCTCTGGAATAGTAACCAGTCATTTGATGCAAGTGCAAAGCCAAATCTAGCTACTGGAATTGAAAATAATGAAGCCTTGGGCTTATTTTGGACAACTAGGCAGTTGGAGCAGCTGAATACTAAAATATTGTCCTGTGTAGTGGTTTCCTCTGTGGCTTCTTATCTCTGGATTGTTCACCGTCACCCAGAGGGAAACAGCCGTAACACAGCTTCCAGCAGACCTTCTATTGTGGGGCAGCTTTTCGCTGAGAAGAGAAGTAAATTAGTCATTGAACTTTTGGAGTATGTAATGAAAAGAAATACCTTACTTAAAATCAAATTCAGATTTTACTACCCCATGGCCTATGGTTGCTTCTCTGGCCCAAACTGTTATCTTCCTTTGAGGCAAAGTCTTCAGCCATAAGTTAGCAGAGGGTTTTAAAACAGAGCAAGTAAATTAACAAAAAGTGCAAAAATCAGAATAAATAGAGTAGAAAATAGATTTATTTTTGTTTTGTCATTTAATCCCAACTGATAAAACAGGAATATACATATGTGTAATTATCAGCTTCAAAATCATGTCAATTAAAGTGCTTCACTCTGTTTTAATTATTCTGTATAAAAAGAAGAATCTCAGAGAAAGTAGACACATTTCCAATGATTAACCATATGTCTTTGAGAGTTTGGTATAAGAATGAACCAATATTGGATTTTTTAGGAGGGCTGATCTTGTTGCAGTGGAATAAAGGTTTGAGTTTTATTCCTAATTCACTTACTAAGTCATATGGTGCCATTTCTATTTTCTTTTAACTTAAGTCACATTTAATGATAAACTCTCTTCTTCTCTTTTCTGCCAGACTTCCTGTAGAGTAGCCTGTGCTTGCTGCCATGATTTCCTTACCACTCACTAACTGTCTGTAGTCACTTGCAGTTTGACTTTGGCCTCACTTCTCTAGACTCTCACCCTTTATGTCACATTGTTAAGAACCACATCCTGTTGAATTTACCTCTGCAACATCTGATATGCCCAATTTCCCACCCTACTGGTATTGTAGGGGCTCCCCTCTGAAATGACTCCCAAAGCTGTACGTTTTACACGTTTTACACACTGCTTCATTGCTACCAGACACATCTGCCTTAGTCACATCTCTGTTCATGAATGTGAGTGTCTTCTCACTGTCTGTCATATAAAGTCTGATTTTCTCAGCCTGGCATTTGAGCAGCATTCTTAACCACTGCGTCTCCTCATCCACCCTGTACTCCAACCCAATTCCTTTGTGTGTGCTGTAATGTCTGTCTGCAGTCCATTCCCTCTCTTTTCTCCTCTCCAATCTCATGTTCAAAGCTCATGCTTCTTTCAAAGCCCAGAGGAAGGACATCTCATTCATTAAGCTTCTCTGACCCTTCTAGCTAGAAGTAATATTTTCTTCCTCTAGATTTTATCTGTACCTCTCTTCTGATATGTTTCATATTCTGTCCTGTGTTATGTGTGTATCTTATTTTCCCTTCTGAAGGGGAGGGTCAGTCTCATTATCATTTTGTTTCCCAACTCCAGTGTCTAGTTCAGTGTCTTGTACTTTTTATAAGCTAAGTACATTTTGGATAAATGAATGACCTAGCTAATATTAATAAATATAGAGCATTTACTGAAAGGTGTTTTGGAATATAGTTGGTTATTCCGTTATTCTTGTTAATATTCTCCTTTCTTAGTTCTTTTTTTTATAATTTTATTTATTTATTTTTTTCCCCCAAAGCCCCAGTAGATAGTTGCATGTCATAGCTGCACATCCTTCTAGTTGCTGTATGTGGGATGCGGCCTCAGCATGGCCAGAGAAGCGGTGCGTCGGTGCATGCCCAGGATCCGAACCCAGGCTGCCAGCAGCGGAGCGCGCGCACTTAACCGCTAAGCCACGGGGCCGGCCCTTTCTTAGTTATTTCTATGCATCTTAGACTTAACAATTATCTTTTCAACAGCTGATTGCCACGAGTAGTTTGAACCTTTTTAGGTAGTTATTTGTATTCTGGCCCATTAGGTAATGAATTGCTGCATTCAACTTTGCAGATGTCATCTTCCTAAATCAAACAATTAAGGATTTTTATATATATATTTATTTAATAACTTTCAGTAAAGGAGGGGTAAACCAGAAGTTGATGACCAAATTCTCCTCAAGATGATGGTAAAGTCTAAGCACAGTTTGTGTAGCTGATGCTGTAAGGAGCCTTTTGGAGCACTCCAGTGTGAACGTAAGAACCATTGAGAGTGTTCTTTTACAACATTATTATAGCCATCCTATAAAAGCTTGTATTGTAGCTCACTACAGTGATACCTCACCTTTTAGGAACTCAGCAGTCCAGTCATTTCAACTCCCCAAACCACCAAGCTCTAAGAAAAAAAGACCCGTGTATATAGCACTTACAGATGAGCATCAAAGAGACCAACAGGAGACCACAGGTCTTCTTTTACATAGTTCCAGTGCACATCCTTTGGGGCTCTGCTTAGCAGCCCTCTCAAAGGAGCATTCCTTGATGCACTTCTGTCCCCTACCCCAGCCCAAGGTTGAGTTAGGAGTACCAACTCTCTATTTCCAGAGCAACACTCAGAATTATAATTGCCTGTTAATTTGTCTCCATGTCTGCCTCTTCCACAAAACCCAGAGCTCCTTGAGGACAAGAACTATGTATCATATATCTTTATTTTCCCAGCATTTTACATAATGCCCAGCATGTATTAAACATAAATATTTATTGAATGACCAAAGTTGGTTACCTGCCTTTGAAGTCACAATAGATTTTTAAGTAGCATATTAAGAAGGAGAGAAAGCAGTTTGAAGCAGGCACACAACAACAACAAATAATAGTTAATATCTGATAGCATGTCAAGTGACAAAAATAGTATGAAAAAGACTAAAAAAACACTTCAGTCTGGGATCATTTCATTTTGGAGGGAAATGGCGTAGAGTACTTTAACAGTTTCTGGAAACATTGCTGCATGCTAGCACAGTACTATAATTTATGTTCATTTTGGTGACTTAAAGCCATCAATTAAAGATTGAAATATGTTCAGGATATTTTGTTTAAGGATACAGTCAAGTATGTAATGCACTTTGGAAAGATTTCCTTGTAAAATTGCTTTAAAAAGAAAAGCGTCTTTGGTGTTTAATAGGATAAGTCCTTACGTATCCCAAATGACTCATTTCTGAGGGTTCTACATAGCCAAGGCCTTGCTGTATGAGGATAATATAAGTATGTCTGGGATCTTTTCGATTTGTCAAAGAGTAATAGTCATTCAGTCTAGCTAGTAAGCATCTCACACTATACAGGTACTCTGGGGATAGAACCCCTCCCCCGCCAAAGACAAGGTCCAAACCAGCAGAGACTTTCAATTTTGCCAGCTATAGGAAGTTTTTTATCAGAAGTCCTGGGGGATGGTTGTTACAGCCTATCACCTAGCACTCTGTCCTTATGCAATCTTTCAGCATTCATCAAACACTGAGTACCTCTGTGGACCAGGCTCTGTGCTGGGTGCTGGAGGATTGAGGCACAGTGGGTGCTTGTAGGCTAGAGGTGCCTGGAGCCCCGAGGACCACGTCTCCACAAGGCTTCTGTCTCTTTGCAGCATAACTATGGGGAAGATTTTCTCCCCTTAGAGACAGATTTGTCTTTTTTCTTCCTGATGTTGAACAGTTTATGCGAAACAGAAAGATATATGAAATGGTCTCCGACCCTAAATTAAAACATATTTTAAGTGGCTAAAAATATAAGGCAAGCCTCTCTCCTATTTTTGATGAGGGTATAGTTGCTCATTATCAGCCTGGTTGTAAATAAAAGGGAAGAGATAACCTGAGATCTTGCTTCACTTGTCCTCGAGGGTTACTGAGGTTTGTATGTGACCGGGCTTTGGACAGTCCTTCATGGCTTGACAGATGGCCTCCCTCCAGCAAAGGACAGGGAGCCATGAAGACTGAACACTCTGATATAGTTTCCCAGATTACAGCTGAGAAAAGAAAGAAAGAATGTGCTCGGCTCCACTCCTCAGTAGAGCCAGATGCCCAGTAAAGCGAAACAGTATACCTGTAACGTTGCCAAGGCAACATCAAGGGTAGAGGGAAGAGTAGATGGAATGATTTATGAGGCTTTCTTGCCATAGGAACGGGTCTAAAAATATACTTACATGTCTTTTTCCTCACAAAGATAAATGCCACAGGACTTATCAAGGGAATTGTGATGCATAAAAGCTTGAGACCCTATCAGAGCCCAAGGAGACCAGGGTGAAGGGCAAGGAGAGGGGAAGCAGAAGCAACCAATGAAAAAAGTGCTCAGGATATGCTTTTAATCTTCTGTTGAACTGATGCTGTGCCCAGATGTAAAACTGATTTTTTTTTTTTTTGAAACATGCAAATGTTGTATATTTAAAATGTGCCTGGAAAAAAAAAGACCATTTATTGGAGTAAAATGAAGATACTTGATTTCCATATTTTAAAAAAATTCCTCTCAGTTCTACTTTAACGTTAGTGGATTTGTAAAGACAACTACAGATCAGCAAGTTGAATAACATGTCGTGGCAGCAGAGGTTGAAATTTCATTTTATTTATGAACAGTTGAGAAAGAAACTCTTGGGGTAGAGTTGGCATATCTTAACACTCTTTCTGGGCATACTGCAGTTAGCCAGAGTTATCAGATGTCCACGTTGATTTTCACTTTCATGAATTATACCTGATTGTATCAGTTTTATATTGCTGCATAGCAAATTACCACAAAGATTGCAGATTAAAACAACACACATTTATTATCTCACGCTTTCCGTGGGTCAGAAGTACAGGCACAGCTTGGCTGGGTCTTTTGCTCTGGGTCTCACAAGACCATAATCAAGGTGTTGACCAGACTGCGATCTTATCTGTGAGCTCAACTGAGGGAGAATCTACTTCCAAGCTCGCTCAGGCTGTTGGCAGATATCATTGCTGTAGAACTGAGGGCTTCAGTTTCATATTGGCTGTTGGCCTAAGCCCCTAGAGGCTGCTTGTAGTCCATTGCCACATGGGCTTTCCAACATGGCCACTTACTTCATTAAACTAGCAAGGAGAATCTCTGGCATGTCTGCTACCAAGATGATATCTTACATATCTCTTTGTTAGAAGCAAGTCACATGTCCCACTCACATTCAAGGGGAGGGAGTTAACGTAAAGATATGAACACGAGGAGACAGGGATCATTGGGGGTCACCTTACCGTTTGTCTGTCACTGTATCATTCTGAGAAAAAGGGCAAGTTCTTTAATTTTAAAAGCTGTACAATTTGGAAATCTGTTCACAGCATGTGTGCAAGTTAAGCTATGAAAGCTTCCATTTTTCATTCTCTTGCCCTTTGGTAAATGAGGAAGGGCAGAAGTGAAGTTACAACCTTACTTACAACCTTAAACTGACAGGAATGAAGAGAAAGGTTAGCAGGGTTGAAAGAAAAATAAAATGGCAGACGAGAATATTCCCTGTTCTCACATGGAAAAATGCAAATGCTGGATTAAACTATTCCAGTGTGTTACCTAACCGACTTTGGAGGTCTGAGAAAACAGTTTGAGGGAAGGTTCCTGCAAGACTAACATGTGCCTTAATGTACTTTCTGTAGTCATGGGACTGTACTTTTTGTAACTAAATCAGAAATGTTGCTTTGCCTGAAATGGACAATTTCCTAGTCCACCTTGATGTCCCTGTCTCAGGGCCTGGAAGGTATTGTGGCCTTGGTTATTCATCCCTTGCAATTAAAATATTTGTAAACCAGCATGCTCGAGTTATGGTTTAGGCTTTAATATAGCTTATGTTCTAAGCCACAAGGGGACTTGAAGAAAACCAAGGAACAGGATTGCAGCTGGATCCCATGTGGCCTGTGGCTGAATTGGTTGTTCCTACAGCATCTAGTAAGGCAGAGATCAGAGATTTAGGATCACATGCTAGACTTCGGGGATTCAGAAATTTCTTTGCCTTCTAAAATGCTTTCATACTCACTCAGCAAGTTTAGTACCACCTCAAGATACTAGAATCCAGTTAAAAGGACCCTTCTGTTAACTGGCCCTTCGTTTGTTTTGTAGGGCATCCATGTTTAGCATGAGGACAAATCACAGTGCAGGTGAATTACTTGTTGAGCTATCGTCTCTGCCACAGTGCTTGGCACGTAAAGGTGCTCAGTAAAGGCTAGTATTACTGCTGCTACTACTACTCTTATTATTTACACATGCAGCTCAGTCTCCTCTGCTTTCTACAACCATGGAAATATAAGATGCCAAATCACAAAAGGAAGAGTAACATAAACATAAATAATAACAATAATATATATTATTTGATGAGGTCTGCTGTGTTAGGCACTTTATCTACACTATCACATTTAGTCCTCACAACACCCTGTAAGATACATATTATTCTTATTTTATATACAATGAAACAGCCTCAAAAGTATGCTAACACTTTTTATAAGGATTTTCACCTGTTTTGAGATAAATGTTCCTTGTATTTATTTACTAAGAAAAGTAAGTAAACCAGAGTCCTCTATTCCTTAAGTATTTTTTAGTTAGATTGCATTGTACTTCTATCGTCATTGCATAAAATTGTTAGCAGTTCTCCATAAATAATTTTGGAGAAGACCAACAGCAGTGAACACTAATTTTTAGAAATACAATTTGGACCCATTCTAATTTGTCTCATCTGAGAATAGCCATTTGCTGCTAGTCAATCAGTATTCCGGGTATTTGTATACCAGCCACTTTAGGAAGTAATTTCACATATCTAATAGTAATTCCCTCCAGTGCCTCAGCGTACACGTATAAACTCTGTGGCACCTGCACTGCCCTTCCCTTTCCTTCCACGAGCATGCACCTTCAGGCCCCTGGGCTGCAGTTCTCTGCGTGGAATGCTCTACGGCTCTACCTCTCACTGTCCCTTCGCCCCAGCAGCCACAGGTAACTTCACCTGGATAACTCCCCATTCATCCTACAGGTCTCAGATGGGATGCTTTTTCTTGCAGAAATTTTTCTTGATCTCCTCATCCTTATGGGCGGCCTGTGTCCTCATAATGCCCTCATGTGTCCTCTTGATATTTGCTTATCTGTTTACTTGCCTTTCCCACCCATTGGATTGTGGGACAGTGCTCTCCTCACCACTGTAGACCCAGCATCTGGTGCAGGGTAGGCACTCAGCGGGTATGTACTGAAGTTATGAGGGAATGCACGTTATTCTGAGCCTCAGATCAGCTCTGGGAAGATGTGGGACTTTCCTGGGGCCGCCACATCCCAGTTGGTTTCATGTTTAGAGACCAAGTCTCCTAACTCTGGTCCCTTACCCAGGAATCATGCTTTTATATAAAATCTCTTCAATTTTTTTTCCCCATCTAGCCTAAATAAGCTTAGTTTCTTTAACCTTTCTTCCTAGGGACTTTTTTTCTAACCTTTTCAATTATTGCTAATTGTCATTTTATAACTTTTTAATTTTTTCTATTTCACATGCCATATTTTAGCAAGACATTAAAAGGAACACAGGACAAAGCAGACCCATACTTCTGGGTGTTGTAGACTTTATGATACTGCTTATTCAGTTCTATCTAGTCAGTACCTCCAAGTCATTGATGCTGCCTTAACCTCTTCATTTAAGGGCTTCTCTGTTGAGGTGGAATATATTTGAGGAGGTAAATGTACAGGGTTATGTGCTCACTCTGTTTTACAGAAGGTCTTTTCCAGGAGTGTAATTGGAGATTGTTTGTGTTCTGAAGAATATGAGGAAGGCTCTTACTGTCATGAGGGCCAGAAACGTGGCTGGCTCCTCATAGTCACGGCCTCAAAAGGCCATTTGACGTGATTCCTGAGTAAGCCCTCTGGTATTCTAGTTCTCTGCTCAGAGGAGTGGTTCTTCACTTCCCACACTTGGCTGTTGTATTATCTTCTTATCTCCTCTTTTCTGTGATCCAGAGAGGTCATTTAATTTTCAATCCGTGTACCCACCCCTCCTACCTAGTTTCTTCTCAGGTCCATACTCAATTCCTTCCCATTTACTCGTTAATTAAATGAGAAGGCTGTACCAAGTTAAAGTTCAGCATCTTCAGAATGCTCCATGATGCAGTCCCTGAGGCTGCCTTTGAATAACTGATACAATATTCCTTGAGCAGTGGTCTGTTAGGAGTTCCCAGCTGGGTCAAATGAAAGGCCTTCTGATTTATTAATTTTGTCTCTGGGTTGAAATAGGACATTAGTAACATTTTATGAATTTATTCTTCACAAAGCTAGATTAGTCTTTACCTGTTTGTTTTTTAATTTGTTTTGCCTAGCCCTCGGAGTTGTGGAGGTAACTTTAATATGTCTGTAGATTTCAGGAAAATCTAGTTTATGTTTCAAAGAACACACCACACAGTTTTCTGATGCAATTTTTAGGTACTTTATCAGGCCCTCATATGTTTTCAAAAGTAATTGCTAGTGACCCTGGTGAAACTAGGCAAGGTATTACTTGGTTTTGAGGCAGTCTGGCCTGCAGTGTGCAGCCCTCTTAATTTGACGGGTGAATCTTTAACTAGATTCTCCCCTCTTTGGGGTCGCTTCCTGCCTTTCCACGCTGGGGCTGCACACACAGATGGTAAGATCACAGTGGACTTATCTTTAAAGGTCAGAGGTAAAAATAAGTACAGTTAAAAATAAAAACATCCATCTTTTAGTATCATTTATTTAGAGCTTCCTGTCCTCTTCTAATGAAAGGCTACTATTTTTATTTTGCTATTTTGTGTAACGCTTTTCAGCAATATCCCCACGAACACTCTGTGATTCCATGAGCCTGCCCTTTGGGGCCAGGACGACTGGTGGTTAGGGCTTTGCCCAGCCTCCATCTGTGAAATAAGATGAGAAATAATATTGACCTCATGGAGCTGAAGTGAGAATTAAATTCTCTAATATGTGAAAGTGCTTTTGTTATAAACTGTAAATACATAGATAAATGGATACATTAAAATGGCAAGTGCTAAGTGTTGATATTTATGCCCAGAATTGCCAAATGCCATGTCTTAATGATTTTAGCGAGAATATCCAGAAAGACTATAAGATTAATAGGTTATTAAATGAGTACCTCCTACTTTCTAAATGTTTCTGTTTCTGCTTCTCTTATTCTCCATTTGTGTCTCTGTTTCTTTTAGTGCCTGCCATTATCTCGCGCACCTCTAGTAGCTTTCTTTAACTGGACATAATAGAGAAGTATGTTTTAATTATTAATTGCTATTGCTACATAACCTTAAATAAAACCAAGTGGGTAGAATGTTTATTTATTTATTTGGTGAGGAAGACTGGCCCTGAGCTAACATCTTTTGCCATTCTTCCTCTTGCTGAGAAAGATTGGCTCTGAGCTAACATCTGTGCCTATCTTCCTCTATTTTGTATGTAGGACGCCACCACAGCATGGCTTGATGAGCAGTATGTCGGTCTGCGCTCCGAATTTGAACCTGTGAACCCCGAGCCTCCAAAGCGGAGCACGCAAACGTAACCACTGTGCCGCTGGGCCGGCCCCTAGAATGTTTATTTTTATCTCTTTAAAAAACTCACATAATTTTTTTTTCACTATCAATTAATTCTTAAATCTTTTGCCCCCAGTGGATCAGTGATTTTCGGTAGAAAATCTTTCCCTTACGTTACTTTATGCTTTTGTTGCTGGGGAGTTAACAGCAGGGCTGCTTAAGCACTTCTAATTCAGGCAGATCTTTTTCTCTCTGTTTTTTTAAGAAATCGGTTTCATTGAATTCTATGCTCAGTTTGTCCTCAGAAACTTACTGAAAAGTATATGGTACAGATATGAGTGTTCACAATTACAGAATAACAAAGCAAATACTCTGTTTTGGTGACTTTTTTTTTTTATGATGGGAAATGCGGGATCATTCATAGTGTGAGGAGGGGAATTTTGAAAATTTGAGGCACCTCAGAATCAGCTGGCAGTACAAAATCTAAGTTTGTAACTAGGGTTGTTTGATTTTTTTCCTTTAAAAAATCTGCCTCCTTCCACTGACTGTTGCGTGGGAAATGACAAATCACCACGTTTTCGTTTTTTTTAATGCCAAGCAAAGCCACCTCAACTCAACTGTACTTCCTCTTGCCTTCCAGCCCTAGGCTGACTGCTCCTTTTGTGCCTTTCTCTACCTCCCCAAAAGAGTGCACTTACTCAGGTCGTTGACTATTGACTGAGCACGTTGTGCTAGTCCAGACTCTTGTGATTACAAATGACAGACCATGAGTCAAACTAATTCATTTCAGAGTGGGTGCAGGGGAGAAGGGTTTGTTGAGAGGATGTTCAGTAGTCAGGAAGGATGGAATCAGTTCACCTTTCCACATCTGTGTCTTCACGAAGGTTCGGTAGCTCAAGCTCCTTCCCTCTTCAACCCATGCAACTGCTTGGAAAGGCTGTGCTCCTTCCTCAGTGCCCCAAAGCAGGCCCCTTCCTCTGCTCACATTGCCCTTCTGTCTCTCCTCCTGCCCGCTTTGGTCTGGTTAACTCCTGCTTATTCTTCAGGACATCTTCCCTGGCCCCCAGCCTGAGATGCATCTCTTTTCTGTGTTTTCATAAAATCTTGTGCACAGGACCTGTCTATGCATTTGTCAAACTTTATGGTAATTGCCTGTTTATTTATCTGTTTCCCAACTAGACTGTGGCCTTCTCAAGTGTGGGAACTGTGTCTGATTCATACTTCCATTCTTTGTCCATGGTCTCATTCATAAACAGAGAGAAGTATTTGTTGAATGAGTGAGCATAGGCTCTCCGTTCGTGTTGGTGACTTAGCTTTCTGGGCTGAGCTCGGGCAAAAGCAAAAGCCTTTTCCCCTAATGACATCAAAGTCCTACTTCTAACATCTTTCATTCTGAAACCAGACGGGGTGTGATCCCCTTCCACAAACAAATTCAGTAAAGAAATGTGAATATGTGTGTAAAAAGTCCTTTAGGTCAGTTGTTGTTTTGGTAATAGTCAAAGTTTTGTGCAGTATCTAGATTTAAATGATAATAACTTAAAATATACTTATAAAATAAATAAGTGAACCTTACTTAATGGGCAACCAGATCAACCATATGGTTGATATGAACAGAGTGGCAGGAATCGGTCAGGAAGGTGCCTGACAGTGCACATTCATTTTTAGAGGTTTTATGTTTTGTCTTTTTTTCATTGAATCCAATTATTTTGATGAGCAGTCTAATGGCCTTTTAAGTAAGCTGAAAAAACTTTTACTAATATATGCTAACTTTTGTCAATTTGTCCTTCCTTTTTAGGGGTAACTATAGTATTACAATCTTTAATAACTGTTTAATATAGTTATTTTCCCTTTGCTCTAAGGTTGAAATACTGCTTCTTGGTTCATCAAGGACTCTGATGTATGGGTCCCACAGAACGTATAAGGGCATCTTCTGTTTTTGACTGACAATTTAGTAACTTGCTTTCATTAGACTCCTCAATGGTTATGAATCCATGAAAACCACTCACAGCAATGGTTTTAGGGGCAGAAACTAAAAAACTGCTCTTTTTTCTTATATGCAGTTATTTTGTTTTAGGATATATAACTTGAACCTAGTATTCTGAGCCTATATAATGCTGAGCCATTTTAATGGCACTTTGCTGTGGTTCTAATAATTCTCATCATTGGAAACAAATGATTTCACCAGAAAGAAAAATCAAAGAGTTGGTTTTACTAATGACATACTCATGCATTCCCTGTTCTTCTCCGTCTCTGTTTTTTTTCAGTGAGCATGTTTTTGAATACATTAACACCGAAATTCTACGTGGCCCTGACTGGCACTTCCTCACTAATATCAGGGCTTATTTTGGTAAGTGGTGGAATCCTTTCTATTTAAAAACATACTTATTACTAATATACATGTTAGTATATGTACAGGAAAAAATTCTGGAATAATATACACCAGAAGCTTACAGTGATTATCTTGCATGTGTGTATATGTTGGGTGGAGGATTTATAGAGGCCTTTCACTACCAGGTTACATATTTCTAAAATATTTGAAAAAAATTTTTTTTAACAGTCATATATTATTTTTGTTGAAGGGAAAAACAAAATGTAAATAAAATGAAAAATAAAGGAGGACACAATTCTGTGTCAAATTTTAATATCTAAGATACTATAAAATAAATGTGACTCAAACCAAAATGTTTTTCATTACCCTTTTCAAAATATATTATTGGACATAATTCAGATCAGTAGAAATATAGCTCAGTTTCTTTAAATGTATTGACATGGATGTAGCAGTTCTAAGTTTTTTTCCCCTTCGTCCTTTTTTCTTTTAAAATTTACATTTATTTCCCTATTGCTTCCTTTAAAAAAATCCCGAATAGGCAAAAAGCAATATGATAGTCATCCCTGTGGATCCATTACTTTATGCTCTAAAATAGTTACAGGTATGATAAATTATAACACCTGAAGTAGTTTTCTTTAATTTAAGTGGCCTTAAATAGGACCATCTAGACTCAATGGAATCACTCTAGTATAATTAAATGACCTTTAAGGTGAAAGAGGTTTTAGACAGCTTTTTTTTTTCTTTACACATAATGTTGTGATCAATTATTTTAGAAACAAGGACAAGAAAGATATTACAGAGTTGATGTTAAGAGAAGATCAATAGAAAAACAAAAGTTTTAGGGGAGAAAGGCACAAAAATGTAGAGCAAGAGCATAGGTGAAACTAGAACAATGGAGGATTTCAGAAGATTGAACTTACAAGGAACCAGAGTAAAAGGTGGAGAAATATATACAGGGCAGAAACCTACAAAGAGGTGAAAGGGATGGTGGGTGGGGTGGGACCATCTTTTTTGTGGTCAGAGCATATTCAGGTTAATCTTGCTCTGCTGTATCATGTGGGCTGCTGGACTCAAGGGAGGAGATGTTTGAAGTCGATATTATTGGACCAGGAATGTGAAGAACATCAGCAAGAGCCACTCCAAGATGGTTACGTAAGTGGAAATCCAAATAGAAAGCCCAGTGCTGGCTGCTGAGATCAAGCTAAGGTGAGGGGAGCATATTAAAGCTCCTCCTTCAAATGGGCTGAAATAAGGTGTGTGTAGTAATTTGTACCATAGTCCCTCTTAAGTGCAGATCTGCATACCAGTCTGTATCTCTGAAGTCTTCCCAGTTCTGTGGGGACATGAGAAAAATAAGGATGCTATAGAGTTGTTCATAAAGCTATAAGGTGATTTGCCTAGGCTTATGTTGTTAGTTTGTAGCAAAGCCAGGCCTAGAACTTATGTCTTCAGGTTTCCACCTTAATGTTCTTAATGGACTGCAGAAACTTCAAGTCTGGAAAATACTTTCACATGCTTGATAAATTATTAATAAGTATATGCTGAAAACATGACAACCTTTTAGCGTGTATATTTTTGGGTGGAGGAGAAAGTATTACAGGTCTCCATCTAATAATTATCATTTACATTTAAAATAATATTTTAATATTTTCTTTCTAAAACATCTTTGAAATATTTTTTGGTTAAACAAATAGGAAAAAAGTGAGCTTTTTTGGATACAATTTGAATAGCAGTTTCATACCGAAACCAATAATTTACTCTGATGCAGAAAGGTAGGTTTTTGTTTGTGCATTCAGGGATGTTCTCTCTCACGGATGTTCACTTAAGAACGTTACCCACTTAGATGATCTTACTGCGTGCCAGGCACTGATCTAAGCACTGCACATGCTAACTGACTGACTCATTTACTCTTCACAACAATACAATGAGGTAATTGCGGTATTGTTTCCATTTTACTTATACATAAGCTGGACACATAGAATAGGCAAGTAAGTAACATGCTTAGGTCCCATAGCTGGTGGATGGTGGAGAGGATTTCAACCCAGGCAGTCTTGCAGCAGAGCCTGTGCTTTTATCACTCATTGCACTGCCTCTCTGGTTAAGTTCTCAGCTGTTTTTCTAGCTTGCTGAACAAATGGCAGGTCTGGATATTATTCTGGCATTTTCTTGGTGTGGTTCAACTGGCTGTAAATTAATTACCAGAGGGTGGGTTATTTCCTTTCACTCTGGTAAGCTAGGCCCAACAGTTGTTTTCCCTTCTAACTCTGGGATGGTGAAGTCCCATCAGCTTGTTTCTCTTGTTCTCTGAATAAAGGGATTTCCCTAGACCATGACTGTCTTTGCAGATCCAGGCTGGCGAGGCTTTCTCCCTGCCTGTGGAGTGCAGTTACTGGAACCTGATGATAACTGCTGTGCTGTCTTATGGCATATTTGTCTTGCAGCACTCTCAGGAAGCAGAGGATACTCCTGACTGAAGTGAAACTTTGAGTGAGGGAACACTTCTGATGTGTGAAGATTTTGGGGGGCCGGCCCAGTGGAGTAGTGGTTAAGTTCCTGAGATCCGCTTCGGTGGCCCAGGGTTCACTGGTTTGGATCCTGGGCGCAGACCTACTCACTGCTCATCAAGCCATGCTGCAGCGGCGTCCCACATAGAAGAGCTACAACTCTACAACTATGATAGACAGCTATGTACTGGAGCTTTGGGGAGAAAAAAAGATAAAAGAGGAAGATTGGCAACAGATGTTAGCGTAGGGCCAATCTTCCTCAAAAAAAAAAAAGGATTTTGAAAGACTTTTCTCAAAAATGCTTGGTCTATACTGAGGGCAAAGGAACTACAACATGGAAATTGGTCTTGATAGCTTTAGGCTCCTGCTTTAGAGATTGTTGACATTGATGTTGTCCAGCCTTTGGGGACTCAGCTTTGCTAGCCCTTGAAATATACCCAGGGTTGAGATTTCTATTCAGCTACTGTTTTCTGCCAAGTGCATTTCATGGAGAGGCAGCATTGAGGGAAAGGATCAGGTGCTTTGCAAACAAGCTGCATGCATAGAACTGCTTAGCGGTTTGTTTCCTGGCATCATACAGACGATTACCTAACTCCCCTCCCCTGAGCAATGTTAGGAGAGCCAGGCAGTGAACATTCAAAGTACAGGGCTGCCCCTGGGGAAATTGGTTGTTTGGGGACCTCAGGATTCCTATACTGGAGACTGAAATTATCACGCAGTGTGATATCTTAGGAGAAGAGAGGAGAAAACAAACAAAAACACCCTGGTATTTCCCCTGTGAAGCAAAAGTCAATTAATTGAGCAAATATGCATAGAAATAAATTGTGTTTGGCAGATGCTGCTGTCGTTTACACTAACGTGCTTAAAAAATAAATGAGGACTAATCCGTGTGTATTTTACTAGCTATCACCACTAGCTCTTAATTTCACAAGTTGAAAGCCAGCAATGAGTTTATTCTACCATCTATCTCTCACTCGTCCATTTTGGTTCCTGTGCCCATATCCCCCTCCAGGCAGCTCTCTCCCTTGCTGGACTACAAGCTGCCCCTCAGCCCACTGGCACAAGCATACCCCTTTGAGTTCAGTTCCAGCCACAGGAACTGCACCTGTTGTCACAGTCCACACCCACCAGTTTAGCCTTTATCTGCTCTAACAAGGACATGCCCAGTCTGCTTGCAGTAGCCTCTTCGGGCAATGTTTATTTCAATGGAGAAAATTTCTGGGTGGTGTTTTTGCTTTTGAGAGTGGTATGGTGGATATGTGGAGAAAATGCTCTTCTTAATTTTCTCAAAATGTTGGTAGAATGGAGAAAATGCTGTGTTTAGTATTGACATTCATACATAGATCCCTATATCCCCATTAACATGTATATGGACATTCTCCTGCATCTACATTTTGCACACATATATATTAAATAGAGAGAGATAATAAATGGGATCTAGAACATAATTTTAAAAAAGTGAGAATCAAGAATAAAAAAGAGAGAAAATCAGAATAGTAAATAAAATAATTAGTTCGTGGATTAGATATAAAGGAATTGTGTTTTTGGGGAAGTGGCAGGAGAGACAATGATTAGGTAGGAATCAGTTGTAACAAAAGGTCTGTTTATTGAGTTTCCCACTCCATGCCAGATACTGTTTTAAGCACTTTGCATATATTATTTCATTTAATTCTTATTGCAATTCTAGCTGGTAGATATAACCAGTGCCTTTATGCTGCTGAGTATAAAGAGATATAAAGGTTAAATAATTTGGCCAAGGTTATATAGCAGACAAATGGCGAGGTTTGAATACAGATCTCTCTGACCATGTCCTCCATCCTCTCCTGTTCAAAAGTAAGGGAGTGGGGCTGGAAGATTGTTATGGCTCCTTTCAACTCTTTTTCATCCATCTAAAGAACTTGACCTACACTTGGGGTAGGACTTTAATTGATACGTATATGGATCACCCAAATGATGGTCATTCTGGAGCTAAGAGTAAAAAAAGACTCAGGAAAACTTGATTGGAAGGTGTGGGAAGCGGCATATAATGTCAGGCTGCGTCTGTTATGAAGCAACTTGTCTCTAGGCTCCAGAATGAGAGATGCCATGGGGGCCAATGGCAAGAAAGCCTGCAGACAGTGGGAGGAAACTCAGGCTCAATCATTCTTATCAGATTACAGCTTCTTGGGGTCACCAAGAAAATTAATGATTTTCTGTAGGAGACCAAGTGCCAAGCAAGAGAGTAGATGGATGCCTGTCAGGGTCTAACAGGAGCATTTGAGTGGATCTGATTAATGCTTAGACGTGGCAAAAGTGAAGAAGGTGAACAAACTAATAAAGGGACAAAACTGCCCTTTTGGCTTTTTCAGTTTCCGTTTGAGCACCAACTGAGAGGCTTAAAAATCATGCAATTGCAGGACTGGGAGAAGGAGCCTCAGAAGCCATCCAATTTAAACCAGTAAAGACCTAAGGACTAGGCATCCAGAAAGCTTATGACTTACCTAGATCACCTTGCTAGGTAAGGGTGGAGTGAGGTCTAGAATTTAAATTTCTTTGCCCCAGCATTATTCAGCCTCTTATAAAGGTGTTGACTAGGAAGGTGGGTAGCAGCAGTGTCTAGCAGTTGATGTTTCCATTTTAACAGACCCATAGAAATGGGTCAGGTAGATAAGAGAGGGAGGAGGAGAGAAGGAAAAGAAACAAGGAGGGAGACCGCAACTTTCTCTGGAGGAAACATTTTTTCTTTTTCCAATTGGGCGTGGATTAGGTCAGATTTGGCCAATCTAGAACATGGAACAACACTTAACACACTTTATAATTTTATTTGTGTCATTTATTGTCTTTGTCTTCTCTATAATGGAAGCGTCACAAAGGCTGGGATCATATCTGTATTTTTGTATATGGCAAAAATATTTCGTAATGCCCGGGTGAAGTGTTAAAAAATATTTGTTCAGTGCACAGAGATCCAGTGAGTGAATGAATTAACTGACTGTGTCAGAATTATCTGGAGAGCTTGTTTAAAATGATGGATTTCGTTTAAAATGAGCACCACCCCAGTCCAATTGAATCAGAATCTCTAGGAGAGGGGCCCAGGGGATAGCTGCCAGCACAGTATGAGCTGGCAGGGCTTGGGGCAAATGGCACAGGCTGGCTTCTCCTAATTGTCAGTGGTCTCCATGACTCCACCCCTGGAGAGTGACCCTCCCCTCCAGGCCACAGTCATTAATGCTACAGTGGAAAATCGCATCCTGTGAACATACAGACACAGATTGGGATGGATCATTGGCTATTGACCTTGAAGAGAACCTCACTTCTCTGCCTTCTCTCTTTTCTTAAAGCCTCGGCAGTAGGTGGCCAGGAAAGGGGGTGGAAGGGCATGAATTCCAGTTCTTCACACAGCCCCCTCAACTATTTAGGGGAACAGGTGGCTGAGGAGGGATTGGCTGAGACCAAGGAAGCAGGAGGCCAAGACCCGCTCCATAGCTCTTCAGTATTCCTAAACAAAACATATGGGGGCCAAGAGTCAAAAACGAAGTCTGTTATGAGGAATTGGGAGGGTCTTTGAAAGGGTCAGTGAATATGGAGAAAAGGATATACTTGAGAATTCTAACAGGAAACTAAAAAGGTTGTGGATATTATGATAACCCACGCCAACTGCCTTGGTTTATCTCCTTTAAGCCCAGAAGATCTCCTCTTGCCAAAAAACTGTTTACCATCAGATATATTTCTGAAGACTTACAGCAGGTGTCAATGTGGCAGACTTTCTATTTAGAAGTAGACTGCCAGAGTTTCATATTTCCTCTTCGATCTCTACTATCACTGTATCTATCCTCCTGTGATATCATCGTCTGCTTTAATCCTTAGGAAGCACTTAGCCAATTTCAGGCTGTGACATCTTTTGTATTTCCCATGGGTTTAGTGATGTGGAATTACTGAGGTGCTGCTATATGGGAACCTTGTAGTATTTTTTAGTGTGATATAGGCTATAGGGAAGTCCCTGATTCACGAAGAGAAGTTCTAATATAGAACATGCAGTTCCAGAAGAGGAGGTCTTATTGGATAGGAAGAATCTAGGCATCTTCAGGAAAGATTCAGCTTTCAGGTCTGCAAGATAGATGGAAGGGCCTTATTTGTTATCCCTTTGCCAGATTTTGGTTCCTTCCCTGCCGGTGAAGATGAGACAAGTTTGCACCTTAGGCCAGCTGCAAACCTGAATCTCCACCCCCAGCTCCCAGCCTGAGTGCTCCTTGATCATCCCCTCCACTTCTGTCATATAGTAATGGAGGAGGTCACAAGGCTTTGGTAACTGGGTCCTTGACAAATGGGTCTTTGTTTTAAATATGATCTGAATCCTGAGTATAGCTTATGGCCCTTCTGTCCTGCAAGATGTAGATCCAAACCACTTCTTCCACCTTCACATTCCCAATTCCATCCCCACTTCCCTTATTCACAGAAGGTAATCCTTACCTGCATCTCCACCAAGTTCAGTGACACCCATTTATGTTGCCTTCTTACCTGTGCCTCATTATCTCTTTGTTGCCTTCTTACCTGTGAAACAGCTCATAGCACACCCGACTCTCCAAAGTAGAATGTATTTTTCTGTTCATTCGACCTTTCTTCCTGTCTCAGAGCAAGAAATGGTAGGTTACCTTTTCAAGGGAGTGTGGATGTGCTTCCTGGTTTCTTGGCATCATGTCTCTTGGCCATTTGTACTCTTTTGTGTCTTCAGTTTCTCTCTTTCCACTAGATTCTTTCCTCTTCCACAAATCTGTGTAGACCTCTCTTTATTATAACAAACAAAATGAACACAAAACCTTTCATTGGTTCTGCTGTTTATTTAGAGTATATCCAATTAAATCACCAGCCCAGTCCTTATCATTTATCCATTCAGTCTTCCAAACATCCATCCAGTCTTCTAATCATCTGTCCACTCACCCATCCACTCATCCACCCGTCCACCCATCTACCCATCCATCCATCCATCATGAACTGAGTGCGGTTTACTGTGACCTTATTTTACACATTAGATAACTGAGCCCCAGAGACTAAAGAATGCCAACCAAGGTCACACAACTCACCTATCATGAAGTGTATTAGGGTTTTTACCTTTCAGCTAGATGATAGGGTCACTATTGACTTCCTAAATGCCAAGCCCAATTGATGCTTTTTAGTTCTCATCTTATTTGATCTGTATAATCTTTGGGGTGGAGCATGAGTAGGAAAAAAGTACTAGAGAGATTATGTTTTCAAGACTATGAAATGCATAAATTTATATTTTAATTTTATTGTTATTTGTCAGATTAAAAGCTGTTTTGTTCCACTGTGGCAAGTCTGCTAAGCTACTAGCATGTCCAAGGACTAATTTTAAAATCTAAATTTGTTTATGAGAGCTTTGCTGTTTACATTGTAGGTTATGCACCAGGGAGAAGAATTCAAAGTGACACCAAACATGTGCGTGTTAGATAACACCATCTGCCCATTTGGATCTGTGCAGCTCTTTAAAAATACTGTGAGGTGCTGGCCCAAAGCCTGTCATGTTTCGGGATAAGGGGCAGATTGTTATGCTAAGACCCCAAATTAGAAGACTTGTTTTGAAGTTTAAGAAGGCTTCAAGTCCTTTTCTACTTCCTTTTACTGGTTGTTCATTCAGTATATATTGGAGCCTCTGCTCCAGGGTACAGGGGACACTAGTATAAAGAAGGACCATGATTGGTGAGAAGTCATCTACTGCTGTGATAAGACAGGTCTGAGAAGACCCTCCTTCCCCCCCCCCCCCCAAGACAGCTGCATGAATAACCCAGTCTTTACTGAGGTCTGTTATACCAGAATTAGAAATACTAGGTGGAAAATCACTCGTCTACTATAATGCAAATATTCCATTAATATGAGTCATTTATACCTTAGGATGAATTATCTGGTCCCATTTGATAGGCTACTTCTGGGTTGGTTTTGATAGCTAAGAAAGCACAGAGACACAGTGGAGTTGGGGGCATTGGGAAGTGAAGATCTGAAAAGGGAAATGATATGCCACATCTGTCCATATTTGTTTAAGTGAACAAGAAAGTTATAAAAAGATGTCTTGTTATAGGGCCCTAGTAAGATTAGTGGCACAAAGCTTGTGCTTCAGGCTAAGCGACTACTTAATTAGCTGTATGACTTTGGTCAGTCCTCATTCCTCATCTCTAAATGGAGACAGTGCATGGTTTTTTAAGGTCCCTTTTAGTGCTGACATTCTGTGATAATGTTGGAGGAACTGGGAATTCTGAAGAGTCCCAAGGTGTTTTTTGTGATGGGTATAGACCATGCCAGGAGCAACCTGTGAAAGGCATAGTGTGTCTGTGGCGTGGATTGGTGGTGGCAGGGGCCACATCTGTGCTCTGTAACCCTGCAGCACAGCTCATGCCTGATGTGGAGCCCTTAGTGCTGTGTGACTGAATGAGTGAACTAAGACCTGGCAGGTGCCCAAGCAGCACAATACAGAAAGCAGAGCAAAAAGACTTGATGCAAAGAGAGCTCTCCCCAACAAGTGACTGAGAGCCGTTGCCAGTTCTGTGACCAATGTTCTGGGTCTTTTGGAGCCTTCCTTGTCTTCTAATAAAGGGAAAGCCACGAATCTCTTGAGGGCTTTGTTGGGTGGTGAGGACTGAGTGGTGAGCGGTGCCCTTTTTCACAATGATTTCCAAGGCTTTCAGCCAACAACAGTAACAGACAAGGTGCTGTACTAGCCTGAATTGTAGACTGGCAAAAAGAGGGGTGCATGATATGTGGGGTGTGCTGCCCATGGGAGGTGTGTACGTCATCAATGTAATAAATGATAGCTTTGCTATTATTTTTGAGAACCAACTATGCAGCAGGCACTGAACTAGATCTTTTACATGGGGTTTGAAACTAAATGTTTTACATGGTTGTGAAAATTGAGGACCCTAGAGGATAAATAATACATATGATTTCCACTTTACAGTTGAAGAAACTGATGTTCAAATAGATTAAATAACTTACCTACGTTACAAATTCCCTTCTGGATCCATGGTTCATAAATTTACCATTTTGAACTGTCTTTCTTCTTCAAGTAAGAACTTTTATTCCTAGCATTCCAAATGTTATAGACTAATCCTGTCCCTTCATAGCTATATTATATTCTCTGCTGTCTGCCCAGTGAAATTACTTGAATGTCTTAACATGTGAAAATTCATATAGTCAGAGGTAACTCGTTGGAATTAAACCAAGTTGTCCTATTATAGAATTGGAAACATTTGGTTTGATTGATACTTCCTTCTGGTCATTCATAGATGTTCTTTCTGTCTTTTTTAGAAATTTTTGGTAGAGCAAAAGAGAGAAAACATCAATTTTTAAATAATAGCCCCAAATCCATTCCAGAGTAGATAACGAAGTCTCGTTTTTATGAAATAAGGATAAAGATAATTCTATGTTAGTTCCACATTCTGTATTAGAAGAATATAGTATAGTTATTCTATGAGACTCTGGGATATAGTTGATTCTTAAATTTCTTCTGTGTAATGATTTGTGACTGTTTAAGGAACAAATCCCAAATCAGACAGGGGGGAGAGGCAAGGATGTGGGAGAGAGCAACATCGAATAGTGGTGAGAAAGCGTTCACTGAAGGGGCAGAGGGGGCCAAGTAAGAAGGATTGAGGGAGATCGCTTGCTTTCCTAGTGTTTTAGGAAGTCCTGATTTCAGTATAGTCATGTGAGCATCATTGCTTTTTTCCTTGTATTAATGAAAGTTATTTCTTTTCTCCTTTGCAATCCACAGTATGTAACAATTGGTAAGCTTGTGACCTAGGAAACATTAATGGTGTATAACAGATGCTTGTGTTTATAAAGCACTTCTTAGTAGGTGGGGCATTGCTGAGTATCTCAGCAGTTGAGTGCCATCCATACATGAAATGGAATGCCTTTCACTCTTTCTGTAAAACCAGCATTTCTCTAAGGAGATGGTTATTTTTTTTTTCTTAATGGAATTTTGATGTCTTAAAAATTTTATGCAGCTGTGGATTTATCAGAATGTAAAATGCCAAGAATTTCAATATTTTATAAGCCATAATTCTAATACTGGCTTATTTATATACACTTCTGGTCTTTCAGCTATGGTGATTTTGTTATTAGAATATGAAGGAAATTTGGAGGAAAATAATATTGAGCAGCTCCTAATAGTGTTTTTGTATCCATGATTGTAATTATAGATTTTTCTTGAAAACCAGTATTAAGTGGAGAAAACAACATTAAAGAATTTAAAATGTAATTGGTATTTTAATTTTATTAAACTCTTTAATTTTTAGAATAAATTAAATTTTTTGGAATAAAAAATTTGTTTAATTAAGTATTTAAGGTGGATATAATTAGTAAATGCAACATGTTTTTTGGGCATGTGTACAAACATCATAAACAGTAACAAGAACCATAATCACGGTTGTTATTTTTCTGTTCTAGATATTTGAATGGTGGTATTTTCGCAAGTATGGAACGTCATTCATTGAGCAAGTCTCAGTAAGCCACTTGCGCCCCCTTCTGGGAGGGGTTGACAACAACTCCTCCAACAATTCTAACTCCAGTAATGGAGACTCGGATTCCAACAGGCAAAGTGTCTCAGGTATGGAAAGTCCTTCAGTTTGCAACATTATTTGTTTACTCTTACTAAATTATTGTGACTATAATACAATAAGAATGTTGTAATTTAAAGACTAGACTTCAGAAAAGAACGCAGTTTATTTTCCCAAGGAGTTGACAACCTCTACCAGAGAAGTAGAGTGTAAGCATCCCAGGAAAAGGGAATGTTTATCTTATTTAATTTTATGTCTTCTTGCATTTGATTTAGCTAATGGCCATTTAGGTCACTGTTCTCAACCTGAGTCTCCAGTGTCCTTGTCCCTAGTTTCTCAAACCTTATTGAATGTATCCATTTTCTTCCACGCTAATTGCAGAATCTTGCGTCTAACTAGATCTGATCACATTGCTCCTCTGCCTAAAAGGCTTCATTGGTTCCCATTCCACTGAAGATAAAGCCCAGCTTCCAGATTGCTTGTTGCAGCATAAGCTACTTCTAACCTGTCTTGCCAACTTTGGCTTCTGTCACAATCTGGTCCCTCTCCTTTTCATTTCTTGAACATACCATGTTTTCTTGTGACCCTTTGCTTAGAAGTCTGTCTCCCTCTCGCCCATGTTTGTTTATCTTTCACAACCCAACTCAAATGTTACCTCCTGGAAAGCCTTCTCTGATAGATTGTACAATATCTTTCCACTTTCATTGACTCTTTAGTATTTTTATTTTTAGCAATGTTTATCAAATTGCACTGTAATTTTTAAACTTACTTCTGTATTATAGTATCTCTAGCATTTTGCACAGTGTCTACTATATCATTGAAACTCAGTGAATGAATGCATGAGCACATGCAAGGCCTGTACTTTCTCCACTCATAAAAGAAGGGGGAAGAATATGATTTCCTAGCTTGATCTGTTTATCAACTCAGTAAACATTTCCTAAGTTGCTAATATGAACCTGGCCTTGTATGGGTTCTTTTGAATATTATGATTAAAAAAAAAGTCAAATTCCTTTTCCCCAGGAAACTCTCATGTCTATTGAAGGAGACAAAATGATAAGCGCTTGGATTGTATGAGGGAAACATACAGTGCTGTGGGGAACAAAGGAGGGGTTCCTGACCCAAACTGGGGGAAGACGTATACTTCTTGAAGGAGAGGGCACCAGTTCTGAGACTTGAAGGATGAAGAAGAAGAAATTAAACAGCTGGGTTAGATGTTTTTTTCTTTCTCCCTAGAATAACTCAGTCCACATTTCATAACTGTCTAGCCAGGTGATAAACATCAAGGAGCATTGTATATATACTTGATTGCTGATGTTGACTCAATGCACCTTCAGTAGATCTTTGCCAGCCAACCATGAGTGGCAATGGGTACCTCTAGGTACACGTTTATTTCATCCTAAAGGGTACACGCATGAGAGATGGCACCGCTCAGGTAAAAACATTGTCTGGGACTTTGTAAACTCATCCACTTTGTGAAAGAAACAGCAAGAGACGTGAGCAGAGTGAACCGTTACTTTAATCAGCTACTCCAATAAGTGTGGCATATTATTGTAATGAGGAATCTTGATCATTCAGTCATCATCACATAAGCAGTTGTGGATAATTGCCATCACTTTGCATCTGCTGTGAAGAACCTACAAATTGAATGTGCTTGTCTGATTTCTATAGTCTGTAAATGATGCAGAACATTGTAGAAAATTAGCAGATTGAAAACAGAAAGCAGCCTCATTTGATGTCATTTTTTATTGTGAATATATTTTTATTTTCATTAAAATTCTCTCTCTTTTTACCTGATTTAAATCTCTTGACATCATTCCCTAATGCAAAGAGTTCATATTCTTCTCATTGATGCTATTGTTTTGTGGTCTTTCTTTGCGGATGTCTTGAATAAGGCATATGCAGTGTATAAATCTTCATGTTATTCTTAGTGTTTTTACAGCAGTTTTTAAAGGGAGAACCTAAGCCCCTTTTAAAAATATATTCAACAGTAATAATCATGGAAATTCCCAGTTTTATTTGTACTGAGTTTTTACCTGGCTAAGACTGAGCTTTTGAATATTATTATTAATTCAATTCCACTGGTATTTACTGAATGTCTACTACTATGCATGCAATATTTCTATTCATTTCCTGTAAAACAGATACAGCATTTATGATCTGATCTCATAATAATGTTCAAATAGTCATATTTAGGAAAATGGAAATTGTCTATGTATATCAGAGCTCAGTCTACCCACTTCTCCTTGACATTTGGGTTTCTAATATTTGGCTAACTCAGCTCAACAAACATGTATGCTGGTATGGAAGTACCAGATACCATGGGACTAATACCATTTTCCACTTCTTTTTTCTTGCGATCATTTTATTTTTGAATAAGAAAAATATTATAAAAGTACATTGTCTGTGTTTATCTCTACCCTTAATCCCTTTCTATTTCATAGTCTGGTTTCACCTAAGTATAAAGGAAAAAGAAGATCCAAAGCTGAGGGTAATCAATACATTTTCTTAAAATAGAGGAGTTTCTTTAAAAATTTCTACTGCCTTAATAATAATACAATGACTATTGCCTTAATAACGGAAGGATGAATCTGTTGATTTTCTTGGAGCATCATAAGGCAGCTCTTTGGCAAATCTTACATGAAATACAACATGACTAACAAAGTCCCATGGACATTGGCAAATCCAATTTAATGACATTGCTTATTTGAGAAAATCATTGAAAAAGCTAAAAATAAACTGAAAATACCAGTTATAAACATTGGTCTATATGAAAACTCATAGTGTAGCTCTTTCCTTAAAGAATCATTTGTTTTGATTAAAAGCTGAAAGACCTTGCCTACTTAAGAATATTTTGGGGTATAGGGAATGGGGAGTGAGAAGGTTGTGATTGTTACAAGGCAGACTGTTCATATTAACTTTTGGATCTGTGCAAATTGGCCTAAGTGCAGACCCTCTCAAAATTTGCAGTGATCTTTATCTGTGGGCTGGAGGAGTAATATGGTTAATTATAACAGCTTCCTAATCTAGCCAAATTTCAGATTGTTTGGCTTAGGTTGACATTTATGAACATTTCGATTGTTTTGCTTTATTTGGGAGCTAAACTGCTACTTTTCTCATAAATATACAGTTTCTGATAAAGCCTGCTGATATATTTGCCATGTCACCATGTTTATTGCTGCCACTTCTTAATTCAGCTTAGTTTATGAGCTGATGATGCATAGGGATTAGGGATTTAAAACGTGGCCAACTTCTCCCTGTCTTTTTTTTTTTTTTTTTTTTTTTTTTTTTTTTGTGAGGGAGATCAGCCCTAAGCTAACATCCGTGCTAATCCTCCTCTTTTTTTTGCTGAGGAAGACCGGCTCTGAGCTAACATCTATTGCCAATCCTCCTCCTTTTTTTCCCCAAAGCCCCCCAGTAGTTAGTTGTACGTCATAGTTGTACATCCTTCTAGTTGCTGTATGTGGGACGTGGCCTCAGCATGGCCGTAGAAGCGGTGCGTCGGTGCGCACCCGGGGTCCGAACCCGGGCCGCCAGTAGCCGAGCGCGCACACTTAACCGCTAAGCCACCGGGCCGGCCCAACTTCTCCCTGTCTTAAAGGAAGGGATTCTCAGGGCCCAGTAACATTCTGAATTTGGGTTTATGAGAACATCTGTTTGATAATTTGCCCTGTTCTCAAATAAGATGCCATAAAGACAAAGGTTTGCAGCATTCACTTTCTTCAAGATATTTGGAAAGTGCAGGGTGCTTCATCACATGAGACGTATCCTCACCAAAGTCAAGTTTAAATTCTCTGAGACATTGTAATAGCCTCCTGCATAGAACTGGATCTTTAGACAAACTCTGGTTATAATCACTTGGCTTTCTGTCACAAATCATCTCATTTTACTCTATATAAGATATATATAAATCTCATTTAATCTATATAAGATATATATGACACATAAACATATATATATGTTTATATCTATATCTCTTTTCTAAAACTTTTTATAAGAATTTCACCTAGAATTCTAAATTAAAGTTATTACACTACTAGAGGCAGTTCAAGCACTGGTTAAATAAAGATAATAAATTAAAGAAAAGCGATGGAAGTGAATAAGCTCAGGTAGAGTGCAAAGATACATCCTAAGACCTTCGTAGATCCTCGAATTCTCATAACACCAGAGCAAATAATTTTCCCTGTAGAAAGCCATATAGTTCTAATAATAACAACTAACACTTTGAGTGCCTACTATCAGCTTTACATGGATTGTTTCATTTAATCCTCACAGTAACCCCACGAAGCAGATACTATTGTTATCTCCATTTTATGGTTGAGGAAGCTGAGGTACAGGAAGGTTAAGTCATCTGCCCAAGGTCACCTGGCTGGTAACCTGGGCAGTCTCATTTCAGAATCCAGTGTCTTAAACACTAACTAAAAAATGTAGTCCAGACCCTCTGTGAGGCCTATAAACTCAAGACTAATGTAATTATTAAGCCATTAAAATAATTTATTCAAACCCTGTACTATAGTACATGACATTATTTCTGAAGTGACATTAGCCGAACTTACTTCAGAAACAGCTGAGTGGCAGGATTGCTGATGTTGAGAGCTCAGCCTCTGGGGTCAGACAGATGTGGCCCTAATCTTGGCTCCATCACTTACAGTATGTGATCTTGGACAAGTCACTTAACTTTCCTTAGTATCTTAATTTGCACACATGGGAATAACAGTAGTATCTATTCCTTAGAGTAGTTTGAGGATTAAATGAGGTCATGCAGAAATATCAAGTCAGAGGACAGCCATTTGACAGTGTCTTCCAGATGAACTGACTTCTCTGTGAATATGATCAGGAGGATGGCCCAACCACATGGAGGTATGGCTGAGTTCAGCTAGGCTTACTCACTAGCTCAGTGACTCACTTTTTTTTTTTTTTGGTGAGGAAGATTAGTTAACATTCGATGCTTATCCTCCTCTCTTTGCTGAGGAAGGCTGGCCCTGGGCTAACATCTGTGCCCATCTTCCTCTACTTTATATGGGACACAGCCACAGCATGGCTTGACAAGCAGTGCGTCGGTCCGCATCTGGGATCCGAACCCCTGAACCCCAGGCCGCCGAAGCAGAGTGTGGGAACTTAACTGCTGTGCCACCGGGCCGGCCCCTCAGTGACTCACTTTAGTACCAAGGCCTTTCAGTGCTTGCATTTCAAATATATCCCTCAGCAAAATTGCAAATTGCTACATGTCAAGGACCTTTGGAGTTGCTCTGTAATAGTCTCAATCAGGGGAAACTTGACAAAATCTATGTATGTGTTGAAAATGATTCTCTTAGCCAGTGATTATTACATCTTTAAAATCTTTTGCCACTAAAATTTGTGTTCTAGTATAGATTAGATCTCCAGCTGTATGGTGAAAATGCCTAAACAGTTTTAGTCCCTGGTGAACATTATTTAATAAACTTATTTTACAATTTTCACATTATTTGGTAGAGTTGATTGACTTCGGTCAGAAATGACCAATGAGAAATGTATGAGAGATACAATTAAAGATTTAACCATCTTGGCAATATTCTTGAGGAAAGTGGTACACTATCTTGAATAAAGCACATCAATAAAAATGGTCTTAAAGCTCATAATTATTTATACCTTTTCTCATTCCATAAAAGAATTTGAGGGAGTAACATATTTTTTGAATTGAAAGCTACTTACATCATACTTCTAATAATATTTTCAAAATAATTATTTTGAAAAGTTATGAAAATAGTTAAAGCTTAATTATTTAAGAAAATGCATATTTCGTTACTCTTATGATTGCTTAAAATTGACCTATATGATGTAGAGAATTGAGTATTCATTTTTGAGATATCAAAGCTAATAAATATATGCAGAATCACATGTCAGAAATTGACTGGCTTGGGATTAATCTTGATTGTCATAATACATCTGACGAAATTTTAGTTAGGGCCCTTTTATGTTGTACTTTGGGACTAAAATGTTTAAAAGTATTATTAAAAAGAGCCTAACATTTCCCCAGAGGAGTTTTAAAAACTGTTTCCTTAGTGGAAAATTTAATGGATGAAGTCACAGGATTTTTAAAATATGATGTTGCAGGGTAACAGATCTGTTGCATATAGTGGGTAATTGTTGGGCAGTCTGGACACCAGGCCTTAATCTCATTTACTATGAACCTTGGGGAAATTATGTAGCTTTTCAATGTTCTACTCTTTACTTCTGTAAAAAGGGCCTACTCTCTAGCCCTCACTAACTTATGTAAGGGATATAGATGACTTGAGCTTTAAGCCCCTTTATAGAAAGGCTCACCGACAATCACGCTCATAACTACGACAGAAGTTACTGTTGCTGCTGCTTGTAATAATAATACATCATCATCATCATCATCATCACATAATAATAATATAATAATAGTAAAAATAAGATGGTAATCATTATCAGAATTTAGATTCTGGGAAGAGGTGGTAACTTTTTAGTATAAGAAATCTTCCTAGGCTATGAATTAGTAATTTTATATATTTAAAGGCCCTGAGAGTGGGGATTCTATATCTTTTTTTTTTTTAATTTTAGGAAGAAAGCTTTTTCAGATTTAAATAAGTTGGATGAGGAATAATATTTTCTTCCATGTGCTTAAAAGCCCTGTGACTTTAGAGCCTTTGGTTTTTCTGAGAATTAAGTTCTCTTTTTCATTGAGAACTGTAACAAAGGGAGAGTCTATGGTTCTCTCAGTACATGTATTTCTTCTGTAGAGCTTCTTCAGTTGGATGCCAGATGTAGTTCAACGCCCTTTTCATTTTCCTATCAAGTCTATAAGCTCCTCTAGGTCATAAACTGTATCTTTTTTTGTAACCCAGAGCCTAGTACAGAGACTAATGCATAATAGCTATTCTATACATGTTTAAATCACACAGTCCTATGAGTGATGGGGTGGGCATTCTAGAGGAGTAACTATGAAAAGACGTGAAATAAGTATCACTGAGATGGAAAAGTTTTAATAGGGAATGGTGAGAGGGGAGACTGAAGAAAAGATTGGAGTTTTATTTTAGAAGTCCATGATGGTAGTAAGCATTATTTTTGATATTTTTTGTATCCCACACAGAAATTTATAATCATCCTTTTATGACAAAGGAGACAATCTGTTCTGCAGACTTTGGGAACTAAACAAGTGCTATTCCAATATTTACTGCTTCTCTTTCTCTTGAATTACATTCTTGCACGCATGCTACGGTCTGAACACTTCTGTCAGCAGTTGTGGGCAGAGACTCTACTGTGGGCTGCTGCAGTTGGAACCATAGAAAGCATATGTATTGTATCGGGCATATTTTTAAATGAACTATTAGTAACGTTAGCAAGTCCTTGAGGGAGTCCCAGTCAACTTTAGTGCTTCTAAAGAGCACTAAAATTGTTGATATTAATGGAGGATGGAAAATTCCTTTCGGAGGTAAAATTTTAATTCTGGCTTAAAAAAGGAATTTATTCCTCAAAGGCGCAAATAAGATAAGAAACTGGACCTCGTGGAAAAACTTTTACCCTCTGGAGACTTGAGTTTAAATTCTTTACTTAAATCTTTATATTCTAATACATTTGGCATTTACAACCTTTGTCCATATCATGAAACCATCAGGCAGTCTAATATTTATGGGGTGTGTTCTCTAGAATGATTCCAGACTAAGAGAGTTTTTGTAGCAAAGATAAGATTATGAGACAGAAATGAACGTAGCTATGACCTAATTTGAAGCGAAGCTTTGCCATGTGTTTGTATTCGGCTCCTAGGTTGTTTATTTCTTAAAAGAAAACTGTGCCTGCCTTGCACCCTTTGAAGGATATAGCTAATGAAGACATGTCTTATGTATTTCTTCATTACATGTTTTTTCTCACATAGAACATTTTACATCTGTTACAATTACTTAGATCCTCATTTCTAAGTTTCAGTGATAACTGAAGAAACTGAATATAGACCACTTTTATGACACTAATGTTAACAATGACTTTTTTAAAGTTCGGTTCTCTAAATAGAAGTCATAAAAACAATATTTCAGAATGTTTGCAGCACCCCCTGCTGGCTGTATTGTGGCACTTCCTAAATAAATATAGCATCTTTAGCTACTGCTCAATAATACTTTAGTTATACACACCATTTCTCTTTGGAGTTATTTTTATTTAGAAATAAATTCATTTGCATCCAATATAAAAGAGTGGAAATTTTGATTTAAGGCAATTTGCTTTGTATTTTGTCAGTTGATATTTGAATGGTGCTTATCCTTCCAGGCAATATAATAATGTATTTGTTGGAGACCAATTATTTGCCATAATCTTTTTACTAATATTTCAGATGAAATTCAGTGGAGGAGAGGCATCTCCCTAAATGTCCCTGTTTTATTGTATAATGCCACCATGAGCATACTTTGTACGTCAATCTGTATGCACATTTATTATATGCTAAATACAAACCTTGGAATATTCATAAAGCTTTAATAAGAGCACTTCGAATCTTGAAAGACATCCTCTGAGGAAGAGTTGGGGGTGGTGAAGACATAAGAGTTATAATAGCCATAAGGACAGTGATTGTGGTTGTTTGGCTCACCAGTGTGATGCCAGCCATGATCTGAAGTGCGTTAGTGACCCCTCTAAGGGGCTTTATGTCTGGAAAAAGAGTAATTATTTAAGGGAAGCATAATTTTCTAGTTAGTGCCATTTGAAGTGACAGCCATTGAATTTCAGTTTCTCAGGAACAAAATTCAGAGATGCTAAACTAACGGAGCAAAGATCATTTCCTAAATGGCAAGTTAAGCTAAGTGACAGAAAATTTAGGGCGATTGTTTATAAACATTGAGCAAATTTTAAGTGGAATCCTGCCCTAATTTAAAGACAAATTTATCTTCTTTAAATAAAAACATATCTTCCTGTTTTGTGTAAACCCTTCATTCACTATTTTAACAAAAGTTTACTGAGATTACACACAGTGTTCCCACAGTGCTTTATGTTCTTTGTTTTCACGCTGTATTGCAATTGACCGTTCACTTGTTTGTTTCCCGCCCTGGGTGCTTAGTGCTTATAGGATGGATGGATGGGTGGGTGGGTGGAAGAAGGGATGTTGAATCTAACAGGACTGAGGGTAGAAAATTAAAGAATCACCCATGGCCTTTAAAGGTCTTTTGATTTTTGCAATAATTGTTCACTTGTGTGTATATATGTCTTTGGGTGTGTTTTTTGGCTTACTACACATACAAAGATGTTTTAAGTTCTGTTAACTGATTTTATTTTCTAATAAAACATTATTCATCCAAAGAAGTGTAGTATTCTGAATCAGTAGAAAGTCTTAATCATAGGCAGTTTTAGAAAAATTGTAGCTTATTAGTTGCACACTTATAACACAGTCTTAAAAGCTAATGATTGGGGGCCGGCCTGGTGGCGCAAGCGGTTAAGTGCGCACGCTCCGCTGCGGCAGCCCGGGGTTCGCTGGTTCGGATCCCGGGCGCGCACCGACACACTGCTTGGCAAGCCATGCTGTGGCGGCGTCCCATATAAAGTGGAGGAAGATGGGCACAGATGTTAGCCCAGGGCCGTCTTCCTCAGCAAAAAAAAAAAAAAGAGGAGGATTGGCGGATGTTAGCACAGGGCTGATCTCCTCACAAAAAAAAAAAAGCTAATGATTGACTTTTCTAAGTTAAAATCCTGTGGTTCTAAATTTCTGTGGTCCTTGTGTAACAGAGATTATAGTCTATTGGTACATGCTAACATTATGGTATTAGCATAATGATTAATACATTAATTTGCATAAGTAAACAATGTTAAAACAATTTATTTTCATAGCATTTCTCCCTACAATAATGGTACCTTTATTAATTTTGTGTGTGAGAAAGATTAGCCCTGAGCTAACGTCTGTTGCCAGTCCTCCTCTTTTTACTGAGAAAGATTGGACCTGGGCTAATATCTGTGCCCATCTTCCTCTACTTTATATGTGGGACGTCTGCCACGGCATGGCTTGATAAGAAGTGCATAGGTCCGTGCCTGGGATCCGAACCTGTGAACCCCAGGCTGCTGAAGCGGAGCGCAGGAACCCAACCAGTACGCCGCCGGGCCAGCCCCTATTAATTTTATCACTCCTTTACGGTGATATAAAAGCCATCTGGTGAATTATCACAAAATCAGTATTAACATAGACCCTAATTAAGAATCTAAGGCATTTTGCGTATTATACTCCAGAACTTAAGTTTAGTTTGTCATATATGAAATTATTGTAGGATATATTTTAGAGTAACAGAAAGTAGTTTTACTTCTACCTATACCTTCTGCCTTTAATTTTAGAAGTAAATCCATAGAATCTGTTTAGGCCTCATGAAATGACTATAGAAGTTATGAACTAGCTGATTTTGGCATGTACCTTCATTTAGCAAATGAGGAAACTTGAGCCCAGAAAGATTAGGTGAAACTTTCCAAAGTCCTGGTGCCTGAGCTACATTTCCTGATTAACCACCCAGAGTTTTTCCACATTGCTTCCCATGTAGAGGATAGAGAATAAAATTATCTTATCAAGTGGCCAGGAAGGGTGTTTCGCTGAATTAATTAGATTGTAGTGTCTCTGAACTATGTGTAACATTTTCATATTTTTCTTTGTTGCAGAATGCAAAGTATGGCGAAATCCATTAAATTTATTTAGGGGCGCTGAATATAATCGGTAAGCATTTTGACAGCTTGGGAAACAAATGGGTCTAGTTCAGAGAGCAAAGACAGCAGCAAATGTTTTTGCTGGTTCATTTAGGGGTCATTCTAACAGTCTGTTTAGTGCTTCCATTCTTTGATACTATCCTTAAATGTTTTAGTTTTTCTGTTTTATAAGTATTTTAGCATTGGAATTGGGATAATATACAAAAATGTGTAGTTTGTAGAAATTTTCTATTACAGTTATTCTTTTCATTATATTATACAATCAAAATATTTTGAAGCTTACCTGGGACATGGTTATAAAGATGCCACAGAAGTTATGTTGGAATTTAATTTTGCAGAGTAATTAGGCAAGTCAGAATTTTCATGGCTTTTGGGAAATGTCTCTTCATAATACTGGTTAGGGAAGGTTTTCATTAGCTAGTCCTAGTAAAATTTTAGGACAAAAATATAGGGAAAATGTTTACTTCTGTCCTGTTGATATACTTCCTAAAGAGATAATAGAATGATTTTTTTAAAATATTTTTTTATTCATTGGCAAAGCTATTTTAGTACTCAGTTAATGGTTTATAGTTCAGCTTCTATGCAGCTTAATATTTTGTAGATCTTGCTTTCCTCTCTCAAAAGTGTCTGACCATTTTATTTCCTCTTCACAGGTACACTTGGGTGACAGGACGAGAGCCTCTGACTTACTATGACATGAATCTCTCTGCCCAGGACCACCAGACATTCTTTACTTGTGACTCGGACCATCTGCGTCCTGCAGATGCAAGTATGGAAAATCCTTCAGATAGTTGCTGAATGGGAGGGCTTCTTGGTTTGTTTTAAGTATCAAGGTTACTACTTTTAGAGTATCTGCACTATAGAAGCCTCAATGAATAAAATATTAAATTGCAGCTTGACTGGTAGAACCCATAATTCTGATACTTAAATAAAAGCTTTGTCACAATGAAGTGTTGATGTAGAAATGAGTCCCCTTATTATAATTTAAAATATTATTTAAAAAATATACCAAAGTTGGATTTATATATTTTCAAGAAATATTAATCTTATATGAAGCAAATTAAATCTTTGATTGAGATAGAGCGAAGGGTCATGTCTCTTTGATGATATTCTAGTTAGAAATTGGGATTCAGTGAATCCAAATGATTACTAAATATATTGTAGTGATTTATATGCCTATTTATAGGTTCACTAGCATTAAATGGGGGCATGGCCTTGGCTATTGGAATCCATATTTGTTTTCCATCCTAGAAAAGACTTTGGTGTGCATTTGACACTGGTTGAGTTCTAAATAATCTTACTGATATTTTTTATGTTCCACGCTTAAAGAAACTAGATGGAAAAAAATTTTTTTAAAAGAATATGTACATGCTCCTAAGAAACTAACTTAGAAGGCACAAATTTATAAAACAAATTAAATAAGGAGATTGTTACTCTTTTTTAAGAGGTGCTCTTTGCCATGGTGGAACATCCTAGTACGATAAATATTCCGAGCATTGAGCTTCCCACAATATGTTCACAGACTTCTCTGGCGTATAAAAACTGGGTTTGCAGCAAACTTTGGGAGCAGATACACATATTAAGCAAAAGCCTAAAGCTTTTTTTTCTGATACAACTCAGAATTCTTCAAATGGTTTTAAAATGTTCTAATATCCAGAGCCTGTAACAAGTGTTTGGGAAAATGACCAATGGAAATTATGTTGTGTCTAAGTAGAAGGAAGAGATTAATAGCAATGTCATTTCAAAATATGTGAACTAATATATGTTCTCTAACAACAAATGACATTAATGCAAGAGCAAAAACAAATATTAAATCTCTATTAGAGTGCCTTTTCTTGGTTAAGAAATCTTAATCAAGGTTAAGTCTCTAAGATTATAGACTATGGATTAGTCTATAAGATTTAGATCTGTAGTTTCATGAGCACGAGAGAGATTTGATATCAGTAATTGAAGGGCAATGGAATAGCAAATTAGAATGTATTTGTGTGACTTTGGAGATTTGGGCTGACTCTCTTGGTAAGTGAAATATTCTCTTGTAATTCAAGCTGAGAGCTATTAATTTAGCTATTGTCCTGTATTGAGTCTTCCTAATTATGTGTATTGAGTATCTTGCTTTTTTCTCTTTTTCTAAAATAGTAATGCAGAAAGCCTGGAGAGAGAGAAACCCCCAAGCTAGGATTTCTGCAGCTCACGAAGCCTTAGAGATAAATGAGTAAGTGCAGGAAAATCTTGCTTTTAAAAAGAAAATCTCATCCTTTGCTGAATGTATTCAGTTGCCACTGATGGGATACTTACATTAAACTATGCATTTGAACTTGAGGATTAATTTGGGGGGGGTATTAATTTATTTAAAAAATTTTTTTTATGAAGGACATCCATGTGAAGGTGGTTTTAGTCATTTTAGAGAACAATTCAGTGGCTTTGCTATGACCCTAAATTATATTCTTCAAGGGCTGTCTGTGGGATATTGTGAGGACATAAAATAAATACAGTTCTTTACATATCTAAAACATTTTGACAGGGGCCAGCCTCGTGGCTTAGCGGTTAAGTGCGCGTGCTCCGCTGCTGGTGGCCGGGGTTCGGATCCCGGGCGCGCACGACGCACCGCTTCTCCAGCCATGCTGAGGCTGTGTCCCACATACAGCAACTAGAAGGATGTGCAGCTATGACATGCAACTATCTACTGGGGCTTTGGGGAAAAATAAATAAATAAATAAAAATTATTATAAAAATAAAAAAAAATAAAACATTTTGACAGGGAGAATTTTCTAGATGTAGTGCTCATCTGTGCCATCACATTTTCTAGGTAGAACTTCTGCTAGTGGGGAAAACAATAAAAACATAAGGTGAAAAAATTACACTTAAAAAATATTTCAAGATCAAGACAAAGATAAGAGGGAATGCCATCCTTAGTGTCATTAAACATTCTATGAGTTACCAAGGAAGGCTGGGAAATCTTTTCTGGAAATCTCAGAAAATGAGAAAGATTCTTAAAGTTGGAGTCATAAAAGCTCAGGGTTGGCAGAGACCTTAAAGGTCATTTAGCTCAACCACCCATTTGGTGCTTGAATCACCTCGACACTCTCCCTGCCAAGTGGTCATTATTAAACTATTTTATGATTTTTCTGAAGAAGTTTACAGAATCTTCTTCAGAAGTCTTAGAAAAAAGATTTACTTGAGAGTTGGAAATCTTGCCATTGTAACCTGTTGATCTATTTGGTTTCTGATTCTGTCATGCAACATATTTATTTTCCAGTTTCTTGTCATCTACAAATTTGATATGCCTGCCTTCTGTGTGTCATCCATGTTTCTGATAACAATGTCGGTATCAGGGGTAGAACCCTGTAACATGACGTATGGAAACCACCCTCCAGGTTCATGTCTTCATGAATCATCATCCTTTGGTATTGTTCAACCAATTGCTGAGCCACCCGGTTATACTTCAGCCCATATTTCTGCATTTGGATCTTAAGAATGCCAGTTGTAGCTATGGATCTTTAATGTATAGTCAATCTATTAGTGTAAATTAAGCTAGCACAACCTGATTTATTTATTTTTAGTGAATTTAAGCTAGCTTCTAGTGTTCACTACTTTCTTTTTAAAATGCTTGGAAACCATCCCTTTAATAATCCATTAGAATATTTTTCCAAAGCACTGTTCTGTAGTTTGAGAAGTCTGCCTTCTTTCCCTTGGTGAACATTTTTACTACATTCGTCATCTCATCTTCTAGTACCTCTCCATTCTTTGTGATTTCTTAATTGTCCACATAGAGCAATTCCGTGGCCTACCTACAAGGTCTGTTGGCTTCTTGGGAAGCTTCTTTGCCTATCCCAGTACAGTAACTCATTTAGAATAGATCAGTTATTGCTATCTTACATCTTTTTACCCATTTTGGAGTGTAATTTCTTCTCCATTTTTCAGTCTGACAATCATTCTTTTTGATGGAGAAGCCAGGAACAAAATAGGTGTTAGAGAGTGTTGGTTTCTCTTTATTACCTGCTACTACTAACTATAAACTTTCCTTGTTTTGATGTTATGTTGTTTGTCTTTTTTGCTTATTTATTTTTGTGATGGTTTTGGAGAAATGGGGGTGATGATAGGGCCTTAAACATAGTTTAAAAACAGGGAATGGATGGTTGTTTTAGCATTTTGTTTAGTTTTGTCTTTATTTTGTTTTGCAAGCTTTGGCTAAATTGGAGTTTTAGCTCTCCTGACATTATTCTTATAAGCTCGTTACACTCTCTTGTAGTCCTTCATTACATGCCCTCTTTCCATCTTTTTTTTCCATCTCCTTTAAAACTCTGACCTTGTGAGAGATCTCTGTGCAGCCATGTTGGTGACTTAATTGTCATCCCTTTTTTCTTCCTGAGAGGATCATTTGTGGTTGCAGTTACACTTGGACATTTGGAAGCTGCCCAACCCTCTTAAACCATTTTTCCCTCTAAGTCTCATGCCATTGAATCATGCCTCTTTTCTTTGAATTTTTTGAAGTCCACCTTACCCTCTTTGATTATCCTGAACTCCAGAATGACATAGTAACTCTCTCTGAATGTTCCTATCAATTTTCATTTCACCAACTATTTTTTTCTTCTTGGTCAGAATTAGGTCCAGAGTTGAAGTTCCCCTAATTGCTTCCTCTACCATCTGGGAGATAAAATTGTTACCAAAGTAAGTCAAGAATCTGTCGGGTCCCCTACTTCTAACCAAATGAGACTTCTTCTAGCAGATATCTGGATGGTTGACACCCCCATCACCACACTTTCTTGCTTCTGTATGTGTATTGTGTTGTGACAAGGATGCATCATCTATATCTTCCATCGAGCTGAGCAGTCTGTTCTGTACTCCCCAACCATTAGCACTTCTATTGCTCTTTCCTTTCTCCTTCACTCACAAGCTCTTAGCATGTTTCTACCCCAGACTCATGAGTTTCCACATAGATGTATGTTTTCTTGGCCAGTAGTGCTACTCTGCCTCTCCTCCTAAGAATACTATTTGAAATGTAAATAAAGCAAGCAAGCTGGCCCCAACCTGTCTTGAGTTTCCAGCCCACCAACTATAGTCTTACAGCTAATTCCTCTGATACTGTGTCTACCACTCAGTATTATGATCTTGATTTTCACTTCATTACCCTTGACCCATTTTTATATGCCGGCATCTGAAGCCTTAAGTATTGCTTCCTGATGCCTATCCTAGTTATTTTCTCCAGTTAACCACTGGGAAGTTTCAGCATCATTATTATTCTTTCCAAGTCATATCTACTGCCCTCCATAGTAATTGGTTTTACGGGTTTTTTCCTGGACATTTTTCTCCCTACGTCACCACATTCAGTCGGAAGCCCCATTGATCAATCCTGCCTGAAATTAGAGGGATTGGCTAAAGAATTTACAAGACCCCTCTTCAAGGCTAAGATTAACTAGTAACCCCAAACCTCACATTAGCCCTAAGTTCAGCCTCCTTTTCCTAGCTGGCTGTTGCAGTTTATGAATAGTAAAAGTAACATTTGGTTTCACTTTCTGTTTATTTTCTCTCTTGTGGTCTGATGGAGGTTCTGATAAGTAGAGAAATGACCACAAGAGAGGCAGTGGAGAAGAAGGAAAGCAAAGGGATCTGTGCAGATCAGGACCTGTGTGGTCTGTTCTGGGCTCACCATTTCCCTATTACATTCCCTTTCTCTGGCAGTTGGGTTGTTCTTAAATGATTTGGAAGGTTTAAATTTTTAAGAGTTCCCCTTATTCGTTAGTTAACTGCTTATCCTTTCTGGTTTCCTACCTTAAGAGAGTTGTTGAAAGGATTAAGTGAGACGATATATGTTAAGTGCCTGCTACAGTGCTTAAGATATACCAAGCAATAAGTGGTAGCTCTTATTGTTAAAGGCATGAGATTTAACTCTTGTTTTTACTGAGGCTGAATCAAATTTTGAGCTCTTCAGAAATAACACTACCTGCAGGTTCTTCTAGTGTTCTCTGACAATCAGTGCTAACTGTAATGAGATGTTGAAGCACTATTTTTTTCAATGAGTTACTTACTTGATTTAATGAATTTCTCATTCTGAAGAAAATTTTAGATTAAAGAGAATCTGTGTTTAGTAAACAGAAGTAAACTTATATATAGTACTTCTAAATTTGAGTGTTAGAAGGAGATGTTTACTAACAGCTATTATCATTGCCATTGTTAATTGACATCTATTGAGCATGTACCACATGCTGGCTACTGTACTGAGCACTTTACATGCATCACCATACTTAACCTTCACAACAACACTGTGAACAAATAGATTCCATGTTGTTCTCAGGGAGGCAGAGTAATAACTTGCCCAAAATGACACACTAATAAGGGGTGGAGTCCATATGTGAGCCCTATGCTCCTAACACTACGCATCCTACTTCTCAAGCTAAAATACAGACATTTCTTTTGTACCATTATTTTGTGTCAACAACTACAAACAGGGGTGCATGAACCAGTTGGCCACTCTGCATGTTTTGACGTAACTCCTTGCCCTTCTGCATGCGCTCCTACAGCTATTACGATGTCCTTAGATTTATAATTGATGGTGGCTATTATCTGAACAAACAGGTGTGCAACTGCTTATATTCTCTTGGCTGAAGAAGAAGCAACAACCATTGCTGAAGCAGAAAAGCTGTTTAAGCAGGCTCTGAAGGCTGGAGATGGGTGTTACCGGCGTTCTCAGCAGCTACAGCATCATGGATCCCAGTATGAAGCCCAACATAGTAAGGTTTCCTCCAGGTTGACGTGTTGGGGATCAGAACTGTAACATGATTAATCAGAGCAAGTTTTCGGGCCAGTTCAAAATATGACTCTTCTAGATGAAAATAAATATTGACATTTGCCTTTTCTTTGTTTTTATTAGTTTTTTCTTTCCCATGAGAGCACAGTACCTAATTAACTTATAGCTTCATTACTGTTCACATTAGTGTTCAGATTCTGTTTCCTGCGCATAGATTTCTAATAGAAATAAATGATACTAACCTTTAATTGTAACCTTTTTTCTTCCCAAAATTCTTACATATTTCTGTTTATCAGTTGCTTCTCTGCCCCATAACTTTAAGTCCTAATTGGGAAACAGGACTTAAATTAGTGTTAGGGTTATTATAGTGTTACTTTATGGATCTTCTACAGCATGGGTTGAAATAGGACAATTAAGAATAGAACAGTTATTGGTGATTGTCTCAGTATTAGCTCTTATTTAGGAAGAATTGGTGTTGGCTTCCAGAGAGAAAGAGCCATGAGTTCCTAATTATTTGTCTTTTTTATATTAAGCATAATGGCTTCCTTTATTTAAGATAAATGAAAGATCACTTCAGTACACTAAACTGAGAGTCAGTGATATTTTGGGGGAATGGTATAAAAACAAGACAACAAAATGGTTTCTGGAATTCCCTGAGCCCCTTGACTTGTCAGTTTGTCGGTTGTTTAAGCAGAAATTTAGCAGTCCTTGTGGGAGGGAGTGTTTCCATTATTCAAACTAACTTTGGGTTGTTTCCTTAACTTAAAGTGGAATTTCTCTTACCTCATTTCTCTCTCCTGCATCTTGGAGAGTAGGAGTGTATCTCCTTCATATTGAGATTATAAAATTAAATTTTAGTATTAAATTTGAATTTGGTGCAGACAGTGAGTGCATTAGTCCCTATGACTAAGGTACAGCAAGACTTTTGCATTATGGCCTGTGTATACATGAGTGTGTCCACACAACCCATCAATATACAGGTTTTTGTTTTTATTCTGCAGTAGGTATATATGTTAATAAAGCATCTAATCACCATCTATATCTTGCTTTTTTTAAAAAAAATGTATAACAAATTTTGAAGACATGTAGTAAATGTCATTTTGTGAACTAAATGAGTATTAATACATAAAATTACATAACTTAATATAACTTAAGAAATTTTCTTTATTTCTTTTCTTCTGTGAATTAAATCCTTTCAACCTGCTGCCTAAATCTATCCAAAAAATATAATCACATCTTTAAAATAATTTGTAGGTACTTGGCAAATTTTCAGCACACATCTTGTTCTCATTGTTTAAAACATGACATGTTAGGACTTCAGTCTTAACATCTTTTAATAGCTGCATATTATACATGTATTTAATCTATAACAGGTGTGTCATATTTTTCTAAAACATGGTAATTTTATTGAGGATTAAGCACATGCATGTTCTCACTGGTCTGGAAACATATCCAAAAAGACATATAATTAAATAAAAGATTAAGATGAAAAGTTGTTAATGTACTTTTTAAGAGCCATTTTAGTGACTATTATTATAACTATTTAGCTTGTCAATGCTTTCTCTAACACTAGGGTAGTTTTTCATTTTGTTGCATACCCTATTGTCATATCTGGAATGTGTTATATTGCCATCTAAAATTGACTGCTTGGGGGACCTGGAGATAATTATGATGTCACTAGTGTTAGGGAAAGAATAATATAAAACAGAAGTTCAAGATGAGGCTTCTCCAGACTTAATGTCAAGAAGGAAGAAAAATAGTTCATCAGGATGCAACCTGAGATTCACCTCTTTGCATCTTCACCGAAAGCATGCACATTTGAAGAATGTGAAATTCTTGCTTGTAAACCGCATGCAATGTGGGTATGTTCATTTTCCCAGCAGTTTGTGGCAGATGATTTTATTTATCAAATATTCAACATCCTAACTCAAAAGCATGAGTTAGGTAATCAGTCACGTGATTTGACCTTTGGAAATCTAAGTACTTTGACTTTACTCTGTATGTATTCTACTATTAGCAAAGTTGTCAATGCTCCTGGCAGTAAGGAAGAGCCTAGGAGAAGTCTGTTCTCTCTGAGGTTTTCCTTTCAGGGCATGCAAATGGGCCTCTATATTTTTTCTTACTGCTCAGCTGAAAGGTCTTGTTTTTTAAAATTTTGGTGTTTTATATCTCCCTCTTCAGGACGAGACACCAATGTCTTGGTCTACATCAAAAGAAGGCTAGCAATGTGTGCCAGAAGACTTGGGAGGACCAGGGAAGCAGTGAAAATGATGAGAGACGTGAGTTTGAATTTGTGTTTGGGATCAGTGGCAGTGCACCTGACTTAGAGAAGGAGGAGCCCACTGAATGCCATAGCAGAGAGCACCAGTGATGGTGTCCCATGAACGCTGAAGCCAGGCTCTCTGGGGTTCAGCTCTAGCTACCAACTTACTGGATGTGTGATCTTGGGCAGGTTACTCAACTTCTCTGTGCCCTGTTTTCCTCATCTGTAAAATGAGGATAACAATAACAATATAATAATAATAATAACAATTACTACTTAGGATTGTTGCAAAGATTAAATGAGATAATACATGCAAAGCTTTTAATAGAGTGACTGGCATATTAAAGAAATTTCAAGAGATGTCATTATTAAACCTTTGGGGCTGTAGCCAGAAGCCGAGGATGAGATCAGCCATTTTAGCTGACTAGCTTCTTTTTGTGTGTAGCTATTAGGAAGATTTGAATAAACTATGGGTCAAATTGCCACCTTCAAATTTAATAATATTATGATCTAATGTTATTGTAGTCATTTCAAGCATTTTCCTCGATTCTTGGATCAGGATATTTTATTAGTAGTAGTCAACATAAGAAGAGAGGAAATAGGTGAACGTTTTAAAACAAAAGATAACCAAGAGAGGTTATTATTATGTAACTTTAAATCAAAACAGTGGTTTTAAGGGAAACCAGCTGAGGAATTTTTACTTCCACATTTTTTTTTAATAAGGAATACTTTTCGTAAAGAAATTGACACTAGCGTAAATTGTACTTATAAGCCATTTTCTTTTTAAAAACAATCTTAGAAAACCTTTGTCAACATTTTATTCTTGTACTGTCTTCCTGGATTAGGAGACATAGGTAACTGCCCATTATAAAAATGAAAGAACCAAGAGGCAAGATAAAAGGAGCATCTTGTCCAATTCTTGGTTTTTGGGTTTCAGAACAGGACTTTGTAAACCTAGTGAGTCTTTTCTCAGTTTGTCTCTGGAAGGGCAGTTATTCATGTGAATTCCCAGTAACTCTTTGGAGGTAGGGGCCTGCACTCTAGGCCCACCCCTGGTTGTTACTGCCAGTTACAGCATAATGTGAAGGCCCGAGTGAGACCCAGGCTTGGGTTCTGGCTACTCCATTAAACAGCAGTATAGCCCCCAGACCTGAGGAGAGGAACAAGAGGAGGAAGATTCTGAAATAATTTTATTTGACTGAAGGTGATAGATGCTCCTTAGGCAAAGCCATTGCAAAGGGGGTGTCCTGGGATTAAATTCTTTTGGTTGAAGGAAGAATTTAAAGAATGTTTGTTATATACTATAAGTGGTAATTTTAAGAAAAGGAAATTTCTGCAGAGACATGAACTTGCTCTCCAACTTTTTAACTTGCAGAAATTCCATCCCTTGATATAGCAAAGAAACTCTGCCAGTCCTTTGGCTCTGAAAGAGCTGAGGATTTTATGAAGGATGGGATGGATATTTCTCTGTCTTAACCTGCCCAGGCACATTCAGCCTTTAACAGGGTATTTTGTATTTATTGCCTCTTCTTAACCTTTATTAGCCTGGGACAGACATGCATGGAGGAGCAGATTTTGGTGATTTTCTTTATTATATGCTTAAGCAACTTCTTAGGAAAAACAAACTTGGATGATTTTAATTCCAGTTTTTTCTATCAGTCTCATTCTGATTATCATCTTTTTTTTTTCTTGGCGAGGAAGATTTGCCCTGAGCTAACATCTGTGCCAATCCTCCTCTAGTTTTGTTTGTGTGACGCCACCACAGCGTGGCTTGATGAGCGGTGTGTAGGTCCACACCCAGGATCCGAACTCGAGAACCCCGGGCTGCCGAAGCGGAGCACGTGAACTTAACCACTACGCCACCTGGCTGGCCCCATGATTATCATCATTTTTAGGATATACATATAAAATTCCACGTGATTAAAACTAATATATATATTTACTATGGTTTGATTTTTTGTTTAACATTGTTTTGTATTAACAATTCCATTTATTGACTTAGACCAAATGTAGATCTTGGGAGAAAATCGGGGATAAATGTCAAATAAATGCTAGGCAGGGAGTCAGAAAATCTGGGTGTGAATCTCAGCTTTGCTCTTCACTAGCTTTGTGACCCGTGGCAACTTACTTCCCTTTTGTGAGCTTTTCATTCATCTTCTGTGAATTGGGGGTAATGACTCGTACTAAAAAGGTAATTGAGGGAGTGATGGGGAGGATGGAATGAGATAATGTGAAAACACCAACATATAGTAGACATTTTTTTTCCATATTTTTTTCTCTGTTGTATAAGTATGCCTTAATTTGCTTGACCATTCCCTTGATGGATATTTGGGGTATTTCTTATTTCTTGTTTTGAATGAGTGAATCAGTCAGTCAAGCAGTCTCTCTCTCTTTCTCTCTACATATGTGTATACACACACATACATGTTTATACATACATGTTTATATGTGTGTGTGTGTGTGTGTGTATCTGTATTTATATGTGTTTGTTTCTTGGGTTACTTTTCTTAAAAAATCTGTCATATCATTAGAATACCAATACATGTTGCCTTTTGACCGGGTTTATAGAGCATCCAGTAGATGTGGGCCCTACTGTTGTAACAATGCTATCAGGGACACCATCAGACATAGTGGAAATGGGTTTTGAAGAGAAATATTCAAAGTGCTTTTTCCTTCAGAAACTCTTGGCACCCCAAATGGAGGAGGTGAGGTTGAGGACCCCTCTCTCTGTTAAAGCTGCAGCTGGCCTCAGCCTTGCAGAAGACAGTTGTTGGTCGGGCCTGACTCCTCTCAGGTCATGGGTCATGCGTACATGGAGACTTCTCTGAGAGGTTCACTCCTTTAACAACATGCACATAAACCATCTTGCTGGAAAGCTTCCTCTGATAAAACAGCACACTGGATTCCAGGCAGTCTGCTGATAAAGCGTTTAGGCAGGAGGATCTAATTTTTCATTAAGACACAGCCATCTTCTCCCTATATACCTTAGGTGAAACCTTCCTGGAGCAGATTTTAAAGTGGAAATAGAAATGCTAGAGTCAGAATGCCTTATATAAAAAGTAGACTCTTTAAAAAATATCTCTGGAAACCCCTTAAGAAAGGGAAAACTTGATTGGTGAGATATCCGGAAAAAGAATGAGAAAATTCTGGGAAGGCCAGCTGTAGATGATTATGAATCTAATAAAATATTGATACAGTAAGTGAAATATTGATGAAGTAAGAACACATTGGCTCCTTAATGTCAAGATTTATGGCTTCTCATTTTTTAAAGCAACACATTAAGTATTTTGAATCCCCATAATGTTTTCCCAAAAACTCACTTTAATTAGCTTCCTTTTGCGATCAAGAATATGGAAGCACCTTACTGAAGGAGTGTTTTGGCAGTGGGTAGAGCTAAGAGAGCATGCTGGCTTTTGAACTTCACTGTAACGTGTTATTTATTATTAAAAATGAAAAGGATTGCGTTTTCTGCTATCTTAAATTTAAGGAAAAGTCTTTTTGCTTTTTCATTTTTGGTAATTTTGCCACTTTAACATTTGGTATATGACACAGTTTTTTTTAACTTCTACCATTTAGCTAGCCTCAAGTTCTTCCTCTGTCTTTCCCTGGCCCTATTTGAGTAGATTTAGAATAGAATTCATAAGGCTGCCTGATCTGGTCCCTTAGCCATACTGGGTCAGAACTGGTGTAGATAACTGGGATGGATGAGATTGTTTGCCCGAAAGAAAGAACCCCGAAGCTCTTCTTGCCTCAGGTAATTTGGTCTAGGGTAGAGTTTCTCAATCTTGGCACTATTGATATTTTGAGCCACATGAGTCTTTGTTGTGGGAGGCTGTACTATGCATTGTAGGATATTTAGCAGCATCCCTGGCCTCTACTCACTAGAAGCCAGTAGCAACCTGCCCCTTTTTGCTCCCCCGTGTAACAACCAAAAATGTCTCTAGACATTGCTAAATGTCCCCTTGGGGCAAGATTGTTCCCCATTAAGAACCACTGGTCTAGAGAATCCTGAAGTGAGTAGATCTGTTTCAGCGCAGACATTGGGTTTTTATTCACTCTACTTGTTAGTAGTCTGAACTTCCCCTTCCGTGGGCACAAGCATCTAAAGCATCCCTAGAGTTGATCAGTTCCTACTAAAACCCTTGATTTGGGAACCGGCTAGTTTGGGGGGCTGTTTTGTCTTAGATGGGATTCCCTGAAGAGGCATCCCCGGGCACAAAGAATAAAGGAACTTGAAGGTGTTGGTGGGGTCCTGGTTGGAAGGATGAGAAAGAGACAGAGGAGAATGTGCAGGCCTGATGTTGGGTAGTGATCTTGCTTGCTCCTAATGCATGCTTCCAGATTATTGTCTGCCTCTCTTCCCTAAAATCTACAGCTCCTTTGAAAGTTGACTATAGGCTCTCAGACTTTATCACCTGTTTCCACTCCTTTTTATAGTTTTCCACAGGGCTCTAAGTCATTCTCCCTCATTCTTGTTTCTCTCTCTCTTTCTCTGCAACACTACCTCTTTCAATATGCTGCCCTCTCATTTGATACAGTTCATCACAACCTCCTTGAAACACTTGATTTACTTGATTTTAGGAAACCATGCTCTCTTAGTTCTCCTAAAATCTCATAGTCTCTCTTGCTGAATTCCCCTCATATTCCTGACTTCCAAAATTTGAAGTGGCTCCTGGCCAGTCCTGATTCTTCTTTTCTATCTCCATCTACAACCCTGGATGACCACATTCAGGTTCAGAGTTTTAAATACCACCTAAATGCTGACAAACATTTTTATAGTGTTGGCTGTGTTCTAGGCATTATTTTAAGGGTTTTACAAATATAAACTCAGTTTTTCTCATGACAACCCTTGACATAAGTGCTTGTTCAAGGTTACATAGCTAGTGAGTATTTCTGAGAGTGTGGTCTACCAGTCACCTGCATCAGAAGTCCCCAGGGTGCTAGCTGAGTACCCACCTCATAGGGTTGGTATAGGGATTAAATGGAATAATCCATTCAAAGCAGTTGGCACGGGGCTTCATGAATAGTAAGTACTCAGTGTTGCTGTTCTTACCATTATTGTCCAAGATACGTTGTTAAGTAAAAAGGATAGGTGTAGATATTAGGTATAGTTTGATTCCATTTTTTCAATTAAAAATAGATGGTAATATCAACCAGTAGTTCTCAAACTTTTTGGTCTCAGAACCCTTTTAAGATTGCTAAGCACCCCAAATCTTTTATTTGTGTGGGTTTATCTATTGTTGTTTACCATTTTAAGAAACTAAAACTGAGAAATTTTTTTTTTTTTTTTGTGAGGAAGATCAGCCCTGAGCTAACATCCATGCCAATCCTCCTCTTTTTGCTGAGGAAGACCGGCTGTGAGCTAACATCTATTGTCAATCTTCCTCCTTTTTTTCCCCCTTTTTCTCCCCAAAGCCCCGGTAGATAGTTGTATGTCATAGTTGCACATCCTTCTAGTTGCTGTATGTGGGACATTGCCTCAGCATGGCCAGACAAGCTGTGCGTCGGTGCACGCCCGGGGTCTGAACCCAGGCCACCAGTAGCGGAGCGCGGGCACTTTAACCGCTAAGCCATGGGGTTGGCCCGAGGAATTTTTAAAATATTTATTTATTCATTTTAAAATAACAATTAAAATACATTACATGTTAACACAATGTTTTTATGAGAAATAACTATATTTTTCAAATGGGAAAATTTGTGAGAAGAGTGACGTTGTTTTTTCACTTTTGCAAATCTCTTTAGTGTCCAGCTGAATAGGAGACGACTGGAGTCTCATATCTGCTTCTGCATTTCGTCTCTTGTGATACCACTCAACATGTGGCCTGTGGCAACGCCCCTGTTTATACTCATGAGGGAGTGAGAGTGAAAAGTAACAAAACATTATTATTATGAAAATAGCTTTGACCTGAGGACCCCCTGAAAAGGTGTCTGGAACCCCCAGGGGTTCCTTGACAGCACCTTGAGAGCCAGTTGTATAAGCATAAGAAAAAAACCTTGAAATATAGAGAAAATTGTTAGCAGTAGGATTATAGCTTTCTACTTTATCAATTTATATACTGTTAAATTATTATAATAAGCATGTTATTCTTATTTTTTATGATGATGAAAATAAAATTTAAAAATAAATACTGAGACCACTTTTAAAAAAGCAAAATCGTGAAGGCAAAAAGGTGGAAAATGAGTTAGACACAGGGAAATGTGGATATCAAGGAAAAAATCCACCCGCTTAAAATTTTGGCTTAAAACCAACCTGTGGCTTATTACTAGGTGTATTCATTTCCTAGAGCTGCCGTAACAAAGTACCACAAACTGGGTGGTTTAAACAATGGGAATATATTCTCTCTGAGTTCTGGAGGTCAGAAGTCTGAAATCAACTTCAGACTTAATTTCAGAGAGAGTGGGCAGGGGCATACTCCCTGTGAAGGCTCTAGGAAAGAATCTTTTCTTACTGGCAGTCCTTGGTATTCCTTGACTTGTATGTGCATCACTCCAACCTCTGCCTCTGTCTTCACTTGGCATTTTCCTTGTGTATCTGTGTCTCTGTGTCCAAATTTCCATCTTCTCATAAGGACACCAGTCATATTGGATTTAGAATGAGATTTATGACCTCATCTTAACTTCATAACATCTGCAAAGACATTGTTTCCAAATAAAGTCACATTCACAGGTACAGAGGGTTAGGACTTCAGCATATCTTTTTTGGAGACACAATTCAACCCACAATATCAGGTCATATATAAAAGCAAATATAGATACTCTGTATATACTTTCATTCTTTCTAAACTTGACTAACTATATCAGGTCAGCTGAAGGCGTGTTTTGTATGCCTTGGACCATGTTAAACCCATTCTCAGCCTAGCCAGTAAAGATTATAACTGCTAACCATCCTTCTTGTGTTCTTAGTCATGGCTCTTTATAAAAATAATCAGAGGAAATTGCAGTTACCTCATTCCTGGTCTTGTATCCTTCCTGCATTTTCAGCATCTTGTCTAGGATTCCCAGTTGAGAACTGGAGGGTTTTCAGTTTTTGTTATCAACAAGTTACATAATGAATGTTACTATGAGCTAGACATTCTGATAAGAAGTTTACATATGCCAGCTCATTTAATTCACACCATGGGTGTTCTATTAAATTACAAAAATAATTTATAGTCATTGTAACAAGTCAAAGGTCACCAACACTTAGAGTTCCATGTATATCTTTCCACTCTCTTTTATTTGCTTCTGCAAGTACAAACCTGATCATGTGAGGATTTTGAGCAGAGTTGATTTGTATCTTAATGAAATTTCCGTGTGAGAATTAGGCCTTCATGGGGATGCTCAATTTCTGAGCATCTTCTGTGGGGCTCCCTTACTAAAGAAAATATACAAGTTTTGAGATAATATAGTGCCATTTCTCTTGACCTCTTTTTTCACAATTATTTTATCCTTATTCTCAATTTTTATCTCAAATCACTTATTCATATAATCCCTTCATTAAAGAGAGATTAGGGCTAAAAGAAGAGAGAGAGAGAGATTTTTGTGAGCTGAATTTTAAAAGCATATAGAAGTATAATTGAAGTGCACTAGATTTGAGTGCTGGTACGATGTTTCGTTTTCTTTTGTGTCCCTCCCAGCACACTACACAGCAATATCTTGTAGACAGACACAGTCAGTAAAATATTTGAATAGGTGAATCAGAGTTATGGCATACTAATTCCCAGATGGCACTTTGCACCTGTGACCTTTGATGCCCAGCTTCCTGTTGATTATGACACCTCTTTGTTACTTGTTTAATTCTACTGATTTTCTTCCTTCCTTAGAAGTGGTAATATTTATTTTTAAATTAATGTAAATTAAAATGAGTTCTATTTAGAAAATATTGTAGATGTTCATTGTATATCCCTTTTAGGTCAGAGGTATCCTAGGGTGTGAACAATTGACCTTTGGGAACTAGTTTAATAGTGTTCATAGTAAGAGGATGCCCTTTAAATGATTTGTGAAGAGGATTGCTTCTAATGAAGGCATACTTTAGAAAATATACACCTCTGGGACTAATCACAGCCTTTGGAGCATTAAGGACTGTTGATTTGCTTTTCTGCCTGCTTATGTTTATGAAGAGAAATTTTCGTGAAATCAGTGATTTGTAAAAGAGAACTAGTATGCCCGTCCCAAATTGTTTTTAAAATTTATTTTAGGTAATATTCTGCAGCAGAAATTCTGCTCTTATTGCACAGGTAAAAAGATGTTTTTAGAATGAAAATAAATGACTATTTTGGAGGTGAATTTCTATTCCTTTTTACCTCTTTTTCCTCCTCTAAATCCTCTAGTTTTGTTCCTTTCTTCTCTCTGCTTTTCCATTCCACAGGTCACATTATTTCCCTTTTATCAATATTTCTTTTTTTTTCCTTAAAATTGTCATGGATTATTATGGATAACTTGGTTGATGAATTGATTTAGAAGATGTTAAATTGATTGTTGAAGGAAATTAAGTACCATTATGGGGGATGGAAGGGTAGTATTTTAATATCTTCAGGCAACCAAGTGTCACTTGAATACAGTTACTTTCAAGCTTTTAAGATAACCAGATGTATCATTGAACAAGGGACGAAATATACAGTGAAATATGTTAATTCCTAGTAAGTATTCCTGAAGTGATTCTTGGCATATTGCTAGATTCTGTCTTTGCTGTACTTACAAATAAAGAAAAAAAATGAATCTTGAAAGCAAACGCTATAAATAATAACTCACTCATCTTTAAAGTTAGACTTTATATGAATCCTTGCTTTTTTTTAATCATGATTTGCTTTTCTGGATTTGCCTGATGTGTTGTTTAAGTTGACTTACTAAGTAAATTATTGGCAATTAGCGATTTATATAGAAAGGAAAATCTTAATTAAGAGGAAATAATAGATTCATTAATTATTGATTTACCTTGTTGCATCAGTAATGATGAAGCACAGTTTATCAGCATTGTACTCTGTATTCATTATAAAAAGTGAAGAGTGGGTGGTAAATAATCCCTGACGTGGATGCGAGTTTTAGCTAGATATAGTGTTACTTTATTTACCATTAGGTTATTGTCATGTACATGAAAGTCTTACTTGTGGCATAATGAATACACGACTGATAACCTGAACTGTCACTATCAGGATTTTTCATATGTGGGCCCACATTTTTCAATGTAGTAAGTAGTATCCACTGATGAGTAGAGCCTTCATTGTATAGGCTGGCCCATGTGTAGTTCTAGACAGATGCCTTCATCTGGGAGATTGATTTAGCTTCCCTCCTCCAAACTCCTGTTCTTGATCTCCTTTCCCAGATATGCTGTGGAAAAATGATAAAGTAGAGCAGGACAAGGAGGATTAGGAAAGCCAGTGGGCAGAGTGGGGAGGCCATGGAAGTCATAGTTTTGATAGAATGATCAGATATGTGTGATGTAGAAGGTGACGTTTTACCAAAGGCCTTGAAGCAGGCATATGCGTGATGTGCTCAAGTAATAGCAGAAGAGTCCTGGGTGGATGGAACAGAGGAATCCCAGGGGTGGGAAGGGGGTAGGGTGTTGGTTACAGATCACATAGGGTTTGTGGACCATAGTAAAGGCTTCAGCTTTTACTCTGGATGAAATGGGGAGCCTTGAAAGGCTTTGAGCAGAGGAGTGACATGACCAATCTTAATTTTTACAGGCTGCTGTGTGGCAAGGGAGAAGCAAGGAGGTCAAGCAAAAGGATCTTATATTAATCGTGGTGAAAGACACTAGTGGCTCAGGCCAGAGTGGTAGCAGAGGAGGTGGTGAGAAGTGGTCAGATTCTACATATACTTTGAAAGTGGGACCAAGAGAATTTGCTAATCAATCAATGTGCAATGTGATAAAAAGGGGGAAGTCAAGGCTGGTTCTAAGGATTTTTGTCTTGGAAGGAGAGGAGTCCCTATCAGCTGAGATGTGGAAACCTGCAGGTGGAACAGGTTTTTGGGAAAGGTTAGGAGTTCAGTTTTGGACATGCTATATTTGAGAGGGTGCATACTCATTTTTATCTTAAATAATGGCTTCTTGATCATTTTGTGGGCCATAACAAATTTTTGCTTTGTTGAGGTGAGGAATCCATTAAATAGAGGAAAAATAAGGGAACCTCTCTCTGGGTTTGATGGAGTCTCTTCTAAAATATAGGTAGTGAGGAACTCCCCTTATAGTACCACTCATTTTTAAAATCCCAGGAAGGTAGAACCTAATTGATTTCAGAGAAACCAAGACCATAACAGTCTTGCAAAATATATAATGCAGTGTGGCATGTGTGTGTTTAATTTACGTCTGTAGATTTTTCTCTTTTTCTTACCATTTTCACTCAACATTATTTTTCAGGCTGTTCGTTTTTGCTCTGTGTACCTCTGGTATATAGTTTGTAGTTTCTAACTGTTGAATATTCCATATTATGGTCTTATTCTATTTTACTTAACCTTTGCCCTAGTGAAGGACCCCCAGGTTGCCTCCAACTTCCCATTGTCCCAGCAGTGCTCCAGTGAACATCCTTATAGACATGTGAGAAGCTTTCACTAGGGTGTATACCCAGGAGTGAGATTGCTGGATATTAGGGCATATGAATGTTTGATTTCAGTATGTCTTGCCAGCACACGCTCCAGGATGGCTGCCTATGATTGTTTAAATGCTCATCAGCAATACATGACTATACCCACATATCTCAGAACTAGGCTGTAATAAGCACTATGTATATGTTATATATATTTCAAATTTATTGCATATAGCTTTTTATAATGTTATTTCATAATTTTAAAAAATACTATGTCTAATTTTTTTCTCCTTTTTCATTTTGTATTCTGTTTATTTGCCTCTTTTTACTTTTATTTTCCCTAATTAGTCTTGACAGAGGTGTGTCTATTTTATTAATCTTTTCAAAAGAACTAGGATTTGGTTTTGTTTATTTTCTCAACTTTTTTGTCTTTATTCCAGCTTTTTCTGCCTATATTTGTACTATTTTGTTTCTTCTCCTTCTCCTCCCTCTCCCCCATCCTCTGTGTTTGTTGCCTTTTTACCAGTTTCCTAATTTGAACAGTAAGCTCCGTTTAGTTCTAATTATTTCTTTATTCCCTTATAGTTTCATTTTATCCCATATAGTATGTTTTTACCCCTTTGTCATTGATTTACAGTTTTTTTACATTATGATTGGAGAACATAGATCATATGACATTGATTTGGACGGAGGCTTCCTCTGAGGCCTAGTACATGGTCAGTTTTCACAAATATATCTGTTTGAACAGAGTATGTTCCCTCTTGGTTATAAAAGTCTATATGTATTTACTCGTTTGAGCTTATTAATCGTGTTATTTGAATCTTCTGTATCTTAGCTTATTTTGTCTCCTTGCTCTATTAGTTTCTGAGAGGGATATGATAGAATATTTACTTTTAATTGTTTATTTACTTGCTTTTTTCCATGTTCAGTTAATTGTTGCTTTATATATTTTGAGCCTATATTGTTAAATGTGTTTATGTTGATGATTATTCTGTCTTACTGACATATCATTAAGAGTATATAATGCCCCTCCTTTGTCCCTTGTATTTTTCTGCCTTGATTTTCTTTTTAAATTGTATTAATATGGGCTACTCTACCTTATTTGGATTTGTATTTGCCTGATATATTTTTTTCCAGATTTTATAATCAAGCTTTCTTGATTATAACTTTTTGATGGACTATTTGGATCTGTAAAATTTTTGCTGAATATTGTCTTTATTCAGATTTGAGGATTTTGTACCTTGGTTGGTATATTTTTCCCATTTATGTTTATTGTCATTATTATTATTTAGAGTCGTTTTTCCTGTCTTTCGTATTTTGTATCTTCATACTTTTCCCTCTTCCTTTCTTCTGTTCCATTGAATAGATCTGCTGGTTCAACATTTAAAAATTCTATTTTGTTCTTCTTGGGGTCACTACTTACTAAGCTCCATACTTATATTTCTTGATTAGTTATTAAGCTTATAAATATCTATATCTTCTCTCAAATGATATGGTTAACTTAGCCTGTGCCTGCCTCTACTTTAGACTCACACAACAGCCAGGGAAATTTGTAAGCAGCTTTTCCTTCTGTGAGATGTGCGGGGAGCACTGATGTCTAAGTCTCTGGCTGGGCTGCTTCTGTGACCAGGAGCCAGTGAAGGTGCTGACTTTTAGGGAGAACAGAGAGATGATCACTGGAAACAGACATATTGGCTGACCTGGACCAGAAGGAACAGAAACAATAAAGCAGGGAAAGCCAGCAATGCGTGTGATGACCAGGGAGGCCAATGAGTTGGGTCTCTGGGGTTTCCTTTTTAAATAATCAATGCAAAAGCATTGAATATGTCTTCTTCCTGGACAGTTGTCTGTCTTACTTGTTAAGAGCATATTCCCTTATAGCCTTCCCCCTCTCCTTGGGCCTGGGGACACTACCTTTGTGACTCAAGACTCCACTGGTGCACAAGGTAACTTTCTCAGACCTGAGCCTCATTGAGCCCTCTAAATACAAGCTTAGTTTCTAGTAGGGCATCTTGCTATACGATCCCATCAGAAAAATTTTTACTGCTTAGGTAGAGTAGAAGTAGTTACCACTCCTTTTCTTACTCCCAAACATCCTTGACTCCTCTCTTTGCTTCACCTTCCACATTCAGCAAATGTGTACAAATCCTGTTGGCTCTACTGCCAAAATGTGTACACAGTCTATTCACCTCTTTTCAACTGCACTGCTATGATCCTCATTCAGGTCGCCATTATCTTTCATCTGAACTATGCACTTGGTCTCCAGGCTTCTGCTGTTGCCCTTCTAGAGTCCCTTCTGCAAAAAGTAACCAAGTAACTTTTTAAAACTCATATCAGAACTTGTCCCTTTCCTGCTTAAAAACCTTCAATGATTTACCATTGCATTTAGAATAATATGCAAACCCTTTACAAGGCCTGTGAGGCCCTATATGATCTGCTCCCTGCTTACTCTTCCAAACTCAACTCGTGCTGGTGTTTTTCTCACTCACTAGGCTGTAGCCACATTGGGCTTCTTTTTGAGTATGCCAAGCTTGCTTGTTCCTTTCTTAGGGCCTTTGCATAGACACTTCTCTTTGCATGGAATACTCTGCTCCAAATCCTCACATGGCTGGCTCCTTCTTGTCATTTAAGCTCAGCTAAAATATCACCTTTGAAGAGCTTCCCATGATACCCAGCTGAAGGAACACTATGCACAAATACTCACAAACACACTCTCACGTATATGCACACACTCACACATACTATCATTCTCAGTCATATTACTGTCTTCTTTTTTATTGCCCTTTCACTTTTGAAATTATCTCATTTAATTTTTTGTTTACTTATTTATTGTCTGTATCCCCCACCTCCACTAGAAAGTAAACTCCACAAGGGCAGGAACCTCATCTTGTTCCTTGGCACATGAGAGCTACTCAATTAATTGTCATTGAATGGATGGATGGATGAATGGGAATGCCTGGGTGGGGAGTAGATAGGAGCACTTCCCATCCTCATCCTACCAAATGCAGAAATAAGAGGACTTGACTGAGAACTTACGACTGCCACATTAAAAGCTCTTTTCTACCCTGCACAAATCTTCCATTTCTTTAATGAGCACTTGTGTGATTATAGATTAGGCAGTCATTTCATTTCCATTAAACTCAGGGGGATGAGAAGGGCTGTTCATCCCAACTGTTCTGTAGTCAGGTGTTTACTTACGTATGGTTACTGCTCATCAACCCACTCCTGCTCTCTGTCTCTGCCAGCTCCAAATTTGGAGCCTCTCTGGAGCTCTTCTCAGAAGAACAGCTGCAGCTTCACCAGCTTCCTCTGCTGTGGTTTAATATTAAGTCCCATTTGCAGTTTGTCTTGGAGATATTCGTTAAAATCTCTTGCTCAGTGACTCTGCCAGCCATTCCTCCCACCCCCTTTGCTGTTTTCATCACAGGTATGGATTTGTCTCCTTTTGTACCACTTTCCCATCATTTCAATAGGTTTTTGGTAGGGAGAAGAGGTAGATGTTTGTTCAGTCTTCCATCTCAATTTGTAAGTCCTTTGCCTGAGTTTTTTTACTACATTGATGTGGGATGCATAAAGGCTTCTTGAGTAGACTCGGAGTTTCTGTGTTAATAAATATCTCTGTCTGGTACGCTCTTGCCTCCCTGATTTCAAGCAGGGAAATTTATTTAGACCCTTCTCTAAAGAGTAAGAGTTCATTTTATGTTGCTGCATCTGAGCATGTGTCCCTTTCAAAAAGAGAGAAATGTCACTCCTGTCTTGTATAGTTTCTTTCCTCAGCCTTGCCTTCTATCCTTCAGTAATGGAGAGACACTCACATCCAAATGCTCTGGGTTTAATTTAATGGGTCCTGGTAGTACAGCCCCAAGTGGATTCTGGGTCCAGTTTGAGAGATTTAAGAGGTAGAATTGAGAGAAGTTGGAGAACAATTGGATAAGTTTTGTTTTTGTTTTTGTTGTTACTTTCAGGGCATTGGATATTGTATGAGAGAGAGACCAAGAAGAAGTTATGGATGACTTCTGGGTTTCTTGCTTGGGAAACTGGGGAGACAATGGTGCCATAATGGGGATTCAGATTGTAGTATAAGTAGCTAGTTTTGGGGTGATGGGGAGAACAGGAGGAATTATTTCAATTTTAGATATGCTACTTTTGTAGTACCTATGGGTCATCCAAATGGAAAAATCTAGTAGGCAGTGGAATATATAGACCTTGAGCTCAGGAGAGAGACCTGGGCTGGAGGAAGTTCTGGGAGTGATCAGCATAGAATGTGATTAAAACCATGAGTGAGGATGAGATCATCCAGGGAAGAGTAAATAAAGCAAAAAAAAAAAAAAAAAAAGGATTGGAGGGGAGTACAGAATAGGTTGATCAAAGGAGACTTGAAAAGAAGTGACCAGGGAAGTAGGAAGAAAATCGACGAGAATGTTGTGTTATGAAAACCATAGCAAGAGAGGAAAATGAATATGAGATCTGAACAATTCTTAGGGAGTACTTGTCACACATTAACTATTCAGTCAATATTTATTATGGAGAAAATATTTGTTACATTTTGCTTCAAAGAGGTGGTTGGTAATTTGGCAAAAGCAAGATCAGTAGGATGTAAAGGGTATAAAATAGAGTGCATTGCATTATCTCCTGAATGTGAGGTACTGTGTCTACTGGAGACAGCTCTTTCTATAGGCTTACAAGGAAGAAAGAGAGGTGACAGTACTTAGAAGGGAACATGTAAGCAGTAGAAGACATGAGCATGTTCAAATGTTGATGGAAAAAGACTGAGAAGAAAGGGAGAAGTTGAACATATATCCAAAAGAGAGGAGATCATTGATAGAATGAGGTCTGGAGGAGTGCATAGTGATGAATTCGAAAGCACAGGAGTGAAAGATTGACTAAAGGAGGAATGGAAGGCTGACATGCATGGCTGACAGGGACACACAAATTGATCTGGATGCAGATGGGGGTTGTAGTAGAGGGGTAGGGCTGAAGAATCAAAGAGGGTCCTGCCTATTGACTTTTATTTTCTTGATTAATAGATGACAAGATCATCTGCTGAGAGTTAATTGGGAGGAGGTGGGTTAGGAGTATGAAGGGAGTGGTGGAATGGAAATACTGGAGGTTTACTGGTCAGTAGGTTGGAGATCATTATATTTTAGTTGTTCCTCCAAACCTCACAGTTGTGTCCTTTAGCCTGAATGTTGAGGCAGAATTGATAGACATCTGGGTTGAGTAGGGGTCAGGTGTTGCTGGGTGAGTGAAATAGACAAGGAGTTGGGAACTTGAGGGATTGTCAAGGAAGTGGTAATGTGATGAGCCATGGGCTTTAGGCTGGAGAGGGGAGGGAGGGAAGGAAAGTAAGAAGTAATGATAGATTTGGTCTTTTCTAAAAGCAAGTGTCTATTGAATATCTGCAAGGTGCCAGCCCCAGTTCTAGGCACTAAGTATGTAGTGGACAACAAGATAGGCAACAATTATGGCTGTAATGGAACAGTTATAATGGGGACAGGGGACACTGATGATAAAGACGGTTACAGATTGTGGTAAGTGCTATGAAGGAACTAAAAAGGCTGCTGTGGTAGAGGTAACTGGAGAGGGGCTAATTTAGATAATTGCTCAGGGAAGGTGTCCCCAGGAGGTAACCTGCTGAGACCTCAGGGGTGAGAGAGAGCCAGCCATGTAAAGATCTGAGGGAAGACATTACAGAGGAAGAGCTAATGCAGAGACCCTGAGACTAGAAGGAGTTTGGCAAGAATGAAAGGGAGGCCAGGGTCAGTGAAGGGAAGATAGGAATGAGATGAATCTGAAAAGGCCAGCAGGAGCTGGGTAATTTAGGGCTTTGCAGCAAATAGTAAGGTGTTTAGATTTCACTGTAAGTACAGTGGGAACCCCTTAAAGTGTGTAAAACAGAGAGGGGGTGGGATCTTACTGATGTCTTTATAAGATTACTGGGTACATTGTCGAGAACGGAGGGCAAAAATGGAAGCAGGGAGTCTACATAAGCAGTTATAATAGTAGTCCAGGTAAGAGCTGATGAGGGTTTGGAATTAGGGGTGGCAGTGGAGAAGGGGATGGGTTTGAGATGTGTTTGGACATAGAATCAACAGGATTTGACCACTAGCAAATCCTATTGGCTCTACCTTTAATATATATATATATATTTAGATTCCTACCACTTCTTCCTATGCCCACAGCCATCCCCTTGGTCTAAACCATCTTTATCTCATACTTGGATTATAATGGCCTTCCAACTGGTCTTTCTGCCTCCGTGCTTGTCCCCTTGCATCTACTCTCCACAGAGCAGCTAGAATGAATCATTTAAAACATAAGTTAGACCACGTCATTCTTTGGCTTAACACCTTCCAGTGGTCTCTCATCTTATTCAGAATTTAAACTCTAAAAGTGGCCTACAAGGCTGTACATAATCTTGCCTTCATTTCTGCTTTGTATTCACTGTGCTGCAGCCACACTGGCCTTCTTGGTGTTTGTTGAACGTGCCAGACTCACTCCCACCTCAGGATCTTTACTTGCTGGAAGCCTTCCCTGGAATACTCCTCTTCCAGAAGCTCTCATGACTCGCTCCCTCACTTGCTTCAATTTCTGCTTAAATGTCACCTTCACAGTCTCACCTTCCCTCTCCCGTTTTCACTGACTGCTCTATTTAAGATTGCATCTGCCTGTCCCACCAGCATTCCTTAACCCTCTTTCCTGCTTTATTTATTCTCCTTAGAACTTATCACTCCCTGATAGTCTCTCTATATATTTATTTGCTTATTTTCTGTCTCTCTTCACTAGAATGTCATTTTCAGGAAGGCAAGAATTTTTTTATGTGTTCCTTACTATATCCCAGTAGAACAGTCAGTGCCTGGCACATAGTAGCTTATCAATAACCAATTGAAGAATGAATTGCTGAATAGATTGGATGTGGAAAGAAAGAAATTGTATAATCAAGGAAGACTTAGGAGTCCACAGGTTTTTAGCCTAAGCAGCTTTGTCATGGGTCATACCATTTATAGAAAGGAGGACAACTAGGAGAGGAACAGATTTTTGGGGTAAAGCAGGGATTCTGTTTTTGCCATGTTAAGTTTGAGATGCCTATTTTACGTTCGGGTGGAGGTATCAGGAAGACAATTGGATGTGTGTGTGGAACTCAGGGGTGAGGAGTTTGGGAGTTATCCACGTATATGTAGGATTTAAAGTGATGGTATGAGTAAGATCATGTATGGAGAGATGTAGATAGAGAAGAAAGAAGGTTAAGGAGTGAGCCCCAGTGGTCTCCAAGATTGACAGGTTGGGTAGAGGAGAAGCAACCAATGGCTTCTGAGAAGGAGCATGTGGAAAGGTAGAAGGAAAACCAGGAGAGTGATATCATAGAAGCTAAAAGAAGAAAAAAATTTAATGGGAGTGGCCTGAGCAAGATAAGGACAAAAAATTAGTGGACAAGATAAGGCACTGGTGGTCTTAGTGAAATTAAAGGGGACATTTAGTGTGAGTAATGGTGTCAGATAACTGGAGATCGGTACATTATGGTCAGAGAGTTGCATATTTTAGATGGAGCACATCTAGATGTCAAGGTCTGGAGTTTGGCTATGACCTTGGGTTACTTAACTGCAGTTGAGGGACAGTCTTTTCTTTGAGACAGTAAAACAGTTAAAGTCTAGGATATTAGCTGAGATGCTTACCTGGACTGTAATCATCTACACTGAAGGTAGGGCTTGAGATTAAGAGTAAGAATATGGAGCCAGGTGCCAAATCTTCAGTGTACAAGAGTCTGTTTTCTGGTAGGAAACATGATCAAAGGATGGTGGCAGGTGCTGGAGCATTATGGCACGAGCTTCAGAGGAGCAGGAACTGCTGCCCAAGGGCTGAGCGGTAATGGTCTAGATGCGCTTTGGGGAACTAGAAGGCAGCGCTACATCCTGCCTGGTAGACGCAGGTTTTGTGGGAGAAATTAACAGCTGCAACAGAAACAGTGAACTCAGACTCGTGTTCTGTTAATAGCTTATGGATGTGTTGGGGAATTCATTTATCATGGACTCAGGTTCCAAGAGGATAGAGCAGAAAGACTTCGGGAGGAAAGAGAACACTGGAAGGCACAGTGATTATAGTGCAGCGTGAGCATGAATGTCAGAGGTTGAAGTACTGAGACCTGCTTGTTGCTATAAAAGAATCTTTCATGATAGTTGACTTTCAGCACGACCCTGTCATGAGATGTCTGCCAGGGCGAGTATTCATTAACTGTGCCCCAGATAACCAAATGAGTTAATCTCCTGAATAGAGTGATTTACCATTACCCATGTGAATGTGCACGAGTGTCTGCCAAACATAGTTATTGTGGTTTTGGCAGAAAAAGTCCTTTCTGACAGTAATTGTTGGCCAGTATGTTTAGCTGCTCATTGAGGCCACTCCTGGAACAGGAGAGCAATGCCATGTCATCACAGAGGAAAGGACGCTTATTGTCCTGTTTTCCATTACGGGGCCTGCTTCCAAGCCATTTGAAATATGCATCAGATTGTTCAGATTTGTTCATGATCTCAGGGCTAGGGCACAGCCCTATTTGAAGGTGTTTAAGATAATAAAAAAAATGTTTTACTCAAAGTGTTACTTGTCAGTTTTGAGGAGGGTATAAATTATTCTTTTCCCCAAGACAGGATGAGGCTGACTTCTTCCCTTCCCTCTTCTCCATCTTTACCCTTGGGGCTCTTGAAACTGCGGTTCCCCAGAGAGTGTAGAGTGGGGAAACTTTACACAGATAATAAGATAGATAAAACACTGGTGCTATCAGACCCTTGCCTTTGGAAAGGAAAGTTCTTAGATGTCTTGAAGTGAGGTACAGGATTGTCACTGAGGAGGGTAGAGGTTGAAGAAGAGACTCTTTGAAGTTTCCTAAGTTCTGACTGGAGTTGTGCTTGTTTTATCTTTAACTGATTGAGGAACAAATGGAAAAGGAAGTTGTATACTGAAAATATTTTTGTTAGGATCTGTAGAAACGCAAAGCTTGTCTCGTTCACTAGAAATTTTTAATGGAAATTTCCCTCTCCGGAATGAACTGAGCATAATCTTGACAAGAAAAATAGATAATTATGTAGGTAACCTTCCAGCCCTGTGAGTCTTTGGGCGAAACAAAACTGTTACTGGATGATTCACCATCGTGCCGACAACCGTCCCTCTTCTCTTCAGTTTTCAGTGATGGGTGTATTTACATCATGTGCTCAGTTCAGTGAAGAACTGGTTAACTGGCGATTTACCTAACTGTCCATGCAAATCATGTATTGTCATGTTACTTTTCAATAGATGCAGCCTAATATTTTCCTTTAGATTAGCTCTGAAAATGACATTTTCTTATTAATGTTTTTTTAAGCCTCTCAGGACGGCGTTTTATAGTGGTCTGTGTAAGTGGAAGTCTCATGGGCCTCAGAGGACTCTGGTAAACAATTCATTCTTTCCTTCCGTGGCCTTTAGTGTCAGTAAAATACACTGATAAAATAATAACCATGTGAACAGAGTGTCTTTTCTATTTTCTGTTTATGCCTTTATTTGAAACTGTACTTAAATAATGTCAAACTTGCAACTATAACAAAATACTATCTGCTATTTGAATATAATACAGGCCAAATTCTATAAACTTTAATTGAGCCACGCTTGCATTGACCTCAGTAGGAATCTGGCTGAGGACCCTTTTAATTACCTCTGCCTTAAAATATGTAAGAATTTTCACATTGCTTTTCTCACTCAAGAAACAATGCACGGATAGCTTAACTAATAAAATGTTTAAGTAGATACAAATCAAACTTGAAAGTTTAAACTGTTGTTTTTATCCTGTAAGTCAGCTGAGAAAAAGCATACAGATTATAGTTCTAAATTATGTCCATAGAGTATTTCAAATCCAGTGAATTAACTCTCCTTTTTTTTCCTATTTGAGCTCATAAATGTTAACCTCAGAAGTGCCTCAAATTCATCCATTGAAATAAACTTGAACTGACAATAGCCAGATGATGTAAAATTGAAACTGAAATTCTATCCTTGGCCCATCCCATGTTCTTCCCCATAGGTATTAGAGGAATCATAGGAGAGTTAGTGTTTTCATTGTACTTTAACTGTAATATTTGGGCAAAACAGGGCATATAAATTTCTTACTGCCAGGAGAAAGCAATTACCAGCATGGAGAAGATAGCTGGCAATAAATAAACAGAACTATGCTAGATAGTGAGCAAGTTTAAAGATTTATTTAGAATGACTTAGCTTATAGAAAACAGGCCTTTATATTTATCATATATGCCGTCATTCAAATTTCTTAATAGAAAGGCTAATTATGTCACTAAGCCATTTTTTTTACATTGTTTTAAAATAAACAAATAAATTGGGATATGCTGTGTTGTACAACTGAGCCCAAAAAGGAATCTAGTTGCACATAGCAAAACAAATAGTAGTTTGAAAATGCGGTATACCTGTGTTAATATTATGTAAGGATAATGGCTACCATTTTTCAAGCCCATATATTGTATCTGGGTGCACTGTGAACTAGCTGTTATCCTTGTCTTACAGATGAGAAAAATCAGCTCACTTGGTGCTAAAAAACTCCAGTGTCCCTGGATGGGAACCCAGATCTATATGATTCTTAAGGCAGTGGTGCCCTTGACTTCTATCATGTGCCACCTGTCCCACGATGAACCCTTTCCTACAGCCCCACTGCTGTGTCCAATGCCTTCTCTTTTATTTTGAAAACAATGTGTAATGGGAATCTTTGTGATTCTAGAAAGGAAGCAAGAAGGAATTTTATGACAGAAGAGTTTTCTGATTAGGTAGTCTCGTCTAAGCCTAACCCCAACCCGAACCCCAACGCTAAGGTTAGAGAGGAAAGGAACTTACCTTATAGTTGGTTTAACTCTGAAGCATCCTTCAAGGTGAAATAATAATTCTTATAATTCCTCACACATCTGTCAATGGACCTACTCTCTGGAACTCAGACGGAGGAGAATTAAGTGGAACTCTAAGTTGTGGTTCATCTGAGATTAGCAATTATTATCTTGATTATCATTATAGAATTCAAGTACAGTATATTAAAATTTATTAGATTTTTTGAGGAAATTCTCTAAATGTTGTTTAGTCAGATGTTGACCTTTTTAGAATCTAGCAATACTTTAAGGAGCTACAGAGTCAAACCCCCAATGGGAAGAAATAGTTTTGCCTCAAAAGGCAATTAGAAAATAGGAAAACAAATAAAAGTCTAAGTGATGAAAATTGAACTCTTCATGACTTGAGGAATTACAACTAATGAACTTCCTATGATTAAGGAAGCAACTTTAAAAATACAAATAATAATAATAATATATTAAAAAGAGCTTTACTACCCAAAACTAATTATAAATAATAATAGTAATAATAATATATTAATAATTAAATATTTTTGTCATCTTTGTTTACCTTCTTTCTTGAAAAGAAATAAAACAATATAAAACTATAGCCCCCGTGTGACCACCACTCACACTATTCACCTCCTCTGAGGCACCAGCAAATTTGTTTTTTCTGTTTGCTTTCACACATTTCTGTAATAAATACCCATAAACGATGTGTAGAATTGTTTTGTGTGCATTTAAAAATTAAATGGGAGGCTGGCCCAGTGGCGTAGCAGTTAAGTGCGTGCGCTCCGCTGCAGCGGCCTGGAGTTCGCAGGTTCGGATCCTGGGGGTGCACCGACACGCTGCTTGTCAAGCCATGCTGTGGTGGCGTCCCATATAAAGTAGAGGAAGATGGGCAAGGATGTTAGCCCAGGGCCAGTCTTCCTCAGCAAAAAGAGGAGGATTGGCAACAGATGTTAGCTCAGGGCTGATCTTCCTCACAAAAAATAAATAAATAAATAAATTAATTAAATGGTATATTCTACAGCATATTTCTCTACAGTGTTTCTTCACTCAAAACTGCTTGATATTTATTTACATTAAGATATATTAAGCTTAACTTATTCCTTTTGCCTGCTGAATAGCATTTGTCCTATGGGTATTCCCCATTTGATCTAGCCATTCCATTGTTTATGAGAATGCTCTCCATCCTGTGTGAATATCCCAGTATGTGATGCCTCTGAAACTTGTATGAATGGTCTCTGGGGAACAGAGCTGGAAGAGGAAGTGCTAGGTTGTAGGGTAGGCCTTTTTTCATTTTACCACGGTCTGCCAAACCAGCTGTGTGTGAGAGATGTTACATTTTTCAAATGTAATATCACTATGTAACTCTTTTTGTGAAGACCTTTTGTTTTTTAAAGGTTATTCCTGTTAATCAGGGGTTGGCAGACTAAGGTTTGTGGGCCAAATCTGGCTTCCTGCCTGTTTTTGTAAGTAGTTTAATTGGAACATAGCCACATTCATTCATTTGTGTACTGTCCACAGCTACTTTCATACTACAGTGTCAGAGTTGAGTAGTTGCAACAGAGGCCATTGGCTCACAAAGCCCAAAATATTTACTCTCTGACTCTTTACAGAAAAAATTTGCTGACTCTTGTAATAATAATATTACCTGTTATCACTCTGTTTAATTTTTTTTTTTTTTTTTTTTACTTTTTAAATTATCTAATATTCATCCACATAAATAAACAAGATGATTTCAGAATATGATAGAAGCAATGGGAAATGGTGATGTGAGTGGGGTGACGACATAGATAGGGTGGTAGAGAGAGTCTGAGAAGATGCCATATGAGCTGAGACCCAGGAGATGAGGAAACCTAGCCTCAGCAAGGTTAAGTAATTTGTGCCAAGTCACACAGGTAGTAAGTGGTAGAGGTGGGATTTAAACTTAGGAATGACTCCGAGTAGAGGGCTCTTTCCTCTATAATACAGCTGTCTTCATATATTCATGTAAACACACTACAAACCAGATTCATAAGTGTTGTTGCAGAGAAGCATAAGCAGAATCGTTGAGTTTTCCTGGACTTGGCAGACCAGAGACTGGGGTTCTGATGTGTTGAAATTTGGAATCATTACTGATGACTGGGTTTGAATCATAGTCCCAGCACTAACTTTGGCTGAATCACTTAAATTTGCAGCCTTCATTGTTATTTGGTGGGGCAGGGGTGGGAGGGAGCTCGTCTGTAAACTGAGGAGGGTGTTTGGATGATCTCCACGGGCTCTTCTGGCTCTCACTTTCTATGAGGCTGTGACTTTAGGAGGTGGCATTTGATCTGGGCTTTGGAGGGTGGGGTGATTTTGACAAGCTGCCTTGTAAATGAAGAGAAAAGGTATTCCAGGTGGTGAGAACAGTTTGAGCAAAAAGACAGTGGCTAGTAACTGTAGAAAGAATTCTGGGAATGCTACATAATAGTCTGGTCTGACAAGGCTAGAGTTTAATCCTGTGGAAGACAGGGGAGGCAAGAGAGGTCTGGCACTGAGCTGAGGGAGGGGCTGAGAGATATGGTTAGTCGCTGGGAAGTTTTTCCCTGGTATTATAGGATTTGAAAGGTCCTGGATCTTTTCTTGAGCATCCCTGTCCAGCAACCAGCCTCTCGCTGTATGAACAGTTGCAGTGATAGAGACTTCTCTAGACCATCTATTCCATTTTCAGATAGCTCTAAGTGTAGGAAAATTCTTTCATACATTGAGTCAAATCTTATGGGTTCTAGCTATATCTTTTCTAAAATGTAGATAATGGAAAGTCATTGGAACATTTTAAATGGTAGAGGAACATGTTCAGGGATATGTAACCCAAGGGCCTGAAGTAGGCCTGTGGCAGCACACATATAATATGTACCCCAAGGAAAAGAACTTTAAAAAGGCTTTGAAAAGCATTCCATTCGTGAAATATGTATTGAGCACTTATGATGAGTCAGATAGTGACCAAGAATCTAGCGATAGGACAGAGTTCCTGCTATCACACTCTTCCCAGGCCCCTGGGGAGGATGGACCAGTAGACCGTTGTGACAAGGACTCTGGGAGTTTGGGGCAGGGGTACTTAACCTGGCAGAGGGAGGATAAGAGCCAGGAGTCAAAGGGCAGGTAAGGGTTCCTGGAAGTTGAAGAGATGGCCGGATTGCCCAAGGAGGCAGAAGGGAGAATACTTCAGGGAGGGGGAGCTGGGAGCTAGAAACACAAATGAATATGGTCTATTTAAAGAACTGAAAGCTGTTCTATGGGGGGAGCATGGTGTGTGTAGTGAAGTGGCTGGAAATGAAGCTGGTACAGTAGACAGCGACTGGTCATGAGGGGCTGTGTTTGCCATGCTAAGGATTTTATATCCGGAATTTGATGAGAAGCCAATATTCTTTTTTTTTTTTTTTTTTTAATTTTATTTATTTATTTTTTCCCCCAAAGCCCCAGTGGATAGTTGTATGTCATAGCTGCACATCCTTCTAGTTGCTGTATGTGGGACAAGGCCTCAGCATGGCTGGAGAAGCAGTGCGTCGTCGGTGCACACCCAGGATCCGAACCCGGGCCGCCAGCAGCAGAGCGCACGCACTTAACCGCCAAGCCACGGGGCCGGCCCAGAAGCCAATATTCTTAAAAACAGTTTTTCCTCCTCCATTTATAGAATGCACATATACTCCTTTTAAAAATATTAGAACATGGAGAAAATATAAAGGAAGAAACACAAGTCACCTTTAATCTCACTAACCAGAAATAACCACTGTTAAAACATTTTGGTATATTTCTAACCAAGTGTGTTTCTATGCCTATATACAGAAGAAAAGCATGATCTTATTATAAAATATAGTTTGCATCCTGCTTTTTCTAATGTAACATTGTGTGTCAGCATTTCCCAGGCCATGCCATTAAAAATTATTTGAGAATTTAACTACCAATGACTACTTATAATAGCCCCAAAGATGACTGTATCTTATACTTAAATGCCTCATAATGGGTTAAATTTTAAGTTGCTTGCATTTTTTACTGTTATAAATAATGTTGTGATAAATAGCCTTGTATGTAAATTTGTATTCACATCTACCTATTTCCTTGAGATGGATCTAGCCATGTCAGTGGTTGCCTTTTAAGCAGGGGCATGGTGGGTTAAATATATACTCAAGTGTATATATTTGAAAAGCCATTAAGACTGCAATGTGAAGGGTGGATGGGAAAGAGGTGATCCAGAGGCAAGCAGAGGAAAGATACTATTTGAGCAATATAGACCAAGTATGAGGGCATAAACTAAGTTATTGGCAGCAAGATCAGAGAAAAGAGGAGATAGCAATGATTCTTAAGGTGTTTGCTTGTTTGTTGTTTATTTGTTTGCATAACAGAGCTTCCTGCAAACTTGATGAAAATTATTGGCATTTTTACGTATTAGTAATTCAGGGGTTTAGAGACCTCTAAGGTGCAGTGGGTAGGACAAAGAGAGTAATAGGGGTTAATGGTTCTCTTCGCCAAGATAGGAAAACCGAGGGGGAAGAACAGGTTTGAAGGGTTGCCTTGGGGAGGGGGAATTTATGAGCCCAGTATTAGGTGTACTGGGTAAAACTGTCAAGGAGGTAGTTTATAAATTGATCTAATAGCTTAGGAGAGAGGTCAGAGCAGCATGTGAGGATGTGGGAGCCATCCTCACAAAGATCACTGGTGGTATTGAGACCTTGGACATGAAAGTCACCCTAGAGATCAGGGTGTTTATGAGAAGAGCCCTTGGGACAGAACTGGGGAGACTGCTTACTCTTAAGTAGCAGACAAGGGGGAAACTAGAGAAGGAGCTAGGAGAGAAGTATGAAGAAAACCAGAAGAGAATGGTGCTGAAGAAGCCAAGAGAGACAAGAGTTTCAAGGAAAAAGTCATCAAACTGTCAAATGTTGCAGAGGTCAAGCAAGAAAAGGACTGGAGGGTGTCCATGGGAGCAATTTAAGTCACCTGAAATGTGGAATGAGCAGATTCAGAGGAATTGTGGGGCTGGAAGCCAGATTGTGGCTGTGCAGTGAGGAGTAACAGGAGCCAAGGGAGTAGAGTGTTGATGGCTTTTTCTAAGATAGCTTGTTGTGAAGGGCTGGAGAGGGCAAGGCGATAGCTGGAGTGAGATGGGGCCACGGGGGGTTCGCTTTTTCTTCTTGTTTATATTAAACAAGGAAAGCTAGATTTCCACATTGTCATATGACTTCGATTACTTCTTCAACATTTGCTATTTGCCATGTTTAAAATCCTTTACTGGTGATTAGTTTTTTGGACACAGTATACTCTGTCCAAGCTTCCAATGAAAGCACTGCTGCCCAAACTCCTAGCATCTTACTTCAAGTTCTCTTTAAACAAGATGAGACCCCTGTGTTTGTGCACATAGTCTCATTGGATTGTAATAAGACTCCCCTCTCAGTTGTTTTTTTTTTTTTGTGAGGAAGATCAGCTGTGAGCTAACATCTGATGCCAGTCCTCCTCTTTTTTTTTTTTTTCTGAGGAAGACTGGCCCTGAGCTAACATCTGTGCCCATCTTCCTCTCCTTTATATGGGACGCCGCCACAGCATGGCTTAACAAGCGGTGCATCGGTGCGTGCCCGGGATCTGAACTGGCGAACCCCGGCCTGCCGCAGCAGAGCGCGCGCACTTAACTACCTGCGCCACCGGGCTGGCCCCTCCTCTCTCAGTTTTTAAGCTTCGCATACTAATATTTAGAATCGCAGTTTTAAAATTACAGGTTATGACTTGTGTCCTTGAAGTTTGACCTTTACCTGAAGAATTGATCAAAAATGGTAAATGTTTAAATGTTGCAGTTTAGAGAATGTCTTTATTGTGTTGCCAAATGCTGAATGACAGAGAGCTTTAATTCTGACAAGCTCTAATTAGAAAGAGAAAAAAAAAAAATTAAAGGGTGATGTCAACCAGAATCAAAGTGAACCAGAACAAGAAATACTTTTATTGGTTACAGAACATCAACAATGTGTGGTATAGTCTTATTCACTTCCTTTACTAGCAATGAAAATACTGCAGGCTATCTCTAGGGAGTTTAGACAATCTTATTGAACACATGATCATTTTGAGAGGTGTTTTTCATTGGTAATATGATGCTCTTTGGGGCTGCAGAAAATTATTTATTTTTAGATATATGCTAAATGATTCTTGGCTTGAAAAAAAAAACAATATGGCAAATGTTTCTAATGTAGGAAGAAGTGGATAATCAATGCAGTGTATCCACTGGTTTCTTGCTTAATGGTGAATTAGCCTATTTTTGAGTGCTAAATTAGCCTATTTTTGAGTATTACTTCTCAGCACAATTGCTTTAAAGATGTTGACATCGCTTTTTTAGAGGTCATAATGTTATAATAGAAAACAGTTGTCCATGTACGAAATGAAATAGAGGATATATACATCAATACATATACACACACATATATATATACATGTGTATATATATATATGAGATTTTGCTTATACACATATACGTATTTATACGTGTGTGTGTGTGTGTGTGTGTCTATGTATGTATATGAGATTTTGCTTTATAAAGAACCTGGTTATCTTTCAGATGAGATTTACCCTTCTCTAAAATGAGATTTTACTCTTAAGTTCTTAGTCCTTTCTTCTTTCTCTTTGCTTTCCAGTGAACTTCAATATTGTATCTTTTAATTCCCTTTGGACCTCTCTTCCTCCCCACCCTGTCTAGAACCTTTAGGCTATTCTGTTAATTCTTTACCCATGCTAGTCAACTCTCTTGTTCCTTGACTTTTCATTGAATCTCATTCAATCTGCCCAGGCTCAGCCTAATCATTTGACATCTTTGCTAGTGTACCTGAGCTGCTGAGCACTGTTAGCTAAAACTTGACAACTATGTGGATTGTAGCCTCTGTAAATTCATGGTCTCCAATTTCTTAGGTCCTCAAGATAGCCTTAGCAATCCTTGATTGTTTCCGTAAGCAGTTTTCACCTTGGTGGCTATTCTACAACTTTCACTCCCATCTTCAAACTTCCTCCCTGCCACCTATTCCCTCAGTCTCAGAAAATGATCTTGACTCTTGTTTTACTGAGGCCACCAGGCAGGAATTCCTGAACAACCACTTCCTTTCTACCACTTTTATCTACCTATAAATTTTCTCAACCCATATCACCTTCTAGTGATTTTCCTACTTTTTCTCCTTAACTTTTGTCACCAGGCTGCTCAGAAGAGTAGTGCCTGCTTGCTTACCTTCTATTCTTTGGCTTCCACCCACGCTGCTCTTGACAAAGTTAAACTGTTAATACTGATGAGAGAGCTTCAAACCTTCACCTTATTTGGCCTCTATGGCATTTTAACATTACTGAACACTACCTCTAAGCATCTTCCTCAGTTTTTATTAAACCCTCTCTCTTTTGGATTTTCTCCCACGTTAGGTTCTCACAAATTCAAGGTTGCCATTTTTCCAAAATAGCAGGAAAAAATTTAAGCATTTAATGCTTTACAAAATAATATTAGGTGTGAATGCTTATAATTCAGTATTAACTATAATTCTGAAAATTATTTATACTTTTATGTTACATAAATATGTTATAATTCAGCATTAGTTATACTTTTAAAAAATAAGGAATATGTATTAATTATTTCTTGGTTTCTTCTTTCCTAGTTAATGAAGGAGTTCCCCTTGCTGAGCATGTTCAACATTCATGAAAATCTTTTAGAAGCCCTTCTGGAGCTACAAGCATATGCTGATGTTCAGGCAGTCTTAGCAAAGTATGATGGTAAGTCCTTGGGTGTGTTTTGTCTACTTGAGTATTCCTCTCTTCTTGATGTATTTCAATGATTAGATTGGAAGGACCGTTTCAAGGAGCACAGCACTTTGATAACTATCCTCTTATAGAATTTTCACCTACAGTTTTATGATGGCATTTTGTAGAATCTTAGAATTTCATGGTTAGTGGAGGCCAGAAACATCAAGTAGCCTGTGCTGCATTTTTCTCCTTCCTTCCCAAGTTACCCTCGCCCTCTCCCTGTCAACAAGAGTTATGCATACTTTGCTTTATTTCTTCCGTGGTTAGGAATCACTCAGAAGGCAGCACATAGCCTTTAAGGACAGCTATTCGAGCTGCTGCTATGACCCCACATTGGTTGACTGTGACCACTCCGTTGGTCGTATTGACCCTTTGAAACAATATAGAACAGCTAGTAGCCCTAGCTACAGCTCTTGTGACAGCTCAGTAAATATTTGAAGATAAAATCATGTCCCCTTCATCCCAGGTCTTCTCCCCATTAGCAGAATATTCTCATTTCTTTACGTGAGGGGCTTTGAAGTCCATTCGCCACTCTGGTTACTCAACCCATGAGCTTATTCTATTTTACCTGTACTTAATAAACCAGAAAAATAAACAGACACATCCTAGAGATTTGAAAACTTTTGTCCTCATATTGCCATTATCGGGTGAATTCAGTATTTGGCTAGTTGTACAAGAATTATCCACATCAGGGCCGGCCCCGTGGCTTGGTGGTTAAGTGCACGCGCTCTGATGCTGGCGGCCCGGGTTCGGATCCCGGGTGCGCACCGAGGCACCACTTCTCCGTCCATCCTGAGGCTGAGTCCCACATACAGCGACTAGAAGGATGTGCAGCTATGACATACGACTATCTACTGGGGCTTTGGGGGAAAAAATAAATAAATAAAATCTTTAAAAAAAAAAAAAGAATTATCCACATCAGTGCATGCCATGACTTAGCTACTGGAATCTCTGAAGAAGTTCATACTATGAATATGCCTTATTTTATTAACTGTCTCCCCCAAATAAATGTGTTTGCTTGTAAAATGGATGTTAGGGAATGATTATTTTTATTACATATTTTACTTTATAAAGTATTATTTCTTTAGTAAGCATCTTTAGTGCATATAAAGAATTATTCAGGTCAGAAATTTCCAGGAATTCGTCAAACATATAGAGCAAACTATACTATTTGGGTCTGATTTTTGACAGACAGTTCTTCCTAAGGAATCTCTGAAATAGATTGGAGTTGTTACCCCCTACAGTTGGGGGAACTGAGGCAGCGTGAGACTGTTTTTGTTTTGTTGTTAATTCTTGCTCAAATTGACAGAAACTAAAAGCCCTCAACCAGTAATGGCATCACTTGGCCTGTGCCAACATGAGTATCCTGTGTAACAAGATATATGCTACCTAGTATGGAACTGATTTTAGAAAGAGAAAAGTATTTGTGGCGCACTTTATAGTAAACAAAATAAAGACTGTTTGGCCGTCATGTCAGCTCACTTTTGTTCTCTCTTTACATGCTAGAATCTCACTGTTTGGCTGACTTTGGGAGTCTAAGCCATGAGCTACGTCACAGGCAAAATGCTCATACATTGAGGGTCTTTTGGTACCAAAGGAACCCAGTCCCATGCACACGGGTTCAGGGCGCCATGCACTTTCCCAAATGCCACCTTGTAGCCATCAATGCCGTAGGAAGATTCCAGTGTTTTCATCCCCAGTGCTAACCTGTACCCAACCTGATACGTCAAGGCTTAAGAAAAAAGATTAACCAATAGAGCCTTTGGGATCTCAAGTGTCATAAGGCTCTTTTCGTGAATATCTCAGTTCATTACAGAAATCATCAGCTTTGTATTATAAGACTGACTGTAAAATAAAGAAATGAACTCATTTGGAGCTTTCCGTTGTCTCAGTCTATCCCATTGCATGGCCTCTGTTCCACAACAACCGAAAGTTGATTTATTAGATTCTGATAACATATGTTCGCATTATTTGTTACAACAGTCCGTCCCACCCTCCACTAAAACTTGGCTCGCACTTTCCAAAATTCCTTTGTTGCAAATGAACAAACTCACGATACCAAGGCCCTTGTGTTGAGCTTTGTTTATGTTGTATACCTGGCAACAGAGATGATGTTCTTATTCATTATTCATGGAAAAAGAACCTCATTAGTGGCAGGACACATACTGTTGCTGAGATGCCTCATTAGGGGTTTTGAGTTCAGCATTTGTCAATAGACTGCAGATGACCTAACCCTGACTGAATTCTGGAGGGTGTTTTGGTGCAGACTTGGCTCTGGCCTATGTCATTTACAGTAGAAATATAATGAAGTGGCTGCTAAAGTTACTGTTCTTGAGGAGTGAGCTGCAACCACACAAGACTATTAGAAAACATGCCTCTTTTTCCTCACTCCATACCATAAAATGGACTCTCTTGAGTTCATCCCTGCTGTTTTTCTAGAGATGCAAAGGACTTCTACCAAGTTGTTGCCCCATTATCTGGCCCAGTGTGAGGAAGTGGGTGCTTTAGAGGGCTTGGAGTACAGACAGAATTAGGGTCACCCAGTTCTTCACCCCGATTCAGACGTCATCATTCTAATCCATGAGATGCTGGAGACAGCACTTTGAATCCCAGCCTCGCCATCCCTCTCTGTAGAGCCACACCCAAAGCAGCAGGATTATGTTATCTTTGCAAATTGGAATGCTCTGGTTGGGTAGCTGTTTCTTGGATGCTTTATGGGTACAGCAGTCCTTCTTTATTACATTTGCTAGGTGGCTGGATTTTTTAAGTAGTATGTTGGGGAGTGACACAATGGGATTAGTGCTGCTTTCCTGACCTTTGCAAAAAGAATTTAGAAATATGGCAAGGCAAAGGGGAAAAAAACAACATGTCCTGAGGAAAGGAGGAAGGCAACATGTATTCCCTTTGCCTCATTCTTCTTTTTCTTCACTGTTGTTTTTTGTTTTTGGCTTTGAGGTTTTTTTTTAAAGTGACATTCACAAACTTCTTTTACAGTGAAGTACTTCGGAAACCCTGGATCCCTAGTAAGATTACCAGTAGGTCATATCTCCTTGTAATCTTCAGTCTAATTTTGATTTTGCCTTTGAGATAACTTCTCATGTTATATGATTCTAGCCATTAATCTGAAATGCTGTCTTGCCATCCTCATGAATTTTTATACTTTTTTCCTATTTGTTAACTGACATTATTGGTAGGAAGTTTTTATCCAGGTAAGTGGTCCTGGTTTTGGAGTGTCCTTCACACAATGACTAAAATAACAGCAACAGCAACAGCTAGCATTTATTGAGTTCTTATAATGTGTCAGGGTCAAACATGTTTCTAAGCTCTACGTGGATGAAGTCATTTATTCTCACCGTAAGCATATGAGGCAGATACTGTTATTAGCCCCATTTTACAGCTGTGGTAACTGGTGCAGAGAGAAGTTAAGTAACTTGCTCAAACGAAGAGCCTAAGATGTTGAAGTAAACCATGGAGATGTTATGTTATGAGAGAAAAGAGATAAACGGAGAAGTCTTTGTTCAATAAGATGTGAATTCTTGGAGGCGAGGAGAGCCAGGAGAAAAACTAAGGTGATCTGACTCCAGGCCCACGGTCTTAACCATCACACTTGCACTGTCTCTGCTGTTGGCAGTATTTTTTTTATTGTTTTCATTAACACTATTCTTGTTGTTGTTATTATTAACCACAGCTTATTGAGAATGTACCATGTGACAAAGAAGTTATACACATTACCTATAACCCTCACAATAACCTTGCAGGGAGGTAGTTATTCCATTTGAGCAGAGGCAGAAACTGAGTCTTGTGAGTTTAAGTAACTTTCAAGACCACTTTCTTTGAAAACTGAAGAACTAGGATTCAAATCCAGGTCTATTTGGCTCTAAAAGCCCATGTGTTTTTCATAAATGTAAGCCTTGCTGAAGTAACTCTGCCTCCCTCTCTCCTCTTACAAAGGCATGAAGTAGGCGGGCTGGAGCTGTGGTGCAGAATTTCAGTGATGCCAAATTGTGTTTTAAGATTCCGTTTTAATCATTTCTTAAGAACTGGGTATATCTGTGTTTGCTTGTCTTTCTGAAACTATCTTCCAAATATGGTTTTCCATCTTCAGTCAAATTGTACCTGATTTCTTTAGTCATGAAGGAGTTTAATGAATGGTGTTCATTTAATTTGAGATTTATCGTCTCTTTTTTTCAGTCATACATTAGCTATAAAGACAGAAATGTTTTTAATATCGTTAAGTCATCAGAACCTTCTTTTAGAAGCCATTACTAAAGTTGTTACAAGCTTTGGATTGCCTTTCAAAGAAGTTCATAGGCCACCTAGGTTGAAAACTTAAGTCTAAAAGATTAGAGTGGTAATGTGGAAAAGAATTCATGCGTTTTTTATTCATTATCATTTATGTGTTTTGATTTTAGAAGAATCTCATAGAGCAAGTGAATGTGAATGTAAGTGCTACAAGATACCTTTGGGAGAGTCTAGTTCTGTCTGTGTCTAGTTAGTGATCCCTGGGGACACCAAAGGCAGTCACGAGTGATGGTGAAGAGTACTAGCCCTGGTGCAAGCCTGCTGAGATCAAGTCCCAGTTCTGCCTTTCACTAGCTGAGTGAACTTCAGCAAGTTACTTAACCTTTTAAGACCCCATTTCTTTCTCTGAAAATGGAATTGAGGCTTAGAAAGGCTGTGTAACTTGCACAAGATCACACAGTTGGGAATTTGTTGTGAGGATTAAAGTAGTTAATCCATATTAAGTGTTTAGAACAGTATAGAGCACACAGTAAGAGTTCAGAAACTATTAGCTGTTTTAAAGAGCCGAGATTACCATTCCTGAACTTCACCACTGTTCTCAATCAATTTTGTTCAAATGGAAAGCCATATATAAAATCTCAGGTAAAATGAGAGAATAAGAGCCCAGTCTTGTGCCCCCCCCAAGACAGTGTTATCGCCTGTTATTAAAATTAATTATGGCTCTAATAGGACATATGTACAGATATTTGATAAGAATGGAAATGCTTAGTTTTATCTACAAATAATTCTTAAACTTTTGGAAAGCTGAAAAAAAAAATGCCAGGGATTTTCACTCCTGATCAAAAGAAAAGTTATTTCTGCCTTGAGGCAGTTTGCACCAATGGAAATACAAATCCAAGCTCTTTTGGATATTTACTCCATTAGATCATTTAGTGATTGCCCTAAATTTGGTGGCAGAAACTTCTCTGTGAGGGACAGCTGGTCTTTTTTATAGTCACGAATGTTATATAAATGCAACAACTATATCAAGACCACTTTTACTGATGCCATCAAGCCCATCCTAAGTTAGTGTTATTATCTGCCATCTGGTAATGTGCAGAGGGGATACTTTTAAGAACAGGACGTGTTTCTAACATTGGGGGAAATACTTGCATCTCAGTAGATTGAAAACAGAAGTTCTAAAGAAAGCATTAGGGAATTACTCTATGCTGAGACTATTCAGAGAATAAGCTTTTCGCTGATACTGGTTTGCAGAGTCAGCATGTAGTTATAAGTAGAAATTTCGTAAACCTTGTTCATTGCCCAAGGCCTTATAACTAGCACGAGTTACTCAACTGTCCTCACAGTTCCTTTGAAATGGTCACTGGATACCCTGTCTTTTGGTTAGGTTGTTTTCTATTTATATTTGAGGACTAGGCAAGAATAAGAGGGATTCGAGATGCCAGGAGGATCACTGAGTAAAATCTGTATTCAGGCTTTCAGCATCAGCTATTCAGACCTCCAAAACAGTGTTTTTCAGTCAAGTATATAGATGTGAGTTTTGATGCCACAGGCACAAGCAGCTTCTGAAACAAATCTACTACAAAATTAGGCTGCATTTGAGAAAGAAGATTTGAAATGCAGTCAGTCCCTAGTGGCAGACTCTGAGCCTGATTCAGCCCCCTTCCCTGGGCAGGGTCTTATGGAATAGATCAAGGATACCAGGCAAATGTTGAAGAGAGTCCTTATGTAAAACATGGGCAAATGAATCACATTGCTGCTTCAAAGAAGAAAATAATTATCAGCACTGATGTCGTGGGTTATGGCTTCAGATCCGTAAGCACAGGTCACTGAGAAATAATGGCCCTATATAGCTTTGCACTGGGTGCCCTGCTGACTTGGAAATCAAGAGGTAGATCTGTCAAGAGGACTAGGCTTTTGAGGTTACAAGATGATTGACTGTCGTACTATATGCAATGAGCAGGAGTTTTGATAATAGATGTTATTTCAGTAAATACAGTATACATGAGAAACTTCTACTGTCTCTGATGATGGAAGATGTTTTATGAATGTATACATTTGTAATTCACATAGTTGGCAAATGAACAAACCCTCAAGATTTATATTTGCTTTAGTAATCTTTATTGCCCAGTTATCATAATTTACCAAGGTGACATCCCTCCCTAGCCGCCATTACCACCATGTAAACTGCCGTGTTTGGCTCCAGGGCACCAGCCACAGAAGGGCCCTCTGACATAGACTTTCTGGGGTAATCCAATCCAAAAGTTGCAGATAACATCTGGTGTTTGGCCTTGTAGCATAAGATGAATTTTCCTGGGTGTAGGTGAATCCCCCTGCCCCAAATTACTACGGTCATGTAGTATTTCCCGATTGAATTGTGGAACTCGCAGGTGGCACATCTTTTTGAGGTTCTGGTATATCAATCCTTTTTATTTCTTCAATGAAGTTTTCCCCTTTGGTTGAAAGGGGACCTTGGATTGGCTTTTTAAAATTGGGACAAAAAGACCGCACATTGTCTAGAACGGAAAAATCCAAGGACAAGTCTACATTTCTATTATTTTCTTTGCATCATATGAACAGGAGTAATTTTACTGAAAACAGCCACATGGAGGACAGCCTCACATAATGGAACAGTAATAATGCATCACAGTCCACAAACAGGTTAGGAAAGAGAAACGGGCTGCATTTTTGTTTGTTTGTTTTTCATTTTTGTTTGGTTGGTTGATCAGTTTGTGGCTCCAAAAGCATCTGTCAAGGCCACATGTGTTGGATTAATACAAACTTCAAGTATATCAACTTATTGCCTGACCGAGAAAAAGGATACTTGATACTCCGTCATCTTAAATGATTACAGAGAGTATTAGGTTAATTTTTTCAAATTAATTCAGCAAGGATCTGTCAAACCCTTATGTTGAAGAAACTAACTTTTAGGTGCTTCCAGATTCGGAGATGAATATGATCTGTTCTGTGTTGCCAAGAAGCTTTCAGTCTAGTGGAGAAAGATGTTAAAAAAAAACAAAAATCAACCTACGGTAAGTCCAGCCGGGATGAATCAGTGCTCAGTGAATCTGTTTGAAACATGCTGGGGGAGTGCAGAGAAAGAAACCCTTTGAGAGCAAGCCCTGTGTCTTCTTCTCCACACTCATGTACTAGGGTAGACATTCAGAACATCTGTGGTGAATGGATGACTTGTTAGTTGGAGATGTACCATGACAGTACCCTCACTTGTGAGGTGCTTTGGCACTTATCTGCTGGCTGCTACCCTTGAAACAGGCTTTAGATTTATAGATATGAAATTGACCCTCAATTGACCTATCTCATGCATAGGAAGAGTAATGATTCTTTTTTAATTACGTCTTGATTGTTATTATTGTAGATGAACAAGAGGAAATTAGGTCAAAAAGATTATCACTGAAAAAAATTGTTCTATCTAAAATTTTGCCTGATGGTTTTCTGAGACACCTCAAATTGACAGTTTTGCTCATAATTACATAAATTTCTCCCAAGATTATTACACTGAATTTCAAGCTTGTTATTATGAGCCATTTATGACTTTTGAAAACTTAAAAGTCATTCTCCCTAAGATGACCTTTTCTTTCAGCAGCTTCATTCTCATAAAGGGTCCTTGGGAGCCAAAAGAGGTGTGGTTTGCCTTGCTTGTTTCTGGCCAAAACGTCTTCTACTTTTCTTCAACCTTGTTTCAGCTTTTACTCTTGCTTTCTTCCTGCCCCACTTTTTCATTCCTCTGCTGTTTCAAATAGACATCTAGATTTAGAGCACCAGTACAATTTCATGCATTTTGCTGGAATGCCATAAGCAAAGATAAATGCAGTACACATGTTGAGAAATAACAAGTTTCTGACTCTCTCTTAAAACACCCATCAACACTGATCACTTTTGGCTCCCGGAAGCTAAATTAGATGTAAATGTTTGCATATCGAAGGAAGCTAATATCAAGTGATTTCAGATGTTAGTACATCAACTTAGGATTTCATTCAGCAAACACTGACCACCAACTATGTTTCAGAATTGTTTTGTGTTGTGGGTACAAAGTGATGAAGAAACACAGCTTTTCTCCTAAAGTACATCGTGTAAGTAGGAGAAGGAAATAAGAGAACAGACAATTGCTGTAAAGTGTAAAGACTGTGATAGAGTTTAACCCAAGATGGAAGAGACACCTCATCCAGGGGGAGTGAGGGAATCCTACCTGGTGGAGGTGGGGTCTGAGCTGAGCCAGACAGTGAAGGTGCTGGAGGCAAAGAGAGCAAATTGAAAGATTCAGGGGCAGGATTGACATGGCTTGTGAGGAGAACTCCGAGTATCCCCCAGAGCAGAGGGATGGAGGAGGGCTTGCAGCAAAGGGTCGAGATGCATTGGGTGAGTGAGGTAGGGACCAGACCTGGAAGAGTTTTGGATCTAGCTTGGATTTTATTCTAAAGGCCATGGAGAGACCTGGAGGCAATTTCAGCAGAGGAAGGGCTTCCATCTGACCACAAAGTGAAGAGTAGCGCGATGGATTCATACTCTGCCCTTGTCTGATTTGAGGTGGGGGAGAAAGCACTAAGACCTGAAGGAGTGGAGTGCCACTCAAGAGGACCGGTGGCGCGACTTCAGACACTGTGAGGAAGCAAACTCTCTCCTTTATTTGCTAGGTTTTCCAACCACTAACTACAAAAGAGTTATGAGAGTTTGTTTTTTCTTTAAACAACAAAAGGGAATCCCAGTGTAGAAACTTTTTTATTTTCCAGGTGATTAAAACTTCCTATTTTAAACTATGCCACTTAATTTCATTTGCTCTCTGATGATCTCTTAACTACAAGAAATTGAGGCTTATGTAGACTCAGCATAAGTCTTTGATAATCTTTCAGGGGAGTGTAATCAAGACACAATTAAGAGCCTGGCAGGACTCATGTAATCCATCAACACCAATCTACTTCTGCTGAGTCATAACAATGACCCAAGGAGAAAAAAAGTGAAATGTGGGGAACAGGTAGAATATCCACCTAGTCTTTAAAGGTTCTGACTTGGGAGACAGTGGAGTAGATGATGTGAATGCCTGAGTTTGTAGATCCACAACAAGTCTCATTTGCTAAAAGCAAAGCATCTGATAAATTCTTGCCTTGCTGATGCTTCAATTACTACTAAAGTAAACAAAGCCCAAGAGTAATTAATACTCTGGATTTCATTCTTACCAAAAAGGAAGATCTTTAAGAGAAGGAGACCATGTTACAAGAAGGAGACCTTGTAGCTCATGACAGTAAAAGAAGGGAACGTTAGGCGTAGACTATTCCCTGAATCTAAAAACAGACAAACAAATAACAACAAAAAGCCAAAGCCACACCCTTTTTTAATTCTGAAGAGAGATAAATATAAACCCATAAATGGAGATTCAATAAATTTAACTTACTTTGTGCTGACACTATTTGACATAGTAGAGACAGAGATTTTTTTTCTCTTTTTTGTGACGATGATTAGCCCTGAGCTAACATCTGTTGCCAATCCTCCTCTTTTTGCTGAGGAAGATTGGCCCTGGGCTAACATATGTGGCCATCTTCCTCTACTTTTATATGCGGGATGCATGGCTTGATAAGCAGTGTGTGGGTCCGCACCCGGGATCCGAACCTGCAAACCCCAGGCCACTGAAGCCGAGCACGCGAACTTAACCACTTTGCTACCAGTTGGCCCCCAGACATTATTTTTTAAGTGGAAAATGGTTCAAGAAGGATGGGAGATTCTAAAAGGTGAGATTATAGTTATTCCCAATTGAAAAAATATAAAGGAAACACAAATGATTAAATTATATGAAAAGATCAGAATGACAAATAGCTAAATAGATATGTAGAAGTGAAGTAGAAACCTGTAAGCAGGTGTTGGCTAAAGTCTAGAGGAAGCAAAGGTCTCAAGACTTTAATTGTGAAGCTATTTTTCTCAGCAAAACAATGAAGAAAGTATGAGAATGAAAATAAAAGCAAGTAGCACATTGGCAGTATGGGATGGTGACAAGGATGTGTATTACAAGATGCGTTCTGTCCACTAATTAGTTAGGCAGCTCTTAAGTATATCATTTAGCTTCTCTGGGCCCGGATTTCTTCCTCTGTAAAATAAAAGATTTTTGAGGGATGACCTTCACAATCATGTGCTGTTGTCCAGTTCTTTGATCTATCTTGTAGTACTACTATTTAGAAAAGAAAGTAATATGTTAATAACTCGATAAAAAATACAACTATTCAATCCTATTTTCTATTTCCCCTCAATACTTTTGATTCTTTTTTTCTTTAGACTTTCAGCAAATAAGTGAATCCCAGTAAAATTCTAGAAGAGATGATTATGTGGTTTATGAACACTTAGGAAAGAAAGAGGTGATTGAAGATCCAACATGGATTCACGAAGGAAGTTGTGCCTAATAAAAACAGATGAGATAGTGGATGTGAAAATATTTGTAGTCTATACAATAGTATTTAAATGTTTCCTATTAATTAAAATGGCCATTTTTCATTGTATTTCTGAATTAGAAAAATGCCATAGAAGTATTTATATCTTTATTTAAACAAAATATTTGATAATGTTTTTAATGCTATCTTTATAGGTAACATGGAGCAAAGTGGTCATAATACCTATTATACCATTAATAGGTGGTATAATTTAATGATATAAATGGTATAATATAATACCTATTATAACCCTTAATAAATGTTTGCACATATATCATTGCAGACCATTGCAAATTTAGGGTCATCTCTAGAATATCATTTCTGGATTCTCTCTTTGGTATTGCCATCTCTCAGTATTTTTTTAAATCAGACCTTGTAGACAAGAAAGCACAGTTAAAAATCATGTGCCCTGGGGACAGCTCATATTTTTTCTAAGTGATATTAGTATATTTCTTAACCATTCTCTGCTTCACTTTCCCCATCTATAAAACAGGGTTAACAGTAGGTGCTATCTCATAGGGTTGCTCTAAGGATGAAATAGGATAATGTGTGTAAGTGATTAACATCAGTGCCTGGCACTTAATAAGCCCTCAATAAATGTTAGCAGTAATTTTGATGATGACAATGATCATATGGGCAGAAATGTATGCTTATAAAGTGTATGAAGCAAAGCTGTGGGTGGGAGCTTGAGTCAGAACAATGACTGATAGGTTGGAATGATATACTGAAACCATTAAGATTTAATGGTTTAGATTGCATTTTAAGATTTAAAATTTAATAGAGACAAATGTGAAATCCTGCTTATAGGTTCAAAAATTTTTATGGCTTAAGTAAAAGAGAAAAGACTTGTTTTTGGCTGAAATCTATTTGAATAGGATCTGGAGGTTTTGTTGACCATGTGATCATAGGAACAGACGAGGAGTTCCAGCTGCTCAGCACCAGGGCCGTCCTAGCTGGTTTTCAGAGATGTGTAGTGGCCATAGTGCCTCAGATTGCACATTTCTCCTGAGCTCTGTACTGGTCAGGTTTCAGAGATTTAGAGGATTATATATCCACTTCTAATTCTCATATTTTGAAATCACCCATGGCTTTGTAACAAAAATAAGTGAGAAGTTCTGAAGAATGTGTCCATTGAGGAGCTAGAAGTATTTATTCTAGAAAAGATTAGATTTAGAGGAGGTATTTTAACCATCTTAATATTTGAAAGGCTGATGAGAAATAATCAGATTCTGTTTTGCTATGGAAAGCAAAACTAGTAAGTAATTTTTAGATAAGTATACATAGAGAGAATGGAGGGGCCAGAATGATATAAGGCAAGTAAAATGTTATGGAGGTTAGATTGAAGTGAGAGAAGACAGCTTCAGGTGGCACAGGATTGAAGGTTTGTTTTTTTTAAAATCTTATTTTATTGAGATATAAATTACATATAGTAATGTTTACAAATCTTAAGTGTGGAGCTGGATGACTTTTCACTTATGTATACACCCGTGTGATTACCACCCAGGATCATAGAACTTTCCATCATCTCAGAAGGTTGCCTCATATCCCCTTCTGCCAATAACTGCCCTTCAACCCAGAAGTAACAATTTTTCTGACCCCTATCACCATATATTAGTTTTGTAAACTTCATACAACCACTTTAGAGCACTGTTTACCGTTTAAACATACATCTACCTCCTGACTCAGTTATTTATATATATATTTCTGGTTATATATCCAAGAGAAATGAGTTTATTTATTTACTTTTTTTTAGAAAAAGCTTACACAAGAATGACCGCAACAGCTTTATTCACAATAACCCCAAACTGGAAACAATCCAAATAGCATTAGCAAGAGAATAAACATGTTGTGGTATATCCACACAATGAAATACTACTCAGCAATAAAAAAGAATGAAGTATTGATACATGTTACAACATGGATGAATCTCAGAAACATCATGCTGAGTGAAAGAAGCCAGATACAAAAGAGTACATACTCTATGATTCCAATTGTATGAAGTTCAAGATTGTAGATTTTAATAGAAGAGTTTCATGATAATTTGATTTTGCATGCCTAAGATGCTTGGAGAAAGTTGTTCCCCTTTCAGAAGAGGACCTGTATGAAACACAAGATGGCAAAGAAGTAGAAGGAAAATTAAACTAACACCAGCAGTTCATCTTTGCTTAAGTGAGAAACATTTAGCATTCTTTGTTTCTGCAGTGGGTAATGGAATTATGTGATGTCTCATTATTTGCTTTGCTTTTGTTTCCTTCTTGATTCTAATTCTTCAGGGGACTTTCCGGTAATAATGGTAGCTACATGCCACTTACAAAAGACAGAAAGGCACTGCATTGTGAATCTGTCCATAGAAAATCGGACTTAGAATGATTTTGAGATCCTTTTCCTCAAAATAAAATTTCTGCATAAATTACAAGCAATTTATTATTTCCTGCTCAAAACTTCTGATACCACCATTTTCATCACTACAGTTTGCCACTCTGTTTCCCTTATCATTTTATCCATTTTCCTAGTGATGAAAGCATAAAACCATAGTAGGTAGATAAAACTACAGAGATAAAGAGCAGATTAGTGATCACCAGGGGACAGGTATGGGTGGGGAGGGTACAAATAAAGGGGAAGCACGAGAGAGTTCCTTTGAACAGTTGTGTATTTTGATGGTGGTGGTGGTTACCTGAACCTAGCCATGGGATAAAATTGCGTAGAACTTCACACAAAATGAATGCATGTAAAAAATGGTGAAAACTGAACAAGGTCTGTAATTGACTTAATAGTACTGTACCAATGTCAATTTTTTGGTTTTTGATGTTATACTACAGTTACGTAAGATGTCACCATTGGAGGAAGCTGAGGGAATCATTCACAGAACTCTGTGTACTATTTTCACAACTTCCTGTGAGCCTATAATTATTTCAGAATAATAAATTTCAAAAATATAATAGGCAACAACAACCAAGTCTCAGCCTTTTTTTTTTTTTTTAAAGAAATAAAAGAGGGAGTGCTCATGGGGCAAGCAACCCATAATAATTAGCTTTCTCCTAAAGGTAATGCATATGGGTTTTTCTTAAAATTGATCCAAAATATGCAGTTCCTGCCCTTGACTTAGATGTTAGGCAGTTATTAGATTGAAATATAGTTAATGAGTGTGCACTGCAGAAGGAACAACCCTAACTTTTATAAAGGTATGTAAATATATCTGATAGATCTGCGGGCTGACAGCACTTCATGTAAGTTCTACCTCTGTCTATGTCGATGTCTGGCTCCACCAATATATTTGCCCATGAACTTGCTTCAGACAATTTGTAGAAGAGAAGTCTTCCATTTAGCATCATTGTTATCTTTTAAAAATTCACTTATTACATGTACATTACAGGAAGCTTTGGAAATAAAGATAAAAAATAGACAAGCATCACCTATAATTCTACCACCCAGGAATAAACACTATTGATATTTGGTATAAATAATTCCAGTGTTTTTATCTCTATGCATATAAATGCTTTTTAAAAAATATATGAAATCATACTTTTGTAAACTTGTTTTACTTATTGATGTGTGCCCAACAATGCAACATTTCCCTAGGTCGTTCAATACTTTTCCACTGCATGATTTAATGACTGCATAGAATTGCACCCTGTGTATATACAGCACCTTAACCAATCGCCTGTGATTGGACATTTAGGCTGTTTTCAGTTTTCCATCATTAGAAACAATGTCGTGATCAACATCCTTAAGGCTAAATCTTCATGCACAGTCATGATTATTTCCCTTAGGATAAAGTCTCAAAAGTGGAATTGTTGGTAGGCAAAATGTTAAAGCTTTTGATTTATATTGCCAAAGATAAGAATCATTTAAAAAAATATATTGTATACAAAAACCTTATTTGAACAAGATGCTTTACCTGAAGGGAAATTTAGGATCAATTTCTTTAGAGTGATTCATCCCTACTTAGAGACAAATTGCCATTACCAAATAGATGTATTGCTGTGACAGAATTAAAAGAAAAAATTGAAAATATCTAAATAAACAAGTTATGCAAGAATTTTTTGCTATTTTTTTTTAAACAATGAGAGCAAAGTAATTTACTGGAGTAAAAAGATAACAAATAGCATGAACACACCAGTCATGGGGAATGGGGTATTTACATTTCCTCCTTTCCCCATTTGATATTGGTTAAAATATATTTTTGGTTATTTATTTTTTAAGCATTATGACTGTGCACATATACTACCATCTTTACATACAATGAAGGAGTAGAGGTAAAAATTTTTTTAAAGGGGGAAAATGTACTATAGTAGTCATAATGTTGCAGAATTCTGTTGCATCTTTCTAGTTGTGAATGTCCTATCTGTGGGTGTGAGAGGGCCTGGGTCTGGATTAAAGATCACGCTTGATTAGGCATCTCTATTATTCTGCTGGAATACCTCAGTTGTATCTTTTTCTGCATTTCCAACTGGGAAAATGTATCTCTTTGTTTGATTTGGTAACCATCAAAAACAGTGTGATCTTTCTCATTGAGAAGCTGAATCCTCAACAACAGATTTTCTTTAGTTTATGAAGTGAGGCTCCACCTTGTGCTGCCACCTTCAAATATTATGACCATTGTTTTTAGCCTCAACTCCTTTCTAGGACTTTTCATTGGTCCCCTCTTCATAGAAAGGTGCTGGATTGACACTGAAGGAACACAGATCACACTAGGAAGGATGAAAATAAGACTTGGATAATTTTTGAATAAAAGGTCTGAACTTTTAAGTAGAATGTGTATTGTCTGCAGTTTTTTATTATCTTCCAATAACAGTTAATGAGTGGACCCTAGCAAAGAAGATATTTGATTCCTAGATTGAGATTCCACTCTGGGAAGTGGTTAAATGTTTAGATGCTGGAAAAGCAAGAACAAGTCCATGAGTGTCTGACATTCTTTTTTTTTTTTTTTTTTTTTTCTTAGTCATAAGCACACTATTTTATACTATGCATAGGTGATGAAATTTTGTTTGAATATAATTTATGAGATCAGGGTTACAAAGACCTCTTTCCCTTTCGATTCTGTGTTGGTATTTTCTATGATTATTTGTGTTTTATCAATGTCATTGAAGTTTCCCTCAGAGAAATTCCTCATGCTGGAATTGATAGTAAATACTTGTTATTAGATGAGGGAGTGGTTTTCTTTTATGAAATTATTTTCTTCCGTTGCTGTCTATTGGCTAATTACAGGACTTTCCTTTTCATTCTTTCTAATGTAATTCTTTCTAAGTTGAAAACAGCCCTGCGAAGAAACTTGCAGGGCATTCCAGGTGTTGAGTTCCTCTAACCTAGAGTGAATTTTGCAGCACTGGGAAGGGCATATTTTTACCTGGTCTGAATTAAGAAGGTATTTCTATGTCATAGTATAAATTTGGTTGAGTGTTAAAGAAATACTCTTCTGGTAAGAAATAGAATCATAATTTAAAAACAAATTTTCCCCCCCAATGGGATTACCCTCTTTGATATTATCTACTATTCGGTTGTACCCTGTACTTTTATTTCCCTGTAAACTCATTATCTTAATCTGGTACCCATTCCTGCCTTTCCATCTGAATTTTCTATACAAACTGAGAGGAACTGTTTTTCTGGGTAACAAATTGGGCTTCATATGAAAGGGGATTTACCATGGGTTTGAATGAACAAAACTTGTACAGTTTTCTAAAGATTTCATATATATATATATATCCTTATAAATATATAAAAAGATTTCTCTATTATATATGTATAATATGTGTTACATTTTTAACAAAACACTGAATATGAACTTCTTGAAATTTAATTGAAAGGAAATCTAGTTTAAATCTTGACCGCTAAAGAATAATTTACTTAGCTGTGTTTAAAAAAAAAAAAAATCCAGGTAATATTTTTTCTTCACATTAGTATTTCATTTGCCTGGTGAGAAATTTTTATAAGTGACAAAGAGGTCCTATCTGCCTTTCATGATATTAAGGGTATTCATGTAATATTTAAATTTATGTATTTATAGCTATTCTCTGCTTAAACTCAGCATATGAAAATCTGTATTTTAAAATAGAAGATGATTGCTGAAGAGTTAGTCTGGTGGATTTTAAACATGAATTATTTACAAAATATGAATTATCCTTAGTTTCACATAGCACCCTGATATGTAAGGAGGAGCTGTGTACTGTACGCATTAAAATATTCTTAATTTATGCTTTTTTAGACTTACATGATTAAAATTCTAGTGTATTAAAAATCATTGCTCTTTGTTTCTGCAAACTTACAGGAGTTCCTACTTTCTTTTTCTCTGACAGATATAAGCTTACCAAAGTCGGCAACAATATGCTACACAGCTGCCTTGCTCAAAGCAAGAGCTGTTTCTGACAAGTAAGTGAATAATAACTTGTGTGGTTCTAAATGCTTGACCCGACTTAAGGAGATGTGTTGTCTCTGAGGGCTTTCTCTGGAAGTTTCTCTTAGTCTGTGAGACCCCTGCTTATAAGCATGCGTTTTCCAAAACCTGCTATCTTTTCTTTCACTACTAGAAGAAGGGAATGTGTATCCCCAGGTATTGTAAGGGTATATGGGTCCCTAAAGAGGGAGTTATATGAAATTCTGTGCCTCTGAGGTGACTTTTTTTTTTTTTTGCCAGACAGTAGATACCAAAAGGCCTGCTTGGGACTTACACAAAATGCCTTCCTTTTATTCGTTTTTTTTTTTTTGGCGTAGTCCTCTTCCTTCAGCAGTCCACAACTGGGTAGAGTTGTAACAAACATGTAGTATGGCAGAGGGGATGGTCATCTCCCATTCTTTGCCTCATGAATTCCAAACTAACTCCCCACCCAGGATCTGTTTACTCTGAGTCTCCATCTCAGTGGGACATTTGCCCATTTTATTCAGGCAGGTGACTATGGCATAGAGAATTTTCATCAACATCCAAGATAACTGGCAGGTGAAAGATAATAGATGGCTTAACTGTTTCTGAGGTCATAAACGTCTGCACTTCCCTGATACAGTCCCTCTGTAGCATTGAAAAGCAGATAACAGGAAAAGAAAACAGCCTCTGCTATGTCAGACAGGTTTGCTGTTAAGTGTGTGTGCACTTCAAGACCGAAGTAATTTTCTTTCATTCTTTTTTATCCTGTAGATCGCCAGTACCTACTGCAACATCTTTTCTCCCTACACAGCGACTCCAGCTTGGGAGGGCAGGGCCAGGGTTGTCACAGCTTCCCCTGTGGTGTCTGCCTGCCAAGCACAGCTCTGGAGTTAGCCCTGGGTGTGAGGTGAGAAAGAGATTGCATGGTCTGGTTTTTTTCATTCACTTGGGCAGGTGTCTAGCCCGCAGTTTGGGCATGCACACGCCCCCTGCTGGGATGGCCCCAAGCAGGCTCGCCTGCTGCTGAAGCTGCAACGACTTAACCCTCCATCGCAGCACTGACATTGGGTTGGGAGCCTCCTTTAAAATTTTCCCCAGTTCTGTTTTTAACCAAGTGCGCTCTTCTGTAACCTAGTTTTCTCTTTTTCCTACACTGTCTGCCCTTGTCAGTCCTACCCCCTTTCCTGACCTAAGCAGGTACCTTGTAGAAAATTTAGATTAGCTATTTAGACAGAGAGACTTGACAGCTGAATTTGTCCTGCCACGATTAGATGCAAGCACGCTCTCTGCTTCTGCTGGGGTTTTTGTTGGCCTCAATCTGAGGGGTCACTCAGAGGTTCCGTGTAGTGGAGGTTTGGAGAGCTCATGCCATTGGCTCGCTGTGGTTTTATGGGCCCTTGTTGTGTAGATGCCTTTCTAGGTTGATGCCCAAGCAGTGGTCCCAACTGGATGGTGTTTGTCTTTCTGCTTTTCAGATTCTCTCCCGAGGCTGCATCTCGGCGGGGGCTGAGCACAGCAGAGATGAATGCGGTAGAGGCCATTCATAGAGCTGTGGAGTTCAATCCTCACGTGCCAAAAGTGAGTCTGTGGAATCCCCACAGGAACTCGTTACGATAGCAGAGAAACCGTTCAGTGACCACAATGTCATGTCTTGAATACACCCAGTTATAAAAAAATGGATCGCAACCAACGAATGTTGAGGCCCCGTATAGTCTATGGTTATTAGCCTCATTTTTAAGCAAAAGCTACATTCAAGAGGCTTTGGGGCTGGTTTTCAGGCTTCATATAATAACGGTAAATTGATAGACCCAGCTTAGGCAGGCCAGGTCAGGAAGTCTGAAATTCACAAAATATGGAGATCCCAACGGTGTTGATGCATTTCATAGGAATTTCACGCCAGTTATAGTCTTACTTAGCCCCAACTCGGGCAATGAATCTTGTTGTGAATAAAGGTGGTAAAAAATACTGACTACTGTGACATCCTATGTCTCTATAAATAAATGATAGTTAATCAGGATCAGCAAGAAAATAATAGGGAAAACAAAGTGTGAAGTATTTTTCTTTTGACTTGTGAGTGCCATTTTAGTAGGTACATGTAATAGGAAATATTTGTCTTGAGTGTTAACCATGTGATTGTCCAATTTATAAATACCCAATATTTCCCATATATTTTTTCTGAATTTGATTTAAGAGAGTCAAATCATGGTAGAGGATATTTCTATGATCTTTTATCCAGGATATTCATGTGTATTTATGATTTACCTGTATTTGTGTACCTGCTATGTAATAGGCATGTTGCTGAGGACCATTTTCAGGTTCTTCATATTATAAAGCACATTTTGACCCCTAGGAAACTATTCTTGCATTCACATCAGGTACGGCAAGGCATAATTTTCTTGGCACATGTCTGATGAAGACTTTCATTGGTGAAAAATGACAAAAGAAGGCTGTTTTCTTGTTTTGTTGCAGTACTGTAACCAAAGGGTAGGGTGGTGTGTGTGTGTGTGATGATTTATGGAGTTACTACTTTAATTTATTTTGTTGATACCCAGAGTGACAGAGATAAGTGATCTAATGTCATTCTTGAGGTTTTACTGAGGTCATGGTCATTTTTTCACAAAACAGGAAATTGAAGAGTGGTGTACTGTACTGCAGTTGCAGAAGGATGTATTTATCCACTCTAGTTCCAGTGGATAGAGACCAACATAGTATTTGTAGACTTAGGTATTGTATATGGGGTGGTATTAAAATATATCTTTTTATTTAATATTTTTTTCAGCTAAGTTAAAAATGTTCATTCAAATTTGATTAAAATTTAAAACTAATCATGAAAATATTGTCCTGAATTACAGTAAACTTAGGTCATCAATTAATATTTATTGAATGCCATTCTCTAACTACAGGGCTATTCTATGAGCATAAATGTGGCTCTTTTAGAAGTAGTATTGGGCAATAGAGTCCTAGATTCTGAGACAAAAACTTGGGTTTAAGTTCTGATTCTGTCTTTTATTAGCCATGGGACCTTGGGCTTAGCATCTCTGAACTCAAAGTTTTCCCTCATCTTTCAAATAAAGATAAAAATATAAGCCTTACCTATCTTCTGTGATAGAGATCATATGAGATAATATATCCAAAGTTCTTTGAAAATACTTGAGCACCGTATGTTTGTAACTTATTAAAATTATTGAAATTTGACTTGTTGGTGGCCCCTCAAGTCTGGGAACTGGGTCTTAACTTTTCCGGTTATACCAACTAGAGCCTTGTAATTCTGGGCCACAGGATAGACAACTGGTAGAGTACTTGCTGCCTAGATACTTTCATTGAAGATACTTTCATTTAATTCTATGATAATGGTCTTAAATGGTTGGTTTAGCCTCTAGAAGAGTATTAAAAGCCCTAAGAGTTAGTTTAACACTACCGTGGAAGAATTTGACTCAGTCAACTAGCACTCTATCTGCAAAATAAAATTCTTCTAAAAGTAGAAACATTTGAGATATTTGATGTCACTCTACTTTCTAACCATTAAATGAAGAAAAGATAGGGAACAGAGGTAAACTGATTTTCCACCAGTTTGCTTTGTTGATGACTGTGCTAAGGGGGAAACTTGTTTCCAGATCCTCTTCATCTATTGACATTTCCGTGAGGAAGAGGCCCTGTGAGGCACTGGCGTCATATGTTTAGAGTTAACCGCAAACCTCTGCTATATGTGTACTAAATGCAGGCTGCTGTAAACATCTTTTATATGCGTTCTGCTGTTTATTGGACTGCTTGCTAATACTTTATTAAACATACACACACACGCACACACATTGGTGCCTTTTCAGGCAGAGGATAGCCTTAATTCTAATGAGACACCAATGAAGGATATAAACTCTTAGACTTGTGGTGTAAGAAGGGGCCTCAAAGGTCATGTGGGGCACCTTCCCATCCTCAGCTTGACTCTCTCCTCATAATGATATTATGATAATTATTTTTATTATCGGTTTCTATTGAATGTTTACTATGCGCCAAGCACAGTGCTAACTGAACTACATATGCTGTCTCATTTATTTTTCATAACAACACTGTGAGGTGTATCATATGATTATCCCTGCTACATAGATGAGGGCACCGCAGGTTTGGAGAGGTTAGGTAACCTGTTCACAGTCACACAGCAAGTAACTGACAGAGCCTGAACTGATTTTGGATTCTCTAACTCTTAACCATCACCCTCCACTGCCCCCCATCCCACCAGGTGGCAGACCAGCCTAGGCTTGAACCCTTCAAATAATGGCAGCACGTCGTTTCCCAAGGCACTCAATTCCTTGTGGACAATTCAGATGTCTTCAAGATATTGTCATATCTTAAACACTTCCATGGCCTTTTTTTCTTTATCATAGGAAGTTGTCAGTGACCCACCACTGGAATTTTCAGTGTCTACATACTGTTTTACCCAAGTACTGTCTGCCTGGAAGGAGAAAAAAATACCAGATATGATAGCTGAGAACTGCCTTCCGTAAATTTCCAGCTTAGTTCCATCTGGCATCTCATTAAGCAAAAGTACATAGTTAATATTTCAAGATCCAATGAAAAATATTAGTTATTTACTCGTTACTCTTAGGAACACTCTTCACCTACAAACATGGGGAATAGGGAGTAAGTGTCTCTCCTAACCACAATGCAGGACTGGGAAATAAATAAAAATAGTAAAAAGCCACAGGTCTGTATTCTGAAAGAGCCTCTTAATTAGTCAGATTGTAAACACAAGGATTTCTGAAGTTTTGGATTGTGGCAGATTATAAGGAGGAAGTAACCCACAGACTTCTCATTACAAATCAAATTGTGTTACTCCCCCCTGAGGAACTGCAGCTGTGTCCCCAGCCCTACAGAAGAAGGTATAAACTCCTTGGGTGGTTCTTCAGGACCCTTCATAGTTTGACCCAACTTGTTTTTCGTTTTTTCCAGCTCCTTCTGACAGTCTGTTCATTGTTCCAGAAACATTCTTCTCCCCTTCCCTCTTTGCTTCCTCTGAGGATATCCTACTCGTCTTTCACCCCTGCTATTACAAATCATCGCCAAGAAGCCTGTACTTTCCTCATCCCAGAATCAGTCTCTCCCCTCTGTGGTCCCTCATCCCAGAATCAGTCTCTCCCCTCTGTGGTCTCTCACTACACTGCATTGATTATGTACTCACTGTTTACCCTTCTTTGAGGGCAACTAGGGGTGTTAGGATCTTAATGATGCTGTTGATTTTCAAGAACTAGGTACACAGTTCAGAGAGACAAATCTCCAAACCATTAGAGGATGTTTTCCATTTGATGGGATTAAAATAGGAGCTTTGAATTTAAAGGGAGTATTCTCCATTTTTTACAGAAAATTTCACTCATGTGATGCTGGACAAACGAAGGGCTATGCTCATCTCAGTTCTATACTTTCATCTATGTATTTTATAGTTTATTGGATTTTTAGCTTTAGCTTTTGATTCTGTTTTCCCTGCAAATATGATTCCTGACCCACCGTGCTCTTCCTTAGCAATGTCGAGATTTATGTGGGAGGGGGGCATTTCTATCAGTGATTCATCCCTCTACACAGATCTGAGTTGTCATTAGTGCCCTATACTCTTAGTATACTACATCTACATTGCAAATCTTTCCCTGTGAAGAGACACAGTTTTGGTTTGAAGGATGTTACATTAACTCCTTCAGGATGCTAAAGATAAATTTTCATTTTCTGACAAGTTTCCTAAAAAGACTAAATTATTGGTTTGTTACAAGCAGTTTTAGATATGTTTTTTTTCTTCTGTAGTGGTATTCTAAAAATAATTTTTTTAAATATTAAACTATAAAGAAATCATTCATAATCCCAACATCTAGTCGTATTTAAGACTATTTTCTTCTAGCCTTTTTATCTATGCATTTTTAATACTTAAGGAATCATAGTCAAACTGCATAGTCATATTTTAAAAAATTAACATGGAGCTCTTAACTTGGGCTTTATGGTTTGATATTGGGGGTATGTTTATTCTTTCTGGGGGAGGATCATCAGATTTTCATGGTTCTTTGACCTTAAAAAGTCTGTCTTCTAACTTAAAACATTAAAGTCCAAGTCTTTTAGCCATATGCCTTTGAACACACGTGCCTTCAAACACTTTAAAATATTCTTAGTAACTGTTTTCTGAATGATTTACTTCCATATTTTTTGTTATAAAGAACACATATCATGAAATCTACCTTCTTAAGAAATTTTTAAGTATTCAGTACAATATTGTTAACTATATGCACATTGTTGTACAGCAGATCTCTAGAACCTTTTCATCTTGTATGACTGAAACCCTTTATCCGTTGAATAGCAACTCTCCATTTCTCCCTCCCCCTAGCCCCTGTAACCACCATTCTACTTTCCACTTCTATGAGTCTGACCACTTTAAATACCTCATATAGGTGGAATCATGCAATATTTGTCCTTCTGTGACTGGCTTATTTCACTTAGCATAATGTCCTCCAGGTTCATCCATGTCGTAGCACAGGACAAGATTTCCTTCTTCTTTAAGGCTGAATAATATTCCATTGTGTTTGTATATGTATCCATTTATCTGCTGTTGGAAATTTAGGTTGTTTTCACTTCTTGGCTGTTGTGAATAATGCTACTGTGAACATGGGAGTGCAAATATCTCTTCAAGGTTCGGTTTTGAGTTCTTTTGGATGAATACCCAGAAGTGGGATTGCTGCATCATATGGTGGTACTATTTTTTTTTGTGAGGAAGATCAGCCCTGAGCTAACATCTGTTGCCAATCCTCCTCTTTTTGCTGAGGAAGATTGGCCCTGAGCTAACATCTGTGCCCATCTTCCTCTACTTTATACGTGAGATGCTGCCTCAGCATGGCTTGACAAGCAGTGCGTTGGTCCGTGCCTGGGATCCAAACCTGTGAACCCCGGGCCACCGAAGCAGAGCACACGAACTTAACCGCTACACCACGGGGCCAGCCCCTGGTGGTACTATTTTTAATTTTTTGAGAAACCTCTATACTGTTTTCCATAGTGGTTGCACCATTAACTTCCCACTAACAGTGCACAAGGCTTCCAATTTCTTCACTTCCTTGCTAACACTTGATATATATATATTTTTGATAGTGGCCATCCTAATATATGTGAGGTGATATCTCATTGTGGTTTTTGTTTGCATTTCCCTGGTTATTTGTGATACTGAGCACCTTTTCATGTACTTGTTGGCCATGTTTTCTTTGGAGAAATGGCTGTTCCAAGTCTTTTGCCCAGTTTTTAATCAGGTTGGTTTTTTTTTTTTTTTTTGCTATTGAATTGTAGGAGTTCCATATATATTTTGGATATTAACCCCTTATTAGATATATAGTCTGCAAATATTTTCTGCCATTCCATAGGTTGCCTTTTCACTCCGTTGATTGCTTCCTTTGCTGTGCAGAAACTTTTTATTTTGATGTACTTCCACTTGTTGATTTTTGCTTTTTTTGCCTGTGTTTTTGGTGTCATATCAAAGAAATCATTGCCAAGACCAATGTTATGACGTTTTCCCCCTATGTTTTCTTCTAGGAGTTTTATAGTTTCAGGTCTTACGTTTAATTCTTTAATGCATTTTGAGTTGATTTTTGTGTATGGTACACAATGTGTCCAGTTTTATTCTTTTGCATGTGGATATTCAGTTTTCCCTGCACCATTTGTTAAAGAAAATGATTTAGTTCTTGTGTCCTCTGTTGTAGACATCAGGTTGTGGTCAACTCTAATAGTGAACCTCTTGGGGCATAAAGACTTTTTGGTCTTTAGGATTATTTCCTTAGGATAGATATATAGAATGGGAATTACTGAGTAACATAGAGAAGCACTTTAGGGCTCTCGATATTTATTGCCAAATTGCTTACCAAAAAAGATTGTAGCAGTTTACACTCTCATCAGCAGGTGACTACCATTTCATCACACCTTCACCAGCATTGAGCAATTTGTTTAAAACAGAAAAAGAAAAGAAGGAAAACAAAAAACATATATGATTTTTATTAGGTACAAATGGAATTCTGTTCTTTTAGTTTGCATTTCTTTGCCACTACTAGTAAGGTGGAACATTGTTAGCCATGTGCAGTTATTCTTTTCTGAATTGTCAGGCCTGTTGTGTAGACTTCCTATTATTAGTGGGAAAACATCTTAATTATAGTGATGAAGCAAGGTATAGCAACATAAAGGTAGGCAGACCTGTGAGGTATCATTGAAAGAGTTCAAAAGTGTTCAGAACAAGAACTGCCACTACTTCCTGTCCACGGGCCAGAGGGAACTATGGGAAGGGGGGAGTTAATTAGCTCCCTGCCCATTTCCTTTTTGATAAAATGGGAATAAAAATATAGGCTTCCTAGAGCTGATGAAAAGTAAGTGGAATTATGTTGTGTAAATCACCCAGTACATAGTAGATGCTCAATACATGTTGGCCCCTTCATCATCTCTTCCCTTGTACCTTCAGCTCTACTTCTGCACTGGCAGGCTGGGTGGAAATAGAGGCTGCCTAGAAACATGCATTAACAGGGACTTCTTGGACCACCCTAGTCTGAAGAAGGACAACCAGAGAGTGTAACAGTAGCACTGCAATGCCCCGACCTTGAGTCCCCACAGGGTCCCTTCAGGCCTCCATATTTGAGGGGAGGCTCTAGCATGTTCTGGCTACAACTATTATCTTCAGGAATTCCCAGTTTGTAACTGTTTGGTGAGTCCTTTGCTTGTGGCTGATTTAAGAGTTGCCTGTTTCCGACCTCTGTCTTGTATTCTTGTCCTAGCATAGCCATCCCTCCTCCTTGCCACCAAAAACAACAACTAACTAATAATAATTTATTATTATTTTTTTAAGCAATAAACATTTTTTCCCTCCTAAAACAATCTTAATGTGAAACCTTAATGAACAAAGCAGATATAAAAGCAGAACTGCTGTGGTAGAAACTGAGATGAGAAGGCCCAGGAACCCGAAGGCACCTCTGCAATAGTTTAGAAAATAACAGAAGCCTGTGACCCATTACCACCATCACAGGAAAACCCCAAGCTTGCGAGGTCCCACACATAGAACAGGAGGCCCCACACCCATTCTGAGCAGCAGCAAGGGACTGAGGGAGCCCCAGCTGCTTGGGATGCCTGGGTGTTGTTGGTGGAGCTGTTGAGGGTGAAAAATCAAGAAAAATTACTAGCACCAATGCGGGAAATCTTTTGTCTTCATCTTGCCTGAAATCCCAACACTATTAAACCATGGTCTCTTCTCACTGGGCCCACGTGGAGGGTAGTCCACTGCGGTGCCGGCGCCAGGGGACTCACCATGCTCCTGAAGCTCATTTTACCAACAGTGCAGCCCAGGCTTGAAAGAATATTAAAGTGAGGACTCAGCCTAATAGATAGTTTTTAAATTATAAGTCTAGGAGCATGGAAAGTCATAAGAAAATAGGAGAGAATGAAGAATGTTATGACAGAAATGCATTCCCATTAAAAATTTCCATTTTTTTTTTTTTAAAAGCTCATCTAATGTTAATCTAGGAACTCTAATTTCATGGGGATTTTAAGAGTCTTGTGAGGGAAAACAGCCTGGTAATTGTATATGCTAATGGAGTATCCACAGGACCTTGTTATAGTGATGGAAATTCTATTTCATGCAAACGCTAAAGCAATCCTCCCTTTATATCTTGGTAAAGGTGATTGACAGAGTATAAAATTGCTTTTTAATCCAATTTATGAAACAAAACATGTAGTGGGTTTTAGCATTTAAAAATGCTTGAAGTGTTGAAGCAGAAACTCAAAATACCCTGGCAGATTGTCTATGATATTGTATATCAATGGTACATTTCAGAAATATTACTTCAATATAAGTTTCCTTGAATTGAGTCGTATTTTGTTCCAAAGCTTTTTTGGATTAGAGTAAGGAGAATGTATTATGGAAATATGACCCAGAGGAAAGTGTGTAGAAACCAGTTTTTAGCCACATTTCTCAGGAATAGAAAGTTTCTAAGAGGTCTCTTTCTTTAGCAAAAAGCACGGTAGCTGCTCCCACCAAGGCCATTGCCACCAAGGCCACGCCCACCTCAGTCACCAGATCCTTTGGCCTCTTGTTAAACCACATCCTATTTCATTTCTCCTCAGCATTTGGTCCCACTGACCACATTTGCTATCTCGAGGCCATCTTGGCAGCTCCATGCCGCCTTCTCTCTGTGTCACTCCTGCATCTCTGAGAACTCTCCTCCTACGTCGTTTCCTCCCCTGCCCATCGCTCAGGTTGGTGCTCTGGGGAGTACCATTCACTGCCCTCTCTTTTCTTGCTTGAAGCTCTCCTGGGAGATCTCATGTGCTCCCATTGCTTCAGCTTCTGCCTCTCCCGGCACACCTAAATCCATGTCTCCAGCTTCTCTCCAAAGCTCCAGACCTGCACACCCAGCTGCTTTCAGGCTGTCACTCCAGGGATGTTTTGCAGGCACTTCAACTGTTTTTGTTAACCTTCCCACTGCTAAGCCTCTTCCTCCTCTGGTGTCTTTATCTTAGCTAATGATCTCACATTATTCTAGTTTCCTAAACTAAAAATTTCAGTTACTCTTGATTCTTTCTCTCACCCTCACATTCAGCCAGGACCATGTCCTGGGGAAGTTTCCCTCCTCAGTTTTGTCACCCCTTCACCTGGACCATGACAGGAGCTTTCTAAGACTTGGCTAACTTCAGTCTCTTCTCTGTCCAGGGGTCCTACACATGACTTGCCCATTTCATTCAAAACCGCAGACTGTACCAACTCACTTCCCAGTTGCCTCCTGAGTGGTTAGTTTTCAAACTGTCTTCCTAGGAGCTGTCAGGATTCCTCAGATCTGTCTTGGGTGCCTTCCCCAGGGTCCCCCACAGCTTTGTTTTATGTCAATTTCACATATTCTGTTTTAAGTTTCTTTTTTTCCTTTGAACAAATTTTTCTGTGTTTCAAAGCTTGAAAACTGTGTAATAACTCAGGATTAAGTTCATATTCTGGAGCATATCATGGAAGGCCTTTCACAACCTACTTTTCCTGCTTCACTCCTTTGGAGAGTAGCATAAAACCTGAGTTCCAATGCAGTTTCTGTCACATACAATTTGTTCAACCCTGGGCAGGCTACTTAACTTCCCAAAGCCTCTGTTTTTCCATCTGTAAAATAGGAATAGTAATATTAGCTCCCTCACAGAGTTGTTGTAAGGGTACCTGAGATAATGCTTGACATCTGTTAGTGCTTAGTCAAAGTTGGCAATTACTATCATGTTAGTACTCAAGTGCCTCAAGATTACAAGTGCATTATGCCCTTTGATGCTTTGGTGCCACTGCCCAGCCTTGCAGTGGCTTCTGCCTCCCTTCATCTTTGCAGATAAACTCTTGTGTATTTAATAAGACTGGCTTATATTTTCCTTTTTCTGTGAAGCCTTCTCATAGACAATGCTTCTCATTTGCTGCCTTAGTACTAAGTATATACCTCTTACTAAGGCAGTCTTCATGTTGAATTTTATTGTTCCTTTGTCTCTACGTGTGTGCGTGTGTGCGCACACACACACAGACACATACTCCTACATTTCTACAAAGATTAAGGATCATCAAGGTAGAGACCTGACCTGATTCATGTCCATGCCCTTGAGGTGAATTGTGAATGCTCCCATATCTGTCTGTGCACTTGGGGTACACTGTGGCACTCCTGTATCTTTCCTTGGGATACATTGTGGACACTCCCGTATTTTTTGAATGAAGCAAAGTAACTGATGAATAAATAAGTGAACCAGCAAGAAGCGGTCACCCTGTGAAGAGGACCCCTAAGTGGTACTACAGATCACTGGGTTTAATTTGGCAGTTTGGCTTTGCTTTGTGCTTGTTTCCATATTGGTCAGTTGATGACCCCTGGTAGCCAGTTCTCTTTAGCTGATCTGCTTCTACTATAAAATTGCTGAAGTATCTCTAGAAAATGACTCAGTTATCTATGGGACACACACACATAAAAAACACAAAAAAACCTCCACAGTAATATGAACACTTCATTTTTTTGTTAGCAAAAATAGCTACTAATTAGTGAATACTTACGTGCCAGGTACTGTGTGAATGCTTTATATATATTATCCTATGTAATCTTCAAAAGTTAAAACTGGCAAGATGTGTATTTTTGTTATTCTGTTTTAGCAGATAAGCAAGCTGAAGTTGAAAGAGATTAAATAACTTGTCCAAGGTCTCACAGCAGAACAGTAGAGCCGGGATTCAAACAGTGGCTCATAGTGACAGAGGGCGGGTGAGGGGAGGGGAGGCAGGAGGCTTTGTGCACCTCATTCCCCATCACAGCATGATCTGAGCGAGCCATGGTTACTTGCAGTATTTTCGTCCTATTCCCGTGTTTGTCTTACTGAGTGCAGGGAGTAGGCAACATTGAAACTCGGAATATGTAGCAAGTCTTCCAAATGGCACTAGTTTTATTGTCTGAACTCTCTACTGATGGTTTAAAAATGTCCTCTCTGGGCTTACAGCCTCTTTCAGAGACAGTTGCACCAAAGCACTGTGGACAATCAAAGAATTGCTATCTCTAGTTATCTTTTTTTGGTTTGTTTGTGTGGTTCACTTTTTGTGTTTTTGATGCAGGTCTAGAAAATAGGTTTGTATTTCATATATACATACATACACATGCATATCTATATATAGAGAGAGAAATAAAAATGCTTATTACAGAAAACTTGGAAAGCACAGGAAAAGCAAAAAAGAAATTAATCTCCCATAAAATCAAATATTTATCCACCATTAACATTCAGTCAGTGACCTTGCAGTGTTTTTAATGCCTACATATACACTTTTATTACCAAAATCATAATCTGTATGGTATACTTATTTTTTTCATTTAGTAATGTATCATGAACATTTCCTCATGCTAATAAATATTCTTCCACTACCTGATATTTGGGAGCAACTTGATAGCCGTCATCTAACTGTGCTGTAATTTAATTAACCTGTTCTTTCTCATTTTGTTTAGTCCCATATTTTTGCTAATGATTTTCATATGACTTCTGCTATTGTTGGTATTGAAAATCCAAAAAAGCGGTATGCATTAACTCCTTGACATTAATATCTATGTGAAGGATAACTTTGCGATCATTTTTACTCAAATTATTATAGAATTTTAAGACCTTAACAGAAGAGACCTGGACAGTCACCTGGGGTAGCCTCTGATGGGCCAAATCTCTCCTGCAGCCTTCCTGAAATGTGAGCCAGCCTCTGCTTAAATACCTCCATAAGTAGGCAGTACTCAGCTCCTCTCTATGTATTCTGACTTCATATGTTCCTATATCGGCATAAGGAACTACGTCTGACAAATGGATTTTGAAAAGTTGCTTCCGAAACCTTTAGAAGCCTATACTTTAAGATCAATGTGATTTGAGAATCTGGGAAGGAAGTTAGAGGCAGGATGGCAGGCAAGATAGCACAGAATGCTGGCTTAGCTAATAGAAGTCAAATAATTATTACAGACAGGCAGAGAGTGTTCTCTGATTTGCAAGCTTCAGTTATTCTAATTAATTTCTGCATACTTGTGGATAGGGATCTGCCCTCTTCCATTTATTTTTCTCTTGACAAGTAAGATGTGAAATGTTGTTCCATGCCTTTCTAATTTAAATGTTGCACATGTTGAGAACTGATCTTGCCAGCCATTTTAAGCCTGGCCAAAAACATAACACATTGTTTTTATTAGCCTTCATCATTTGGTTAGAGCCAACATTTTGTTTGGAACTATACAGGAGTATAAATCTTCATAGGCATAACCTATTTCTGCCATAAAGTAGATAGAATGAGAATGTAGCTTCATTTCCTTGGTGAGTTGCTCTGGTTAGCCTCACAAGGCTGATTAGGCCAGAGAAGCACATTTTGAGAGACTTCTTAGGAAGTGAGATTCATGCTGTCAAGGATCTTATGATTCAGCTGAGGGGAAAGACACACAGATAACTAATATAAGGCAGTGTGTGAGAAGTACATACACAAAGATCAGAGGGAGCTTAGAGGAGAAACAGAACATTACCTCACGGCCCACATTTGGGGCTGTGGATGATGTCCTTGAAGCCATATGCACCACATTCAGCCTGCAGGCTGAGTAAACTATCTGTGTCACATACATGTGTACTACTATTTTCCAAATATATGTGGATGCCCTGGTGGCCAACAATGCTTTTAAATGAATTCTTATTTTATTACATTTATTGTAGCTTTTTGCCATATTGTGTATTTTCAATCAATAGATATTACGCTTATAGTTTCTATCATGGGCATCTGTGAAATGTTTTCATGTTAAAAATTGCTTTAGTTACTTGAAGATCGGAAACTTCCATTGTCTACAGCAGTGCTGTCCAATAGAACTTTCCGTGATAATGGAAATGTCTCTGCATTGTCCAGTATGGTAGTCATTAACTACATCAGCACTCGAGGACTTGAAATATGGCTAGTGGGACTGAGGAACTGAATTTTTAATTTTATTTGATTTTAATTGATTTAAATTTAAATAGCCACATGTGGTAGAGGCTACCATATTGGAAGTGCAGATCTATTGTATCCCTTTGTAGGTAACTTTCTAAAAATCCTCCCCACACCCACATTTCCTCTGCTCTGCCCTCTCCTAGTTTGTTTTGACTTCTGCCCACAAGTGAGGTGGCTACCAGGCCCATTTCTTCTCAGGGATTTTATTTCTGAAGTTTCCTTAGACCGACTGAAGAGTTCTCTCATAGATGCTTGATGAAATGACTTTGAAAGCCTTTCCTAATCATAGAAATAAAAGGAATAGTAGTTTACACTTTTCTTTCAGCCACCATCTGATATTCAGGGACTTGAAGAGGTTTCTGTATACCTGGGACACATGAGCTAGTGGTTTTCATATTTAGTTTGTTTCAAAGCTCATAGAGCATGACCCTTCTTTAAAAATTGACTTTTTGGTAGGCAGGTGGTTATAAATAATTATTAGAAACTCAGAAATCAAAATCTTATTCTAGAACACTCATTAGGCAAGAAATTTTCCCTTTCCTTTGTTCTCCTGATGATTATTAAGAGTAACCAAATAGTCTTCCTTTTCTGATTTACTTTGAGACAGTTAATACAGTTCATAGCACTTTACAAGTTATATATTGTCTTTCACATGACTCATAGCCTTCGAGTCTTTTGAGATCTTCATGGGCGGTAACAACATACACTATAATGACTTCTATTAAGGTAACAAAATCACCAGAGGAAAGCCAAATATCTCTGAACATAAAATACACCTTTATATTTATATTGTAGTTGATGTTCATTGTAAATATAGTGCTAGTTGGAATATTAGGTAATTCAAAGTCATTATTTTTCCCCAAAAGATTTTTGTCTTGCACTGTTTTAAAATAAGATGGAGGAGGAAAGCAGTAACTTGTAGAATTCAAAAAGGCATATGACAGGGGCCAGCCTGGTGGCATAGTGGTTAAGTTTGCGCACTCCACTTCAGTGGCCCGGGGTTCGCAGGTTCGGATCCCGGGCACAGACCTGCACGCCGCTTATCTAGCCATGCTGTAGCAGGCATCCCACATAAAGTAGAGGAAGATGGGCACGGATGTTAGCCCAGGGCCAATGTTCCTCAGAAAAAAGAGGGGGATTGGCGGCGGATGTTAGCTCAGGGCTAATCTTCCTCACAAAAAAAAAAAGGCATATGACCAAAAAGTACTCTTGGAACTCATGCTTGAGAAGTTCCCATCAAAATAATAAACACTGTTCATGGACCAGCCTGGGAAGAGGTCTTTCCATGGAGATCTTTCCATGAAGGGGGGCCTTCTATCCCACCCACCCCCCCAAGTGTAATGGTTGTATCACTGTTTTCTGGGTGGGCTTTCTCACTTCCTTCCTCTTCCTTTTGGAGACCTGAGGCTTGGAGGTTTCTTCAAATAACAGACCCAGAGCAAGAAAGTTTCATTTGCTGAACCAAGAGGACAGACTGTGTCCTCCCGGTGCCTGCTGGGCAGTACACCTTGACAATGAGTGTGCCAATGGGAAAGGAAGCTTAAAGGCAACTGCACCCAAGGTGTCCAAAGCATATAAATCCACAGTGAGATGGGAATGAAACATTGATAGGTGTATCATAATCTCCATTCTGTATATCAGGATTCTGCTGTTCTTCACCCTCTTTCATAAATTTCCCCTGACAGATAAATTCACAGACATTTTGTTTCTGACATTAAAATTGTTGAACATCTCTTCTCTTAGCACTTGCTTTTGCTGTGTTTGTCCCATTTTAATTAAACACATCCCTCCATTGGCTGCTAATCTCCATTTTAAAGGAGGTACATGGGTTGTTGCGATGGTGGTTGGTGGTCGTGTATGTCTGTGTGTGTGGGAGACGAATCGGTAGGGGAGATAACAAGGAGTGGACACAGGGAGAACGCAGCCAGCAAAGAGAAGTTAACATTTGCAAATGTGAAATACCATCCTAACTTGCTTCCCTTTCTACTCTATAGTAAATACAGAAGAATACAAATGAAAACTTCGTCTTCTGAGCCCCCAGGAAGAATATCCATTCTTGCCCTGTACTCCCACCTCCTTTGTAGAAGATAGGAATGAAGAGGTGTAAACTGAGAACTCTCCAGTCTTTGGGAAAAGATTTAAAGAAATTGTATTTTGGGGTCTGTACTGCTCCCCTCTTTGGGTCATCCTATGCTCAGGCTGCCACCCCTTCTCCCTCCAGCATCTGAGCAGTGATGGGTGGCCCTTTCCACATGACTAAGTCGTTCTCCTTGATAGATTTGTATAGAAAAAATAATGGGCAGTGCTAGTCAATCTCAAGTCTCTAGTGCAGTTGGTTTAGTCATATGACTTCTTAACCTTCATGTGTTCATTATATATATTTTCATTCTGGTTACAACATTATACCAAATTATCCTGTCTTCTCAATTTTCCTTTTTGCTGTTTGAGTCTGTATATATTTCTTTGATTAAGCATCTTAGCCTGAAAGCCTCTGATCCTCACTGTAGGAAACCAGTACAAGGCTAATTATCTGTCAGCAAACTTTGAATTGCTGGATGTTTTAGTAATTGCCTTCAAATACAGTAATGAGGTTGCAGGTTTTATGAAATGCTTATGAGTGGTGGCTTTAGGGAAATCACCCTCTCTATTTTCAATATTGAATTCCAAATTACTATGTATTAACGCATCTGTCTCCTGTCTTTTTTATTTCAGTACCTACTAGAAATGAAAAGCTTAATCCTACCCCCAGAACATATCCTGAAGAGAGGGGACAGTGAAGCAATAGCGTATGCGTTCTTTCATCTGGCACACTGGAAGAGGGTGGAAGGGGCTTTGAATCTTTTGCATTGTACGTGGGAAGGCAGTAAGTAATTTTCTTTCTTTGAAACATTTTTTTAAGAGCTTCAAAAGATGCTAAACTATTTTACCCTGAGTGTTCATAATGAGTAATGAAGATTTGCATATCTATAGCTCTTCTTGTCTGTGATATTCCATCACTGAGAGATGGTTAATTACTTAAGCTCTCCAGTTCTCCAGTGGTGGTGAGTGTTCCTGTGGTGATGCCATCTCTACAGCTCAAAAAGGCAAATTTATATAATGAATGGGATGAATCTGGACTGTTCTGGCAGAGGAGCACTCTACACCCGGAAAACCTACTTTGGAGACTTGGACAGCCCCTCGGCATCATGGGAATCTTTGGCATGGGATTAGGCCTTGTGCTGGGCTCTGATTACCACTTGGATGGCCTTTCTAGGAGGGTTAGCTCAAGAGCCACAGTCATCCTCTACTGGAGCTAGCTTGGCCAAACACAAACAAGCAGCAGTTATGCTTCAGAACAAGAGCAGTGGCCATTGGACTGTAGTGTTTGGTGGCAGATGTAGCATCCGTGTGTGAGTGGATAAATGCCTGTTTGATGGACATAGAGATAAATCAATCTGAGTATGTGCTAGGTACCATCATTCTGTGTAAGGAGAAGAGGCCCTGATGGCGGGTGAGACATACTCCCTGCCTTGGAGAATTGTCTTGTCTAGTTGGGAAGAGTAAGTCACAGCACGTAGCAGCTGCCAAGGGATTTTTCAGAAGGGAGAGGTCTATGGGGTGGAGCAGTCATGGGTAACCTTACAGGTCATATGAGATTTGAACCAAGCCTTGAAGAACTAGGACAGTATCATAAGCAAGGACACTGTGTGAAGAAATGCTGAGTGGTGGGGCTGTTTGGGAGAATGTAAATTAAGGAAAAATGCCCAAGACTGTGGATTATTGGACAACATGTGTGTTGACACTCTGTTATTATTAATTTAAGCAAAACAAGTACAACATGTAGCATGGAGGATTTTTTTTCCCCCTTATGGGGAAACAAAACAAATATTAGAGTCTTCTGATAATTTTTTCTTAGTTCACCCCTACTCTGATCAACCTCACAAATTAATGTCTTTTTAATCCCTTTCACTCTGTTTATCTTTGCTGCTTTCATTTTCATCTTGATAATCTTCTGCTATTCCCTTTTCCTGCCCTTCTGTAACCCACCAGGAATCCAAATTGGTGCAGGATGGGAGGGGGGCACACAAACAGGAGTGGGCAAAGTAGGTTGACAGAGATGAGACCCATGTTGATTGAAAGTTTTTTGTTTAGTTGTTTTGAAAATATTTCTTTAGAGAATTAATAGCTGGTCTACTTAAATAATTTACTATTTATAACTTGAGGGATGTTGACTTGATCAATGCTTCCACCCCCACGCTGTAAGTGTGATAACACCCCAGGTGTCCTGGTCCTGGTATTTGGATATGCTAAGACGTAGCACATCTACCCAGGGTGTGTGTGGGCGCGTGTACAATCCCCTCTGGCTGGGGCTTATTGTTGCATTTAAGGTGTTCCATCCAGATGAGACAAAAGGAATTTTTATTTAAACATGAGAAAGAGACAGACAAAGCCCAACAAGATTGAACATGAGAGGCCTCACCTAGTGTTAGTTGCAGAAGAATTAAATGAGCAAATTGGTTTACCAATTAAGAACATATTTATAAATTGGCATCTTGGACACATAGTAATAAAAGCTTATCAAATGGATCTGATTGATAAGAAAGTTACTAGTCCTATAGAAAGGATTCAAAGAGGGATGGGGCAAGAAGTGATAGAGACACGGTGTTAGGAATGACATAACCAAAAAAATAAAAATCCCATGAGGAATAACTGGAAACTCTGTTTGGAAATTATTTACCCATATAATCAGATAACAATGGGGAGATGCTCTGGGAAGGACAATGAGATTTCAAGAAATGTGAAGTGACACAGTGAGCACCAAGATCAAGAAGGGTAGTAATGTTGGGGGAATGTAATTACCTCAAGTTAGATGGGCAGAACACTTTATTAGAATAGAAAGAGGAGGTGAATTTTTAGACATAAAACAGTATGGCAAGGCAGTCAGGGAGCTATAGGAAAGGGAAATTCTGCAAATTTGATCCTTACAGATAAATAGGAACACTCCAGGGAAATTACGCTGCTGTTTAGTTTTCGAAAAGAGAACCATACCATACAGTTTTAGAAAAGAGAACCGTGAGAGTGCTTGCTAGGTACTAACTGCCTTGGAGAATACCAAGAATCTTGAAGAGTGTTTGTATAACTGGGTAATTTACAGAGGGTTTGCATTTCCATCATTTCGTGTACTCCTCCCAATAATGTTCTGAGAGGTGGCCATCTCAGTTGTTCAGGAGAGGAACAGATTCATTGAGATGAGTGACTTGTTAAATGTCCTGCAGCCTCTGTTGGTGGAGCCAGGATGTAAACCCAAGTTCACTTTTTCTTCACTGCTCTTTTCTATAATAGCAGCTATGTAGGCCTTTCCTGAATGGATTAAGGATAAGAGGATCAGTCATTGCTGAAATATTTGCTTGGAAGCCCTCAATTCACATCACTACTTACGGACTACAGTATACTTACTCTTTCTCTAGTGTTTAGAAAGTTAATCATTCTATATGAAATATTTTTGTCATTGAATATTGACTTAAACATTTTAAATATAGAATGAGCCCAATTTTATATAATATAAATTTTATACATAAACAAAGAAAAAGACTAGAAATAAATACATCTTTAAGTGAATTTTAAGTGATTTCTTTTTTTCCTTCCTATTTGTATTTTTTCAATTTTCTACAAGCATAAATATGCATGTGTGTATATGTGTATGTGTGTATATATGTAGTATATATTTAGAAAAATAATTTTTCATTAGAAACAGTTTTGGTCCTTTTTAAAAACAAAGCTATAAATCTGTTGTGCAATTTAGAAGAAAGAATTACCACTGCAACTTCAGACAATTGTGTGCAATCTTTTGACATCACTTCTAGGTCTGTGTACATTTGAAGTTAAATTAATTGGAGGTATCAGAGCTCTGGATTTAAATCAGAGGACTTGGATTTGAATTCTGACTCGGCTACTCACAGTGGTATTTACTTAACTTACCCAGTTTTTGAAAACTGTGAAGCACTGATGATATTGAATGCCATCGCCCCACGCCAGGTTGGTGGGCTTCAGGGCAGTTGCTCTGAGGGCAGCTGCAGTACTGAACCGCTCCCTCTCCCCCTCAAGAGGTCAGCGGGACTCGCCAGACAGCCTTTCCCTGAGCGCAGAAGGCCGCACTTCCTCCAGTGCACCACTTGGTGGCGCCTTTTGACATCTCCAGCCTCATAGTTTAGGTTTTCTCCTTTAAATCATTTTTTTCTTCATTCTGAAATTTAAGGACATTCCTCAACTCCTTTCCAACTTGCCCTTTTCATTAGAAAAGAAATTCAGGGAGGAAGGTAGCAGTACCTAATTCACCAGGTTCCATGTTAAAAATGAGTATTCTTTTAGTCTTTTGGAGATTAAAAAATTGTTCTGTCAAAAATGTTCGTTAGGGGTGCGGATGGAGCTATGTTTTGCTTTGCTTTTTAATGAGTTTATTATGTTGGAGCATTAGTCATCTTACAGAATTAAATGAGTTTTCCACCAATCAGGCTGAAATAACTCACATTTTTGATAAAACCCCAAAGTCCAACTGATGCATGGCAGAGATTGTTTGGGTTTGAAACATATGGTGGTTTAAAAAAAAACAAAAACTAAGTCCTCAACCACAAATACATCAGCATTTCAAAGGTTTCTAAAATGTTTGATTCATCAGTCTCAGCCTCTGAAATTACACAATATGTTCCTCAAAGTCAAGATAATCAAGAAAGGGGAAAAATTTTAATTTACAAGATTTAAAAATATGTTTCTTAGTTCATTACACAGCTGCCACTTTATCTGAATTATACGTATTTTAAACACTGTCAGTTCTGGTTATCCTCACACACACACACACACCATTGCAGGTGTGAGTTGAATATAAAAAACAGGTATGAATGAGGGACCTCGTTTGAACTGGGTCTTATTTACAATGGTATTGTGTCCTATGGGGCCCTATTTTAAGTGGCACAGCTTCTGTGTTACCTGTATTAATTACTTGTGGCCTTATCTCCCTCCTGCCTTGATCTTTTCAAGGCTCTGTTTTGGCTATATTTACTTTATAACGCAGGGTAGTCTGCTGGCCACAACTGTGAACTTTAAGATTTAATTTTCTAGTTCTATATATCAGAAGACTAGTATGCCATGGGGTAAATCACTTAGCCTTTCTTTGTTTCCATTTTTAAAACTTGGTCAAGTAAGACTCTTTATTTTCTTTTTGGAGATTTTTTTTCCCAAAGAATTCACTAAATAATGTATAAGATTTGAAGGTGGTGTTTCTTAGGGGGACTAAGGCAGAGTGTTCCCTTTGAGAGGAGAAAATGGCCCATTGTTGAAGCATAGGATGAGATGCTGATTCTAATTTATTCTCTTTGAACCTGATGGTAAATGCTACTTGCTGTAAGATGTGGTCTTTAGGGCATTTCCTCTAACCAAACCTTTCCTCCAAAAGGCTGGCACCTTTTGAACTGCTAAAGAGATTCCCCCACCCCTCACCCCATAGATCTAAGACTAAATTTTATAATTTTGGAGAAAGCAATGGTCAGCTAAAGTCCCTGATCATGGCTAACTTATGCTAATAGGCAGTCTCCAGATATCACATGATGCTTCCCCAACCACTGCCCAGTAGAACCAGCTTGCTCCTTCCAGTTATTCAGTCTCAGTGACTGACTGTAATTTGGATCCACTTGAGTTTTTAAAGGGAAAATTCTGTCTCTTCCTGACTGTGCATTAATTTATTCATTTATTTAGTCAATGAACATTTGTTGAGTTTCTCCTTTGTGCTAGGCATTGTGTTGGGGATACCAAGATGAATAAGACTCTGAAATGCTTTGAGGGAAACATTAATATGTGTGGATATACACTGACATATACATAAATACACATATATATAGACATCTAGTGTGGATACAAGCAGTACTAGTACAGAGTGTTAGAGTGTTGAGAGTCACTAACAAGTTAGTGACTTGGCTGTAAAACTCCAGAATTTCCCTTCAGAATTGGATTGGAACATCATTTACTCTAACCAAGGGAAAGTGATTTTCCCAAGGCCACATAACTAGATAGTGAAGGAATGTTGATCAGAACCCAGGCTTTTGACTTTTGAATTTTCTTTATTGTTGGGCCCAAATGCCTCACAAAAGACAGATAGCTTTATAGCCCATTACGTACATTGCAGTCAAAAGTGAGAACATAAAATTTGTATTTTGATGATAATTTTCTTTCTATTGTGTGCACTTCTAATTGTTTACAAACAAGCAGCATTTTTACTTACATGCTAGAGTATGACCTGATGGAGAAAGTAGAAACATTGGGTTTAGTAGAAAGAGGAAGTAAAGAGAACATTAACTTTTATTGAGCGATCAGGTACTGTGTTTAGACACCTCGACCTTTGCTGTTGCACTTGAACAGCCTCTCGAGGTCGGTGGTATTCTCATTTTTACAGATGAAGAGCCTGGACACAGATGAATGACCCACCCAAAGTCATACAGTTGTTAGCCTGGTCAAGTTTGACTCATCCTTAGCTGTCACCTCCACTGCTCACCTCTTACATATGCACAGCATCCAGGCGCTATCACAGGGGAGCTTTCACACTTATTTTCATGATTATTGGATCATCTTTTTCCTGCCCTGGGTGAGCTCCGTCAGTGCAGGACAGTGTGCGCTTGGCTCACCTTTCATCCCTCGTCATGAGGAAGGCACGCACATTTTGGCCAGGTAGAGCTGGGATTCAAATCCAGTTCTCGCTGTTACCAGTAATCTGTCTGTATAAAGTTCTCTGAGATCCTCTTTGAAAAGGCAACATAGGCAAATCAAATATCAAACATTACCTTCTATCCTTGTCTATGTAGTGGGTAGAGTGAGAGGTCATTAGAAATTGCTGGGAAGATCAGGAATTAATTGGTTCATGTATCCATCCTTCTGTCCATTCTTTGGTTCTGTTGATTCTTTCTCCAGTGTTGGTGGAGAGTATCTGATGCGCACAGCACCGATAGGCTTGGAGCCTAGGAAACGTGTCTGGTCAGGGATAGAAGGCAGTAGTGTAATGCCTCAGACTTCACAGTGGAGGGCCTGATGTGTCGATTAACTAATTCCCAGTTCCATTTCACCCCTTCCACAAAGGCACAACAGAATCAGGGAGGGGCGGGAGATGGCCCACAAAGGAAAATGCAGAAATGCCATTTGTGTACCATGTGTTAACTCTGAGTGGCCCAGCTTTTTGTTTTGTTTTGTTTTTAACCAAATACGTGCATATTTTTAATTCTTATGAAATGTATGTTTTTCAGATGAAGATTTTTGGGAGGTTTGTAGTCACTCATGAAATAGATCAAATTCAGAAACTAGATCAAATGACCTCTGTTTCTATCTTTATTTGGACTGCCAAATCAGTGTGTTACTACTTGCACTTGCAAAATTTCTGGACATTCAGCTAAAGCCACGAGGTTCTCATGGAGCAGTTGCCTGTCTTTGCAGTGAAAGGGAACAGGAGGTGGGAGGGGTAGCTGGCAAGGCTTATGCGGTGCCTCTTCCCGCTCTCTCCAGACCTCCACTGCTTATCTCACACTTCCTGGACCCTGCACAACAGGGTGGGTAAAGGATAGAATTGCAAACAGAAATTGTATTTGCCTTTGTTTATTGAAGCCAAAAGTCTTAATATTATTTTATGAACTCAACGTAAATGACAACTGAAATGAGAGAGAGAGATTTTAAGAACACCATAAGCATCTTTACAATCATGGGTGTTGGGTAGAGGGAGGACAATGCAGGAAGTGTGTGTGTGTATTCTTTTTTAAATTGTATATAATCAATGGCTCCACCCTCCAAAAAGATCAGAACTGATTAGAAGAACAAAAAGACTAACTTGATGCACAAAATTCTGTATGCATGCCAAATACTGGAGTAAAAGAAATTTGGCATCTGACTGAAAAGACACCAACCAACCATTTGATTTCTATGGTTGAACACTCTCAAGATCTTACATTCCTATATTTCATTTAAAAAATTGCTCCCTGAAGTGCAAACTGACTTCAATTTTGAATAAAATTTAGCATTCAAATTTATAGCCACTTTGAAAACAGAGGGTTTATTTATATCATATGAACCTTAACAGATTCTTAATTACAGCAGCCCTGTTGCACATGGAGAATTTGGATTTAAAAAAAAAAAAAAAATACTTCCACGTAGTTTTTTCCACATTTTTGGGATGCTTTCATGGCGGCCATCATTTATGAGAAACGGTATTGAAATCCTGCTGTATTGCAGTTTAAATTTAAATGCACTGCTTGGCAGAAGAGATTTCAGCGTATCCTGCCTGTGAAGGCAATAAAAGGGTTTTTTTGGTTTTGTAATTTTTTTTTCTCCTCTTGCAAGCCGTTCTATTGAGAGAGATGCTGGTTCCTTCGAGTGATCTGTGTGTTAACAACCTGTGCAGGGAGCTCGTGTCTTGCTCGTTGTAGCGGGCAAAAGTCATCTTTGTTTGCATGAAAGAAAAAGTCTGATTGAACTAGGGTGAGCCTTTTATTTTAAGAAGAGTTAAAGTCTGGGGTGTTTTTAATGTTTTAATCTCTGTTTAAGAGGTTTCTGTTACGAGAGGAAAATTGATAACATTTTTACCTCAGCAAACTGCCAGCAAACTGGCTCTGCTCTAATCCCACGTTTATAGTGATTTATATTCTCTGTGGCAATGTGCTGTAACCCCAGAGTGATACCACTGTGGTGTAGATTGACTGCATTCCAAATGCTGGAATCACATACATAATGTTTTTACTTTTAAATAATATTCAGACACCAGAATAAATACCATATGTGCACTGATACTGGTTACAATGGAACCTTGTCATTCCTTGTGAGGGAGAACATTCTTTGTTTCTGATTCCTGTTTGAAATAAGTATGCAAAAGATAAATATGTACATTGACAGCATTTTGAGAAGGCTTAGGTAATTACACAGCTGAGGATGTAGCTACGGTTCCTTGAAATGCAGCATTTAAGACTGAAAAGGTTGCTGTGTTGCCACCACCCCTCTTTGACACACATAAAGGCAAGGATTGTTATCTGACATTCCTAGTGTAGGGTGTAGGTTTTATATTTTATATCTATAGCATGCTGTAGTTAAAGGACATCTGTTGAAGAAAAATTACCTCTGTGAGCACTGTTCATAGGAACCGTGAGACTAACATGCTGATGACATGATAACAGGAAGAGTAACACATGTGATCACGGGAAGGGATGGATTGATTGGAAAACCATAATTCAGTGTGAGACCTAATGTCATCTGATGCCACAAAAGCAGAATTTAGGAGGCCTGACATCATCAAAATACAGATAATCATTCTCTCCAGATCCATTTTTTTCCCACGTGATATTGAAGATTTAAAAGTTTCATAAGGTTTAGAAATACCTCCCAAGTCAGGCGTTTTTAGAGTTTTGTTCTTATCCATCTTGGTTGGAATTCTAATCCACCTAGACATTTTTTTAGAATGGATGTGGTAGAATGCCTTTCATATTTGTACATCTGTAACAAGCTCCAACGAGTCAATCCACATTTGCTTCTTGAGGAAGCATTTCAATTCACGTTTACGTTATTACCATGAGTTGAGCTCTTTTGAATTAGTGCTTATGACATTTTAGTAATATTTCATAGATGAGGAAACCCTGGGCATTAGAATTGATGGCTTCCCTACTCCTCTGCACCCCCACCCAGTTTTGTGAGGTTTGCCCAGAATATATAGTGTGAGATTAATGTGTGAGTCATACATCATAATGCATCTCTGACAGTTTATCTGGCACATGACTCAGAGTTTGGGTAAGTCTTGCATCCTTTCTGGGAGTTATTTGTAGAAGTGTTCACCATTATAAAAATGCTCAAAAGTCCCTTTTTGAAGTTGAGAAGATATGAGACAAATATTGAACCTTTAACATATTGTCTTTCCTTTTCAGCTTTTCGGATGATCCCCTATCCCTTGGAAAAGGGGCATCTATTTTATCCTTACCCAATCTGTACAGAAACAGCAGACCGAGAGCTGCTTCCCTGTAAGTCTCACCTCTGCATTCCTCTCTTCAGCCGGTGAGGGTGGGGTGCCTGAAGGTGGGGATGGGAAGAGGTGGGAATGAGAAATGTTTATAATGTCCCTTGTCTTTTATTACTCTCCTCCCAAACCCTGTCCTCATTTAATAGCATATGCGTTAAAGTGAGTTATATGAGTGGGTTTGGCTTCCTGCTCCTCCAAGTCTCTCGAGACTCATCAAAGGGAAAGACCCCAGAGGACTGCAATTTAAATGAAGAGGCATCATGTACTGGTTGGCCTGAGCACAGAGACCCCTAGTTTGGGGCTGATGTTAGCTGGGCTGGTCGACTGTGCATGGTTCTGCCTGAGCTCCCTAGCTGGTCAGATGCAGTCTGCACAGACTGGAGTTGAAGAGGAAGCACTGACTTCAGAGGGAGCTACAGATGAGTCACGAATGGGAGGGCAGCACCAGGACGCTGGCATCATTGCCAGAGGCGGAGTCATGGGGCCGGCCGGGTGTGCTCTCTGTGGTGATGCAATGCTCTTGGCCGGAGGGATTTCCCGTGAGCTTCTCGTGGATTACATGTAGTGCGTTGATGTAACGTGCAGAGCACACGTGCAGCCTCAGCACTGTATGCAGCACAAAGAGGGAGCCCTGCCCTCGAGTACCTTACAAGCTAGCAGTCTGATGGCCTACACCACATGTGGAAAGGATGATTTGGTTTACTGTACAACATTGTTTTGACAATTCTGGCTAACTAGCTATTATCAAATCATACTGTGTACAAGGATCATGTCCAGGCTCTTCATGTGGCCCTGACTTAGGACATATTTTTCTCCCTCAGACAATAAGCTCCAAATTTGGCTATTCTCTCTTGCCCATCCTCTCTCCTGCCACCCCCTCCCTTTTACCAACCCCATTTATGTCATAGCTCGTAGCTATAACATATTTAAATACTTTGCCCAGAGGAATAGTGTAACTTTGGAGCCCTGGGTGCGTAGTAAATTGTCCAACGCCAACATTGTGGAGCCAGTCATAAATCTCCAATATGGTGGGGTCTGGGTGCAAAACGAGTTGCTGTCTCAAACTGAAGTAGCAAGAGGGAGCTCACTTATCTCCTTACTTCAAGACCCAAGGTGAGATGTGTTCCTTAGCAAACTGGGAGATCCCAGTGATGTGTTGTTCCTCATTGTCCGAGGTTTATTGTGAAAAATACACACTATTACTGGTGCCTCACACTACGTTAGATTCGATTCCACAAATCCCTGTTATGGGCCCACACTTTACCTTTTGAATCCCCCTTCAGGAACATCCTTGTTAAAGTTTCCATTTTCTGGTAAGAAAGGCAGTTTTCTGAAAAGTACACTGTTTTAAAATGTTTTAATTGTGTCCAATTAAGTTTCCATGGGGATAGATTCACTATTAGGACAAGATTACAGTTCTTAAAAGAAACTTTATAGGAATAATCTTTATAAGCCTGAAATAGAAAATTATAGCTCACACTTATTTAATTGGATGCAGTTGTCCAAGTTTGATCCCCCCTCAAAAATCTTTTGGGAGTTGGGGGTTGATGGTGAGAATGGTGAGGATGTAAAGAGGGTCGGTTGTTTTAAATGCTACCCACGTTTTGCATATTGAAAGTGTCATTGTTGTCACAGTCAGCCCTGAGCACTTGCACTCTGCGTTTGGATCCTAGTGGGGAGACTTCCCTGGATTCAGGTGCATGTGCTTGTTTTGCTTCATCCGTCCCTGCCCCTCTCCACCCTGGGTTTCAGCAGAGTGGACTAGTATTCAGGGCTCTAAGTCATGAGAGCTGAATGGCTGAGGAAAGGCCTTCAGATCTCGGATTTCCTGAGGAAAATGGAGCACTGGGGTCCTTCTGGGTCGAGTGGAGAATTGCTCACGTGCAGTGTCATGGCTCCCCGGCACCAGGGCCCCGGCAGTTGGTGTTCGCTGTCTGCAGGCCAGCCCCGTCCTCCCCTGGTCAGCACCCGCACCGGCCCAGGTCCCAGGCAGCTGCACCTCGAGCAGAGAGCGGGGGAGTCCGTTCTCTCGGCTTTTGTGCCACAGCTTTTTGGTTTCCCCAAACCCAACGTTCGAAATTTAAAAGTTATGAAAGACACTCTAAAGAGCACCAGTTATTTGTTTTTTTGGTGGTTGTTGGAAGTATATTTGTCATCAAGAGTCTCCTATAGTTGTGCCAGATGACCTTCACAGCTTTAATCCCCAGCCCTTGAAGATTGAGTAGCCCAGCTGAATGTCTCTGTCAGGGTGGCAGCCTCCATCAACATACTTAGAGTGTTCCAGGAAAAAAATACAAGATAAACTAATATTGCCTATAATGATGAATAAAAAATTACAGGAAGGTGAAAATCTAGAGAGAAGATTTTTTTTTTCAGTATACTTGATTTTGGATTTTCTGGGTTTTGTACAATGAACATGTGTTTTATACTTTGAATAAAATTTTGTTTTTATTTGTGTTTGCTCTTGTGGAAGGAATACTATATATTAGGCATGGATGGTGTTACTGGCCCTGTCCATGAATGTGTGACCTCCCCACATTAGCCCTACTGCGCCCTAGGTAGAGCGCTGAGGGCTGAGTATGGACTCGGGAGAAGCAGATAGGCGGCCAGAGGCAGGCTCAGGTGTTGGCTCTGGTTCGTTCAAGTGCTGCCCTTTTCATTTCCAACAGGCTTCAGCCAAAGCTCTGAAGAGACAGTCCCACATGTAGAAATCCCCTGAGAATGCGTTTTACTCTAGCCCTGATAATTCCCTTTTGATCTTCTCCACAGCTTTCCATGAAGTCTCAGTTTACCCAAAGAAGGAGCTTCCCTTCTTTATTCTCTTTACTGCTGGATTGTGTTCCTTCACAGCCATGCTGGCCCTCCTGACACATCAATTCCCGGAACTTATGGGGGTCTTCGCAAAAGCTGTGAGTATTTGCCAAGAGGGAAGCCTCAGGGAAGGGGCAGGGAAAGCCAAGGGACGCAGCGTGAGAGAAATGGGGGAGTGTCATTTAGAAATGGACATGCCTCTACTGATCGTTTGCTCACTGTTTAATTTTCATTATCATGAGTGGGATCAAAAGGTTGAAGGTCAAATGAGAAAGTGTAGGTTGTTTGTTAATGCATGCCTTGCCTCATTTCACAAAAAAAATTCTGTTTCCAAAAAAAGCATGAGGTCTAAAAGGATTAAATAAATAATTAAGAGAATCCTAGCAAATGAAAAATGTGTGGGAAATTATTCAGTTTTGTATAAATTGAATGACATTATTTCTAATCTTTAGATATTGTGGGTCTTTACTTCAAGAAGGATGAGATTTACATGTTCAAAGATGATTTAAATTAAAAAAATTTTAACGGCTACAAACTCTTGGCTTGTTTGGCAAATGAACTGAGAGGGTGTGAAGGGCTTGTAGTATTAGGAAGTTTACAGATATAACATTTAGAAATATGGAAATCTGTTAAGGGTCTTTAAGGAGGCTTGTGGAGAGGAGCTTTAATAAGAAAAGCCATCTGCACTGGCGACCAAGAGCAATTGTTTCCTTGTTGAAAACTGACCATTTCAAACTGCACGTGCAGTGAGGATAAATTTACTGATTTTGCCACAGGTGAGTTTCAAACAGAAGGAATAAGGAAAAGAGTATCAATTATTTCCCTGGAACTCCATTCTGATTTCAAGGCGAGTGGAGTCAGAAAGGATGCTTTCTAACTTGGCTGGGTTGATTTAATCCCTTTCCAGATGATTGACATTTTCTGCTCGGCAGAGTTCAGGGACTGGAATTGCAAGAGTATTCTCATGCGTGTTGAAGAGGAACTGGAAATCCCACCGGCACCTCAATCTCAACATTTCCAGACCTGAACTCATCGCCCTTCTTCCCCCGCCACCAAAACCACTCCTCCTCCTGTCCTCCCGACCTCCGCCAGTGGCACTGCTGCCCACTCAGTTCCTCAAGCCAGAAACTCGGCAGCCCTCCCAAACTCCTCCCTCCCTCCCTCTCCACACCCCGTCTTTCTCGGCTTCCACAACCAGTCAGTCTAACCTCCTGAGCCACTACATTCACCTCTTCTCCCCCGCTTTCTCTGCTAGTTTAGTCCTCTCTCTTAGTTTAGGTCTTTGTTATTTCTTGCCTGGCTGCCTGCAAGAGGCTTAACTGGTCTCCTTGCTTCCCGTCTTATCCTCTGCCAGTCTTTTTCTCATACTGACACAGGAATGATCTTTCTAAATTTGCAAGTCTGAGCATGTCACTTCCCTGCTTGAATGTCTCCAGTGGTTTCCCACCATCTTCAGGATAAAGTCCCAGCTCTTTAGCATAGCATGTAAGGTCCTTTATGATCTGACCTTGCTTGCCTTTTCAGTCTCATCCCTCCCAACTCTTGCACAGACACCACTCTTGGGCCATAGTGAATTACTCACCATTCCCAGATGCACCAGACTCTTGTATACCTCAGTGCCTTTGCACATGCTGTTTGTGCTGCATGGAATGCCCTTCCCCATCACCACCTCTACTTGGCCACTCTACTAATGCCTCTTTATTCTTTTATACTCAGCTTTCTGTCTAAGTTTCTCCTAAGCTAAGTTAGATGTCTCTCCTCTATGATCCTGCAGTATTCCATGAATACCTATATTATCACATTTATTGTATTGTATTATAATTGTTGGAAACTTGTCTGTCTCCCTTTTAGAATGTGAGCTCCCTGAGAGCAGAACTATGTCTTCCTTATCTCTGTATCCCCAAAGCTTTGCACAGTAACTTGCACATAGTAGGTTTTCAATAAATGATTATTAAATAAATAAATGGTAGTGGTTTCTGCAGCAAGAATCAATGTAAAAATCAGATACAGCTTAGCATTTCTTCTCTTCTTTTATAATTACAATTATAGACTCAGAGTTGAAAGGTACGTTAAACAAATTGCCTTCAACAGTAACATGATAGAGGTCATCTAGACTCATCTTGAACACTTTCAGTGATGGGAACTCACCTATTCAACATGGAAGCCCGTTTCTTTGTTGGATCACTCAGAACTCTTCTTTATACTGACAAGATCTACCTTCTTGTAATTTTCACTTGCTCCTGTTCTGCCCTCCGACACTATAGTGAACAAGTCTATTTCCTCTTGCAGACTTAAGATAACTAATACATTCATGGCCACCTCTAACCTCTCACTTACTACCTTCTCTTTTCTCCAGGCAGAACATCTTAAATTTCCTTAAGTCTTCTGTATATGATATGATTTCTAAATCCAATATCACTCAAGTTGCCTCCCTGGGTGCTCCCTAGTTTATGGACCTATGCTTTTTATTATTTTCTTCTATTCTCAGGTCAACCTCTGAGTGAAAATAGTGGCCAGAAGTCTGAGTAGATTAGAGTGTAACTTAGTAAAATTTAAAGTAAGAGTATATTTACAACATTAGACAATTACTGTTCCTCCTTTCATGTTCCTCTCCTCAATATTTTTTAAAGCATATCTGTAAAAGTATGTCATTCGCCCGGTGTTCTTCATTAAACTAACAAATAGCACTTGGTGGGAGTTTTGGATCAGAACAGAGATTCACAGCCTCTAGTGTGCATAAAATTCACCTGGCCCCACCACCAGACTCTTGAGTGTTAGCACCCAGGAGTTGTTTTTAACAAAGACCCCAGCAGATTCTGAGGATGGGGTTGAGGACTGTATTTCCTTTCAGGACCACTGGTCTCAAGAGAGCTGAACCTTTGAGCAGCCTTTTGCAGGTGTGTGGCGTGCTGTCAGGGCTGTTGAGGCAAAAGCTTTCTAGGAATCAGTGGTTTCACCCTGGCTGCACCTTGGAATCATCTAGGGGGCTTAAAAATTACTGATGTCTGTGCCCCTTCCCCATGGGGACTCTGACTTAATTGGTCTGGGGAGCAGCATGGGTATCTGAGTTTTCACACGGTCCCCAGCTGATGTGGGTTGAGGGCTGAGAACCACCATATTGAATGAAATGACTAATTGCCTAAAACTGCTTTAACCAGGGAGGGGATTGGGAAGAATGGAGGATAGTAAATAGAATATGACTTGGTGTTCTCTAGGAAAGGCTGTACAGCCTCCAGAACATTGGAGAGATGTGTTCATTATGTATGTTAGACAAAGGACCACTCTCCTCATTTAATGTTTCCAAAGCTTTGATTTTGAGTCTAGGATCAAATGATTGAATAAAATATAAACTTGCCTTTACAGTCTCCACTACCAAGGTGTGGTGGTTTGCTCGGCTACTCATAATTTTCAAATGTAGTTTAGATAAATTTGCTTTTAAACCTCTGTCTGGAGGATCACATTCATCTTGCTCTTCATTAAGATTTAGCAGTTTCCAAAACGTCTGGAGAGACTTCGTGGGGAAGGAAGATGGATGGCCTGAAGGAGACAAGCCCCATCTCCCGCCTCCTCCCCGCCCTGCCCCGCCCCCCCACCCCCCAGTCTTCTCCACAGTTTCACCCTTGTCACTTCATCAGGCCCCTCATGAAGCCCCCCACAGGTTATCACAGCCGCCCTATAGGCTGCCTGCAACCATTTGCAGCTTGTGAAAATGATTTTCTCAGCCCTCGCCTGAGATAATGTCCCTGGATAATGACTTTTAGCAGATGCAGAGAGATTGCACTGCCACCCCCTAGGTCACATGCAGCTTGAGAACTCTCCAGTGTGTTTACATGTTGATATGCAGCCAGCAAGGCAGCCCACAGCGAAGTGTGCCCCACTGGAAAATAGTAAAATGAGAGGCTTCAACTGGCTTTCCCCCCCTAATCTAATCTACCTCAATGACTTAGGACTAACTCTTCCTAGAATGTTTGGTTACCAAGATAAGGTTGCTCATATAAATAAGTTATCCTTCCAAACCCAGCCCCTCACAGAATGTGGGAAGGTCAGCATTCTGACCCCTTCTGCTTTGAAGGGCCCTGTCTTTACTCCTCTGGTCTCTCTCCTTCCCTGAGACGGAGCCGCCTGACTTCTGACTCTCGTCTTCACTTATAGGCCCTGACCTCTTTGAAGTCTGATATTGATTACAGTGAAATGTCAATTGTCTGATTGCAATGGGGCACCTGGAACTTATTCAGATAAGCAGAGGCGTTTCGAATGTTAATGAAGCTTGTTGGGAGCCATGACCTTCTTCTAAATAATGGTCTTTTGGGAAAAGGAGGATCAGGCAATTGAAGTGTCACTCTCTCTTTTTTATTAGTTCAGTTGCTTTTTCTCACCACAAGACACTGATTGAATTATGGTGTGTTTTGGACGGTGTATCTCTGCCCTTTGGACAGAAGTTTTAGACATTGAGATAGATGAGCTGTTACAGGGTTGCCTGGTGTTGCTCATTCAGACTTAACTTTTCAAGCAATAAATTTCCCAAGTCTATAAGTGAAACTAATGTTTCTCTATGTGCGTTGGTTGAGTCTCTGGCCAAAAAGTATTGACTGATTTTCAAACATGTGAAGATTTTCAAACATCTGCTAATATAAATCAGCATCCCAAGCAAGGCAAGTTCCACCAAACTTTTTTTTTAATGCCTCCTGATGGAAGCCACTGACCTTTATGTGGTTCCTAAATGAAAGGGCGGAGCGGTTTCAGAAGCCTCCTTACGTTGTCTGCTTTTTCCCTGTGGCTGAGGGGTGGGGAGGAGGATGTGGGGAGGGGTACTAAGGAGGAAGGTAGCTTAGTAATAAAGGGTGCACATCTCAACTGGGGTGAAAAGGTTCAAGGGATTCTTTTCTCAATTCTCCCAAGGATAACACATTCTAGATGTGAGGGAGAACAGTAAATAATCATGTATATTGGAAGTATTGGGACTTAACTCTTTTGTGGGACCTCGTTGAGAAGGGCAGATATAGTTCACGGAGGCAGGGCCCACTGTATCTTGTTCCACATTGTGGGAGGAGGGGCAATTACAGGCATCAAATAGGGTGAGTCTCACCTCGATTTCCAGAGACCTCACTTTTCCACTTTTTATCCGAGTCAGGTCAGTGCCCAAAACAAAGCAAACAAACGGGCGTTTATTTGAACCAACTTTGCAACAACATCTCCATTCATTTTGCTGCCCAAGCTGATGCTCCCTGATGTCCCCACATTTTAGTGCCTGAAATGGCCCAGAGTGCAGACTTTGAGCAATGCCTTTCGTCTAACTGCACTGTCTTCTGCTAATACTTCAGTAGATCTTTTCCCCCTCAATCACAGCTTCGGCAGTTCTAAATCTGGTTTTGGTCAAGTCTTTAGGATATGATAACTTCATCAGCAATATACCTTGTTCGTTGAGCCCCTTCTTCCAACCTTGTCAGAATCTGTGGTTTATCCAGACCACTTCAACACCTTGCTCTTCTTTATGGGACTGAGTATTAGAGGCAAATGCTATGTTTTCTGGAGCCTTGGTGGTCTCTGATTACATGTAAATGATTAAAAAATTTATGTTTGTGTATATATATGTTATGTATATTTTTTAATTTTATAATGTTATTATGTTGGGTCAATGTAATCAGTAGACTTGTTCCGTATTCTCATAACCAGGATTTTACAAACTCTTTCAGAGGCAGTTTGGGGAGTAATTACTCATTCCTGGGCCCAGTATCTCCCAGGATGCCTTCCAACTACATTCAACTCTAAACTGAAAAGGGTAGGCAGTCCATTCTGTAGGGTGAGCATCTCACATGGTTTTGTGCAGTCACCAAAGGATAATTTCAGGTCACCAGAAGTTGCCATATGTCTAATACCCACATGAGGAAAGAGCCATCCACCTTCGCTCAAGGACTAACATGTCTCCTATTTGTTAACTGCAACCCAGCCTGGCGTTCAAGGCCCTCCCAGCATTCTTCCAGTCACTTTTGAACTCTGCCTTTATCTCTTCCAGCCAGCTGAAGTATTTACTATCATCTGGTCATCCCAGCTGCTTTCCCATTTCTGTTCTAGCTGTTTATTGAGCCTGGAGGGCCCACCTGCTCATATTTCTTTGCTTACTATCCTTAGACCATCTCTGTCTTTGATATCCCAGCCATCCATTGGGGTCTATTTCAGTTGCCTCATTTTAAGTGTTTCCTGATCTTTTCAACAGAATGGATTATCTCCCTTTTCTGAACCCTCCTGGTGCTTTGTTTGGGCTTCTATCTTCTATTTCATCATGGTCTATCTGGTCTTATTACTTGGCTGTGTACAGGTCCTAGTGCCTCCCCCAGCATTTGAGCTTCCTGACAGTGGGAGTTTTGTCCTAGACTTCTTTATATCTCACCAGCACTTAAGTGCCTTACTGAGTAAATATATTTGATGTAAAAGATGCAACATAGAAAAGGATTCCAAATCTTATACTATCTTGAGTTTCCTTTACACAAATCTCACACCTGATGGTCCAGCTATAATATGTTACAGACCTTCCCAGTTTGTATTTTACTGGGTCTTAAAAAAAAGGAAAGATTCTGAGGTCAAGTGAATTTGGGAAACTTGCCTACCATACCCTTTCTTGAAAACCCGCAATCCACAGAACACAGGACCAGTAGAGGAGCCCGTTTAACTTAATTAAATCCACTGTCTACTAATTTGTTTGACCTCAGAACCATGTTCCCCTCTGTGTATGTACTTATGTCCTACACTGCACTTCTGTGGGAAATTCTTGGTGGTATAGACAGTGCTGTGCTATGGACAAAGGACTCCACAATACAAAAACCAGGTATTGAACCCTAGCAATGCGATACCTTGGTTCTGAATAGACAGAGAGCAAGGAAACTACCCAAATACCCGTCTCGTGCCTGGCTCAGTTAGGGCACCTCTTTTGTCAGATGCTGGATGGTTTATGGAATGAAGCTGGTTCTTCACAAGAACATAATCAGAACAGATTTGAGATTATGTTAGATGTGTCTCAGGCGAGGCACTTGGCTTTCTTAAAAGGCATAGTTAATGAGCACTATTCTCTACGTGAAAAGCAGAAAGGAGTTTAGTAACCAAATGAAAGCGATCCCAAAAATCTCCTCAGAGCAGCACCTCTTCAACAAGGACATATCTTCCATGGACTGGCCAGTTTGCTGCCCTCCCCCAGGCTCCCATGATGCACGGCACTAAGCAGGTAGTTCAGAAATAAGCATGGGCTGCACAGGTGCTTGGGAGACAATAGGATCCCAAAGCAATTCACAACCATACAACAAACTTGACTTCTTTAAATTGCCTTTTCCACTTAAAGTGAGTTCCGTACCCAGCTAGGCAAGCGGGTGATCTAAGTTGTCCCCATTTTTTAACTCTTTTGCCCACTTGCCACCCATCTGTCAGCCCCTTTTGATGGCACTAGTCATCTGCATGGGCAGCCAGCAGATCCTGAAGACTAGTTGGAAGCCTCGGACCTGTGGGCCAGCTGTCAGAGGAGTAAAGGGGGCTGTCAGCAGACACTCCTCCCCCTTATCTATCACAGCTGGGGGCGGGGGCTGGAATGCAGATTTGATCATCCAACCATGTATCCTGTAAACATAAATATGAACTTGTAGCCTTTTGAGACTTTCATAATGCAGAGACTTAAGATGCAAGTGTGGGTTGGAGAGGTTCATTTGACAGTCTTGAACGAGCTGTCTCCTGACTTCCCTGCATTTCTGGTTTCTTTGCAGTTCCTCAGCACTTTGTTTGCCCCCTTAAACTTTGTCATGGAGAAAGTGGAAAGCATCCTCCCATCCAGTCTGTGGCACCAGCTGACGCGGATCTAGGGAAGCCCACCGGTCCTTCCCCTCACCTCACCCAGTGAGCTGCCACCATCTCTTCGTGCCAACCTCTCGTGGACTCCAAGAAAGCATGACTTTGAAAAAGGGAAGCCATTCCGAGATTTTAAAACGTTCATGGACTGTCAGTTCCATATTAAAAGCTGTTTTTGTTGTATAAAATTCATTGAGGTTCAGTTCTATTATATTTTGCCTTCAGAAAAGAAAAAAAAAGTCAAAAATAAACTTTTGTGTATTGCAGCAACCAGTTGTGTCTTCCTGTGTCTTCCAACCCTAAAAGTGTTGGTAACCCAAATAAACCTAGAGGTTTACATTTAATTTACTAAGGACCCAGGTTGGCGGACTGCCACATGATGGTTTTCTTTGCTGATGGAACTCATCTCAGCAGGTCCTTAGAACCCCTACAGTCCATGGCTTGGAAAATGGAATGTCTTTGGCTCAAAAGTACCATCTTTTTCAGCCCCAAACTATGCATCCTCATAGGCCAAATGCACAAAAAAAGCTTCCAAAATGAATGATAAGGGGCCGACCCAGTGGTGTAGTGGTTAAGTTTGGCACACTCCGCTTCGGCAGCCTGGGGTTCGCAGGTTCAGATCCCAGGCACGGACCTACACCACACATCAAAGCCATGCTGTGGTGGACCCACATACAAAATAGTGGAAGAGTGGCACAGATGTTAGCTCAGGGCGAATCTTGCTCATCAAAAAAAAAAAAGAATGACAAGAAGCATGAGTGAAATGAAACATGTGTGTCCTAACAGGTTGTTCCAATTCAGACACTCTACTCATTGAATAGAACTCAACACTGGAGTTCTAGGAATCATTTTGGTTTTGCTTTATGAAAATCTGTTGTGAGAAGAAAGCTTTTAATGAGAAGCTACAGACCCAATAGTCTGTTGTAGAACCTGACCAGTTTTCACCATTGCCATTTTTAAAATGTTTTCTCGTAAGGGTACTTTTTTTTTTTAAATCATGTTTGCATTCTTGATGCTTGAATGTGGAGCGTTCTTTGAGTATTTTAGTGATCTGAACCAAAATAGTCATTTGTCCTCACCACCTTTGAAAGCCTTCTACATGATTCACACCTGCAGAGCATCTGGCTTTACTTAAGCAAAAGAAGAAAAATAAATAACCTTGAATCCTCTATCTGAAGTGAAAAGTACCTCTATTTAAAATCTCAATCCAGTGCTTAAAAAAAAGGGACTGTCCTTTACATAATTTGTTTTCCCTTTTATTTAGAATCCTGAATCTCTCCCCATGAGCATTAAAATAGGCATCATGCGGGGAAAGCACCATGCCACACCTCCTTCCCAGTTGGACTTCCTACCAGCTCCTGGTCTTCATCCAAGAGCAAAGTCAAGTGGGCAGGTAATGTTTAGGTGCACAAGGGCTTTTCATGCTTTTGGCCAGCTTTTCCTTCTATCTTCTTTGTGCAAAGCCCTGACGGGGATATGCAGCTGGCTCCTGCTCTTAGGAAATTATCTCGGAAGAGGTTGAACTCATATCCACATCAGTAGTTCTGCTGTTGGGGGAAGGGGCTGTGTCTGCCTTGTTTGCCTCTTTGCCTCTTCTCCGGCCAACACAGCTCTTGACCTGGAGTGGGTGCTCAAATGATTTGTTGAACAAATTGATAGGTACACGATAGGTGCAAATAAACGTATTCAAGTTCAGAGAAGAGAAATTGGTTTCAGCAAAGGAGGATCGGGGAAGGCTTAGAATTGTAATTTTGAGCTGGAAGAGAAAGTTGTAATTATCTAATACCATTACTTGATTTAATAAGTGGAGAAACCAAAGTCCACAGAAGTTTTGACCTGTCTGATTTGGGACTCTAGAGAAGCCTTAAATGAAAGGCTTCAGAGCTTGTAGGCGATGGCCAGTGGAAATGTGAGTTGTTAGTGACCTCCGTTGCAGGAAATGCAGCAAAGAAATTAATACAAGGATTTTGAAGCATCTTGTGAATTCGATAATTAGCACCTTAGAGCAGCTTCATGGAGAAGTGAGGCAGAAGTTAGACTTCAAAGGGTAAAAGGAGTGAATGGGAGAGGTGAAGGTGGAGAAAAGATAGTGACAAAACGATGACACGGGGGAGAATAATGGAGAGGAGCTGATCACACGAGGAGAAGCGAAACGTCTTCTCCAAACTTGAGGAACGCAAGTAGTGTGAACCTAATAGACCTTTCACTTTATAACCCAGAGACGACTCAGACAGAGGCTGTGACTCCAGTGCTCCCTTTCTTCTGCCTCTCTCTTCTTTTTTTTTTTTTTTTTAATTTTTTGTTTATTGCAGTAACATTGGTTTATAACATTGTAAAAATTTCAGGTGTACATCATTATACTTCTATTTCTGCATAGATTACATCATGTTCACCACCAAAATACTAATTACAACCCATCACCACACACATGTACCGAATTATCCCTTTCACCCTCCTCCCTCCTCCCTTCCCCTCTGGTAACCACCAATCCAATCTCTGTCTCTATGTGTTTGTTTATTGTTGTTATTATCTACTAATTAATGAAGGAAATCATAGGGTGGAGAGAAGGGAACTCTCATACACTGCTGGTGGGAGTGCAAACTGGTGCAGCCACTATGGAAAACAGTATGGAGATGATTCCTCAAAAAATCAAGGATAGAACTACCATATGATCCAGCTATTCCACTGTTGGGTATTTATCCAAAGAACTTGAAAACACCAATTTGTAAAGGTACATGCACCCCTGTGTTCATGGCAGCGTTATTCACAATAGCCAAGACTTGGACGCAACCTAAGTGCCCATCAAGGGACGAATGGATAAAGAAACTGTGGTATATATACACAATGGAATACTACTCAGCCATAAGAAACGATGAAATCCAGCCATTTGTGACAACATGGATGGACATTGAGGGTATAATGCAAAGTGAAATAAGTCAGAAGGAGAAGGTCAAATGCCTCTCTTTTCAACTACGGTGCTCAACTCTTGAGAGCAACCATGATCACTCTTGCAGTTCTGACCTCCTTGGGCTTGGATGCCAGGGAGGTTGCTCTCTTCGCTGTTCCTGCCTTGTTTTGCTGCCTCTGAGGACAAGCCTTCAGGCCCCTAAGGGTTTTGTGCACATCTGTGGAGAGGCAGAGCCAGAGCAACCAATATAACAGAGAAGTTTTTAAGATGATCATTTTCACAAGATGCTTATACCTGCTGAAGGTCCATGGTTCCTGAGTTCTTAAGAACTGAGATGACAACTGGAATTCAGGTTGCTTTCCTACCTTCTGCTTTTATTTCTATATGAGGGGCATCAAAATCCATTCTGATGGGCTTTCCTCTATAAGGACCCCACCACCAGGACAATAAGTATCCCTTAACTTCAATTTATATATGTTTGTTGGAATGTATATACAAACATTCTAAATTAAATATTAGCAAATCAAATCTAGCAATGTATACAGAAAATAATACAATATGACCAAATGGAATGATCTGTAGATTTTCTTTTAACTTCTTTATCATTCTTAGTATTGAAGTCATTCTGCCTTTATAAAAAGAATTGAGGAGCTTTCCCTATTTTTATATGGCCCAGAATAATTTAAACACTGAAATTATCTGATCTTTGAGGATTAGATAAAATTCAGGCATGAAACATCTGACGTTAGTGTTTTGTTAGTGACAGATCTTTGATCACCTTTTTACTATCTTCAGTGGTGATTAGTGTCTATGCAAATTTTCCACTTATGTTTAGTTGATTGTATATTTTTCTAGGAAATTACCATTTTCTCTCAGCAATCAAATGTGTTACCACAGAGTTACATGGGTATATAATTTATATTATATATTTAGTCTCTTCCGTATTTGTGGTTCTCTTTTCTTATTCCTAATTTTGTATATTTTTCTGTCTCTCTCTTTTTCCCCCTTAATCAGCCACACCAAGTTTATCTATTCTTTCCATGAAAAAGTTTTGGATTTACTGATACATTCAACCATACTGGTTGCTTTATATTTTATTACTTTCAGCTTTTATCTTTATTTGCTATTCATGGTTTTCTCTGGTTTATAAGAATTCTAATTTTTCCAATTTCCTTAGATGAGTACTTGGTTAATTTTTATTTTATTTTAAGAAGGATGGTATTTAAGGCTATAATTTTTCTCTAAGTGTAGCTTTCTTGTCCCAGTGATTTTGCTATGAAGTGTTCTTTTCATTCTTTTCTAGGAATTTCTGACTTGGTTTCTTCTTATCCAGGAGTGATCATTTTGGGGTATTTCCTAATAATTAGTTACCCATTACTGCCTTCAAGGAATTTATTTTTAATGTTACTCTGAAATGTCTAATGAAAACATCAAAGATATTCAACTACCTGCCCCCAAATACAGTAAACCCTGATACCGCACACCCATGGACTGCTTCTAAGTATACTTTTGATCACTCTTTCCATCATTGTTTTAACAAAATTCCAACTTTCTTCAATGTGAAACTTCAGGGGCAATGTTAAAATATTTAAAACACAGCTGTGTTCCTTCCACTGTTCATCTTGTTCTTCTGCTTGCCCCATGACCATGCACTTCACCAAGCCAAAACAGATCTGTGTGCTGAGTCACCAGGGAGCAGAGTAGACACAGGTAAGTGGTACCTCTGAGTAAGTGCTGAAAATGAAGGAGAAGGAGTGCCTCTAAGACATTCGCATCACATATTTGGCTTCTGCTCTGCAGTAGTGACAGCTTGGGCTGTACTAGGAATTGAAATTTAAAAGGCGGGGGCGGGGGGGGGCAGGGGCTAGACAGGGGCTTGAAAGAATTAGTCTTGCAGTTCTGGCTTTTGAGGATCAAGGATGGCTAAGACCAAATAGACAGGAATTAATTGGCTGACATGGAAACATCCAAGCAGAGGTGGATTGGCCCTTTGTCAGGAATGCTCTGGAGAGCTGCAGGAGCTCGGGGACAGATGACCTGCAGGTAATATCTGCATCTCCTTCAGAGTAATATCTATAATTCTCCAGCCGGGGCAAAGAGGGCAGAAAGAAAGCTGGTTCTCCTCCCCTCTTTCTCCAGCGTGTCTCCTGTTACATCCAGTCCAAGTCGATTTCACAGTCTCTTGAGTCCTCAGCCTTGAAGCTTGTGTGTCATCAGCGTTAGGAAGAAAACCTTTGAAAGTGAAAACCTCAACTGACCATCATCAGAAGGCAAGCAAACCTCAAGTTGGTGTGTATTTGTCCAGGGAAGGGGCAGTAAGTTACAATTTTAGAGGGTGTGTACAGGATACAACTAAAAAGTAATTTTTTAACCACCTACTTCCTGCTCTGAGCCCCCGTACCACAAAACGTGCATTCTGAAGCCTCATGTGCTGGTTGCCTCTGACAGCATCGTTATCCAGTGTCCCTGAAGTCTGGTGGCTCTCTGCTTCCATGGCATACGCGGGCTGTAGGACCTGAGGCCCCACCCCCTCCAGGCTCCCCACGAGAGTCTCTTTGCTGCCCTTTCTGAGGTCTGAGTGCTGCTCGTGGGCTCAAGACCACCCCTTTATGCCTTTCAGCTTCTCCACTCTTCTTCCAGGACAGTCTCTGCAGTGGGAATAGGCCCTTCCACACGCAGGCTCTTTCAGATTGCTTCCCTGATAGTTTTCTGGGGCAAAGAACTACAAAATCTGGACTCCTGCTTGAAATGACTAAAGGGAGAATGCAGGGAGAAAATATGAATTGACATCTCAAAGATATTTTGCCCTTCAAATCAGAGATAACCTCTTTCACATCCAGTATAAATTAGATTCATTTGTTCACTCATTCCTTTATGCAATTGAAATTTATTGAGCACCTACTGTATGCCGCAGATATCATCATGTTCTCCCAATTGTACCTTGAATTGCAACATTTATCACACTGTTTTAGTTGTACATTTACTTGTCTGTCTCACCCACTGGACCACAAGGAATTCAAGTTCCACATTATGGCATCATCTTCACACTCTTATGATCTAGAACTAGATATTCTATATTCTAGAATATAAAAGTTCAATAAATGTTGGCAGGAAGGTAGAACGGACGAGGATGATGCTAAACCAGAAGTGAGCATCGTTTCATGGAAGTCCAGGAAAAAAATTATTAAAATGAAATAAAATTTATTTATTCCATTCTTGTAACAGCAGCTTAATGAGGAGCTTTTGTGAAAACTTTGCCAGATTATCATTTTATTTGGGACATATTATTTCTTCTTATCTCATGTTCCCCAAATGATCATTGATCATGTTTATTGTGCTCCAGATACCATGCTGGGTGCTTGATGTGTGTAACCTCTTTCAATTCTCCAATCCACTCTGTGACACGGGTACTAATGTCACCGCCACTGAGCAGCTACCGAGTCACGGAGTTGGATTTGAGCCCCTGAGCCCCTGGGCACTGGCCTCAACACAGCGTGGCCACAGGATGCTTGCTTTCCTGCCTGTAACTTCCTGCCTACCTACTCTTTCCAGCTGGAAGCAAGTCACACATCAGCTGACCTTTAGGTCTGTGGAGAAGTGCACCAGAGGACACTGCCTCTCAAATACCCCAGAAAGATCCAGAGCCTGAGCAGATCTCAAAAGACAAGGTGGACCTCATATTTTTCTTCACATTCCAGCCATATGGGTTCTAATAGGAGATGGAGAACTAATGTTCCTAGATTAGATGATATAAGCATCAAAACAAGTGGAATGCTGTGTGTGGACTTGAAACAGGAAGAGGACCCCTGTAATGAATACAGACCAGTGTTTCCCACAATGGGTTTTGAGAAATGTTAGTCCAGTGAAATGCTTTTTTGGAATACATTGCAACCTTTACCATTCTCTTGGAAATTCACAAGGTCAGAAGTCCTGATAAGTCCCATAATAAGGAAATATGTTTAACCCAGCACTTGTCCTCATCATGAGATCATAGGACACCTTCCCCTTTTATAAAGAATATTTACTAACATCTCATAACATTTATTTTGGAAAACACTGGACAAGACCAATGCCAAATCAAAAAGAGGATCTTGTGAACGAGGCATGTGGTCCTTCTGAGCATCTCATCCATCCTGACCACGTGGGGGCCTGCCAGACAGAATTTGGAGAAGAACCCAGGCTGCATGCAGCTGTGAAATGCTGCCGTGCTCCCTAACTGGGCATCATGTGCTCTGCATCCTCTCCTGAGTCCCCCTTGGTGCTGGCCATGAATGTTGGCTGTGGACCCCAGGAGGGTCCTGGGCCCCTTTAACTGTCCATGGATACCAACACAGCTGAACAAAGTGGAGAAATTAAGGATTGGGGCAGTGGTCATAATTCAAGTGTTCTGTCCAAGAAAAACCTAGTGATGGTACCTGAGAGAGCCTGTTAACAGCTGTTTTTTGGCTGTGGTGACCAGACAGTAACTATCTGTCTCCTGGGGGCTCCACCAAGTGGGGTTTTTCACCAATTCCAAGGCCTATGGGTCTTATATCTAACAAATTATATTTTACATTATTTTTTTAAGGCTAGTTAGTGACAACTAAGATGGTTCCTCTGCGATTAGAATCTGATGTCAGAGTGAGAAAATCCCCTGTTCACTGGGAACTCCCACGTCACTCATTCTGTATTAATGATATTTATTCTCCCTCGTTGTCTTATTCTTAAAAAATGGATCCCCTGGTTACAATGTTATGTTAAGCATATTACATGTTACTCCAAAATCAGTTCATATATTACAGCTCGTTACCCTCCTGGGTATACATTTCTGAATAGCTCTCACTCCACAGTTACAGTTCCATATTAAATATGGGCTGCCATGAGTGGAGCCTGAGAGAGTTGTCTGTTCACTCCAGGCTCCTTGTTTTTCCTGGAAATTTTCTTCCCTTTCTGTTTTATACTTCTCAGGGAAGATGTGCCCTCCAGTAAGAAAAGTCTCCCTGGGGAAGGTGGAAAGTATTTTTTTCTAGAGTTTTCTGGAGGGAGGTTAGAAAGTGGTGGCTGTTTGGGACAGAGTGCTTGTGGCCTTCTGTGGAGGTAAGCGAAGGTTTGGAACAGGAGTGGTCACACTGACTAGGGGAGTCAGGAGATGTGGGTGCCAGAATCCATCAAGGCCATTGGCAAAAAGCCACAGTATCTTTCCTTCTGCAACATTAGCTTCAAAATGAGTTTCTTTCCTCTATGGCCATCAAGATATTGTCTTCTATGGCTAGCATGCTCCTAAGCATCTGTATTGTAGCATCACTAATGGACAGTTTTAGGGATTTCATGGGATGTAATCTTTTTAGTCACTTCAGTAAAATCCACAATGACAACATATTTTTATCTCTATCTGCTTCAGGATCCAAGCACAAAGTTCTAATGAGCAGCCAGCTTCTTTCTTCGCTCCATTCGTTCATTCATTCAACATATATTATACATTGAGTTCCATCAATGAACAAGAAAAAATTCAATGTGCTCATGCTTGTGGCCTATGAGGAGGGCCATAGTCCTCTGGAAAGAAGCCCTCATGTGCAGTGCCTGAGTTGGGGTTCTCATGTGACGCCTGATACCAAGCAACACCAGTAACCCTCCCCTCTGGGGTGGTTCTTCTGAGTAATAAATGAACGAAATTGGACAGCCAGCATGTCATTCCCAAGGGGGCTTATGAAATTATTCTCAGTGGGCCCCAAAGGCTCTCAAAAGGTGAACAAGTCAAGAGCCACTTTCCCCTATGCAACTTTGCCAGTTCTAATTTTCCCACATGCCTTCTTTCAAACTATCTTAGCCACTGCCCAACACAGTGTGACAAGCGACAGGCACCTCTCTTCTTCAAGATAAGGGGAATCTTCAGAGGAAAAGTGACTGTCAGGGGGCTAGGGCACAAGAGCCTCTGGAGCCCACTGCTGTCTCCCTTGGCTGCAAAGGCGAAGGCCTGAGACTGTTGAGAAATGAGGATCAGATTGTGTCCAAAATATATCTCAACCTCTTGGGGCTGTCTGTAGCCATATAAGGAGCTGGTCAAGAGCTATTTATCAGAAAGGGTCTTGAGGGCAAAGAGAATCTACAGGGCACTTCAATTAGCTGAGCAATCCCTGGCTCAGCTCTGATGTGCCTGCAGCTGTCACCATGAGGGGTATTGGCAATTAACATGGCACCACTTTGCAATTTCATATGCAAGGGCTGCAAAGGTCCCCTTTCTCTCTCCTCAACTCCTTGAGTATCTCTGCCCATATTTTCATAGGGTCTTGGACTCCAGAAAATGTTAAAGTCTAAAAATAGCCGAGCTATAGGCAAGTAGGTGTTTTAATCATCTACTTTAATCAAAGTGTCAAATGAGATTGTGCAACCATCACTGGTCACCACAGCCAAAGACATGTCTTAAAAGGGTCACTCAGGTAATCCACCTGCTTTTCCAACATGATCCAAGTAAGAACAGAGAATGTGAGTCATGACAGCTGCCCTAGGCCCTAATATCTCTGTCTTGCTCCACTGCGATTATATCCACTGACAGTTTCAAACCCAAGGGGCCCTACCACATCCACAGGAAGACTAGCAAGTTCCATTTGGGTCTCAGTAAGAAATGTTTTCTTACATGTAAATTTTTAGGCCTCATATGTACATTTGCTCTCAAAAATACCTCTAGATTTCTTGTAGGTCGGAAAGGTCTCACCAGATTCTTGAAAAACACACTGGATTTTCAAAATTTAGGAGCTCCACACATCCCACAGCCAGTTTTCTGCCACAGAAAGGACTGAATCAAGCTTTGAGATATTTTTTTCAATTTTATCTCTCTGGGATGTTTTCTCCATCTCTTCTATGAAGTATCGGAATCTGATTTGATTTGCCCTTTTACGTATAGGAAGCTTTTTCAAAAATTCTTCCTCTATTGATAGCATTATGACAGCACTCAGAACTTCTTCTTCTTTTTTTTTTTTTGTGGGGAAGATCGGCCCTGAGCTAACATCTGCCAATCCTCCTCTTTTTGCTGAGGAAGACTGGCCCTGGGCTAACATCCATGCTCATCTTCCCCCACTTTATATGGGATGCCGCCACAGCATGGCTTGCCAAGCTCTGCGTCGGTGCACGCCCGGGATCCGAACCTGTGAACCCTGGGCCGCCGCAGCGGAGCGCACACACTTAACTGCTTGCACCACTGGGCCGGCCCCAGAACTTCATATTTTAATGTCTTTCTCTACCCTCCTGTCAGATTATTACCTTATACATCTTTGTATTCCCAATGTTTACACAGTGTTTGCATTGGTGGTAGTCAGTAAATGCTGAGCCGAAGGAAGGAGGAAGGAGGGAGGGAGAGAGGGGTGGCTAGAGTCCTAGAAGTGTTTTCCTTCTAAGCTGTATCATGTGACAACTTAAGCTCCCAGAGTTCATGGCTGGGGCACCCTTTGCGTAATGTAATTTGATAGTTGGAATTGAAATATTTCATCGACTGTGTTCAGAGCCAATTTATAGTAGTCACCTGAAAATTCTCTCCATGTATGAGTGATAAAGAGCAAGACCAGCTTAAAGAAAGGTGTGAGGCTGGGACTCCTGAGAAATCCCAGATCCTCTGCTTGTTCCCCACACCTCATCCATAGCCCATGTCCTACTGTAAACCTCAGTCTTCTGGAACTGGAAGACATATAGATAGTCTGGAAGGCTAACAATGAACTATCCAAAAAAGAAATTAAGAAAACAATCTCATTTATCAAAAAAATAGAATATCTAGGAATAAACTTAACCAAGGAGATTAAAGACCCATGACTGCAAACTACAAACATTGATGAAAAAAATTAAAGAAGACACAAATGAATGGAAAGACATCCCATGTTCATGAATTGGAAGATTTAATATTGTTAAAGTGTCCACACTACCCAAAGTAATCTAGAAATTCAATGCAATCTCCAGCAAAATCCCAATGGCATATTTTACAGAAATAGAAAAAACAATTCTAAAATTCACATGGAACCACAAAGGACTCCGAATAGCCAAAACAATCTCGAAAAAGAAAAACAAAGCCAGAGGCATCATATTTCATACCAAAATATATTACACAACTACAGTAATTAAAACAGTATTGTAATGGCATAAAGACAAACATATAAACCAATTGAACTGAATAAATAGCCCAGAAATCAATCTATGCATATATAGTCACCTGATCCTCTACAAACATGCCAAGAATACAAAATGGGGAAAGGATAGTCTCTTCAACAAATGGTGTTGGGAAAACTGGATAACTACGTGCAAAGGAATGAAATCGGACCCTTACAACATACACAATAATCAACCCAGATGGATTAAAGACTTAAAAGTAAGACTTGTAACTGCAAAACTCCTAGAGGAAAACATAGGGGAAAAGCTTCATGACATTGGTCGTGACAATGATTTCTTGGATATGACACCAAAAGCAAAAGCAAAAATAGGCAGGTGGGACTATATCAAATGGAAAAGCTTCCACTCTGTAAAGGAAACAATGAACAAAGTGAAAATGCAACTGACAGAATAGGAGAAAATATTTGCAAACCATATAACTGATAAGAGGTTAATATTCAAAATATATAAGGAACACATACAACTCAATAGCGAAAAAACAAATAACTTGATTTAAAAATGGGCAAAGGGGGGCCAGCCTGGTGGCATAGTGGTTAAGTGCGCGCGCTCCGCTGCAGCGGCCTGGGGTTTGGATCTTGGGCGTGCATCGAGACACTGCTTGTCAAGCCATGCTATAGTGGCATCCCATATAAAATAGAGGAAGATGGGCACGGATGTTAGCCCAGGGCCAGTCTTCCTCAGCAAAAAGAGGAGGATTGGCGACAGATGTTAGCTGAGGGCTAATCTTCCTCCCCCAAAAAATAAATAAATAAATGGGCAAAGGACTTAAACAGACATTTCTCTAAAGAAGACATACAAATGGCCAACAAGTATATGAAAAGACGTTCAACATCACTATCAGGGAAATGCAAGTCAAAACCAATGAAACAAAAAACAATATAAAAACCCCACAATGAGATATCATATCACACTCGTTACGATGACCATTATTTAAAAAAAAAAGAAAACAAGTGTGGTAGAGGATGTGGAGAAATTGGAACCTTGTTCTCTGTTGGTGGGAATGTAAAATAGTATAGCTACTATGGAAAACAGTATGGAGGTTCCTCAAAAAATTAAAAATAGTACTACCATGTGATCCAGCTATCTCACTTCTGGGTCTTTGTCCAAAAGAATTGAAATCAGGATCTTGAAGAGATATTTGCACTCCCATGTTCATTGTAACATTAGTCACAATAGCCAAGAGGTAGAAACAACCTAAATGTCTATCAACGAATGAGATAGATAAAGAAAATGTGGTCTATATATACAATGGAATAATATTCAGCCTTTAAAAAGAAAGAAATCCTGTCTTATGTGACAATAGGGATGAGATTTGAGGACATTATGCTAAGTGAAATAAGCTGTTTACAGTATGATTCTATTATATGAAGTATCTAAAGTAGGTGGTTGTCAGGGGTTGGGGGAATGGTGAGCCACTGTTCAAAGGGCATAAAGTTTCAGTTATGCAAGATAAACACATTCTAGAGATCTGCTGTCTAACGTTGTGCTTATAGTTAACAGTACTATACTGTATACCAAAAAATTTGTGGAGGGTAGATTTCATGTTATCTGTTCTTACTACAATGGCAAAAAATAGTCAAAAAGGGTTTGTGGAATGCCTCCTCCTTCCTTCTCCTGTTCCTACCCTGACAGAGAAGTGTGAGTATTCTTTGTAGAACAAAAAAGGAAGTTGTTCCCTTTCAACAAGGTTTCTCAATCTCATCACTATTGAAATTTCAGGCCAGATCATTCTTTGTGGTGAGGGACTGTCCTGTGCATTATCAAAGATTTAGCAGCATCCCCGGCCTCTACCCACTAGATGCCAGTAGCAACCCCATCCTGCAGTTATAACAACCAGAAATGTGTCCAGAAATTGTCAAATGTCCCCTGGGGTCAAAGTCACTCCTGATTGAGAGCCACCATCTTAGGACGAATCCCAGCAAGCCTAGAGCTTGGGCAACCAAGGTGTCAATGGTGAAGGTCAGATGCAGTATTTGGTGCTGGTGTGACCTGGAAAGTCATTTTTCTCAGGAATGCAGCATGTCCCATCGAGAGGGTGAACATCCCCTCTCTGGCTCATATAGCCTGAATTGGTGAGGACATCCAAGCACAGCTTGCTTTCAGTCTTTACCTAGTTTTCTATTTCCAACAAAACGAAAAGAGAAAAGTAGTCTGTATTAGTTTCCTAGGGCTGCTGTAACAAATTACCACAAATCAGGTGCCTTCAAACAACATAAATTTATTCTGTCATGGTTCTGGAGGCCAGAAGTTCGAAATCAAGGTGTCGGCAGGGCTGTGCTACCTGCAGAGGTTCTAGGAGAGAATCCTTCCTCGCCTTTTCCCATTTCTGGCAGCTCCAGGCATTCGTTGGCTTGTGGCTGCATCACTCCAATCTGTGTCTCCATCTTCATGTGCCCCCCCCCCCGGTGTGTGTCTCCTGTGTGTGTCTCCTATAAGGACACGTCATTGGATTTAGCACCCGGATAAACAAGGATGCTCCCATCTTGAGATCCTTAACTCAATCACATCTGCAAAGACCCTTTTTCTAAACAAGGTCACATTTACAGTTTCTGGGATGTGGAAATACTTTGTTGGGGGCCCCCATTCAACCCGTTACATACTCTAAATTAAAGCTCCATTTTTTTAAACATAGAGACTGATCTTTTTATATTTTATGTTTTTTTTAAACATTTGAAACAAACAAAAATTCAAGAGAAGTTGGAAGTGTAGTTGAAAAACCATTTTTTTGAGATTTAGTTGCTGACATGATGCCCCTACACACCCCCAAATACTTCAGTGTGTGTTTCCTACAAACAAGGACCTTCCTCTATTTAACCACAGAGAAACCATCAAACCAGGAAACTGACACCGACACAGCGCAGAATCCCTCCTCTGCATGGACGATCCCGTTCAAGTTTCTCCAATTGTCCTCATTCTGTTTTTATAGCAAAAGGATCTACTTCAGAGTCACACACAGCATTTAGTTGTCACATCCCTTTCGTTTTCTTCCCTCTGAAACAGATCCTCAGTCTTTCCTTGAGTTTCAAATCCTTAACACTTTTGAAGATCGAGGGCCAGTTATTTGGTAGAAGGTCCTCCAGATTGGGCTTGTCTGATATTTCCCCCTGATTAGATTCAGGTTATGCATCGTCTCAGGACTACCCCAAAAGTAATGCTGTGTTTGTCTCATTGCATCGGGTCACGTATGTTTTCGATTTGTACACTTACTGGCAATGAAGTCTTTGATCACTCGATTAGGGTGCATCTGCCAGGCAACTCTTTCCTCTCCCCCCTGTAATTAATAAATATTTTGTGGGGAGGAACTTTGACACTATGTAAATATCCCATCCTCATTTATTAGGGTGTTTATTTGTATCTGAAAGGACCCATGAATTCGTATTTTATTCAATAGGTTATAAACTGTTAACGATCCTTCTTTATTTTGATGCTCAAATTGTACCACATTTGGCTAGAAGGAGCCCATTCAGTCTGGCTCTGTGTCTTTTTGACATGTCCTCATCATTCTTTGATCATTTCCTTGCTCTCTGGCACAACAAGATATTCTAAGCTTATTTTGTATTTTCTTTGCCCCTAAAAGGAGCTCTGGTTCCTTTTAGTGGAAAATGGACAGTGTTTTGAGAACCAGTGTGTTTGCTCTTGTGCATTTTCCAGACTCTTGTTGTGACAGTTCCTGCTGCTTCTCTCCTCATTCCTTCCACATGCCGTGTTTTTACCACCAGCCGCCTCTCCCTCTCTCTCTTATCTCTGCCTCCACATATCCCATTCTGTTTCTATGTTGATATTTGGAAGCACTAACTGTGGAACAAGCCTTCACACAATAGCAGCCCCGTGCCCTGAGAAAGGCTGGCCTGTTATCGGCAGGATGCTGGGCAACCCCCTGGCCATGGCTGCAGAAACCTGGCTCGGGGACTTCCGGGTACATAACCTCAATGGGCTTAAATATCTGAATGTGTGTGAGGCATTCCCAAGCACAAGCAAGGATCAGGACCAGTGGCTGACTTACCATTCCACACTGTGAGGACAACTCACTTGTTTTGCCTTAGTTCAGCTTTTTCCAAGATTGATCCCCAAGTCTTTGAATTTCGAGGGTTGCTGCCAGGTCTTCCCTGCCTGGCGTCTTTTCTTCTCTAAGGAAGAAAAGTTGAAAGGCCTAACTAATCCAAACCTCCTAGCTTCTGCTCAGCTCGAGGACTTTCACTCAGACGATGCCCTGGGGCGGGCCAATTGGTTCTCTCAAGGTTGTGAATGGAGCCTGGGGGCTAACATGGGCTAGCAACCCACACAGTGCTCACGTGCATTTTACCCTGTCCTAGTCTGTAGCCCAACTCCTGCCTCCTTGATCTGCCGTGACAACCGCAGATATAGCCCCCACCATCCTGATATTTTATCCCCCTCCTTGGGCTCTCTGTCCTCTGGCAGCCTTCCCTTAGGTCTTTTTCACTGTGGACTTCTTTTTTTTTTTTTTTGCGAGGAAGATCAGCCCTGAGCTAACGTCTGATGCCAATCCTCCTCTTTTTGCTGAGGAAGACTGGCCCTGGGCTAACATCTGTGCCCATCTTCCTCTACTTTATATGGGACGCTGCTACAGCATGGCTCGACAAGCAGTGTGTCAGTGCGTGCCTGGGATCTGAACCGGCCAACCCCAGGCCGCTGCAGCAGAGAGCGCGCACTTAACCGCTTACAACACTGGGCCGGCCCCAACTGTGGACTTCTTAAGTGTGACTTCCCATAGCCCCTCCATCCCTGGATTTAATGAAATCTTAGCTTTCCTCTTGAGCTGCACATGCCCAACTTTTGTATGCTCTAATCCTTCCTCTCCTGAGTGGGCTTGAACCCTGTGAAGCTGCCCAGGAAAGAAGACACCTGACCTCTGGGCAACCAATCCAGAGGCCGGCAAGAGATCCTTGACATACCTGGTGAGAAGGGCTTGGAGAGAAGGAGAGATGGGGTGTGGGAAGTGTGAGGTCATGATGAAGAGTTGGAACCAGCAGTCATGTTGGGCCATGTGAACTTGAAACAAGTGAAGGAAGAGGCTAAGAAAAAGGAAGAGGAAGCTGAACGACAGAGAGAAGCAGAGGGGCCATGAACATGAATGGAAAGTGGACAGTAGCTACCTTGGTCTCCAATCTCTTTCTAGAAACAAATGTTGGTTTGAAGCCCAGGGCCGCTTTGTGTATCCTTACAATAAGCTGCCCTTTTTTGTGTGTTCTATTTTGAGTGGATTTCTGTTTGTTACTACCAAAAGAGTCTTCTTGGACATTCTTGATGACTGCATTGCCTTCAAGATCTATAAAGTGGAGGTTGTTCTCTCGTGCCCTGGGAGAAGGGTAAATATTGCTCTCACTCCACAGTCTTGCTTCCCAGATGTTTCTGCAACACTTTTGTTAAACAAACCATCCTTCTTTCTAGGTCCATGTCCAACACGAGGACGTACCATCCTCTCCCCTGTCATCCATTGATATCTGGAGACTTTTCCACGTTCCCTAATAAACAAAAAAGTTCCCCTCCCTTTCCTTCCCTTGCTATCATCCTGGGCAACCTCAGGGTTCACAGGGATGACTCATGCACCAGGTCAGCCCGACAGTTCCTTGACCCATCCATTCCAAAAATAATGAAAACAATATATAAAAAATCATTAATATTTTATAGCTTAGGAAATTCTTTCCCAGTCATAATCTCATTCTGTTTTGATTTTTGAACTCCACTCCCAAAGCCAAACCATAGACTTATCCCCTTATAACTGCCTCATTTCCAAAACCTGGATGTCTTAATTTCCCTTCCACGAAAACAATTCCTTAGGCTCCCATTTTTTCCCTTTAGTTTCCCCCAGTAAGCCTTCTGTTAGGATTCATCAGGACCCTTTTTCTTTACCCTTACCTAGTCTCATAGGTTCCCAGCTCCCTTCAGGCTTCTTCCTCAGTTCAGCCAGCACCCCATGCTTGCCGGTTGAGACTCTGCATGACCAGCACCACAGCTTCTCTCATCCCTTGATCTCCACTGCACTCACCTTGTCCGTCTTCAAGGCTTGCTTATCACAGACACCTGCTCTTGCTGCTGAGCCTCTTATCATTCAGGCATATCATTCTCTCTATTTATTTCCTCTCTTGTCTCACGTCTCAGCTGGGCCCTCAATGTAATTTAAAAATTATTTTATTAATTCTTCCTCTCCATTTTCTTCTCCCAAGTCTAACTTCTCCTACTCACCTGCACTCTTACTCTCCTTGCTCCAATCTCCTCCAGGATATTACTCACATCGATTTTTCCTCTCTGTCTCTACTGTCTCCATTTCAGTCCTTTTCTCATTGGCCTTAAATGAATGGTCAAATATTTTTATAGAAACCAACCCACCTTCAATCTTGCTTCTTCCTGAAGCCACCATTCAGCCTCTTCCCGCTCCCTTCTTTAGAGTTTATATTCAACACTTTGTCTCTTTATCTTGAAGATAAACACTTTATCTCTTCATACATTCTTCTTCAACCCTCTAAATTCTATTCTGACAGAACCTGCTTTTTTCAAAGGAAAACAATGACTACCCAATTCCTAATTCCAATTTACCACAAAGCCCTGGGAACTCTCCTCCTTTGGCTTTCAAGACACTCTTTCCTCCAGATTCCCCTTGGTGCTCTCTGATCTGTGTTTTCCATTGTCACCATTTAAATGTGGGCCTCTCCCAAAGTTCTCGTTTTGGTCCTGGAGGGCCTCCTTGCTTTGCACTCTCCCAGGGCAGTCTCATTCTCTCCCACAGCTTCATCCCTGTGCCGGTCACTCTCCCCACCCACTTTGACTCTACCCCATCTCTTCTGAGCTCCTGACCTACATTTTCAACTGCCAGTGGGACATCTCACTTCAAACTTGGCATGTCTCAAACTGAACTCAGTGTCTTTCCCCTAAAAATTCCCCATCTTGTGTAAATGACGCCACCAACCAGCCACACACATGGAAACCCTGGAGGGCGGTGAATTCCCACCGATAATCGGTAGCTCCAACTGCCAAGTGGCCATACAGTTTTGTGTCCATTCTGTAATTTATGGCCTAACTCCCCCTCCCTGATCAATTGCCATTACCCTCTGCCTGGTTTGCCTGCCTCCAATCTTCTGTCTTTTCAAGCTTAAAACACAGGTTTAATTGTACCATTTCTATCTCAGAGACAGCACTAATTCCTCAGTGTGTGCAGGGAAAGGCTCCTTGGAAGGGCATTCAAGGCCCTCCATCAATCCTTGACACATTTCCCACCACACCGTCTGTGCCCCTCGCTCCTACCACACGAGTCTCCTCGCTGATCCCTGAACCTGCTGTTTTCCATCCTGCGCCTCCACTTCCTGTTTCTTCAGTTAGGAAGATATTTATCTTCATTTTCTGCCAATACAAATCCTCCCATAAGTCAAAGCTTGGATCAATGGCCATCTCTTCTATGGAGGCTTCTTTCATCCTCCCTGGACAGAACTAGCAGTTGCTAGTTGCTCCTCTTGTCTCCCTTAGTGCACTACATTTCGTTCTTAATTGACTCTGCCTTGAATTATAATTGGTTATTTTCACTTCTGTCTATGAGTACTTTAATAACAACTGTTTATTGAGTAACATGTGCTCTTTGTTATTAGCATCTCATTTAACGTTTACCACCACTCTTCAAAGTGGTATTGGTACCTTCCTTTGTCAAGGAAGAAATTGGGGCTCAAAGGAGTTACATTTCTTCTTAAAGTCACACAGCTGGTAAGCAGAAGAACCAGAACATGAACCTGGGTCTGGTTTACTCTAAAACTCATTCTCTTTTCCCTAGACCAATTGTTCCCAATCTTCAATGTATATTGAAATCACTTGTGGAATCTTTAAAAACTATCGATCCACCCAGACATTCTGATTGAATTGGTATGGGGTATAACCCAGGTATTAGGGTGTGTTGTTTTTTTAAGTTTTCCAGGTGATTCTAATGTGCAGCAAAGTTTGGGAACCACTGCCCTATGCTATTCAGTGCTTCCCCCAGTGTCTGGAACATAGTATGTTTTATGTTTGTGCTAAATCTCTTCTCCATATGCTTTCCTGGGCCACTGGACACTTTGTCCCTAAATTCTACGGTTGGCAAAAATTCAAAAGCAAAATAAGCAGAGAAAGAAAGTAATTGTCTGGCTAATATGAGCCCCAAATCTATTTCCAATGAAATTTCCCAAAACAATATAAAGAAGTTAGGAAGCACAGGCCAAAGTTAAGTTTTACCTAATTGATCCTCAACTGCCTTTCTTTGGCAAGAGAAGCTGCCTCCTCGGCGTGCTCCAGCTCCTTCTCTTTTCATCACTCCAGCAGCTGCATGTTGACACGACTTGTCTCTACAGCCTGATCCCAAGGCAGAGCCTACCTTCTTTGGAAGAGAAGTTGAGGCTCTGTAGGGAAAGCATGTAGAGCAGGCGCAGACCATGGCAACAATCAGGTCACACTCCCCAAGTCCTGGACGCTGTTCCTGTGGCAGGGTGTCACAGCCACGCACTGCCCCAGAAATTGCTGGGAAAAAAAATCCCATTGGGTCAGTTAGTCCTCATGCTGAATTTACTCTCCCCTTTGCATAACTCGAGGTTACTTTATTACAGCTAAATTTATGGAAGTTTGTGAACTAGACTACCTCTTTAAAATGTTTTGTCCCATTAAGACTTTGTTGATAACTTTTAATATTAAATCCCATCAATGAGGAAACATCACCTGATAAAACTGTGCTGTGAATTTATGTGAACTTCCTGTCTAATGAGTAGGATATGCATTCTTATCAAATTCTGTTACAGCTTCTGTTTTGTTGCATCTAGGAGCAAACAACTCAGATGACGTTTCAGCATCTATGAAGGCCATAAAACTACTCCTCTCAGATGTTATTGGATTCAGATGTTGGTCATTGCTAGCAATTGCCTAGAACATATGAGAAGTATGGACACCTTTCTGTGCGCTCAAAGTTCTAGATTAAATAACTCATTCACCAAACTTCATTTGGAGTCCTGCCTACATGCCCACTCATACACAGTGTCTGTAACACAGGGCCAAGCACTATTGGGAGCCTAGTGGGTCACACAGTAGTGTTCCTTTATAAAGACGCCTAAAGCTAAGTTAAATAGTTTCAGTTAAATGATGTTCTAAGGCAATAATTAAGAGATGCTGCAGGGCCTCAAATGACTGAGGCTAAGTGAATGGTTCAGGTGGGCGGCTTGTCATGGAAGGTAGGAGAGAGACCCACGTGAAGGCCCTGCTTTTACCGCTAACTTTTGAAACTTAGCTTCTTTGAATGTGAGAACAAGAGAATCATATTAGAAATTTAGTTCCAAGATCATCCCAGCCCTCGTCTGTGGTGAGTCTGAGGGTCTGTAAGAGTTCATAGGGTGGGATGGCCATGGAGACTTTCTTGCAGTTAGGTGTGTGTTCAGCTTGGAAGAGGGGAAATGTTGGGAAGGATATCAGCCAGGGCCCAGTCAGGAAACACACCACACCAGTTACAGTAACAGAGACAATTTAATATAAAGGATTGATAACCAGGTTCCAGAGAACATGAAGGAAACCCTGAGGTATTGCAGAGACAGGAAGTGCAGGAAGCAGCTACCACCCATAGGGGTAGAGGAACAAAGGGAAGAGGTTGGAATTATTAGAAATTAGAAATTTGGAGAAGAGGTCCCAGGGCTGAAGCTGGGGTCCTGCCCAGATGGTGCTGGTGTCTCTCAGAGCCACAGTGAGGCTGGTTCTAGAGCGTGGGGAAAACCGGGAAACTGGAGCTAGCTGCTGCTTCAGGAAGAGCTGTTCCTGAAATAACATCCACAGGAACATCCAACAGAAAGAAGAGTGTCCCTTCCTCCTCTGGCTTTAAAATCTCCCTCTAGCACGTCCTCCTGGAAAAGTCTACCAAGGAGCAGCTGGCACGGCAGAAATGTGGTTTGCCGCCTTATCCCCAGGGCCTGGAGCTGAGCACAGAAGGGTGGGTTTGGAGCTGAGAGACAACAGTCTAATCACCAGCCCTGGGAGGAATGGGAATAGGGGAGCTACAAGCAAGGGAAATAGTTTAAGCAAAGTAGTAATAATTTCTACCATGTCCAATCATCCACTTTGTATCATTTTACCCATTCACTCGTTAATCCTCACAACAGCCTTATGAAATCAGTGCTATTATTCGTCTGTGGCAAAGGAAGAGCTGTAGCTCAGAGAGCTTAAATAACCTCCCCATACTTACCTAGCCTGTGAAGGGCAGAATAGGGATCTGAATATAAGATTGTTCAATTGCAAAGCTCTTCCCATCACAGGATGCACAGTGTTTGCCGAAAATGTGCTTCGTGCCTCTAAGCAGCCATGAGTAGTTTGACTAGAAAGGTGGGGATAGATTTGGAAAGGTGAGTTTTGGCTAATTCGTGGAGGGGTAAGGGATTTGGGCCTTTTAGGCAACGGGAACCAGTGAAAATTTTGGAAAATGGCAGTGGAAGGATGAAAACATGTTTTAGAGAGATTTATTTCGACAGAGTGAGCAAGATGGGTTGAAGAGAAGAGTCTGGTGCCAGTGAGCCTCATTATGAATTAATTATGATAATTTAGAAATGAGCTGATAAGGGCCTTGGTTTGAGTGGTAGCATTGAGAAAGAAAGGAAGGGGAGAAATATTTGGAAGACAGACTGAACAGGAATGGTTGGACATAGATGTTGTATGAAAAGTAGGACTGCAAGATAATTCTGAAGTTTGGGGCCTAGATAATTAGCAGAATAATGATACTGCCTTCAGAAATACAAATTCTGGGAATTCTGGAATGTTCTTTCTTTTAGAATGTGGTCTCTGCCTCCCTGCACTGCCCTCATTCCCCCAACACACCAGGATAGCATAGGATTCCCGATGCTCTGTGGTCTCACCCTGGATTATCATCATAAAGTTGATAAATGAGAATTAACTGAGAGGTAACTACTTAGTGTGTAGTCAGGGAAATATTATACTGGAGATTAGGAACTGGATTCTACTATCAGTCTGCTGTTACTCACTTATCCAAGTTATTTAACAGTGTAGCTAAGAGGATTTATTGCGATAATGGCTATCAATGGTTCTCTAACTTCAGTATTCATCATAATCATGGGGGAGCTTTTAAAAATACCAACACCTAAGCCCATCTTCAGAGTGTCTGATTCAATTAATCTGGCATAGGACCTAATCTTATTATTTTGTTTTTTGCCGAGGGTGGGGCCTGTGCAGTGGGCAGGTAAGGTAGGATCCAGGGGGTGGAGTGGAGGGCATGACCAGGGCCTAGTCTTTTTTTTTTTAAAGTCAGCATCTCTGGTTGTCTATTTGAATGCCCACTCACATGCATTCTTGACTGACCCCAGAGAGTTTCACTAACCCTAGGCCCTATGGTTGTCAGCACGAGAATTCACCCAGAACTGGTTTACCCTATTGAAGAAGGCGATTAGCATCTCGCAAGATCAAGTGGCCAGAGAAGAAAAGACCTCTGCTTGCCAGTAGAGGCACAGCCTAGTTGGCATTTTGGGTTTTTATAGCATCAACCAATGAAAACACATTCAAAATTTCAATTGGACTTATTTAAGAAGAGCAAGAATCTGCCACTCTTATTAATTTTATGCGGGTAGCATGGGGCTGTCTGAGAGGGATAGGTCTTCAGATGACTGCAGTTCTTAGAAGGGCAGCACATTAAGTGGTCCAAGCCTGGTAAAGCCCCAGTTCACCCAGAGGGTAGATACTAAATTCAGCACGTAAGGCAACGGATAATCAAAAGAACCTTTGAAATTCCCTTATAAAGATATGAAGATAGTGGAGCTCCGCTTGCACAGTCAACACAGTTTTCCTCTAGTATTGAAACAGATTGCTTAATTTTTCCCTAAACTTATTCTTCCCTAAGGGGTGGTTGGTATGTGTTTAACAACAGCCCTTTATACCTAAAAACAGTATCTTTAATACAAAATTCAAACCTAGAGGACTGAGACGCTCCAGTTGAGAGAGGCTGTGACTGAGAGGCAAGGAGGCTAACTGAAGGAACATTGGTGGGATGTCACGGTAGGAGGATTGGCCTGCTCCAGCCTACTACATCTTACCTGAAAGCAGAGGGCACAGGTTAGCTTTTTAAGCTAGTGTATCTGGGTACTGTAACTACTAGGTATAGAAATGAAGGCTCAGATCGGTTTGGAGCAGAATTTCATTATGAGTGGAATCATTCGTGTGCCCAGACTTAGTTATGATAATGTAAGGGCACCAGCCCCTCCTTGCCTGAGGGAGAGGATGTAATAGAATCTTTTAAAAATTCTTGTGGCTTATCAGTTTGCAAAAAGAGCACTGGAGGCTTCTGGTAGGAAATGAGTGTGAGACCTCATCATTCTTCTTCCTGCGAGTTGAAATTAGAGAAACCTCTTTTTAAGAGTGTGGCCCTAACAAACATCTGCTGGTTTGAGAGGACTCCAAGAGCACCAAAGAGGTATTCTTTATGAGAGAATCTGCTGGCGATACAGGCTCCACATAAAGAGAGGTTCTGACAAAACATGGTAGGTGTGGCTGAAGAACCTCTGGACCTAGCCACCAAGACATGTTGTCACTCTTTGAAAACAATAGCTGAATGTATGAGTGAAAACTGAAAGAGCTATACTCTTGGAGCCCTAGCGGGAGCTTTGGGTTGTGCAGGGATCTGGCCCAGGAAGGGTATCACCTGATCCGTGAGCTAGAGTCCTTGCAACTCCACAGAAGTACTGTTCAATGATGGCACCCTACCTATGAAAGTCACAGAAGCAATGATGCCTGTAGACCAAAGAGAGACTTTCCAGTTATGCTGTTTGAAAGTACTGACCCACTTGGGTTCAGTGAGTTCCTGGGATTCTTGGGCAATTTGAAGTGGGAGCCCCAAGAGAGAGATCCTGGATTTCTGCTAATTAGGATATGTGGATGAACAAGCAATAAATTGGGGAAAATTGTGTAAAGCTGATAAAGAGGGTTATATCAGTTATACTAGCTTTCACGCTCTAGTTATTCATTTGTAATAGGATTGGAACAATACAATTCTTAGTAACATGTTAATATTTATATGTTTCAAGACAACCAGCTCTCAGGGACCATTAGGCATTTGAGATCTTTTTGATCATCTACAAAAATTAACCAGAGTATGAATTTCTGATGCTTTTATGAGTGGGTCATTATATATATACATATATATGTATATATCATAATTATATATATATAATCTTTATATATATAAAGATTATATCATATCATATATGCTTTTATAGGTGGGTCATTATATATATATATATACCTAATACTTCCTGAGCCACACGATAAGTAGGGAGGTATTGAAACTACTATGTAAAATCAGTTTTCTTGAGTTTAAGAAGTGTTTGGAAAGTATTTAATGGTCTTCTGTTCTTATATTTTAATTAGTGTGGGTTATTGTTCATCAGATTAACACTAAGAAGTCAATATTGTCATCTATTTGTGTCTCTCGGGAAAAGTTCTACAGTAATTACCCAGTTGTGCTCAATCCACAAAACATCCCTGGCGAGAGGTTGGTTTGTATATTTATGTAGAGATTCAAAGTTGGGTATTATCTTGATACATATTGTGTACCACGCATGATGGGAATTTTTTTGAGAACGTAAATCAGAATTGCTTGCAGAACAGTTGAGTCATACATCTATTCATTCCTTTATTTTAAAAGAATATTGGTTTATTGAATATCTGCTGCATGCCTGGTGATCTGTGGTTGAATCCAGAGTGAGAGGTGAAGGGAAATTGGTGCAGGGAAAGGGAGGGAGGGAGAGAGAGCCTGCCTAAAAGAAACAATCATAATCGTCCTTGGCTGATCTTATATTGGAATTGTAGCTTTACAGATTAATTTTAGCAAAAAATTGACATTTTACAATATTAAGTCTTTCTATAGTAGTCTCCCCATTCATTCATAGTATCTCTTATTTCCACTATTAAAGTTTCGTAGGTTTTCTTATGGTTCTGCACAGTCATTATTGATTATTCCTAGGTGTTTTTATTGCTATTATGAGCAATAGAATCCTAACCAGTTTACCCACTTTCAGTCTAAGTCCTCCCACGTCCACACCTACAAATCTATTCTCCTTTTAGATTGATTAAAGAGTTTAAGATTTGTTCTCTCTTTACTGGACAGGAAATTATACATTTTTTGTTTTAATAATTATCCTTAAAATTTTAATATGCTTACTTAACAACGTCTAAAGTTTATTAATATGTCTATCCTCCTTCTCAACAATATAAAAAGACTTAAATGCTTAAATTTGATCACTCCCCTTCCATCTTGATATTGTTGCCAATAGTTTATTTCGCTTTATTTTGTTAACAGAAATTAATAATTACTAGTTATTTTTACATATTCAGTACTGTAAATTTAACTGCATGTGTAAAAATTTCTTTGCTCATTATTTCCTCTTGCATTCCTTTTGGAATATATTTCCTTATTCCTGAAGTTCCTATAGATAGGGTCTGCTTTTGGTAGATTTTGTTTGTCTGAAAATGTCTTTATTTTACTTTTGTTCTTTAATGACAGTTCAGCTGGATATAAAGTTATAGATATTTACTTTATTTCAGGGTTTTGAAAATATCATTCCATTGCCTTTTTGTTTCCATCATTGCTTTAGAAAAGTCTCGTTTGGTCTGATTATTTTCTTTTGTAGGTAACTTGTCTTTTCTCTCTGGTAGCTTTTGATATCTTCTCTTTTTCTTCTACTCCCTCACTCTGCAATACGTTTTTGTGTGGATTTATTTTGTTTATACTACTTGGAACTTGTGCTTCTTGAAACTGAAGGTTTATATGTTTCATTCATTCTAAAAAATGCTCATCTTTCTCATTTTCTCTCTTCTTTCTCCCTGGAATTCCTATTATAAAACACATGATGGACTGATTCATTCTACCTTCCATATTTCTCAACTCCTTTCATATTTTCCATTTCTTTGTGTCTTGGGCAGCATTCTGGGTAATTTTCTTAGATCTATCTTCCACTTCACTAACCCACTCTTTAACTGTATCTACTTTCCTGTTCACCACATCTATGAGTTTTTTAAGACACATTTTATCAGCATCATAATCAGACTATTATCTTTAGCAATCAACAATATGTGAACAAAAAAAAATTCCCTACATCAAAACCTTTTGTTGGAATGCTTTACACTTTTTACAGAACAGAAACTAAAATATCTGTTACACAGTTAGTCACAAATATAGTCCTTACTATTTTTTGCCCATAAGATTGTTTCCTAAAACATCTCTTCTTGTAGCAATTAGCCCCTGCCACTGTGGTTGACTGAGTTCACAAACCTATTGTAACCTGTAGCTTTCCTGTCACTTCCTCTTCTGCTAAGATTTTTTTTTTCTTGGCAGTAATTAAAATCTTCTGCAATTGCCATAACTACTGGTGTTGCTGGAACACCCATAACCACTGTGTTTTTTTGGCGTAGCAAAGTATTGGCCTCCACCACCATATGGACCAGAGCTTCTGCCTCCAAAGTTTCCTCCTTTCATGGGTCCAAAATTAAAGATTGATTGTTGTAATTGCCAAAGTTATTGTAGCTTCCACCATCTCCAAAACTGCTTCCATTATTACCAAATCCATTACTGCCGTCATATCCATCACCACAGTGGCTGCCACCAAAGCCATCACAACCGTTGAAGTTTCCTCCATGACCAAAGTTGTCATTCCCTCTAAAATAACCTCCACAACTATTGCCAAAGTTTTCATAACTGCTTTGACCTGGATGAGGCACTGGCCATCTCTTGCTTAGCCAGGGCTCTCATTACTCCACAGTTATGGCTATTCACAGTATGGAACTTCTGAATGATAGTCTTATCCATGGAGTCATGTTCACTAAAGATTACAAAAGCAAAGCCTCTCTTTGTCACTGTCCTGGTCATAATGATTTCAATCACCTCAGTTTTCTAGACTGCACAAAATAATCTCTTACACAATGTTCTTCAGCATTGTCTTTAATGCTACTAACAAAGATCTTTTTCTTAGGTGACTGGGTACCCGGTCTTTGAAAACCTTCTTTTGAGACAGCCCTCTTTGGTTCCACAACTCTTCCACCCACCTTGTATGGTCTTGCATTCACGACTGCATCTGCTTGCACCGCAATGGCATATGTGACAGATCTAAAGCTTCTGGCTTGACGTTTGGCTCTTTCATTACCACACAATCTGTGAGCATTCCCCATGGCTCCTCAGCCCCCCATTGGTTATTTTCAGTTCAAACTTTTAATGAAGAGCTTCTGCAGTTTTTTGGGCTCTTTGAAAAGCTCTGAATTATGATGGCAGCAGGAGGAAAGACTTTAACAATGCTTCCTAAACTGTGGCCACAGGCAGAAAATCACTGAGTTTTTAATGTCAGTGGCTATATTTTTAATTTCTGGATGTTCTTTTTAGTTCTTTTTTCAATTATCTTTTAGCTTATTCTTTTCCTTTAAATATTATATACCTTATTCATGTTTTTTATTCATTTTGAATTTTCTTTTATCATTCCTAAACAGATTTGTTTTATAGTCTGTGTATAATAATTTTATTATCTGAAATTCTTGGGATTCTAAGTCTATGGTTTGTTTTTTCTCTGACTCTAGATCATGGTGGCTTATTTTGTGGCATGTTTTATAATTTTAGATTATGAACTCAGGTTCGATGAAGCTTTATCTGTGAGAATCCTCTACAGGCCAGTTGAAAATGTGACCCTCAAAGAGGTTTTGTTCTTGCATCTGCTAGGCACCTCCATCTAGAACTATTGTTCTGTTTTAGGCTAATTTCTTGGCTAGGCAGTTCCTGAAGCATACAAGTTATGTAAATTCTAACATAAACTAAGGTGAAGAGAGGCTGGTAGCTGTAAATGGTCAGAGATATAAGTTTATTTTAATTATTTATTTTTCCCTCCCCAATCCCATTTCACAACCAACTGTAGTTCCCAGTTCATTCCCTGTGCTAGTGGTCAGATTTTTCCTTTATTGAATGTACAGCCCTTTGAAGGTTCTGACTTTATGTGGGAAGGGATGAGATGTGTCTTAATTCCAATTCCTCACTTCAGGAAGGCCCAAGACCTTATTTCCTGCACTGGCATGGCCTTTAAAACCCAATCGTCTAGATGGGGAGTTTAGTAAACCTCCACCAGGGCACCAAATCTTTAGTTTTCAGCTTCCTCTTCATTTCTGGCCTTTGGAGCTTTCCTATATTTGAGGGTGGGGGTGGGGAGAACTCACACATACATTTCAAAGAATGCTTATTTTACTTTTTGTAGAATTTCTGAGCATTTTGCAGCAGGAGGCTTCTTTTTGGGATGTTTAGTCTTCCAGATTACCAGAAACAGAAGTCTCATTTATTACATTTACCTTATTCAACACTGTTTCTCCAACACTGGGGAAAATATTTGGTAGATGGTAAATTGTGCCAAATATTTGTTGAATAAATAATTGCAGAATTAAGGAATAAAACTGAATAACATTCATGCATTTTAAAAGAAAATTGCAGAATTTAGGTTCTTGATCCCCAGGCAGCACTGGTAAGGGTGAGAATTTTAGGCCCCATTCAAGGATAACGAAAAGAAAATGACATTTGGGGGTGAGTTGTTCCCCCTCATGGTTGTCACTATAATCTACCTAGGGATCTGATTCTGCTATAGTTGTTAAAAGGAAAAATGCTTACATGTCCAAGAAATAGGAAAATTACTTTTGGACATCATCTGACTCTATTTATTGCTCCAAAAGAATGAATCACATTTTAGGCGGGATTACACTCCCTAGATTTTATTTATTTATTTATTTTAAGGACCACCTTCTCTATGATCTCACATTTCTTAGCACCTATATTCACAAATTAAAATGCATATCTGGGGACAGTTTTTTTTCATCATGAGTAAACATGAGTATAAATCTATTCCATACACTCTTAGAATAATTGTAATAAAAATTTGCCACCCTCTCCCCCGACCCATCATTTAAAATTCCATTTAGACAAAGATTCTCTCTCACTCTCCTACACTCCTCAGGTATTCAGGTAAGAATTTATCCTTGGCTCCTTTACATTCTCAAGAAACTTTCCTTTTGCTAATTTGGCCACCATCAGAAATAATCCCAACCACAAGGTTGGACTAAGCGAGCAATGGATTAGAGATCAATTGGAGGTCATGCCAGCAACGTGTATTACTCCAGTCCTACTGGACTGTTTCTAGATCAGAAGATAGAGGAGAGATCGCCTGTTGTTCCTAGAAACATTATCTAACAATCTAGGATTATACAAATCTTCCCAGTTTGCTATGGAGAGAAAGACCACTCGTACTTCATGTTCAACAAGGTGAAATATTATTGCTAATAGATGTTAATATCATATTTATATGTGCTTTGTACCATTAAAATATTTTAAAATACATTATTACATTTGAATACAATTCTGAAAAGTATTTCTTGGGCATTGTTGCTAAGAATATTTTAACTGTCTCCCTTCCTCAGGGTAAGAGGGCAAGACTATTACGAAAAATATTTGTAAAAATTATTGACATGTTAATTCAACCTGATTAATCAAGCATTACGTAGGGCTTCGGTGAAAACACTTAAATAAATCATGATTCATACCATGTTTGGATTGATACATAATATTTTTGAACCATCTTCAATGTGGATTGATTCTCCACATGACAGAGAAAGTAGATTTCTTATGAACAGAAATCTCTGATTTTCTAGGGGAATCTCAAAACTATTTTATTTTAAATAAAAGTTCTTTGTTAAATATATAACTAAAAGTCACTTTCTAGTAGAGATTTTCTAAATGTGTATCTACATATGATTTGCTGTCTGGATTACATATAAATGAAATCAGAAATTGTAGAAATCTTTTGGCAGTCCACACGTCCTCATTTTTGTTTGGAAAATATGGTCATGGAACCAACCCAGTCATTTTCAATACTCCATTGGACAGAGTATTTCTGAGTTTTAATCAGAGGGAGCTCTGACATGCTGGAAAAGACACTGGAGGTAGAGTTAGAAGACAAATATTTGAGTCCAGGCTCTGCCTCTTATAAGCCTTTTTATGATCTTGGGCAAATTACTAAATCTAAAACTCGCCTCATCTAAAACAAGAGGATAATCATATCTATATATAAGTGTGGTTCTAAGGACAAAATCTAATCATACATATGAAAGTGCTTATAAAATAAGAAGTGAAGTACCCGTGTTCCATGTTAGCCCTCCCAGAAGGCTCTGAGCAAGGGTATGTCTGTCTTAGTCACTATTGCATTTCCAGTAGGTAGCATAGTAGTTGACTCACAGGAGATGCTCAATATAGACTGATTGAATGAATAATAGCTATTCTTTCCTGCAGATGATTCAGAGTGTCTTGCTTACAACACAGTCCGAACCGTGAAATTTCTTTTGTTTTGCCATGAATAAGATGCAGCGGTTGGAATAAATTATGTGCATTGCTCCTTCCGAATGTGACATTCTGTGATTCCGTGAATCATCATTCTCAGGATCCTGGAAGTGTCGTGTGACCTCACTGCTTTGTTGAAGTCCCATATCCATATAACAGAACAATATAATTTTCAGAAACTGTTTAATTATATGTCTACAATATGCAAACCAGATGGAGCATCTTGACCCAATCATTTAGTCAGCTCAGAAAAAAATTAAGGAATTACCAGTGAATGAATGGTTAATAGCCAAAAGAAGCATTTAAATTCATTTGTCTGTATAGACAGTCTACTGAGTAATTCTTACTCCAGTTACCAAACCCTGTAGAAGAGGGAAATTTCTCATCTGTGAATCATGATTATAATAAAATCTCCAAGGGCTGGTGTAAATACTTTAAAAAACACAAGTGCTTATTATTTCATGCGAGTTGCTGAGACGATAAGGAATTGTTTATAGTCACAGCAACATACAGGAAAATTAAACCTGTCCTCCTATCTCCTTCTAGTCATACTCTCAGACTGGGAATATTTGTCTTGATTAAGCAGGATTTCACAATGATGACTCCGGGTTCAAGGTCTTTCATGAAGTCTTCATTACTATTGGAGAATAATGATCAAGGGGCAGATGCCAAAGTTTCTATGGGCGGGTAGACCTTTGGAGACTCCAATTCAGATTTATTTTTCTGTGTTTCCTGCTATTTGTTTGGCTGGCGTGTGACCTCCATGTGTAACATGAAGCGCCTAAACATTTACAGATGGGTGTGCCAAGCTCCCCAGCCTCTGCTGAAGTGTGAGCCATCCGGCTGAGTGGATACTGGATGCATCTTCGTCATTTAATTATTTGAACTGATTTTACAGTCAGTAATTTGATTCCTCTCATCTGTGGAACTTAGGAGAGCCTGCGATGCTATTAAAATAGGATTAGGTCGACTGCCTGGGGAAATCCAGAGCCTGTGATTCAATTATAGGGGCTTTCACAGGGTCAGTCACTACTCGGAAATTACAAAATCAAGTTAAGAGTCCAAAAATAGTCTAAACGGTAAATTGATTATGTTGATCAGATTTTAATCATGCTGTATTATCTAGAACTAGATAAGAGTAGAAAGGAACAGATGAAGAGTTATTTTGTTCATCTAAGTGGTTCTCATCCACCCTTTACTTCTTTGGGTAGCCTAAAATATAAATTCAGTTTGGCTCATGAAAAACAGTCAAGTGAAAGAAGACAGGCTTTCTGTTTCCTTCTTCCAGCCAGTTGTCATCTGCCCCAGTTCTCCACCCAGCTGGAGTTACCTTTTCTTTCGTCTGTCACCTGGGCTTCTTTCTTTCTCCATCTGCCCCATCGTGTGTCCAGCATGTGCTGTCCCTTTCCCATCTTTGTTGGCTCATGTTGGGCAGATCTTTGATTGCTTTACTCCGCTAAAATACCACCCATTCAGTGCCAGGTTACCCACATAGGGACAACTGGCTGTGTGGGGGGAGGAGGGGCAGAGAGGGGTGTTTCAACTACCAACCTGCAAATGATACCCACTCAGGACTTTAACTGGAAATTCTATCTCGTTGCCTGAAACTCAGACTTTCTCCATTTTGCAGTGTCCCCTCTTTATTATAACCCTCCCCTCTGTCCTGAGAAATTCAACATTACTCAACTATTTTATGCAGAGCTCTAATGTTCTCACTCCCCCACCTTCCAGGCCATATCTTGGGGCTTTTTTTTCCCCCACTGAGTGTTGTGAAACTGAGGAGTTCCTAAGAATAACTCTGCCTCCAGCTTCTAAAACCACATTATTGTTTCTCCTTGCTAACGTTTCATCCTTCCTTTGAGTCCCATCCTCAGAAACCCAGGAGCCTCATGCTTTCCCACACTGCCGGGACACACAGTGTAGGCCTAAGTGAGCTTCAAGCCTCAGCCTGTCTCATTCTGCCCCATGAGGCTGAGGGTTTGACGACTACACCCTTTCCACAAGATTCCTTCCCAGCTAGTCTGATATATTAATAATGAGAATTAAGCTCATTAAACTATACTCCCAGTGAGGTGTTCCTAACTGAAAATGCCAGGGGTATATATGGCTTGCATTTTAATAGAGGACTTAACCCAAAGTGTTAGATCAGTGGTTCTCAACTGGAATGGTTTCACTATCACCCCTCGTCCCCCTTCCATCCGCCCCCCACCCAACCCCGACACACACACACACCGCGGACATCCGGCAATGTCTGGAGACACTTTTAGTTATCACAACTGGGGAGCAGGGGAGTTGCTTCTGGCATCTAGTGGTTAGAGACCAGGGTTATTTCTAAAGATCCTACAATGTGCAGGACAGCCCTCTCACACAAAGGGTTAGATAAAAGGGAAATTTCATTGACTGGGCAAAAATATTTGAGGGAGGGGCCGGCCCCGTGGCGCAGCGGTTAAGTGCGCGCTCCGCTGCGGCGGCCCGGGGTTTGCCGGTTGGGATCCTGGCGCGCACCCACGCACCACTTGTCAGGCCATGCTGTGGCGGCGTCCTATATAAAGTGGAGGAAGATGGGCACGGATGTTAGCCCAGGGCCAGTCTTCCTCAGCAAAAAAAGAGGAGGATTGGCAGATGTTAGCTCAGGGCCGATCTTCCTCTCACACACACAAAAATATTTGGGGGAAATGCCCTTTGAAAAGCACACACAGCCACATGTGTCACCACCTCTTCTTCAGATCATCCAAGAGTGGGAGTTTCTGGAAGGAACAATGGAATCCTAGACGGACAGGGAGCAGCCTGACTATGGGGCCACTTTGGGGTGCTTGAAGTGCAGAGTCAGCACCTTGCTTAGTCAAGTCACCCCAAACCACAGTTTATCAGGGAAGAGACAATGCGGGTGGATCTCCTTTGCTGGGGGAGAGTTTATTTCCATTGTCTGGGCGTTTGCTGCTTGTATATAAGTAACACACACACAATCAGGATGCACAGATCTCAATAAAGGGGTGAGGGATCTTGTATGTTTTTAATCAAGCTGAGAAAATACCATTTTAGCCAAGAGCAAGCACTTAGATGGAAGGCAATAATTTAGAGAAGTCAACAGGGTGGGTCTAGCTGCTGTGGAAAGAAACCGAATTTATAAATGGTGCAAAAGCAGGCTGGCATTGAGAGGGGGCAAGCACTGAGATGGCAACCACAGGAGAACACAGAGTGAAAATCTGGAATAATTTCTCTGTCTGGAATATAAGTGCACCCACAAACTCACTAGAGCAGTTATCAGTAAGGTAAGACAAACTGCCGTCCCTGAAAATCTTCACAAACGTGAGAGACACCTTTGGATCAAGTTGTGTTAAGGGTGGTCCTGAGAACAGACAAGGGAATAATTCCCGTAACCTGCATGGATTTCTTTTCACCAGAGGGTTTGGCAAGACTATCACGAGTTTAAAATAACAAAGTCAACACTGAAAATTCTCTTTATTATGTTTTGATTTCACAGAAAATGTAGACTTGTAAATAACAATAGTTCTTTGTAACAATCTGCGTGACACTTTTATTAGCTTGTGGAAGTGGGAGGTTTGGTTAAACAGGAATCCATGTGAATATCAGGAAAAAAAGAAAAACTTAGAGCTGGAACAACTATGATTTAGAAAAATAATGATCATGTTGGGCTTTGCAAACCACCTGTCACCTTGCTGATCCCCAGAAAAATGTAAAGAACATTCTCATGGATGAGTGAAAGTTTTCTCTGCCTAGGTAAGGAGAAGGTCAAAATAAGCACGCCTGAGCTGTCAGCTTACACCCACGGATTGCTTTTCAGAAGGTCAGCACAGACCTGACAGAAGCATTTAGCAGCTTTGGAACTGGCGAGGTCTATTTGTTAAGAGTACAACTCTTGCTCTGAAGATAAGGAAACCTAGGTTGAAGTACAGTAAATAGACACAAAGGAATGGTTCCGGTCCATTGGACACCTCTCTGAGCCTTTATTTTGAGAATGGGCAAGAGAAGAGATGAATGTTCTTCAGCTGAGCGAGACAACACCAGCCCCAGGCCAGCCTTTAATAAATGAGAAGTAATAACAATATCCTGGCCTGAGAATGCCGCCAAGCACAAGTGCATGCACGGTCATGTTGGCTGCTTCTGAGAGATGCCTGCTGTAGGTCTTACAGAGTCGACGTAAGATTCCTTAATAAATTAATACGGCCGGGAAATGTCGATGTGAAGCTGGATTTTCTGACTTTAAAGCTACCTTCTTTGAAAAAGAAATGTGATACCTGATGTTTTCAAGCTCCAATAAAAAGGAATATGGTTGTGACAATAGAAAATATCTATTGAAATTAAGGTTGGCAGCCTTGAGCAGAGCTACACAACAGGATGGAGGATCTGAGCAATGGCCTGAGGCCTCAGCCTCTGGGCTTCCCTATGCACCTGGTGTAGGTGCTAGGAGGGAACAGGGAAGCAACAGAGGAGGAAGAGTGGAGCTTACCAACAAGAGCTGAAAAAGCCACCTTCCACCATGACCAAGCTCAGCTGGTCACTTGGCAACAGCTCCCCCGCTGCCCCGCAGCCCCCCCATGCCCCCTCCCATCATCTGGCCCCATGCAGACTAAATTGCCACTTGATAGGTCCTTGTGGGATGCTCATTTCAATCTGGTGACACCCATATCAGATAGTCAGTGTTCTGAGGTGCCTAATGCCTCTCCCTTCCACCCCGAAGCATCTGTTGTCCAATAACACGCCAGGGCACCCAGGCCCGAGGAGCATGAGTGTGGTCTTGGCACTGGGGCTTTTGTACCTAAGCTTAAGCCATTTGAGGGGGTAAAGTGGTCTCTTAAGGTAGGGCGTGAACGCTTTCAGATCATGAGGGGCTGTCCAGGATGCTATAACTAGAATGTGCCTTAACAAACTATGTTCACAGCATACAAAGATCAATCGGCACCACAGACCAATTTACGGAGGCAAATCTACTGAAGAAAACAACCCATTTGCTAATTTGTAGAGTTACGTGCATATTATATCTTTATTGAAGAAAACTCCTGTGAACTAGTCAAGATCTCCGATTGTGTGGAACTTTTTCAGATACTGCAGAAAATTAATAAGTGTCATCTTGGGCCTAGAAAGCTTCAATTTATGAGATTTTTATTGAGAGCGAATTTGTAAGGGGATTTGACCTGAATGGATTCTCTCATTATTTTGTTTTGGATAATTCATGCCATGCATTCCCTTAAAAGCCTCAGATAATCAAGAGTTTAGTACATTTTAGAATCATGGAATGTTGATCTTTCACCAAGCTCTAAAGAAAATGAGTTTGAAATTCTCTTCACCTGTTTTTTCCTTCAATTTTTTCAAATAATGGAGATTTCCTCTTTCAGAAGTAAAAGCAGATAAAAATATTTCACTCTTTTATTACGCCCTCCACAATGGCCACACCCATGGCTGTTTGAAATGGTTGCCGGAGTCTCCCTTAAGATTAGGACAATTTATGCAGGTTTCTACAGGGATATGCCTTGTCTCCTTGCTCCTTGTCAGGAAGGATGCATTTCAGCATAAAAAGTCAGATCTAAACATCCCAGGAATTAAAAAAAAGAACATTCTCGTTGGATGCTAAAATTACTTGGAATCCATTGAGTTGCTTCTGAGACAAACCAGTTTCATTTAATAGATAAAGTGCTTAACTTTCTTGAATACTATTGGAGTGTGGTCCTATTTGTGATGGAGTGCTGGGATGATGGTTGATATTTGTACAGATCCCTTCACCTCTCTTGGTCTCAGTTTCCCCAGATACAAACTGAGGGAGCTGAGATGTCCTCTAAGACCCTTTCCCTGTCTAAACATATCCATAGATTTATGATTTCACAGTTCATCCAGCAGGAAGAAGGGCTGATGGCTTTGGGACCCCCATGAAAGTCCCTTCGTCTTGTGCCCCCGGAAGGCATTCACAGCAAGCTTCAGTGTAACTAAGACTAAGCCCACTTGTCTGGCCTTCCCACTTGCCCCACAGGCCCACACTGAGTGCAGAGCAGTCATGCTCCACTGTTTCCACCCTCTGAATCCATACAATAAAAAAAAGAAAGAGCCACTTTGGAAAAATTAGACAACTAATTTTGGGGTTTGGGAGTAAGGGAAAAGAGATGAATGCTGTCACTTTTAAGAGGGCTAGGAGGCAAAGATCAATTGTGACAAAACACTCCAGCAAGTTGCTTTCCACGAGCCTCAGTCTAAATGTCCTGCTGTAAAGCAAGGCTAGAGAACCTGAAGGTCAAGGTATTAAAGAACGAGCAAGTATCAATAATTTGACACTAGATGCATATAATGAAACATCCTGTTAGTTAATGTAACCCTGGGAAAAGATCACATTTAGAACAAGAACCTAACTGTACGAGAGGATGAGAAGTAGCTTTGGGTATTTCACCTTTCTTTCATTTCTTATACAAAATGGGGCAGGCAGCCTCTCCGTTTCCCCAGGATGTCATCTTTTGGCTCACGGCAGAAGCCGACCACGACCACAACTTGCATATTGGTGTTTCCATAATTACAGCTGGGTCCCTTAACTATAGTCTCCAAGTTACGATTTGTTTGCAGTATAATATACTAGGGTTCCAACTCCACAGACAAGGCTGTGTGTCATTTGCCTTAGGCTCTGGTATCTTGCCATCTTGCAAGCATCAGATAAACATAATTAAATATGACAGGTCTTTAAAACGTGCTTGAAGAGTGATGGGTACTAGATGATGTTCCTTGGCACACGTGGTCAACTTCTTTGAGGCATCTGCTTATGGTAAAGGCTGTCCAGGCATGACTTAGCTCTGGAAACCTCTCTGTCAGCATTTTGGTTCCCTGGTCTTGTCATCCCCGAAGTTTTCATTCTCAAAGCTGTCTCAGTTACAAAATTCCATGGGTCACATGGATCATACTGGATAGGAATTTTATTCCCCCTTCTTTTCCTTATCTGTACAGACACATTTTCTGATCTTCCACTTGATGAGGTATTTTCCTCCATCTTCCCCCAATAGTTACAGAATACTGCCAGATCATCAATCTTCTTTTTAATTTCCTTCAGATCCTGACTGAGAAGAAAGCCTCATTCCCTAAATTTTCTTTATATTGAGGGGACTGTAACGTAAAGCAACCACTTTCTGAGGCTTTTGCTATTGCAAAGATTCAAAACTGTACCAAGGGACAATAGTCCCACCTGGTCACATTAGATTTTTATAGGGCAATAAACGCCTTGAAAAATAAGCATTTTAAACCTAAAGTTTATTGAAAGGCATCCTTCTCCAGGCAATTCCCAATTACCCCTGGAGGTGGTGGCTGTGAAAATCACTTGATCAGGCAAAAGCCTTGCTTGGTCTTTTCAAGAATTAAAGTTAATTCAGCAACAGTTGATCCTGCTTTCTTTACCTTACCCTCCAGAGACAAGTATGGAATTTCTTAACTGTGAGCATTTGTTGGAAGACACAGAAAAAGCTCCTTTGAGACACTCTATTCCCCTCTGGCCAACTGCTCCAGAAAAAGGAAACTTCTAGGTGGGTGGAGACAGTGAGCTGGGCCCACTCCCCTTCCCTTCTAACAGCCTGTCATGACCAGGAAGAGACGTGCCCCAGGATGCTGGAAGTCGGAGAGAATAGGGCATGCTGTATGTGCAGCATGTGGCCCCAGTCCTGGGGCCCCTGCAGAGGGAGAAGGGGCTTCTGTTGAGACCAAGGCCACATGCCTTAGGAAACTTCTCCCCGTTTCCCAAAGGCCCAGTGTTCTTGCAGATCCAACGGCGTCGTTGTGAGAGGAAAGGTGGATGGCAACCTTCGCTGGGGTCATGTGGGAGACGCCCAGTCAGCGCTCTTGGGGGCCTTGCACGTGTGCACATCCAGGGCCTCCAGGCAGTCCTGACAGCGCACGGCACAGCACCAGTGGAACTTACACTCACACTTGGTCATCCGGGTCACACGGGAGGTGTCGTAGCCTCTCCCGCAGCACATGACTTCGCAGCTGTCCATGCCTCGGGAAGTCAGGTTGCACACACGGCCTGCTGTACCCAGGGAGCCTAGAAGACAAGCCAGGGAGGTGTCACTGAGAAGGTATGAGTGGACTGCAATGTGCCTAGAGAGGAGAAACGTTAGGAGGTCATCCTCCAGACAGGGCCCTGAGCGCCTCACCACAGCCTGGGGCTGCACCACCAATTCTGTGGGCCCGTGCAGCCTGTGTCAACTCTGGGAGCCAACTGCAAGGAGCATAGTGTTGCCCAAAGGGCCAACACCAGGAAGGATGACATGAAGCTTTGGGTCTGCCTTGGGCAACCTGACTCCAACGTTCCTATTTCTGAGTTAGATAAACGTCTCAGATTATTCTCAACTAGCCTAACATGCATAACTAAATTGCATGGATGGATCACTGAATGGGCAAGGCCAGATCAGAATGAAAGAAGGACCTATCCTAGCCTCCTCTCTCCCAACCTCAAACCATGTTAAGGAAGCAGTGGCCAAGGTTAGCTCTCTCAGAACTTGTTGGGGTGTGAAACCCTCAAGAGAGGGGATTCTGTCTCCCCAGACCTGATTACACTGGCTTAATAGAGGAGAAGAAGACTCTGGTTGCTGAAGGGGAGGTGTGATCATCATTTATGTAAGACCTTGAGGAGGGAGCAAGGCCCAGGTTGGTTTATCTTTCCCACTGCAGTCTAGTGGGCCATCTAGATGTGTGTGAGGCATCTGGTTGAAGCCAGGATTCTAGGCCTTCTAATGAACAAAGCTGGCATTAAAAAGCCTGTTAGGAATGACCACTGGAACATTATCTTAGTTAATTAGGGTGATGTTTGCTAAATGGCAATTCATATTTATATATTTGTTTCTGAAGAAAGAATCTCAAAGACAGGAAGCCTCTTAATTTGTTCTATTCCCCGGGGAAGCACCCAGAATTCTTTTACAAGAGTATTATCAGACAACAGAACCAAGTGTAGTGGACATTTTTGGAGAGTCTGCTCAGCTTACAATGATCCTTTCTGCTTCTTCCTCCTGCACAGAGATGGGTGCCTAGCAGCCATGTTGAATAACATTACCCTGCTTATCGGTGGCAAATGATTGGACCAGGGTGGGCACCTGACTTGCACTGGGCCAATCAGGTAGATTTCCCTGGAGATTTGTGATTTTGATGGAGACAGTCTCACCAAGTATAAACTCAGTAGCCATTGGCAGCCATGTACCACGGCAAGGTCTGAGGACTAGAGGAGGTCCGCAGAGAGACAGGAAAAAGGCAGATGTGCAGAGACAGTGAGCATAAGACAGGGAAAGAGAATGCTGCCCAGATCCTGGACTGTTTTCTGGTCCTGCTTCCATTTCTCCTGGCTGCATTCCAACCTTTGGTTCTTAGAGACTCTATATCCTTATAATAAATTTTCCCTTTTAGCTTAAACCACTCCAGTTTCTATTACTCGTAATCAACAATCCAAAATAATTGACAAACGTAGAGAAGCTAAACTCTTTATTTAAAAAAAAAAAAACAAAAAACTTTTATCAGGATGAAAAAGACAGTGACTTAATTCATTTTCCATTCCTCCATCATTTAACTAGGAATTTCTCCCTCTTTATAACTCCTACAGTGCCTCGTGACTCTCTCTGTGTTTATCACAATCTGCACTGTGTTCCAATTATCTGTATAAATGTCATGTTGCCCTGCCTGTCAAGAATGACCAGGGAAGCAGCCAGGTTCAAGCAGGGCATGGGGTCAAGAAGAGGAGAGGGTGGGGCAGAACTTGCTCTGAGTGATCAGGCCACTGACAGCAGGAAGACAGGCAGGGGAATTTCATGAGGACAGGAAGGATGGCAAAGGGCCGGGGTCAGGGTGGCGGGTGGGTCAGCCAGGGATGGCCTGGAGCCGACATCGTGCTGAAGAAGCAAAGGATTAGAAGAGGCAGCAGTTGGGCCTGGATTCAGGGCAACCATCAGAACAGTGCTCAAAATTACTGATTGTGCAAAAAGAACTCACTGCCAAATGCTGCCTCTTAACAGCACACTCATTTATTTAATTCAATAAACATTTAGTGAACGCAAACATGTGTAAAACACTGTGCCTGCTGCTTGGGGTTTTTGGTGGTGGTGGTGGTGAATAAAATAATAAGGTTTCAGTTCCGTCTCCCAGGGAACTCATAATATAATGAAGAGATAAATATGTAAAGAGATATTTCCACTACCTCAAGATAACTGTTCCATTTGCTGAAGACCTACTGTAACCTACAGTAGACTTTTGTGCACAGCACCACTGCAGACAAAGCTCAAAGACAATAAAGTGAGGTTACTCAGAGCTTGGGCAAATTAGGGTTCAAATCCTAGCTTTGCCATGTATCCACTGTGTGACCTTGGGCAAGTTACTTAATCTCATTAAGTTTCAGTTTCCTCCCATGCAAAATTGGGATAAAAACAGTTCCTTCCTCATAGGGCTGTGGTGAAGATGGGATGAGATAATGTGTGAAAGCATCTGGTATAATAAGTGCTCAATCAATGTTAGCCATTCATTCACTTAGCAAGTGTTTGAGTGTCTGCTATGTGCTAGGCACAGTCTGGGAGCTTGGGATGTATGAGTGAGCAAAGCAAAGATCCTGCCTTGAGGAGCTTGTGTTTTAGGGGCAGGGAACCAAGGATATTATATTAATGATATTTATTGGTATTAATATTAATAATAGCAAACAGGATCAGAAAAGGGTTGTGAATGGCATGGTTTTATAGCAGAGGTGGCATTAGAGATATGACACGAAGGATGAATAGAAGATTTGCAGGGCAAAATGGGGTAGAAGGCATTCCAGGCAAGCGAGAACCTCCCACCAGAAATTCCGAGGGCAAGCTCACAAGATTGCGCAGATTCATTGTGGCGGAGGCACAGGTGTGCGTTAGGCAAAGAGCATGGAAAAGGAGGTTGGAGCGACAGGTTCAAGAGTCTTTCTCCTTTGCTCCAATTTGGATTTTATTCCATGGTGGGTGGTGACAGATTTTTAATCAGGAAAAAACATGACAGAATGATAAGTCTAGAAGAGTAGCTTGGGGCAGGGAGGTATCCTTGAGGCTGTTGGATTAGTCCAGGCAAGAGATAATGAGTGGAGACAGAAGTAGCACAAATACACGATGGGTTGAAGAGGAAAATCACCAGGATTTGGTGACTCACTGATTTAGGGGCTGGGCGGCAGGAGTTTCAAGTAGGAAAAGACTGAATAATGTTCATTTGGCTCAACAATGAGGAGGTAACTGGTGCCCTTTGATGAGAAGAGCTTCAGTGGAACAATATGGATGGATGCAGTGGAGTGAAGAGTGAATAGGAGGAGAGGACAGGCAGACACCGAGTGCAGGCGGTTTTCAAGAAGCTGGGTGATGAAGTGGATGACAACTAAGCTGCTGGCGTGACGAGGCCGAAGGTGGGACTTTATGGTTATTTTAGGCCATCAAGTTTATTGGTGGTTTGTTATGTGGAAGTAGATAGCTGACACAGTTCAGTAGGTTTTCATTCATATAAGGTACAAAAGTGGGAAAAACTAGTCTATAATATCAGAAGTCAGGGTAGTGATTTCTCTTGGGGGTTGGTGAAAAGGGGCATGAAGGAGGCTTCTGGAATACTGGTCCTCTTTAGATTCTTGATCTGGGCACGGGTTATATGCATGTGCTCATTTGAGATAATTCACTGAGCTGTACACACGTGATATGTGCACTTTTCTGTAAGCATTTTATATTTCAATATCAAGAAGAAGGAGGGGGAGAAAGAGGAGGAGGAGACCACCTGCACAAAGACCTGGAAATATGTGAGGAGCAGAAAGGTGTTCAACGTGGCTGGAGTGTAGCATTCAAACGGGAGAGAGTCAAGAGATGAGGCTGGAGTGGTGGGTAGAAGCTGCACTCTGAAAGGCCTTATGTGACAGGTTAAGGGGTTTAAACTTGAACTCAAGGGCAATGGAATACTATTGAGGATTTTTACACAAAAGGGCACCCTAATTTGATGTGTGTTTCCGCAGGGTCACTATGGGTGCTGGGGTTGAATGGATTGAAGGGGGCCAGGGAGAGGGCAAGGCGACAAGTTAGAGACCTATGCAGTCTCTGGGCAGGACGGGATGTGACCTGGATGAAGACAGTGGTGGTGGGAATGGGAGAGGTAAGTGGACCTGAGAGAAGTTGAGGAGGCAGAACTGGCAGGACACGGTGATTGACTGGACAGATGGCTGAGAGGATGAGAAGAGTCGAAAAGTACTCCCAGGTTTCTGGCTTGAGTGACTGGGTTTATACTAGTGACATTCCCTGAGGTGGCAAACACCTGGGGAGGGGCAGGCTTTGAGCAAAGATAAGGAGTTTAGTTTTCAACAAGTTGAGTTTGCCGTGACTGTGGGTCATCTGGGTAGAAATGGTCACTGAAAATACTCTCTGGGACTCAGGAGGGAGGTCAGGATGGAGATGAAGATTAGGAAATCTTTTGCCCGGAGGTGGCAACTGAAGCCAGTTGGGAGAAATGAGACCCCCAGTGGGTGTGAAAAGCGCTCTCACCTGCCATCCCAGAGGCGACTCTGAATTTTTACCTTCATGTGTTTTGTTCATAAGCCCTGCACATCAATGAACATTCTTCACTTCCACCGATACGCATTTTTTAAAATGTGAATTCATTACCATGCAATTAGAATTCTTTATCCCTCTTGGGGCTGTGGGCCACAGGGGGCCAGGACAGGGAAGTGAAGTGTCTCATTTCTGAGTCAGGCTGTGGGCCTTTTACTAACATTGAACTTGGTGGTCTCTTCTCAGTGGCTTGAGGCCTAAGGAGATCTGAGCTGGTGGTCTAACTCAGCCTTGAGTAATGCTCATGGTGTTTTTTTGTCCCCCTAATGCAGAAAACTGAACTGGACTCTGAACAGAAGGATTGCTCAGTGAAGTGACCTCAACACCGTCAAAACTCTGAGAGGAGCAGACAAAGCGATGGCCCCTGACAAGAGCTTAACTCAGAAGTGGTTTCAGTCAAGGAGACAAAGACTCCTGCAATGAGAAGTCAATGTTCGGTTATAGGATGCTGGAAAACACGATTAATCTGAACACACCACTCTCCACTGGCTGCCCAAACAGGGCATAATGAGGGCCCAGAAGAAGGAAGATGAGAGGGGTTTTTGAAGGTTGAGAGCCACTGATGTTGGAACAGCGGTGAGGTTGCAGCCTGGAGCAGTAATGGGTCCCTCTGAGGTATCAGCGGCTCCCAGAAATGGGCCAGCCAAGAGCGAAAGGGCAGGCTCTGAAGTCTGGGGAGAGGATGAGGCTGCATAGCAATGGACTACAAATTGGCCCTGCTTTGGGGTTTGGATCTCATTAGATCTAATGACAGACTATAGGGCAGAAGGGCAGTTTTGACACTTGCTGCCATTTGAGGAGAATATAGAGCCATTTAATCAAAACCCTGAAAAGAGCATTTCCAGAGGGCAGAAGCTATACATAGTTTGCTGGTATTGCTTTCCTTTATCAGAATTATAGTAAGGACTCATTATTATTGGTAGAAGTAGGGCTATTCTGTCTTGGGGACTTCCCATTAGCCTTTCCAAAACAGAAAGCATCAGCATTATTCTTAATGCATAATCAAGACCATGCATTCGTGTGTGTGTGCGCACACATACACTTTGTGAAAAGGAGCCACTGAGTTTTATGATCCGCCCAGTTGTTTACTTCTGAATATTTGGGACATAGACTTTTAGATCTTTTCCTAAATAATATACTGACTTATTAATTAATGAGTCACTCTCTCCTTCCTGAGCCACAACAAGAGCACTTGGAGAAATAAAGACAGCTACACCCATCAGCCTTGAGCCCAGAAGGACTAGTTTTCACATTTTCAAAGCCATAGAGTTGAAGTTCATCCATCCTTTCTTTTCTTTTCTCTCTCTCTTTTTCTTTTTTTGTGAGGAACGTTAGCCCTGAGCTAACATCTGTTGCCAATCCTCCTCTTTTTGCGGAGGAAGCTTGGCCCTGGGCTAACATCCGTGCCCATTTTCCTCTACTTTTCATATGGGATGCCACCACAGCGGAACTCACGAACCCTGGCACACCAAAGGGGAGCGTGTGAACTTAACTGCTAGGCCACCGGGCAGGCCCCTCTTTTCTTCTCTTTTTACCCCTCACTCTTCTTCTTTCTTCCTTCCCCTCTACTTTCTTTTTCATCCTTTTTCTCTTCTTTTTGTTCATAATTGGGGCCAATATTTATGGACCGCTTACATGGACTAGGCCCTCTGACAAGCATTTGCCTGCATTATCTCATTTAATTCTCATAAGTTTATAAAATAGGTACTATTATCTATCACCATCTTGGAAATGAGGAAATGGAGGGTCAGGGAAGTTAAGTGACTTGCCCAAGGTGACACAGCTGGCAGGCTGCGGGGTCAGGATTTGAAGCCAGGCTTGTCTGACTCCAGAGCGCAAGCTCTTGACGACCGTGATATTCGGCCTCTGGGCAGAGAGCTCGGTCCAAGGGCCCTGCCAGGCCCCAGAAAGCAGGCTCACGGGTAGCATAATATTTTCTGTGTTTTAGCATATTTCCTGTTTTACCAAATGAACAACTAGCAAAGGTCCTGACATGTAACTTTTTTGGAGGGGACCTTTTTCTCCAGGGCATGATATGCTGAAGACAGTTAAGACATCTAAAGTTATGTGAGAAAGTGAACAAGGCTAGTTAACATGGTGTTAGTAGTTTACACCATGTTTTTCCTGCACTGATATTCCTCTTGAACTCCTGTCACCTTTATGAGGAATGAGACTAATTACTCTGCAAAACCAGGAGGCACATCTCCAAAATGTGTGCCCTCAAGGTGGTTTTAATGTATGTCATTGATGGGGCCATGGCTGAAGACTTTGGGCAGAGCCCTTTCTAAGCAGAACTTGCTCATTCAGGAAAGCCTATAGCATCAATCTCTAACTCACCACAAATGGAATGGCATAGCCAGATCATATAACCTAATTCTCTTCCAGACTTCGTTCTAAGATTCTCTGAGCCATTTCCAAACACCGGATTGATCTTTATAGATCAAATATTTGCATCATATGGTATCTACAAAAGCATGTGTGGCTGGCTCTAAAAATACGTCAGAGGAGAAATTTTAAAAATATTTTTGAGTAATGGCCCTATCATTAGTCTCCCAAATTGATATGTTAAAAGGATAAACACATATCTAGATGCTTCATATTTAACATGTTTATTTAAAAAAAATCATCTATATTGCTTTATAATATTAAGGTATCTCTTACTGCATTTTGATTTACTCAATTCACTTAAGAGAAGTGATAAGCTAGAAGCTCTTTTCCCTGACTTCCCTTTGCTTTCTGTTTGTGAAGTGTGCCCAGATGTGTGCTCTGCCTGGGTATAGGTCCCCGTCCCCAGACAGAGTGTTGCAGACTCAGGCTCAGCGAGCCCAAACTTCTGTCATCTTCACAGCACATTGTCATGAGATCGTCTGCCTAGACTCAATGTCCGTAAGATCCGGGAAATCTGTGATGTCTACGCCACGGGAAGGTGCAGGTTGTAGCCAGATCTACCTTTCTCCTCCCCAGAGGTGGTGTCCTCACCCTGGCTCACACAGGAGCTCATATATGCATGGGAAAAAGGAGGATGAAGAATTGGAGTTCCTAAATCGCGTAAGTTTGGGACCACATAATGCACTTTTGGTGGGGCACTGCTGAGGAAACTTGACAGAATCGAGCATCCCATCCTCAGAGCTATAAAATTAATAATGGAGTCAGGGTTCCCAGTGCAAAAACATTTCTGTCACCACCGACATGCATCTTCCTGACAGCAGAGGAGGACGGAGGGCTTTTGCTAATAGTTCCCAGACCCACTCCTCTGGGACCTGGAGGAAGGGCGCTCTCTCGCGCTCTCTCTCTCTGTGGATGGGCCTGTGTCTTTGGAAATTCCTGCCACTCCAGGCTGACAGAAGCCCATATGTTGACCATTAGGGCATAAAGCAAGATTCACGTAAGCCCATCATCCAATAGGCTGTTTCTCCTCTGGTTGACTTACATGTTGTCATTAATGACACAGATTTATCGAGGGACGAAAAGAATGTTAAAGAGCAAATGTTAGAGACCGCACATTCATCTACTTGCGAGTCTTACCCCTTCCTCACATTAAGGATTGCGAAGCTAAAGCTGGGAAAGACAAAAGCTCCACTTAGATGATTTTATTCAGCATTTTCATAATAACTAGGAAAGGTTTGACTGGCACAGGAAAGCATGTCCCATTAAATTAGCAAAGCCTAGCATGGAATTAAAGTTGTTGAGGTCAGACTCTTCAAGGCTTTCCATGTCTGGCACTAACTAGCCTACCCAAGTTTGTTTCCCACTGCTCCCCACCTGTACCCTCTAATCAGGCCATCTCCTCACCGTCCCACTGAATTGACTTTCTGATGTCACTGCTGTGTAGACTCTTTGCTCATAAGAGTTACTCTCATCAGCTGCACTGGACTTGCCTCTCACTCCTTTAGATTGGAAGTCTTCCCATCCCTCAAGATGCAGGCCTACTCCGGCACCGTCCACGAAGCTCTCCCTGTCTGCTCCAAGCCCAGCTGACCTCCTTCCTAAGTCCTAAAGTGTATGTCATGCAATAGGGCTCACACATGGCTTTGAAATGTTTGATGATTTCTCATGCATCTTGTCTCCCCAAGGATAGGGGTTAGGTCCTAACATTTCTTCCATATACTGCATAGTGTTCAGGTGGTCAACATATATCTCCTGATTTATTAAATATTAAATTAAAAATAATGTCTTAAAAATTAAGATCAGCCTTCCCTTGCCCAATGAGGGCACACTTCTCCAGGGAGTGCTCACCCAGTCCTCGGACACTACGGAGCGAGTAGACAGCTAAAAGTCTGGTTTCTATTCAAATTATCTCACTTGATATATACAGAACATATATAAGAAATATGGCACATTTTTAACGATAGAAATTCAAAATGACAACTTAAGGGAGTTTGTGGCATCAAGTTCAAGGTTCTGTTATTGCAAACAGAGTAAAATTAATTAACAATCCATTTATTTATTTATTGAGTCATAGGAACCTTAGGAATTTCTAGGTGAAATACATATTGTAAGAGGTCCAGAGAAGTTAATTTGTCCGTGGCTATCCAATTAGTTATCAGTAGAAACAGTAAGAGGTAGCAATAGGCACCATCAAAGTCTGCTGATCCTTAACGCAGGGCTTTTTCCCTAGGAATACGAAATTAGCATAGATTTAAAGAACAGATTTACCACACCAGCACAAAATAGGTTTCATGGGGAAAGCTTAAACGAAATAAGCAAATACATCACTTTAAAGTACTTTAACCTCATTCTTTTGTTTGCAACATATTAACATGGTAATTGGAAATAAATTTGTTCTATTTCAAAAAAAAGGACGTGTATTTGATAAATTCTTTGTTGTTAGTAGTTCAAATTATGTCATAGACTTCAAAATAAGAAAATGAAAATTTCTTTCTCTTTTTTCTGAAATTTTTGTTTCTTTTTCTTTTGAAAAAAAGTTTCTTTTTTTTCAGTTTTAAAAAATTCAATCTGATTGCCATTGTTAATTAATTTAAATTAGGGCACTTTGTAGTGTATCCTAAAAGTATAATAATTCTAACAAGTCTATATTCTGAAAGGTAATGCAGATGTACAGATCATGCCTATACATAAAATAGCATTGGATGTGAAGAGTATTTTGCTTACATTAACAATGAGATCAGATGAACTAACCAATAATCCCACTGATAGCAGTAAATAAAAAAGGGCCCCAAAGAGTAAAAGAACTGAGCATTTGGTGGCAGCTAAAAGCAACAAATATAGTCTGCATTTATTTGAGACTTTTTATCTCATTCAGGGAAATGGGCAGCCAGCATCTTAAGCTCTGTAAATGGTCCACTAATGCACTTGAATATGAGGAAAAATTCCATTTAACACTTAAGCTTAAATGGGAATTTTCATAGGCTGTGTATTATACGGTAATCAGCGATGAGTGAAGATGTGCTTAGTGATTACCTGTCAAAGAAACCAAGTTATCTTTAAGCTATGACACTGCACCAACATAAGAATTCACCTAATATGGTGAACCTATTCTATATTGTTTATAACTTGCCATTCAATTCAGTTCAACACATGTTTATATAATAGGTGCTAAGGATCCAGTGGTGAACAGACAGATTAAGTTCCTGTCATCATGGAATCCGAGTCCAGTGGGACAAACAGGAAACAAATAAATATTTGAATAAATTAACTAAAACTTGTGTCATGTGCACGAAAGAACAAGGCTTTCTGAGATCCATCCTTGATACATTTTAAGAGGATCTGGTGATGGACCGGAGGTGGAAATGAGAAAGTAGTGCAACAAATGCCTTGCGGGTTTATGGCTTGACTAACAGAGTGGATGGCTGTGCCATTTTCTGAGAAGGGGAAGCCTGAGGAAGACAGCTTTTGGGAATGGAACAAATCAGTTCAGGTTTGAACAGAAGCAGGTTGATAAAAATGTGAGCAATCTGAGTGGAGCTGTTAAGCAGGGAGTTGGATACAAGATGAGGAGAGAGGACACAGATGAGGATTGAGATAGCAGTTAGTGCCATAGCCATGGAGGAGACCACCCAGGGAGAAAGTGCAGAGGGAGAAGAGGGCCCAGATTGGGCCCTGAGGATCTTCAAAATTTAGAAGCAGGAGAGGAGAAACTAGCAACTGAAATTCAGAAAGACCAGCTATTAGGGCAGGAGGAAGATCAGGAGAATGTGGTGTTACAGAGGTCAAGGAAATAGAGTGTCCGGAAGGACGGACGGGCTACTTGCACAACATGCCACTAAGAGTTTGAAAAGAGGGTCCACTGGACAATAACTAACATTTATTATCCAATATAACCAATAATTGCCTATGAAAATGGTGACTTACAAGCCTCACAATACATTTTTCATATCATTCTCTCCTAGTCTAGCAGTCGTAGCACTTTTCAGATATCAGTTCATGAATTTCTACAATAAATCTCAATGCAGAAAGGAATGAATAACTTATTCTTTAATTTTCAAATCAAAATGACAAATGTAGGGTAAGACCTTGTGATAGAGCAATGGAGTGAGGACTGAAACCTAAGAAACACCACCTTCCTGTCCGGCCTTCAGGCTTCCCCAGCCTGTATCCCATTGCCTGCCAACCACCTGGCTCGTCTACAAGTACCAGGAGGCCTGTGAAGCCACGAGGGCGAAGATGGAGTCTGTCCTCCCCACTTGGCATTCCTGAGGCTTATCATAGTGTTTGGCATATAGAAGGGGCTCAATAAATATTTGTTCCATGAATAAATGAGGGACCTGAGATGTACTGGTGGGAACTGTACATTCAGTATCAAAATTAGGTCCACCCATTGCTACTGGCCGACATGTTGTTCCCTTGTTTTGAGTCAGGTCACAATCACAGTGTTCAGAGGTTCTGCAAACCAGGCCACACCACATAGCATGTCTACAACACCAATCTCTATAAACCATGGTTGGGATTGTGTTCCCCTGGGTTCTGAGCTGTTTGCTAAATATGATTTATGTGGAAAAAACCCGTGATACCCGAGTGCTTACACCATTCACAGCCTGCAGCCGTCAGTCAGCCAGGTATTGGGCTTTCAGCAGGCAACAAGTTAAGCAACTGTTGAACTCCATTTGTTTTTTGAACTTGACTGGAGAAGAGGTGGAGGGTTGCTTGTTTCCTACGGTTGAGGAGGAGACCTTGGGGTGACCTCTGGCCCAGGTCAGGGTTTTTACATCATAACCAGTGAAAGTGGCCTGTGATTAGGTGCAGACGCTTCTCTGGAGAGGAGAGCAGCATTCCTCAGTTAGAGATGAACCTATCTCTAACTTAAGGGCTTCTTTGATTTACGGATGCCTGGGGCAATAACCAGAGCAGATAACCACAGAACCACCAGCACACCCATCCCAGAAAGCCCAGTTCCTAGATCTAGCCTCCAATTTAGCCTGCAAAATGTCACATGCACAGCATCACACGGTTGTACCGTACTCTTTGGATCTGAGGGGAGTATTTATAGCTGAACATCAGAGCACTCACTTTCTTCAAGTGAAGCCTAGAGGGAAATGTCTTTTGTTGTTGTTGCCATAAGAATATCTTCCCTAATCAGTTTTTGAACTTATCATTTCTTAGAAACCATTAAAGACATTAACACTTTGTGAGTTAGATACAGGAATCTCCCCTTCTTTCAACTCTCAAATTCTGTCACATCTCCCTGCCTCCACAAACAGAAGTTAGGAGCTACTCCAGGATGATTCTAAACTACACACTTCTACGACTGTTTTGACTAACTTGCTAGAGTGCAGACTACAGAAGTTTCTAGAAGAAGATGGCCAGGATAAAGGCTTGTCTTTAGAAGGCCATAGATCACACAGACAAGCACAAGGCCCTAGGCAGCTCTGCGGGTTGAAGCAGGCTTTCTCAGGGAAAATCTGCATCTCATACACATGGCTATTTGTACATGACTCCAAATACCAGCAATGAAAAAATACTCTGTCAACCATCGAAACTTTTGCCTACATGATATCAAACACCTTGAATCATATTTTCACTAAAACAATCATCTGATGGTCAACAGAATTAAAAACAAATATTGCAAAGTTCGCATGGATGACTTAGGCTCAGTTAAAACAGGCATTAAGTATAGTTCAGACACTTTTTGAATAATCTAGGAATCTTAGTGGAAATCTGAAGTAATACATTGGAACTGGCTACTTAAAAAAAAAACAAGGTGGCTCCTGGTTAATCAACACTAACCAAGAACCATATTCACATCTTTTTAAGTCATATAAGCTAAAATGAGCCTAAAATAGAACAGAAATAAATTAAAAGAGTGAATAAATTATGTAGCTTCCCCCAGAAAGTCTGTACCTGCTGCAGTGTGCCTTGTGGCTGGGGCATCTGGTGGCAGAGTGAAATGGTTAAAAGGATGGACAGACTCAGGTTCGAGTCCCTCCTCTGTCTCTTACCAACCAAGAGTCCTTGGGCAAAATCCATAAGCTGTCTGTCAAAGCCTCAGTTTCCTCTCCCATAAGATGGGATAATAACATATCCACCTTATAGACTTCCCGTGGGAATCAACGAGAGAATGTTGATCAAGCCCTGAGGCGTGGCAGGTACTGCAGATGTGTTTGCTATTTTAGGATCAAGAAACAGAATTGTCTTCTAATACAGGAAGTAGAAAAAGCCAAGTGTGCAAGAATAACTTAGTGTCCTGAAGAGGCATCAGGGATTAGATTCAGAATCTCCTCTGTGGAGAAGAGAAAGTCAGGTCTTTATTTCATTGAACATCCACGAGGCTGTTAAATGGTCATCAACTGTAACTGTTTGCTTCACTGTGCAAACTGCTTCAATCCAAAACACCAGAGAAGATGTCCTGGGGAAGCAGGTCCTCCTACATCTGAAACGAGGTTTTTGCTTCACAGGCCTTTTCACGTACACGCCCTGGGAGATAGGTAGGGACAAGTTGTAGTGTGAGGCTCAAGAGCACAGGCCATGGGGTCAGATGGCAGGACATCCGTCCCCTCCAAGACCAATGAGATCTTGAGCCAGTCATTCACTTTTCTCATCTGGACAATTGGCATGATGATATCCAGGGCTGCTTATCTGAGTTCAAAAAATAAGACGTGAATTTGGTTCTTGGTTGGTGTTGATCGACCAGGAGCCACCCTTTTCTTATTCTTTTTTTTTCTTTCTGTAACCAGTTCCAATGCACTGATGTCATAGGGCGGCTCTGAGGATTAAATAAGCCCATGTGTGCAGTGATCATGGCCCAGTACCTGGCACACAGGAGCCAATATGTAGTTCCTAAAACAATCCTGATATCATCACCCCCTGTCTCGTGTGAAGAGGCTGAGGCTAAGCAGTTAGCTAATGGCAGAGGGGAGCCAGACCTCTGGGACAATCCCGTACCAAAGCACAAGTTTCATGGTTATTCGGTCGAAACTTTGGCCTGACAGGCAGGACGACTCGTTAGAGGTCCCAAAGCATGTCAGGAATGCAGCAGGGCACAGCATCTGGCCCTCTCCCTCGGTAGTTATTAATCCATAGGCTGCATGTAGAAACCTGCTCAAGTGCTGCAAAGAACTAGCTCGTCAAAGCGTGAAGGAGATTCAACCACTCGGGGACAAGGAGAAGCTTCGGACTTCTCGTGACCTTCCCTGGTCATTGTGCCTCTTGGTCAATCTAACGTTAGGACTGGCTGCCGTCTGCACTGTTTTACTGGTTCCTTTGCAATTACTTTGGAATGAAAAACAAACTCAAAATTTAAATTTGAGGATGTTTTTCCTGATAATGAATTCTCTTGCTTTCTACTAAGTCTGAGAAGTTGGTTTGAGTCAAAGTTGGCTCTGGGCTCCCCATCACCTCCTATCCACTGAGACTTGTACTCATTCTTATTTTGTACCAGAGTCTTTGCAAAGACTATGCTAAGCCTGGAGATTAGTGCTGACCAGGAGGGGTGAGAGGTGCATAAAACACACAGGTGGGAACAGCTGTGGTGAGGCTGACGGAGCTGCTCTTTGAGAGAGTTTAAGACGGAGAAGGTGCCGTGTGCAAGGGAAGGGTGTGGCTTTAATAAACGAAGTGCCTCTTACACAGCCCTCATCCGCTGCCCACCGACAGCTGAGCCAGTGGGGATGAATTCTTGCTTTCTAGCATTTGGCAACTTCTGAGCTTATTGGAAAGAGCAAGGGAGCATGAGGGACGGCAGATATCAGAATAGGCTGACTTGAAAGCCCTGAGACCCTCTTCCATAGTCATGGCAGTGGGATTTGTAAGGGGGACCAATACATTGCACAGCTGTCCTCCTCTCAGCTTCAGGATCACAGGAAAGACGCTGGGTTGCTATACCTAGTGTACGTTAGTCCACTAAGTAGAGTTCTGTCTCGGCTGAAGAATTTTGCTAATCTGCATATTTTGACTTTCTGCCACATACATTCTTGTTGGGTTCCCATTTCTCCAGAATCTTCACATTATCAACCCATTTCTCCAGTTGCTTAGGAGAGCTCTCTGTGCACTTGAAATCTGAATGATAAGAACATGAGCTTTGAACCTGAAGGCAGCAGGCTGCACTTGTAGAACTGGCAGGCTAAAAATACAGAACTGCATTTAAATTGTGGAGTATTGATCATTGGAAGAATTAGGTGCTGTGAATAAAGTGTTTTGAACTTACCTGCATCCCGGTCTCTGATACAGTAGTCTGGAGAATTCTCAAAATACACAAGGTCATTTTTTGTTGGCTTCTTAAACTTCTTGTTAGCCACAGTGAAACCAGTGCCATCCTGGTTCATGACGACCTGGATGGCCCCGTTGTACTTCCTCCAGAGATAGTCGCCTGTTTTTCTGAAGTCGGCCATGGCCAGCCAGCACGTCCTCAGAGTGCATGAGCCGCTCACGCCGTGACACTTGCACTCTTGTTTCAAGAAGCGCTTTACAGCCTGCGGGAAAGGATGGGCAAGGTCAGTGGAGGTGGGTGCAAGCAAGTGACTTGTGCTACAACTTTCCCTACCTCCGAGCAATCAAGGAGTGAGTGAAGCCACAGGATCCTGGGAGACGTCAGAGGTCACTTGCGGGTCACTTCAGCCACATCTCACATGGCACTGACTACAAAGGGCGGGGCATGGGGGCAAGAGGTGGGGGGGGGCAGTGCCTGACTGCGAACCCCATTTAGCTATCAGTATAACAAAAACCTCACTAACTTGAATTTAATAGGGTTGCAAGGCCAGTTTGAAGAGTGAGGGAATGAATTAGAGTATTTGCTAAATAAATATAGCTTTATTATATTAAAAGTGTATGCAATTACTCAAACTAGATTAACAAAGTTACTGCTAAGCCCACATCTTTCAATAAACAAATAATAGTGATTGTCGCCATGTATGGGGTGCTTTCCACTTTCCAGGCATTGTGTTAATTTTTTCTACGTGCCACCTCAATGGCCGTATTCTTCACAACCATCCTGCGCTACGGTATTTGTGTTGTAGATACTGAGGAGCCAGACTTAGCGAGGTTAGTGCACTGGTCCAAAGTTACACAGCTGATATAGGATGGAGTCAGGGTGCACTGGAAAGTCAGCTGGTGACCCTGAGGATGACATTAAATCTGGGAGACGATCACTCAACTCTGGCTGAGTCATTCAGCTTAGGTGACAGAGCTGAGCTTGCTCTGTTCTTTCTTAGAGGGAAGCAAAGGAAAGTGGGACAAGCCTACCTTGGCTAGCTCCCGGCACAAGGACCCCTCCCGGTAAGCTGTGAGCCTGTGCACGGTGGGCCCTGGCACTGTCTAGGGAAAGTTTCTGCTTTGGTCTTGGATTAGCCCGCAGAGCTGTGCCATCCCCAAAGTGATTTTGTGCGAGTTATCCTGCCCTGGTCCACTTCTTCTCGACTTGCCTAAGAGTTATTAGCACTCGTGGTCCTCACAACAATCCCGAGCTACTGTTCTTCCCATTTCACAGATGAGGAAACTAAAGATCAAGGAAGTAAGATGACTTTCCCAAGCTCCTGGGCCAGGATGTGGAATGGCCAGATGTAAACCCAGACTCTGAAGTATTTCCAGCTCATAGGATGTGCAAACAAATGAGTTTCTTCAAAATATTTCCTAAGAGCATGTTTCCTGACTGAAAACCTCTCTCTGTTCTCTTTTTCATATGATTCACACTTTAACAATTGTCATTTTTTTCCTCCCCCAACAGTTCTCACTAATCTCTGGTTCAGTCAATCAGCTTTCCAAATTATCATATTAACAGAGCTTTTTATTGCTCAAGGGAGATCATAACTGATGATTAACAGTTGCCCCCATCAACTACCCAAAGCAATGTGACACACAGGGCTGTTGGGGAGAGGGTACGCGCCTTTGGTCCTTGGCTCAGTCACGGAGCAGAGGAGGAGAAACCTGCCTGCTGAGGGAGGTCCCCCATTCTCTTGATTTGCATCCCAAAGACAGAGGGTGTCTGGGGTGCGGGGCATTGGCAGAAGAGGCAGAGAACCTCCTTGATGACATTCTCTAAGGTGGTACTCTGAACAAAATCCTTAGCGTAACACGTTGAGGGAACTTTAAGAACTTGAGGTGGTAGTTTCAACCCTGCTCTGCCCACTCCCTGAGATTCTGATGTAACTTGTCTGGGTGTGAGATGTGGGTAGGTGGGAGGGTGGCTCTAGCACGCAGCCCAAATGGAGCTCCCTGCAGCACGCATGCTCACCCTTCCCCCACCCTCCCCCAAACACACACCCGCAGACCAATATTCCAGGCTGCCTCCCTCCAGGTAACTTCGCCCTGGTGCTTGAATCTGGTTTTGCCTCTTCCACAGACTCAGTTTCTGACCAAGGTTATATAGTAGAACCAAATGTGCAGAAATGTTCTTCATTCCAGAAAGTCAGACCCAAAAGGCATTCTAGAGCTGAAGGAGCCAAGACATCATGGTGGCTCTATGGTTGTGAATTCACTCACATCCTTCTCAGGTTGGGCCTCGGCACTCAGATGATGTTTGTTGCTTTGCCCCTCCTGGCAGACTGTGCCTTGTTACATTTGGAATCTTTCCTCTTCAGCATAAGCCAACTTTGGAGAGCAAGGAGAGAGAAGGGAGCAGGAGGAACTTCACTGGTTTAGTCCTCCGGGTCACAGGGATCTGGGCAACTTTAAAGGATGAACTCCCTTTGTGGAACTATACTTCCCCTTGTGCCCTCTGCCCCCATATCTTTATAATCTGGGTGTCTGGTATGAAGCTCACTTGGTGACCTGGACAGCAGGCCTCTGCCACAGACACAACTCTAGGAGGGCCACCTCTGCGCCCTCACTCCGTCTCATGCAGGTCCCACCTGTCTGGGAGCTTTCCCTCCCAAGATCTCGATAGGGCCACACAAAACTCACTCCATGCCAAGGTCTTGGGAATTGACCATGAAGGATCATTGTTCAAAGCTTATTCCTTTTAAAGCGGGATTGTTTACTCATAAGTAATACTCCTAGTTTTAAAAATAACAAGAAAGATTCCTGCCCTCCCTTTGTAATGCTATGTTTCCAGGTTTCAGACTTCAAAGTTGGTATTTTTATATGATTAATTGAAGGATTTGCATATTAATTTAAAATTGGATCTTAAAAATACACCTTATGAATTCTTATAAATACATGTGGCAGTGGCACACACTGTTGGTTATCATCATTCGCTGTTGAATGGCCATCTCCCTCTTCCTTCCTAAAATTTGTTCGGGTGTTGGGCAGCCACATGCTTCAGAAGTGGCCAGGTCTCTCTCTGACCTCAGAGCAGCCCAAATCAATAACTGTTTTCATTGTTCTGGCACTGATTGTTTTCAGCAGAAGGCATGTGATGATTCAATTTGGGCCAATATGATGGTAGGAGTAATCCATTGGGGGACTTGTAAGAAAGGATTCTTCATTCTTTAAAAGGGCCACATGAGGAGAAACATCTTTTCTCTGTCTCTGGGTGCAGTTTTCTGCAGCAGCCCCCTTGGGACATGAGGCAGCCAATGCAGGACAAGCAACAAGCTGCAGACATCAGTCTTAAGAGATGAGAAGAACTGGGTTCTGGAGGATGTTGTTGAACTGCTTGAATGAACCCATCATGGCCTTGCCCTGCCTGCAGGTTTCTTGTGACCCAAGATAAGCTTTCCTCATTATTTAGTGCCTCCGGGGTCTGTTACTTATAACTGAAAGTATTTCAGCTGGTAGCATGGTACCAATCAGTTTTTGATTGTGTATTAATCACAGGCTCTGATGATTAACCTTGGGGGAAGGTGAGACACCGTCTCTGGTACTGGATTTGCTCACATCTCCGGGCCCCATTCTTAACACACCACACAGCCCGTTCAGTGCTCAGTCACAGGTTGGGGCTACCTCCATCTCTTCTATTTACTGGATTTGCAGACTTGAAATTCAAACCCTTAATCTTGAAGAAGACAACACCCTACTCAATCAGAGAGGCAGAGGAAAGCGGCTCTAAGACTAGGTGTCCTGATTTAGAGAGTAGTTGAGGTAGGAATATGGAATAGGACTGAGAAACTAACAATGAGGATTCCTAGTTTAGAAAAATTCCAACATTCAAATGGTATAATAACATTATAATAATAACAACCACTTACTATGTGCCAGGTTCCACCCCAGGTGGTTGATACACATTATCTTATCTCATTACCACAATTAGGCAAAGTAGGTTATTATTCCCATTCCGCACTCATGAAAACCAGAGCTCAGGGAGGAAAGTAAAATCCCCAGAGTCACCCAGCTAGACAGAGGCAGACTAGGATGTGAATCAGATATGTGTCACTCCCAGATCTGTGCTCTTTCTAAAAACACATTTAAAATCCTAATATAAATCACATTGTGATTTTCTCAACTTTTGAATTACGCATACTCTGCTTCCCTCCATTCTTTTGAATAAACCAAGAATTGACTGGATAATATTACAGACCAATTATAATGCGGAGAAAAGAGGTAGAGAGAGAAATGGCTGGGGGTGGGTGGGGGCAGGGGGATTACATTGCATCTTTCAAACTATTAGTCATCAAAAATCTATTAAACAAGCCATTCAAAGAAGAAATGTAAAGACTAATAAAAAGAAAAAAAATGTTCGCCTTCACTAGTAATCAGAGAAATGCAAACTGAACGCAACACTACTTTTTCTTTTTTGCCTAGCAGATCAGCAAATAGTAAAAAGATCGATAATATTTGATGTTGGTAAGAGTTGGGGAAAAGGATGCTTTAACAAACTGTTGGTGTGAGAGTAAATTGATATACCATTTAAATGGAGAGCATTTTTTCGATACCTGTCAAAATTTTACATATACATATCCTTTGACTTTAGTGATTCCACTCTGGAAATATGTGCACAAGTTTTGAATGGGTGTTCATTGCAGCATAATTAGAAATAGAAAAATATTAAGAAAAAACCCAAATTACATCAATGGAAAAATGGTTATGCAAATTATGGCACATGCTTAATAATGGAATGTTATGTGGTCTTTGAATAATGAGATAGATCAGTCTTACCAGCATAAAAGGGAGTCAAGAGGTAAAAGCAAAATGCAGAACAATATACGTGGTACCGTCCACTTTTTAAAGGCCTGCATATGTACGTATAGACAGAGGAGGAGGACAAAGAATTTTTTTTTTACAATCTGGCTGCAGTCTGAAGGGTTAAGTGGTCCAGAAAGAGGGGAAAACAGAGTCCAACTACTCTGCACAGTGAAAGACTAGGAATTGGGGACTGCTCCCTGGCACCCGGAGAGAGCAGAGCAGTGGTTCTCATTCTGGCTACACATTAAATTCATCTGGGGACGGTTTCCCTCACACGGACGCGGCCCCTCCCAAGACTGAATAAGTCAGAACCTGGGCTGGGCTGGGGCCCAGCCTGGGTGGTACTTCGGAGCCCAAATGCTTCTAATACGCAGCCAGGGTTGAGAATCGCGTCCAAACCCGAAAACGCAGCGGAGGAGGAAGCCCCCGCACCGTGGCCGGAGTCCGAGGCCCACAGAGGGCGAGAGCCCGTGAGAAATCCCGTGGAGGGGGCGGCATTACATTTCCAGGAACAGGGATATCTGATTATTAAATGAGAAGTTGTGTCCTACCTAACCTGTGTCTCCAAAACGTCCTAACCTCCAGGGGAAAGTTGCCATAAGCAACAGTTTGTGCTAGTGCTGCTTTGGAGCGAATGAAAGATGGGGGTGACCAGTGGTGGAACAGAAGCCGAGCGTTTTTAGAGGAACAGGCTGCAGAGGTGGGTCCCGCTAGAATGGATGCCCCCGAGGGTCTTGGGAGGCGTTGGGGAGGGGCTGGTGGGCTTCCCACGCAGGCCCCTGGTGGAGCGGCTGCGGACCATTCATTTGCACGGTAAAGGAAGGAGTGAGCAAACGGAGGACCTGGGGACATTGCAGGGGCTGCCAGACAGGCCGGGGCTTTTTGAATTTGTTTGTTTTTAATTATTACTTTCAAATTTCTTAATTAAAGAAAAATGCGCACATGATTTTTTAAAAAAATCAAATAGTCCAGAAAAGATGAGGGTGAAAAGCAATAGCCCTCTGCTGTCCCCTTCTCCTCCTCTCTCCTCTCCTCACTCCCCTCCCAGTCTGCCCAGCTCCAGAGGGGGTGACTTTTAAGGAATTCTTTTAGCCCTTCAAGTGGTTACCTAAATGCTTTACAACCAGTTCTGTGCTAGCTGACTGCCAACTTTGTGAAAAATAGAAAAGGGCATCCCATCCTCAAGACAATTTATTGCCATAATAAAATTGCCATAGTAACTGGACAAATCCACAGTAAAAATGTGGCGGATGGAACCCTCTGGAGGGGTGTGTGCAATGCAGTGCTTGTGCAACTGAATGTGGCAGCTCTGCATGTCACTGTTTATTTACCTACCAATCAACATTCCATTTTTCCTACCAGACTTATTACAGACGGTGAGATTTTAACTCAGCCCTCACTTCCATCACCCCAACTCCCAGCACGGTTGTATCATGATTCTGGTGACCTCTGCAACTTCCAGGAAGAACCTTACACCTCCTTTCTTGTTGCAAAAGTCATAGGTGCCATCTCTTATGCGATGAGGATATTTGCAGTCCCTCTTCCCTCCTCCCCTTCTACGTCAGCAGTACTTGTCCTTTTACAGCGACAAAGATGATGGGATTAAAGTTCTGTAACTATAGTTAAGGCTCCCACCATATGCCTAGACATTGATTCCAAAAATCGAAAACAATAAACATGTATGTAAAACTGTTAACTGCAAGGCCGGCCCGGTGGCGCAAGCGGTTAAGTGCGCGCGCTCTGCTGCGGCGGCCCGGGGTTCGCTGGTTCTGATCCCGGGCGCACACCGACGCACTGCTTGGCAAGCCATGCTGTGGCGGCGTCCCATATAAAGTGGAGGAAGATGGGCACAGATGTTAGCCCAGGGCTGTCTTCCTCAGCAAAAAAAGAGGAGGATTGGCGGATGTTAGCACAGGGCTGATCTCCTCACACACAAAAAAAAAAAACAAAAAAACTGTTAACTGCACAACCAAGGACTGTGACAGGACTGCATCTTATAATCTCTGATCCAATATCACAACCTCTGTGCCAAAGAAGCATATTCCTGGAGTGAAGTCTGGTGTTTTGTCATTTTACTTGCTACCAATTGCATTTACTATAACCTAACGTTTTCCACTCTCACAATCATTCCACCTCCATCACTTCTCCTCATTTCCTGGGGAACTCCGTGGTTCTCCATCTTCTTCTTCCAACCTGGACTGGCTACACAGCTGAGACCTAACATCATGCCCTCCTAGACTGGACACACTGCTCTGCTGGATGCCACGTTTTCTCTTTTTTGGTTTATTCCTTCTCTTTGCAACACCTGCTTAAGTAACTCCTTCAAGGTGCGTGGAGGATACATATTCTGAATTCTTGCATGTCTAAGATATCTTTATTCAGCCTTCACACTTGACTAATAGTTTGGCTGGGTATAGAATTCTGAGTTGAAAATAATTTTCCCTTAAAACTGTGAAGGTATTGCTCCACAGGCTTTGGCCTCTAGCGCTGCAGATGGGAAGTCTGATGTCCCGCTGATTCTTTGGCAACTGATGTTTGTTTTCATTTCACTTTGTATTCTTTTTTTCCTTCATGAAAGGTTATAGAAACTTTCCCTTCTCCTTAGTGTTCTAAAGTATCATAATGATATATTTAGGATTTTTTAAAAAATTGCTCTTGCTTAGCACTCAGTGGGCCCTTTCAATCTGGAAACTCATGTCCTTCAGCACTGAGACATTTTCTTAATATTTTCCTCCTCTCTACTTTTTTTAGTCTCTTTATGGCATTCTAATGCCAGCTGCTGAACCTTCTGAGTCAATCCTTTATGTCTCTCATATTTTCTCTCTTATATTTTTAACAGTCTCTTCCTGCCTTCTTGAGAAAGAAATTCCATTAGAGTAACACGCCTGGCTCTCTCCATCCCCTTACTCATTTCTCCCCAGGGAAGGAGAAGTGACTTATCCAACTGGTGAGTTTAGAGAAAAGATCAGGGTTGTGAACCTGGGTTCCTTCTCTTTGGGGATATGCCAACCTGTGGAGAAGATGAGTTATGATCAGCTCCTACCCTCCAGCAAGGGACTCCCTGCAGGGGCCCCACTGCACAGCCCGGGACAGGGTGAGTAAGTCTGCCCAGTTCAGGGGTGGATTGCTAGGAAGCACTTTGAAGATTTGAAGCTACATCCTTCAGTGCAACTTCTTTTCAGTAGTGCAACAGACGTTTTTACTCCATCTATCTGCCTCCTTTGTCCATTTTTCAGTTGGTTTCAAACTCAGGTGGGAAAGAGGAATGGTGTTTATGGATTTCCTTAAGCTCCATTCGTCTTTTTGGCTTTTTATTTTACTTTCTGGGAGATTTCTTTGGCTTTTTCTTCTAAGTTCTTTCCTCTTCTCTAGTTGTCACTTTTTTAAACCATCCATTCTTGTTGTTTATAGATGTTAATATCTCCTTGAATCTCTGTGAGGAGACTAATCAGGCTTTTAAAAAATTCTCTTCTCATCCCTGAATTATTGCTTTTATTCCTTGGTCATTTTTCCTACAATTTTTGGTCTTTCTCTTTTATGCTACTGAATTTAATCAGATATATAGTAATCCTTAGACAGTCTCTTCATATTTAAGAATGAAGTCATAAAAAGGCAGTTAGGAACTCTGGTTGTATGGGTGGGGCTTGTGGACCAGAGAGGTTTGCTTTCTGGTGAGTAGGTAGGACAGTGGCTATCATGCTGGAGACTCTAACTCCGGAAAGTTTGGAAGGTTACACGCTGGACTTCAGGAGTTCTGCTCAGGGTGGAGGGGAGGCAGTGGGTGCAGAATTCCATCTCTTAATGGATAGAGATTAATTCTCTTAATGTCAGTTAATCCCGATTCTCAGGCCTGTGTGTCTCTCCAGTGCTCATTTGTATCTGAAATTTTCTTAGGGCATCTTGGTTTCCACTTTTGGCTGTTGCCTCTTCTGCTTTTACTTTTTGCCCATCTGCTTCCATCCTTCTAGACCAAGGCTTATCCATCCTTCTTTATCAGTTACAATTTCTTCATTTGCTTTCCACTTTCCAGAAATTGGATGAGCTCTCTCAATTTTTTGACCATTCTCTTTATTGTTGATTTAAACCATTTTTATCCCATTACCATAACTTTAATGAGGTTTTAGGGAGGAAGAGGTGAAATAGTACGTGCCCTGTCCACAGCCTTGAGTCCATTTGCGTGTGAAATGGTCTGGAAGGAGACAAGGATTGTCAGGGAGGAAACATTCTCATTTTACGATAGACATTTTTGCACTGCTCAATTTCTTACTTTCATTTGTGCAAGTGCTGTTTCTACAACAGAAAGACAGAACACGAGGAAGAATCCATTACGATGACTTGCTGTCTCTCTCCAGTGTGTGATGCCGAGCGCTTCTTCCAGAAACTTAGGCTGTAGCCCATGACACAGTGGATCCTGTTTTCTATTTTGTCTCTTGAATTTCTTCTAAAGGGTCTCTTGTTCTACTTCCTTCTTCTTTGACTCTTCAAGTAGGCTGCTGTCAAGATTCCATTTCAGCCTTCTCATGCTCCTCTTTTCACATCTCACAGCCCTTGTGGTTTTATATCACCAGACTGGCCAGCACAATCCTTCATAAACCCCTCTCCCCACACCATTTGCTTAATCCCATCTAATGATTACTCTGTGGCGTCAATAAGTACTTGTTCATTTGACATGACTACTTTAAAAAAGACAAATTTGACTGCTAGGGATAACAGTACTCTTTTGGTGTTTAGCCTCATAGAAACCATTTTTAGTATGTAATGGTTGTAATTACATAAATAATATGGAACTTTTCTCAATAAAGAAATCTTCAATAAGCTCATAATTGTTTCAGTGCTAAAATTGTAACAGATTTTTGATGGCCCTAAATCTTTGATTTTGAGCATTTTAAGCTTTCAAGTCTGCAGAAGCTATTTTCTATTCTTAGAATTTAAGAAACATAAATATTAGCATTCTATACCACAGAAACATAAGTCTAAATGTTAAAAAAAAGAAAAAGTTATGGAAGAAGGAAATACATGCATTGTGTAGGCTAGAGAAATTCTATTTTATATTTATCTGCCCCAACTTCCTGAAGCATAATGTTGAGGCATAACATTCATTAGGGTCTTACCCTATGTCAAACCATGCTAAACATGTTATCTTCATCATTTTGCTTAATGCATACAAGCATTTTATATTTACTATTTTATTTAATCCACACAAGCACACAAGGTATATACTATTTTCATCCCCATTTTACAGATGCAGATGTTGAGACACCTAGAGGCTGAGGACCTTGAGCTAGGTCTCGCCGGCAGTGTGGCGGAGGCAGGATGTAACCCAAGCCTGTCTGACACCAAGTTGGCACCTTAAATCATTCTGCCACTGTTTCTGATACTGGGGTTTGCCAAGCCCTGGGGTTCATATTCTCTGGGTTCAGTGGGTTCTATAAAAGTTTTTATACTTAGTGGTTGCACATCTAGTTAGTCTACAAAAAATTATTTTTCCAGTTATAAAGACAAACTGCTGTCAGGGAGAATGAAATTTTGGTTTCTTAAGTCAGCTTTTCTGAAGAATGCCAGGGTGTCTTTGGAAGACTTCTTTGCAGAACATGAGAATTTTTTTCTTGTAGGTACCTGCATTTTGCTAAGTTTACAAATGGCAAGAGTATCATGCCATACCGATACTCTTCCTATCAGAAAAAGGGCAATTCACCTTATACTGTGTGAAATATATGGTAACTTAACAACTGACCTTGCCTTAGAAATCCTACTTAGAATTTATTTTAGGTCCTTATATGCTGTATTTTAACTAAATTATTTAGTTAAACTTGAGCATTCAAAGAAATGTGAGTACTTCGCTTTTTAGTTGGGTGTATGCCACAAATCAACTAACATATTTCTGGTCCTATATCAGTTTTCCTAAGGGAAACACATATTAAAAACATATTATTTAATTTTCAGATGCTGGTTTAAAGCCAAGTACATTTATTAACAATTAAATCCTTTTGACAGGTCCACATCTCTAAGAGTTACTGAAAATCAGACCAACTTACATCTTTCAAACATACACGCTCTGGAACTAGGAAAACAAGGAATATTTATTAGCAAACTGTGCAGTTGGTTTGCTTATGCAATCATTTATTAAATAAGACACTGTGATTTCTCGAGCACTGTCACTCTTTATAAAAAGTACTGGGGCCGGCCCGGTGGCGCAAGCGGTTAAGTGCGCGCGCTCTGCTACGGTGGCCCGGGGTTCGCTAGTTTGGATCCCGGGCGCGCACCGACGCACCGCTTGGCAAGCCATGCTGTGGTGGTGTCCCATATAAAGTGGAGGAAGATGGGCACGGATGTTAGCCCAGGGCCAGTCTTCCTCAGCAAAAAAAAGAGGAGGATTGGCAGATGTTAGCACAGGGCTGATCTTCCTCACACACACAAAAAATAAACAAAAAAAATAAAATAAAAAGAGTACTGCGGGTGGGCTTAGCTAGGAAATATAAAGTGTGGAATTCATATTTGTGGAATTCAAGGACATTGCCATGACTACCCATACATTTAATAATTCTTATTGACTAATGAGGCTAGTCTAAAAAACATTTTCTATGAATAATAGAACTTTACATGGAACTGTAATAATTTTGTTAAGAGTTATTCTCTGCTTTGGGACTTTAATTCTGGTTAGTTTTTGATTCATATGCTATATAAAGGTCTATACTATCAAGCACATATTATTTTTGGGTCCAACAAGACAGGTGAGACTGGCAGAACTGACCTAATTTTTCAAAATGCATTTAATTTTATGAACTAAGGAGACCAATCAGAAAACAAGTATCTACTAAGTGAAAGTTATAGCTCATAAAGATGCTCAACATCAAGTTTAGGGAGGGTTAGGATGAATAGGAGGTTAAAGCAATCTGGCTCTGTAGTTCAGTTCAGTTTTATCATTTTTTTTTCTATTGATATTCCTTTTTAAGAGTGATTTCTTTTTAATCATGTCCAGTTCTCTTGGTTCAGACCCATTATTTATTATTTATCTTAAATGGCATCACAGGATCTATTCTTGGGAGTCTTCATTAGGCCTGAGATTTACTTGCCTGTAAGGCTGGGCTTATCTATTTCTGTTGACTTTGGAGGTGTTTCCTGTAGAAAGAACTTAGAATCTTCTGCTTTGTCCCAGTGCCCCTGTGGGCCGAGCTCGGGGGCAGGTCCTAGCTCTCCCTGGCACTGACCTTGAGTGGTGCTGGTTTGGGCAGGGCGTGGAGCTAGAAACTCTGGATCCCCTCACTGTCCATACTTCTCCCATATAAAAATACAGGATGCCAAGTTAAGTTTTAATTTCAACCAGCAAATAAATTCACTTTGTTTGCTAATTCTGGCTACCTTATCATAGACCTTGGTCTCTACATATGCAAAATGTGGATAATCATGGTACCTACCTCTTAGGCTTGCTTAAAACCTGGTGCATATGTGTATATATTTTATGTAGCAATCCTTGTTAGGTAACCTGTCTAAGGTCATGCTCAAGTGTTAGAGCAGGTGTTCTGATTGCAAACCCCAGCCTCCATATATTACCTCAGTCAAGATGACGTCAACAGCTAAGAACCCCTAATGAGTAAAGTAGCCAATAATAAGTAAACATTATGTTAAAAATATAAATATCAGGCCGGCCTGGTGGTGTAGTGGTTAAGTTCACGTGCTCCTTTTTGGTGGCCTGGGGTTTGTGGGTTTGGATCTGGGTGCAGACCTACACACCACTCATCAGGCCATGCTGTGGCAGTGTCCCACATACAAAAAATAGAGGAACACTGGCACAGATGTTAGCTCTGGGACAGTCTTCCTCAAGCAAAAAGAGGAAGACTGGCACAGATATTAGCTCAGGGACAATCTTCCTCACCAAAATAGATAAATAAATAAATAAATAAATAAATAAATAAATAAATAAATAATCAACACAGTTGCCATATGCTAATTTTTATTAATAAACACCAGGAAGCTTACTATCTATGTTTGTCTTTATATGTATATTTAGGGCTAAAAATAAAATTCAGGGAGGTATAAATTTCCCATAATTTTCCTAGTAAATCTATTTTAAGTTAATTCAAACATATTACAGAAGATTTGAACTTTGAAATCTACTACTCTTTCAAAGTGGACTCTAGAGAAATTAACAATGCATCAAAATAGAACTTAAGTATTTAATTTCCCCCATCCCTTCCTATTGCTTCACAGAGACATCCAAATATCTCAGCACAGCCTTCAAGGCTCACCGGATCTGGCCGAGACTTGAATTTGTAGCCTCAGCTCCTATTAATTCTCAGTCATGAGCTCCACGCTAGAGCCCTCATCATTCCTTAATTTTGATGTTCTTTCTGCTCCAATATCTTTCTTTGCCTTGTAGTTCCTTCGTCCTGGAAAGCGTTTTCCCTATCTCAGTCATTGGAAATCTTTATCTCCAGCTCAAACACCCCGTTCTTTTATGACACAGCCTTTCTCTCCTCAGCTAACTGGCCCTTTGGCTGATTTTTCTATTGTACCACCTAGCACAGAGCTTGCCTCCCAGTTGTATTTCACTTGTCTCCCTGACTAAAATTTAGTTTCTTGTGGTCAGGGGCTTCTCTGTCTTAGTCTTTTCCACATATGACTTAGTACCAAAAACAGTGCTTTTCCCAAAGTAATTCCTTAATAAATTATCTGTTGAACCAAATTTAGTCCAATAGCACACAAGAATAGTTCTCTTAAACTTATAGTGCCATTAGTTGAAATTTGGTGAATGCACCAAATAAGGCTAAGTTGCTTTGGGCATACTCAAAATGACTAGCAGTTGTGTTTTGGGCATTTAAAACAATGTTTTCCTTGTTGTTAAAAACTAATACGTATTCATTTTAGAAAATTTGTAAAATAAAGACACACACAAAGGGAAAAAAATCATCAGTAAACTACCTTCCAAGGGCAGCTACTGCTGCTTTTTTTTTTTAAATACAGAAATATTGTGTGTGTGTGTTTTTCTCAGAAATTCTCAACAGAGACAACATGGAAAGGTAGATAAGGACCCAAGGGTGAACACAACTGGGTTTGAACCACCACGCCCAGCACTTTATGATCATGTGACCCTGGGTTAGTCACTTCATCCCTGAGACCCAGTTTCTCATCTGAAAAATAGGAATACTAATACTGTTTTTTATTCCTGTCGGAGTTTTTGGAAGATCAAATTACAAAACATTTGACAGTATTTTCTACATTAGCAAATACCGTATGCCTATTTTTTATGAGGATGTTAAACTGTACTGAAGATGAGTCTATGGACACATGGAGCAATCAGATTGAATCCTAAGTAGGAGTTCAAATTGGATTTGTGCCTATCTCTATTACCTAAGTTGCAGATAATCTTCACTTCACTCAAGGGAAAGGAACTAACTTCTATTGAGCACCAACCACATGCCAGGTCCTATGCTATTTGCCTTATACCTGTCTTAACCCCGGCACCGTATGATACCCGTTTACATATGAGAGAGCCTGAGATTCATGAGCAAAGCCACTAGCATTGCAAGATTAAAAATAAGGTGGGTCTCATTTCAAATGCCATGTTCTATCTTCACTGTAGTAAGAGATAGCTTTTAGGGAAAGTATTTTTATGGAATTTCTCTTATTCTTATTATGGAAATGTCCAGTGATTGACGGGCAGTATTTGATTGGATACATGGATTATTTTGATAGAGATTCTCTTAGGAAAGGTAAAAGAAGTTGTGATTATTTTATCTTGAGGAAAGAGTGGACTTATTTAAAAGCCATTTTCAAGCTCCTGAAAGGGAACAAATGGTGAATATCAACCAAGTACCTTTCCCTTGTAATTTACCTAAACCTAACTTAAAATATACTTTAGAAGTTTTCATAGGATGGCTTCTTTAGACCTAAAATAGACTGCTGAGAGAAGCTGTGGAATGTCTTTCTTGATAGAACATTTGTATTGAACAAGGTAGATTTATGTTTTTAGGACTTATTAATAGTCCTATTTGGAGGTAGAAAACTAGACTGAATCAAAGATGAGTTTCAAGGAAACATGAAGGAAGAAACACCATTACAAATTCTGCTGAAGCTGTGATTAAAATAAAATATAACAGCACAGAAGATCTAAAATGATATTACAGTACAGAGACACATGAGGGTGCTCTAACCAGCTGCTATAATAAATGAATTAAACTGCTCAAATATTAGGGAAAAATTAAGGCCTGTTGTAAATGGCAGTGTTGAATTCCGATTTGTAGCGCTGGCTAAACAGAACTACCTTGGAATAGATGGTTTTTCTTTTAAAAATGTGTTGGTTTCCCCCCACCCCCCACTTTAAAAAGTAGAAGAAGTTCATATTGGATGATTTGGGAAATAGTCAAAAGCACAAAGAAGAAATAAAAATGAACTAATGTTGCTGTCAGCCCTAGGAGGCTGGGGTTTTCTAGAGCCAGCGTGGTTGGAGGCTTAGCTCAGGAGCCCTGCCTTCAAACACAAGCCCAGCCTGTTCTCATTTTGATTCCACAGACCTTCTGCTGGTACGAAGGGGGAGTAGAGACTGGGGGTCTAATGACCGCAAGAAGAGAATTAGAGACGCATGTTTATCTCAATACATTTACTCTCGTTAAAGTTCATATTCACTGACATCATGCATCTCCTTGAAAAAGTCTGCCCACCCACCATTAATTAAAGCCACATTTAAAAAAGTCAGTGTGTGCACTTTTATTCCAATCAAAAGTAGCCTCCTCAGTTTTGCAGAGTAGGCAGGAGAATATCTGAGGCCTGACAGCTGTTCACCTCTACACAGTGAGGAATCATGTGACTTCCATGAAAAGTCATGTTTATTCAGAGCCTACAATATAATAATTAAGATCTATTGTCTTGAAGAGTTGAAACATTGAATATCTAATGACCTATTAAGCAAAATTAACATTTATTTTGATGAGTCAACATTCTTTTGGATACAATGTATGACCATATGCCTTTATCTTTACAAATAATCAGAGATCTAATTATATATCCTGCTTGAATAATTAAGCAGCACACTCTTATCAAAGACACCACACTTTATAACTTATACATGTGGTATCAATGTCAAAACAAAGGTCAATGTAAATCTTTCTTTATCCAAATGATTGCATAAACAGTAATTACCAATAGTTGTAGGATTGCACAACCATAGTCTATATTCTTGGCAGTAGTCACTATAAGTTCATAAACTCATGAAAATAAGGGATGTTGATTTTTAAAGTTCAAGGAAGGTATTATTTGTAAACAGTTCAGGTCACACTCATCTTATTCCATGTGCTAAGCAAGAGTTCTTTCCTTCCAACCTCCTTTAAATGAGATTTGTTCTCTCCAAGAGCCTAGTAAAAGAGTTTTCATCCAAACAGATCTGCATTCTTTTCTATTCTTTTTCCTATTAAAGCCCCCCTGGGGACCTTTCAATTTTATGCTGATCTTTCTTTATATGTTAATATCAAGCACATTTTTATTTGTGTTGATAAAAGACAAATTATGGTTATCTCTTCTCATTGGCAATTAGATTATTCTAAAATGGTTCTGACTAAGTATTTGAGTAGCCCAGCCAGTTTATGCTTTTTACACAAAGGCGTAATGTGCAGTATTCAGATTCTCTAGTTATTCTGGCCATGCCACCATGCAGAAAGACATGGCTCATCAATGGATCTGAACACTGGCATTGAGATGGTTTAATCCTAGGCCAAAGCACCCCTGGGCTGTGAGTTGAAACCTGAGTTCTAATCCTGACTTTTCCACTGACTTTCCATGTGATCTTGAGCACCTGAGGGCCTGTTTCCTCATCTAACAAATGGGGGTTAGGGACTGAATACTGACCAGATACCCACAGCTCAGGAGGTCAGTCAGGACTAGAACTTAAGGAGCCAGAGTACCCCTTTGGGCCATGTCTTCCCCTGGTCCACTTACTCATCTAGTACCAGAAACCACAAGGTGGGGCTTTTGTGAGTGAGAGCTGGGTCTGGTTCTAAAAAGAGCATCCCTGAATCTAGAAGCAGCCAATAAGCCATGCCTGGTGAGGTGCTTTCATAAGTTTGAGAGAAGATGTTCTGGGTCTTGATATCTCTTAGATACAAGCATTCAATTCCCATTGGTATGTGGGATGAAGCACTATCTTCACCCACAGATTATATCTTCTGTCTAGATGATACAGTATCCAGAGCGACCATAAAACACTTGAGTCTACACAATGCCAAAAGCAATGGGTGGAGTCCTTCAGCTCAGCTGTGGGAAGGAAGGTGGAGAGTGGGTGTGGATATTTCAACCCAGTTGGTGGTATTCTTTAAAAGAAACAGCTCTGGGCTGGGGAACAGTGGGAAGTTGTGACTATATAGCATTTTGTCAACTCTAGGGAAACTTAAGCTCAGCTTAAGTGATTTACAAAGCCATGCAATCTACAAAATGAGCACCGTTGCAGTCCATACCTTCCTGCCAGCTCTGTTGTTGTGAAGATTCATCAGGGCTCTGGCGTCCTTTCCTTTCCTTTCCTTGGCATCCACAAACGCTCTGGCAAATTTGATCCCATAGTCAATGTTATCACTGCAGCCACCCCAATCGAAAGTGCCCTTGCTGTCCTTGGCGGTTCCTTTCTTCTTTGGATCACAGGAACAGGATTTTAATTCCCCTTGGCTACAGGCCCTGGTGATGGCAAATACAACTCCAGCTGAGGAGATGGCGTAAACAAAGGCAGATTCCCGACTACCTGAAACAAAAATGCTTTTCTTAAAAGTGGTCTGGAATTGCTAGTTCTGCACATGATGGCTGTTGAATACTTGCTCTGCCTCTGACATACTTCGCCACTAGACAGAAAGGCACTGGTGTTCTTGAAGGCTTCTTTTCTGGAGCCAAGGTTCTTTCTTTAATATGAACCACCTCCATCTTATGTAAGCTTTCGTCAATTTAGATATCTGTATGACAGCTATCTTTAAAGAACATATATAGACTGTAAAAGAAAATGCAGCAAAAGCCTGCCTTCCCCAGCTCCTGGCTTCACATTAGTCTCATACGTGTGCTTTGCTTTAACCTCGAATCCTACATGCCCTAAAAGAGAGGAACGGAACATCTCTAGGCCTTGGTTTCTTTATCTGTAACATACAGCCTGAATTCCATATTGTGGCATTCATGCTACTACAGCTCCCTTTGAAAACACCTTCCAAACCTCCAGGCATTACTGAGGATGCTCATATGCTTTTAAATGATTGAGATCGAAATACTGAACTCAAAGAAATTAAGGGCTGAGGTGGGAAGAGAATTCAGACAGTAACCAGCCCTGTGTGCACGTTAACACCAGAGAGCTTTGGCTTGGCATCAACTTTCACAAGTAATTGAGAGATTGTTGAAGGCAATATGCAATATCCTTGAGTTACATACTACGTCTAACTATTAAGGTGAATTTACTTTCTTCTGGAACACCTGCACTAATCACTGGTATTGGGTAAAAGACAGTGAAAAGCTTTTCTTTGGTTTTTCTGGAAGGAAACAAATTTACCGCCTATAATTAGACTTGGGCAAGAACCCTTTGGGGTGCTTTCTTAGAATTGTTCTTTATTAGAGCACAGGCTACTTTCACTTACAGGCTGAAAGGTACATATTTCAGTGCAATAACTACATTAAATTATTTTAATAATCTGTAGTAACTCATAACACGGTGTTGTGGTATAGTGACAGATATAAGGCTCTTTAGGGTCCATGTGCACCTCATTTTTCAAGTGGGGCTGTATTTCATTGTTATTAGCATGCCTTTTTATTAATGGTTGCTGCAGCAAATATATTAACAATCAAAATAGAAGCTGAACAACCTAATGCCAATGCAAGGCAGACAACGGAGAGCCATTTGGTGATTCAATATGTCAAGACGAGTGTGACTTTTTGAACCACACAGCTGGGAGAACAAACCACCTTTTTGCATCGAAGTGCTGCTTGTTTCCGTTTGTCATTCAGTGCTAAAATTTATTATACGTCCCTTGCAATATTTGCTCTGCCAGCCTCATTATTAAAAATCAGGAAAACATATCTACACCATATTAAACGGCACTTACCTCAGCCTTCAAAAAACATCTCCCCCGAAACCTCTAACCATCAAAAAAGGAATCAGTCATGCCCTGTAGTTAGGTAAAATCAATTATATGAATATTTGCCACAGGTAGCAGGTAGCACTCTCCAGAGAGAAATGTGATGGTCATGGGAGCTGTTTTAAAGAGTCCTACATCATATTATAAGGATCACAGATTTTCTAAGTGGAATTGAGATGTTTTATGAAAGATGGTGACTAATAGATGCTAATGTGGCTTAGTCTCAGGTAGTGGCTTTCAGATAAATAAATTTTTATTATACCCATTTTACAGTTTAGGGAAAAGACCTTGTCCACAGTTACCCCACTGATCTGTTAAAGCCTGGTTTGGGATTGGAGTTCAATGCCCACATTTAGAGATATCATATAGGGGAAAATTTCCAAATGATTTATGTATTTAGCACTGGTCTTATTTTTAAGGAGAAGGAAGAGAAATTTTATGAGGTGGTCTTTTAGGGGAAAGGTATGGAAGATGTGGATGCCAGAATGTCAGTGACCAGACAGTATTTTGAAAGTATTAGAGGAATAAATTGTCTAGGCACAGAATTCATCCTGGTGTAACCTGCAAACAATTACATTAACTTGTTGGCTGAAAGAAGAAAAATCACTTAAAGTCTGCTATATTTCAGAAATAATTTTCAAAGCAAAAATATCTCCTTTCTAAATATTAGTCACTTATTATTCAAACCCATGAATAAATAGCTAGATGTTTGTTTATTTATTTAAATGAAAAATTTAGCACATTGACTGACTTTTCATTTACCTCTAGATGTTTTGGTATCACATAGATATAGCCTTAAGATGTTTTCAGTTAAGTGTCTTAGATGAATCACGAAAATGCTATGTGTGAAATAGTAGCACATTTCAAGAGTTGGCTTTGGAACAAAACAAATTTTGATCTTAGGCCTCTTCTTAGAAAAACTGATTCTTTTTAAAGCCATCACAATATGAAACCAAATCCAAACATAAATGGTAATATTTATACTTTCTGATGTATTACTATTGAAGTTTCATTAATTTTTGGATTGAGATAAGTCAGGCAATGTCTATTAAGCGCATAGGTAGAGTTTTTGTTTGGCGTGGCAGATTGTTACTTGGGAGGGCAAAACACTAGAAGCAGGCTTTCTGGAAAGTTATGGATTGTTCAACTCTTTTAAAATGCTCGCTTTTTTTTTTTTGACATTTACAAGGATGAGACCTAATCACCTTTTCGTTTTTTAAGGCTCATTCTAGAATTCCGGAGATGTATTCTTACAGGAATATTTTTGGGTTTACTAGTTCTGTCTTCAAGTTTCTCTGCCTGTGACTGGTGATAGTCTGTTGAGTGAGCGAATTACAAATGTTCCTAAAAATTGTTCTCACTCTAGTTCTCTGAAGCAAAAGAGGCAAATGTTCTCCATTTCTCTACAACTACAGGCTATGTTAGTAACTTTATGTTCTCCCTATAAATGGTGTTGCCCTTTGCCTTTCCTATTCATCTATAAGGACACTGAGGTTTCCTGAGGTTTCCATACCTTCGAGTTTCACAACTCTAAGATGTGAATTTCCCTCCAAGCAATTAATTGTAAAAACCTTTGGAGAGCTTCATTGGAATTTCATGATTATTTCCAGGATAAGCTACCTTAGGCCAAATTCAGCACTCCCATAAGCAATACAAAATCATCACTGACAGTCACAGGAGTTTACATAAATGTCCAGGAAGAAATCTGGCCTTCTGTGAAGAATGGAAAGAAATTGTGTAGCATGAGTGTTTAAAGTTTTGAGTACTTTGGCAAAGCATTCAGCTTCATCTGAAAAAACTCTGAAGGAACTACAAGTTAGAATCTCTTATTTACCTGAGACCTAAATTCAAACTAGTTCAGTTTCCTCTAGTTCTAACCTTTTCCCTCCCAGCAACTCTACAGCTCTGAAGAAACAACATTGCCAAGATTTAGTTACAGTATTTTATGAATGAATCCCCAGCTTTGGCAGATATACTATCTTTAGGATCAGTGGTCAAAATTGCTTCCTTTGATTTGTGATCTAAGGGGTTTTTGGTTTTTTTTTTCAATCTGGAGACATCTTAATGGATGTCCATAGACAGAATCTAGAAGTGATCATTTTGTAAATGAGAAGTGCACTTGTTATCATTGGAAAATGGTTGTGAGCACTTTGAAAAGGAAAAATCCTGATACATTTTAAACACCAAGAGACGGTACATAATCTATCCAAAGATTACTTGTGCTGGATATTTGCAAACTCTCTTTGACAAGGTCCAGCACTTTAATTGATTCACTGGTCAGCTAATCTAGGTGAAGTCTTAAAATTCCATGTAGCTGAAATTTACTATTAACCTTTCAATAATTTGCGATGTCATATCGAAACTCCAAAAGGAATGCAGAAGAATATGGTTCTCAAACTGGAGAATAAAATTGCAGAATATCGCAGTAAATTAACTTTAGGGATACACTAAGAGTGAGAGTACTACGCCCTTGGGGGATTTTAGAAACATTCAGTTATGCATTTGGCCTCATAAAACCCTAGGGCTGTGATGATTACATGATAGAAACACCCTCTGTTAAGCATTACCAAGTGCACAGTCTGGATGATTTTCTTAGGAATAGAGGGGTGGGCAAAAACAAGTGTAAAGCTTCCTGTTTCTGGGGTTTGCACAGAAACTTATGTTTTCAGTCAGATTTCCCAGTAGCAAATGGGCCGTGCTACTTCTTAAAGAATGTTAATAATACTGCCAGGTTAAGGGATAGATATTTTTGAAAATCTGATTTTCAGTTAATTTTCTGATTGTATACCAACTAGTGAGCTACTTCCCATATTCAGAACTTTTAATAAGTTTATTAGTGTTTAATGCTCTTTGCAAGTAAAAAAAAAAAAAGACAAAAAAGTCTATTCATGGTTTTCACCTCTACTCTCCATAAAAATCCTTCTACCTAAAATGTAGCTGGAAGATAACAGGCATTCATTACAAGTTCATCCATCCATTGAATGAATGAATGGTGCCTGCAATAAGTGGTAAACAAGGTACCAAGCAAGGTGCATGGAAGACAGGCTAGTCCCTGCCTTACAGAATTTACAATTCTACTGAAAAAAATGTTGAATTTACACAGAGAGTGACCCAAGGCTGAGTAGCTGAATGGGAGGTTAAAGGTGGTGGGCAAAGATTTGTCTCTGTTTCTTAATAAACACTTAGGTGGTGTTTTTGTAATAATGACCATCTTTGGCCCATAAAAGATTGGGGCAATCCATCCTGATCTGCTCAAATCCTTCTGAAAGGTTGAAGTCCCAGAGAGAAGAGTAAAAAAAAGTCAAAAGAGCCCTCTGGCTGTTTCCTTCTTTTTCCTAGGGACAAAATCTGAACCTGGAGAGACAGGCGGAGTTGTGACATGACATGACGGACAGAGCAAAGAGTAAAAAGACACCAGCCTGGGGCACTACATCCTAATCTACATCTGGCCTCCTGCAAAACTGTAGAAAATTTCTTTGATTTCCTCTAGTCCTCATCTGTAAAATAGAGACAATGCCACCCAAGAGAACAAGCTTCTGACTGGATAAAATGCAAGAAAAGATGAGCAGGGACTTTGAAGACCCAGTAAGGGGCGGTGTGTATGAGGGGAGAGCCCGTGGAGCTGCGTGAAGGTGGGAGACTTACTTCGGAGCAGGACCCTGCCGAAGAGGCTGTGATCCCTGTCCAGGGTGTTGCAGTTCCAGCGGTGCTGGCGGAACTGATGCTGGCACTCTGCTGTCCACTCCGCCACGCCCAGGCCAATGGCACGCATCACGTCTGGGTGTCGGTGGCACAGCTGCCGCTGGCGGCTCACCAGGCCTGGCACGTTGTCACACATCACCCTGGAGGAGCCACCTGTAGCTCTCATGTACCTGGGAAGGGCCAGCACAGAGGTGAGGACACTGGGAATAGAGGGGCCTGCTGCCGTGATTCCTGGGAAACTGAAGAGTTCAAAACATGTTTCAAGTCTGAATTCCTTATCCTTTTGGGGATATTAGAAAGCAAAAGTTATTTAATTTTAGTCCAGGGGAGAAGTGGTATGGCAGGCCTGGTGAGTGAACTAGTAGAAGCCTCCCTCCAATGGAGTAATGACTGTCTCTTGGACATGAAGCCAGGGCCACCAGATGATGCTCTAGCCAGGGTGGTAGAGGCAAGGTCTGCAGTCAGGGGATGGAATGAGGTGGGAGGGGCAACATGTTTTGGGAAGAATGCCTCAAAGATTTTTCCCAAGAAGGCTCTGATCTCAGTGACACAATATGTCTGGACTTGGCTTTGGAGGAAGCTGACCTTTAGACGCTTCTTGCTCCCATTTATTTGACCTAATGTTTAAGTATCTTAGGAAACTGTCTGTATCTGTCTAATCAACACCTGCTGGTATCTGATGGTATCTCCTCACAGACATGCTGTTCTTTCCTTACCAAAGAATCCTTTAAATATTTCCATTTTCCAGCTCTTTTTGGCTTTTATAGAGAACTTTTGGAAAAAATTCTTTCTATTGTTATTAAGGACACTAAATGTTTGGAAGAATCAAACAGTGTTATAGCTCCATAAAGTACTTTTGAAAAGAAACTTTAACAAAAAATTACATCATCATCTCTACCCAGATGTTCTCTATTAGTTGTGAAATGTTTAGAAAGGTACCTTTTATATAACCCAAGCTGCCATAGGTGTCTTTTGAAGCGATCAAACAAGGAGAATGTCTTTTTCTTGTATTTTCATTATTTTATATGATCATAAAATCGTTACAGCTGTGACTTCCAAAAAATATATTTAAATGACAGCTGAGAGACAATGTGACAAAAAGCCTGGGCAATAAATAATGTTTATACACCCATGGAAACAGAAATAGTCATTTTATTGAAAAATGGTCACTCTGATAAATCAATCTTTGATCCTGTCAGCAGTGTCAAGGCTAAACACCTTCCTGTTCAAAGCGGCTTAGAAGGATTGAACCCCTCTTCCCATCAACGCTTTGCCTTGCTCCTTTGAAGAGCTCCAGTGTCTTCCTGAAGTTCCCTGCTCTAGTCTTTCATTTGGCTGAGACTCCTTACTTTTCCCAGATTCTTTAAAAAGCCCACGACAACAGGTCTTTCTGAATCAGTACTTTAATACCTGACGGAAAGCTTTAGGTGCAAGGACGTCACAGAGCTCTCAACTCCATCTCTTTTCAAGATCAGGAGGTGGAGATGGAGAAGAGTTGCTGGGGGGGGAGAGCATCTTCCTTTGGAACTTTTAACCATAAGACCTGTTACTATCAATGTTCCTTCACTATGCAAAATAAATCGCAGATCAACATACAAAGGACAGTAGCAAAGTTACTCCTTGGGGTGACGGTGATTTTAAACGGGGTAACATCTTAGAGTCCCGGGGTCTGGAGCTTCGCATTAAGGCGGTAGTCTCTACCTGGAGGCAGCAAACGGTTCTTCCGCCCCACTGGGGTGAAGCATTAGGAATGTGGAAGGACGGGAAATAGTGCAAAATCACACGCTTTGTGGTGTACAGCTCCTGACTGCCTGAATTGGCCCGTCGGTTATCTTGAGGCAATTTTTTGGGGGGAGGAACGAAGGATGGGGGAGACGGTTGTAGTTTTCAAGGTGAATTCTCTGTCTTACACACACACACACACACACACACACACACACACACGTCTGTGCTAGAGAGCTAGAGACCCGGCTAGCGCGTCTCTCAATGGGATAAGAAATTGGCTGATTTTGCTGTCGCTCAGCTGGATCCAAATAAACCAGACATCTGAGCTCTCATTTGAGGGGTAATGTGGGGTTTTTTAGAGTTGTCAAAGCTGGAACAGACTCCCGAGGAAAAGCGAAGGGGCTCAGGATGGGGAGATGAGAGAGGGTAGCAGCCGGGGTTTGGGCCCGAATCCACGACTGCTGCGGCCGCGGGGAAGGGTCTATGTGGCCAGTGGAGTCCTCACTCCCATCTCCAAAATCCCCCGGCGCCTGTGCGCGTGGACTTACCACCATGAAGAGCTGACCTCAGGGCTGAGCCAGGTCAAGAGCAGAGGGAGCCAGAGCCAGATTCCACCGAGAGGGGCGTTCATATTAACCCCCTTGCGTCCGCATCAGGTCAGACTCCGTGTGCGGGCGCCATGCGTGCCCGGAGCAGAAGCGCTCAGCGCCGGGAGCGCCTCGTCACGGCCGCCGGCGCCTCGCCGCGCCCCCGCCCCCCGCTCGCGTCTGCGGCGAGTGGCGAGACTCACTGATAAAGTTTCAAACGACCAGCGGGGCCAGAGATAAAGGGCAGCCCGAGCTGCCTAGCCCACAGCCCAATTCCCAAGGCGCGCCGAGCGCGGGCAGCGGGAGAGCTCTGCGCACCTCCTGCGCGCCCCTGTCCGTTCAGCTCACCGCCGGGGCGCAGCCCAGGGAGGGGGAGCTGCGCGGGGTGGGGGTGGGGGGCGGCGCGGGGTTTTATACGAGGGTGGATGAAATGATGGCAAGAGATGTCTGCGGGTGAGGTGAGGCAGGGAAGGAGGAACACCTCTGCGTGGCCTCCAGCACCCGCGGAGGCAGGCACCTTTCGGGAAGCTCCCAGCCAAAGAGCATCAGTAGGCTCCGGCCACAGGACCGTGCGTTTCCGATAGGCAAGGCTACCCTTCGGTAAACAGAAGTCCCTGAGCATGCAATGTGGGGAAATGAAGGAGAAGATAAAGAGATAACTGTGTAAAGGATGCAAGAATCGAGAGATGATTTTCAACTCATTGCTCCCCTTCTCTCCCTAACTCCAAGAGGAAGAGCGAGCATTTGTAAATTTGAAGCTGCTGAGTCTGTGCTGGGCAAGATTGGGGAGGGAGGAGCCAGGCCTCAGGGAAACGAAGACCTGTGGCCTTGATTCCTTGCTGCTGGGCTTATATTCAGAGCTCTCAGGGAGGGGAGCCAAGAGGGTCCATGACTCTCCGGACCTCACCCAGGCGTCCTTGGCCAAAGCGTCTGGGGGAGATGCGCTGTGGAGCGCAAAAGATCACGTAGGAGGAACCAAGGCAGCGAGGAGCCCGCCGGAGGGTCTGCGCCCCAGCCCTGGTCTAGCTTCCAGCCGCCCCGGCGCTCAGGCTTTACGCCGTGCGGAGGTAAAGGGACCCTTGATCCTGGATCTGGGCTCCCGCAAAGCCAAGAGAGAGAGTCTCAGCCCGCGGGTGGAGTATCTTGAGCAGCAACTGGCTTGTAGCCCCGCCGTTTATCACCGGAAAGGAAGGAAGACTAGGAACTCGCGGCGGCCGTGAACTGTTCCATTGCTCTTTTCCTGGGGCGGAGGGACCCACAGCCCGCCCCGGGAGTGTGCCTTGGGGAACCGGGATTGTGTGTGCGTGGTGGGGGTGGGGCTGGGCGCCGCGCTGTTCGCAGTGAGTGGAGGGGTGGTGGGCCAGATAGGAAGGACCGGCTTTCCCCACACCCACTCTTAGGGCCTGGACTGGCTTGAGCATCAGCTCTCGCCGGGTGCGAGCGCGGTGAGAGGCTGGACGGGACGAAGCTCAGAAACGCCAAAAACCTGAAAGATGCTGTCATCGCCACCCCCTTCCCAACCCCCCCACCCCGCCGGTCCCTGGCAGGTCCGGCCCCTCCCAGGCTGACCCAGATACATCCCCGTTTCGGTCCGGAAAGGGAGGGGAGGGAAACAAGCACCGCGCCACCCACGACTCGGGAAGAGCAGGGCTCCGAGCCAGGGCCGCTCCGTATCGCTGGGCCGCGACCCAGGGGAAGTTCTGGTCAGTCTGTGCCGGTCGTGAGGGAGGGCGCGGGGTGTAGGCGGTGGGGGTGGGCAGTGATGTGATAGACACCAAACAGCAACAAATATCTCATTTACCTCTATGCTTATGCTCCGAAACCTCTTTCCTGGATGAAGCAGAGTAAACTAAAATTTACCTCCACACTCCTTTGTCCGCGGTTTCTTACAGTAAATCCAGACACTTGCGACATGTAGAAGAGGGGGGTGGCCCTAGAGAAACCATAAGTTGCCAAAATTTCACTTCTACTAGCGAATAATGTAGGGGTGTAGATGTGTATGTTGGGAAAGGTAGGCAGTTGTGTGCTTCTCTCATGGACAGTGAGACCTGAAACTACCTAAGAAACTCCTCAACTCAAAGTTCCAACCACCTCAGCACATCATGTCCTCACAGTTAAGGGGAGTTAGAAATACAGGGAGTATGACTATCAGCTTGGAGGCCCTTCCTTTCCACCCAGGGAATTATTGAGTGGCCAGGAGATCTGCCCTTCAGTTGTTGGTGAGGCCAATGGAATGACCTAAACCTGAAACAGACCTCCTGGAAAAAGAACGGACCATCCCCAAAACTAATTAAATCCACTCCAAAGGACTTCATCCTGGGGCAGGAAGAGAAGTACCACATGACTTGCAAAGAAGAAATTAGTCTTGGTGAAAGGCAAAAAGCTGAAAAAGTTCAAGAGAAGCTAAATCCAGATGTGAAAAAAGGCCCACCCAAACACCCCTTCCTGACCTGTCTAGAGGCAGTCTGGACCAGATGACTTGTCTCTTCCAGATCTGTGATTCCATTTCCCTCACATTCTCCACCCTCCTTCACTTATGACCCATTATTAGCCCTGTGCAACTTCTCTTCCTGCCCAACAGGTCTGACTTTCCTCCCTCCTCATCTGTACCTGTTCTCTTGATGTACCCTTCATTTTGAAGATAGAGTGTTCACTACTAGAAGAAGTTGGGAAACGCTGAAGAAAATTAGGAGGAAAGAAAGTTATTGCAAACCTCACTTCTCTTGAAATAAAAACTACCATCCTAAAGAAGAGTTAATAAATGATGAAGTAAATTGCATATGACTTCAGCCTTGCTATAGCAGATGATGAGGTAAGGAAAGACAGGGTTCAGAGTGCCTTTAGATATATGAATTTAATGCCTGATTTTTGGTTTCTTCAATGAGAAATCTCAGACTCGACTGTAAAACGCATTTACAGTATACAGAACCCAATTCTCTTTCTGGAGATTAATGTTAGTTTGCTTGTAACTTCAGTATAGCATTGTAGCCAAATGAGTCAGTCTATTTTCTTAGTTAGATCCATTGTTTGTCTAATCTCCCAGGGCAGAGAGAGAACTAATTTACTACCAAACCATCTCCACCCTTTAAAAACGGAGTTACTTCTTCAACCAAATAGTCATTTGTGTTTCAGTCTCAACTGGCTTCTTCCTAAGGCAATGACTCCTAATTTAGCTACTCACTAACCAATGATTCAAAGGTCTAGTATCTCCAACTTAGACTCAGTGACCTTAAGAGAGAACACTGTGTATTAACAGGACAGGTCAAGGATGGGAAAGAAAATTTTTATTAAGTCCATACTTACTATTCTTTGTCAGAAATTGCTTTTAGGAAAAGTTCTAATATCAGTGCTTTAAATATCAGTGTGCATTTAAATTAATGTGCACCAAAGACTTGCTTCCAGCCATGAGAGAGTATTGGTACTTAACTTGTTCTCCTACTGAAAAAAACTCTAAGACTGGACAAACTATATGGGGCAAATCTTTTCAGGCACTGGATAACAGGCAGCACACAGCTGTGATCTTTGAGAGAAGGGAAACATACGAGGTATGCTCCACAACTATTCCATACTTGCGCTGGTTTTTCTGCTGAAGGGCACTTTTTCCTGTGATGCAAGAAAGTAGAACCCAAGCAGAGCAGTAGTCTCACTTAGTTAAGGAGGGACAGATTGGAGTTTTGGGCTGTTGAAGCAGCTACAAGTGGCAGAGTAGCATATCTGAAAATAGGTAACTGTGAAAAAGGGGACCCCAAAAGTCTACATGGAGATTCACTGTGGGTCCTTGGCCAAGAGCTGGGCTGAATATAGACATGACAAGACTCTACAAGGCCTAGCAGAGATTACCATCTGCATGTTATGCAGTGTTGAGAGACACTGGAGTTCCAGCTCAGTGGGGTAGAGAGACCTCATTAAGCACTTCAGGCATTCACTTGAGATGCTAGAAAGGCCATCCATTTAAAAAAAAGGTAATGCCTTAGTGTAAAAAGCATGTCTTAGGACAAAATTCAAAATTTTGTTTCCCCATACCACATGCTCTAACAAAGAATAGAAACAAACCATACAGGCCAAGGGGAATTTACAAGAATAAAACCAACACCCATTAAAGAAAGACAACATTGTGTCATTTACAGTATCAAGCATACAATAAAAAATAGGCAAGTGAAAAACCAGAAAAATGTGACCCATACTAGAGAGAAAGTAGTCAAAAGTAACAGACTCTGAGATGGCTCAGATGTAGAAACTGGCAGGAAAGAAATTTTAAAGTAGCTCTCATAACTGTGTTCAAGTGTTTAAAGGAAATAGGGTCACAAAGAACAAATGGCTGGAGAATCTCAGTAGAGAAATCAAACCCATAAGAAACAATTTAAAATACAGAACCAAAAGGTACAATGTCTGAAATGAAAAATTTACTCAATGGGCATAAAAATGGAATAGAGTTGTCAGGAGAAAGGGACAATGAATTTAAGATAGAAGTTATCTAATCTGAAGACCACAGAGAAAAGATATTGAAAATTAAATAAATGTAACCTCAGATATCTGTGGGACAACACCAAGTAGTCTAATATATGTGCAAGTGGAGTTCCAGAAGGAAAGGAGAGAGAAATTGGGACTAAAAAATATTTGAATAAATACTGCACCAAATTTGTCCAATATGATAGAACACATTAATTTACAGACCCAAGAGGGTCAGAAAACCCCAAGCAGGATGAATACAAACCATATCACATCTACATACATCATGATCAAACTGTTTAAAACCAAAGATGAGGAGAAAAATCTCTAAAGCAGCCAGAGGGAATACAGGGGAACAAGAATATTACAACTGACTTTTTGTTAGCAATAGTGGAAGTCAGAAGACAATGGAGCAACATCTTTAAAATGCTGAAAGAAAAAAATCATCCACACAGAATTCTATAATTAGTGAAAATATCTTTCAAAATTGAAAGAGGAGCTCTTCCTTTGTTTCTTCTTCTTCCCCTTATCTTGGGAATAAGGAATACACTTCATGAGTAAGGGAAAAACCAAAACAGAACACCCCCAGTAAAGTCTAAAACCAACTCTTAACAGGATCAGAGTGAGCCATGAGTACTCTATTTGCAAGCCAAAAGAAAACTCAATCCTCCTTGGAGAAACATAATATCATTCAGGGTGTCTACAAATTTTCATCCATCATATCCAGCATCAAATCTAGAAATTACAAAAAACAAAAACAAAAACCCAGCAAGGAAATCAACAGAAAATTAAAGTAGACCCACAAGTAATTTAGAGTTTTGATTTATCTGAGAGGGACTCCAAAATAACTAAAATTTTAAAGTTCAAAAAATAACAGATAATTTTAGCAGAGAACTGGAACCCATTTGGAAGACCTAAATAAAAATCCTATAACTGAGGGAAGAGAAGGGAGCTATGGCTAAAATTAAGAATTAGATAGATGGGTTGAGGAACTATCTAAGATTAGCAGAACAGGGGCCTGCCCGGTGGTGCAAGCAGTTAAGTGCGCACGCTCTCCTGTGGCAGCCCGGGGTTCGCCAGTTGGGATCCCGGGTGCGCACTGATGCACCGCTTTGCAAGCCATGGTGTGGCAGCGTCCCATATAAAGTGGAGGAAGATGGGCACAGATGTTAGCCCAGGGCCAGTCTTCCTCAGCAAAAAAAAAAAAAAAAAAAGAGGATTTGCAAATGTTAGCACAGGGCTGATCTTCCTCACCAAAAAAATAAAATAAAATAAAATTAGCAGAACAATGGACTAGTAAACCAGAAGAGATGTCAATAAAAAGTATCAAGATTAATGCAAAGAGAGAATTAAAAGGATATAAAATACAGAAAAGAAAATAAGATATAGAGTGGAAATGTCTAACCTGGTTGTTATTGGAGATCTAAAAGAAGAGGAGAGAGAGAATGAGACTAAAGAATATTTCCAAATGAGAATTTTCCAAAATGATCAAAGAAATCAAACCACATAGTCAAGAAATCTACAAACGTGATGCAGAATAAATACAGGGGAAACCATACTTAGGCATACCACACTAAATTGCTGACAAAGATATGGAAAAAATATTAAAGCTGCATGAAAAGACAGACACAATATCTTCATGGGAGAAACCAGAAGATACTGCTGACCTTTCAACAGAAACTATTGAAATCAGAGGACAGTAGAAGGACATCTTAAAAAAAGGGGAAAGTGGGGGGACTGCCAAACTGGAATTCTGTAATCATTGTAAAGATTCTTCAAAAATGAAGACAAAATAAAGATACTTTCAAACAAAAGCTAAGAAAATAAGTATTAAGCCAGTTCTTTAGGCTGAAAGAAAATTATACCAGATGGTATTATAAAATAGCAGGAAAGAATGAACAGTGGGAAGGGTAAATTTGTGGGGAAAAATAATATTGAATGTTAGAACAACAATTATAATATCTTGTGAGGTTTAAAACATGTAGAAGGGAAATATATGAAATCACGCATAAAAAGCAGGAGGGGACTCTGCTTCCAGGTAAGATGGAATAAGAACACTCTACCCTGTCTCTCCCACTAAATATACAAGTTGGAAAGAGTGCATGGAGAAGCTATTTGAGGACTCTGAAAAGTAAATGTAGCAGGTGGATTGAGGAAGACTGAAATTTTAAGTACTGCTAAATGATGACGAGTTTCTTATTTTGTATCTCCTCTAGTATCCTGCAGCCTGGACCCAAGGCAGCCAAAACCCTGAAGTGGCAACCTTGCATGGCCAGAGAGACCTACAGGAGAAGTCTCCAGAGAAGTTCTCTAGTTTTTATTCAAAGAGCATAAAAGGGACTCCTAACATACTCAGAGAGAGTGGGAGAAATCCCCTCAGCACCCTGCCCCCCTCCCCCATTTCTCTCACACTTCAGACCCCTGGGAAGTCCTGTGTTAATGTTGGCAGTAGTGACAGTGGCAGCAGTGAGAGTCCACATGTGCCTAAAACTCGGAGAGATAGGAAAATTCCTGTCCAAACAGAGGAACTGTGGTCCCAAGATGGTGGGGTGAAATTCCATTGCTTTTTTTTCTTTCTCTCTCTCTTCTGCTGTGTGGTTCCAAACATGAGTGCTGTCACAGGAAGTGTATGGCAGAGTGAGATAACTAAAGCCACAGTTTCTGGCTAGAGGACCAAATAGGGGAGTCCTTGAGAACCATAAAGTACTTGGGAAGTTAGGGAGAATGAAGAGATTGGGAAAGTGATCCCATAAAATTATCTGTGAACTCCTGTGCTTACCACCCAAGCTGTGCACATGTGGATCGGCCTCTAAAGATCACATCAAAGACTCTGAATACAGAGCTATGGGATAGACCACCTCCCAGGTCCCAGACAAACCACTCGGTTTTACATGTGAGGCAGGCATGAATAGCATTACAAAGGCTTTGAAAATTGAAATAACATCAGAACAAGAACCCACAGAACGCTGGTCAGAATTTTGGCCTGAACCCAACTGAGTTGATTATATGCTAAAACAAAAATATCAACATTCTCCATAGGATTTAAACGAGACCCAGAGTCTCTTAAAATTCTATTCAAAATGTCCAGGATACTATCAAAATTACTTGGCATACAAAGAACCAGGAAAATTCCAACTTAACAGGAAAAGACAATCTAGAGACACTATTCCTAGATGACATAGATGTTGAAATTATCAAAAATTTTTAATGCACCTATTATAAAAATATTCAAAGAAGTAAGGATGAATACCTTTGCAACAAATGCACAATAGAAGATCTCAGCAAAGAAACACAAAATGGAAAGAGGAACCACACAGTTACAGAACTGAAAAATGTACTCACTGTCTTTTACAGTGAGATAGTGAAATATCCGTCTCACTGGATCAGGCCAATATCAAAATGGAGATGACACAGGAAAGTGTGAGTGATTCTGAAGACACATCAATAGGAATTATCTAATCCTAACAACAGAATTTAAAAAAGATTGAAAGGAAATGAACAAAGCCTCAGGGATCTCTGCAACAATTCCACAAAATGTAACATTGTGTCACGAGATCCTAGAAGATGAGAAACAGTCCATTGCAGCAAAAAATATTTGCAGGAATAATACCTAAATTTTGTCAAAGGTATAAACCTAGAGACTCTAAAAGTTCAGCAAACCCCTAATAGGATAAACCCAAAGAAATACACGCCAAGACACATCATAATAAAATTGCTGAAAGCTAAAGGCAAAGACAAAATCTTGCAAGCTGACAGAGACAGAGGATGTATTACTTATGGGGAATGAAGGAGAATGATGTTTGAATGACTGTAGATTTCTCATCAGAAATTATGAAAGCAGAAGGGAATTAAATGATATTTTTTTAAGCTCTGAAAGAATAGGGTCCTCAGCCTAGAATTCTATATCCAGTGAAAATATCCTTCATGAATGAAAGTGAAATAAAGACACTCTCAGATGAAGGAAAACAACGAGAATTCATTGTTAGCAGACCTGTTCTAAAACAAATGCTAAAGGAAGTTCTTAAGACAAAAGAGAAATTATACAAGAAGGAAACTTGGAAAATCTGGAATGAAGGAAAGGCAAGAGAAATAGTAAATATCTGGGTAAATATTGTAAACTTTCACTTCTCTCCAGTTAGTTAAAATATGTTTGATGGTTGAAGGCAAAAATTATAATACTGTCTGATAGTGTTTTCATTGTACGTAAAGGTAATACATAAACTACAGCATTAAGTGGGTGAGTAAAGGGACTTATATGGTGATAACTTTCTACATTCCACTTAAAGTTATAAAATGTTGATTTTAAGTACACTGTAAAAAGTTTTGTATATATAACACAATCCCTATAGCAAACACTAAAACTGTACAAAGAGATGTAGCCACAAACATAGTAAATTAAAATAAAAAATGTTCAAATAATCCAAAAGAAGGTCGGAAAGGGGAACCAGAGGAATGAAAAACAGGGAGGATAAACAGGAAAAAAAAATTAAATGGTAGACATAAATCAAAACATATCAATAATTATATAAAATATATATGGTTCAAACACAAAAATTTAAAACAAAGATTGTCTGCATGAGTAGCAACACAAGAACCAACTATCAGCTGTCTACAAGAAACTCACTTCAAATATAATTATATAGCTAGGTAAAAAGGAGAAGGATAGAAAAAGATAAATCATGCAAACCCTAACTAAAAGAAAGCTGAAGTATACATATCAATATCAAAGTAAAAATCTGAGTAAGAAAATTGACCTGAGATAATGAGAGACATGACATAATTATCAAAGGGTCAGTTTACCAAGAAGAAATACAGTCCTAAATGTGTATGCACCAAACAATAGACTTTCAAAATATATGAAGCAAAAATTGACAGAACCGAAAGAAAAAACAAATATATGATTATAGTTGGAGATGTCAGCACTCCCCTCTCAGTAGTTGATAAAACGAGTAGACAGAAAATCAGCAAGATATAGAACTCAACACCACCATCAACCAACTGAATTTAGTTGACGTTTATAGAAAATGTCCCTCTACAGCAGCAAAATATACACTCTCTTCAAGTGAACATTCACTAAGATAGATCATATGCTGGGGAATAAAACAAACCTTAACAAATTAGAAGTGAAATCATACAAAGTATGTTCTCTGATCATAATGAAATTAAATGGAAAATCAGTAAGAGAAAGAAATCAAGAAAATCTCCAAAATTTTGGAAATTAAGCAACATATCTCTAAATAATATATGGGTCAAAGAAGAAGTCTCAAGGAATATCAGAAAATATTTTGAACTAATTAAAAATTATTATGAAACCATACTTAATATATATTCTAAGTCAAGAATACATATAATCTCTAGGTTAATCACTAAAGAAATAATACTATAAATAAACTTTTCCAGTTATCTATTGCTGCATAACAAACCACCCCCAAAATTACTGCTTTTTAAAAATTGAGATATAATTGACATATAACATTGTATTAGTTTTAGGTGTACAACATAATGATTTGATATATGTATATATTGTGAAATGATTATCACAATAACTTTAGTTAACATCCATCACCACAGATAGTTACAAATTTTTTTTCTTTCTTGTGATGAGAACTTTTAATATTTACTGTATTAGCAACTTTCAAATATACAGTACAGTACAGTTAACAATAATCACCACGGTGTACATTAGATGCCCAGGACTTATTTATTTTATAACTGGGAGTTTGTACCTTTTGCCTACCTTCACCCATCACCCCCCACCCTCCTGCCTCTGGCAACTGCCAATCTGTTCCCTGTATCTATGAGTTCAGTTTTTTAGATTCCACATATAAATGATCATACAGAACTCGTCTTTCTCTAACTTATTTCACTTAGCATAATGCCCTCAAAGTCCATCCATGTTGTCACAAAAGGCAGTATTTCCTTCTTTTTTATAGCTGAATATTCCATTGTGTGTGTGTGTGTGTATACACACCACATTTTCTTTATCCATTCATCTGTTGCTGGACATTTAGGTTGTTTCCGTGTCTTGCCTATTGTGAATAATGTTGCAATGAACATAGGGGTGCATATATTGTTTCAAGATAGTGATTTCATTTTCTTCAGATAAATGTCCAGAATTAGAATTGCTAGATCATATGGTAGTTATATTTTTAGTTTTTTTGAGGAACCTCTATACTGTTATTCCATAGGGTTTCTTTTCTTCCTATCGTCGCCAACACTTGTTATTTCTTGTCTTTTTGATAATAGCTATTCTAACAGGTGTGAGGTGATATCTCATTGTGGTTTTGAGTTGCATTTTCCTGATGATTAGTGATGTTGAGCACCTTTTCATGGACCTGTTGGCCATTTGTATGTCTTCTTTGGAAGAAGACACAGACATTCAGGTAGTTGGCCTATTTATTAATCAGATTTTTGTTGTTGTTGTTGTACTAGTTCTTTGTATATTTTGGACATAACTCATCAGATAAGTGATTGCAAATATTTTCTCTCATTCTGTAAGTTGTCTTTTCACTTTGTTTATGGTTTCCTTTACTGTACAGAATCTTTTTAGTTTGATGTGGTACCACTTGTTTATTTTTGCTTTTGTTGCCTTTGCTTTTGCTGTCAGATCCAAAAACTCATTACCAAGACCAATGTCCATAAGCTTACCCCTATATTTTCTTCTAGGAGTTTTATGGTTTTAGATATTACGTTCATGTCTTTAATCCATTTTGAGTTTATTTTTGTGAATGGTGTAAGATAGTGGTTCCAGTTTTCCCAATATTTAGTGAAAAGACTACCCCTTTCCCATTGTATATTCTTGGCTCTTTTTTTGTAACTTAATTGACCTTATATGTGTGGGTTTATTTCTGGGCTCTCTATTCTGTTCCACTGATTGATGTATCTGTTTTTTGCCAATACCATACTGTTTTGACTACTATAGCTTTGTAATATAGCTTGGAATCAGGAAGTGTGATGTCTCCAGTTTTGTTCTTCTTTCTCAATATGGCTTTAGTTTTTTGGGGTCTTTTGCGATTCCATACAAATGTTAGGATTGTTCTATTCCTGTGAAAAATGCCATTAGAATTTTGATAGGGATTGCCTTAAATCTGTAGATTGCTTTGGGTAGTATGAGCATTTTAACAATTAATTCTTGCAATCCATGAGCATGGAATATCTTTCCTTTATGTGTCTTCTTCAGTTTCCTTCATTAATGTATTACAGTTTTCAGTGTCCATGTCTTTCACTTCCTTGGTTAAATTTATTCCTAGGTATTTCATTCTTTTTGATGCAATTGTAAATGGTATTGTTTTATTAATTTTTCCTTCTGATAATTCATTATTAGTGTATAGAAATGCCACTGACTTTAGTATATTGATTTTGTATTCTGTAAGTTTATTTATTAATTTATCAATTTATTTATTAGTTCTAACAAATTTTTGATGAAGTCTTTAGGGCTTTCTATATATACTATCGTGTCATCTGCAAACAGAGATGATTTTACTTCTTCCTTTCTCATTTGGATCCCTTTTATTTTTTTTTTCTTGCCTAATTGCTCTGGCTAGGACTTCCAGCACAATGTTGAATAAAAGTGGCAAGAGTGGGCATCCTTGTCTTATTTCTGATCTTAGAGGAAAAGCTTTCATTTTTTCACCATTGAGTACAATGTTAGTCATGGCCTGTCATATATGATCTTTATTGTGTTGAAGTACATTCCATCTATGCCCACTTTGTTGAGAGTTTTTATCACAAATAGAAGTTGAATTCTGTCAAATGCTTTTTCTGCATCTATTGAGATGATAAGAAATGGAATTTTGTCAAATGCTTTTTCTGCATCTATTGAGATGATTTTTATCCTTCATTCTGTTAATACGGTATATCACATTGATTGCTTTGTGGATGCTGAACCTTCTTTGCATCCCTGGGATAGACCCCACTTGACTGCAGTATTGTTGAATTTGGTTAGCTAATATTTTATTGAGGATTTTTGCATCTATGTGCATCAGGGATATTGGCCTGTAATTTCCTTTTCTTGTAGTGTCCTTGTCTAGTTTTGGTATCAGAGTAATGCTGGCCTTGTAAAATGAGTTTGGAAATGTTCCCTCCTATTCCAATTTTTGGAAGAGTTTGAGAAGGATTGGTATTTTTGACAAAATTTAAATTTTTGGCAAAATTTACTAGTGAAGCCATCAGGTCCTGACTTTTGTTTGTTGGAAGGTTTTTTAATAACTGATTCAATCTCTTACTAGTAATACGTCTGTTCAGATTTTCTATTTCTTCATGATTCAATCTTGATGGGTTGTAAGTTTCTAGGAATTTATCCATTTCATCTAGGTTGTCCAATTTGTTGGCATATAATTGTTCATAGTAGTCTCTTATGGTCCTTTGTATTTCTGTGGAATCAGTTATGTCTCCTCTTTCATTACTGATTTTATTTGAGTCTTCTTTTTTTCTTGGTGAGTTTAGGTAAAGTTTTGTCTATTTTGTTTATATTTTCAAAAACCAGCTTTTAGTTTCACTGATCTTTCTATTTTGTTTTTAGCCTCTATTTTATTTATTTCCACTCTGATCTTTGTTATTTTTTTCATTCTACTTACTTTGGGCTTAGTTTGTTCTTTTTTTTTTTTTTTTTGCTAAGGAACAGTCGTTCTGAGCTAACATCTGCTGCCAATCTTCCTCTTTTTGTATGTGAGCTGCCACCACAGCATGACCACTGACAGATGAGTGGTGTAGGTCCATGCCTGGGAACCAAACCTGGGCTGCTGAAGAGGAGTGCGCTGAACTTACCACTAGGCCACCGGGAGTAGCCCAATTTGCTCTTTTTCTAGTTCCTTGAAGTGTAAAGCTAGGTTTGAGATTTTTCTTGTTTCTTAATGTAGGTGTTTATCTCTACGAACTTCTCTCTTAGAACTGCTTTTGCTGCATCCCCTAAGTTTTGTTATGTTGTAGTTCCATTTTCATTTGTCTCAAGATATTTTTTTATTTCTCTTTTGATTTCGTCTTTGACCTATCAGTTGTTCAGCAGAATGATGTTTAATCTCCATGTATTTCTCGGTTTTCCAGTTTTCTTCTTGTAATTGATTTCTACTTTCATACCATTGTGGTCAGAAGAGATGCTTGACACAATTTTGATCTTAAATTTAAGACCTATTTTGTGGCCTAACATGATCTATCCTGGAGAATGTTCCATGTGTGCTGGAGAAGAATGTGTATTCTGTTGCTTTTGGATGGAATGTTCTGTAAATGTCTATTAAGTCCATCTGGTCTAATGTGTCATTTAAATCCAATGTTTCCTTATTGATTTTCTGTCTGGATGATCTGGCCACTGGTGAAAATAGGGTATTTAAGTCTCCTACTATTATTTTATTGCTGTCTACTTCTCCCTTTAGGTCTGTTAATATTTGCTTTATATATTTAGGTGCTCCTATGTTGAGTGCATAAATATTTACAAATGTTATATCCTATTGGATTGACCCCTTTATCATTATATAATGGCCTTTTTTGTCTCTTATTACAGTCTTTGTCTTAAAGTCTATTTTGTCTGATATAAGTATAGCTATCTCAGCTTTCTTTTGGTTTCCATTTGCGTGGAATATCTTTTTCCATCTCTTCAGTTTCAGTCTGTGTGTGTCCTTAAAGCTGAAGTGTCTTTTAGGCAGCATATAATTGGGTCCTTTTTAATTTTTTAATTCACTTTCTTTTGATTGGAAAATTTAGTCTATTTACATTAAAAGTAATTATTGATAGGTATGTACTTATGCCATTTTGTTAATTGTTTTCTGGCTGTTTTGAAATTCCTTTGTTCCTCTCTTCTTCTCTTGCTCTCTTCCTTTGTGATCTGATGATTTTCTGTAGTGGTATGCTTAGATTCTTTTCCCTTTATCTTTTGTGTATCTAGTATAGGTTTTTGCTTTGTGATTACCATGAGGCTTACATACAACACCTTATTTTTTTAAGTCTATTTTTAGTTGATAACATCTTAAGTTTGAGTGCATTCTAAAGCTCTACATTTTTACTTTCCTCTACCTAGTTTTATGTTTTTGATGTCAGTATTTACATTTTTTATCTTGTGTATCCATTAATAAATTGTTATAGTTATTTTTAATACTTTTGTCTCTTAACCTTCATACTAGATTTATAAGTAATTAAACCACCAATATTACATGAGATTATTCTGAGTTTAACTGTATATTTACCATTACCAGTGATAATTTATATTTTCATATGTTTTCTTGTTACTAATTAGTGCTCTTTTGTTTCAGCTTAAACAAGCCCCTTGAACATTTCTTCTAAGGCTGTTCTAGTGGTGCTGAACTCCTTCGGATTTTGCTTGTCTGGAAAACTGTTTCTCTCTTCTACAATTCTGAAGGACAACTTTGCTGGGTAGAGTATTCTTGGCTGGCAGTGTTTTTCTTTCAGCACCCTGAATATACTTCGCCAACCCCTTCTGGCCTGCAAAGTTTCTGCTGAAAAAATCTACTGACAATCTTATGATGGGGGGGGGGTGTCCCTTGTATGTAACATGTTGTTTCTCTTTTGCTGCTTTTAAGATCCTCTCCTTGTCTTTAACTTTTGACAATTTAATTATAGTATGTCTTGGTGTGGGTCTCGTTGGATTCCTCTTATTTGGAACACTCTAGGCTTCCTGGATCTCAGTGTCTGTTTCCTTCACTAGGTGAGGGAAGTTTTCAGCCAATATTTCTTCAAATAAGTGTCCTGCCTCTTTTTCTCTCTCTCTTGTCCTTCTGAGACCCTATAATGTGAATATTGGTCCCCTTGATGTTGTTCCATAAGTCCCTTATGCTATCTTCACTCTTTTTCATTCATTTTTCTTTATGCTCCTCTGATTGGATGAATTAAAGCCTGCCCCTCAGGCTGAAGCTTTTAAGATGAGCAAATAGGCCTCTTCTTGGGAAAGACTGGGCAGTTCAGTCTGCTGCCTCTGCTTTGGGCTTTGAGAGGTTAGCCAAGGTGAGTCTGCATGAGCCCTTTAAGAATTATCTCTTAGTTTGCTATAGCCTTGTAGGTCTCATGGACACAAGCACCATTGACTCTTGAAGCTAGATGTTTTGGGGGCTCATCTCTCAGATGGAAGTCTTAAAACCTGGGGTGCCAGATATGGGTTCCAAAACCTTTACTTCTCAGGGAGAAGCTGGGAGTTGTGACTTTCCTCTTAGTTGTATGTTGCTATGCTGGCAGTGGAGTTTAGGGTGAGATTGTGTCTCAGCCTCTCCTACCTGTTTTGATGTGTTATTTTTCTCATTTGCCTGATGTGTAGGAGTCATTCAGCTAGTTTCTGGATTTCTTTCAGAGGGAATTGTTCCATATGTAGCTGCAGATTCAGTGTGTCCGTGGTTGGAGGTGAGTTCAGGAGCCTCCTATGTTGCCATCTTGAACCAGAACCTGTCCAAAACTTAGTGCTTTAAAACATCAATTTACTATTATCTGTCACAGTTCTGTGGGTTGACTGGACTTAAGCTGGTGGTACCTGCTTGGGATCTTTCATATAGTTGCAGTGCCTGCAGTCAGGTAGCAGCTGGGACTGGATTCATCTGAAAGTTTGGTTGGGCTGGAGGTCCCATATGGCTTTTTAACTCATATGTCCGGCAGCTCTGTGATCCTCTACATGGCCTGGACTTCTTACGTGCTGGCTTAGGACTCTAAGACAGAAGAAGTACAAGTTCCCAAGCCAGTTAAGGACTACCTCTAAATCTCAACAAAGCAGTCACAGCTCCTGCCCAGATTCAAAAGCATGAGAAACAGACTCCACTTCTTGATAGGAAAGTACCAAGATAATAATGCAGAAGAACACACGACATAGGAGATATTACAGCCATCTCTGGAAAATAATATCTTCCACAGTTTTCCCTCTGGCCACCACAATTCACATTACTTCTGCATGCCAAAAAAAAAAAAAAAAAAACCCACCAAAACCAAACCAAAACAAAAAGCATCACTCTAAGTGTAGAAAACGCTCCTCAGGTGCTGATTCTAAAATGTATATGACAATGCAACAGGCTTAGAACAGTCATGGCAATTTTGAAGAAAACCCGTTGGAAGATTTATACTATGAGATATCAAGCTTACTTAATATAAAGCTATAATAATTAGGGCAAGGTGATACGAGAATAGTCAAATAGACAAACAATTCAGAGTCCAAAAATAAAGCCCCACACATAGAGCCAACTTGATTTTCAGCAAAGGTGCAAAGCAATTTAACAGGGAAGAAAGGTTCTTTCAATATTTGGCAATAGGGCAAATGGATATCTGAATGAACAAAATTAATCTTGAGCCCTACCACCCATAATACAAAAAAATAATTTTATATGGATCATAAATCTAGATGTGAAAGCTGAAAAAAATCAAGCTTCATGAATAAAACACAGAACACCACCTTAATGGCCTTTCTATAAGCAAAAATTTCTTAAATAGAATATAAAAAGCACTGTGATAGAAAAGAGAGACATACTGAACTTAATTAAAATTAAGAATATCTGTTCATCAAAATATACCATAAGAAAGTGAAACAGCAAGCCTCAGACTGAGAGAAGATATTTGCAATACATATATTCAATAAAAGACTTTTATCTTGAATATTTAAAGAACTCTTACCAGCCAAAAAGAAAAAGATAGACAATCCAATTATAAAATGGGCAAAAGACTTGAACAGTCACTTCACAAAAGAGGATATCCAAATGTCTAATAAGTATATGAACAAGGCCAAGTAAAACAAAAGGAGAATGATCAGAGTTAAAGTTTTCTGAATTCTAATTTTTTGTGTGTGTGTGTGTGAGGAAGATTCACACTGAGCTAACATCTGCTGCCAATCTTCCTCTTTTTTTGCTTGAGAAAGATTAGCTCTGAGCTAACATCTGTGCCCATCTCCCTCTATTTTGTATATGGATCACTGCCTCAGCATGGCTGATGAGTGGTGTAGGTCCGCACCCAGGATCCAAACCCATGAACCCTGGGCAGCCAAAGTGGAGCGCTCTGAACTTAATCACCATGCCACAGGGCCAGCCCCTCTGAATTCTAATTTTAAGGGAAAGGTAGAGTTATACTGTTTCTCTTTAGACTTTCTATCTGGTATTATGTTAAAAATTTAAGGATAATCACTGAAAAGAGTAAAAAATAATGTGTAATTTACAATCTAGAAGGGAAAAGAGAGGAATTAAAAAAACAAACCATAAATTCAGTGGAAAGTATGAAAGTAGAAAAGCTTTAAAAAATCAGAAGGAATGGTAGAAATAAATAAAAATATACCAATAATCACAATAAATGTAAATGAGCTAAACTTTCCAACTCTATTTAAAGACAGGGATTGGCACAAAGTTGTTTCATTTAGGACACAGAAAGAATGAAAGTATAAGAATTGTAAAGGGCATACCAGGCAAATAATATTTTCTAAAAAGTATACCTGTATTAGTCAGACAAATTAGATTTTAAAGCAAAAACATCAGTAGGCACAAAAAGGTTGATTGCATAATGATAAAAGACACAGTTCACCTGGAAGACAACAATAATTTTAAGTTTAAATTCACCTAATGACACAGTCTCAAATATTGATAGCAAAAATTAACATAAATACTAGGTTAAACTGATAAATCCATATTCTTAGTGATAGGTTTTAACCCATCTCTCTCAGTAACTGACTGTGTCAATTTGCTTTTGCTATGTAACACATAGCTTAAAACAACAACCAAAATTTAGACACTTAAAAAATAAGAGACATGTATTAGCTCACTATATTGCAGATCAGCAATTTACACCGAGTTCAGCTGGGCAATTTTTCCACTGGTCTCAGAATCATGCATGTTTAATGGCCTCACTCACACGTCTGAGTTTGTTGAAGTGAGGGATAACTGGGCCATGTTTATCTCATCATCTATTAAATTATCCTGAATTTATTCATGTGATAGAAGATCAGTAAAGCAGCAAGAGAGCAAATCCTAATGTATAAGCACTTTTCAAGCCTTTGCTTGCATCACATTTGCTAATGTCTCATGGCCCCAAAAAAGTCACACGGCCAATCTGGATACAAGGGGTTAGGAAAGAGAGTCGACTTTTTCGATGGACACACTGTCCCACTACAAGACCATGGACAAAGGGAGGAAAAGATTTTGTGGTCATTTTTACCATCTATACCCTGATAGAGCAAGACGACAAAAAAAAAAAATTAGTAAGGCTGTAAGATTTGAATAACACAGAAGTTTTATGTGACTAATACAGAGAAAATTTGTACTCCAGAATTAGAAAATACCAAATCTTTTAAAGCAGATGTGATACACTTACAAAAACTGATCACATACAAAGAGACAAACTAGTCTCAGCAAAAAACAAAGAACTGCTCTTTTATAAACCTCATTTTCAGGTCAAAATTCAGGTAAGCTAGGAAGTGGTTATAAAATAACTTTAAAAAAAAGGACATGTTTAGAGATTTAAAAATGTTTCTAAATAACTTATTGATCAAAGAATAATTCATAATAGGAATTACAAAACCTTTTGAATGGGATAATAGAAATACTAGGACATAACATGGCTGTAGCTAAAGTGATATTTATATGAAAACTTTAGCTTAAAATGGTCTATTATAAAAGAATGATGTTAAGTAATGAGCTGTATACGTGCCCTCAAATTAGAAAAAGAACAAGAGAATAAACTCAGGGAAAGCAGAAGGAAGAAAATGAGCAAGAACAGAAATTAATGAAATCGGAAACACAGATTCATTAGGAAGGTTCAACAAAAACAAATGCTAGTTCTGTGAAGAGATTAATAAAATAGACAAGCCTCTTTCAAGATGGATCCAGGAAAAAAAACACAAAAGCATACGCTATTTGGAAAATAGGGAAATAATTATAGATTCAGCAAGATTTAAAAAATAATTAGAGAACTACAACTCATTTTTATGAGGTAACTGTAACCTTGATAAAAAAACTAGACAAAGGCAATACAAGAAAACAAATAATGTATCACTTATGAATATAGATGTAAATATCCTAAGTAAAATATTATCAAACCATATGTGTATGTAAATCATGACCAATCAATGCAAGAATACTTCAATATTTCAAAGAACTGTTGGAGAGAAGTCAAGATGGCGGCGTAAGCAGATTCTGAAGTCACCTCCTCCCTCAGACACAGCCAATTTACAACTACTTGTGGAAAAATTACCTGAGAGAGAACTGACAACTGGATAAGAGGAACTCCTGCAACAAAGGACAATCCTAATCGCGGTGGAAGAGGCAGAAACTCCCTTCTGGAGAGAAAAAAAGCCACCTTCACAAGCTGCCAGCTTCACAGCTGCCTGGGAGCAGCCCAAAGGTACGCAGCCCTCCCTGGAGGAGTGGGGCCCTGAGCCAGGGAGCACTCCTGCTGTAGGCGTTTGGTGGACCCAGCACAATGGAGACAAGTGGCATAATATCTGACTTTGCCTGCTACTAAAACGTTGGGGAGTACCCCCAGAAAACCTGGTTCACAAAGAAATTAAAACCGGCTCTTAAAGGTCCCATGCGCAAACTCACCCGTTTCAGAAAGCAACCTAAAATCACCAGAAAGAAAGGTGCACAGCTCTTTGTGGGGAAGAGACTCACCTGATAAGCTCTGAGTGCATCGCAGTGAGAGGTGAGACCTCTCCAGGGACTGGGACATTGGTGGTGGCCATTGTTGTGACCTGGTGTGGGTGTGCTGACACAGATACCATTGGAGCTCTCCCTGGGGCCTGCTAGCCCAGGGTCTGCCCCACCCACTAGAGCACCGATTTAATCCAGCTCAGCCAGGGCAGGCAGCCCACCCTAGGGACTGGCCCCACCCAACAACAAGCCCTCAGGCAACTTGTGGGCCTGCATAGATTGGTGACTGGATTCTCTGCAGCCTGGCGACTGAGCCCACTTCAGTGGGGCAGGGCGTGCACAAGGAGTGGGTGGAGAGTGTGGGGCAGTGGTGGAGTGCGTGGGGCTCCCGCCTTGGAGAGACTGGGTCCACTTCAGGAGGTTGGGGCACACACATGGGGCAGGACTGTGTTGACTGTGTGTGTGGACCTGTGTGCAGCGGGGCTTGTCAGCTGCAGAATAGTTGTGCTTCTCAAAGACCCACATAGGGGGTTTGCCCCACCTTCAAAAGCCTGAAACAATTGGGTGCTCCCATGCCTGAGGCCAGCCCCACCTAGCTGCAATCCTCAGAGAGCTGACAAGAGACCTAAAGTCTGGAGGCTTATAGCAGTTGTAAGCCCCTGAGCCTAACAACCTGCCATGCTGGGGGCCTACTCACTTAAAAGAAATACTGCAACACAAATGTGGTATTAGAACTTGCAGCCAACTGTGCTGGGGCTTCCCACACCTGATAAAGGGACTGAAGAGCCCACAGCAACTACAAGCAGCTGAGCATTACAACAGCTGGCCAGCAGCCTAACTCAGCCTCCCTGGGTGCCTACAGGGAGAGCAAAAATGCCACAACAGAAGGACACATGTATCCTTAGGGGCATAGAGGTCACTCCTGGAACACTGAAAACCGAGGGAAGCACACTGCAGGCCTCCTAAGGCATCACTTACATAAGGTCACCTATCCAAGAGCAGGAGACGTAGCTGACCTACCTAATACACAGACACAAGCACAGGGAAAGAGGCAAAATGAGAAGGCAAAGGAATACATTCCAAGTAAGGGAACAGGATAAAACCCCAGAAAAGGAACTAAGTGAAACAGAAATAAGCAACCTACCCGACAGAGAGTTCAAACAAAGAGTGTTAAGGATGCTCACTGATCTGGGGAGAAGAATAGATGAACTCAGTGAGAATGTCAACAAAGAAATGGAAGATATAAAAAAGAACCAATCAGAAATGAAGAATACATTACTGGAAATGAAAAATTCACTAGAGGGACTCAAAAGCAGAGTAGAGGATACAGAAGAACGGATCTGCAAGCTGGACAAAAGACTAGAAGAAATTACCCAAGGTGAACAGGTAAAAGAGAAAAGAATTAAAAAGAGTGAGGACAGTCTAAGGGACCTCTGGGACAACATCAAGCGCACTAACATCCGTGTTATAGGTGTCCCAGAAGAAGAAGAGCGAGACAAAGGGGCAGAGAATCTATTTGATGAAATAATAGATGAAAACTTCCCTAACCTAAGGAAGGAAACAGACATCCAGGTACAGGAAGCACAGAGAGCACCAAACAAGATAAACCCAAAGAGGCCCACACCAAGACACATCATAATCAAAATGTCCAGAATTAAAGATAAAGAGAATCCTAAAAGCCACAAGAGAAAAACAAGTTACATACAAAGGAAACCCCATATGGCTATCAGCTAACTTCTCAGCAGAAACCTTACAGGCTAGAAGAGAGTGGCATGATATATTTAAAGTGCTAAAAGGAAAAAAATTATAGCCAAGAATACTCTACCCGGCAAGTTATCATTCAAAATGGAGAGAGAGATCAAAAATTTCCCAGACAAGCAAAAATTAAAGGAGTTTGTCACCAAAAAACCAGTGCTACAAGAAGTGTTAAAGGGACTGATTTAAGAGGAAAAGAGAAGACCACAAATAGGAAAAATTATCTATTTCCATGATAAGAGAGTAATGGATACAATTGCACAAAAAATAGGTTAGATATGATATCAAAAACATAAAATGAGGGAGGAAGAGAGTTAAAGAGTAGAGCTTTCAGACAGAGGTCAAAATAAAGAGACTGTATCAATTCTGTATAGAGGACTACTAAAACACTGAGAAAAAAAAGTTAAAAAATGGCAGGAAGTACATACTTATCAACAGCTACTTTAAATGTCAGTGGACTAAATGCTCCAATTAAAAGGGATAGGGTGGCTGTTTGGATAAAACAACAAGACCCATATATATGCTGCATACAAGAGACACACTTCAGACCTAAAGACACTCACAAACTGAAAGTGAAGGGATGGAAAAAGATACTCCACGCAAATGGCAATGAAAAGAGAGCTGGGGTAGAAATACTCATATCAGACAAAATAGACTTTAAAACAAAAACTGTAAAAAGAGACAAAGAAGGGCATTACATAAGGGCATTACATAATGACCAAGGGGTCATTATGTCCCCCATTGTTGTTATATCCAACAAGAGGATATAACACTTGTAAATATCTACACACCCAATGTAGGTGCACCTAAATATATAAAGCAATTATTAACACATAAAAAGAAAAATAGACAGTAACACAATAATAGTAGCGGACTTTAACACTCCACTTACACCAACAGATAGATCGTCCAAACAGAAGATCAATAAGCAAACATTGGCCTTAAATGACACACTAGAACAGATGGACATAGTAGATATATACAGAGCATTCCATCCCAAAACCAAAGAATACACGTTCTTTTCAAATGCACATGGAACTCCAGGACTGATCACATATTAGGCCACAAAACAAGTCCACATAAATTTAAGAAGACTGAAATGATACCAACTATCTTTTCTGACCACAATGGTATGAAACTAGAAATCAACTATAGGCAGAAAATCAGAAAAGCCACAAATATGTGGAGATTAAACAAAATGCTACTGAACAACGACTGGGTCAACCAAGAAATCAAAAGAGAAATCAAAAAATACCTAGAGACAAATGAAAACGAAAATATGACATGCCAGAATTCATGGGATACAGCAAAAACGGTTCTAAGAGGCAAGTTTATAGCAATATAGGCCTATCTCAACAAACAAGAAAAATCTCAAATAAACAATCTAACAATGCACCTAAAGGAACTGGAAAAAGAAGAACAAACAAAGCCCCAAATCAGTAGAAGAAGAGAAATAATAAAAATCAGAGCAGAAATAAATGAAATAGAGACTAAAAAAACAATAGAAAATATTAATAAAACCAAGAGCTGGTTCTTTGAAAAGATAAACAAAATTGACAAACCTTTAGTTAGACTCACCAAGAAAAAAAGAGAGAAGGATCAAATAAGTAAAATCAGAAATGAAAGAGGAGAAATTACAACAGAGACCTCAGAAATACAAAAGATTATAAGAAAATACTATCAAAAGTTATATGCCAACAAATTCGACAATCTGGAAGAAATGGATAAATTCTTAGAATCATACAACCTTCCAAAACTGGATCAAGAAGAAATAGAGAATTTGAATAGTCCAATCACCATTGAGGAGATCGAAACAGTAATCAAAAGCCTCCCCCCAAATAAAAGTCCAGGACCAGATGGCTTCCTTGGTGAATTCTACCAAACATTCAAAGAAGACTTAATACCTATCTTTCTCAAACTCTTCCAAAAAATTGAGGAAGCGGGGAAGCTCCCTAACTCATTCTAGGAAGCCGACATTACCCTGATACCAAAACCAGACAAGGACAACACAAAAAAAGAAAATTATAGGCCAATATCACTGATGAACATCAATGCAAAAATCCTCAACAAAATACGAGCAAATCGCATACAACAATACATTAGAAAGATTATACACCACGATCAAGTGGGATTTATTCCAGGTATGCAGGGATGGTTCAACATTCACAAATCAATCAATGTAATACACTACATTAATAAAATGAAGAATAAAAATCACATGATCATCTCAATAGATGCAGAGAAAGCATTGGACAAGATACAGCATCCATTTATGATAAAAACTCTGAATAAAACGGGTATAGAAGGAAAGTACCTCAACATAATAAAGGCCATATATGACAAACCCACAGCTAATATCATCCTCAATGGTGAAAAACTGAAAGCTATCCCTCTAAGAACAGGAACCAGACAAGGATGCCCACTCTCACCACTCCTATTTAACATAGTACTGGAAGTCCTAGCCAGAGCAATCAGGCAAGAGAAAGAAATAAAAAGGATCCAAATTGGAAAGGAAGAAGTGAAACTCTCACTATTTGCAGATGACATGATTTTATATATAGAAAATCCTAAAGAATCCACCAAAAAACTTTTAGAAGTAACAAACGAATATGGTAAAGTTGCAGGATACAAAATCAACATACAAAAATCAGGTGCATTTCTATACACTAACAACGAAGTAGCAGAAAGAGAAATTAAGAATGCAATCCCATTTACAATTGCAACAAAAAGAATAAAATACCTAGGAATAAACTTAACCAAAGAGGTGAAAGATCTGTACACCGAAAACTATAAAACATTGCTGAAAGAAATTGAAGATGACACAAAGAAATGGAAAAATATTCTGTGCTCTTGGATTGGAAAAATTAACACCGTTAAGATGTCCATACTTCCTAAAGAAGCAATGTATAGCTTCAATGCAATCCCTATCAAAGTTCCAACAACATTTTTTCACAGAAATAGAACAAAGAATCCTAAAATTTATATGGAACAACAAAAGACCGCGAATAGCTAAAGGAATCCCGAGAAAAAAGAACAAACCTGGAGGTATCACACTCCCTGATTTCAAAATATACTACAAAGCTATAGTAACCAAAACAGCATGGTACTGGCACACAAACAGACACACAGATCAATGGAATAGAATCAAAAGCCCAGAAATAAAACCACATATCTATGGACAGCTAATCTTCGACAAAGGAGCCAAGAACATACAATGGAGAAAAGAAAGTCTCTTCAACAAATGGTGCTGGGAAAACTGGACAGCCACATGCAAACAAACGAAAGTAGAGCAGTACCTTACATCATACACAAAAATTAACTCAAAATGGATTAAAGACTTGAATGTAAGACCTGAAACTGTGAAACTTCTAGAAGAAAACATAGGCAGTACGCTCTTCGACATCGGTCTTAGCAACATATTTTCAAGCACCATGTCTGATGGGGCAAGAGAAACAACAGAAAAAATAAACAAATGGGACTACATCAAACTAAAAAGCTTCTGCACAGCAAAGGAAACCATCAACAAAACAAAAAGACAACCTAACAATTGGGAGAAGATATTTGCAAACCATACATCTGATAAGGGGTTAATCTCCAAAATATATAAAGAACTCATGCATCTCAACAACAAAAAAACTACCAACCCAATTAAAAAATGGGCAAAAGACCTGAACAGACATTTCTCCAAAGAAGATATACAGATGGCCAACAGGCACATGAAAAGATGTTCAACATCATTAACTATCAGGGAAATGCAAATCAAAACTACAATGAGATATCACCTCACACCCGTCAGATTGGCTATAATTAACAAGACAGGAAACAACAAGTGTTGGAGAGGATGTGGAGAGAAGGGAACTCTCATACACTGCTGGTGGGAGTGCAAACTGGTGCACCACTATGGAAAACACTATGGAGATTCCTCAAAAAATTAAGGAGAGAACTACCATATGATCCTGCTATTCCACTGCTGGGTGTTTATCCAAAGAACTTGAAAACACCAATGCGTAAAGATACATGCACCCCTGTGTTCATTGCAGCATTATTCACAATAGCCAAGACTTGGAAGCAACCTAAGTGTCCTTCAAGGGACGAATGGATAAGGAAGATGTGGTATATATACACAATGGAATACTACTCAGCCATAAGAAATGATGAAATCCAGCCATTTGTGACAACATGGATGGACATTGAGGGTATTATGCAAAGTGAAATAAGTCAGAGGGAGAAGGTCAAATACCGTATGATCTCACTCATTAAGTAGTAGATAATAACAACAATAAACAAACACATAGAGACAGAGATTGGATTGGTGGTTACCAGAGGGGAAGGGGGAGGGAGGAAGGCAAAAGGGATAATTCGGCACGTGTGTGGTGACGGGTTGTAATTAGTATTTGGGTGGTGAACACGATGTAATCTATGCAGAAATAGAAGTATAATGACGTACACCTGGAATTTATACAATGTTATAAACCAATGTTACTGTAATAAACAAAAAAAAAACAAAAAAACAAAGAACTGTCAATGTAATTCATCATAGAAACAAATGAAAGGAAAAAAAACCATGATTATTCCAAAATAAGCAGAAAAAAATATTTGATAAAATTCTAGTTGACATGAATTATATTGAAAAAACTTTTTATATGAGCAATAGGAGAAAATTTTCTTAATTAAAAGGAATCTATCAGACCTATAGCAAATATATTTAATAACAAAATATTAGAAGTAGTCCCCAAAGTAACAAAACAAGAACATCCATTATCACCACTATTATTAACCATAGGACTGAGGTCCTAAAATGTTCTGATAAGATAAAGAAATAGGAAGTATAAGAAATGAAAAGAAAGGGGTAAAATTTTCATTATTTGCAGATCTACATAGAAAACCTAAAACTATCGATGGACAAACTATTAGAATGAATAGGACAGTTCAGTTCAGAATCTTGATCTGGATTCAAGATCAAATACAGAAATAACTTATATTTCTAAGGCAGCAATAAATAAATTAAAATGTACTACTAGGTATTAAGACATATTTTAAAGTCTTAGTATTTAAAACAGTATGGTATTGGCAGCAAATAGATGAATGGAATAGAACATAAAACTCAGATCTATGGCCATTAGAAATTTGACATGGAAATAGCCACCAATTCAAATCAAGAAGGAAAAGACAGATTATTCAATAATACTGCTATGAAAATTGGTTGACTATAAGGAAAGAAATACTATTAGACTCCTATTTCACACTGTGCACAAAAATAATTTTCAGATATATTAAAGACCAAAATATGAGAAGTAAAACTTAAAACAGAAGAAAATATAGGTAGATTTTGTCAATGTTTGGGCAACAAAGAACACCATAGACAAACGATAAGCAGTAGATAAGGGACAGTCCAGCACATATTACAGATAAAGGATTAGTATTTCAGATATTTAAGGACTAAAAGTTCACAAGAAAAACAATCCAGTAAAAAAAAGGAAATTATAGTAAAAAACAATTTACAGGGAGGAAAAAGTGGCCTATAAACATAAAGAGATGCTCAATTTCACTAGTAATCAGAAGTACAAAATAAAACAAAAACAATCAACTTTATTGACTCCAACAGATGGGAGAAAATGTAAGTCAGTTAATATTAAAGCATTGGTATGGCTATGGGGTAATGAACACTCATACACTGCTGATAGGTCTGTATATTGATATACAGATTTCTGGCTCCTTGAAGAGCAGGAAAGCAGTGATGCCATCAGGCTCTCACCTGGAAACAGATGGCAGGATAATTCAAAGTGGTTTGATTTACAAAGAGACTATTTTTAAAGGTGTAGGCAGAGGAGCTGTTACCACCCCCAGACCAGGAGGGACAGGGGGAGGGAGTGAGGTTTCTGGAACCCAGAAGGAGTGAATCTTGTAGAGGTTGTCCTAGGAGGACCAGTGCCCTGCAGTTGAGGGGCACAGATAGCAATCTTGCAGGGAACAGAGCCAGGTGAATAAATACCTGGACCTCACTCTCCCTCAGATATTCTGCTGGGGTTCCCCATTGGATAAATCCAATCAGGAGCTGAAAGGTCCTTTGATGTGGTTCATAGATTCAGCTTCCCAGGGTGGGGTAGGGTGGAATGAGGATTGGGCAGGGCAAACAGAAATATCTAGGAACATCAATAGTTAATGAAATTGAAAATATTTGTGCCCTACAACTAGTTATTCCACTGCTAAATATAGTTAAAGAAACTCTGTCACATGTACATGAAAATACACATACAAGTATGTACAGTGCAATACTGTTGAGAGTAAGTAAGAAATAACCAAAACCTTTCTCCTTTGAGGAAGATTGGCCCTGGGCTAACATCCATGCCCATCTTCCTCTACTTTATATGGGATGCCACCACAGCATGGCTTGACAAGCAGTGCGTCAGTCTGTGCCTGGGATCCGAACCTGCGAATCCCGGACCACCGAAGCGGAGCATGCAAACTTAATTGCTATGCCAGCCACCTGGCCGGCCCTAACCAAAATTTTTATCAGTGGGGGAACAGGTAGGTAAAATGGGGGATGGACATATAATGGAATACTATAGAGTGGTTAAAAGGAAGTAATTACATCTTCACTTTTTAACATGGATGCATCTGAAAACAGAGTTGGTGGAAAAAGCAAATTGCACATCAAGGCAACATAAGTATACCCCCGTACTAGTTGCGAAGGCCTTTAGCACCATTAACAGAAAACTCAACCACAGTGGCTTAATCAGATAGGGCTTTATTTTTCGCACATTGCAGAGTTAGACCATCGGGAGCTGGTGTAGCTGCTCCAGCATATGAGCAGGGTTCTTTGAGCCTCACCGCTCTTAGTGTATGGCTCCATCTTATGGCTCTCAGGTATTTGGTAGCAGTCCCACATCTGTGATTAAAATGGAATCACTTCAGGTAATTTAGCAATAACTCCATTTTTTCCATGCCTTTAGTATTAGTTTTCAAGTAGACATTAACTGCGTAAATATTTTCAAAATCAGATGAATTGAATGAATAAAAAGCTGAGACACTGTGTACCTCTCGGTGGATAAACGCTGGTGCACCTCATGGTGTGTAAAACGTTTCAGGGAGGTGAGGTCCTCTCTGTGACTTGAGGAGGTGAAAGTGTATTAGGGCAGGTATCAAGCAAACAGGTATTGGCAGCAAATAGATGAATCACACAGCTCCTCACACCACCACCAATCTTCATCTACGGAACAGTAAGAATTCAAACTCTAGCTCTCTCCACTATCACAAAAGGGTTTAATAAGCTGGCTTTATAGACAGTGGTTTCTACTTGTAACCTGCAGCTGATTGCACATCTCTGCATTTGAGTGTGGTACAATCTGTTAAAAGGGGATAAAGGAAATGGAGTCTTACCACATAATTTATTCTCTGTTAGACCTATTAACTGTTGTCTTGTGGATTCTGAATATATCTGTGTCAGTTTAGAGAATTTAAGTATTCTTAACTCTATGTTACTTTATGATAGAAAATATTTCTTTCAAACAAAAATACAGTCCTAGCAATTAGAAAAATCTGATTTTTTTCCCATGTACAGTATCATTTTTGTTGCACGGCACTGGAACAAATGCTTTACAATGAATGATAATAATAGGAATTATATCAATTTCCATTTATTCAGTATATACCATATATTAGGAATTGCAGACAATCCTTTATATGTCTTACTTCACTTAATCTTTATAACAACCTTATAGGGTTATTAAAATATGGGTTTGTTAAATTAGCTAAGTGACTGGCATATAGTAAATGCCCAATTAAGGATAATTATTTTGAGTATGATTATTTTTGTTATTCTCATGCTATAGATGAACGGGCAGAGACTTGCAGGGCTTACTCAGGTAGCTTTCTAAAAGCTGCACAGCCATTAGATGGCAGAGCTAAAACTGGAACTCAGGGCTGTCTGGCCCCAAGTCTGCGTTAATTATAAAACTCTACGACCACTTCTATGGTCACTGCATTTAACACTCTAACAACCCTACATCAGGATGATCTTTTTCAGGTTACGAAAATAAGTTCTACAGAAAATAATTACTAATAATGATCATATATTTCATGACTCATGCAAGGCACTGCTGCTCAGTGACAGAGTTGAGTTTCCTGGGAAGCAAATACTGAGGTGGAGATGTGCATACAGGACATTTATTAAGGAGTGCTCTGGAGAACAACTCTTGTGCAAGAGAAGGGAAGGAAGCAGGATTGGACAGAGGGAGAAGATGGGCTGTGATATAGTCTCAATGGAGCCCTCAGCCAGCCCACCAGGAGCTCTGAAGCAGGATGGTCCTTCAGAGTTGTCTTGAGTTGGGATGAGGGCCCCTGAAATTGGGGCCTTTAAACCCCTATGTTCATTAGTCATTCTTGGAAATAGGATATGCTTTTGGGAAGGCAGCTCTCTAGCAGAGAAAACTCCCAAAGAGGACTGTCTGCTATCTGTACTCCTAGCAGCTGGGTGAGTAAGTCCTTTATTCATAAAGGGAGATATGGGAGCCATATCACAGCATTGACTTCAAGATACAAAACCTTACTAAGAACAAAACACAATTTTTCTTTAATTCTATGCTGCTACTGCTATTTCATCTATAAATTGATTTTAAGGGCTTTGAATAATAGCTCTAATCTTTCGTTTCCACATTTTAAGTCCATGCTTGGTATGTGACAGCTAACCACGAGTGTTACTATAATACTGCCACTACCTTAATAATTAACTGTAATAGTACCACTAACACAATAGCTAACTGTAATATTACCACTAACTGGATGGTTAGTTATAGCATTACTACTGGAAAATTCTAGGTGTCTTATTTTAATACTTTACATTGGGAGCAGGGGTAACTGCATATACGCAACTCCCAAAACTGTTTTAACATTAATGAACCTTGAATCCATGATGAGCAGAAGTTTACTTTAAATCTGGTCTAAATGTCTTCTAAAAGATTTTACACACTGGGAACTTCACCGATTTTCCTTTTGTCGCTGTTTTTTGTAGGAGGGCATTGGTTGAGGTTGAGTCCCGCTCTCACAAGGAAAGATAAGTGAGTCTATCACCACACTCTCAACTGTGGAAACTTAAAAAAAATGCTCAACCACACCCTTTCCTATGAAACAGTCTTACAAAGTGCCTTTTTTTTTTTTTTCAAGTTGTAAAGTTTACTTAAAACAATAGTAATCACATTGTCTCTTTTAATAAGAAAAAGTATTTGTATTTAAGAGAAAAAGTATTTGGGTTTTCTGATCTCATATAAAATATGTAATGTACGGGTATAGCGTCTTACACATACTAAGCATTCAATAATTGTTTAATGAGTTGAAATATCACTACTGGTAAGCTTCCCAAAAACTATTATAAAATATTGGCAACAACCAAATATTAAGAACAATTCTCATATCAGATTTCTTTTTTTTTTTTTTTTTTTTTATTTTTTTTGTGAGGAAGATCCACCCTGAGCTAACATCTGCCAATCCTCCTCTTTTTGCTGAGGAAGACTGGCCCTGGGCTAACATCTGTGCCCATCTTCCTCCACTTTATATGGGATGCCCCCACAGCATGGCCTGACAAGCAGTGCGTCGGTGCACACCCGGGATCCGAACCTGAGAACCCCAGGCCACCGCAGCAGAGTGCGTGCACTTAACCGCTTGCGCCACTGGGCCGGCCCCTCATATCATATCAGATTTCTGAATGTGAGATCAAAAGCAAAACCACTTATGAGGAGTTAACTTGTCTAGTAAGCACTGATTCTCTTACATAAAGCCCCTACCAGCTTTATTCTAATTTCAGAATTTCAAATTGGATCCATTTCTGAGGATGGCATTATTTTGATTCATTTAGTCTTAGAGATAATCTATTTTACAGATGAGGAAACCAAGACTTAGAGAATGTACAGGATATTGACAACAGGGCTAGAACCTAGGCTACCTTCTGCTCTATCTCACTGTCAGTGTAGAGGTGAGGGGAACATTAGGGGTTGAGAGGGTAACATGGACATGGACTTCAAAAGGAAAAAAAACCCCAAAGACTATAGCGTTAGGAAGATTCCAGAAGGAAAAAAAAAATCATATGAAAAATTATGAAAGATCAGTTGAGAACAAAAAGGTGAATAATAGTGTCTTAGATAAATCCAGAGATAGTGCCACTTCTGAAAATGTCCTTACTTTATTTACTCTCCCTTTGAAAATGTTATACAGTATTAAAAACTCATTCATCTTGTTTAGAATATTGATAATATAATCTGAATTTGCAGGTAGAGAAATATAATAGATCATTGCTCAAATAGTTTAGAATTAGTTTCTCTAATTAACAAATGTGTCACATAAGTCCAGTATAACATTTTTATTGGCACTTGAAATAAATGTATTACTCACTAGTGGATGTGCCAAAAAGAAAATCCCCACCCTATTTCCACCCCCACAGGGCTACAAACGATTATTAAGCAGTGACAGAGTGACTTGGAGTGCGAAACAGAAGTCATCATGGTTATCTGTCTTCTTAAAGATTAACTTTCATTAAATGGTTAAGACCAAAAAATGGTTGGCACTATAAAAAATGTCCCATAAAAAAAATAAAACCTCAATTTTGATTCTGGTGCTTGAAATTGTAGCTGGCTTCATTTTTGAGTGACACCCTTTTAGACTTTTAAATATCCTGTTTCCCACATTAAGAAATATAACTAATTTAAATTAGGTATTAGCTGAAATACCTTCCACAGGAAAGCTTCCAAAATTGAGAGTGTAGCCTTGTGTTACCCATCATGTATCTAGCCATTTTGTATCCTGGTCAAACCTAGGTGGTCTTTGCCTTTTGCTTCCAATAGGCTTTAGGTGCTCTTAGAACTTTCAGCATCCTATGATATTAACTTAAGAGCTAGGTAAAGCTTACATGAAAAGTATTTAGCTAATGTTTCTGTTTTTTTTAAAAAAAATCTTGCACACTGTTCTGGGTCAAGCACTATACTAAGCACATAGCAGATACCCTAGAAATATTGGTTAAGGAGTTTCACTGCCAGGATGAAAGTGTGAGGAGCTCCATGGACATACAGTGAAACAAGCAAAGCTGGAGAAAGTTATAAAAATACAACCTTTATTTAACATCTCTAGAAAGAGTTAGGGCTCAGAACAAATGAAGAAATATTTATTCAAGAAAACCTACTAAAACTGAGTAAGAACATTTAGCCATGACCCATTTCCTCCCATACCCCACATCCTAATCAGCTCAGCTTGGCAGAAGCTCCAATCTTGGCAGAAGAGACCAAGAAGATGGGGTTCCCTCTCCCCTTAGCTCCCAAATAAGGGTTACCATATCTCATATGAAGAGCAATCCACCAGCATTTCTTATCCATTCCAACTCCAAGCTTAAGCAGCTAAATTCCGGTGAGTGTGGTTGATAGGTTGAGGCTCTCTCCTTCCACTGAGCCCCACAGGATGAGGACTCTACCCCAGGAATGGCAAGCCAGAATATCGGAGCCCTGATCTCCCTCATGCCAGCGTGCTCATAGAGCAGAGCTGTAAGAAGCAAACCCAGAAGACCAGAGGCTACTGCCCCACCCAGCACCCAGAGTAGTGGCACAGAGATTTTTCCCAGGGGCAGAAGCAGTCCATAAGAAAGGAGAGCTTGAAAGTACTCCTCAAAGAAAGTGACTTTATTTGAAACAGAATGTGGAGAAAATCAAGCCTAAGGGCACTCTTGAAGACAACAGCTCCCCTTATGTAGGAGCAACAAGCTAAACTGTAGGCCAGCTAGTTCACAAGAGAGAACCAAGGAAAGAGACAGCTAAGAAGGGCCCTCCCTGGTCAGAATAAACCTCAAAAACTGGCTTCAAAAACTACCCCTGTCCAAATTTGCTTCTATCAGACTGCTGAGCAATTCACACGCCAGGGTATATCAAAAACAATAGAGCAATCAACCAGTAATTTGTGGAACCTAAGGGCTGGGTGTAATACCAAATGAAGCAGTCAGCCTATCAGAGAGATCAGAGAAAAGAGACAGTTTAAAAGAGCCTGCTAAAACTACTGTCATCCCAGGGTGACTGTGTGCATGCCCAGGACTATGCCCTCTGAAGAGCAACATCAGGAGTTTCACACTTTGGGGGAAACAGACTTCACTAAGATAGTCCAGCCAAGTCACTAAACAAATAAACAAGCAAACAATGCAACAAAAATTCCTTGGAGGGGGGAGGGAGGAGGAATCACTTTCCAGAATTCCTATATTATCTAAAATATCTAGTTTTATCTAAAGAATTATGAGACATGCAAAGAAACAGCAAAGTGTGACCCATATACAAGAAAAAGAGCAGGCAACAGAAACTGAGAGGCCAGATGTCAAATTTAATAAGGACTTCAAAGAAGCCATTATAAATATGTTCAAAGAACTAAAGGAAACAATGCTTAAAGAAGTAAAGGAAGGTGTGAAGAAAATCTCTTATCATAGAGAATATCAATAAAGAGACAGAAATCATAAAAAAAGAAACAAATGGAAATTCTAAAGTTGAAAAGTACGATAACAAATAAAAAATCATTACAGTGGCTCAATAGTAGATTTGAACTGGTGTAAGAAAGAATCAGTGAACTTGAAGATGAATGGATAGAAGTTATGCAATCCAAAGAAGAGAGAGAAAATAGAACGAAGAAATATGAATAGCAAAATGTGGGACACTTTTGGGTCCACGAATACGGGTGTAATGGGAATATCAGAAACTGAGGAGAAAGAGAAAGGAATAGAAAAAACATTCCAAGAAATAATGGCTGAAAATTTCCCACATTTGATGAAAAACATTAACCCACACATCTAAGAAGTTCAATGAACTCCAAGTATGATAAATGTAGAGATCCATACCCAGATATATCATAGTAAGAATGCTGACAGCCAAAGACAAAGAGGAAATATTGAAAGCAGCAAAATGACTTGTCACACAGAGGGAACTCCAAAAAGGTCAACAGTTGACTTATAAAAATCATGGAGACTAGAAAGCAGTGGGACAGCATATTCAAAGTGTTGAAAGAAAAACCTCTCAACCTAGAATCATATATCTAGCAAAATTTCTTTCAAAAATGAAGGCCAAACAAAGACACTTCCAGATAAACAAAAACTTAGAAGATTAATTGTTATCAGACCCACCTTATAAGAAATACTAAATAAAGTTTTTCACACTGAAAGCAAGTAAAACCAGATGGAAATCTAAATCCACACAAAAAAACAAAAAGCAGTGATAAAGGTAATTATGTAATTATAAAAGACAATATAAATGCATCCTTCTTTTCCTTTCTTCTTTTAATGATTTAAAAAGCAATTGTATAAAGGAATATATATAATTATATTGTTGGGCTTATAACTGATAAAAATGTATTATATTTGAAAATAACAGCACAAAGGAGGTGGGTGGGAGCAGAGTGGTATTGGAATAAGGAAATAACACCAGATGCCAACTTAAACTCACAGGAACAAATGAAGAGAACCAGAAATGATAAATAAGAATGTAAATATAACACTCTATAAGTATAGACTTGATCATTCTTCTTTTCTGTTTCTTTAATAGACATAAAACTATATAAAGTAACAATTATAACACTATTGTTGGGTTTGTAACATATATGGATGTAACATGCATAACAATAACAACAGTACAAAAAGATGGAAGACGATGGAATGGAGCTATATAGGAGTAATGTTTCTATATCTCACTGGAATTAAGTTAGTATAAATCTCAAGTAGATTCTTATAAATGAAGAGGTATATGGTAAACCCTAGAGCAACCACTAATAACTCAAAAATACTGTGAAAAAATTATTAAAGAGATTTTTCCATACGAGACATATAGAAAACAAAAGTAAAATAGATATTTCTGTCCAATATACCAATAAACCAATAATGTACAGTCATGCACTGCATAACCATGTTCTGGTCAATGACGGACCACAAATATGAGGGTGGTCCCATAAGATTAGTACCATATAGCCTAGGTGTGCAGTAGGCTGTACCATCTAAGTTTGTGTAACTACACTCTATTATGTTCACACAACAATCACCTTGCCTAATGACACATTTCTCAGAACGTATCCCTGTCACGAAGTGATGCATGTACCAATAACAACATTGACTGAGTGGATTAAACAATTCAATCAAAAGTCAGAGATTGTCAGACTGGATAAAAATAAAAAATAACTTACAGTTGTTGTAACTATGTGGCATTATGCTAGGGTCAGAAAACTATAACTTGGTGGGCTAAATCCAGGCAACCACCTGTTTCTATAAATAAAGTTTTATTGTACCACAGCCACATCTAATCATTTATGTATTGTCTACAGGTGCTTTTGCACTACAATGGCAGTGTTAAGAAGTTATGATATAGACCATATGGTCTGCAAAGCCTAAAATATTTACTCTGGCTCTTTACAAAAAATGTTTGCTGACTTCTTAACTAAAGGAAACCCAGTGTGGAAGTTCTTCTTTAACTGATTCTATTTCCCAGGGCAATAAGAAACAGAACATCATTAAGAATGAGATGAGGAGGAGCTCTTAGAAGTTTGAGGACAGAGAAGCATAAAACAGTTATTCAGTGAAAAGTTTAGTCAATGTACCAGGGAAATGTAATAGGGTTGCCAGAGAGCACGAAGCAGCCCCCAGCCCCACACTTAAGGATAGTGGCAAGTATGCATGCTGCTCTTTGAAAGATACTTGCATCCCAATAGGTGCTTATAATGGATTATTTGGGTTCCAAAGTTGATTCCAAAGACAAAGGAACATTTTCTGATCCAAGCTTATTAAAAATTAAATACCAATTAATAAAAAAAATAAAGTTTTACGACTTTCAAGTATATAGAATTAAAACCTGGTTTACAGCATTTCTATCTGTGGTTTTACAGAGCTCTCAATAGAACTTGTTTTAACAAGACAAGAAAAGTGATTTGTACTGAGCTATCTTGTAAAAGAATGAATATTCCAGAAGTTATACTCCCCTCGTAGTAAAGCATTGTACTCAAGTCAAATAATCATAGAGTAGGAAGAGACTTATACTCTAGATAAAATAACCAATTTTAAACCACAAGGAAAATCTTATTCTACTGATACTTTACCCATGAAGAAACAATTTAATCACAACAAATGCTGCCCAACTTATTCTCAATCTGTAATCTGAAATTTATACTCAGAATATGCAGATACAATGGACTTTACATTATTTCTTTCCCCTGAATAGCTAATTATATTTGAAGTACATTGGGGCAGATTACTAATTTAAGAAATTCTCTGAGAAATCCTTTTGGAAAGTGAATATTTTATCAATTTGCATTTTCATAGTTTGTCCTAATATTTGAGAGATGCCTATAGTTTGGTTTGGTTAGAGGAAAAAAATAGTGACCCATCCAGCCAATAGAAGAAATATGATCATCTTTAAGATGAACCGAGGTGAAAGACTATTGTAAGTAGATAATCAGGTAGTATGTCTGTCATTTTCCTACAGTTTTTTTTTAAGGAAACTGAAACTAGCATTTATTAAACACCTTCTATTTGCCTAAGCACTGTGCTAGAAGTGAAACATGATCTGTGTTAAAAGAAGTACCCATTCTCCTATTCATATTCTAGTTTTGTTCTAAGTCTTGAACCCATTTATGAGGGATATCAGAAAAAATATGTCTTGCTATGGCACTTAGGTTAAAATGTCAGACACCAATTCCTTCCAATGATATATGGTTGAGCATATTCTCAGAAAAGGAATGATGATTTGAGTCTTGCTGCTTTGGTATAACCGAGAGTAGAAATTGCTGCTAATTATAGTTCCCTATGCTGTTCGTCTTTTCTACAGTTTTTTCCCTTTGCTTGGTATTTACCTTTTAACAGTTGTAGAACTGTAGAACTGCATCTGTTCTGAGTATGGTACTAAGTCAAGCAAGATTTAACTACTATATTCCCTGCTAAATTGGGCCTCCTCTTTTATTACCTTAAGTTTTAAAATATGAATATCATTAATTTTGGAAAAAACACAAAGAAATCGTGTATTACTTTAGATTGATATGAAAAATTATAGGCCAAATGCCATTCGCTTTCATAACATTCTCAAGAATGTTACATATAGTACATGTCGTACATTCCCATAAGTACATTACATAAAAAAATTCTAATGTACTTGGTGCTTTCCATGCTAGTCTCGAAATTTTCTGCTTTTTAAATGTACATTTAAAATATTTTTCCTAGGTTTTCGGGCCAGCCCCGGTGGCCTAGTGGTTAAGTTCAGCAAGCTCCACTCTGGCGGCCCCAGGTTCGGTTCCCAGGCGCAGACCTACACCACTTGTCTGTCAGTGGCCATGCTGTGGTGGTGGCTCACATACAAAAAAGAGGAAGACTGGCAGTGAATTTTAGCTCGGGGTGAATCTTCCTCAGCAAAAATAAATAAAATAAAATTTTTTTCCTAGGTTTTTAATCCATAATTCAAAATTTTACATTTTATCTTATTCTTTGCATTCTCTGGAATCCTTTCAAAATTAATAATTTTCTAATAATGTTATAACTGAAAAAGTTAAATAAATTCCTTATTACATAATAATGAAAGGGAAAAATAAGGACTAAAAGAAAGCTACTAATTTATGAGCACTACAAATTCTGTTAAAACTCACTGTGACAAATGAATATACTTTTTTAAATGTCAAAGAATATTAGATAAAACTTTTATTTTGAATGTGATTTAGAGTCATAGGATCAAACTTAAGAATCACTTATAATTTACTGCTTGATCAAAATTAACATAAAAATATAACAAATTCTATCTTGAACTCAAACTGACAAACCACTTTCTAAAGAAAAACTTTTTGCTCTATGCTATCATAATTTTGCCTATGGAGTATTGGCAAAGAATGTAGTTATATTGTGCCACAAATAGTTAAAAGCAACATTTTTAGGTAATTTGAATAAGAGATACATAATTACTCAAAACAAATATTAGGGGTATTTTCTCTGGAAAGCTAGCTTGCAAATGAAAAGAAGAAACCCAAATCCGCATACTGTAATTGCCGTCCTCTTCAAAATTCTACTATTCCATGTAGATACTTCTTCCACTAATGGTAAATGGGCTGGATCATTTTCTCGTTCATTTTGCAACTAATAATTAGTAGGGGAAAAAAGAAAATAATTAATGTACAGTACATTGAAAATTAAGATATCTTTGATTTTTTAAAAATATCATAATATCCATGTTAATTCTCTTGATTTAGATGTAGTCAATGCAAGACTCCCACAGAAGATTTAAAGTGAACACAAATGCCTTGAAAGACAGTCTTTTACCAAGATCCCATTATAATAAATTATTAGATTCATATTAAAAATAAATGCTTTCATAGATTATTACATTTTAAAATCATGTTTTTATGTCAGGATACAAAGCTCCTTTAGTGTTAAAGTTTCTATTTCTACCTATAAAGAATGACAATTCTTATTTTTTCCTTCCGTACTAAATACAGTTGATTTCTTACAAAAAAGTGAACCATTCTTATAGCATACCTATAATACATGAAATTTAAAAACTGGAAGATTTGATGCTAATGCTAGAAGTTTAATCCTTTATTTAAATATAATTGCAGGAACAAATGTTAACAAAATCTTAAGTGGTTTTTTTAGCACTTCTCAGCAATGAAATTATATGACCTAGTCAATTTCTAAAATCCCATACAGAGACCTTTCTTGCTAAAGAAGGCCCCCTCACTTGTGTGTGTGTGTGTGTGTGTGTGTGCGTGCGCGCGCATATGTGTGTGTCAGAGAGACAGAGAGAGACAGAGCAAAGAGAGTTGTTGGGGGAGGAGCAGAAGAGGGCGAATGAGCAGAAACCAAAAGATCCTTGAAAGATAAAAAGAATCAGGCACATTTATAGAGTGATATTTACTAGAAACATCCTGTGCTGGAGTGGTGACAATAAATACTTTCAACATTAGCAAGAATAACTACTTCTAAAATCTACAGTGTAAATATTTAATTAAAAAAGCCTGCAAAATTAATTTTAAATTTATAGCAGAAAACAGACTTCAATGCCAGTCTCATTAATACTGTATTCTTGGTCTAACTTCCAAATGGCTTCATTCAGCAACAGATTCCTTTTTGACACTGATGCTCCATTTACTGAATCCTGAGACAGTCATTCCTTTTATTAACCAATTACTTAGAATGACCCTTTCTGACAGGAGCCTGTCAGTGTGTTGGTTTGAAAGAGAGTGATGTGGTGTTAAAGTCTAGCCTTGACCTCTCCCACCCTCTCTGTTACCTTCATACACTTATCCATGATAACTCATTTTTTTTAATTCCCTTTAGTTATTATTTGCAAACTCTGAAATATCATAAGCTATCACGCATGATAGCATACTCTCAAATCTGGAAGCTCTCTCAGTTCTCTAAATCAGATCTCATTATGGTGATTACTAGTTGTTTAAGACTAATCCAGAAAAACCAATGTACTAGTTTGCTCCAAAATTAAGACTTTCCTGCCCAAAGAACTGTATCTGCCATTATTTTAAACCAATAAATGTGTTTTCAAGGCTAGTCCTTATATAGAAATGTATGAATTCAAGATAGAGAAGGCCACGGAAAAGAAACCTTCCATTTAGCTAAAGAAAGCTGAAATTTCTCTTTATAGGTACACGTTATTAAAATAAATGTTATGGTACCTGATTGAATTGTTTATGTTTTTGAGTCAAAGTCACCCCAAAGCAGTGGTTCTTAATTTCATTCCTTTAAGAAAAATGTGGTCTCTCTAATTTCATCTCAATCCTCTATCCTATCTCCCCAAATGTTTTTAGTTCATCTTGGAGAAACCAAATAATTACCAATCCTGAGGCAAAGATGTCTTAGGGAATTTCTCACACTAAACATTACAGGTTGATGCTTTGCAGGAAGTATCTTTATAAATTTATAAGTATATATATACACTTATATATATAAATATCTTTCCAAATTTATCTTGGATCCCTGTGAAAAACACCATGCTAAGTAAAAATCCATACCATTTTCCTTCAATTCTTCTAGATGATGGAGGTAGTGAAGATGAGTGGTGCTACAATTTTCATGTTGTCAGCAAATTCAGAAAGTAGAAAATCAGATTTTTGTATGAGAAAGTTTATTTGGGGAGTGGCATGGATTAAAGGAACACAAAAGTGGAAGGAGAGAGAATAATTAGGAGACTAATGTGTAGCATAGTTGCCTGGCATACAGTAGGCATTCTTATGTTTGTTAAATGAATAACTGTCAGAGAATACAACTTCTAAGATGCCTCTCTCTCTGGAAAGGAGTTATCTTCTACAAGAATTTTTGAATATATTGTTCATTCACCCCCTTTAAAATGTCTTTATTTTCCTATTATTTTGTAGGATTTGCTTCACAATTTTCTGCTCACTTTTTAAAAAGATTCCTTTTGATTGAACATATGTTAATAGTTAGAATGACAAATTACCTGGAATATATATAAAGATTATTTTGAGGAAAATAACTTTTTTGATAAAATATTAATGAAAATATTAAATGACTTATGGGTTGAAGCTATACAAATTTATGCATAATCTAATGTTCACATCAGATATTTTACAAAAACTTTATTGATATCAAATACATTTATTAAATAGACTAGGAGAACTCAGAAGTGAATTCTCCAGTTGAGTAAAAGTGTTTTCCTTTATTACCTATCTTCAACGGAGTTCCTTATTTCAGCAGCTTAGAGTTTGTTATGGCCAATGTTCTTAAAGGGGAAAAAAAATAACCTGTCCTTAAATCCAGATATATACCTCTATGTGGGTATAGAAACAAGAACCAAAAAAGCCTATACCCTTTAAAAAAATTAAAATAAAAGATATTACTGAAAGTCTAGAAAATAGAAGGAATATTTCATCCATAATCCTACCTCATTAACAGAGGTAAAACATTTCATTTTGGTAATTTTTCATCTGCATATTAACATGTAAGTAAAACTTATGAATATAACTTTATATCTTTAACAAGTTGATATTTGATTTTCATTATTTTTTCAACTGGATGCATATCATTATAACAAATGAGTGTACCACAATTTACTAAATCATTCTTCTAGCATAAGACACTTATGGTACATACAATTTTGGAATCATTAAACTACTATTGAAAGATACAAATATTTTTATGGTCCTTGGCACATCTTGTCAAACTGTTTTTGAAAGGGGTGTGACACCAGTCTCACATGAAAATATGAGTTTGGTGAACTCTAACCAGTAATAGGTAGGGTAATACATTTTTCCCTGCAAATTTAAAAAATGAAAAGGATAAATCATTATTCTTTTAGTATGCATTTCTTTAATACAAAGTTTGTTTCCTATGTATATTTCTTCTTTTGGAAACTCCTTTTTCCACTTGTCTAGTATAAGCTTAAGTTGCTCTTGTCAGAATTACTTCATTGTAAATCATTTATTCCCCCTTTTTATGTGAAATATATACCTTCCGAATTAAGTCTTTTAGTTTGCAGACCTCTTCACTCAAATCTTCAACATTACCAACGAGTTCTTCACAAACTGAAGAAAAATTCCGGGGAGAAGCCCATTCTAGTACTATCTGTTAATATGTTCAAAAGTTACATTTTAAAGAATGGGAAACAACTTTTCATAAGTTTATATCCACAAAGATTATACAGCATTCTCCAACATAAATTATATTAACTGAAAACCATTTTTTAAGATAAATCCTGATACCAAAAAGAAGTCAGTAATTTTATATAAATAGTCAAATCAGTTTCCCTAATGCATTTACTAAATATATGTTCAGTCATGCACTGCATAATGACGTTGTGGTCAACGACAGACTGCATATACGACAGTGGTCATAGAAGATTAGTACCATATAGCCTAGGTGTGCAATAGGCTATCACCATCTAGGTTTGTTACGCACACACCTAGGTTTGTTGGCACAACAACAAAAGTGCCTCACAAGGCATTTCTCAGAACGTGTTCCCATCATTAAGTGATGCACAACTGTATATATAGGGTTATGGAGACTAATATTAGTAATAATAATATTTGTGGTGAACAAATAAATTCACGAAGGTTTAAGAATGACATGGTTCCCATATTAGTGTTATATAAAAATCATACGAAAACAAGTACATTAAAAATTTTTCACTGTAGATAAATAGCTAAAAGCAAATCACATGAAAAACTTCTACAAAATAAGTTTGCTTTTACAGGTCACTTACACTTTTTCTATTTAAAATTTCCTTCATAAAAAAGCCTTATATTGATATGGTTTTTAATAACACTCAACACACTGTTTTGTTTTAACTTTCACTTGGGTCTCCCGTCATTTTATATTTTAAACAACCAAATTCCCTTTAAGAACAAATGGTAAGTTCAATACACAGATCAATTTAATTTTTGGTCTGACTCATTTTCCTTTTCTTAAGGGCTAGAACACAAAGTTTTTCAATTAATTAGTGTGTAAAGGAGTAATAGTAAATAAATTGACTTATTTAGATCTTATGAGATTTTGTAGAAGAAAGATACAATTTTACCAGATCATCCCTGTTTATTATCATTAACTTATCTGGAGTGTTCTTCAGCATACATACTTGACTTAATAACTTTTGTAGAATACCTTTTGAGAATTTACAGGTAACTCAGTAATGATATTCTGTACAGCTGTTATTAAATGGCCACACTGTTTGTTTAATTTCAGAAGAAAGTTGAGGAACTCATCACCACTAAAGAAAGGAAACAAACAAACAAACAAACAGGAATCACTAATATGAGCAATTTACTTCATTCTACTGGGTTAGTTACTCAATGTCTAGTCATAATATTTATTAGGTTCTTTAAAAAATATTTATAGAACAGCTAATATGTGTTAGCAACTGAAAAAGACATAGAACATACAAAGAAAACCAAGTCTCCAATCTTGAGGATCTCTAAAGTTCAGGATGAGAGGCAAACATACAATTATAGCATTGTTATTCACAGGGCCATATGAAGAAGGAATATAAAAGTACCAATATTTGAGTATGTATCATCTGAAGGCATTGCACCAGGTACTTTACATTTATTAGTCTTTTAATTCCTCAAAACAACTCCTATAAGGTAGATGTTGTTAACATTAGTTTATACTTCAGACATCTAAAACTCAGAGATAATGAACTTAGTATAATGGGAATAGGAAATTAGTACTATTTCATAGAGATGATACTTGAACTGAGTCTGGAGCTTAAGAATAAGTTTGTCAAGTAGGTGAGGAAGAGAAGGGCTTCTGGATGGAGAGAATAGCAGGTGCAAAAGTATGGGGGTAGGAGGTCACCAAAGTATAAAGAAAGCACAATTATGGGAAGTAGTAAGAAAAGAGGCTGGTTGTAACCATTTTTAAAGAACTTTTATGATATGCTAAGGAATTGAATTTTATCTTTCTAATAATGTAGAGCTACTAAAGAATTTTAAACAGGAAAGTAGAAAATCAGATTTTTGCATGAGAAAGTTTATATGGGGAGCAATGTGGATTAAAGGAACACAAAAGTAGAAATAGAGAGAATAATTAGGAGACTAATGGAAAAATCCCCCTAAGAGATGATGAAGAAAAGCTTAAACTAAGGATCTAGCAGTGGCAGTCTGAATGGGGGGAGAGGGTAGAGTGGCGGTTTAAGAAACATTTAGGAGAATAAACTGAAAAACTGGTGATAGAATCATCCTAGACTCTTCCTTTTCTTTCACATGCAATCTAAGTTTTTTGATTTCAATGGAAGGTGGCACCACCAAGCAGGGAAGTAAATTTGAGAGTGGGTGGTAGGGAAAAGAGTGGAGTGAAGAGAAAATGTTATGGCATAATAACTAAGAACACACACTATAGAGTCAGGAAGACCTGAGTTTAATTCAGCTTCCACACACGATCTTCGGCAAACCTTATCTTTAGCCAAATGTTTCCATATCTCTAGAATTGAGATAACAGGACTGTCAGAAGCACCTAAGCATTTTGTCTAGCACATAGATGGCATTCAAACAAACTTAATTATGCTGGTGATGGCAATGATATGAGACACGCAGGTGGCAACAACCAGTAAGCAGTAGAAAATGTCAGTCTTGTAAGGGTACTTATCCAGAGGTCCACAGACTCATGAGGCTAGATAGAATTCAGGGAATTGGTGAACTTAGATGGCAAAAAACTACATTTTTATTTTCACTAACCTCTAACAGAAATTCAGCCTTTCCTTCAATTGTGAATGTAGGCACAAACCATAGTAGTATTAGAAGTGTCTGTAATTTGGTCACCAATAGAAATCAAAACTATGGTCATGGAGAAGACCACAAAGAAAAAGGATACACATTATGAAGGGGGGAGAGTTGATAGGGGTAGAAGAAAAAAGCTATCAAAGGAAAAGTAGCCTGAGAAGAAGAAAATCAAGAGTTAAGGTCTGTTATGAAAGGCAATGTAGGAGATGGATTCAAGAAGGAGGAAAAAGTCAAGCATGTTAAATAATTAAGATAAGTCTACTCATTCTAGCAATGACGAGACACTGGTGACTAGATTAGTTTCAGTGACGGAAGCCAATTTATAGTGAAAGCTGCACAGAAACTTACACAACCCAATAGAAAAGTGGACCAAGGATATGAATAGGTAATTTAGAGAAAAAGAAAAAATGAAATTTAAGTGGATAATAAGCATGGGATTACAATAAAAATAAGATGTTCCCTTCTAGTGGAATGACAAAAATCAAGTAGGTCATTAACATCAAGAGTTGACAAGTGTGTGAGATGACCTTTCTAGAGACTGACCTTTCAGTTAGCAGTATCTACTAGAATAAAAATGCACACAAAAACTACTACTAAGGGACCAAAGGTACTTCTGAGTCCAAATGAAATTCTTATAGGTAGAAGTTTTAACTATATACTATACAAAGTTTCTTTCATGCTGTTTCTAGGAGGAAAGGTTATAAAAAGCAAGCAAGGTTAACCTCCAATGAAACTTGATAGCAAATTTTTCTCTAAGACTCATTGCTAGGACTTATATAGTATTTTAATTTAAAACAAGTTTTTTCTTAGGTATTAGGTTGAAAAATAAACAGCTTATATAAAATAAAGATTTAAACTTTATGAACATAACATATATAATCAAGTCACCAATAATGAAAAGTGTCCGATGCTTGATAAAAGCAAATTGAAATTAAAAAGTTTAAATAAGGGGGCCGGCCCCGTGGCATAGTGGTTAAGTGTGTGCGCTCCGCTGCTGGCAGCCCCGGTTCGGATCCCCGGCGCGCACTGATGCACCGCTTGTCAGGCCATGCTGTGGCGGTGTCCCATATAAAGTAGAGGAAGATAGGCACAGATGTTAGCCCGGGGCCAGTCTTCCTCAGCAAAAAGAGAGGAGGATTGGCATGGATGTTAGCTCAGGGCTGATCTTCCTCACACAGACACACACACAAAAACAAGTTTAAATAAGCTCTTGTTCTATTTAGAAAAAGTGCTACTTATAAAAGCATTTTCAGAATAAATATAATTCTTCTTTATTCTATTTTCTTTCTGATCTTTAGAAAGAACAAAACTTGAGCATATTTTTGTCAAAACAACAGCAGTCATTACTTGTATCAATTTTTGTTTCCATGTAATATTTATAAGATACACTTATAGCTTAGATTTCAGTGCTCTTTAAATACTCAAATTTTATTTATTATCAATAAAAACAATAACTCCTAGATGAGTAATTCATTAATGTCCTATATATTTTATTTAATGAGCTCAAGGAAATTAAGATCCCTTGAGAATTGTCAAAATATCAACTGATAGCAGGTATAGAATTCTCGGTAGGCAACTGACACATATATATGTGGGATATAAACTTATAAGCTCTTATTGTGAAGAAAGTAAGATTAAGTTAACGACTCATTTCAAATAAGCAAATAATATTATTAACAAAATTACACAGTCTTAATGAATGAAAGGAAAATATATACCTTTCCTCTGATGTATACTTTTCAGGGCCACTGAATACGGATAGGCAAATTGTAAAAAACACCACTCTGTAGTGTGCCATTCATCACACACTATATGAATGGCTGGCCATCCCCCACCCCAGAGATGTACAGTATACAACCTACATACCTCTACATGGCAGCCCTGATAATTCTGTACTTATTTAAAGAATTCAAAATAAGCAGATACGGCATAGCTACGGTAGACTGTATGACGTCTTTTCTACAGAACCAAATATTACCAGGCCTCTCTCTGCTAGAGGATTATACTTCATGCCCCAGGGACACGAGGCCTGGCCATGTGACTTGCCTTGGCAAATAAAATATGACTAGAAGTGACTGTGTAACTTTTGAACAGAGGCTTTATGAGCCACTGACTGGTTCTGCCATCTCTCTCCTTTGCAGAAAAGCAGCATGTCCTGGGGAGGGCTGTTTCTCCAGCCTGTTCTCAGAATAATAACAAGGAGTAGACCTACTACAGCTGACTCATGATACAGGTGATCAAGAAATAAACTTTATTATTATAGGTCATTTAGATTTAGCAGTTATTTCTTACTACAGCATAACATAGTGTAAGCTGACTAAAATAACATGTCATATTTTAAAAATGTGACATCAAATTAGGATACAATTTATACTTTAAATAAAGGTACTCCAAATAAAAGTACTACGTGCTCATTGTAGAATATCTGGAAAAATTAAAATTACCAATACTCTTATCACCCAAAGATAATGACTTGTACTATTTTCTTTCAGAATATTTTCTTAAAGTACACATTTTCTTCCAGTATTTTTTGTATGCATATATACAATGGTATTACACCTCACTCCATTTTATATTTGCTTTTCATACTTATTATGAGTATTTTTCCATGACATTAAGTCTCAAACTAATTTTAATGACAGAATAAAATAATTATATTGATGCAATGTATTTCAACCATTCCTCTGATATTAAATATTTAGTTTCCAATTTTAGAATGTTTATAAATAATAGATGTGAATAACATATTTTCACATAAAATTTTTTATCTATACAGATTTTTCCTTTTGGAGGAGAAATAGTTTCCTTAATAGACATAATTTTGAGATGCCTTTTATACATTCAAGTAGATGTCAGGCTCAGAGAAAGGGTCTGGGCAGAAACTGTTGAATATGTCAAGACATGGATGAAAACCACTATTTCTGTTCAAAATATCTCAAAGTAGTAATGGAATGGTTATTAATATTTTTTAGATCGCAGTCTCTAACTCTGCAAACATAGTAAAGCTAAGTGTAGAAAAAAGTAAATGTAGTGTGCATATGTGTTCTTGTAAGAGACTATTTTAGAAAATTTAACACATAAAAGAAAAGTATCTTAAAATAAATCAGTAGCTAAATTGGTGAAGTCACATTACCAGAAGATTATAATCAATCAGTTCAACTTTTCCTGCTGTTAGTTTTCTTATGACTTAATGACTAATTTCTTCTTTAAAGAATGACTTTGGACAAATGGGAAGTAAAACCTTTTCCATAACAGCATGTAAACAAAGTCTGTGATTTAATAACAAGGTCAAATTCCTGAAATATATGTCTGCCAGTTTTATTTTTTAAAAAATTCAGCAGTTTTAATACGTGAACCATTCAGGATTCTGCACATTCTTTAAGTCTATTAAATCCCACAAAGTAAATTCATACAGGCAACTATGCCATCATACAAATAAGTTATATCAAAAATTTTAATTCTCAAGTCAGTCATGTAGAACTTAGAATATTCTTTCATAGAAACAATAAATTAAAAAAGTAAACAAAATGAACAAAGAGATTCAAGAAGGTCTGCTGATTTTAAGTCTTCAAAACTGAACTCCCTTACAATGTATTTAAATTTTTAAGAGCTATAATATTATTCTGAAACGATGCATTATTTTGAATATAGATCATCTTATTATAAGGAAATATATTAAGAGAAAGGGAAATAATTTAACTTTGTAATAAAGTTTTTAAAGAAATCTGGATCATCTAAATTATCTCCCGGAAGACTTCTCTCAATTCTAAAATGGTGTGGAAATCTATTATTCGTGTATTGAATTAATGTTTACCAGAGTTGCAACGTTAGTTTTAGGCAGCCTACACCAGTGATGATACTGCTGCATTTCTAAGTATTATAAATTATAGTATACAACTTGGATGAACTTCAAGGAAATCAGGCTGACTGAAAAAAGCCAATCAAATAAGGATACATACTGTATGATTCCATTTAGGTAACATTCATGAAATAACACCATTATAAAGATGGATAACAAATTATTGGTTGCTAGGAGTTAGGGATGGGGGGGTGGGTGTAGCTATAAAGAGACCGTATGAGGGAGCCTTGTGGTAATGGTACGTTAGGTATATTGATTGTGGCAGTGGTTACATAAGCTACACACATGATAAAATTGCATGGAGCTATACACCTACATACAAATGAGCACATGTGTATCTGGTGAAACACAAATAAGCTACGTGGATTGTTTCAACATCAGTTTTCTGGTTTTGATATTATACAATATCAAATGCAAGATATTATTATGCAAGATATTAACACTGGACGAGACTGGATGAAGGGTGCATGGGACCTCCCTGTACATCTCTTTGCAATTTCCTGTGAATCTATAATCATTTCAGATAAAAAGTTAACAAAATCATTTACTGCTCCACAAAATATTAATAAAATCAAATATCATTATTTTCAAAATAGATTTTAGATTACTAATATTACTAATAATCAGTAACTGACAAGTTTATAATATTGAAAATGAACTTTATATATGGATAACATAATTTCTTAAAGAATAAGGCTGAAAAAAGAGCTGAGCTACATGAGAAATGCTTTATTTTTGCCCTAGGCAAAAATATTACCACTTTGAATTTTCTTTTTTTTTTTGTTTATTGCAGTAACATTGGTTTATAACATTGTATAAATTTCAGGTGTACATCATTATACTTCTATTTCTGCATAGATTACATCATGTTCACCACCCAAATACTAATTACAACCCATCACCACACACATGTGCCGAATTATCCCTTTCGCCCTCCTCCCTCCCCTCTTCCCCTCTGGGAACCACCAGTCCAATCTCTGTCTCTATGTGTTTGTTTATTGTTGTTATTATCTACTACTTAATGAAGGAAATCATATGGTATTTGACCTTCTCCCTCTGACTTATTTCACTTTGCATAATACCCTCAACGTCCATCCATGTTGTCACAAATGGCTGGATTTCATCGTTTCTTACGGCTGAGTAGTATTCCATTGTGTATATATACCACATCTTCTTTATCCATTCGTCCCTTGATGGGCACTTAGGTTGCTTCCAAGTCTTGGCTATTGTGAATAACGCTGCAATGAACACAGGGGTGCATGTATCTTTACGCACTGGTGTTTTCAAGTTCTTTGGATAAATACCCAGCAGTGGAATAGCTGGATCATATGGTAGTTCTATCCTTGATTTTTTGAGGAATCTCCATACTGTTTTCCATAGCGGCTGCACCAGTTTGCACTCCCACCAGCAGTGTATGAGAGTTCCCTTCTCTCCACATCCTCTCCAACACATGTTGTTTCCTGTCTTGTTAATTATAGCCATTCTGACGGGTGTGAGGTGATATCTCATTCTAGTTTTGATTTGCATTTCCCTGACCGTTAATGATGTTGAACATCTTTTCACGTGTCTGTTGGCTATCTGCATATCTTTTTTGGAGAAATGTCTGTTCAGGTCTTTTGCCCATTTTTTAATTGGGTTGTTAGTTTTTTTGTTGTTGAGATGCATGAGTTCTTTATATATTTTGGAGGTTAAGCCCTTATAAGATGTATGGTTTGCAAATATCTTCTCCCAATTGTTAAGTTGTCTTTTCGTTTTGTTGATGGTTTCCTTTGCTGTGCAGAAGCTTTTTAGTTTGATGTAGTCCCATTTGTTTATTTTTTTCTATTGTTTCTCTTGCCCGGTCACACATGGTGCTTGAAAATATGTTGCTAAGACCGATGTCGAAGAGCGTACTGCCTATGTTTTCTTCTAGAAGTTTCATAGTTTCAGGTTTTACATTCAAGTCTTTAATCCATTTCACTTTGAATTTTCAATTTGACACTTAAAATGATTTAAAGAGAGTAAGAGCTATACTATGAAAAGCATGGGATCTCTTATATAGTTCATTAAACAAAATGCAATGAAAAAATAAAAAATATTTCTATGTGAGTTAAGAATCTGCATTGTTCTGCTTTTTCATAAAATGACTTTATAACAATTAACTTTATAAAGTACCTCCCACTTCAGAATAGAGTATATTGCAAAATGAACTATCCATTTCCCTGCGAAAATGAAGCTATCAAGTAAAACGACTCAGACATTATCAAAATTAAACTAAAAAAGAACAGTTGGTTCTAAAGAATATTAATGTGTATAAGTTAATTTTACCTGATTTCCAACTTTGCCACTTCAGGTAATTCTCCAAATTTTATCTCTTCTACCTCTATTTCTTTAAGAGCAGCCAGAATTTTCTGCTGATCTCTTTTCGTAATTCCATTCTAAGTAGAAATAATTTTAAAGTGCAATAACACAGTCATACTTGAATAATTTAATACTCAAAATTACTACAGACGTTTTCTACTTGATTAATTCACAGCTTGAAAAAATAGATACATATTTGAAAAATAACAAACATACCAAAAAATTATATGGTTTGCTTTTAACTGTGACTGACAAGGTTATAGCATTAAAACATCTAGATATATAGTGACTGTAGTCAATTTTTTGCAATATATTAACAGTTGTGATGGATTCTAAAAAGAAATTACTAGATTTCAATATATAATCTTTCCAAAGTAAAACAATTTTTCCTTCAAAATATTTAAAATATTATCAGTGAATTAAGTGAGAATTAAGTCTTCTTTTTGTCTGTATTCTATCTTTAGTGTTAACTAAATTTTCTACCATGGATTTAGCTAAGTAGTATGTTTATTTTGATTTTTAGTGATGCTAAAGATTTCAAGTTTCAATGTATTCATGCAGGAAGATCATTACTTTTTAAAAATCCTATTTATTAAAGTATCTCCAGTATTTCCCACAGCTATGTTCAAACTGTTACTTAATAATACTAGATGGCAAAATAATAAGTCTTGATCCTTTTGAGAATCCAGCAAAAGGCAGTATTTGGTTGACACATGTTCATACCCACCTACACAAAAAACCACCTCTTATTCCTAAGTAACCTGTTTTACACCGTTTCACAAATGTATTTCACATTTAGAAATGAAGCACCAGTTTTAGTTGAGATGTCATGACTAATCTGAAGAAATAAAAAACAACTCTAAGTCTTTAAATGTTCTTAAATCAACTTAATACTGTAACAGAAGATTTTAGATATGGTTATCCATAATCATATCTAATCAAGAACCTAGCAAAAGATCACTCACACTCTGTAGCCCTAGGACTCTTAAAATAGAAAATAAAAGGATCCACAATTTTAAAAATATGAAAGATAATGTCTGGAGTTTTTGAAATTAATACTAACCTTTATAAACTCATCTTTCCTCATGGTCAAAAGGTGTCTTAAAGTTATATCCCTTTCCTGTAGAAAAGGGAAAAAAGGCCACCTTGCAATATAAATAAAACAATAGAAGGGGAAATAGCCAAGTATACATAAGTTAGTCAGTTATACGCTACCCTCCTAAACAACTTTCTAGAGGGGATAGGATATGCAGGTATAGAACTATAAAACTGGGTAGGTAGTAATAAGTGAAATAATATGTATAATTACCCCCAAAATTACAAACATAGCTAGTTTTCCAGATTCAAAGAAAATGATTATAATTTATATTTGCTTACATAAAAAGTAAAATAGCTCTACAAAATTTGACAGAAATTTTTATGAATATTTTAAATTTCTAACTGTATCACATTAAATGATCAATAACACTTAGTTTTACTCAATATTTCTCAAATAGGGAGAAGTTTCAAGATTTTACAATAAAGCCCAATTCTGAACTACATAAACAGAATGTGCATATTCCTAAGGAAAGCCTATCTTAAATAGTGCTTTACTGCTTCAGTATCAGCTAAATAGCTGATAACTGTTGTCTATTCAAATCCCATAATGCATGCCTAAAGTACCTATACCAGTGCTTGGCATATGATCTAATTTAATCTTTACAACAACCATACACTAAGTATTATCATCCTTATGGAAAAAAAGAGAGATTTAGGTAACATATTTCAGTTACTAATCATTAGAGCAAGGGCGATATCAAGTTTGTTTGGTTTAAAATCATGCCTCTTCTGGGGCCAGCACGGTGGCATAGTGGTTAAGTTCGCGTGCTCTGCTTGGGGCTCACAGGTTCGAATCCCGGGCATGGACCGACACACCGCTCATCAAGCTATGCTGTGGAGGCATCCCGCATACAAAGTAGAGGAAGATGGGCACAGACATTAGCTCAGGGCCAATCTTCCTCAGCAAAAAGAAGAAGATTGGCAATAGGTGTTAGCTCAGGTCCAATCTTCCTCACATTAAAAAAAAAAAAAGTCACGCCTCTTCTAATAATAGTCTATACAGGAAGATCAGCAACTGCAAAAACAAACTACAGGCTTAGGTGTACAACGAGGAGTTTTGCGAAGCTTTAGGCAGTGAGTAAAAGCTGTTCAATACAGCCAGATTCTAATTTATGTAAATTTCTAAAATAATAGATTTTTGAAATGCTTATAAGTTTAAAATGGGATGTACTACAAATTATGGAGAAAGGTGCATTTGGCACTCTTTCATAAGCATGCTTATGAATTAATATTTAGTGTTATGTTAACCAATAAATAAACATACATACATAACTCAATGTAGCTTATACAAAAACTTACCTTTAATAAATCTGTCATATGTTCAAGTCCAAGACCATGTAAAAATATTTCCAGATCTCCAAATGCTGTATACGAACTGTACATATTTATAGAAATGTCAATTTAAGAACAGACTATAAATGCACGAACAATAAATATACATTTGTAATGCAGAGAGAGGAGAATAAGAATAAGAATGTAGAATATATGTGTAAATTTACATACCAGACCTATGTTATACAAAAGCAATAAGAAAGATTTCATGAGTGAAGGTATAGTAAACAGAAAACGCAGATAGTAAAATGTAGCTCATCTTTTCTAAGAATGAAAATATATGCCGACATGTATGTTCCTCATGAGATTTCCGTACATGAAAATCTCTTTAACTGCAAGAAGTAATAATTTAATAACAACTTTAAATGTGGGTAAGTAGAGAATAACTTTGTGGCCATGTATTGAATAACTATGTTCAGAAAAAAAAATTTTAATTTTAACTTATCAGAAATCTGCTAACAAGAATTAGAAAGCAAGATGCAATCTGGTTTGAACACTACCAAAAATATAATCTTAGAAGCTTTTAGAAATAAATTTTATTGTTGATATTTTTTTCAAAGTCAAAAATTATTCTTATTACTGTTTAGTATACATATACAAAAATTTTCTAAAATTCTGTAGAACAAAGCACTTAAAATCTAGATATTTCTAAGTGATATTTTAAAATACTTGTAAAAGTTTAAAATATCATATAAATAAGTTGTCACATTTACTACAAATAATCAGAACATGCACATTTTTTACTCATTTATAGGTATTCTGTTAAACAAAAACATGTTATGTTACCTAAATATGTGATCATTTTCTTTATTAGAGTTCGTTGTCAATAGTTTACAAATAGTCTCTTCTTTAGTTAGCCGTTGAAGCTTTCCTTCCAATGGATTTAAAGTCAAAGAAAGAAAGTTGAAGATCTGAAAAACGTTAACAAGCCATTCACATATAGTTAACATTATTACATACTATCAGAAAGGAAATTTTTGCAAGGTTTGAGGGACAGAACTTTCACAACTCACTACTCTGAGAATAACTTTTATAAAATCAAGTAAATATTTCCTTGACCTAAAATAGTAGTCAGAAAAGAAGAAAAAGTACATCTAATTCAAAATAGTAAAAATGAAAGGAAGATAATAATCAATAATACTTTCAGTAAGATATAAAACAAAACTAAAAATTCCATTTTGGCAAGGGACTCAGAAAGATTAAGTACGAAGGTAGTACTTTAAATACACTGTTAAGTGGGTAGGAAGTAATAAGCGTGACTAAATGTATATACAAATCCCAACTGCACACCTCAAAGAGATGTGGTGAAATTCCTTAGTTTTAAAATCTAATTTTTTAGTAAGTCAAAGTTATGTCACATAACCAGCCAAAACACAAAATCAAATCTCACTTTAAGAAACAATTTTTGACTTAAAATAATCTTTGATGTTCATAAATTTCTTAACATGTCAAATTTGGTGTCATCTACTCTAAATCGGATAATATGGTAAACTAATTAAAAGTTTTCAAATTTTCAAAGCTTAGAAGAAGAACTGTAAATTTCTTTTTGAAGTTTCACAGGGTTTTAGTGATTAGCACTTACACTGGAATAATTTTGCAAATGTGAATTTCAGTTAGAGAACAATAGCCATGTTTATCAGATTGCTTAAAAAACAGAGGAAGTTATTTTACATTCTGTAAAAGTGGCAAGGTCTGATTATTATATGATGGAACTTTTGGAATGTCACATGCTTTTAAATTCAGAAACACAGTTTTAGAAGCTCTTGAACTATATAACTTAGTTTTAAAGTTGTACTGTATTTGATCCTTGCTTAGAAATTACAGACCTTTGGCTGAAACCTTTAATATTCTGACCAAAAGTTTTTATCAATAAAATAATTTAATGTATGGCAAATATTTATCATTGATTTTATCATCTGAATGACAATAGATCATATACCCAAATATGTTATCACTTTATTACTTATCTTGTCACACACATAGGAGTATATGTAGCTTAAAGGATTTAATTTTTAAATTGTCTAAAATGTATTAATAAAAATTCAAAAACAATATTTTAATTACATGTTCAAATTTTGAAATTTTACTAGCTTTCTCAATATACTAATTAATTTTTAAAATCTGGATCAGTTTGAAATGTTTAAATAAATAACCTATTACAATTTTATTTCTAGGGCCAGAACAAAGTCTTTATTATCCCTTTATATAGCTTTTAAATTACTACATTATAAATGCCTCTTATTTAGTAAAAATACTCTAGTAAAATAAAGCTTTCATTACCTGGCTGGAGGAAAATTATATATTTAAACATTTAATAATAGCCAGATATACTATTATTACAGTTGTGAATTCTAACAAAACAATACAAAATTCTACAAATGATAATGTAACATGCCATAGAAAAATTAATTTAATATGTAGGATACCTCTAGATGTTTATTTCTTTTTGCAATCTCACTTGGTGTCTTTCCATCTTTGGTTTGTAGCATTTTATCAGCTCCAAGTTCAAGCAACTTCAAAACTACATTTTTATGACCCTGACGTGCTGCCCATGTTAATGCCTGTAAATGGGGGAAAAGGAAGATTGTTTAAAGAGAGGGAGTGTGAGACAGAGAGGAAAACTTTTCAACAGTATTTATGGCACAATAAAAAAGTGAACGTGGTTAATTAATGAAATGATGCAATCTCTTCATTTCACAGTATAACGTAAACATATTTCCAGAGTTGAAATTGCAAAGCAGACTGCCAGTGCTCACTGATTTTATAAAACCAAATAATGTTTTACACAGTCAAGTGATGTTATAGAATAAAATGACTTCTCTGCCAATCAGTGAACTGTTTTCTATAAAAAAGAATTCTGTGTGTATTCTAGAGCCCGGGCTTTGCTGTGTGTTACAGCTTCTTGTGTCAAGGGTGAGGACCAAGAGAGTCAGATAATTCCTTTTTTCTATTTCAGCGGTTGCTTTTCTTCACCAAACAGAATTATATCCCAGGCCTTCTGTAATTTTTACTTCTTAAAACCTTTTTTTGTGGACTACTGATAATAATAAGATATTAATGTCTAAGAAATAAAAAGGAACATTGTAAAAGTGATTCTCACAGTATAACCATTCTCATCCTGGGTATTAACTTCTGCTCCATGACCAACAAGGAGAGCGACAACCTGAGGGTGACCACCTCGTGCAGCATACATGACTGGAGTCATAAGTCTCCTAAAGAGGAGGAAAAAAGAAACATTTGTGTTAATGCTGCCATTAACAGCTACTCAATTTCATGAATTCTACCATACACAATACCATCAGAATTGTTTTGAAAGCAAAGAAAAAGAAATGAAAGCTTCTAATAAATCAGGTAATTTAAAAATCCAGTCTCCCAATAAATAAATAAGTGTGAAGACGACACTTTTCAAGTATTGAATGCTTATACAGCACCCTCTAGTGAAGAAACATGTGTTTAAAAAAATCACCAAATAAGCCACACTTTCTGATATGAAGTCTCATTAATGTACATATTCATTTAGAAAAATATGAGAATACCCACACTATGCTTGTGTTGGGAATATAGTAATGAATGATACAAATAAGGTCCCTCTCTTCTCAGGATTGCTCATACTAAATGCTTATTGTATTTTATTTAATAAAAGTATAAGTTGAAACTTTCTCTTATTTCTTAATGTATTCTGTTGTGATTCTACTTTCGTTTAGGACTGAAAGAATTTTACCCTGACTTGGAGGCTTACTCTAATCAAGAAAGAGATCAGTCCAATAGGTTAGCCAGACTCTCTGAGACTATTTTCTAGGAGAGCACAGTGGTTTCCCTCTAGTGTATCATTTCCTAAAACTGGAGATTCAGTCCCTCTACTTCTAGAAGTTACTCAGCTTCTGGACCTATTACAAAGGACACCAGAAAGATTATATCAGTTCTACTTGGGCTGAACTTAGTATCATGGTTTGTTTTAAAGGAGGTCTGGGATTTTGGGTCCAATCTTCCTGAGTTGCCTCAAATATCTGATTTATAAACAAAAAACTTCACAAAAGAACAACAAATTAAATAATTTCAGAATTCTATGTTTTGATCTCATTAAGGGAGTTCATCTTGGCTACTCACATTACATACACTACCTATAAATAGAATATTTCTCTATAAGGTTTGTTAACATAAGGTATATCTTGAATCTGATCACTTCATACCAATGTCTTTGGCACAAAAAGATTCATGCATTTTTCTGTTTCTTCTATTTCCTGGTATATCACAACTTCAATGCTTTACTGGAAGTTATATGCTAAGGTAGTTGTCAAGCAGTGCCTCTTCCACCTGGAATATCTCCTACATAGTGGCTTCATTAGATAGACAAACTTTACAAAGTGAAGAGTGAATTTCATGGATAACTTAAGCAAACATGGAAAATATATACAATAGAAAAACATTATTTGAGTCACTAATCATTCAAATTCTTCACTAAGTCTAAATCAGACCTCTTGATGCCTCTCCTCCACCCCATTTCCCCCACAACAGCTCACATCTGCTCCTTCCAATCTCCCTTATTTCACAAAGCTACCATTAACCACATAACTCAGGCCTAAGACTAAGCATCATTCCTGCCTCTTCTCCATCACTCCATATACAAGTCATCAGCAGGTCCTATTGGCTCTTCCTTCACAGTATATTCTGAATCTAACCACTTCGTTAGCCACTATAAGCAGACCAAGCCATCATTATATTTCTCTGATCCATACTATTGCAAGAGCCTCATAACTGCTCTCCATGCTTCTACTCTTGGCCACTTACAGTTTATTCTCTTTGAAAATGCCCAGTTCTTCCCCTCTCAGGGACTGTGCAAGTGTTGTTCTCTCCACCTTTCCCTAGACCTTCATATTTCACATTCCTTCATCTTATTCAGATCCTTATTAAGAGGAGAAGATCAATAAAATTGATAAACCTATAGCTAAACTAATCAGGATAAAAAGAGAGAAGACACAAATTACTAGTATGAGGAATAAGAGAGGTGACATCAGTACAGATTCTCCAGATTTTAAAAGTATAAGGGAATATTATGAACAAATGTATATCAATAAATTAAACAACTTAGATGAAATGGACAAATTTCTCAAAAAACTCAAAACTACCAAAGCACACTCAAAAAGAAATAAACAACCTGAATAGTCCCATATTTATAGAAAATTGAATTAGTAACTAAAAACTTCCTACAAAGAAACAATAGGCCCAGATGGCTTCACTGGTGAATTCCACTAAACAGTTAACTAAAAAAAATAAAAATAAAAATTCCACACAAACTCTTCCAGTAAACTGAAAAGCAGAGAACACTTTCCAATCCATTCTATGAGGCAAGAATTAGTCTAATAACAAGAACCAGAGAGGGACATTACAAAGGAAAGAAAACTATAGATCAATAATATTCAATGAACATAGATGCAAAAATTCTGAACAAATTTTGGCAAAGAGAATCCAAAAATACATAAAAAGAATAATACATCATAAGCAAGTACAGTTATCCTAGGAATGCGAGGTTAGTTTGACATTTGAAGTAAAAAAGAAAAACCACATGATTATCTCAATAAATGCAGAACAAATATTTTACAAAATCCAACATCCATATCTAATAAAAACTCTTAGCAATGTAAAAATAGAAAAGAACTTCCTCAACCTGATAAAGGCATCTGTGAAAAGTTTACAGCTAACATCACACTTAATGGTGAAAGAGTAGATGCTTTCCCCCTAAGATCACGAACAAGACAAAGATGTCTTCTCTCATCACCGCTAGTCAACATTGTACTGAAAGTTCTAGCCAGTGCAATAAAACAAGAAAAAACAGTCATCTAGATTGAAAAAGAAGTAAAATTGTCTTTATTCACAGATGGCATGATCTGTCTATGCAGAAAACCTGACAATCTACAAAAAAAGTACTAGAACTAATAAATGAATTTAGCAAGGTTGCAGGATACAAGATCAACATAAAAATATCAATTGTATGTCTACATACTAGAAATAAACAACCTGAAATATAAATTAAGAAAACAATAACATTTATAATAGTAGCAAAAATATGAAAAGGGGGAAATATATTGCTATTTACTAAAACTGCACCCAATTTGTACGTATTTGACTTGTAGTCATCATCTCACTAATGATTTGGATCCAGATGTCTCTAGCCTAAACACAGGTCTTCAGACGTCTCAATTATAAGAGGAAATATAGTACAGTGGTTAAAAATATGAGTTCTGGAATCACAATACCTGATTTCAAATTTTAGCTCTACTACTTACTAGCTGTGACACTGGGCAAATATCTGTCTGTGACTCACTTCCTCCATCTATAAATTGGGGATAATAATAGTACATAGTTCAAGAAGTTGTTATGAGGATTAAATAATTTAATACATGTGAAAGGCATAACACCTAAGTGTTATCATTCATTCATTCAAAACACATGTATGGAGCACTTACACATGCCATGTACTATTCTAAGTGCTGGAGATACAGCAATCTATAAAACCAAGTCACTGCCCACTTGGAGCTTACATTCAAGTAAGCTGCTGCTGTTGCTGATTTGACTACAGAACAAACATAAACCAAAGATAGTTGAACATGCACATCTTTTGCATAAACTGGAAGTTTTATGAGTTCTATTGCAATGCTAGCATGTATCAAAGAGGTTTATAAAGATTTTACAAGTTATGACTGCCAAAATCCTGTGTTTTCATGTCATAAAATATTTTCAGCTTAAAATATTTTTTGAATATATTATTCAGTAATACTGGTACAATTTCTCATTTCACTCTTGTATTTCTAGGAACTCAGAATAATATCCTTTTTCCATCCTGAGTAGAATCCCATCTCACTGCAACGGAATTAGAGTGATCTAAACACACTCACTAAAACTCAGCCAGTCTTTCTTTTATATATTTATTTAGTCCTAGATTACTTTCACCTTGTCATCTATCTAGAGTTAACAGGTATTTTATTTATAACTAAGTAAAATCTTTTAGAGTGACCTTTCAATATTTTAATATGCTTACTGCTGTTGGAAAATTATTAAAATAAATTTTAAGTATAATAACTTATGCAGTATTTAGTTGTTCTTTTCTATCTAAAGGCTGGGGTTACCTAGGATATTTCTTATGGAATACATACAACATTATTTACAATTATTCTTTCAACTTCCCAAACTCATAATGGCACAGAATTAAAAATTCAAAAGGGCAGAATCATTTCTTTATAATTTATAAAAGTCTAGTTAATACTTGCTTAACTCATATAAAAAACAACCTACATGTAAACACCAATTTAGAACACAGAATCATCAAAATTTTGTGACCTCAGCATTGACTGTCTATTAATTTAGAGAAACAAAAACATTGTGCTGTGCTAGGTGGTCATCTCATTTGTTTCTCACAACAACCTTATGAAGTAGATATTATTCTCACTTCACAGATAAGAAAACATAGATTCAGAAATAAGTAACTTTTGCTGAAGGATCACTTGGTGTGTGATTGAAGATTTGTCTGAGTGTTTATCCTCCAAAAGAATCTCCTAGGAATTATTTTTTGTAATCTATCCTGATATAGAGAAATCTAAAGTTCTCTGCCTCTCTATTTTTATGTATGTGATCATGAAATATGCGATAAATTTCATAAACTCACTCCACAATATGGCAAAATTGGGAACCTAAATAAAGTAAGATGGCTGAAGTATAATCTCAAGGAAGTGACACTCTTTGGCAGAGTATCCACAGAAGGTGACATCAAAGTGTGTGTGTCCCATTTGATTGAACCTTATTACTGAAAATTGTAACTAAAATTTTCTGAATTCGTACTGCAATTGCACTGAAAATTGAGGTTCTTCTAAATATCAATTTCTCTCAGAATCTCGGAAACCAGCAGGGATATAATCTGCTGTCTGTATGTCCATTCACATGGACAAAAATGGCTTCTTACAGATGCTTATTTCTTTCTAGATAAGAAAACTACTAGAATAGTATAGTTTGTTTACTAAGAAGCTTCAGATCTCTACTGAAAAATGTGTTACAAAAATGCTGCATTGACTTTTAACTTCTAAGAAAAGTTGAATTTACTGAACGAAACAGCAAACTCCCTATAATCGGGTATAGATTACCTAAAAGGGTATATTAGCCTCTAAACAATTACTAAATTTATTGATACCACCAATAATATTGCATGACAATTTTGAGAGGGGAGAGAACAATTCTTCCAGTGGTTTACATCTATAGAAACTGTAACATCTGTAGTTTCCTGACTGTTATAAATTAATGAAATCTAAATGAACTCTTCAATCTTACAAATTCTTATGAATTTATGATAATCTTATGAACTCTTCAGGGAAGTTATAAAACTTGATAATAACTGGTCTACTTAAGTGACATGGTAACTATTTGTACTACTGACAACTTTACTTTCAATATTAATTTCCATCTTATTTCCTGAGATTTAATGTAAAGAATTCTTTACTTCCCATTCTGTCTTTAAATCACTGCAATTTTGTTCTGCCTGCTCCTTGTAACACACAATTGCTTTGGCAAAGGTCAACAGTTACTTGGACTCCTTTTATTTTTCTAGCACTTTAAGGTATGTATTTCAGTGGCTTCTGTCCTCAATGATCTTCCCTTTTCACTACATAAACACCATGCCTGAAATGATCTCACCTACTCTCATGACTTTACTGTCAACTGATAGTTTACTGATGACTGCTGAATTTGTATCTCTAGCCCAGGCTTTGCTCCTAAGCTCCAGATCTTATCTGTCATTGCCACCTGGGTACCCTAACAAAACTCAAAATCAATATAAATCCAAATCTGAAGTCACCACCTTCCCTCCAGCATATAATACTCTCTGTTATTATCTATCTCTGTGAATAGCATCACAATCAATGCACTGCCCAACCCAGAAACCTGGAATTTGTCCATGACTCCTTGTTGTGCCTTCATATCTAATAAGTCAGCATTCCTGTCAATTTTACCTCCTTCCCATCATTTGTATCTGTCTACTTTACTCTCTCTCTCTCTTCTTCCATGTGTTCAGGTCCTCGTCACTTCTTACGTGGATTACTGCAACAGCATTCTAACTAGCCTTGTCTCTATTCTTTCCTTCACGTTTGCAAATATATTCATGTCAATTCACTGTTTAAAATTTTCAAGGTTACACCTATGAGAATCTTCATGATGAGTCCTCCGTCTACCTCTCTACCATTACAGCACCTGCAATCTTACTCCATCCTAATGATAGACTTTAGTCATATCTGCAGGTCGTGAATTCCAAGTTCTCTCTCCTCTGGACGTCCTATATTCAGAGCACTCTCTGGCTGAAATACCTTTTTACTTTTCCCTTCAAAAGCTTATTCATAATCTACCTCTGGGGTTTCATCTTAGAAGCCAACATGCCCCCAAATTTTTTATGCCCCACCTCATCTTAGATATCAATCTCCCTCTCCTCTATGTTCTCACAGCACTCTGTGCTTATTTTTATCAGTTTACCTATCAGGCCAAAACATATTTGTTCAATTCATCTATTCTCTCATGTAGACTGTAAGTTCTTTGAGGATAATGACCCTCACCTGCCTCTGTTATCCACCCCTAAACCCACACAGTAACTAGTATAATGGTTCTATGTTTTGTGTCATGCTTACATTTAATATAGATAAGATTTTCTCCTTATCCATTACATCACATTTATTGATTATTCAGTGCATCTATATCCTTACTCATTTACATATGTTAGATATGCCCAATGAGAGATATATGTTTAAACTTCCTGCTATAATTGTATTTTGATCTACTTCTCCTTGATTTTGATTTATGATTAGGTTTTGATTTATGAATTTAGTAGTCTAGTAGTCTAGCCACGTAGTCGAGTGTGTACAGGTTTATGCTTGTTATATTTTCATTGATTTTGCCTTTAATAGTACAAAGGTCTCCTTTACTCTTTTCACTGCATTTAATATTAGTAATATCTGATATTGGCAATCCTTATTTCTATGCATTTACCTTTACCTGTAAAGGGTCTTTCATACACCCTTTTCTTCAACTTTTCTTGTAAATAGCATTTAGCTATCTTTTGTTTTTTAAACCAGGATCTCAGTTGATAAATTCAGTCCATTCTCATTTAGTGTAATGACTGATACGATTGACAATATTTCTTTTTTGTTTTTGTTGGTTCAATAAAATTGCTATTCACTACATTTTTCCCCTTGAAAAGCAGATGACTCTGCTTTTCCTTTAAAAAAAAATGCCATTAAACATTATCATCTTTCTCTGCTCTTAGTAAAACACACATGGCTCTATTATATGTAAGCCAGATAAGGCCTATTTCTCCTAATGAGACTATGGTTTCCTCTCACCACCATGCCATCATTGTCCCTGGCTTCTCCTCTAAGGTTCATCCCTCTTCCTCTTGTTTTCATCCTCCGCCTTCATGAGGTCTCTGTTCTGGTTCATTTTTTGTTCCCTTAAAGTCTTCCTCAAGTATTTTCCTCAAATGGGGCACCTGGGTAATGTACTTTCTGAGGTCTTGCATATCCCTGAACATTTCTCTTTCACTCTGACAGGCATATAATAGCTTGGCTGAGAATAAGATTTTTAGGTTGCAGGCCTTTGTCTACGTGAAGATGTAATTTAATTCTTTTCTAGCGTCAGCTGTGCACGTGAGAAGTCCGATGCTACTGATCTTTTTACTTTCTTTTGTTAAAAATTTAACTCTTTCTGTCTGGAGGCTTGTAAAAACTTCCTCTTTGTTTTTAGAGTTTACACATTTTAACCGGAATATATGCCTAGATGTGTCTTTTTTTCCTCATCAGTCCAAATTAAAACTCAGGAGCTTTTCCAATATGCACTCTTTTTTTCAATAAGCAGTCTTCATAGAGTTCTTCAACTCAGGAACCACTTCCTTTTTCTAGAATGTGTTTATTATTACCAATCTTCCATATTTTCCTTTTTCTTCTCTTAATTCTGAATTCAAATATCACATTTTTTAAGTCTCAAGAGATCATTTTTCATGCTGCATTTAGATCTCATATGCTCTTAATTTTTAATTCAAGTTTTCACCTTTCTCTGTCAGCAATTTTATTGTCCTAGGCAAATATTTTAATTGTCAAGCCTTTCTCTAGCTGCTGGGAAGTTTTTTATTTTCTTGCCTCTTTAGGGCTCAGGTCTAGTTGTTGGAATACTCTTAATGGAAGAAATCCTTACAGATTTTGAAAATCAAAAAAGTTTCTTGTGCAGTGGGTCTATAGTTTAAGGGCAGGCTACTGGCTCTCTCCAGAAGTACCTAGAGAATTCTCTCTGCTTTCCTATTTTCCTGAACTGTGCCAACGTTGTGGACAGAGACAACTCAGCCCACTTGTTTAGCTCCAAGTCTTTAGGAGTCTGGAAACCTAAGACACTCATGCAGGATCAGCTTCACCCCAGGTCCACAGATCTCCTCATGTCAAGCTTTTATGGGATCAGCTGCTCTCCATCTGGGCTTACCCCTGACGGTTTCCCACTCTTGGGGAAAGGAGCTTTTGTCTGTTTTGCAGGGATAGGAACAAGAGCCTGAGATCTCATCAGCACCCAGCTGCCTTCAGGTCTCAGTGGCCCAAGGCACAGAAAAGACAAGTAGCTTGGAGTTGAGAAGAAACAGGAAGAGAATAATGTTCTGGCAGTCACATGCCCAGATATCCTTGTGTCACATTTATATTGTCCATTGCCAATCCAACATATGTTCATCCACATTTTCATCTAGTATTTTTTTATTAAGTAGGTGTGGCCTTATATTTTTTAATACTTAAGTATTCCAGGGCATATAAAATTATTTTGGCGTGAGGTTGGAACCTGCATTTTTTATTCTTTCAAATAGCTATCCAAATTCCCCAGCATGAAAATGATGATCCATTTTCTCCCTGCTAATTTGAAATCCCATATTAATCATATATGATAATATTCTTGGATTTCATTCTATATCTTCTTTTCTATTTTACTTCTAGGGATCAGCAATAGACTGCTTTCCACTAATACCACACTGTTTTAATTATTGTGATTTCCTTATTTACTTATTTATTTATTTTTTTTTTTGTGAGGAAGACTAGCCCTGAGCTAACATCCAATGCCAATCCTCCTCTTTTTGCTGAGGAATTTTGGCCCTGGGCTAACATCCGTGCCCATCTTCCTCTACTTTATACGGGATGCTGCCACAGCATGGCTTGACAAGCGGTGTGTGGGTGCATGCCCGGGATCCGAACCTCCAAACCCCGGGCTGCCACAGCGGAGCGTGTGCACTTAACCGCTGTACCACTGTGCCAGCCCCGCTATTGTGATTTATTTTTAATGTAAGGCTAATTCTATATCATTAGTCTTCTTTATTTTTTTAATTTTTTTCTTGTGAGGAAGATTAGTCCTGAGCTAACATCCATTGTCAATCCTCCTCTTTTTGCTGAGGAAGATTGGCCCTGGGCTAACATATGTGCCCATCTTCCTCTACTTGATATGGGATGCTGCCACAGCATGGCTTGACAAGCAGTGAGTCCGTCCTCGCCTGGGATCTGAGCTAGCAAACCCTGGGCTGCCGAAACAGAGCGTGCGCTGCACCACCAGGTCGCCCCCTCATTAGTCTTCTTTATAACAAGATGCAATGATTTTTAAAAATTACTTAATTCATAAATATGTACTTTTTCCTTAGAACACTACAGATAATCACCGATATGAGCTGGGTATCATTCCAGATCTTAGCAAACAAAAAGAACAAATTTTACATATATAAACATATGTGTGTATATATAAACATACGTATAAAAAAATGACAATTTAAAATATAAATAATATCATGCTGTTCATGCAATGTTTTGACTTGCCAATAAATGAATTTAGGACTCAATTTCCCTCTGAGTATTGCTTTATCTGAATCAAGTTTTGATATTAAGGTTTTAACTGCTCAGTTCTAAGTTTTACCACTTTGATTTCTTTAATCTAGAAATTATTAAAATGTATAATTTTAAATACTCAATTTTACGCATTGGGAGGCTTTTGGTTGTTAAGTTCTACATTCATTACATTGTGGTTAGTGAAAGTCTTCTATAAGACATCATCTTTTAAAAGGGAATTTATTAAGGCTTCCTTTGTGGCCTAGAACATGACCATATTTTAAAAACAATCCATGTGTGTTTGAAAAGAATCCATATGTGCAAATGGCATTAGAGTCAGAATTCTAGATAAATATTAATTAGATACACTTAGGTGTGTTATTTGAATCTCCTATATACTTACTTTTTGTCTAGTCTGTTTTTTTTTTTGTGTGTGAAGAAGATCGGCCCTGAGCTAACATCTGCCAATCCTCCTCTTTTTGCTGAGGAAGACTGGCCCTGGGCTAACATCCATGTCTATCTTCCTCCACTTTATATGGGACGCCGCCACAGCATGGCTTGACAACCGGTGCGTCAGTACACGCCCGGGATCCGAACCAGCGAACCTCGGGCCGCCGCAGCAGAGCGCATGCACTCAACCACTTGTGCCACCAGGCTGGCCCCTATCTAGTCTGTTTTTTAATATTAAAGTCTTCAAATATGATTACAGATTTTCCATTTCTTTTTTTTTAGTTCTACCAGTTTCATTTTATATATTTTAAAGTCATATATATTAAAACTATCTTGTTAAACTTTTGCTTTTATCAAAACGAACACTTCCTCTTTGCTCCCTGAAATAACTGACTAGCTCAGAGGATTTTTTTGGTCTCGATATCTACACCACGTATAAATATGTGCTAAATGAATGATATATGTTTTTGATCATTTTATTTTCAACCATTATGTATTATTTTATTTTAGGTGTGACTTCAGTGGATTTTGTTTTTAGCCAATATGAGAGTTACTATATTTTAATCAGTGAGCTTTACCAATTATATTACCTTTCTTTTTTATTGATATCATTAGACTTATTTCTGACATTATATTTTTGTGCTTTTTATTTACCATGCTTTCATGGTAAATACATGCTTCCATGTCTCCTTTTCAGCCCTGTCAGACTGATCGAGTTCTATTTGTTCTATCCACTCCCTATTCCCACCCCTGACCCCTTGATCTGAAAACCTATAGTATCCTTATCTTCTTCTAGTACTTACTCTTTTTTTTTTTGTGTGAGGAAGATCAGCCCTGAGCTAACATCTATGCTAATCCTCCTCTTTTTTTGCTGAGGAAGATCAGCTCTGAGCTAACATCTATTGCCAATCCTCCTCCTTTTTTTCCCCAAAGGCCCATTAGATAGTTGTATGTCATAGTTGCACATCCTTCTAGTTGCTGTATGTGGGACGCGGCCTCAGCATGGCCGGAGAAGCGGTGCGTCGGTGTGTGCCCGGGATCCGAACTCGGGCCACCAGTAGCGGAGCACGCGCACTTAACCGCTAAGCCACGGGGCCGGCCCTAGTACTTACTTTTAAATCTTTCTCACCTTCTTCCCAACACCCTTAACCTTACCATTTAACAAAGATTAAAGTTAATGGTCCAAAGACTAAAACTATCGTCTCATTTGAAGAGAGACGTTTACTTTTATTTTGCTCATTCTCTCCTCACCCACCCAACTTCCAAACCTGATATCACAGAAATTTAGTAAAACTTATCATCTTATTATAAATACTTTTTTTTTACACATAGTAGTTATTTAGATTTACTAATATCTTTATTAATTTCTTTGTCCAACATTATCTCTTGCATCCTATTACTTCTTCTGGGTTTATTTTTCTTTTTGCAGCAAACTTTTCAGATGTTATTTTTAATAGTCAGAATAGTGGTTCTTGACTAGGAACACACTTATATGAAATATGTGGGGGCACTGTGGTTTTATCAAAATGACAGGGGAGAGCTACTGGCATTTAATGGGCAGGGGCCAGGGTTGCTAAACATCCTGCAATACACAATATAGTCTCACTCCAAATGTCAGTAGTACCCATGCTGACGATGATAACTTTAAGTTCTCATATATGTGAAAAAATGTCTTTATTTTTGCCTTCATTCTTGAATGACAGAATGGCTAAATATAGAATTACAGGTTCAAAGTTTCTTCCTCAGACATCTGTCTTCTTCCACATATAGTGCTATTAAGAAGTCTAATGTCAGATGGTCATTTCTTGATAGGAATTGTTTGATAAATTGTCTTTTCTATAAGTAACTTTTAGGATTTTTGCCTTTATTTTTGATATTCTGAAGTTCATTGTGATATGTCCATATATTTTAATTTTTAATAAAAAATATACATTCTGTATCCTCGTCTATTTGTGTGTGTATAAATCTTGTTTTGCGCTTAGTGGATCTTCCAATCCTAAGGATTTGTGTGTTCAGTTTGGAAGCATTCTTGGCCATAATTGCTTCAAATATAGTCCATCTTCCATTTCTCCTTCTGGAACTCTTTTTAGATGTTAGAACTTCTGGTGAGGTCCTCCATGTCTCTTACCTTTTCCTTTGTAAACTTTGTGTTGTATTCTAGAAGATTTCCTCACATCTATCTTCCAGTCCACTCATCAGCTCTTCAGCTGAGTCCCATCTGCTATTCTTCATGTAGACTTAGTTATAATATTCAACAATAGTTTTTTTTTCATAATTCACTGTACTTGTTTCATAATTCCTATTTGCTATTTTGTGGAGGCAAACTCTTCTTTTATTGTTCAGAGAAATAAACTTCTTTTTAGATTCTTCTGTTTTTTCCACTTTCTCTAGTCTAAGTTACTGTTTTGTTGAATTTGTTGTCCCTATTCATGATGCTTACATTCTCCAATTTTGGCGATTTGTGGTTGTGCACCCATCTTCCGGCCTGTAAACTGATAGGCCAGGTCAGGGATGCTGGCTTGAGTCTTCCATGCTTGGGGGGGCCTTTACAGCATGGAAGACTCAAACCACACCCCTGGTCGGGCCTATCAGTAATGCAGTTCTTAGGGATTGCAGAGAGGGTTCCCATCTATTTCTTTCTTTAGAGAATTACTCCTTTCCCATTCCAGAGATAATTCCCTTTCTTTTTTCAAATAGGAGTTTATTAAAATTTTATGGATATCTAAAATTTGCTGTGAAAGGGCAAGACTTCAGCGTATGTTCAGTTTAACACCTTGAAGTCATAAACCTATTTTTTAGAAAATTCCTGCTCTTTTTTTGGTCATGTTTTTCTCTCAGAACTTTTAGAATAATTTCATCAAGTTAAAACAATCCCCCTGGCACTCTGAATAAGATGTTTAATTTTAAAAACTAATTCAGATAAAAAACAAATGTCTTTTTTAATGCTGAGTCATCTCAGCCAAGAACATGACACGTCTATTTATTCAACCTCCTTTTATTTCAGTCAGTGTAGTTTAAAACTTTTCTTCATTTGGGTCCTTCACATTTCTTGCACACTTACCTTTAGATATTTATATTTTTTGCTCTTGAGACTGGGATCTCTTATATCATTGTATTCTCAAGCTAGTTATTATCTGTAAATTGGAAACCAACTGAATTTTGTATATTATTATTAAAAAAAACTACCTCACTTTATAATATTACTATTTCCAACAGTTTCTGACTTGACTATCTTGGTTTACCAGGCATATATTCATATAATCTAAACTATTATAATTTTGCCCCCTCTTTTCTAATAAAAAAGGCCTAATAGTTTGATCAAAGGAAACATAGTTCAAAGGTTTAGAACAGGGGTCAACAAATCTTTTCTGTAAAGGGCAAAATGTAAATATTTTAGGCTTTATGGGGCATACAGGGCTGTGTCATAACCACTCAACTCTGCTATTGTAGCACGAGTATGAAGGAATGAGCATGGCTCTGTTTCAACCGAACTTTAGAGGTTTGCAAACTCCTAGTTTAGAGTATAAGTAGTATACTTCTAGGTATAAGTAAAGTCAGTCTGCCTAAGATTAAATCTAGTCTTCAGCATTTATTGGCCTTGTAACCTTAGGCAAGTTTCTTAAACTCTCACTGCCTCAGTTTCTACAGCTTTATATGGGCATAGTAATAGTTTCTACATTTGTGGCACCTATTTGTGATATTATCATAATCTGTGGTAATGAGATAATGTTCAATAATTAGAATAGTACTAGGCATGAAGTAAAAGCTCTGTCATTATTAGCTATTTTTATTATTATTTGTATCTCTTGTTTTCTTCTCTTGCATAACTGAATTGCCTTATAGTTCCCCAAATAATGTTAAGACAAAAAGAGAGCCTATTATAAGCGTCCTTGAGTTGTTCTTAACATTAACGCAAATGCTGCTAGTGTTTCTCCGTTAAGCATGTGACTTGTTTTGGTTTCAGATATATGTTTTTGAAATTAAAGAGCTATTCATCTAATCAAAATTACTAAGGTTACAAAAATTGGAATTCAATTTTAACTTTTAAAAAAAAGCCCTTCCCTTTTAAAAAAAATCTCTTGACCTATTTATAAAATTTATTTCCCTAATATTGAACCATTTCCATAGTTGACCTGAATTCCATTTGATCATGGTATATTATTCATTTAATTTGCTGATAACATTCATTTTGCTGATACTTCATTAAGGATTTGGGATTTTTGTATTCATACTCATAATTGAGGTTGATTTATAAAGTTTGTTGGAGTGGATAACTTTTTGTTTTTACTGGATTTCAGAATCAGAGTTATGTTTGCTTTATAAAAAAGAACTGCAAAGCTTCTCTTTTTTTAATGCTCTGGAACTATTTAAATTGTATTAATGCAACCTATTCTTTGTAAGTTTAAAAGAAGTAACCTATTATACTCTCTGAGCCTAGGACTTTTTGAGAAGTTAACTTTCTAACAATTTTTCTCAAAAGACAGAAATCACAACATAAAAATTAAAAAACAACAAAACCCAGCACAAATAAAAAACTAGAAACAGCATCTTCAACACATATAACAATAAAAAGCTAAAAGATCCAATATACAAAAAGGTCTTATAAATCACTAAGAAACATGCAGACTACCAAATAGAAAAATGGCAAAGGTCACAGGTAATTAATAGACAAAGACTTATAAATTACTAACAAAAATGTGGAAGACTAATCGATTAAGTATTACTGAAAAGCATGCAAACTAAAATGAAGTATCATTATTTACAAACCAGATTGAAAATTTAGAACATCAAAAAAATCCAGTGATATCACTGTGTAGGTTCTCTCAAACACTGTTGGAGGTAGTATAAAGTGACTCAACTTTTTCAGAAGACAATTTGGCAGCACCTATCACAATTCTAAATGTATATATATCTTTGAGTCAGCAACTCTTCTTTAGGAATGTGTTCTACAGAAAACCTACCCAAGTTGCCAGAGATGTTCACTGTAGCATTTTTTGTAATACTAAAAAACTGAAAACAATCCAAATGTTCTTCAATAAAATACTAGGTTAAGTAATGATATCACAGCCATACAGTGGAATATTATGCAGTCATTATAAAGAGAGATCTATATCTATACATACATTATGGCAGTGTCCATAAAATACTGTTCAGTTAAAAAAGCCAATTGCAATATAATATATAATGTATAATCCCATTTAAAAACAAAGGAAAACAAAAGAAAAATGCTAACACATGGAAGAAGTTCGTCAAAAATATATAACAATCTGCTATAGAATAGGAAAAATAGAAGACTTTTCACTTTCTAAGCTACATATTTTTAAAAAATTTTAACAAGAACCTTTTATAATCAGAATTTTAAATAAAAATAAATTTTGAAAACTATCTTGAGGTACAGTGGAACTAATGTTCTTCAAATTCAGCCAAAATTACTTGCTATTTTAAATTCTGAATATATAATCCATGGCTTTGGCAAGAGCAATGGACCTCTTGGCCCCAATTCATCCTCAACCTGCTGTCAGAATAACCTTTATAAACTACTAATATTATGTTCATTCTTCTTAAAATTGTTCAATAGCTTTTAGGATGAAATTCATATTTTTTTAGCATGAATTACTCAGGTTATTATCTAGCCACTGTCCAATTCTGACTCATTTTCTACTATAATATCATATGATCTGGCTACATAATTTAGAATGGCCTGAATGAAATGTGCTCTCTCATTCTTCTCTGCCTGCACATGCACCTCCCTCTACACTGAATATTCTTTTCTACCATTTTTAGTTGGCTAACTCCTATTCATTCTTCAAACCTCAGTTCAAAAGGTAAACCTCTAGGAAGCTTCCACTTGTCATCTTCATCTCATTTAAATTCTCCTAATTTCTATTCCTAGAGATACTCTCCACTACCTCTAATATTACTATGTTGTAAATGCCTATAGTCTTATAATCTCATCTACTATATTATCAAACTCTTGAGGCAGGGACTGGGTCTTTTATCTTGTATCTCCTAGTGCTTAACATATATTTTCTAACAAAATCCAGTTGAATTTACTAGTGATATTAAGTTGTTTTTTTCCCTTCAGCTACCAAACTTCCTCAAAATTGTTAATGGTCAAGAGTTGGTTAAAATGAATAAAGTTTATACATATTATGTTACCATAATTACAAGTTTTTTTTCTGGATGATAGAGAGCCTTTTATTCATCACACTTTCTAGTTATTTCATTTCAATAAAACCTCCACTAGAGGGCATACAAGGAAAAGCAGAAACAAAACTCTGACGGAAAAAAATGCACCTTCACAATGATGTATTATATCACTTCTCTACACCAAGGGAAAAATGACTGGTTTGTTTTCATGTCACATTTTTACACTAAAGTTCAGTATTATTTATTGTTTTTGGTCTGCTTAAAACAATTAGCTTGTAGCTGTGATATTAATGAAACAACTATGATACAGGAGATTTTTGACAATGATAAAATGCTATAAATTGGACATCCATTTCCAACTATCAGAGTAATTTTATTTGATCAACCCTCCCTATAATAAGGGCTGTAAAAGCTGATAAAATACAAAACATGTTTGAAGGCACTGTAGAAAAACCAGGGCAGTCAGAACATAAGAAGCCAAGATCCTGGGAGAAAAGAAGCATTTGTTGAATCAAGTCCTACAGTCTCTGCCACTTCTTCACTTGAGACATTTGCCAATTCCTGGGTAGCATAAGCAGAAAGCAATTACCTCTAGGTCTTCTTATGGGGCTAGAGAAGACCCAACAATTGGAGTTCAGGGTTATCAACTGAGAACTTCAAGGATTAACAGTCTGGAAAAAAGGGAATAGCAAGAAAAGTGACCCTGCAGAAAAGTGATCTTCTGCTGAGCTTTTACCTTTAAGGCATTTGCAGATTCCTAAAATACACAAAATATGTGTGAGGAGGTAGGGAGGAAGACTACAAACCAACTGCGAAGAGGCTGGAAAGCTAAGAAGAGTTTTCAGCATTCTCATAAAGCTGGGGAGACAAAATTTGGCATTCACGACCCTCAAGGGGAGAGTGGCTCAGGTAAACACCCAAGTCTGAGTTGAGACTACTGTAGGACTATGGGGGAAATAGACTAATCATGAAACCCAGCCTTGAACCATCCTAATCCTTGAGTAGATCAAGGTTCTAACTGCCAGTAAGAAGAAAATTAAATATTTTCTGGAAGCAAACAGACCGATACAAATATTTATACATAATATCCAGCATTCAATAAGAAATTACTAGGTATTCCAGGAGACAGAACCAAGGACCAAAAGAAAAGAGAAAGAGAAAATAAAAACAGACATATAGATGTTATCAGAAACACACTTTAAAATATATGTGATTAATATGCTCCAGAAAATAGAAGGCAAAGGAAAAACTTAAGAGACCTGAATTTTAGGAAAAAAAGAGCAAGCAGAAATTATAGGACTGAAAAATAGGACAGTGAAATTAAGAAGTTAATAGATGGGTTTAATAATAGCATATTAGCTACAGCAGAAGAGGGTTAGTAACCTGGAAGACAGGCCAGGAGAAAATACCCAGGGTGAAATATGGAGAGGAAAAAGGACAGAAAATAAAGAAAAGAATGCTAAGAGACATATGTGATATGGGTCTAAATCCCAGTTAGAAGAGGGAGAATGAGGCAAAAGCAGTATCTGAAGAAATACTGGCTGAAAATTTTCCCAGACTCATGAAATATATCAAACCACAGATTCAAGAAATTCTAAGAACCCCAACCTTCACAAGTTAAAAAAAACTTATATCTAGTGATATCATAGCCAAGTCACCCAAAACAAGAGACAAATTAAAAAAATCTTAAAAACAACCAGAGGATAAAACACAATACCATGAAAGGATCAACAATAAGACTAACTGGCTTTTCAGTAGAAACAATGGAGACTGGGAGACAACAAAATGACAGCTTTAAAATACCAAAAGGAAGTAACTTCTAACCTAGAAGTCTATACTCAATGAAAATAACTTCCAAAATTAGTGAAATAAAAAGGTTTTCAAACAAAAACAGACTTTGCCACCAGCAGACTAAAGAAAGGTTTTCAGAAGAAAAATAATCCCTGATTGAAACATGAAAATATAGGATGGAATGAAGAGCGCCAGAAAAAATGAATATGTGAGTAAATCTAAATAAAAGTTGATAATATTAACAACATAATTGATAACAATAATAAAATGATAATGTAGTGTGAGGTTTAAAATACATATAGATTTAAAACATATGATAACAACAGCACAAAGGGTAGGGGGTCGGATGGGCAAATGGGAGTTAAAATATTCCAAGATTTCTGCCTTTGTCCAAGAATTGGTAAAAGTATTAATTCACAATAGACTCTCATAAGTAAAGAATATGTGTTCTAATCTCTAAAGTAACCGTTCAAAGAATAATAGAAGAAGAAATAACTAGTAAGATAGGAAACTGAATAATAAAAAGATTAATCCAAAAACAATCTTGGAAAAAAAAAGCACTAACTAAATGAAACAGACATATCACTATGTACCCTAAATGCAAATGGACTAAATATTCCAATTAAAAGGAAACTACTGTTAATCATCTGGATTACAAAAGGAGAACTATATGATGCTTACTTTAAATAAAAGCACATAGAAAGGTTGAAAGTAAAAGGATGGAAAAAGATATACAAACACTAAGTATATTATCATAAAGCATTACTAAATATACAGAGGAGCACACTTCATAAGAATAAAAGGTCAATGCTTCAGAAATATAGTGGCCTTAAAACATATAAGAAAACGTCGACCAAAATACAAATGACAGTACTGATAGAACAAGCAAGCAAAAAAATCAGTAGTCACTTAGAAGATTTGAATAACAGAACTAATAAATGTGGCCTCTTTAATACACACAGACCATTACACCCAACTATTGCCAAATTACATTCTTTTCTAGTATACATGGAACATTGCAAAAACTGACCATAGGCTGGGCCATAAAGGAAGTCTCAACAAATTTCAAAGATCTGAAATTATACAGAATATCTTCTCTGACTATAGTGGAATTATGCTAGAAATCAATAATAAAAGAAAACTAGGGGAATAAAAAAAACTGTGATACATTCAAATATTGGAATATTTCTCAGCAATAAAAAGAAATGAACTGATCCACAAAACATGGATGTATCTCAAAAATATTATGCTGAGTGAAAGAATTCAGACACTAAGAGTATACAATGTACGATGTATCAAACAAAGCACTAATCCAGGGAAGAAAAAAAAAAAAGAGTGGTTACCTCTAGGGTTCAGAGGATTGTCTTGGAAAGGACCTAAGGGAACTTTCTAAAGTAACAGAAAAATGTTCTATATTTTGAAGAGGATGTGAGCTACACAGGTGTATTTATTTGTCATACTTCAAACTGTACACTTAAGATCTGGCATTTCCCTTTGTAAATCAGATCTCAATAAAAAGGTGGAATAAAAAACATGCCAAATGATATTACATAATGTTTACAGATGGATGGATGGATGATGATATGTATGTTTATGCAAATGGATGATTATATATATATATATATAATCCAACTTCGGCAGGAAAAATATACACAAATTACAAGACTGGTTGCGTCTGAGAAAGAAAGAAGGGAAGTGACGGGGGAGGATACAAAGGGGCCTTTAACAACACTGTATTATTTTATTTAAACACATTTAAAGCAAAATTAGAATCAGGCAAAAAATGGCTTTTCAAAGACTATATGAATTATAGCTTTGAGATGCAGAAGTTTTGTATGGTTTTACTTAATTTTTAGTAAGTCTTCTATTGGCCTTAATAAGTACCAATGGATACTAAAAATTAGTATCTTGACAAGATTACGATCTGGTAAATTCTTGACTAAATAAATGTCCTAATTATTGCCCAGTACCACCGAGACATGTTAACATGAGATATTAAACTTTCCCAGCAAGAATGGATTCACTTCCACGTATAGGTATTCAAGAGGTTGTTGCCATAACATCGCCAAAAGGAAATATAATTGTAGCACTACGCTTCTTATTAATGAAAATACCATCTATATGTGTATACAAGGTAGTATAAATGAGAAATATATTAATTCTTTATATCTTATACTTTACTTGCATCTGCAAGCATCCTTCTAAAATTTCTTAGCACAGACCATTAAATATAGAAAGTATCCTATTCTGGTGGGAAATTGCTGAAATAGAGTATACTTAAGTAAGAAAAAAATTTTAATTTTTGAAAGCTATGAAATCATGAGAGAAAGCCTAAAATGTTATTTTTACACTGTTCATTTCTTCGAGGACTTCTAATACCACTGGACATCCCTGAATACAAAAAAGTATAAACTAAGACGAAACTGCTAAAATAGATAAGTAACAAATCTACATTTCATTGGATCTAAGACACCATCAATTTTAGGAGGCATACCAATTTCAGAGATGCTAATATGTGGAAAAAATATGTCAGAATAAATGAAATGTGGTTATTTTAAATTATTTTTTTGTGAAAATGTATATGGTGACCTAAACCTAATCAATACCAAAGTCCAAAGAGAGACTTCTGAGGAGGATAGATTATAATTTCTAATTGCAAAGCATTTGAAACAATTATGTTCACTACCTGGGTAATCTTTTTAGGAGTGTTAGGAAAACTCCAGCTTCACCGAAAAAAAAAAATTCATTCTTTCAGCATTTAGAACAGAGTTGAAAGACTAACTGTTGAAGTCAATAAGGTACTGGCCATTCCCATTTAACCAACATCCTATATCTCTTCTCTCTTTCTTGCTAAGCTACTAGAAAGGGTAGTTTATATCATTCTTTCCACATCTCCAACTCTCATTTACTCCTGACTTACTGCAATAATAATACATATTTTTTCATATTAAATAATCATTTTTAATGTTCAGTCAACAACAGATAAGAATATGCTTATGTACTTATGTGTATTTTATTAAAATGATAAATGTTTAAAGAAAAATAGTATATATACTTATTAGTTTAGTTTTATCCATCAATAAGAAATGTGCATTTTAGAAATTGTGGCTCTCATAACAGCACAGGAAATATTATCAATTTAAGTAAATATTTGGTAAGCACCTACTATGAAATGGCAGCATGTTAAGTACTTTCACATTCATTATCTTGTTTTAATTTTCACAGCTGCCCTGCTAGCTAGCTAGGTATCATATCAGTCATTCACTGAAGAAACTGAGCCTCAAAGATTTCAAAAAGACTTAATAGTTACATTAGCTTGGACAAGTTGTTGAGATAGTATTTGGACCCAGATCTTCAAGCTCTAAGTCATGTTTCATATTTTCTGTGGTACAAATGGATTAACATATTAATTACTTCCCAAATTATATGTTTCAGTTAAGTTTTGCAAATAAAATAGACAAATGATCATTCTATTTCAAATCTATTAAATTCAGTACGAACTTGATAAACATCACATGGAAGAACTGTTAAGGAATCAAAAAACATGCATAGTACCATGTAGTCAAATGGCTCACAGTGAAATCAAGACTTGCACACACGAAAACAATGAAAGAACAACACATGAAATATATAAAAATGTGCTAAACAAGGCAGTCACCTACCCAAAATGTACCTGACGAACAAAAAGCACTCTGTGGCTGTAATAACAGGAAAGCTTAATAGACTATTAATCTCGCCCTTGAGGCATAATTTGAATGCACAGTGAGAAGAGAGGTTCTGTGCTTGTGTTTTGAGAAATTAGTGTCAAGGGCTTTCATCAATTAGCTTTTCTCACCTCTATCCTCTCCATTCTGTGCTTTCAAAAGGATCAAGCAGATTTCCAGGTATATGAATAGCAATATTAATGCTATACCCTAAACACTATGATATTTGTCACTGTTTGCATATACGTAAAACTGCTAACAAAGATAAGATCAACTCCCACATGTAGATTAAAAAAAGACAGGTAAATAAAAAGATGAGCATAGGATATGGACGGGCAATTTATAAAAAATTACAAGAAGAAAAAAAATCACAAAATAACAATTTCTAGTAACGTTTTCTAAATAAGCTATTTAAAAAAATTCTTTCTGAAAATACTTTTGTGACTTCAGCCTACATTTTCAGAGCAAAGGTATGTCACATATTTACTTACGACTAGAAAACAAATCAATACACCTCAATCTACTAAACTGCTCCAGTGACATTTACAACTAAATTTATATTCTGAGAAAGAAAGCAACATTTTTCCCAGAGCATTTTCTATTTATTAAAACAGGCAATAACATTCAACAAGTTAACAATCACACAATGATTACGTCAAAACCTTGGATATTAGTTAACGTGTGCTGTCTTATCAACAGTAATAAAACATCTATTGAAATTAAAATGCCACATCATTTTACAAAACCCTTATCTCATGATTGAGCAATGTGACTATAACATACTCCTCTGCCAGAAAAACTCCCTTCTAAATGTAAAGAAAATATATATTTATTTCATATAAGAAAAGGTTTCAGCAAACTGGGGGAAAAACCACACAATTCCTAAAAACAGAAATATTAATCATATACACTTTTCTTTAACAAATAGCATTTTTGTTTTGTTTTGTTTTCCTTTCCTCCTGAGGAAGATTTGCCCTGAGCTAACATCCAGTCTTCCTGTTTTTGTATGTGAACCACTGCTACAGCATAGCCACTGACAGACCAGCGGTGTAGGTCTGCACCTGGGAACCAAACCTGGGATGCCAGAGTGCAGCGTGCCGAACCTAACCACTAGGCCACCAGGGCTGGCCCTATATACACTTTTTAAAGCCTTATTATTACTCTAACAATAAAAATGACAACTCCAAATTTAAGGCTAGGTTGAAGAGGGTTTCAAATTTTATCATGCATCCAATAATCTAACATAGACTTTTTAGATTTTAATAATTTATAATATCATGTTACTGCATTATCAATATAAAAAGAAAAATAAGGAATGATAAATCCATACCATGGCTCAACTGCCAAGTTCCAATTAATTTGATTGCAGGCCATCTTGTTTTCAGGGCTAAATATGATTAAGCGAATTAAAGTGATAATATTTTTCTGTTCACATACTTCCCTTTGTAATCTGTGGACTTTTTAAGTCCAAATATTCAACTACCTACAATAATTTAGGGAAAGAGAGAAAAAAACCCAAAGATATACGACAGTTTAACAGAAATATTTGCAAAAATTAGAAAAGACATGCTGTTTAAACTGGTTGTGTTGAAAAATCCTAAATATAGATAAGATGGGGAATATAAATACATTCCAATTGTGGACCCTGTTTGGATTAAACTGTTATAAATTCCCTTATCAAACCTCTGCTACATTCAAAGGCTTAAAATACTTGAGTGCTAATTTTATGTTCTGTAAAAATAACATACCATCTATCACTGAGTTGTGAGTATTATAATGGATAACATATTTAAGAGCAATTAACACAGTGCCTGGTACACAGGAAACATTCAATAAATGTTTCATTTAAAAACAAAATAATAGGGCCGGCCCCATGGCTTAGTGGTTAAGTGCACGCGCTCCGCTGCTGGCGGCCCGGATTCGGATCCCAGGCGTGCACCGACGCACTGCTTCTCCGGCCATGCCGAGGCCGTGTCCCACAAACAGCAACTAGAAGGATGTGCAACTACGACATACAACTATCTACCGGGGCTTTGGGGGAAAAATAAATAAATAAAATCTTTAAAAAATAATAATAATAATAATAATAAACCTAACCCCGGAAACAAATTCTAAAGCCAAAAGGAATAAACCAGTATTAAATTCTCAGATTTGCTAGCCACAGTACACTGTGCTAAGTATTGCCAGTAGCAAGATCCAAGAGAAACATAAGATGTGATCTGAATTAATTTAAAAATGGCTTTCAAGTTGTCAAGTTTTACTATTAGTCCTACAGGAGGGAAAATAAAAAGAATTTTAAATTAAGGAAAAATAATAAAAGAACAAGATAGATCTATATGTACTAATATAGAAAACTAATCATTAAATATTAAATCAATACTGTTTTCAACAAGATAAAAAAACAGCCTGCATGGAATACAAAGCATTAAACAGCTAACAGAAGATATATAAGTAAAAAACAATTTAAAAATTTAGAAGATGCTGATTTCTATTTCCAGTAATGGTAAGCTAGATAATTTGTACCAAAATTGTGAAGGCAACTAAAACAGCTAAATTTTTTTTTAATTTCTTAAAAACTGAAGAACTAATAAGATATCAAAGAACTACTGAACCAAAATCTAGATGGCAAAAATCCAAAGAGGTAAATAAATACAGCATTTGCGGTTGCTTCTACCTTGAGGACATTTTCCAGTCCAGAAGAACCCAATGGGAAAATGAGCTGTGTCTTTGGTGGTGCTGAATATCAAGAGAAACAAAATTCGAAGCTCTGGGCCTATACAAAGTAGACAGTTTACTAAACCATACTCCAGACACAGTAAGCTGGCACTCTAAGGGCTATACCTTCAGGGTAAGGATGAACCAGAAATAAACCAGCTCTTTAGGTTTACATCACCAAAACAGTCCAGGGAATTTCAACACCTGAACTTAGATTACATGAGTCCTGCACTGATAGTGCTCTAGGCACCTTTTAGAAATACACAAAATCCTCTCTGATGGATCATCCTAGGCCTCATATTATTCCTACAAGTAAGTTTTAAAATCTAATGACGAGCACCTAGTCATGATTATGAAGCATGAGAAACTACTGCTAGCAGAAAGAAACTCATAAAGATTTCAGATACTGTTATTACATCTAGACCATATGTTTACCATATTAACGAAGTTTTAATTTATAGCTTGAAAATATTTCCAGGGAACAATAAGCCTCCAGAACTGAGGCAACAATCCAAAATTTAGAAGATGCTTGTCACAATGATGCTTAACATGGCAGATGGAGATACCTTAATGACACCACATTAAATCGATGTTTTTCTCATTAGCCTTTTTCAAGACGAAAGAGAAGAAATGCTGGAAGAAACTAAGAAAATTTTGCAAAAAACACTGACACCTAGGAATCAAATGGTATTAGCAGATTTCAAAGTCTACTTACATACAAAATTTTGGAGCAACATAAAACTTCGAAACAGATGAGAGTTGCTCTTTTAAATAATGTTTATATAATAAATTTGAGTATTGTTAAATGTTCACCGTAACAATGAACAAGAATAGCTAAGGAAGTAAAAGAAAAGCTGAAAATCATATAAGAGCACTTAGTGATATTGATGTTCGGAACACATACACAAACGGCTTGCTGAAGTAAAACAAACACTAAACACCAAACATGATTTCCCAAAAAGCAATTCAGTAGGTAAAACAAGGAAGCAGGTAGTCACAGCTATCTGAAGAACTGATGCAAGGCACTCGTCTCTATTTAGCTTAACCAGGAACTCAGTCTAGAAAAGCAAGTATTGCTCAAAAAGATTGCAAGCCTCAGCTGCCTGAGGCAAAAGTCTACAGCTGAGGGGCTGGCCTAGTAGCTTAGTGGCTAAGACTGCATGCTCCACTTTGGCAGCCCAGGGTTCGTGGGTCCAGATCCCGGCACAGACCTATGCATGACTTATCAAGCCATGCTGTGGCAGGCGTCCCACATATAAAGTAAGAGGAAGATGGGCACAGTTGTTAGCCCAGGGCCAATCTTTCTCACCTAAAAGAGGAGGACTGGCAACAGATGTTAGCTCAGGGCTAATCTTTCAAGTTTACAGTTGAAAAATACACTAAATTGTTTACTTAATTATGGTTAAAATGGCAAATTTTATATTATATATATTTTACCACAATAAAAAAATTTCAAAAGAAAAGAAAAGAGAGTTAGGGGAAGAAGAGTGAGGGATAGGCAGGACTCAATAGTTTTATGGAAACTCGGGAGCAAAAGCCACAAGGAACCTGTACTGTTGGATCTTTAGCAGCATCCCCAGCCTCTATCCATTAGATGTCAGTACCATCCCCAAGGTGTGACAATCAAAAATGGCTCCAGACATTGCCAAATGTCCACTGGGAGACGAAACAGACCTTACTTCAGAACCTCTCGACTAAATCAAAATCTTTGCATCTCAGAAAAGATCTGGAAATTATCTAGAGCTGTGCAGTACCTTCCAAAGCTGCTGTCTGTCCAAGTGTCACAGAAACTAAACTGGAAAAAAACTTCTAGAGTCAAGCATAGTTGTTTCTATTTATCAGGCACTAGATCACTATTATTTGAATAGTGAATTATGAATAATTCTGTTTATGCTAGACATATTTCTGTTTGATAGGCTACTTCCTACTCTCTTCATTTTGAAGATTAAATAAAACAAAAAGATATTTAATAGGAAGATGGACCAGACAAGAAGGAAGTCAATAATAGAAATTTTAAGCAATCTGATTCATTTTTTTAAATTACTGACATTTCAACAGATGCAAGAAACATTTACTGCTTGTTTTCTATGTACCTAGGCACTATTAAATATATGATATAACATAATTAATTGGAAAAGTCCTACGGAAATGGAAACGTTTCGATACATTATTTGGAATTCTTAGTATTTGTGTAAAATTGTTTAGCGGGTAAGTGTTACACAGAGAGAACACTAAGTTAAGAGGCTTTACTATTATAGCTCAATCATATTCTTTTCAATGTATGATTCACAGGAAATGATATAGTTTATTGTCCTCCTTCCCCTCTCATTCCAAATTCTTAGGACATTCCTCTAAAAATTAAAAGTGAAACACTACCTTCATGATATGCCCTTCCTTTGATAATTTTATACAATCGGAACCATGACCTTATTATCACCTATTTCCATTCATCAACTATATGCCCAAGTAAACACACATTGTTTATGATTTTTAAAAAAACATGCTATCAAATGTTTAACAGGCTGATAATCAAAGAAAAGTATCCATCATTTTTGAACAGACTGTAAGGCTCTTACCTACAAGCAACATTTGGATCAGCATTTCTTGAAAGTAGTAGCTCTACACACTTCAAGATCTGTTCCTCTGAGCCACGAGCAGAACATGCAGTTATCAAAATCGTTTGCTTATCTATAGTGAATAGAAAAATGAAGAACCCCCCCACATCAACAAGTGTATTTAATTGATTTCTTTTACCATTCAAAAGATTCTAAAATATTTACTGCACTCTTAAAATTCTATAACTATTCCCAAATCTCTTGCTCTTAGTAGATAACTTTATGCCTTCCTTCACCAAAAAATGAGATTAGAGATGAACTGCCTGAATCTCCAAAGTTTATCTACAATTCATTTCTTAATTTCCTTTCCCTATTTCCATTTCTTCAAGAGAATAGGAAAGTAGTTAAGACACACGGACTCTGTGTAGAGATACTGCCCAGAGTTGAACAGTTTTTGGTTAAAATTTTCTTTCTGAACTCATGGTTGAAAAATAATAACTGATATTCTCTCACATCAATTCTTTATTTCTCATTCATTTAACAACTCAGTGAAATCTGGTTTATGCCCCAACCATCCTACTGAAAATGACCTAACTGCCACATCTATTGGTTTTAGTCCTTTTCTACTTAATCTCTCTGAGCTCACCCTGTTTCCTAAAACTCTTCTTGCCTCGGCTCCTAGGCATCAGCAGAGATCAGGGTAGATTAAATAAACAAACACACTTCTCAAGTAAGAATTGGAGAATTCAAGATAGGTCATGGTAGCCATGGTTTACATTAATGGTTCAATATTGACCGAATATAAAGATATAGATTCTAGTCCCAGTTCTGCCACTGATAAACTGTGTACCTTAGTATCTCAGCAGACCTAAATTTATAGAGAGGAGGCTAATATCTGCCCTCTTTACCTGATGGGGCTATTGTGGGATACATAAAAGAATTTATGTGAACATGCTATGAAAAATATACAGTGTTTTATAACTGTAAGGTATTCCTTTAATTACAAGCAGCAGAGAAAGAAAACTATTAATCAATTTTTTTAAGAATATTTTATACACTTTCAAAAATCTCATTTCCAAGTATAGCTTTCATTGGGTGATATTTTAAAATGACTTAAAAACAAAAACCTATCACAACAGCAGATTAAACATAAACTGTTGATAATATTAGGTGGGAATTTATATAAAATATATAAATGAGAAAACATAATAGAAATGGTTTTACAAATATTTAATGTAGGTACAAAATTAACGTGAAACTGGAAACATTTAAAATAAGTAATCAGTAATTCAACACAATAATTATATTATTTTAATATATATTTAATAATAATTAAACTAGATTTGCACATATACTCTTATTTTTCAAAAGCACTCAAAGCAGTACTGAGTAGAAATTATTCAATAACAATGACAGAAAAATATGGATTTAATAAACTATTTTTGAAACAACTTTAAGTGATATAATTCAGAGTTGAGTTTTAATTTCCAAAGACTGATTTTCAAGTAATTTTCCACAAAATTATCAGCTTTTTGATGTTTTCTTTCAATGCATTTTTCCTTTAAAAACAACCCAAACCCTCTAGCATAGAAGTTGAAGGTATATAATAACAGAACCAATTATAAAGATAATATAAATGAAAACTACCTCTTTGAAAAGAGAGTTTTTCAAAATATCTATGGTTTCTAATTTGCTTTTGTAAGTTATTTACATAATGTAACTATAGGAAGGTTTTTTAAATTTTATTTATTTATGTTTTTTCCCCCAAAGCCCCAGTAGATAGTTGTATGTCATAGCTGCACATCCCTCTAGTTGCTGTATGTGGGACGCGGCCTCAGCATGGCTGGAGAAGCGGTGCGTCGGTGTGCGCCCAGGATCTGAACCCGGGCCGCCAGCAGCGGAGTGCGCGCACTTAACCGCTAAGCCACGGGGCCGGCCCTAGGAAGGCTTTTTTTAAACTGCTTTAATTTTTTACTTTGCATAACGGCTGCTTGAGAATCAAGAAAATCACAGTAAACATAATCAGTTATCTCAAATGTCTTACCCTTACTATTATTTTTTTCAAGGAAAAAGGTTTATTTTAAAGTGAATATATGAAAACAGAGCATGGAAAGTGTATATCACCACCCCTAAATAGAAGATAATTAGACTTCTAACCAGAGAAAAATACAAAGTAAATTTTCACATATGTTAAATATTTAAAACATCTTACCCTTATCAAAGCTTGCTTTAGCCCCTCTGTCCAAAAGGACCCGAACCAGCTCTACGTTGGAAACACTAGCAGCATACATAAGGGGAGTCCATCCATATCGAAAGCTGGAATCTACACTAATGCCTGTCAATATAAAAACAAGCTTTAAAAGCCTCCACTACCAAAAAAAAAATCACTGTCACTGATTAAAGGACTGTGCACAGTGACATAACCATGTAGTTTCTAATAGGAGAGAATTTCTTGGTAATAGTAGCTTCAGAAAAATAGAAAATAGTTACATATGAAGTTTAATAAAATTAGCTAACTTTAGTTTCATTATAGGCACTATGTTCCAAGAGACCTGATCTAACAAAGTTTTATTATAGATTATATAAAATATCTATATTTTAACAAGTTTTACATACTACCTTTTTCTCTCTATGAGAGTTGGAAAAGGTTTCACAGAAGTAAAATGTCTTTTTAATTAGAATATTATCATACATTTCTATGGTGGCAAACACCACATATATTCCTAAGATTCCCTTAACTTCCTTCCCAACACAAAACATATCCATGGGTGACTGGCCAAACATGAGGCTAAAAAGGTAGGTTAGGGTTAGATTATGAAAGCTCTGTTAAGAAATGTAGACTGTACTTTGTGATCCAAGGATTGACATCATTATATGTGTATTAAAAAGACAATACAAGTACCACTGTTGAGAGTGGGACAGGAGGCAAGGAGACCAGTTATGAGGCCAGAAGTCTATGCAAAAGTCAGAGCAAGGGCAGTGGACAGAGAGAGAGGAAGGAATACAAAAGGAAATTTCGAAGGCAGGATCATCAGAATTTAAAATTACTTTGAGGAGGAGGAGTGATGGAAATGAACAAGTCAAAAATGACTATCAGATTCTGCCTTGGACAAATGAATGATAAGCAGTGAGCTAGAATAAGGAGAGGTATATACGAGATATACAACGCCTGAGGAGTAGGATGAAGTTTTAAGTAGCCATTATCCAGAATGGGACAGGAAGGGATAGACAATAACTGTTAAGAAAGGACAAGAGACAGCTGACCTTAAAATCCTCAAATCATTAATGGTACAAATCTTTAGAGTCATCTGATTTTCTCCAACAGCTCTGACTGGTTTGGTCATATAAAAAAGAAAAAAATGGTTGAACTGATCTAGGTTTGCATCTAGGACTGGGGAGGAGCATAGAAGATGTGATTTGAGAACAAGGATACAATGAGGCAGTGAACACAATCCATTAAATTTATGCAAAGCCTTTTCTATAGAGAGATCAAGATTTAAGTGGCAATCTCTCTCTTCAACCTAAGAAATATTTTCTAATGTTAAAAAAAATACGTTTTTCTGTTTCAAAAAAGGAAAACTTCTGTGTGAAAACTGAATATAGGCCTGCCTTTAATGCCTTTTAACTTAATGTCATACCTTTTAATTTACAGGTTTTTTAAAAACATCTGTTAAATTACAGGTTTTACAGTCTCTGTCCTAAAAGGGTTATAGTGCTAGAAAGGGTTCCATTTGCAAAGACGAAAGCCACATCACTGAAGAAGGAATATAAACTTGATGGAGGGGGACTCACTTTTTTTCTGTAGGAACACTAAGTTGCTGAAAGATTATATATGTCAAATTCCCAGTTGTCTAAGTTTAATCGATATAAGCTGTGTGATAATTACCAGAGAAAACAACATAAAACCATCCTAGTACATATCTATACCGCTGGCCCAACCTGTCTTCTCTAACAAATTTTCCTCTTTAAACTGCTGCGACTGAAAGCATACGAATGAGATCAGAGGAAAGATCCTTTTGTTTTCTCATTACTCTTTCCTTTTCGACATTACTGTTCAAATGTGACAGCAAAGGTAAAAAGGAAAAGATGCGAAGACAAGGAGAAGCAAATATGGCATTTTAGTGTAAAACTTCTTAATAATCATCATCTTTAATGCTCAAAAAAGTACATTATTAAGCACCTATTATGTTCTAGTTATGGTGTAAAAACAGTAAGTTTAAAAAGGATTGACATAGTATATTTATATAGCTCAAAAACATTCAAAATAACACTACACTGTTTGGGATATATACATATATAGTAAAAGTATAAAGATATGCATAGGAATAATAAATATCAACTATAAGAGAGTGGTAATCTCCAGGGGGAAAGAGAGAAGTCTCCATACCTTTTTAAATGTCTGAAATATTTAATAATTTAAAGAGAACTGAAAATGTTTGTACATAGCAGAATAACAAAAACTGGAGACATCTTTGAACTGTTAAAAGTGGTGGACAAAGGGAGCTTTCACTTTTTATTAAACTTTTCAACTGGTGCAGAAATATGTATCAAAAACAAGAAGGGGCCCCGTGGCTTAGGTGCGCGCGCTCCGCTGCTGGCGGCCCGGGTTCGGATCCCGGGCGCACACCAACGCACCGCTTCTCCGGCCATGCTGAGGCCGTGTCCCGCATACAGCAACTAGAAGGGTGTGCAGCTGTGACATACAACTATCTACTGGGGCTTTGGGGGGAAAAAAATAAATAAATAAAATCTTTAAAAAAAAAAAAAAACAAGAAGGACTTTGAAAGGCAAAAAAATCAAAAATATTTTAAAAAGTGTTAAATAACGACATCTGGAAAGAAACCAGGAAACGCTAAGACAGGAGTTACCAGTGAAAGTGACATTTCAGGGGTAATGGGGTGAAAGAGGGGACAAAGGTATCTTTCAACTTACACCTATAGCTTTGTTACTGGCTTTTATTTTAAAATTTCCATAATTAAACAAATTTTAAGGGGCTAGCCCGGTGGTGTGGTGGTTAAGTTCGCATGCTCTGCTTCAGCAGCCCAGCGTTCGCAGGTTTGGATCCCGGGCGTGGACCTACACACCACTTGTCAAGCCATGCTGTGGTGACATCCCACATACAAAATAGAGGAAGATGGCACAGATGTTAGCTCGGCGACAATCTTTCTCAAGAAAAAAGAGGAAGATTGACAATAGATGTCAGCTCAGGGCCAATCTTCCCCACCGAATAAACGAAACAAATTTTAAAAGGTTGACTGAATATCTACTTTACCGGTAGGCTCTTTGCAAGTCCTAATCCTTCAGGAGCCTCCATCACTTCACTGCACCTAGTCCCACTACTCTCAAGGCCAACTCTCTTTTCTAAAACAAATTTCTGCCTATTCCAACCCATCCAACGCTATGCACACTCCTGCATGTGTTCATATTAGATATTAGGTCTCTTTTAATTATTCAAATTTTATTAAACATCATTCTTCAATTACAAACTCTAGTTTCATTGTCCACAAAGTCACACAGATTCTTCTCTTTTGTTACAACAGCTAATACTTACACAATGCTTATATGTTCTAAGACCTTTATTTATATATTCTCTCATTTTAATCCCCCCCCAAAACAAAAACCCTTTGATATAATGCCTCCCCGTTTTAAAAAGCAGGAAATTGAAGTTTAGGAAGGTTTGGTAACTGGGACAAGATTAGAGCCATCAAGTAGCAGGGCTAGTAATGAAACCCAGAAGTGTCCTGTTTCCAAAATGATTTACTTTTCACTAAACCATGCAGCAAATCGAGCACAGAAGAAAAGCATCTTGCTATATACAATCTCACTTAACTATTTTGTGTGAATGTTTTGTATCTAGATGGTAAATGCCTGTAACTCCTTTGGATAATTTCAATCGCTATTGTCAATGTCGCACATTTCTATGTCAAGGTAATTCAAAAAAAATAATACTTAATTTGATCCACAGAAAAATGTCATGTGACCCAGGACAGAATTATTATGTTTTACATAAAGAAGTTGATGGTCTGGAAGTTTAAATGACTTACCCAAGGAACCACACTGAGCAGGCAATAAAGCTGAAACAGATATTCTGATTCCTATCTCAGTCCTCATCACACAGACACAGACACACACACACACAAAACCAGCATAGGGAAAGAACGTCACTAAAATGTACACTAGAAACAATTCTTGAAAAACACATAATAATATTATAGCTAAGTAAATGCTGAGAACAAAGTGAGTAGGAATTATCAGAGTGGGGTACGATTAGTCAGACTACACCTCTTGAAGGAAGTGGAAGAACTGATGGAGGTAATAGGGTAGCAATCCAAATCTGAGGGTAGACGAAGAAGATAAGGCAAAGAGAACTCAGAGGCAAGTAAGATACCGAGGACACTGGATATATTAACTTAATTCATCGTGCTTCCATTAGAAAAGCAACTCAAACCTTTTAAAGCAAGGAATGCTTGAGTTGGGTTGAAGCTATCCCTTATCTCTCACCAGAATCTAGGAGCTCCTCGACTAATGAGATATCTCCTCTGGTCAATGCTTTCTTAAATGTTTCATTCTTTTCTTCAACAGGTAACGGCTCTTTTAGTTTCTAAAAAAGCAGAAAGTTATATATACATAAAAAAAGTCTTGTTATACATATTTTCATTTCCAGCGTATCAAGAAACACGGATGTTTGCTTTTAGGTACATTTTTGGGGGGAGGGGCAACACACAAAGTTCGTAAAGAATTCATGTCCAAAATTATCTTTAAAAGTACTGGGTAATGACGGGTCTGAAGTGAAGAGCTACATCGACGACCTAAAGAAGCGCATTTGAGGAAAACTTTGTGGGTTTGTGTGGAGTTCAAAAGCCTGTATTTCCACCGGAAAAAAGTTAGGGAAACACAGGCGAAGAAGTTAAGAGGTTTCTAGAGGGTGGGCCTTTAAGGGCCAGGGGAGGCCGATCCAGCTGCGGTCAAAACAAGGTCTCCGCTGCTACCTGAGCTGCCCGGTCGAGATACCCAATCTCCCAGCCGTCATCCTCGCTCTCACTACTCTCGCCACCTCCGGCCACTGCCAGGCCCCGTAGCACGCCCGCCGCCATGCCTGCCTGGCCGCTCCCTAGTGCGCCGCGCCGCGCCGCGCCCCTCCCCTCGCTTCCCCAGCGCCTGCGCACTAGAGCAGCGCGTAGGGCTGCGCGGGAAGGCGCGACGGGCGACGCCGGGGCTTTGGGGCCTTGGGCGCAGGCGCGTGGCCGTGCACAGCGCCTTTCGCCCCTTCCAGCCAGCCCAGAAGCCGGGGTGGATGGAGACCCGCTGGACTGGTTCCCCGCTTGGCCTACCCGGCTGACAAGGCTCGCGAGCCAAGCTACTGGCCGGTACTTCCAATTACTTTTAGGGACTTACCCTTCATTCCTTTTAGGATATTTGCTTGATGAAATTCTTGCTTTTTAAGGAATGCCGCGATTGTGGCAGGAGCAGAATGGAGATTTAATGCCAAGGAAGACTAGGCTTTCCCCCCCATGCCCTTCAGCTGCCCCCTGCCAAATCCACTGTCAAACATGCCTCCCCTGGGAGAGGGACTCCTCTTGGCCACAGTGCAGGCCTACATCAGAAATATTGCAGGTTCAGTTTCAGACCACCACATAAAGCGAATTTTGCAATAAAGCAAGTCACATGAATTTTTTGGTTTCCCAGTGCATATAAAAGTTATGTTTACACTATACTGTCATCTATTAAGTGTGCAATAACATATCTTAAAAAATAATGTACATACAGTTAAAAAATACTTTGTTGGTAAAAAATGCTAACCATCATCTGAGCCTTCAGCCAATACTAACCTTTTTGCTGGTGGAAGGTTTTTGCCTTGATGTTGATGGCTGCTGACTGATCAGAGTGGTGGTTCCTGAAGGCTGGGGTGACTCTGGCAATTTCTTAAAATAAGACAACAATGAAGTTTGCCATATGGATTGACTCTTCCTTTCACGAACAGTTTCTCTGTACCATGTGATGCTGTTTGATAGCATTTTACCCACAGTAGAACTTCTTTCAAAATTGGAGTCAGTCCTCTCAAACCCTGCTGCTGCTTTATCAACTAAGTTTGTATAATATTCTAAATCCTCTGTTATCATTTCAATAATCTTCACAGCATCTTCACGAGGGGTAGATTCCATCTCAAGAAACCACTTTCTTTGCTCATCAGTAAGAAGCAACTCTTCATACGTTAAAGTTTAATCTTGAGATTGCAGCAATTCAGTCACATCTGCAGGCTCCACTTCTACTTCTAGTTCTCTTGCTACTTCCACCACCCCTACAGTTACTTCATCCACTGAAGTCTTGAACCCCTCGAAGTTATCCAAGACGGTTGGAATCAACTTTTTCAAAAATCCTGTTAATGTAGATATTTTGACCTCTCCCCGTGAATCATGAATATTCTTAATGGCGTCTAGAATGGTGAATCTTTTCCAGAAGTTTTTCAATTTACTTTGCCCCAATCCATCAGAGGAGTCACTATGTCAGCTATAGCCTTACGAAATGTATTTCTTAAATAATAAGACTTGAAAGTCAAAATGACTACTTGATCCATGGGCTGCAGAATGGATGTTGTGTTAGCAGGCATGAGAACAATATGAATCTCATTGTACATCTCCATCAGAGCTCTTGGTTGACCAGGTGCATTGTCAATGAACAATAATATTCAGAAAGGAATCTTTTTTCTGAGCAGTAGGTCTCAACAGCGGGCTTAAAATATTCAGCAAACAATGTTGTAAACAGATGTGCTGTCATTTGGGCTTTGTTGTTCCATTTATAGAGCATAGGCAGAGTAGATCTAGCATAATTTTTAAGAGCCCTAGGATTTTCAAAATAGTAAATGAGCATTGGCTTCAACTTTAAAGTCACCAGCTGCCTTAACTCCTAACGAGAGAGTCAGCCGGTTCTTTGAAGCTTTGAAACCAGGCATTGACTTCTCCTCTCTAGCTATGAAAGTCCTAGATGGCATCTTCTCCCAATATAAGGCTGTTTTGTCTACACTGAAAATCTGTTGTTTAGTGTAGCCAACTTCATTAATCATTTTAGCTAGATCTTCTGGATAACTTGCTGCAGCTTCTACATCAGTACTTGCTGCTTCACCTTGCTCTTTTGTGTTATGGAGATGGCTTCTTTCCTTAAACCTCATGAACCAACCTCTGCTAGCTTCAAACTTTTCTTCTGCAGCTTCTTCACTTCTGCCAGCCTTCATAGAATTGAAAAGAGTTAGGGCCTTGCTCTGGATTAGGCTTTGGCTTAAGGGAAGGTTGTGGCTAGTTTGATCTTCCATCCAGACTACTGAAACTTTCTCCATATCAGCAATAAGGCTATTTTGCTTTCTTATCGTTTGTCTGTTCACTGGAATAGCACTTTTAATTTCCTTCAAGAACTTTTCCTTTGTATTCACAACCTGGCTAACTGTTTGGCGCACAAGGCCTAGCTTTCAGCTTATCTTGGCTTTCAACATGCCGTCCTCACTAAGCTTAATAATTTCTAGCTTTTGAATTAAAATAAGAGACGTGCAACTCTTCCTTTCACTTGAACACTTGAGTCCATTGTAAAGCTATTAATTGGCCTAATTTCAATATTGTTGTGTCTCAGGGAATAGAGAGGCCCAAGAAGAGGGAGAGAGATGGGGGAATGGCAGGTCAGTGGAACAGTCAGTATACACACATTTATGGATTAAGTTTGCCATCTTATGTGGGCGCAGTTCATGGTGCCCCAAATCAATTACAATGGTAACATCAAAGATCACTGATCACACATCACCATAACAAATATAATAATAATGACTAAGTTTGAAATACTGTGAGAATTACCAAAATGTGACACAGAAACATAAGTGTTGGAAAAATGGCGCTGATAGATTTGCTCGACGCAGGGTTGCCACAAATCTTCAATTTGTAAAAAATGCAATATCTGCGAAGCACAATAAAGCAAAGCACAATAAAAGGAGATATGCCTGTACATCTCTAAGGAGCACCACCCACATGCTCAAAAAGCCATCCAACAAATGGGAGCCAACAAAGGAACCAGGAGAATTCTTACTTTAAATGTCATGTGATGTCAGATCTCATTGTAAATTTAGAAAGCTCAGAACATCAAAATACTTTCCCAGCTAGATAATGTAGATATCCTAAAGGAAAAAGTTGGTCAGGAAAGGGTGGAGTGGGAGAGAGAGTGGGTCAAAAAGCTGGGAAGAAGAAATGATTCAAACTTTCTGAAAGCGAGTAAATAATACAAACAACTCCAGGTGAAAGCAGCCCAAACTCAATTTTCTGCATCTAACTTTTAGAAGAAATGTTGATAACACAGTAATTATGTTTGCTGCCACAGAAAAGTAGATCCATCAAGGAACAGGGCAGATTTATGTACCTGAGGATGATTTAAAAGGAATGTAGCCATGCACCATTCTTTGAAAGTTTTGCAGTAACTTGTTTTTTCTTAGGGAATCTTTGATGTAAGATTTTGAAATATTTACTTCAGAGACTTTCACAGAGAAGTGCTTTTCAGTAGTTTGGTTATTTTGGGGCCAGGTCTGTCTTTCTAAATACACTCATTCAATAAATGTTATGGATCATTGAGCACAGCCAGGCACAACTAGGTTTGGGGAGACGACGTGAAAGACAAACCAAGCTGCCTCATGGAGCTCACATTTTAATGAGGAAAGACAACAAGCAAGCAAACAAACAAGACTATTGCAGATTGTGGGTGACCCAAAGGAGATAAACAAGCACTCAGTGTCTGGAATCAAGCCACTTGGGTCGTTTCCCAGCCAGATCACTGACTCTCAGTGGCTGTGTGCTCTTGGGCAGTTTACTCAGCCTCTTTCTTCTGCATCAGTTCCCTTATCTGTAAAATGGAGATAATGATAGTACCCACCTTAGAGGGTTGTTTCAAGGATTAAATAACTTAATGGGCTTGGAATAGGGCCAGTCTCAATGTAAGAAGTAAATAAATTTTAGCTACTGTTGTTATTATTATTTTAGATAGAGTAGTTAGACCTGAGTAGAGTCATGAATGACAAGAAGGAGCCAGCCATAAAAAGTAGAAGAGCAGAGCTTTCCAGGCAGAGGAGATGGCTAATACCAAGGCCCTAAGGCAGGAAAAAGCTTGGACCCTGGCCTGGGACAAGGGTAGGGCAAGTGAGGACACTAGGGAGCAAAATTTAAGAGGCACTCACTCTCAGGATCCTGTAAGTTCTTATATTTTACACGCTAGGTGCCTGACTCACTTCACCTTTGTTCTTGTTCTTGCCCTGCTTAGACCAGAAAGGAGGCCTGAGGCTGGAGCTTCAAGAAGGAAGGAGTGTGTGATGAAAGGACCTTGTGGGCCTTAAGTAAGGAGTTTGGATTTTACTCTAAGAACAAGTGAACATCAAAATGTTTCTAAACTGATGAAAAACATGTTCTGATGTGTGTGTGTGTGTGTATTTAAAGACACTCAAACTCTTTCATAGAGAAGGCTTTTGGTTTGAGCATCTGGCTAAGTAGTCATGCCATTTACTAAGACGGAGGAAGACCAGAGGATAAACTTGAAGATGAAATGAGCATCTCAAAATTAACGTATTCAAAACCAAACACTCAAGTGTAGCTGCCAAGTGGATGTTCACGTATGGAGCTCAGGAGACAGGCTGGTCTTGGAGATATAAATTTGAAAGTTATCCACAAATAACTGACTTGTAAAACTTTGGGGATTTACCCAGCAAGATTTTTTGTAAATATAGATGCTATAAACTGAATGTTTGTGTGTTCTTCCCTCCCCACCCTCCCATTCTTATGTTGAAACCTAATCCCCAAAATGATGGTATTTGGAGGTGGGGCCCTTTGGGAGGTGATTATGTCATGATGGCAGAGCCCTCATGAATATAACTAGTGCCTTTATGAAAGAGACCCCTGGAGCTCCCTTGCCACTTCCACTATGTGAGGACACAGCGAGAAGCTGCCTTATGAACCAGGAAGTGAGCTTTCACCAGAAACTGAATCTGCCAGCACCTTTATCTTGGACTTCCCAGCCTCCGGAACTGTGGGAAATAAATTTCTGTTATTTATAAACCACCCAGTCTATGGTATGCTGTTATAGCAGCCTGAACACACTATAACAATAGATAAGATTATTCTAAAATTTATGTGGAAAGGCAAAGGAACTAGATAGCTAAAACAATTCTAAGAAAGAAGAATAAAGTAGGAGGAATTACTCTTCTTGATTTTAAGAATTACTGTGTAGCTACAGTAATCAGGACTGTGTTATATTGAAGAAGGAATAGACACATAGATCAATGAAACAGAACAGAGACGCTAGAAATAGACCCACACAAGTAGGGGCAAATGATTTTTAACAAAGGTACAAGAGCAATCCAATGGAGGAAGGATCATCTTCAATAAATGATGCTTAATATCCATAGGTAAAAAAATTAACCTATCTAACCCTCATGTCTTTCAAAAATTAACTCAAATTGGATCATAGATATACATAAATGTTCATAGCAGCATTATTCGTGTTAGCCAAAAAGTGGAAACAACCCAAATGTCCATCAACTGGTGAATAGATAAACAAAATGTGGTATATTCATACCAGATATATATGTTTCCTAGGACTACCATAACAAATTACCACAAATTGGGTGTCTTATAACAACAGGAATTTATTCTCTCATCATTCTGGAGGCTAGAAGCCTGAAATCAAGGTGTCAACAGCACCACATTCCCTCTGAAGACTCTAGGGGAGGATCCTTTCTTGCCTCTTCATAGCTTCTTGTGGTTGCTGTCAATCCTTGGTATTCTTTGGCTTGTGGAGGCATCACTTTAACAACCTCTGCCTCTCTATTTACAAGGCATTCTCATCTGTGTCCCTGAGTGTCTAAATTTCCCTCTTCTTGTAAGGACATCAGTCATATTGGATTTAGGGCTCATCCTAATTCAGTATGACCTCACCTTAACCTGACTACATCTGCAAAGATCCTATTTCCAAACAAGGTCACATTCACAGGTTCTGGGTGGACGTGAATTTTGGGGAGACACTATTCAACTCAGTACACCATATATATCACTTAGCATAATGTTTTCTAGATCCACCTTGTAGTATATATATGTACTTCATCTTTTTTATGCTGAATAATGTATGGTATTGATTTCAGAAGGCGATTTCAGGATGTGGCCATTAAAAGGCTACTGTCATTGTGAACTGGAGAAGTGGCACGAAACAATGGAGAGGAGAGGATGCATTCAAAATTTATTGTGAATTAGAACCAGTAGGATTTGGTGACTGTATATGAAGGATGAGGAGGAGAGAAGATCAAAGCTAATATGACAAGAACACAAGAAGAGGAAAACGTTTTGAGGAAATGGAGATAAGTTTTTTTCTGCACAAAGACAGTCTGAAATGCCTGAGAAACATCCATGTCTGGGGAAGGTCTGGGGCTCCCCAGAGAGGCCTGGACCATCTTTGTTTCAGCTTTAGAAACCATCTTCCTGAGAGGTAGTAATGGATATATTAAGGTGATGATATTGCCAAAGCGGAAGGGGTAGGATGAGAAGATCAGAGGGCCAGGAATATATCCTTAGTGAATGACTGTTCTTTTAGGAAGCCATCAAAGGAAAGACAGCAAAAAGGGGCCTAAGAAATAGTGATCAAAGAAGCAGGAGACCTGGAAGAGATCTGTGTCTCAAAAATCTTGCACTGAATTGAAACCTAAGATAATAATAACAATAATATTAATAATAATGCATTCATTTTATAGTACTTCCTATATGCCAGTTACTGTTCTAAGGGCTTTACCTATATCAAGTCACTTAACACACAACTCTATTGAGGTAAATATTATCTCAATTTTACAGAATAGGAAATGGAGACACAGCGAGGTAAAGTCACCTTCCTGTCAGGGCTGGAATTCAAATGCAGAAAACTGCTCTGCTGTCCATGCTTTCAGTCATTACTATCTAACACTCATGGAGCACTTCCCTGTGCCCTGACACTTTTCTAAGCACCTTACATCCGTTAATTGACATAATCCTCACAGTAACTTTTTGAGAGAAGTGCTCTTACTATCTCCATTTTACAGATGAGGAAACTGAAGTCCAGAAAGGTTATGTAAACTGCCCAAGAGCACACAACTGCTAAGTAGGATTGTCAGAAATCACAACAGGCTCTTGGGCTCCGGAGTGGGGCTCAGGTTTAACTCAGACATTGTGATGCCCACAAAGCGCTCTCTCCCTAGAGGGATACTTGTTTCTCCGTGTGTTTCACTCTTGCACCGTGGCACTGTCTCTGAAGCACTCACTCCTTTCCAAAGCAGATTTTGTCTTCTGATGGTAAACCAGACTCCGAATAAACCTTGATTCATTTACAGGTTAATCACAAGCTTCATTCCTGGCCAGATAAGAAATCGGTAATTTGGTTTTGTCTGAAGAGATTTGGGAATTCCCCTTGGGTGACTTCCTGGAGTGGGTCAGAAAGCCACCTACCCACTTCGTTAATGACTGCAGTGTTCTGCTTGGTTCACTGATGACAGGAGACTGTTAAAACAAAGAGGGCAGGAAACCAGCTGGATCCGAGAAATACATGTTACTCAAACTTAGGCTTTCCCTAGTTCCTGAGTGCGTTTTTTTTTTTTTTAACTTTCAAGCTTTGACTCAGACATTAATGATGATTTAGCTAATATAGTTCGTTTTACCATTACACATGATGATGCTGTATTTTGTGGGGAACTTGGTTTAAATTTAATGTTATCACATGTTTACAATTCTTGCTTATTTTCTACAGTAATGTGTGTGGTATTAATTTCAAGAATTTTAAAAAATTCTGTTGGGATTCTTAATTCTTAATCCTGTCTGGGATCCAGTGGAGTTAACTGCCTCTTTTAGAGATAAATTTGGAGGCATAAAAATGGTAAACATGTATTTTTTCTAATTATTAAAATTCATGTGCATAAGACAGTCAAGGGGAGAGATAAGTGATATTTTTTATTATTATTTAGCATTAATTGATTCCATAAATACTTACTGTGCTCCTAACATATTTTCTAGGCATGGAGGAGGAAGTTGTAAAGAAGACAGGCAAGATCCTTGACCTCAGAATGTTTATAGTTTAGTAAGAGAAACAAACAAATAACTATATAATTAAATATTAAGTAATAAATTCTATAAAGAAAAATTAAACAAGTGAAGGGGATAGAGAGTAATGGAGTTGAATGGGAATTTGAAATGAGGATTTCAGAGAAGCCCTCTCTGAAGTGTTGTTCTTAGTGTGATAGGAAGTTGCAGGATTTGATTTCCCATCTTAAAAGATTGTTTTGGTGACAAAGAGAAAAAACTATCTGTGGGGGACCAAGAATAGAGTCAGGAACCCCAGTTGAGAGTCTACTGCAACAGTCTAGATTCTCAATTCTGCCTGCATTTTAGAATCCTCTGGAGATGATTCCAGCCAGTGCCAGCTTAAAGCAATTATATCAAAACCTCTGGGAGTAGGGCCCAGGAGTTGATATTTCTCAAGGCTCCTCTGGTGACTTTTTTTTCGAGAGGAGGATTGACCCTGAGCTAACATCTGTGCCAATATCCCTCTATTTTGTATGTGGGATGCCACCACAGCATGGCTTGATGAGCGGTGTGTAGGTTCATGCCCAGGATCCGAACCATGAACCCCATGCTGCTGAAGCATAGCACACAACCTTAACCACTATGCCACCGGGCTAGCCCCTCCTCTGGTGATTTTAATACATAGCCAGGCTGGAAAAGGTTGTAGAAGAAAGATGTTGGGCCCTGAGTCTAGGGCAATTGTCTGTATCCAGCAGGAAAAAGTGAAGAACCAGAATGTTGAAGTTAAGCTATTAAAACAGGAATGGATGCCTATCTGGATTTATTTTCTTCCTTAAGGAATATGGTTAGATTAGAGAACAAAACAAATCCTTAAACAAAGAGGAAAAAAAATCATCAAGAAATGATGAAAATGGGTTAAGAAGCATTAAGTAATATAATACAAGGAAGTAATGGTTAATGAAAATTTTTGTGTCATGTTTATTTCTTCAAATATTCTAATATGTAGCTCAGATTTGAAAATGATTGTAGAAGGAGGATATAGGAGACTAGGTCAAGGGCAGTTATCTTTGGAGGTGGCTAGATGCCACATTCAGGATATGTATGTTTTGTGGAGACAGCAGATGAGACCTGCTAATACATGGGAAGTGGGATAAGATGGAAAGAGGGGGTCAGGGATGACATCTACACTTTAGGCCTAAAAAATTGGATGAATGGTGGTTGAATTTACCCCAATGGGAGAAAATGGATGAATGGAAAAGCAAGGATGTGTGTGTGTGTGTGTGTGTGTGTGTGTGTAGGTGTGTGTGGGTATTGAAATCAAGCGTGTGGGTTTACACTTCATAACGTAGAGAGTGCTAATAAACTCTAAAAGAGGATGTTAAATAGACATTAGATATGGGTTCACGATTGAATGATTAGTTTCTTGGAATAATTTTCTTTGATTTTATATCTGCTTCTTGTTTGCATTAACTGAGAAATTTACTCAGTTGTTTACTTTGCTTGTAAAAGCAGACTTTCTAGATTGTTTTTTTATTGCTCATGCAATTTTATTTTATTTTATTTTTTCTTCCTAGATTTTTAATGTATACTAAAGCTACTGCATTGCAGATAGGCATGGTAGAAGTGAGTGCCTTAAGAATATGTTAACCCTTACTTAACCCAACCCTTACTTAACCCTTACTTAACCCAACCCTTATGTTAACCCAACAAAACCTTATAGTGTAGACTCACGAGAAACAATAGAAGCTCATAAATGCCTGAACATTTTTGTGTTAAAAACATTGCAAAAAAAGACAAGTTTAAAAAAGTGGATTAAAAGATGGCTAATGGTGAAATTCCAGAGCATCATTTCCAGAACTTATTTGACTAAAGAGCACTTAAATTAATAACATATTGATGAACACCAAGAAGAGCTCACCAGATATAATGGGCTCTTGGATTAAAGTAGACAGCATAAAATGGGCTCTTATGGGCCAGCCCGGTGGCATAGCAGTTAAGTTTGCACGCTCCGCTTCAGTGGCCCGGGGTTCACCGGTTCGGATCCTGGGCATGGGCCTACTCACCACTCATCAAGTCATGCTGAGGCGGCATCCTACATAGAGCAACTAGAAGGATGTACAACTATAACATACAACTATCTACTAGGGCTTTGGGGAGAAAAAAAGGAAAAAAGGAGGAAGATTGGCAAAGATGTTAGCTCAGGGCCAATATTCCTCAAAAAAAAAAAGAATCAATAATTAATAAAAAATTGGGCTTTTAGACAGATTAATTGCTATGAGAAATAATCTAATTTATTGTATGTTTAAAATACAATGAATTTTAAATAGTATTACAACTCTGTTGAAATTATAAGAGAAGATACATAAACCAGACAAATACATATCACAGATTTATGAATATCAAATTGATGACATACCACATGTGATTAACTGGAAAATAATACTTATAGCTAAAATTTGTTGAGCATTTACCATGACCAAGAACTACTCCAAACATTTTACATGTATTAACTCTGTATCAGTTAGGAATACTTTTAGCTGAAAGAAACACTACTCAATATCAGTCACTTAGAAAAAAAGCTTCTTTTTTTCATGTTAAAAGGAGTCTGGCAAGTGGCATCAGTTCAGTGGCACAATGTTTCTGGCAGCATTTATCACATTCTCTTGGCCTTGCCTTCATAGTTATAAGGTATCTCTTCCAGCTCCAAGCAGTGTGTTTGTGTTGAAGGCAAGAATAAGGAAGGAAAGGATGTTCCCAGCCACATCTGTCCCCTTTTGTCAGGGAAGCCAAAGCTTTCCTAGCAGTCCCAACAGATTTCGTCTTTTGTCTCCTCTGTTGGCACTGTCACCTAGCACTCCAAGTTGCTAGGGAGGTTGGGAAGTATTACACTTTTTCATACTTTATAGTGGAACAAAAGAAGGGAAAAGAAGGTTGAGGATGGGTGTTGGGTTAGACAGCCAACAGTGACTGCCACAAATCCATGTCATCCTCATGAAAACCCTACAAAATCAGTAATGTTATCTATCACTATTTTACAAATGAGGAACTCACAGAAATTATGAAACTTGACCAACGTCAAAGAACTAAAAGATAATACAACCAGAAATCAACTCGGGTGGTCTGCTTCCAGAGCCCACTGTCTACTCAGCCCTTCCGTGACAGCATGGAAATAAAGCCTCGGACAGATTTAACATTTGTGCCTTCTTGTAGGTGAGTGATCCTTCATATAACTTTCTAACATTCTCATGGATGACACATTGTTTATTATAATAGGCAAAATATTACCTAAAAAATATATATTTGCTAATGCTTTTATATTTTATTTAACCAATAATAATAGCACAGTTAACTCAAATTTGGAAAGGCACTCTTTCAAAGAATTCTAAGTATTTTCATACCTGTAATTTCTTCATAAATCCTGTGTGAAATAGACAGAGGTAGGTGTGATCATTTGCATTTGATAATTGGGAGTACTTGATGAAGGTTGTGTCACAGAGATCTGAGACCTAAATTCAGATTTAGAGAGAGCTAGGCCATTATTTCTTCATTAGATACCTGCAAGTATAGATGTTTCTACTTTAGGATAAATTTTGAGTAAATTTATGGAAGAATTGAAACCAGTATTACATTACAAATTTTCCCACCTAGGCAAAGGTTTAAAACTTTAAAATTGAACTTTTAAATATATCATAATTTCTTTTCTTAACTATGGTCTCCGAGTTACCATATTGTATGAAATTTTGACACATTTTTATGTCTCTATTTTATATAACGTATTACCCTGAGTAATTGTAAATTCTATGCAAGAAATGAATTGTACACTTTGTTGTTGCTCCTTGAAAGAAATTAAAAACCCACTGATATCATTTATATCAAGTATTTTTTCTATTGAAATTAATATTTATTTTGTTTCTTGTAATCAAATTAAATCTTTTTCTTCCTTACTAATTTTTTTCATAGGCAACATTGATTTTTTAAATTTCTACAATGTTTTGTAAATAAACAAAATTGAGATAATTATTTCCCTTTAGTAGACTTCTTGTTTGTGTAATAGCTTTCCTTTTTAAGTGTTGCAAGGAAATAGAAGATGTTAATTTAACTCTAGAAAATGCAGTCTTTGCTGCCATAGAATGCTCATAAAACAGTTTTTATGAACTTGAATAAAATGACCTCTTGTACATATGATTTTTATTTTAAAAAGTTTATATTTATTTATATGTATACAGTAATTTTAGGTAATTATAACCTGCATGTATTTGGCTTAGTGATGTTTGGAATTGTCACATCAAAATAGACCAGTGGTATAGATGGAATTTTTTGGCCCCCAAGAAAAATTTCAGAAACGTGTCTCTCACAATTTGTTATTTGGAGAACAAACAGATCTTCAAACGAGGGCTATTTTAATGGTATTTATTATATTTTGGGAGAGAGAAGCAGCTGTCTCCTTGTTCTGACCTGGCTTTATGGCTATTGTTTTTCTTATGTTCTTATAGTATCCAGATTGACCATACTTCTGAATTATTAATATGCAATGAGCTAAAGAATAGATTTTCTGAAGCTTCATTGATTTATGCTAAGTGTTATGAGCAAGATAATTTGAGGAAAACATGTTTAAGGTGGAAATGGAATTACCGTTGAGCATCTACAATATGTGGGGCCTTTTTCATGCTATTTTATTTAAGTTAGAAAGTCACCCTGAAATTATGTGTTAGCCCCATTTTGCAACTGAGAAAATTGAGGCTCAGAAAGTTTAATTACCTTGACCAGAATCACTAAGTCTGAGCTTGGATTCGAACCCAAGTCTCTTTTGTTCCATAGCTGTCCCAATATTGTCTCAATAGGCTTTGAGAAACACAAAGAAGGAATACTTACTGTCAGGTTGGAAATGTATTTACTCTACTTTAAAATATCATCTGTTGGCATGTAGTCATTTCATCAAAGTCTCCATTTTTAGATAGCGAAGCTGAACTGTTATTTGCTGGTTGAAGGTACACATCAAGGCCCTCTTTAACTCGTTTATGTTTTAATGGGAGTGGCCTCAAAAGTCAGACTGCAGGATCCACTCAACAGCGTGGTGAAGAATGCAATAGAGGAAGGTGTTTGGACCAGAAAAGCATGGAGGTGGAGGTGGTGGTGGTGGTGGTGGTGCTGGTGGTGGTGAGAGAGCAGTAAGGTGGAAAGGCTAAGGAGAAAAATGTCCTAGTTGTAGGAAAATCCCAAGGATGTCACGAACTTGGGTAGAAGTCAGCACCAGAGGATGGGATAGAGGGTGGTGCATTTAATCCAGTTAGCAAAACACAATAAAAGGTGAGTGCAGGCAAGAGATGATACTCCACAACAGAACAACTGAACGGTGGTGGCTTCTTCTAATCTGGCAGGTGTGTCCTCACAAAAGAGAGGGTCAGCAACAACCCGGCAAAGCGTCCCTCCGCTTTGAATCCCCTACTGCGCACATCGCTTCTTCTTCTTCTTGTTACCCTTGTGACCTCATTTCATACCACTACCTCTTGCTCATTCCTCTCCTTGCTTTTCCTTAAACACACTAGATTCTCTTCTGACGTAAGCTCTTTGCTGTAGCTGTTCCTTCTGTCTGAAATGCTCTCCTAAGACATCCACTAAACTAATTCTTTTGCTTCCCTTATGTCTTTGCTCAAATTTTACCTTCTTCCTAAGGCCTATCATGACCACCCTATATATTTTTTAATTGAGATATAATTGACATATAACACTGTATTAGTTTTAGGTATATAATGTAATGATTTGATATATGTATATATTAAGAAATGATTACTACAATAAGTTTAGTTAACATCTATCACCACGCACAGTTACAAATTTTTTTCTTTCTGGTGATGAGAACTTTTAAGATCTACTGTATTAGCAACTTTCGAATATATAATACAGTATTGTTCACTATAGTCACCATGCTGTACATTGTATGACCACCCTTTTAATACTCACACCTGCTACTTCACCCTCGAGCATGCATTATCCTACTCTATGGTTTTTTAACTCCATAGCAGTTACTACCTTTTAACATACTACAGTATCTTATTTGCTTATTTATTATGTTTATCTCCTACTAGAATATAAACTCCTATAGCAGGCAGCTGTGTTTTATTCCCTGACATATCTTAGGACCCTAGATTGTGCTCCAGGCAAGGCTACTGAAGTTAAAGCCAATTATAAATGTCACCCTTGACCTGTACTTCTAAGCTAGTCAAATATGCCCAACATCAATAAAAATGACAGAACAGCAGTCCCTAGGGGGGATCTCTTGCTATTCTTCTCTAGCTAACTTTCACCACCACCAGTCTTGCTACTATTGGACCTGAGTCTTGTGCCAGGCATGCCCCCTACTACCTCAAGTGTTTCATATGTCCTTACAAACAAGTTTGGTCAGCTATGGCGTGGGTCCAACCATTTTCTCTTTTCTTTCCACTCTAGTTCCCTTCTGCTGGGTGTTGAGACTTCTGCTGGTTCTTCTGGGCAAGGCTGTTGCTCTCATGAGAATCACAGCAGTCCCCTCACCACTTTCACTTTTTCCCTGAGTGCTACCATTGAATCCCTGGAGACTTGGCGATTACACAGATATCTGTAAAAACAGGCAAGAATACCTTTATTGTGTAATTCTCTTCTGGAAGGGTACCCCCAAAATATTTCCTTACTTGTAGAGCTTTGTCAAGCACCATATCCTATTGAAAGAAAACATACTCCTACCTTCTAGCTACTTAGCATTTTTAAAGGATTTATTTATTGAGCACTTTGAGCGGCACCAGCCCAAGTGCACTTTGAGAGATAACATGTTATTCTCCCCATTTTATAGATAAGAAACCCAAGGTCAGAGAGCATAAATACTTTTCAAGTATTGTACTGGTAATAGCTACATGGTGGGATTCGAAGTCTGATCAATTGGACCCTGTAGTAGATGTTGATGCCACAACTGGATCCACTTTACCTTACTGGCCATCCCATCCTCCGATATAACTGTGGGCTGGTAACTCAGTGAATTACTCTCTCCCAGGAGACTATGATTCCTACTATCCCTGCCAGTAGATCTTGACCAATGACTGAATTAGAGGGGTTACAAAGGGCTGACCACTTGCCTCAAGGGGAGGCTAATTCTGTGGTCCAATTTGTGCTCATGAGCTTTCCTGTAAAATCAAACTGAAACTAGTCTCTATCTGAGCCAAACCCTTGCTTCCCCTGACCCATCCCATTTCCTTCACTTTGGGAGTATACCTCTCTAAGTATACCCCTCTCAGTTTCTCTAGGGAACCTGACCTAAAACAGACCCCTAATCCCATTTTCTAACCACCACAATACACTGCCTTCTTTTTTTTTTTTGATGGACCAAGAGAGTTTACTCAAATCTCTCTCTAGTAAAAATTCTCTCCCAGAAGTTTCTTCAATTGCTTGTGTAAATAGATAGGACAACAGATAGAATCCCCGTGATGAAAGAGTCTTGTGACCGGCTCAACTGCTCTTATACTATGTTCTTTACACTGAGAGTATATTCAAGCTGAACATAGATAAATGTTTGTGATCAGCCGTGTGAACTGCTAGCCCAAGAATGTCCAGTGGAAATATCAGAATGTATTCCTCTGAGTAGAATTAGGTTTAATGTTTTGCACTTTTTTCCGTTAATGAAAATTACATCGTTAAAAACATAATTGGAATACTTTCAGATAACAGAAAACTAGGTTCCATGGAAGCGCATATATTTTCTCTATTCCAGAGTATTATGGGTTTTTGCCTCTAGCTTTTCAGGTGCCTGTTAAGTACTGGAAGTAATATATAGTTTTTGTGAAGCAAATTGCATGTACACACAGGATTTTAAAATATGTATATAGTAATAAGGATAGATTATAAAATATCTGACTGGGAATTGGAAATACCAAAGAAGATTAAGAAACAAAATAATTTGGCTAGGTGGTGCTCACGAAGGACTTCATTTTTTCAATCACTCATTAATGTACTACCAGTGTGACTAACATGTATATCTTATCATTACAAATAACTTCTGTGTAATCGATCCACACAAAGCATCTCAGTGGAGGTCCTTTTTGATTACAGATTGCTTACTTTTACTTCAAGGTCAGGGAAGCTGATAGAATTTGTAATGAATGGTATAATTGTTGAACATTTAAACAAACATAATCTATTTAGAGATGAACGGTATGATTTACGTAATGGGAAATCATGCCACCCAATCAAGTTGACTTCCATGAGATGATAAATAGCTATCTGGAAAAAGAGGAACAGGTAGATGTAACTTATTAACATTAGAAAAAATGCCTTTGACAAAGTCTTTCTTCTCTCTGCTGTGCCCCACCATCCCCCACACACATCCCCCAAACACACACACACTTAAAACTATTTCTTAGGATACACTATAGGGTTGGAGAAAAAGTTCTGTTGTATTTAGGAACTGAATAAAGTAGCTAAGCGTTGGGACAGTTACTTGTTTAAAAAGAAAGTCTGATAGTTGTCGTAGTAAGAAGTGCTGAGGTTAATTTAAAAATTTTGTAGATCAGGCACTTATATTAAATCTCTGAGTTCACACTCACATAACAAATGCTTTATGGATGTGCAAAAAATTAGCACAAAGCTTTTTAAAGTCCGGAATGCTGGGAGGAAGGACAGAAAAAAGAGAGTTGAACTTGGGTATGGTTAAGTATGAGATAAAGTGTATGGCTAGAAAGAATCCAAATTTATTGTTGTAGGATATGATCTTACGAGAGTCACTGTACACCTTTCCTAGAGATTATGGGAAGTTAAAAATGATGACTTGCTTAAATTTTTTAAATTTCTATTTATTTATTGTGATAAAACATACATAAAATTTACCCCATTTTAGTGGTATAATTCAGTGGTATTAAATACATTCACAAAGGTGTGCAACCATTACCATCATTTATTTCCATAACTTTTTCATCATCCCAAACAGAAACTCTGTATCCATTAGACAATAACTCCTTATTCCCCTTTCCTCCCAACCCCTGGTGACTCTATTGTACTTTCTGTCTCTATGAATTTGACTATTCTAATACCTCCTATAAATAGAATCACATAAAATCCATTCCTTTGTGTCTAACATTTCACTTAGCATAATATTTTCAGAGTTCATCCATGTAGCATGTATCAGAACTTCATTTTTTCTTTTTTTGGTGAGGAAGATTGGCCCTGAGCTAATATCCGTTGCCAATCCTCCTCTTTTTGCTTGAGGAAGATTGTCGCTGAGCTAACATCTGTGACAGTCTTCCTCTATTTTATATGTGGGATGCCACAACAGCATGGCTTGAAGAGCAGTGTGCAGGTCCATGCCTGGGATCCGAAACTGCGAACCCCAGGCCGCCAAGGTGGAGCGCATGAACTTAACCACTGTGCCACCAGGCCGGCCCCCAGAACTTCATTTTTTTATGGCTGAATAATATTTCACTATATATACATTTTATTTTTTTAAAAGGAAGTACAAGCTATTGGCTATGCACTATGTTAAATATTTTAAGGGGCATATCTCATTTAATTTTCACAACAACCAATGGGGTAGGTAATATTATTATCTCCAGTGTATACATGAGAACACTGGGGCCTATAAAGTTTAAGTAACATATTCTAGTAAGTGGTAGAGATGGAATCTGAACTAGGTCTTCTATCTTTAGGGTCCATTCACTGAAGCAGTACAGTACACTGCTACCTGAGTGGTATGTTCTCTCTTGAACTATTTATATAGTTTTGATCACTGAACTTTAAGAAAAAATAAAGAAAAAATAAAGCTATAGAAGAATGTGTAGAGAATGGCATTTTAGAATAAACAAAGATTTGAAGGACATTTGCTGCCATGTTATAAATGAATAAATAGAGAATTTTTCTTCTGGATAGATGAAGGAAGATAGAGAAAAGGACTTGAGTTAAATCCTTAAGCCTATCCTTAGGATATATAGAATCTTATTTGATAAATCCTTGGATATTAGAAGTAGATATTTTCCCTTAAAAACTTTCAAAATGAAGGGGCCGGCCTGGTGGCATAGTGGTCGCACGCTCCGCTTCAGCAGCCCAGGGTTTGCAGGTTTGGATCCCGGTGCAGACCTACACACTGCTCATCTAGCCATACTGTGGCAGTGTCCCGCATACAAAGTGGAGGAAGATTGGCATATATGTTAGCTCAGTGACAATCTTCCTCAAGCAAAAAGAGGAAGGTTGGCAACAGATGTTCGCTCAGGGCCAATCTTCCTCACCGGAAAAAAAAAAAAAACCCCAAAAACTTTCAAAATGAAAATTTAAGGTAAAGGGAATTACTATACTATTTTTAAAAGTGGAGGTTGTAGAGACTGAAGATATAAATAGTTGGAAATAAGAAGTTATATAGATTTATGAATTCTGTTAAGAGAAAAATAAGGATATTATGGGAGTTCAACCCTAACTTCTTTAAGATGGTGGCATAGAGGGCAACTATACTGTTCTATATCACATTCTGTAGCCACACTCTTAAAAGCCATATGGATTGGCTTAAAGGTTATCTATTACAATTTCATTTCCAACAAACTGTCCATCAATCTGTACTTTACCATTTTCAGTGACAGAGAGAATGCACAAAAAACATACAGTTTTATGTTGATTCTAGATCTTCCTTCCTTTACATTCCAGCCTAGGGTCTATTCCTTTCATGAGACTATGCAGAACAAGCCTAATATTTTCATGCCTATGACAGCCTTTCAAATATTTGAAGACAACATCATGTATCTCCTACCCCCTTAGTCCCCTGCTCAAGATGATTAGCAGCCAAGACTTGAGAGGCTGAGATGCTGGAGAAGTAAGCTCAGATTCCCCCTTAAGATACTTTTATATTTCTAACAGGCTACAAAAGCACTTAACTATAAAGTAAAAGATTAATAAATTGGACTTCATCAAAATTAAATACTTATTTCATCAAATGACACTATTAAGAGAGTGAAAAGTCAACTCACTGAAGGGAAAAGGATATTCACAATATATTATATCTGAGGAAGGACTTATATACAGAACATATGAGGAACTCCTGAAAATCAATAAGAGAGAGATAACCCATAATCAATTGGAAAAAATAAGCAGATGAGTTGAACAATTGTTTCATAAACGAACACCTTCAATTGGCCAATAAACGTTATCAAAATGTGCTCAAAATCATTAATCATTAGAAAATGCAACTTAAAACCACAGTGACATACTACGACTTACTCACAAAAATGACTAAAATTAAACAAACGAACTGATAATGCCAAGTATTGTCATGGATGTGGAAAAACTAGATCTCCCATTTGCTGTTGGTAGAATGTAAATTATGAATTGGTACTAACACTTTGGAAAACTGTGGCAATTTCTTTTTTTTTTTTTTTTTTTTTTAAAGATTTTATTTATTGCCCCCAAAGCCCCAGTAGATAGTTGTATGTCATAGCTGCACACCCTTCTAGTTGCTGTATGTGGGACTCGGCCCCAGGATGGACAGAGAAGTGGTGCCTCAACGCGCACCCGGGATCCGAACCCGGGCCGCCAGCATCGCAGCATGCGCACTTAACCACCAAGCCACAGGGCCGGCCCGGCAATTTCTACTAAAGCTGAACATAGACAAAATCCATGACCCAGATTTTCTACTCCTAGATATTCCTAAAAGAAATGCAAAAACTGCAAACAATCCAAATGTTCATTAAGAATAGAATGGATAAATTTATCAACTATACACATTCAATGGGATACTGTATAGCAATGAAAATGAGTGGACTACTTTTACATACAACAATATGTATGAATCCCACAAACATAATATGAGTGAAAGAAGCCAGACACTAAAGAGTACATACTGTAGAGTCCCACTTCTGCAAAATTCAAAAACAGGCAGAACAAATTTATAGTGCTAGAAGTCAGAATAGTAGTTTCTTTGGGGAGAAGGTAAGATTGAGAGATGACAGGAGAGAGGTGTCTGATTTGCTGGTATACTCTGGTCTGGTGGTAATTACTTGGGGGTATTCACTTTGTAAAAAGTCATCAAGCTGTATACATATAAATCGTGCACTTTTCTGCATGTATATTAAATTTCAAAAAAAGTTAACATTAAAAATTAAAAAAAAGGCCATAAATGGGTCTAAAAATTCCAGTTACTAAAATGCAGGGCTGTCATATTGTGTAATTAATGAGTCTGTATTTTCATAATAAGCACAGTAGTAAAGATATTGAAACTTATGCTGCATATTACAAATTAAATTTTATATTGAGAGCGTCTTAAAATATTGAGAGGCTGTAACTTCCTAATCCTCCTCCCCCAGAAGATTTCTAGCTCATCTCTTTGTGAGAATGAGAGCTGGGCAATAAAGGGGCCAATCACGATCCAAATTTGTATTATTCTGGGGTTTTATAATCTATGTGAAGTGCTCAGTGTAGATCTGGCACACACTAAGCACTCAATGAAGACACTTATTGTTAACTTTTTTTGGCACTTGATCACACTGTAGACTTATTTAGAGTTTGCTAGTAAGTGAAATGTCAAAGTCTCTTTCACAAATGGTACTGCTATGAACCTCATGCTTGTGCAACTTTCAGACCTAGGTAGTAATTCCTGTTTTATTTTATCTGGTAGAATTGGTTCAGTGTCCAGTCTTTTGAGATCTCTATGGATTGGATTCACTAATCTTAATTCTCAGCATTGATAGGAACGTTACTCATGGAGGACTAGAGATAAATAAGGCCCTGCAGACCATCTTTACTAACCTCTCTCCTGGCTCATAGTGACCCAGGAATCAGACCCTTTTCGATAATGATCATTCAATCAGTTACAACTACTGCTAATGGAACTCTCATCCAGTCCATGTTGACTTGGTCAGTAAGGATGTAAGGATAGAAATGACATAAAGTATCTCTCTTGCTGACATTTTTAGACATTTGTATACTTATTTGAATGTGAACTATGTTAAATAGTGAAATATTTCCAAGTTCCAAACATTATTTTTTTTACTCCAATCTTAACTCACATACGAGTGATGAGATAATATGACGGCAAATTAATCTGGCTTTATGAAAAATTTTATAACACTATACATTTACTGTTTAAAAATGTGCTTTTTCGGTATGTGGTGTGTGAAGTTTCCCTACTTTTCACTTTTCTGGTTTTTGCCAGCAGAGGGCAGGTGAGAGAGAGAGAAGAAAATAAAGGCATCTCTTCCTGGTCTAGATTCAAACAATTTAAATAGTTCTCTGAAATACTTATGAAGCAAGTTATTTTGTTTTCTCTTTAATTATTCTATGTTGAAAATAATTTATCAGTGATTATATTGAAAAATGTGAATATTTTCTATATTGTGAGGTCATATGTCTAAAATATCTCTCTTTTTTTGGGTAATTCTGATTAATTAGACTCCTTTTATGTTGGCTTTCTAATTCAGTTATGGATATGTGTATGTGTATATTTACCATACATCTCTTAATACAGCCATTTGGTCATTACTTCAATATGCAGAGTGCTTAAGCATAGTTTGCAGTTTTATTGATCAAGTAATGGATCTTTTAAAACATAGTCGAAGGAAACCCAAGTACAATGCAATAGAGATTTTTTTTCTTTTTTGCAGTAATGTACCCGACGGGAATGTTTAAATACAGTTTTAGTAGGCATATTAAAATGTTTTCTCTTGCAACTTTAAATTTGTTTAATAAATAATAAAACATCCTTTTAAAAACATTAGATGGTATGATAAACTATGTAATTCAACAGCTCAGGATAGCTTGCATGTAACCTTTGTCAAATCAAAAGTCAAGCGGCACCTTGGATTTTTGCCTTTTCTACTTGAATAATGACATTGTTCTGGAAGTACAGGAACAGAGAGAGACTGAATAGGGGCAGTATGGGCAGACAAATCTCCATACTGCTTCTTCAAAGTGCTAGGAATTCCTTCTTCCCTCTTATTACTGTAAACCTCATTTGTAAGAATCTTTTTTTTTGAACTGTTGAGCAAAGTTATATGGTATAGTACTTAGAACAGTGGTGGCACATAGTGAGTGCTTTATAAGTGTTAGCTATTATTACAAAGTCATATACTTATCTAAGTTTAATCCATTTATTGCAGTACCCCGGGGGATCATGTACAGTTGAAAAAAATTGATTCTTTAATAAAAGGAAAAACTAGAAAAATAATCTCATTCTTGGAAGTGCTAATTCTCTTCTTCATTTATTCAGTGGAAAAAACTCTTGTCTTGAGTCACTCTTAGCACTTGACTTTATTGAGCAAATGGGAGCAATAATGTTTGTCACTTCGTGGTCTTAGACTAAGTGCTTCCTGGTATTGTGAATTCGTGTTGAATTTCCTGACTGTGTATAATGAATATGTGAACGGATAAGGTCTAGTTTTTTAAAAGGAACCAAGCTGGATGAGGAAGAAAAGTTTTACCTTTGATGAGAAATCCCCTTGGTCTTTAGAGTATTTAAAAATCTGAACAACAACAAAAAAACTTCTGATCACTGCCATGCCTCCTCAAGGTGAGCTTATAGCTTGGGAAATGGGCCGAGGGAGAATACAAGGAAGAAGTCTTCCGGATTGAGGAAAAAGGAAATTCTCCTGGTTAGTCAAAGAGTGATGAATCCCCAGGCTTAGGGCTGCAGTGACAACCTCCTCACTGATTTCCCATACCACCTCTTCCTGCTCCACTAGGCTATTGTGTATATTTATTCCAGTTTTATCTTCCTAAAATGCAATGCAATGATGTTACTTCCTTGCTCAAAATCCCGTACTGACTTCCTCTTGCCAACAATAGTAGGAGTAGGACCCTGCCATTTGTGACTCTGAAGAACATGGTCCCAATCTGATTTTCCACATTCACTTCCTTCTCTACTTTTCACACACCAACCAAACAGTCCTGTTCCTAAATATGCTTTCTCTGCTCATGTCTTTCTCACACATCTCTGACTGTCAATGGCTTCTGATCTTGCAAGATCCATCTTCAATGATATCTCCTCTTGAAGACATTCTAATTCTTAACCGAGAATATCTTTGGTGTCATTGAGTCTCATGGCTATTTGCATCTCTAGAATGACTCTCATTCTATCATCTATAATAGGTATTTTTGTATTTTCTTTTCTGCTGACAATAAGCCTATTGACAGCAGAGCCTGTGTCTTGTTGTTCCCAGAGATTAACATGGTGCCTTGCAGCTGGCGAAGTCTGTCAGAAACTCAGAGAGGCCAGGGTTTCAATTTTATCAGCATTTCTCTGGAACTGCGCATCATCTAAGGCCTGGACCGAAGGACCCTCCAGACTTTCTGTGTGAGGGCCCTCATACATGATGGACACTGGATAAATAGTCACTAAAGCGAGTTAAATTTAATTATATGCTAAAACAGTGCTGTACATAATTATAATGCATTAATTCCAGTTTTTTAACTTGGCCAAAATATTATTCAGATATAAGATTGAAAGTTAATATTAACTTCTAATTTAATGCCTATAATTTAACTTTTACTCGTTTTACACTTGTCAGATCAAAGAACTAGACACTGGGGAGGAGAAAAAGTACTCATTCTTACTGACTAACTGACTGACTAACTGCATATTTCCCTGTACTATGAGACACATGAATAGGAGAATTGTGTTCTATGTGACTCTCCTGAGTTAGTAACAAGAATGAACACTTGATGAGAATTAGCGTAATTTGTTTCTTGAAACTAAGCTAGGGACAAAAAATAATAAAGATTCCAAAAATATTTGGAATTCATTGCCATAGGGGTTAAAATTGATATCAATACTAAATCATTCTATTAGACAATATAGCTTAAATTTGCCCAGTTAGAGGTATCCCCACTCTTAGGTGCATAAATATGTGAATTGTGTATCTCTGATTCTCCTTCTAATACAGTGCCTAGAAATAAAGCAAACCTAGAAGCATGGACTCATCCTTAGAATTACTATTGTTTATTTTTTGAAATGTATGTATTTAGGTATTCTTTTCTGATATAACTTCATTTTCTTAGACCAAATAGTAGAATGATATGTTTCAAGCCCTACTTTGCTAAATTAATATGAACCCAACCTTTTCTGTAAAATTATTTTATAATGAAGGGGAGAAGAAGAAATGAAGAGGACGCAGTTACTGTCTATCTAATTCAGTAGTAAGAAAGAAAATTTGGTTATTTCAACATTAGGTATCAACCTTTTGTCCTACTCCCATATGCCTGAGAGATTTGACATACTACCATAAATATCAGTGGTTTAAGAAGCAAACATGGAGGCGGCTGGCCTGATGGCATCGTGGTTAAGTTCATGTGCTCGCTTTGGTGGCCTGGGGTTAGTGGGTGTGGATGCCTGGCGTGGACTTACACACCGCTCATCAAGCCATGCTGTGGCAGTGACCTACCTACAAAATGGAGGAAGATTGCCACAGATGTTAGCTCAGGGCCAATCTTCCTCACACACAAAAAAGAAACAGATGGGGAAATGGATCAGGAACCAAGGAGTGGTGAAGTTAGAATTAATTAATTTATACTAAATGCAGGTGATTCTGAAAGGTCCCCCATAAGAATCATTCCTAAGAGATAGATAATTAAATATACGAAAACTTGAAAGATAATTTTTTGTCGTTTGATTAATTTATTTTAAATATATTAATTTATTTATACTGAAACTTTATAATACATTAAAAACATTAAAAAATCTATAATAGCACTAAAAGTTTTTCAATGACTGGAAGTAAATTGCAATACAAATAACTCATAGCCATACCTCTTTTATACTCTCATTTTTTTACCTATAAATTTTTAAATTTATCAGAAGTCAAAAACATTTTCTTAACCTACAATTTGTTTTAGAGTATAGCATATGAAAACATTTAAATAAATCCCAATATAACTTAAACTTAGGAAAACTAAGTATTAATATACAAATGTTATCAATGTAGAATTTTATGGAAAAAAGTGAAGATAGCTTTATAAAACCTAAGGACAAATGTCAAGAGGAGAGTTTGCACATACGAAAAGATGCTTGAAAGGATAGCTCTTGTAATGACCCAATGGCCAGCACTTTTCACTTGAGCAGGTGTATATATGGCCAGCAGGCATCTGAAAATACATTTATTTGTGGGCAAAACTCTGTTAATTATATAGTAGTTGTGAAACATGCAATGTAGTTCCAACTACTTCAAAGGCTCCAACAAGAATTTAAAATTTGTCTTATTTTAAAAAACTATAAGTTTAAATATTTCTGAGCAATGTTACAAAATAAAACCCAGTATGTGTGCTTATTTACAGATAACCACATGGAATTCCATGTCAAGTGCAACAAATGTTCCATTCCTATCCAAACCCATAATTTAACCTTTACCCTTTCTGTCAACCACAGGCCCTGGACATTGGTTTGAGCTCTGGCTTGAATTTTTGAGTAAAAGGTAATTAACTGGGCTTCTTCTGAGTGTGGGAAGGGTAAGAAGAGGGTCTTGTTCCTTAATTCTCTCCTTCCTTACCCTTTGCTCTGAAAAGTGGACCTCTTGGGACTCAAGAGAACAACCACACAGAGTCTCCTTTGTTGAATGCCAAAAACCTGTGTGATGTTAAGAAGTCGGGTGAATTTTTCAGTTCAAATTATTTGACTGGTATTACACAGTAAAAACTTAAAAATTCTTTTCTTCTTAGTTTAAGATCACTTGCTAAAAATATAAAGGAAATTAATTCTACAATTTCCTATTCAGGATGATTTTAGTTTATTGAATGACATGTTACCCCACAATGATGTAGTGCAAGAGAGTGGTCTTGGAATCAGTCACATCTAACCCAGGACTACCTGTACTAGATGTAAGGCTAGTTAAGTATTCTTTTGAATTCTACTTTCCTCAAGAGTAAATGATATAATAATAATTATCCAACAAGGATATTGAGAGAATTAAATGCGGGAAAAACACATAAAAGGCTTAGCACTTTTGGAACTCAATACTAATTAATTTCCTGCATTTGATTTATCCTGGGTACAGAATGGGTTTGATTCAGATTGGAAAACAAGACAGGAAAAATCAAATGAAGAACAATGATGCATGTTTTATGCCTCAGTGTTTCAAAGTATTAGTTGTTCCACAAAGAAAAATATTTTATTTTCAAAACATGTTTTACTATGCATTTTCCAATAGAGATGTTAAAACTATGGCTGGACGACTTCAACTACTTCCAAAATACTTTTTTTCTGAGTGAAATGTGACAGCTCTTGTTACATAAGATAGCAATCTTATGTAAAATTTAAACTGAAAGTCAGTAACGTTAACTATAGAAGAATGAGAGAGCAGAATGAGTAGAGAGATAGAAAGGGAATCACTCAGATAGAATATAAGTATTTAAATAAAATATTTTCCTAGAGAAAATAAACAATAGCATCTTAAAGTTGAATCTATTTTAATCCAATATTTTTCTAGAATCCAAATGTTTTTCACACAATACAATGGGAATAAAAATTTGTCACCACACTATGGCCAAATTCACTTTTATTTTTAAGTCAGACAACTTTCATAGTGAGTAGCTAATATTACCTTGAAACTTTGGCATGGATGATGAATTCCATTTTCTTAATAATAGCTACAGCTTTTTGAATATTGCAGGCCAATTTGATGGTCCTAAGTTGACAAGGGAATATGAAGATTTTATTTTTCTTGAGAGTTTTTTGGGATCAAGAAATTCAGTAGTTTTGTTTTGGTTTTGTTTTGATTTATTTTAAAGAAATAGTCATTGACTATTGTTTTTTACATGATTTACTTTCCACTGGGAGTAGAAAGTTTTAAGGTCATTGTGTGACCCAATTTGAAGCCAATTTTTCAGACTTATGCAATTCATTCTCTAAGCCCTAGATCCTATGGTCAACCTTGCAAGAGAAATAATTACTTAAGAAAAATAAATACAAATAGTATTAACTTTGAAAATGCTACACATGAGATAAAGGGATCTAACTGGGCTTGAGATATTATTATTAAATATTAAAGATTATTAAAGGTTCAAAGTGTTAGCAATTTGTTGTTGCGTGGTAAATGTGCCAAAGATCATTAAAAAATTTTCTCTTATTTTTTAAATAAAAATTTTATTTTAAAATAGTTTTAGATTTACAGAAAAATTGCAAAGATACTACAGAGAGGTCTTGTACACCCCATGCTCAGTTTCCCCTATTATTAACATCTTGCATTAGTAGGGTACATTTGTCGCAATTAATTAACCGATATTGATACTTTATGATTAACTGAAGTCGATACTTCAAATTTCCCTAGTTTTTACCTAATGATCTTTATCTGTTCCGAGATCTCATCCAAGTTAATACATTATATTTAGTCCTCATGTCTCGTTAAATTCCTCTTGGCTATGACAGCTTCTCAGACTTTCCTTATTTTTGATGTTCTTTACAGTTTGGTATTTGTCTGATGGTTTTTTCATTATTAGACTAGGGTTATGGGTTTTGGGGAGGAAGACCACAAAGGCAAAGTGCCATTTTCAGCACGTGATACCAAGGGTACATACTACCAGCATGACCTATCACTGCTGGTGTTGACCTTGATCGCCTGGCTGAGATAGTGTTTGTCAGGTTCCTTCTCTGTCAAGTTACTCTTTTCTCCCCTCAATACTGTACTCCTTGGAAGGAGGTCATCATGCACAGCCCACACCTAGGGAGTGGGGAGTTGTGCTCCACCTCCTTGAGAATGAAGTATCTACAGAAATTATTTGGAATTATTCTGTACAGGAAATTTGTCTATTCTCCCCACTATTTATTCAATTATTTATTTATGTCCATATGGATTTGTGGATATTTATCTTACGCTTGGGTTATAATTCAATTGAGTTATAATTACTTTATTGCTCAAATTGTTCTGGCTTTGACCACTTGGGGGCTCTCTCACCTGACTCTTATGTTCCTTTGAAATACCCCCATTTTTGTGGGCATTTTTTTTTTAGCACTTTCTTACTTTCTGGCACTACAAGATGCTTCAGGCTCATTTAGCATATTTTCTGCCCCAATCCTAAAAGGAAATCTTGTTCCTTTTATTAAGGAATGTTACTAGAAACCAAGATCTGGGTGCCAGGTATGTTGGTTGCTGTTGAGATGTTGTTGCTTCTAGGCCGTCTTAGCTGACAGAGCAAGAAAATATATGCGTGTATACTAACTAGTATACACACGTATCTATAAATATTTCTATATGTAACCATCTGTATCTTTATTTAGCTAAACATGAGTTCATACCGGTGTCTCTAATCCTAATCTGTTACCATATGGATCATTCTAACCTCTTCCCCTTGTTTCTCTGTAACTTCCCCCTCCAACAGTGAGAAACCTGACTTCCACCATCCACTATCTGTTTACCTAACTTTTCATTTCCAGTATATATGTATAGTGGTTTCAGGATTGTTAACCTGTACACCTGTGGAATACAACTTTATCAACCAGAGGAGTGCTTATGCAGGCTCTTTTACCTTTAGTTTTACAGACTCTGCTTGTTTCCAAAGTTACTTGGTCCAGAACCTTCACTCCCAGCTCCTTTCAGTGAGATTGTTTCATCCATTTCTAATACAGTTAGATTCTTTTGTCACATTCTGCACTCTATTCTGGAGATCCCCCCATCCCCAATCTGCTAAATGATTTTTTAAAAATTCACATAAAGTTCTCTCTTTGTGCTGTAAAGTTCTATGGGTTTTGACAAATACATAGTGTCATTTATCCACCATTGCAGTATCATACTGAATAGTTTCACTGCCCTAAAAATATTCCTTGTGCTTCACTTATGTAACCCTTCCCCTCCTCACCCCAAATTCCTGGCAACCACTGATCTATTTAACATTTCCATATAGCTGTGCCTTTTCCAGAATGCATATAATTGAAATCATACAGTATGTAGACTTTCCACACTGGCTTCTTTCACTAGCAATATGAATGTAAGGTTCATCCATGTCTTTTCACGGCTTGATAGTTCAGTTCTTTTTATTACTGAGTAGTAGTCCATTGTTTAGATGTATCATAGTTTGTTTATCCATTCACTGAGATATAATCTTGTTTACTTTCAGGTTTTGGAAATTATGAATAAAACTACTATAAACATTCATGTGAAGATTTTTATGTGGACATAGTTTTCAAATCAGTTGGGTAAATACCTAGAAGTGTGATTGCTAGCTTGTTTGGTAAGACTATATTTAGCCTTGTAAAAAAATGCCAAACTGTATTCCAAAGTGGCTGTACCATTTTGCATTCCCACCAGCAAACCTCTCCAACGACTGGTATCGTCAGTTTTTTGGATTTCAGCTATTCTAAAGGGTGAGCAGTGGTATCTCATTGTTGTTTTCATTTGCAATTCTCTAATGACAAATGATGATGGGCATCTTTTCATATGCTTATTTGCCATCTGTAGATCTTCTTTGGTGCTGTGTCTGTTTAGATGTTTGGTTTATTCTTCAAATTAGGTTGTTTTCTTATTGTTGAGTTTTATTTTGCCTTACTTTTAGAGGAAGTAAATAAACAAAAAATAAAACTGGTCGAGAAGTGTATTAAAAGAATTATTCCAGACACATTTCATTCTTTCACGTAAAAAAAAAAAAATCATGGAAGAACCAGTTCAACATTCAGTGAGGCACTAATGTGAGGATGTGAAATTCGAGACACACGCACATACCCCATTTATTGAGCACTTATCCTATGTCAGGTAATTTGTTATATTTTTTACTTACATCAACTCATTTAATTCTTACAACAACCCTATGTAATGAAAGCTCTCGTTTCCCTCAGTTACAAATGAGAAAAGCTCAGCTCCCAGCGGAGGAGCTCTAAACCCCTATGCCATGCTGTCTGATAGACAATAAATTTTAAAATGAGATGATCTGAAGTTTGTTTTCTTACACAGCCAAATGAAAGTATATTTTAAGTTTAATTATGAGTGAACATAGAAACAGATCCCAGAAATAGTCCATTTTTCTTGAATACCCAGATTGTTACAAGCCTCCCATTCATTTGGGTTTGTGTGAGAACATGTTCAGGTGATTGAATAGAGGTCCACATTTTTCCCCCAGATCTTTAAATCTAAATTTATTTTGCATCAATTTTTTTCTATCTTCACTTTCTTGAAAGCAAGCAAGATACAATGTAATAATCAAATAGACTGTTTCTCCCTACCCCATTTTGGACCAGATGAATAATTTCCAAGAGTCATTTGCTTTATTATTTGATAGGTATTAACAAAAAGAATTCCTCAAAACAATTAGAATCATGACGAAACTGTGTCATGAAAAACATAGCAGTGCAGTCAAGTGGCCATGAGCCTGCAGCATGGGACTGGGTGTTCTACCCGGCCTGGCTCTCCTCCAGGGAGCTGTCAGTTGCCGGGTTCCCACAGTGTCAAGCACTAGGCAGGTGCGGGAAGGTTCAAGGTTTCTGTTCCCCGGTACTGCTGCAGGCATGCAGTCGTCTGACAGGAAATGAGACGAATCTCTCTGTGGGCCCTGGGGGGCTTGAGGAGTGGAGCTCCGGCTTTGCTTTGGGGGAGGGCTCTGCATTGACAGAGGTGTGAGAACCTGCTGCTGCTCCTCACCTGCCTTAGCCTGGCCTCAGAGATGACTGGGGAGTTTCCACGGTCCTCTGGAGAAACAAAGGACTGAGACACTTCCATTTTGGTGGCTTCTGGTGGTTTTTTTTTTAAAGGAAAATGAGTTCTAAAAATTATGTTTTATCTTACATTTTTACATTTTGAAAATTATTGCTCTTAGCATGCAGAAAATGAAATGCAGTGTAACTGTGGCACTTACAGAGGACACATAAAACTCATAGGATTTATAGGAATATGAACTTCAAATGAGCTAATAGTGGAGGGATCTGGTTATGAGTCAAATATTTCAAGTCACCTGATGAAAGTATTTTTCTTCTACTCCCAACAGGGCATCTTTGTGACTACATACAATGATCTCCTGAGAAGATTTTGTTTGCAGTCCTAGAACCGGGAATGGAGGAAGAATGCAGGCCTGAGTGGGGGCAAAATAAAGGGAGCTGAAGGAGACTTAGGGAGTTAGGTGGGCCAAGGAGAATCCAGAATAAATGAAGGAGACATTGATGCTGGTAATTTCCTTTGGGCTCAGGTAACTAAAGCTTTGCTTTGTCAGTTTTAATAACAGTTTGGATCTAAGAAGCCCTTTGAAAGTTGTAGCAAAATTCTGTCTTGTTCAATTTTCCCTTTTCCTGGCATAGAACAACACTGTAGGCTGTTCAAAAACCTTTGTGGAATGGAGTCAGAAAGTCACTTTACTTCACAGGACGCATTTCATTTTTTTGGAAAAAACATTGTTTAAAAAGTTTAGAAATTTATGGTATAAGATGATGACATGTATCCTTCCAGGCTTTTTTCCCTAATGCTTATGCAAACATTTTTATGCAATCTGTATGTCTCCTTTCACCTACATCTTGGGATACAAATAAGGTCACATCTCTTCTTACCTTTTAAATGTTGATGTTAGCAAGAAGTCCAGAAACTTTCTTTTAAAGGATTTCCTTCACCCCTAATTGTCCAAGAACCCCAGGATTTTCATTGTCCAAAGGAGTCATTTCTGTTTACAAACACCAGAGAGATGGAGAATATGGAGGATCTGACTAGTCCGCTGTCACATGTCCACCCCATTTTCTGCTGCAGGAGCCTCTGTCACATTATGTCACTGATGAAAATAGGTCCTCCCACAGAGTCTGATGCATCCTGGTCCACTGCTATGATTATCACCCTGTTGGAACAGATCTTTGTACAGGTCACAGCAGTTCCTGGAGGAAGATGAAGCTCATTCCCCCAGCCTTACACTCAGCCAATACTATGTACATTGTACTGGGACTCCCAAAATTTCTCTGGTAGTTGCAAAGCCACCCAGCATCTCACGATGGGTAGGTAAAGGCAAGCTTCCAGTTTTAGCTATAAAGTAGCCTATCTCCCACCAAGCAGTAGGCATTGGCATTAACCCTTTCCTTTCATGGTGTGTTGAATTTTCTTTGGAGACCCTTGGTGCCATATTTGAACATTTCAACTGGGGTCATCTCCATTCAAATAGATTCTAACTATGTTGAATCTCAAAAGAAATAGAAGAAAAGATCTTGTTCTCCCCTTCCCTCTCCATGTATATCTACCTACTTTACATCCTTATAATGATGAATCTACTCAATGGATTCTAAAGAAATGAAGAAAAAGAAGAAAAGAAAAATCTGCTTTGTGATAGGTTCCTGTTTTCACTTAAATAGAAAAGCAAGTGGAAAAATTGTAAAAGGGAACTCTTAGTTAAAAAACACAGAACAGTTCTATATGGTCCAGTTACACACAGAACAGAAGGATTAAGTGCTCAGCTTGGAGCCAAATCACTGGGTTAATTCAAATTCTGTCTCTATTTCTTGAATTTGGGCATGACATTTAACCTTCTGGACCTCAGTTTCTTAATTTGTAAAATGAAATGACAATGATAATAAAATAGGGTTTTTCTGAGGCATGTAATGTAATTTATGCAGCAAATAAGTATATACAACACATTTTTTTTTTTGCAAAAACAGGATCATGCTAAATTTAACTTATTATAAAAATATAACAATTTCTATATTTTTAGGTAAAACTTTGTAACAGTCAAATTTGTTTAGATAAAAATCATGATACATATTTATCAATTTGATTTTCTTTAATTAGCATGATATGCTTTGTTCCAGAAAGGATTTAGATGATTTTCATACATATCTTTAAACATCATTTTTGCACATGTAAATAAGAGTTCCAGAGTGTTTTGCCATCATTTCATCAGTGCTGCCTCTCAACAGCCTTTGAAGGGAGGAGGTTCCAGTCACTCTGGGACACACAGGGATGCAGGTTGTGGAAGCCAATGAGCCGTAGTTACTGAACCAGGAATTGGTTGTCCTTTTGACTGTATGGATTAATCGCCATAGTTTCACCAATCACAATGAGCTTGAAGATCAATAAATGGCTAGCAGACTGTCCTGAAACAACAAGATCTCACAGACTCTATCTATACAAGGTAAGTCAAAGCAAATCAGAAAGGGAACTCTGAACCTGGGAATTCTGAAATTCTACTTTCCCAGGCTGAACAGCCTTCCTTGAGTAGCTGACTTCATGTTGTGTCCTCAGCTTTAATCATGGATTGGTATAAGAAATGACCATAAAATAAACGTTTCTGAAAAAATTAAAGCTGAAAATACTATCCTTAGTGTCATTCAGCGATAATTCTTTAAGTCTTTGAACAGCAAACTCTTCCAAGATTGCGGTGGAGGGAGGATGGTTTTTCTTTCCAGGTGAACTTGCATATTGACTTCTACCAATATCAGACCATGAGAATAATACAACCTTTTGGATTTTGAGGGCCAAGACATTCAGGATTACTTTTAGTTCCCAGGTGCAATAACAATTTCCCATCCAGTCTCTCTTCTTATTCTTTATTTCAAATGTCCTCCTGATTTACACATTTTTATTACAAATTATCTATTTGGGGGGAAATAGTTATAAATAAGTAAATAACCTACTGTTCCACTTACTGTACTTGAGTGACTTTCTAAATGTAACTCTTCTAAATATCATATAAATTAGTATAGAATTCATCTGAAGAAAAAAAGTCACCACTTTTCTTCTTGGATTTCAAACATATAAAACCACAGTTTTAATTCTACAGATAGCATCCGGCTTTCAGCACGATATCACCAATGAAAATTTAATCTGGTGTTATTAATTCTCTTGTTTCTGAAAAGCTTCGGTAGGAAAATGAAAAGAGAACCAATATAAATAACCTTTCACGAACAGCAGTTTTAGAAAATTCCAGATTTATTAGCTTTTATATTCATGACAAAGTTGTAGTCTGAATATTGTTCATAATTGTTCCAATTCATTAGTAGCATTAATAAGCTCCCATTTTGTACAGATTAAGGATCTTTAAGATTTTCTTTTTGAGAAAGTACCTTTAAGTCACAGAAGACCCATCAGGGGGCCACATTCCGTCTGGACACAGTTGTTAAGAATATACCACTGGTGATGAGCTGAAAATTAGATGAAGTGAAAAACAGAGCTTTCAAACGTCATTTCAATGCAAACAGAGTAAGGACTTTGCCACCATACAAAAATCTAGTTCTGTCTCTAAATCAAAATTATCTTACAATTGGAAGGATACCTGAATTTCCTCCTTTTCATCTAGTCCAAATACAAGCAAATAACTTCAGAGGGAATGAGGGAGTCCAATGTTCCTGAGAATTCTGACTCGAGGGAGTTGAGTTTTCTATAGCATTCCATTCTACAATGCTACACTGATTTCTGATTTATCACCAGTGATATGTAACTATAATTTCTATAATTAATTGAGTACTTATTAGGTTCTAAGCCTTCTATGTCTGTTATATGCATCACATTTAATTAATTTCATTCAGTGATTCTCAACCAGGGGCAATTTTGCCCCCCCAAGGGTATCTGGCAATCTCTGGAGACAGTTTTGGTTGTCACAACTTGCGGGGCGGGGGGCGGTAGTTCTACTGGCATCCAGTGGGTAGAAGCTAGAAATGCTGCTCAACATCCTACAATGCATAGGACAACCCCCCCACCCCAATCAAAAAATTATCCAGCCCCAAAATTCAATAGTGCTGAGGTAGAAAGAACCCGATAACTGATTGAACAACCCTATGAGGTGAGTATTTATTTTTATTATTATGTTTATTGAAATATATTTGACATATAACATTGTGTAAATTTAAGGTGTACATGTTAATTTGATACATTTATATATTGTAATGTCCTTGCCATTGTAGTGATAATTGCCTTTATCACCTTACATAATTATCCTTTCTTTTTAGTAGTTGGAATAATTAAGTTCTAGTCTCTTAGCAAGTTTGATGACTATAATACAATATTGTTTATATTCCCTGTACTGTGCATGAGGTGGGTATTATTGAACTCATTTTCAGAAAAGGGAGCTAGGACACAGAAAGTTTAAATAACTTACCCAAGACCAGGGAGCTAAGTAAGCAGTGGTGCCAGGATTGTAAACCTAGCTGTTTATTGCCTCAAAGCCCAAGCTCTTTCCACTATACTCTGCTACCATCTTCAGAGAACTTTGGTGACCAGTGGTAGATTCTGAGTTTTGAAGGGTAGAGATCCTGCCTTATTCTGTATACCTGCCTTAGCACTGAGTTCTTGCTTGCTGAAATATTAGTGGTAACAATTCATCTCTTGAGCATCTTCAGATTTCCCCTTTAGGAAGATATTTCAACTATTAGGTCAGCAACCCCACGAGAAAATCGTTGTTTGATTGTATATACTGTATTACTAAATAAGAGATGAGTAAAAGGAAAACAGAAGACACAATTCCTGTCTTCAAGGATGTTGTGGGGAAGAAGGGTTATGTATGTATATAAATAGAGGTATGTCTGCGTGTGTGTTTATAAACAGAATTGTCAGACCAAACATAATGTTGGAAGCAGTAAAAGTAATGAAAGTCTGACCTAATCATATGCCAGGACACCTCTCTCTGGGTCTGAAACATCTTTGTCAGACTATGGTGTATATTTACATCCTTGGTCATCACGGCGGCACACTGTGACGAGCTTCAGCTGCTCTTCCCCTCCTAGTTTAGGTAAATTTATAAGCAGAACCAGTTTATGCACATGAAGCTAACAAGGCCTTGCCCTTCTCTTTTTTGGTGAGCTTTTCTTCCTTACAGGGATGACTTTTTTCCTTTCTCCTTCTACTTTTCCAAGTTTTAGTTGGTCACTACTTAGCATGGTTAAAGCCCGTTCTCAGGAAAGAATCTGAGGAACACACTTAAATTAAATTGAAGATGATGAAGAAGTAAAGTATAGTGAAATTTTGCTCTGGTAATATCTAATGGTGAAACCTCAGCCATCACCTGGCAGAGTGAGTACCGTATGACAGGAAGGTTGTCTCTTATAGGTGTTCATCTATTGAGATCATTTGTAGGAAGCACATAGCACATTGCTGAACACATAGCAGGTACTAAATAAATGTTGACTTCCTTCTCTGCTCTTCCTCCTCCTCCTCCTCCTCTTCTTGCTTCTTTTTAATATACCTTTAAAATGGTGCCACACAATTGGTACACCCATGTTCATAGCAGTATTACTTACAATAGCTAAAACCCAAGTGTTCACTGATGGATGAATAGATAAACAAAATGTGGTGTGTATACATATGTATATATATGTAAACACAATAGAATATTATTCAGCGTTAAAAAGGAAATAAATTCTGCAATATGATACATGGAAAAATCTTGAGGACATTATGCCAAGTGAAATAAGCCAGTCACAAAAAAGACAAATACTGTATGATTCCACGTATATGAGGTACTTAGAGTAGTCAAAATCATAAAGACAGAAGTATAATGGTGGTTGCCAGGGGCTGTGGGGAGGGGAGAATTGGGAGTTATTGTATAATGGGTTAGAGTTTCAGTTTTACAAGATGAAAAGAGTTATGGGGATGGATGGTGATGATGGTTGTGCAACAATGTGAATGTATTTAATAACACTAAACTGTACACTTAAAAATGGTTAAGATGGTGAATTTTATGTTATGTGTATTCTACCACAATAAAAAAAATGATGTCACAGATGGCCACCTAATCTTCTATATTCAAGATCAATTATGCTTAAAACATTAGGAAATTCTGTTGGGGAAGCATGTGTAGTGGTTAAACGATTGGGCTCAGGCAACAGGCTGTTTAGGTTCAAGTCGCAGTTTTCTTTGTTATTATTAACTCTGCAACTTGCTTGGGAAAATTACCAAACTTTCTGTACCTCAGTTTCTTTACCTGTAATATATGGATAATAGAGAAGTTACCTGTCCCATGAAGATGTTTATAAGAATTTAAAAAGGCAACACATGCTGTGCATTTGGCATGGCACCTGGCATATATGGTAAGTGCTCAACAAATGTAAGCAATATTATAATCAAATTTTATGAGCTGATATTTGAGCAGCTTGGAGAGAAGAGCTTCACTGTTTCTTATTACCACCTTCCACTCTCATGCCAGCTTGTTGATTTCTTTCCTATTCCTGACATCTCAAAGATACATTTAGGATTCCAGCGATGACCTTCAGCTATATTTGAATACTTTCCTGGTGCATAAGTCTATATTCCCACATTAGGTATGTACCTAGATGCAAATCTTGAACATCAAGTCTCAGTTAATTCATTTGTTCACGTCTGCTAAACAATGTTAACGTTATGAATAGTAGTGAAGTCTTACTTATATCAAGAACAAATTTGGGATGTCATCTTTTATGATAAAAATCTAGGGTCTTCCTATGCACATGCTTGTGCACACACTTAAAATGGAATATTATAATTAAATGTCATTTATTAAAATTATATAACTCCAGCAGCTACTTGGTTTGTCGATTTCTGTTTTCTTGTCTCAGTCTTGGAAAGGTCTAGCAATTATGATTTCATGAAACTAATGTGAGGAGAAAGACTGGGTTGGTGTGTAAGTGATTGTATATAAATATATGAGGGATGATTTGATTAGAAGCAATATTACACAATGATAGGATTGATGGTTTGAAATTAGACCTGAGTTCGAATCTTGGCTTTACCATTACAGGTATTGACTTAACTTCTCTTGTCTGTTTCCTCAACTGAGAATTGGGGAGAATGACATCTATTTACATGGTTGTTGTAAAGTTTACACGAGATAATGCCTGGCAAATAGTAAGAACTGAAGAAATAGTTACTATTTTATTTATTCTTTCCAGAAGGAGACTGATTGACAAATATTTGGGGTCTCTTTGAGCCATATCACTTGGTCAGCTTCTGTGATCTTTGGAACTTAATTCTTAATCCCTTTATTGTCACTTGCTCTTTGATAACAAAGAGAAAGTGATTACCAATTCATTTCAAAATGTGTGTATTACAGTTGATGGGTCATAGTAGCAGTTGTAAAGCAAACAACAGAGTGGGGGTGGGGAAGTGGATGGAGTAAGTTCAGTCACATACCTGGGAAAAGTCAATAATGAAGATGGAGCCTCAATGTGTATGTCTTACTGGAGAGAGGAAAACATGGGTACAAGATTTGAAGCAATAAATCAACTTAGAAATGCTGAAGTTCTTTCCTGGCATCAAACTTCATGCAATTTGGTTTCTCTCTTTGCTCTTATTTTCTCTACTACTAAAATTTAGGATATTAAAATTTAAATGTTTATAAAACCCACTTTAAGACAGAAAAAGTATGACCTTGAAATGCAAAGTGGAGCTATAAAAACTTGCTGAACGTGTTCATTAATTTAAATACATGTTCCTGTCTATTATTATGAAATGCATAATTTTGTTTGTACTGTATTTGGGTGACCACAAGTCAACAGTACGGTAATTCACAAGTAAACACCCTGGCCTTAGATGTAGAGGCAATAAAGTAATCACACCAAAATTTTTACTTTCATTTGAATTTTTCAATTTAAACTCAACGTGCCCTTGCTTTTACACAACAGGATTAGGGATTAAACACTTGGCTCTTTAAAAACCATCAGACAGGCACAAAATCTACACACCAAAAACTCGGGGAAGGTAAGGTGCCCACACCTGGGAAAGCTTACATGAAGATGGCGTTTCTCCAAGTCAAGTCAGAGGTAACGCGCTACCTTCGCTGCAAAGACTGCTTGGATTCCTTTCTGTGTATTAGTCAAGATGTTTTGCTGACTGAGTCTAGGAAATCTACAGGAGGGCGGGTTAGGTTACACGCTGTCCACTTGTCATCGTAGTCTCTAACACACACAAAAGCCTTCCTTAAAAACGCAAGCCGGACTGAAAAACTTAGGACAGATAATGAACACATCCTGGGCGGGTAATGGACAAAGCGATAACTCCTCTTACCTTCTTACAGGATTCCACCCCCCGCCCCCATAAGTACATCTCCTAAGAGATCTCTGCTACAGTTGGAGCTCACCTAAGCCTGAAAATAACAAAGCTTGGTTCTTCTCTCTGACACTCAAAGGAAGCGCTAAGGTGAACACATCTGACACTGCCGCGGAACTTTCCGGCTCTCTATGGCTGCATTTTGATACAGGAAAGACATATTTTCGTTCCCCTTTCAAAATGCACCTTGCAAAGGTAACACGAACCCGGCTAGGATCTCGGAAAAGGGGAGGACGAAGAAGGCTCGGAGAAGTTGGCAGCGGCGACTACCCGGTTCGGCGGAACCTGGCGTGTGGGAGGGTCCAGGAGCTTCCCCGGGGGGCTGGTTCTGCTCCTGCCGCTGGCTCTGTCGGTCCTCGAGCGTCGGAGACTGGACCTGGAGAGCGGCCGCGACTGTCCCCCACCTGCGGGCTGGGCTGGGGCTGGACGGTAGGGACGCGGACCTGCAAGGAGCGCGCGCGCGGGAGGAAGGCTGGGAGTCAGAATCGGGAAAGGGAGGCGCGGGGCGGCGAGGGAGGGAAGGAGGCGAGAAGGAAGGAGCGGTGGGGGTGCGGAGGGGGTGGAGAAAGCCGCTAGAGCAAATTTAGGGCCGGACCAGGCAGCGCCGGCTTTTAACCTGGGCAGTGGGGGCGGGGGAAGGAGCAAGAGGAAACGGGAGGTGTGTGGGGTAGGGTGGGTTGGGGAGTTGGAAGCAAATGACATCACAGCAGGTCAAAGAAAAAGGGGCGAGCAGCAGGCACCGAGGAGAGTAGGGCGTTTGGCATTAGGAGCGCAAGCCCAGCCTGCCCCGGAGGGATCCCGGCGCCCCCAGAGACCATGCAGAGGTCGCCTCTGGAAAAGGCCAGCGTCATCTCCAAACTTTTTTTCAGGTGAGAGGGTGTCCAGCCGAGCTTCGGAAGGACACGTGCCCGTGAAAGAGGAGGGCGTGTATAGGCTGGGTTTTGGGGAAAGAGGAATAGTTTTTAAAAAGATGCGCTATCATTCGTTGTTGTGGAAGAGAACGTGGATTTTGTGGAATAAAATAGAAAACATTAAGAAGAGATAAAAGAATAAACTGAAGCCCATTGTTTGGGTAGAGAGCCTTAGCTTAATATTGAAGTCTTAACTACTTGCAATTGAAAGTCAGGCTCTCAAGACCCAAGTGTGCTACTGTGCATTGTCGTCTTAGATTTTTCTAAGAAATTTATGAATTATAAACTTGTTAATAGCAAATACTTAAGTTTGGTTACTTGTTTTCCCCCTTCCTGCCTTGGAAACTCAGATGTCTTCTTGGCACACAGACAACAATGCCATGCCTGCCTGTAGTAGGTGCTCAGGAAACACTTGTTGACTGAATTTTGAACTTTTTTAGGGGAGAGGGGTGAAGCGAGTAATATGTGCTTAAGTAAAGTTTTTATTGTTATGATACTCAGTAAATCGAACAAGCATTTGCCGCAATTCCATTATTCTTCCTTTTAAGAATGAAAGCAAATGTTTTGAAATATCTATCTTAAAAAAAAGACAATTTACGAGCTATAAATTTTAAAAGAGGGGTCAGAATTATCATGGAAATGTGAAGCCATGGGAATAGACTCAAGTTATATCCAATTGACATTTAATAAATTGTACTCATCCTATTTTGCATGCGATGAGCCATAAAAGCTTGCAAACTTCATCTAATGAGATTTTTAAAAATAGAGTCTAAGTTCAGAGTCTTAGGCAAAGTGTAATTAGATGTAGCATTTCGTATTTGAAGTCTTCTTTGGATACTGTATCTGCTTTGTTCCTGTTAAACTTGTATGAATGAATGAATAGGTATAGGTCTCCCATGGGATATTGCTTGACTCATAATTATCCAATGAATCAGCATACTTAGGTATCAGAAAAGCCAAATATATTATAAATATGCCCATATGTGTGTGTTGAGAAGGTACTCGGCTTTCACATCTTTCTATGTTTTATTCCCTGCATGAGCAATAAGCCTGGGACTTAGGTGCTAAGGAGAGGCCATTGACTGTTGAAGGAGAGCTCCTCCCTGTGGATGAGAGAGAAGGACTTTACTCTTTGGAATTAATCTTTTGTGTTGATGTTTTCAGCACCTTTTGTTACTCCATCTATAAAAATTGGATTATCTCTTGATCTATTTTCCTACTACTTACCAAATCAGAATGCTAACTGGCATAAATTGTAGACTTTTTAGTAGAGCACTTTGAGGAACCTAAATGCCAGTCAGTGTAAAAATGCAGTTTTCAGAAGAATGAATATCCCATGGCTACTTCTAAGTACTAAGTACTAAGGAACTTTCAATGAGCTCATTGTTGATTTAAATTAGATCATTGTTGATCTATTAAAGTTTTTTTTTAAACAGATCCCCTTATAAATTTTAGTATAGTTTAAAAAATGCTCTCAGGTTGATTTGTAAAAAAAAAAAAAAAAAAAAAAAGTATTGTAGTGGCTACTAGATTTGTTAAGAGCATACTCATTCCTCTTCTCCAAACTATTTCGTAACAAGTTGCTCTAAGAATAGGTATATTTAAAAAAGTTAAGTTCCTACTATTTATAGGAACTGACAATGACCTAAAGTATCAGTGATTATAAACTTCCTTCTGGGTTGCAATTCTGAAAGGATAAGAAATTTATTTTCTGGGTTGAATTAGACAGTACTGCTTAGGGATCAAGGGTGTTAGATTTTGGATTTGGATTCTTTTGATTCAAATCCCAGATCTGCTACTTAGTAGCTGTGTGACCTGAGGCAAGTCCCTTAACATTTCTGTGTTTGTGTGACTTGACCTTTAAAACTTGGAGACTAATAGGATCTATGTCATAGGGGTTAATCTGTTGAGAATAATGCATGTAAAGTGTTTGGCCCAGTAAATGTTGGCTGTTATTATTATTATTATTATTAATGACCATACTTTTACATTCTTTACAATACCACATACCTTGTTTATATAAGATAATCAGTTCATCTTTGTTGAATATAATTCGTGACTTTCAGTCTGTATATGCAATGAATGGGCCTGGTTGAGAATTTAGTTTAGGTAAAATCTCATCTAACATGGCCTTACTAGATATATAGGAAAAAAGTCGTATGCTTATATCATGTGTTGTTAAATGCCTTAGAATTTAACATTCTGAATATGATCCCTTCAGTCTCAGAGTCATAAAAAAATAAAGCTATTATGGTCTGGGTTATGGATTATATTAAATATCTCTTTCATTATATAGGTTTTGTTATTGGAAAAGTTAATAAAATTTGGGAAAAATTTAAGTACTTTCTTAATTTTGCATGAGTTTCACATCAAGTACAAAATCTGAAGTGTCATAATGCTTATATATGTATTTTAATAAACATAATCTAAAAAAGAATTTTAACACAAAATTTAAAATAGTTTATGAATATCATAGAAAACAAGTAGATTAACTTAAAGCTTTTATGAAATAGGAAGATGTTTTTGAACTAGAGGTGATATATTTGCATAGAATTTATGATTCATATACAGTGACAGTGATTTATAAATGTTTACCAACAGAGATGATGTTTTTCATTTTTGAGCAATTTTCCAAGTTTACATTTTCTTTTCTTTTTTTTTTTTTGGTGAGGAAGATTGTCCCTGAGCTAACATCTGTGCCCATCTTCCTCTAATTTGTATGTGGGACACTGCCACAGCACGGCTTGATGAGCGATGTAAGTCCATGCCCGGGATCTGAACCTGTGAACCCCGGGCTGCCAAAGTGGAGTGCACAAACTTAACCACTATGCACCCAGGCCAGCCCCCCAAAGTTTACATTTTCTGATAACTTTTAAGATAGTTATTCAGTTTGTTTTCTCTCTTTTCTCTCATGCCCTGAATTTTCCATATTCTGTTTAGTTAGATTGTGTATCAAACCATGCATCACATGACACAGCTTGAATTTTGGTCATGGTATCCATAACAGAAGTCTAGATCTATACTTGAGAAATTGTCAGAGCCCCACAGAATCCAAGGGTACAGTGCCACAGATCTCTTATAAGACTGGATATAGGAGCTCTCAACCAATCTACAGATAAGTCCCAAGTAAGACCAAAGAGTAAATAATGTTAGGATCTGAGATGGAAATTCAGCAAAGAATTGCATATTGTAAGTCTCAGGTTAATAATAAGATAATTTAACATACTTTTGTAATTATTAAAAACAAAGTAATGAGAGATTTTTAAATAAATTTGCCAGATTTTATATATCAGAATGGGTGTGGTGGATCAAAATAGCTACCAATGAAAACCAAACTCTTATTCTAAACATTCTGCCTTTGATCAAAATATTTTTGAATTCTTGTTATGGAATTATCTTTAAAAACAGTATATAAATTTCTTCTCATAAATATATAGTAGCTTCAGTACTTTATAGCCATTATTTTATAGTTATAGCTTGCTTTAGATTAAAGGTCATATTACCCAGACTGATCAGTTGGACTTGCTTCTAAATGAGTTTTGACTATATCTCAAAATCAAATCCACCCTGAAAGCGTAAAGATTTTTCATCATAATTTACTTTGTTAACAGCCAAATACTACTTAAGATTTAGGTATTATCATTCAAAAAAATGTATTGCAAACTTTAAAGTTTATTGCACATTAAACTTTATTGCACATTTCCTAAGGAAGAGAAACATAAGTGCTTTGAGTAACAGAAGCATGATTACAATAAGTATATAATGAAAGACCTGTAAAGGTGACAATTTTGGAGAGGGCCACGCTTATTTGGTTGTATAAATTATGGCATATTGTAAAAAAATCCATCAAAATGATTTTATATTTACATTTTATTTACATGTTTGCAAAGCATGAGGAAATCTAAAATTATGGCAGAGTCATAAATAGTCTTGCAGTTCGTTGGAGATGTTCATAGAAATGTTGCCAAGGGAGACCAGTTGACTATTCAAACAAGGGTCTAGTCCCGTCTTGATCAATACCCATGCATTATCTCAGATTTGTCTCTCAGACAAGGCTTAGACTATCCAAAGCAAAAGAAATAGATGCATAAAACAAATGGTGAATATGAGATGCACATTTCATACTGAGATGTACAGCTGCCGAGGGTTCCTGAATACCATGAGTCCATTTAGTCAGTCAATGGGCAGATGAGGACAGTGAGGACAGCTCAGGATTTCCATGCTCTCTCTTGGCTTTGTCTCCTGTAGGAATTGGAGGAGGCCTCTTTTGGGACAGGGACCCATCTCTTGGACAGTGTTGCCTGAATACCGACAAATGTTGACTCCCTACACCAGTCCCTTAATATTCCTTTCTATCCATCTGCCTTTTGCTGATCATGTTTTGTTATGATACTGTTCAGATTTTTCAACTTGGGATATGTGTCAATTTTGATTGGTTTAACTTTCAGAGTTCTAGAAGTACCTCCTTTGCACAATATGACTCAAATTGTAATTATAACTATTTTAATATATAAAATATATGTATATATAATTAAGTTTATTTTAGTTAATTTTGCAAGTTTAAAAAATTCCTCCTTGGGGGGCCAGCCAGGTGGCATAGTGGTTAAGTTCGCACGCTCTGCTTTGGTGGCCCAGGGTTCACAGGTTTGGATCCCAGGTGCGGACCTAGGCACTGCTCATCAAGCCATGCTGTGGAGGCATCCCACAGAGAAAAGAGGGGAAGATAGGCACAGATTTTAGGTCAGGGCCAATCTTCCTCAGCAAAAAGAGGACAATTGGCAACAGATGTTAGCTCAGGGCCAGTCTTCCTCACACATACACAAAAATTTCTCCTTGGATTTGAAGTGTATTCCAATAGTTTTTATATACTAGTTCAAATTATTATCACTTGAATCTCTAGGAGTATTCTTATATACTTATAACACATAGCATATGGTATAGCTTTAATATGCTATTCCTTGCTAAGGAGAGAAGTGGAATCTATTTTTCTTAATTGCTTCATCAATATTTTATGTTTGATATGAAAATCAAAATATCCCTCAGAGCCAACTGATACACTAGGGAAATCATGGTTTTCCATTTATGTTTTGTGGGCGGAAGTAAGACTTAGTATTATAATATTCAATGCATAAATGTTGAAACTTGTTTAAAAGGCCCCTAAATGAGCACCGTTATAAAATGTATTATTGTTAGTGTTTCACGGGAGCGTGTAATTTCAGTGTGATAGAGCTACAGTATAAGCATAGGATTGCAAAACCATCTGGGGAGGGTGTTAACCATTTAGCATGCAGCTGTATGTTGTTTGTCAAAACTTTAAAAACATGTCTGACTCAGCAGCAATTTTGGCAGTTTTGATTCCACTGATTCCTGACACATCTGTGTAGGACACTTCCCCGGAGCAAAATCCCTGCCGTGCAATGAGGTCAAGAGGACAACAGATCGTGATAGAGATCTGGTTGTTTGGGGACCCTGACTGAAGGTTTAATTTGTAAATATGTTAAGTGCATTATCCCAGAGCAGATCATTACTATTTCAGGTGCATCTCTTCAGTTCCTAAGAATTTACTTTATGGTTGTTTGAGAATGAAATTAGCATTACAAAGTGGCTTTACTATTGAGCTTTGTGTCAGCAAAGAGCTTAGGCTTCTTTGAGCAAGAAACCTGTAAAAATTCAGATTGCTTGTGCAGAGAATGAATATATTCTTATGGAGCTCGGATCTGATTTTCACAGCTGTATGCAAGTCACAAGGCTTTTCAAGTTGGCTATTCTCTGTGCTGCTCCATTAGCTTATTACTGTCTTTTAACATCGACTATTGCGAATTGTAAGGCCCTGGATGTCAGGGCCTTTAGTTTTATGACTTGTTTAGTATAGTATTCAGACCATTTCAAGACTCCTGCACATAATGGTTTAATAAATATTTCTTCGTGATGATGATGATTCCATGGCAGTCAACCCTAGAGACTTATGGATATTGTAGATTGATGACATTCAACAGTCCTGTAATGCAGCATCGTCCTAATAAAAAGGGGTCAAAGCAAGCAGGACTACAGACAGATTTTTAATACTTAGAACAATTATTCCATCAGAGTTTTCGTGTGTCCCTTAATGGCCAGGCCATAGCCTTTGAGGGAAAGCCTGCTTGCTAATTCCTTCCTCACGGAGTAAACAAATGATTTGAAGATTTCTGCTAAGTCCTTATCGTTAGGATTCTCACCAGTGGAACTGGGCTTTACTCTGATGTAATCAGAGAATTCTTGCATAGGTTGCTTCGAGGAGCTGAGTCAGAGCAGTACTTCCTTTGTAGGTCATAATTCAGAGCAGCTTGGAGGATGTCCTAACTCATTTATTCACCACCGTCTGTATTCCATGGAAGGTGTTAAGAAGATTGAGGTGGACAAGAAAGAAATTGTTGCTGCCTTCATGGAATGAATTCTTTGAAACCCAGAGTCTCGAGGGTTTATAGAAACACTCCACGGGGCGTCGAATCCAATCTAAGGCTGGTTAAGGAAGGCTTGCTAGAGGGGTGACTCTTGAGTTGACACCTAAAGGAGAATATCCAGACAAACAGGGTGGGGATGAGTTAGGAAAAATTTAAACACAGGAGCGGCACACTGTTTGTAAGGACTGGTAGCAAGAGTGAGCATGGCACCTTCAAAGAATTCAGAGAAGTTCCCTGTGACTGGAGCATAAGATGTGTGACAGAGATTTGTGGGAGATGGGTCTGAAACTCTAGCAAAGGCCAGATTGTAAGGGGCTTGGTGAGCTTTGTTTGGGCTTTATCGTATTGGAAGCCATGGATTTCAAGCAGGGGAGTGACATGACCAGTTCAAAGCTGTTGCAGTTTCACAAAAGAAATGATGAACTGAGTGGCAGTAGTGATAGAGTGAAAGAGATGGATTTGAAACATTTAGGAGGTAAAATCAGCAGGTTTGGTAACTGAGTAGATGTGGAAGGTGAAGGAGAGAGAAGCATCAAGGACAGTGTCTAGATTTGCTGACTTGGGTAACAGGGTGGATGACAGTGAAGCTTGCCGAGTGAGGAGATTCAACTGGAGAAGAAGGCTTGGGGTGGGGGTGGAGGCCTATGCAGACCCTTTGCTTCCCTTTAAAATAAAAAAGAAAATCATTCATATGGCTCAAGGCCAGGTAATATGGTTACTTGAAAATATATTAAAGTGATTTAGAGCTTTAGGTAAGAGATATCAAGATGTCTGAGGTGATAGTCAGAATTATGAATACTTCTCTCACACTGTGCAGTCACGTCCAGGGTGGTATCTAGGAAGAATTTCAAGTGCCCACTTGTTTGGCTTCATTGTGGTACAGTCACCTGAGATTCTGTCAGGAACAAGCAGCTATATTCTAGGGACAGCACTGGTTAAATTCTACTTAGAACCCTCCCACTACCCTCTTCCCCAAACCCATCAACTGGTCTGAAGTGCCCCCACCCCACTATAACTTCACTCCTTTAAATAGTGGTTTTTACACATCTGATTTTTATGATCATAGACATTCAAGGAGGTATGAAAACCTGCTGGGGCTTCAGGTTTTGTCTGCAGTGATTGAGTAGATAAGAACACAGCTCCTTAGTATCATGAAATATTTTTGTGTGTGTTAAAAAAGGATTCTCATTATTCTTGAAAGGATTCTCATTATTCTTGAAAAGATTATGTATCATTGTTTTATGTTAAAACAGAGAGCTTTCCTTCTTAGTACCACCTGCCGAGGTGCAGCCACCTTCTACCCAACTTCACACCCACCTAGTGAAGTTCTTAGCTTCAAAACGGGACCCAAGAGTTTCATCTGGTACCAGTCAGACCAATAAGTGAAAATTAAACTTAATAGGCAGAATCCTAGAGACACTGGCCGCTGTGTTTATGGGCGATTCAAGGGCCAGACCTTGGAGCCCAGTATTGGTTATGGGAGCAACAAGGAAACAAAGCCCTGGGATTAGCTTCTAAAGCCTGGGATCTGCTGGCTGGGATTAGCAATCCTAGTTCTAGACGCAGCATATTGGAGAAACTATATAGGAAGCTCTCTTTGAACATTTTATTTATTTTAAATGTTTCTATGAACTTCAGAAAATAAAGCAACTACAACAAAGCTTTACTTTTTCAACCAAAATCCATTGCTATACTTTAGGTCAGGGGTTGGCAAACTTTTTCTGTAAAGGGCCAGGTAGTAGATATTTTCCACATTGTGGGCCATGTGGTCTCTGTCATTGTCCGAAAGCAGCCATAGACAATATGCAAACAAATGGGCATGGCTGTGTTCCAATAAAACTTTATTTATGGGCACTGAAATTTGAATTTCATATAATTTTCACGTCACAAAATAGTCTTCTTTTTTAAATATTTTATTGCAATAAGCTTGAAAATATACAGCTTTAAAATTACTTAGTTTAAAATAAAGATCTAGAAAAAAATTTCAAGGCTCCTATGTAATTAACATTATTGTATTTAGTAATTGAGTAATTTTAAAAGGCAGTGAAACACTTAGACATGCAAAATGGACATTTCAGAAGAAGTGGAAAATAGTAGCTTAACAGATATTAGATAATTTCTCAGAATACTTTTGTCTTATAGGAATTTATTGACTATTTCTTCTTTACTTCTTTTTTGCATATGCATCTTTTGATGCGTCCTTCGGGGCAGAGGCTCTATCTTATCCATCTTTTGGTATCCAGCACCTGTCTGACTCCTGGGTGCATAGTAGGCCCTTCAAATATGCTTGATGACTTGAATAAAACTTGACTATTTCAGTTTATGGCTATGCTTTTAAAATTTAATTTTTGATGGCAATGTAAACATTTACTTATAAATAAGGAATTTTAAAAACTTTCCATTTGGTGTTCTGAAGATAAACTGTCTAATTTTGAATAAAAATATTAGTTGTTTTACCAAATCCATGTGTTCCAAAGTATAACATAAAATAGGAAAATCTGTTTCTTTTGCTTTCTTGTATAGTTCATGGAACTTTCTAGGAAAATTCCAGCTTAAGTTAGTACACTATTATTTGTCTTCAGAAGATCAATGATAGCCAACTTTACAATAGATAGCCTTTTCCCCCTGAAATATATTTCTCTTCAATCTCATGTGAGTATTCAGGGTACCTGACAGTTTAATTTTAAACCAGATTATCAAAATGATTATTCCCAAATTTTCTTTGTAAACATATGTACCACAATTTAGTCTTTCAAAAAAAAGGACCTTTAATTCATTTTAGTCTTGGACCTCTGAATACATTTTTTTCAACAAAATAATAAGAAGGCTGACCAAATACTTATTACCAAAAGAACTTCTACCGTTCAGCTCAAAGATAGGGTTGGCTTCTAAAAACTCATATTAGCCTCTTTTCTACCCGTTTTTACTTGATACCTATTAAGGTTACTCTCTTCTATCCATAAAAGTCAATGTATAGCTTGTATATATGCACTGTGAACAGAAGTGCACAAAGCAAATAAATCCTTCATGGATTAATTTGACTGTGTAGTGAACTTGGACCAGCATCATTAACACAGTTAGACATTAGGTATTTACCTAAATCAGTTAATTCAGAGCATAAAATATATAATTACAACGAGATCCAAAATTTTATTCACTATAAGAGTTTATAAAACTGATGAAATTAAAGCTTAACAGTAGCCATTCCAGTAACATCAGAGCTAAGTTTTTATGCATTGTAATCTTATTAGCTGGAAAGACAATCACTATAAAATGAACTCATTAATGTAAAAGTAGTAATTTTGAAATACAAATGTAATTTTTATTCATTCATTCATGCACACATGCATGTGTTTATTCAGCATAAATATTGAGTCCCTGATATGTCCCAGGGATATAGTAGTTTGAAGACTTGGAACACATATCAAAACTTATTATACATTCTAATTATTCTTCTTTTACGTAATATTTTTAGTGATACAATTTTTCTCTTTGGAGCACAAAGGCCATCATAAACTTCTATAGATTTTTCTCTTACTCTGTTTAATGAAGGGGACCTAAATTTTTTATTGATTTACAAAATTGACTGAATAAAGGTCATCTCACATAATAAAATAAACTTTTCTAAAGTCAACAATATAATTCCTTGACAGCAAAAATTGCTTGATGTATTTTTAAAAAGTTTAAAAATACTTCCCATTAAATGTAAGCATAAGATCATTACATTTAGAAATGTATATTGGATTTAGTCCTTGAAGACAGCCTTTGGATCCACTGAGGTGTTAACTTGGGAACTTGGCAGCCTTTTTGAACTCATACAAGGTTTTGTCAATTCGATTGTTTCTGCTGCTGCCAAAGATAGCAACACAACTCTTGTCTCTCCTGAGTTATATTCAGTCACTCCAGCCACTGTTACTGCAGAGTAGAGTCAGATTCTGGGATTAGTAGACATGTATAAATTATTATTAAAAAAATAAATTATTATTAAAAAAATAATGAGCCACCAAATCTGCTGTTAATGAAAATTTGATCAAAGTTTAGTTACTCTATTGAAAGGGAAATCTAGCTAGAAACAGGGTAGAGAAATTCATTAGGTAAACACTTATGCTCTTAAAATTAGGAGCTCTTACTTCATAATTAACAGTATTTTCTATAGCTTTAGAGAAGTGCTTCTCAAATTGTGGTCTACCAACAACCTTCTGTAAATATACTTCTATCTATCTTAATTATTAAATTAAAATGATTTATATATTTTAAACATGTAAATATATATTTAATATACTTTTTAAATATATATATTACCTGCTCTAAATATATATATATATATATATATATATATATCACATTAAATACTCAGATTCCTAGATCCTGCTCCATACCTACTAAATCAGAATCTCTGGGAGAGGGCAACTACAATCTTTTTTTTTTTTTTTTTTTACATTCCAAGTGATTCTTCTTGCTTACTTAAATCTGAGAACCGTTAGGTCAATCTCCAGAAAATGGGTTTAAATGGCCCAATTAGTGCTTATTAACCTTAATAAAAGATTGGAAGACTACAGATTTGAGGACAGAAAACAAGATTTTACTACATAATCTAAAATGTGGAATATGGAGGTGATCCCATCTTCTCCCAGCTCTATTAATCTTCTGTCTTCTAACATCCTTTCTTTTCAACCTTAAGCTCCAAGGAAGGGAATTTTGAAAGTTCACCATTTTTCAGTAAATTAACAATAGTTATAAAGGTATAGTTCAACTTGCCACAGAATTCAAAATTTCCTAAGTAGTTCTTGAAATCTGCAGTTTTGTCTTCCACCACCACCTAACATTTACTAAGCACTTTCCATGTACCAGGAATTATACATATTATCTCAGTGAATTATTCAAACAATTTTGGATAGATTCTGCATGTAAGAAATTTGTGGTTTAGAAAGTTTAAAGACTTTATACAAAGTCACCTAGCTAATTACTGTGAAGTCAAGATGTGAACTTTGATCTAAATCCAGAACGCCACTCTTAACTAGTACATCATACTATCCAAAAACCTAGAATGGAATTGGTGAATTATGTTATTTCACTTAATTTTGTATATAGATTTTCTTAATTTTCTTCTCTCTGAAATTTATTATTTTTTGATACACACATTATAAATAATGTTATTTAAATAAGGCATTAGACTCAGTTCTTCTTGGAAGTGCCAGAAACACCCTCCCGTTGTTGTTTTGCATAGGTCCATGTGACAAGCTACGTCGTGGGGAGGGATGAAGTGGAGAGGATGGAGAGAGGGGAGGGGCATTGTCTTAGGTTAATGAGGTCTTTAAAATTCTAAATGTCTAGTTGAAGAGTGAAAGATGTGGTCAGCCAGAGCAGGCCAGTAGCCAAACATTGTCACATAGAAACAGCTCAGTCACACAAAACTTGACTCAGACTGCACTTCTTATCCTGATTTGTTCTATCCAGGTACTGGTCATCACCCTTCACTTCTTACATTTTCCAAATCCAGCTTCTTGTCATTTTCCACCTCCTGAAACCTACTGAGCCAGGCTTTCTGTTGACTTTTTGCATGCTCTCTTCTTATCTTACTGACTTCACACCCTCAGCTGCGTTCCAGGTCCAATCACTTCTGTGTTTCTCTTACCACTGCCCACCCTCTTTGGTGTCCCACCCTCTTTGGTGTCCCACTGTGATCACCAGTCCCTAGATGTTCATCATGTGTGTCATCTGTTTCTCTATGTTTACTCTTATTCTGTTTCTTGGGGCTGAAGGAAGAGGCAGTCACCTGGCAGATGGTTCTTCGACTTGATGTTTAACACTTCGTATATATGTATATATATCTTGGATCTTCCTAGTGCATTGATTTTTACAAATTTTTAAAAACAATACTTTTATCAGTGAATCCCAATTTCCCAATGAAATCTACCATGGAACTGCAATATATACAAATAAAAGTGATAATAAAAGACAATAACTCTTCCATAAATACAAAGGTACAGTTAACCTGCTGCCCCAAAATAAGGGCTGAAATGATTATATAACATTTATGTGCAATTTTCTTGGCCCTACCTTCTTGCAGTCTTCACAATGTTAGGTTTCTGAAATGGAGATGCCTCTTATAATTGATGTCAAAAGAAACTTGTCAGTCATCAGGCCCAGGAATAAACTGTAATATGGGAAATTAATGATACATAGGAGGTATGTATTCCTGTGACCTCAGTTGAGTTTGCATTCGTTGCACCCCACAAGGTTGACTTTTAACTTAAATTTAGTTTCTTGCTTGAAATTTCTTGAGGAAGATTACTCTGTGATCTAGTTTTGAAAGAAACAGTTAATATCTAGTCTGGTTTGTCTGGCATACCAAGCACTGTAATTAAAGTAGAAGTTGACCAAGCTCAGCACTTCACTATGCTTTGAAATTATACTGCATGTCCTACAGGTGAAGGTGTTATGAATGCATCTTGTCACTGTAACCTTATTCCTAGCTGCGATTGATATTCATATCACTCAATAGCTAAGAGTGATTCAGGAGAATATTTTTGATCTGAATGTGAAGAAGGCTTAGAAGAAAATTTTAATTATGATACTGAAGAAGAAAGTGGTAGATAATGGTGTGAATAAGAATATAATATTGAACATTTCTTTAAAAAACTGTGTCTATTTAATGCAGCATTTCTTTTCGGAAAGACTGTTATTAAATTGATGGTGTCTTATAATCGATGTCACCTTATTGTTGAGTAAGCATGGTAAAGTATTGTAAAACCATGATAATATCGTAGGTGGCTTGTTATTTCCTGGGAATTACACAACTCTGTTATGCTGGGATGATACTTTGTCCGAGCAGGTATGCCAGAGAAATGGTGGGCTGTTAACTGAGCTTGGTTCACATGTGTCTGTAGTGATGTACCCACTTGTGCAGTATGGAAATAACCAATGGCAGATTGTAATATGTTTATGTGCAAAAAGATGTCAGGGGAAGCTTTCTCACATAGTGGACACTAAATGAATTAGCCTGGCAATCCAGGATAATATTTGGATGAATCCAGTGTGCTAAAATTTTCATATAACACGTTTGAGAATGTGTGATGTTTTTTATTCCTATTTTTAAAGTAGTAAAACATCCTTAAAAATATTGACATTTCAAATCAAAAATTGATGAACTCCCTGAATTATCTCTGGGGAACAGTAGGTGTTGGGGCCCAAAGTTTCAAAACTGTTGAACTAGTTTTTCCCGCATGTTGCTTGTTCTTCAACTTCCCTTGAGTTCCTTATTTCGCCCATTCTACACTCTTAGAAAATGATCTCACATTCTAAATCTTTGTCTCTATCCTTATTGTCAACTCTTAGGTAGCAATATATAGTGGAGGAAGGATGTACTTTGGAATCAGAGTCATAAGTACCTCTATGACTTATTAACAGTATGATCTTGGGCAATTTACTTAACCTCTGATGATGATGTTATGCTGATCAGTACAATGAGTTATCCTCATCTTAACACGGGTCAGCATTATGATGATATCTAACATTCATTGAGTGCTTAATCTGTTAATTATTTAGGGTTCTTCAGAGAAACAGAACCAATAGGAGATCTATATCTATGTCTATCTCTCTATCTCTATGTCTGTGTCTATGGGTTTATTATAAGGAATTGGTTCATGTGATTATGAAGGCTGGCAAGTCCAAAATCCACAGGGTAAGCTGGCAGACTGGAGACTCAAGAGAGCCAATGTTCCAGTTTGATTCTGAAGGCAGTCTACTGGAGAATTCTCTCTTGCTTGGGGAGGCCAGCCTTTTGGTTCTGTTCAGGTCTTCAACTGATTGTATAAGGTCCACCCACATCTGCTGTAGAGCAATCTGCTATAACCAAAGCTCACCAATTTAAATGTAAATCTCATCCAAAAACACCCTCTAAGATAACACGTAAAATTAACCATTATACTCTATATAGGCACTTTGCAAGCATTAAGTGACAGCAAACAATGTCAGACAGAGTAGCTCTTTAATAAATGGTAAACACTATCATCAGCATGATTATTATAATTAATGCTTTTTCATCTTTACCCCCAGGGTCCAAGAAAGTGCATCTCCTCTCTAAATTTAAGCCTCCCCTTCTGTGGACTCGATCCAGTGCCTTCTCTGAATTATGGAGATCACATTATCACAAATGCCTCTGCCCAATTCCACATGCAGCCTTTGCTTTGCCATAGGTTTTCATCTCCAACTTTTAAACTTAAATACTCAGAGTATCACCTTTGTTCATTTGCCGCTCTCTGTGCATTGTCCTAACATGGAATTTCCCTGTTGCTTAGGGCCAGTCTATTAGTTTGCTGGAGCAGCTATGACAAAGTACCAAAAACTGAGTGGCTTAAACAACAGAAATTTATTGTCTCACAGTTCTGAAGCCTAGAAATCCAAGATCAACATGTTGGCCAGTTTGGTTTCTTCTGAGGCTGTGAGGGAGAATCTTTTCCATGCCTCTTCCCCAGCTTCCGGTGATTTGCTGGCACTCTTTGGCATCCTTTGACTTGCAGAGGCCTGACCTTGATCTCTACCTTCATCTTCATATGGCATTCTTCCTGTTTCTGTGCCTATATTTCTTTCTTTTTTTTTATAAGGACACCAGTCCTATTGGGCTAGAGCCCACTCTAGTGAACTCATTTTAACTTGATCACCTCTGTAAAGATCCTATCACAAATAAGGTCACATTCTGAGGTAGTGGGAGTTAGGATTCAAACATATCTTCTTTTGGGAGACTACAATTCAACTCTTAATAGTAACAGTGTTCAGGAGCAGAGTGAGTTATAGAAGAAATTTGAAACTGTAAAGTATAATACATGTAAGAGATTACACTAATTTATGAAACCTTTTAAAAGCTATGTACTTCATCTATAGTGTACATAAATAACATGGAGACAATGCAGAGGATGTCAAGTGATATGATAGGGGAATTGTCAAGGAGGATCAAAATAAAAGGGACCTTTTATTTTGCTCTTGAGTAGACTGAAGAATGACTTTCCATTTATGAAATTTTGGTACATCTCCACTAAGAGTAAATAAAACAAAGGTCAGACAGTGGGAAGAATGTTTTGGTAATGAAGGGTGTTAAATATGAAAACATTTTATTGAGGAGAATTTAATAATCTTGGCTGGAAGTTTTAGAATTATCGACTTTAGGTTATGACTCAGAAAAGGAGCAGAAATGTTGTTAAAGAATGGTCTCTGAACAAGTGTAGACACTCTCGCATTTGCATTGCATTTACCATAGACTTGAAAAAATGTTTTGATTTTGTTTTTAGCTTTTAATACATTTGACCGGGACTACTAGCTGAACAACACCTATTTGCAATCATATCAGTGTCCTCACATGGGCTATAAACATACCGTGTTTGAGTAATTAATTAGTTAACACATTAATTTGTTAAGTTTTTATAGTATCCCAGGCTCTGGACAAGACAATGGAGACGTAAAGATTTATATTACACCTACATTGTCCTCAAGGAGTTAGTCTTATGAGGGAAATAAACCAGCAAACAATGGATAATGTGATAATATTAATTTAACAATTTTAAAAATAATTGAGTGACAATTATGTGCCATGCTCTATGGTAGGTGCAGGGGATACAGCAGTGAAAAAAAAAGATCCATAAGATGTTTGCTGCGGTGGAACTTGCAGTCTCGTGTGCTTGGAGACATGGGGGATTGGCAGACAAATAAACAGACAATACATGGTCATGGCTCTGGTGAAAGAAGCGCAGGAGAGAATGGAGTACACGGGAGGGAAATTAAACCTAGAATGCAGAGAGGCTCACACATACATAATTTATATGAAACTCTTTCAGTGCATTTGACGTTTCCTGGAATTAGAGGTCAGGTTTTATTTCAAGGAAGTTATTAATTTTTCTTCAGTGTGACCTGGCACTTAGTTGATATTGATACAAAACAAAAAAATGCAGTGCCAGGTGATAGGAATAGGAGAATCCTTTTAAAAATTAAGAGCCACCTTATTAGCAATGGTTTCATCCAGTGGGAGCTCCTGCAGAGTTCAAAAGGAAGACAATCTGGCTCGATGTTGCCTTTAAAGTTCATTTTCCTAAAGTGCATATGGAAGCAAGAGATCATGACATTTTCAGGTCACAATAATTCTTAAATGCCCATAAAAATGATTTTCACTAAACTATCACGATTTGTCTTATGATTTCTGTTTTTAATGACCTGATTGCAAAGATGACTATTTTGAACTCAAATTGCTTATTAGGATCAGTTAATGATTCAATCATCCATTATTGTGTGTTTTGCTATTGGGGGGAAAAAGCAACTTAGGGTATTTTGTGGAACTTTATTTACCTATATGTTGCTTATATGAAAAAAAAATGTGAAGATTAAGTGAAGGGGATTTAAAGTAAGGCTCTTGCAGTAGTCTTATTTCCTTGGTAGATGTTGAACCAATGGCTGTCTCCATTCTCTGCCTTGTCATGCTCCTTTTTTTTTCTGGGATTCCCAGTGGGTGTGAATGAGAGTTCAGTCACTCTGGCTCTCCTCCCCTGTGTCTCTCAGGAGATTTACTGTCAGTGTCCCTCCCAGTAATATCAAGGCATCAAGGAAATGAAAAATAGCACTAGTATTGCTCTATAACCTCAGGAACAGGATCTGAAACTTAAATCCTGAGTCATACAAGATATCTACATACACCCTCCCTCACCAAAGGGGGCAGAGATAAAGAAGATGCTAAATTTATATTTAAATGCTGTAGTTTGTGATTTATTTTCTAGAGGGCGGAATAATAACAATGGAAGATAAAAAAAAAAGGTTGAAATGCCACCAATAACCAAATTCCATACATAGTTTGAAGATGGGAAACCATCTGCAGTTGAGAAGTCTCAATCCAATGCCTTGCTGCTCTTTGAATCCTTCTGAGAAATAATCATGAGTAACAGTAGAGTAACAATGTAACAGAGCAGATAGGGTAAACAAATTATAGCGAAGAGAAGGATAAGATAAACTACAAAAATTCTAGAGTTTGACTGATCATTTATCTAGTTAGATGATTCGAAGCAGAACCCTTGAGACCAACTTCATCACCACTGGATTTAAAAGAATCTTCAACTTTGTTTCCTGGTGCATCATGTTAGAGAGTTACTCTTGGAGTATTAGTTTTTATTCATCTTCATCTTAAAACATTTCCAAGGTCGCCTCCAACCTCCATTTTACCATTCCATCTATCAAGCAAAATAAACGAATAAGTAAACATCCTCAAATAAACTGTGTTGGGTGAAATTACACTGCTTTTTTTTTTTTAATTTTTGGAAAGGTTGCTTCGAGGCAGTAACTGGTAAGCAGGTGTCAGAGAGGATTTAATAAGTAGTGATATTTTTAAGCAAGTAGTGATATGTGAAGTACGCATAGTGAGAGTCATTACGTCATTTGGATGTTGAAGGTCATGAGAATCTAGCATGTGCTTTGCCTATGGTGGCTCATACCAAGCAGGTCCCTGACTCCGCAGCCCAGAGCTTCTCAGAGGATTTCTGTTCCCAAGAGAGGAGCGTCTTCTCCACACTGCGAGAACCACTTTAGCGGAGAAAAATCAAATAGCTTTGATTCCAGATGTTGAGTTAATTCCAGAATGAAAACCACAGCTCAGAAAGAACATGGGCGTTTCATTTATGAATGATGGAGAAGCCCATTAGAGAATGTTTACTTTGGGTCCTAGTGATGGTGTCTGAACAAATGAGGTGAACAAAGAGCTTCAATAAGGGATTCGGAATTCTAGAAAAAGGGAGAGAATGTCAAATAAATGGGATAATTATGGAAACAAATACCAGCAAAGTTAAATCAATATGTCATGTGGGAGTTATCCTTGTATCACTCATGTGACATATGTTTTGTTCCTACTTTAGAGAGAAGAGGCACAACTTGTTTTCCTTCTTTCCCTCTCAACTCCTACTGGGCATACTTGAAATTGCCTCTCTGCTCTGTTCTCGAGAATGCGATTGTCTAAAATAACAGTAATTGTTGTGAGGTTCTGACAGTCACACAAGTTTCTCTCTGTGAGCTTTTACAAATGCCAGCCAGTAACCCTGTGGCATTTCTGCCGTAAGATCTGAAGGCCAATCCATTTCCCCTTTTCCTTATTTTCTTGGTCTCAAATATATTTCTTATTGCCAATGGAAATAAAAATCAGAAATTAGAGAGCAGTGATATCACTTGTCTATCTTTGTTAGTAAAGAGCTCCTAAAACTCATATAGGATGCAGCAATTTTATGGGGCAGTTAATCATCCCATCTTTCTAGCCAATTTGTTCCAGCTACAGTCAGTTTAGTGGGTTTTATTAGTGGCCTCATGCCCAGATAGAATGAAAATTGAACTAAAACCATGGAGCCACACTCCAAGGCTCCTTTTCTAAAGTACGTGGGCCCTTGCTATAAATCACAATGCTTTGTTTCTTCTCTGTTACCTTTCAGGATGGGTGGGAGGTTTTTGTATGTTACTCGTTGTTTCTCAATTGCTTGAGTCTATGAAATCCAAGTCACGTGAATGGATTAGGTATAGCTGTTAGAAGTGGTCTTTCCATGCCAATGGTACGCATTCCTCAGGTTCTTTACAATACTATTGCCGTTATTGCTTTTTCTGTATTCATAGTAGTTCCAGCAATTAAGTGCCTTGCTTCTGGGGACCAGAAAATAAACAATTTACATGACTCATGTTGCATGTCACCGATCCTTAGATCCTCTCATGGGCTATAGACAGAGTCTTAATCACTTGCGGTAGCCACCAGGCGCTAACATATTTGAAAGGACTTAGAGTGTCCAAGTCACTGTAATGAGAATTTGTATTTCACCAGTTTTGGGGGTGAAAAATATAACATTTGGGAAAACTTTCCAAAATTGACACTGATGGTTGATTTCTGTATACTGTTTGTCTTAATACTAGCTTTATTGAGATATAATTCACATACCAATTTTCGCATTTAAAGTATACAATTCAATGGTTTTTGAAGACGTGTAGCTATCACTACAATTTTAGAACACTTTCATCACCTCCAGAAGAAGCTCCAGACCCATAAGTAGTCATTCCCCATTCCTTCCCCGTCCCCTGCCCTAGGCAACTACTCATCTACCTTCTGTCTCTATAGATTTGCCTATTCTGGACATTTCATCTCAGTGGAGCAATGTGGTCTTTTGTGACTGACTTCCTTCATTTAGTGTAATGTTTTCAGTTTTCATCCATGTTGTAGCATGTATCAGTACATCATTCTTTTTTGTTGCTGAATAATACTCTGTAGAAATATAAATTTATTCATTCAGCAGTTAGTAGATATTTGGGTTGTTTTTCCTGTTTTGCTTATTATAAAAACGCTACTATGAACATTTGTGTACAGATTTTTGTGTGGACATACATTTTCACTTCTCTTGGGCATACACCAGGGAGTGGAATTGCTGAGTCATATGGTAACTTTATGTTGAATATTTTGAGGATCTTTCTGACTGTTTTCCAAAGCAGCTGCATCATTTTACATCCCCATCAGCAGGGCAGGAGAGTTCCAATTTCTCCACATCTTTGTCAATGCTTATTATTACCTGTCTTTTGATTATAGCCATCCTAGTGAGTGTGAAATGGTATCTCACTGTGGGTTTGATTTGCATTTCCCTAGTGGCTATAGATGTTGAGCATCCTTGCACGTGCTTTTGGGTGTTTGTATATGTTCTTTGGAGAAATGTCTATTCAGATCCTTTGCCCATTTCTAAATTGGGTTGTCTCTTTATTATTGAGTTATAAAAGTCCCTTATATAGTCTAGATACAAGTTCCTTATCAGATACATGATTTGCAAAAATTTTCTCCCATTCTTTGGGTTATTTTTCCACTTTCTTGATGGTGTTCTTTGAAGCATAAAAGTTTTTAATTTTGATGATGTCCAATTTATTTTTTCTATTGTTGCTTGTGCTTTTGGTGTTATATCTAAGTGTATGGTGCTTTTTAAAAAAATTAGTCCTAATATGGAAAATTTGATACAAATTTAGGCTCTGGTATCACAGTCCTATTTTTAAATTCTAACTCTGCCCTCGACAAATTATTTAAGCTCTCTCAGCCCCAGTTACTCATTGCAAGATGGAGATAATAGTAGGACTTATCTCTTGAATTGTTGTGGGGTCAGATGAAATAATGTCTGTGAAATACTTAGAATTTTTCAGGGCTGTGGCAATGCTCTATTAATGTTAGCTGTTACTATTTTTATAATCCCAATAATAATAAAGTCTAGCACTCTGAAAATTAAACTGAAACCAAGTAGTTTATGTGAAGAAGTATGTAATAATGTACAGTTGTAATCTTTTATAGCCAACACTGAATTTGGCCCCATGAAAATCAGGTCAAGTTGTCATGGTAGTTATTATTTCCAGGAGTTGCTGCATCTGAAAGATCTTAAGAAGAGCCTTTTTACAGGTCACGTGACTGGGAATTGCTAGAGACAGGGTTAAAACCTAGAGTTGTGTTTTCTTCTTAAAATCACTAATTCAGTTTTTTCAGTAATAGATTTGTAGTAGGAGTCAGATGACTGGAGTTTTGTAGTCTTCATAATGAAGTATTACCTCAGCCAGCCATATAAGGAAAGGAAAAAAGCGACTTTATGGGAAATTAATATTGATAGCGAGCATTGTGTGAGAATCATGGAGGTAGAACATATTTGACTAGACAGCTTATGTTCATAGATAGCCATAGCAAGTAATGACTTATAATTATACATACTTTCTTCTTTAATTAAAAAGAACTTCCTTCTTATTTCCAAAGTGATACATGCTCATGGTTAAACATTAATATAGATAAGCAAAAAAGAAAATATCTTTCCAGACATTTTCTTGATAAGCTTACATTCCTGATATGTTTATATGTAGAAGCATCTCATAAAATGGGCAGGTAGATTTTCTATTTAATGTTTGGATTCATTAGGCGTGAAGTTAAATTAATTTACATTAGGATACCTGTATGGTTCTAAATTCTGGCCCACCAGAATGGGTTTGTGGTCTTTTGTTGAGCAGCAAGTAATTATCTTTCCAGATCTTCTGAAATTCATTGACTGCATTTACTTTACTGTTTACTTATCTTGAGAAAGAAAAAGAACTTCTACAGTTCTCTTGGTAAAATTAGAGCCTGATGAGTAATTAACTCTCAAACACAAAAATGGCTGATCTCTAGTAAACAAGGACTTCCTAAAGGTGATCGAGCTGAGTAAAGTGGTTATTGCTTCTAAAGTCACCATTTTATGGATAAGCAGCAAACACTGTTTAAATACCTTGTGTTATCAGAGGACAGGGACTCTCCGACCTGACCCTCACCCCAGGGGTGCATTCTTGAAGCCTACAAGTTTTACACAGGGCTTTTGAGTGCTAGATACCACTACCTTTTCAAGTTTTATTTTCACTAAAATTCATTGAGAAAAATACATCTGACTAGAAGATAACATCGAATCTGAGTTGATGAAACAACTGTGACATTTGAAGTGTTATTTATATATGTTTTTAATTTTTTTTATTGAGGTAATGTTGGTTTGTAACATTATATAAATTGTAGGTGTACATCATTGTATTTTAATTTCTGTGTAGACTACATCATGTTCACCACCCAAAGACTACTTACCATCTGTCACCATACACATGTGCCCTTTTACCCCATTCACCCTCCCTCCATCCCCCTTCCCCTCTGGTAACCAACAATCTGTTTTTATCTGTGTTTTTTTTTTTTTAAAGATTTTATTTATTTATTTATTTTCCCCCCAAAGCCCCAGTAGATAGTTGTATGTCACAGCTGCACATCCTTCTAGTTGCTGTATGTGGGACGCGGCCTCAGCATGGCCGGAGACGTGGGATCCGAACCCGGGTCGCCAGCAGCGGAGCGCGCACACTTAACCGCTAAGCCACGGGACCGGCCCCTTATCTGTGTGTTTGTTTGTTGTAGTTGTTTTTACTTTCCACATATGAGTGAAATCATATGGTATTTGACTTTCTCCATCTGACTTATTTCACTTAGCATAATGTCCTCAAGGTCCATCCACGTTGTTGCAAATGGCAAGATTTTGTCTTTATTTTATGGCTGAGTAGTATTCCATTGTATATGTATACCACATCTTCTTTATCCTGCCTATCTGTTGATGGGCGCTTTGATTGTTTCCAAGTCTTGGCTATTGTGAATAATGTTGCAATGAACATAGAAGTTCATATATCTTTTCAAATTAGTGTTTTTGTGTTCTTTGGATGAATACCCAGGAGTGGAATAGCTGGATCATATGGTAGTTCTATTCTTAATTTTTTGAGGAATCTCCATACTGTTTTCCATAGTGGCTGCACCAGTTTACGTTCCCACCAGCAGTATATGAGGGGTCCCTTTTCTTCACATCCTTTCCAACACTTGTTATTTCTTGTCTTTTTAATAATAGCTATTCTGACAGATGTGAGGTGATATCTCATTGTAGTTTTGATTTGCACTTCCCTAATAATTAGTGATGTTGAACATCTTTTCATGTGCCTGTAGCCATCTGTATGTCTTCTTTGGAAAAATGTCTGTTCAGATCGTCTGCCCATTTGTTAATTGGGTTGTTTTGTTTTTTTTTGTTGAGTTGTATGAGTTCTTTATATATTTTGGATATTAACCCCTTATCAAATATATGAATTGCAAACATCTTCTTCCAGTTGTTAGGTTGTCTTTTTGTTTTGTTGATGATTTCCTTTGCTGTGCAGAAGCTTTTTAGTTTGTTGTAGCCCCATCTGTTTATTTTTTCTTTTGTTTCTCTTGCCTGGAGAGGCATGATATTCAAAAAGATACTGCTAAGACTGATGTTGAAGAGCATTCTGCCTAAGTTTTCTTCTAGGAGTTTTATGGTTTCAGGTCATACATTCAAGTCATTAATCCATTTTGAGTTAATTTTTGTGTATGGTGTAAGATAATGATATACTTTCATTTTTTTTTGCATGTGGCTGTCCAGTTTTCCCAACACCATTTATTGAAGAAACTTTCCTTTCTCCATTGTGTGTTCTTGACTCCTTTGTTGAAAATTAGCTGTTCATAGATGTGTGGGTTTATTTCTGGGCTCTCAATTCTGTTCCATGGATCTGTGTGTCTGTTTTTCTGCCAGAAACATGCAGTTTTTATTACAACAGCTTTGTAGTATATTTTGAAATCAGAGAGTGTGATATTTCCAGCTTTCTTCTTTTTTATCAAGATTGCTTTGGCTATTTGTGGTCTTTTGTTGTTCCCTATAAGTTTTAGAATTCTTTGTTCTATTTCTGTGAAAAGTGTCATTGGGACTTTGATAGGGATTGCATTGAATCTGTAGATTGCTTTAGGAAGTATGGACATTTTAACTACGTTAAATATTCCAATTCATGAGCACAGACTATCTTTCCATTTCTTTGTGTCTTCTTTGATTTCTTTCAACAATGTTTTATAGTTTTCAGTGTACACGCCTTCCACCTTTTTGATTAAATTTATTCCTATGTATTTTATTCTTTTTGTTGAATTGTAAATGGGATTGTATTCTTAATTTCTCTTTCTACTATTTCAGTGTTAGTGTATAGAAATGCAACTGATTTTTGTATGTTGATTTTGTACCCTGCAAGTTTACTGTATTCATTTATAATTTCTAATAATTTTTTGGTGGATTCTTTAGGATTTTCTATATATAAAATCATGTCATCTGCAAATAGTGACAGTTTTACTTCCTCCTTTCCAATTTAGATCCCTTTTATTTCTTTTTCTTGCCTAATTGCTCTGGCAAGGACTTCAAATACTATGTTAAATAAGAATGGTGAAAGGGGGCATCCTTCTCTTGTCCTGTTCTTAGAGGGATAGCTTTCAGTTTTTCACCATTGAGTATGATGTTAGGTGTGGTTTTGTCATATATGGCCTTTATTATCTTGAGATACTTTCCTTCTGTACCCATTTTTTTCAGAGTTTTTATCATAAATGGATGCTGTATCTTGTCAAATGCTTTCTCTGCATCTATTGAGATAATCATGTGATTTTTATTCTTCATTTTGTTAATGTGGGTGTATCATGTTGATTAATTTGTGGGTATTGAACCATCCCTACATGCCTGGAATAAATCCCACTTGATCATGGTGTATGATCCTTTTAATGTATTGTTGTATTTGATTTGCTAATATTTTGTTGAGGATTTTTGCATCTAAATTTATCAGTTATATTGGCCTGTAATTTTCTTTTTTTGTGTTGTCCTTGTCTGGTTTTATTTGAAGATATTGTTGGCCTCATACAATGAGTTAGGAAGCATCCCCTCCTTTTCAGTTTTTTGGAAGACTTTGAGAAGGATAGGTCTTAAGTCTTCTTTGAATGTTTGGCAGAATTCACCAGGGAAACTGTATGGTCCTGGACTTTTGTTTTTTTATTCCTCATGTGATCTCCTTACTCGTGATTGGTCTATTCAAATTCTCTAACTCTTCTTAATTCAGCTTTGGAAGGTTGTATAATTCTAAGAATTTATCCATTTCTTCTAGATTATCCAATTTGTTGGTGGATAGCTTTTTGTTGTATTCACTTATAATCCTTTGTATTTCTGTGGTATCTGTTGTAATTTCTCCTTTTTCATTTTTGATTTTATTTGAAGCTTTTCTGTCTTTTTCTTGGTGAGTTGAGCTAAAAGTTTGTCAATTTTTTAAATATTTCCAAAGAATCAGTTCTTATTTTCATTGATCCTTTGTATTGTCTTTTTAGTCTCTATTTCCTTTATTTCTGCTTTGATTTTTATTATTTCCTTATTTATTTGCAATTTTAGTTGGTTTTTGAGGTAGGCCTGTATTGCTATAAACGTCCCTCTTAATAAAGTTTTTGCTGTGTCTTAGAGGTTTTGGTATGTCATATTTTCATTTTCATTTGTTTCTAGGTAGTTTTTGATTTCTTCGTTGACCCAGGAGTTGTTCAGTAGCATTTTGTTTAATTGCCATATTTTTGTGACTTTTCCAGTTTTCTTCTTATAGTTGATTTCTAGTTTCATACTGTTTTGGTCAGAAAAGATGCTTCATATTATTTCAGTCTTCTTAAATTTATTGAGACTTGTTTTATGGGTTAATATGTGATCTATCCCAGAGAATGTTCTTTGTACATTTGAAAAGAATGTGTATTCTGCAGTTTTTGGATGGAATGTTCTGTATATATCTATCAAGTCCATCTGGTCTAATGTATCATTTAAGGCCAATGTTTGCTTATTGAATCTTCTGTCTGGATGATCTATCCATTGATGTAATTAGAGTGTTAAAGTCCCCTACTATTATTGTGTTACTGTCAGTTTATCCTTTTATGTCTGTTAATATTTGCTTTATGTATTTAGGTGCTCCTTATAGAAGTGAGATGACTTTTGGTCTCAAATAATCTTTCCCATCATAACATTTTTCAAAAAAACTAAAGCAAAGCGGAAGAGTTATGCTGCAGGAAATTGAGATTTATTATCACAGTGTGTTCAAATGGTTGCCCCTCTGTCCTCTGCCTGAATTTCAGCATATTCTTTATTCAGGACTATCCTGATTATTTGGGCTTTTTCAAACTCATGGTAAATATACTAGATGATAAGAAAACCTCTAGTTTATTTAAATTTGTCTACACAAAGTAGTTTAGAGTAGTTTCTACTTAGTTCCTCAAGTGTTGATTATTTCATGCAAAAATGAAAAAAGTTATTAGTCTGTGAGTGTATCAATTTTTCAGTATTTAGGAGAAGTGTCGTGCAACCAGTCATTTAAATTTGCCATTTTATTTCATTTTATTTTATTTTGCTAGTTAAATAAAAAGTAATGTTATATACTGTGGAAACATGATTGTTTTATCCAACCAAAATCATTTTGAACTAAAAAGATCTGATACCTGACCTTCATCTCAAATTCTAGCAGATGAAATTGTCAGATGTCTCTGTTGTATTAATAAAGTCAAATGTCAAATGGAAAAATGATTATAAGCTTTAATTATGTGGTTTTGGAGGATGGGTTTCATGAAAATCAAGGCTTTCTTAGTGGCTATAATTGGAAAATTCTTTTCATTATAAGGAATTACAAATCCTTGTAAACTTGGAAGTTTTGTCCTACGAAATGAAACTAATTAGTTTCACTAATTAGTTTATTAGTTAAGTGAACAGAACAGTGTTTCTTGGGTACCAGACTTTTTTTCAAAGTTAGTTTAAAAATTCTAAGTTATAAAGTAATGTATACCTTAGGGATATCTGTCTGCTACCCCATAATTAATGATTAGCTAGTTTCTGTTAGAAATAGCCAGAACTTTGGAAACTGTCACAATTTCTAAGTAGACCAATTTTAAGTCCATTCTCAGTATGTAGTGACTGCTTATGAATGGAGGAGAAGGATAAGATCAATTAGAGGTGAGAGGAAGAGATGGTGGGGGCAAATGGGAGGAGGAGGAGGAATAGGGTTTATTGCTTTTGGTTATTCCAGTAGTACCTCCTTTGCTTCATGAAATACTTGGGGGATCATTGATTTCTAGTGGAAGAAATACTGAATTAAGAATCCTGGCCGGGGATTCCTAAATTCTATCCAAGTATGTTTAACCCACTCATGATTATTTAAAAGGAGTGGTGGCTGGAGTTTTTACAGTAATTAATATTTCATAAAGTATCTAAGTGTAGATATATGGGGAGTTTTTAGTTTGTTTGTTTTGTTTTCATTTTTGTATTTCTAAAACTGGCTTGACATAGGCATGGAGAGCTTCTTGATGGGACAGAAATTTCATTCAGTTTTATTGGTTTAACCTCACAGAATAAACTCTTTCTCTAAGATAACTGTGGTAATTACCAGGCAGCCTAAGCTTAATTGATTTTAGTTCTCATAATTTACCTTAAGCCAAGTCTCTATTTCAGGATACAAATATAGGTTTACTATGGTGAACCTGTCAGGGAATACTAAATTATATTAATAATTATAAATGGCTAACTTGAGTCTTAATACTGCTGAATATGTTTTGTTTGGTGATGCTGGGCTATGGAACTCTTCATAATCAGAACTATAGTCCTGGTGTAACATACATATGAAAATGGACACGGGTAACACAGGAAACTTTTTATAAAAACAGCCCACAAATTGTGTGACTTTAAAATGAGCTGGAAACTCATTTATGGGAATGGTCATCAGATCTTAGATATGAACTAAAAGATGTATGTTTATATATTTTTTAAAAGAGATATAAAGATTTATTTTTTAATTTCCTGCAAATGTATTTTTGATATTGTATTTATAGATAGTGAAATTCTATTTATTTGTAAAATTAGCGTCATATTTTAATAATTTTAAACCTACTGACAATGCAAGATTTATTAGTAGATGGGGTATATTTTCTTTTTTACTAAATCTTCTATAGGCCCCTTCCTTTGTGTCCTCAATGCCATTACCTTGTTTCAAGTCTTTCAACCGTGTGGCAGTCAGTGATCTGCTGCAGTGGGCCCCTTCTGGCTGAGCTGATTGTTAAATTTTCAGGAAATTTGTGAGCTGGTTGTTAGGCACAACTAGTATTAAAAATTAAATTATTTAAACTTACAGTTAAATAAATTATGTTAAAACAAAGGTAATAAAAACTGAAGTTATCACCTCATTACTTTACATTTTACTATTATCTATGCTATTGAGGTTATTTATGTTCATTTTATCTGAATGGTAAACATACTCTATTATGATATGCAACTGTATATTTCTTCCCAACTCTCTGTTCAATGGCTTCACATCTGGTAGCTTGAAATTGGTCATGGTGGGAGTACTTAAACCACAGAAATTGACAAATGCCATAAGTCATTTTTGTTTTTTGTGGGTTTTTTTTTGCTGGAGAAGGGACGGTTAAAGATTTACCAGCACACCACACCACTGCCTGCAGTCTGCCAACTTTTGGTCTCCCTGCTTCTAAGCTCTCCTCCTAGCTGTCTGTCTAGAACAACCCACCATGCTTAGTTTTCCTAAATAGGGAAAGCTGAGCACGGTAAAGGAAGGAATGAAGTCAGAAGACTCTGGCAAAAATCTATAGTTTTTGCCTTTAGTAACAGACAAGTTTAGCATCTCTGAGCCTCCATTTCTTTATCCTTAAAATAGGGCAATGATCCTTTTTTGTTCTACCTACCTAAAAAGATTTTCAAATTAAAATCACAATGTGCTAATGTTTGTGGAAGCTCTTTGGACAGTGCTATATATACTTTTATTTTTTTAGTAGCAAACACTTAATTCACCTTTTTGCTTCTTGGTTCAAGTTTACAAAGGCTCATAACCAACAGGATGGAGTTTATATCCTAAAATGCTGTCCCTGATTTTTCACAGCCTCCTATGTTGCCACCTATGTTTCTAACTGCATTTCCAGTGCTTATGTTGGATACTGGGATGGCACCAGGTGGGTGTGACATCACTTTCTTAGATGATGCCCATTGCAGATGCTGCATGATCGTGGCAATTCTTTAACTGCTGTGCTCAGACTGTCTCCGAGTATTTTCACTCTTATTCCCCAGGAAAAATTACCAATGGATCAGACTGGGCAATAAAGATGAAACCTGACTATCACCCTTTGTTGTGGTTTGAAGGCTCTTGTTAAGAGGCAAATATTGCAAGTTAATGGAAAAAAGTGACATATTAAACCAGTGTCACTCGATATCTTAGCAAGAAATGATTGATGAAATCACTTAGCCTTCGAGCTGGTCCCTAATTCAGTTAAGTTTTAAGGAAAGACAAGTTTTAGAGATATCAGGAACATAGGGCAGGGCTGACTGAAGAAGCTGGAGACCAAGAAAGTGTAAAGAAGAATCTGGACCCTTTTGAATTTTGGTGACTAATGTGCATTTTGACACATTAGTGAAGTCTCAATGACATCAAATTTGATATATTTGAAAAAAAGAAAGATGCTAAGGGAAAAAACATATGTTTGGGGATCACTAATTCCAAGTTCAATTCCATTTTTCAATAAATAAATGAAATTTCACCCAAGAAAGATCTGATTTGCTCAAATTTATTTAGAATTTTCTCTTTGTACATGATTTCGTTGTTTGTTTTGTAATTCTTCCCCTCCCCCTCTTTCCCTCCTTCCTTTTTCTTCTGCTTTGTCTTCTTTTTAGATTTTCTTATCTCTGTGAAGATTATTCTGCCTTATCCAAAATAGTTAGAAACAATGTACTTCAAAATAACTGGAGTATCCTGCCTGATTATTTACCACACCAGCTTCCCTAGCTTCCGTCATAAATTGTTATTTATTAGATGTGTAGAGAGTAGATGTGCGTAACTGCTGTCGAGTGAGGAGACAAAACATAAGAAAGTTATGATCCTCACCCTCAAGTAATGATTCAGAGGTGATAATTAAGTCAACAAATTGATACAAACTACTCATTAACCCTCCAGCTACAGTCAGTTCATTCAACAAATAGCTCATTGCTGAGTACCGTGTGTTACAGTAACAAAATTACATAAGGGGGTTGATTGAGAATCTATCTTCCTATCACTCACATATCATTTTATATTTGAAGTGGTAGAGACTGGACTTCAGCAATTTGCTATAAACTCCTAGTATCTGGTTATTTTGGGGCAGTTTTTTTTTTTTTTAAGAATGCTTTTAATATAGAAGGTTTAGCAGTTTTTTTCCTCTGGGAAAGATTCTACCATCATTGCCAATCCTTTTTGACAAAGCTACATCATATTAGTTCAGAGGTGTTGGTCTTTTTTACAGATGTGTCCTGTAAGATATGAAGCCCTGGTATTTATATAAGTTGACTTATTTTATTCTCATATTTATGCACCCACCATTTTCCACATGCCAGAAGATTTGAAAAGGTATCAGATTCCAAATCTATATTGGAGACCAAATCAAGTTAATATTTATATCTGTCCCTCCTCTATTTGTTTTAGCTGGACCAGACCAATTTTGAGGAAAGGGTACAGACAGCGCCTGGAATTGTCAGACATATACCAAATCCCTTCTGCTGATTCTGCTGACAATCTATCTGAAAAATTGGAAAGGTATGTTCATGCACATTGTTTATTAGTTGAAGAGAGAAATTAATATTATTAATTATTTAGAGAATATAGAACTGACATATTGGAGGGCTTAATTCTTAAAATGGCATATTTAAAATAGGAACATCTTATGTTCTTGCTGAAATCTTAACCAATTAAGAATTAAACAATGAAAGGATAAAAGAAATATAACCATTTTCCTGAGCAATGACTTTTTTTTTCAAAAATACATATTTGACTTCTAAGAAGTTACCTGTCTTTAAAGAACATTAAGTGGATTTTGTGAAGATGGAAATAACAACTTTATAAAGCAAATTGTGTGTATTTGCCTCCAAAATCTTAATATGTGAATACAAATGTACATACTTGGAAATCTTAAGGTAATGGCTATTGGATATCAAAGAAATGTAAAAATTTTGTATTTTTGAGTGCATATTGAATGCCAGGTATAGTATCTCCTCTCAGCCACTCTGGGAGGAAAGCGTCATTATCTCCATCTTGCAGAAGAACAAACAGGCTCAGAGCGATGCCGTAATTTGCCAGCTAATCACTGATGGAGCCCATGATTCTAAACCAGGTCTGCACTCTTGGCCTCCCCAGGAGCAGTGTTACTCATTGTAAAGAAATACTCAGAGTTCCCTTTTCTAAGAGTATTGATTAGAACCTTTTTGATTGCCAGTGACAGAAACCCAGCTAACTAGCTTAAGTAAATAGAAAGAGGGAATTTATTGGCTCATGTAGTCTACCTGTGTGAAGGCCTAGGTAGAGAACTAGCCTTAGGGACTCAATGGGACCAGTAACTCAAATGCCACCTGGTGGCATTTGCCTTGTGCTGCTTTTACTCTCCCAGACCAGCTGCCTCTGTGCAGTGGGTCCTCAGAAGTCTTTGCTCGTATCTTTACAGACCACAGAAGAAAAAGCCTTTTCTCCTTGGCCAAATGTGAAAAACCTGAGACTCTTGAGTCACGTGTGCTTTCCATAGACCAACACAGTTTATGAATAAGCTAGACCAGGTCTTGCACCAGCAGCACAAGGTCTGATACCTGATGAAAGGGAGAGGGAAGAGGGAGTTAGCAAAAAAGAAAAAAAGTAGCTACTAAATTATTGCATCAAAATAAAAAGTTGAATAGACTTGCAATTTGTTGACCTTATTTTCATTAAACTCAGTTCTTTTTTTTGGACATTTTCAAGGCAAAGTAAGGTATTCAACATTATTTTCCTTGATTTTATTCAGAGAATTAGGCTAGTGGGAGTAGTAGATTCACATTTCCAAGATCAAGGACCGACTCCTATTACTGAGCACTGAGTGTGTGTAAGTGCCAAGAAGACAAGGGTATTTTCTTTTTTGTTTTGTTTGGTTGGTCTATTTGTGATGTATTCCCCAAGTGCCTAGAATAGGGTCTGGCATATAGTAGGTGCTCAATAAATACTTGTTGAATGACTGCATGATGATTGAATGTGAAATGGCTCGCTTTATGTAAAAACCTGTAACATTGCTGCAGAGATAAACTATATAAACATAATACATTGTAGGTATATTAGCAACTTCAAAATAATGTAGTAGATGTTGAATATCTAAGTTCTGAATAGATGCTGAGGGAAAGATTAATTAGAGTAGGGCTAGGTTAATCAAAAACTGTGTACTCCAGGTGTATTTTTTTTTTTTGTGGCCAAATAAAGGACATATACCTGAATTTGTAGGATTATCTGGCCTAATATTTTTTTCTCCTCTGTTTTCATTGTGTCCCCCATATCAATTCAGTTTAAAAAATATACCTATTTTGTTTCAATTCAACAACTCTGTGCCACCCTAAGTTCATAAATTCTATCTTTGTTTTTATTTTTGTATCTCTTTTTCACCCTGTTATTTATTTCTTTTTTAATAAAATTGTTATTTAGAATTTATTGAAACGTTTTTGAGGCATGAAATACCATTTATAGTACTTTATACCTCTACACCCTTGGGAAGTGACCCTGGCCTTACATTTCATAACTGCCTTGTGGCAAAGGCCCTTAGGTGGTTCCCATGTGGTTGAGGTACATTGGCCTGTCTGGCTCAGTTTGTGGCCCTGGGGTTGAACCCTCTCATGACTCCTGTGTGCAAACCACACATTCATTTCATGATTGTAGCTAGGCTACAATCTTGCTAAGTATAAAGCTTCTTCCCTTGTGATTCAACTCTTGGTGTTTGGAATGCTCATTGGGTCTGTTGTGGTGCTACTGGAACTATACTGCCTACTCTCGCTGGTAACTCCTCTCAGGCTACAAATTGTTCAAGTATCACTCATTAGAAAAAAATTCCCCACCTTGCCTTCCCCTCAGGTCACTACCCCATTGTTTTTTTTTTTCCTTTCATAGCTAACATTTCTCTGCTCTCCTGGTCTCTCCACTTTTTCACCTTTCCTTCACATCTCAGCTCCCTGAAACATCTACCATGTCTACCATGTTGCTAAATGACATTGACCAGGGTCACCAGAGGTCTCTTAATGTCAAATATAATGACATCTTCCTACATGACTTCAGTGTTGATCACTTCTTCCCACCTTGAAGCCATTTCTTTGGTATGTGTACCATCTTTCTTTCCTGGCTTTCTCATCTGACTTATTCTTTTGAAAGAGAGGCAGAATCTGCCTCCATATTTAGCTTCTTACCCAATTGTGAGTCACTGAATGATATGGATGGGAGGTAAGTCCCATGTGTCTGAGTGAAAGAGTAGGAAAGAATGTGGAAGGTAGATAGATAGGATAGGGTAATTAGGTATTATAGATAGTGAGCTTCTCAGGGAAGCCAATATCCATGCACAGAGAGTGCCAAGCTTTCTCTCAAATCTCAATTGTGTGTTCTTCCTTTGGAGTAACTTAGAACCACCTCTCATAATGGTAGATGGGCAGTCATGGGAATAGCTGTTGGTGAAATGCAAAGCCTTTATCTAGTTCTTGCCTGTGAAACTTTTCATCTCTGTACAGTTTAAAAATGAAGATGAGGGTAACATTTAGAGTTATATTTTATCCACTTGGGAAGAGAAAGAGGGCTTTTATTGACAGAAAGCAGTGGCAAAACTTAAATATAATCAGCTGATGAACCTATAGTACTTAAAAGAAAACAAAATATTAGCTTGATACCAACCATTTTTTGACTCTTTAATTTCTGTTCCTACCAGAAAATATAGAATTTGATTCTGTTCTAATTTTCCAAAGACTTTTACTGTAATAAATGACTTTAGTAGTTGAAAATGAAGTTTGATCATATTTGTTTCATACCCTTATATTTAAAAATGATGTCTAAATAACAAGTTTTTCTAATGTTAAATCACAGAAAAGTTGACCTGACTTTTTACGTTGTTTTTGGTTTGACAGTTAAATTTTGTAAAATCTACTCCAATCTAAACAAGTAAAGATCAAGAAGTGAAGGGAAAAAAATTAAATATTTGTTTATTTTTCACCTTGTTTCAAGGACAGCAATGTGTATTCATAAGAGACATACTTTATTTGTCCATGTCTTGCATTGCTTTTAAGAAGCCCAGAACCCTTCTTTAAAACATATAATGTGGCCTTTTCATGAAGTCAACTCCCTGAAAATTGATATATGGTGGAGCATCGAATTCTGCCAAATAGCTGGCTAAGGGTTGATGTTGGAAGGTCTCCACAAGGTTTCGTCTCTTTAGTCACTTGGGTTAATCTCCTTGGATGTACTTGTGTGAATAAAACTATGTTAAGGGAAATAGAACAACTCAAATATTTGCACATGCAACTTATTGGTCCCACTTTTTTATTCTTTTGCAGAGAATGGGACAGAGAGCTGGCGTCAAAGAAAAATCCCAAACTCATTAATGCCCTTCGGCGATGCTTTTTCTGGAGATTTATGTTCTATGGAATCATATTATATTTAGGGGTAAGGATCTTATTTGTCAATTCATTATGGATAAAATAATTATGTTCATTTTTACGATTACAGAAGGACTAGGGTAAGCTGGTGTGCAGATAAAAGGACTAATCAACTCCAAATACAAAGAAACCACTAAAACTCTAGTAAAAATGCTTTGGAACTAAGATGTCCTGGAACACAAGTGGCAATTTACAATTTAAAATGGGTTCAGTAAAATAAATTTCTTTTAAAAAATTTATTTTCTGTTATGATCCCAAATCACATTATCTTACTAGTACATGAAGTTGCTGGTGCCTTTACTTTCCTGTATTCAACCTGAGAACATCAGGAGACAATGTCAGTAGAGAATTAGATCAAATTCATCCAATTACATATATAGGTTTGTAATCTTTTGAAATCATATCCACAAGCTAAATTGTTTCAAGAAAAAAATAGCAAAATTTTAAAATTTGGGAGCGAAGTACTCTTGCAGTATGTTTTCCCAGTCTCCTACATCTTGGTCAGTGTGAGGAGAGCACTATGCCTGAAAACCCCAGGCTTTGTGGTGTTTAAGTGCAGTCTGAGATAGTCCCAGCTGCTGTCAAATGTGACTCTGATTTATTATTTTTTTACGTCACCAGAGCATCAGTTTGAATCCTTGGTTGTAACCTATAAAAGGTGATGGCAAGTTGAAAACTTATTTAGTCTTCAAGTAAGGGCTGTGCACAGTATTTGCTTTGGGATGTTAAGTACCATCTGGATGCACTAGTGTTGTGTTCATATTGGTCTTCATGCCTTTGAGAGTTAGCAGTGCCGTGGTGTCTCCCAAAGAGATGCTATACAAGTTGCATTGTTTTAAGAATTTGTAGTTCATACACACCAAGAAAAATACATTAAAAAACTTATCTTGAGCCAACCCTGATGGCCTAATGGTTAAAGTTTGGCGCTATCACCCCTTCGGTGGCCTGGGATTGGTTCCCAGTTGCAGAACCACACCATTCGTCTGTCAGTTGCCCTGCTGTAGCAGCAGCTCACAAAGAACTAGAAGGACTTACAACTATGATATACAACCATGCACTGAGGCTTTGGGAAGGTAAAAAAAAAGAGGAAGATTGGCAACAGATGTTAGCTCAGGGTGAGTCTTTCCTTAAAAAAAAAGTTATCTCTACAAAACTGACCATGTTTAGGTCCAAAATGTTCTTGATAACCTCCTGGAGAAACTCTTCTGGCTTTTGAAATCTATCTATCTATCTATCTATCTATCTATCTATCTATCTATCTATCTATCTATCTATCTATCATCTTTCTATCTTTCTATTCCTATTGAAATTTGCAACAGTTTGGGGGTGAAAATATTTTGTTCAGGAATATGAATAAGGTAGCTGAAGAATTAATTATCTTTCAAGATGTCTTTGAGGTGATTTTTCTCAATGGGAGCACTCAGAGCTTTGGGAAACAATTTTATCCATAGCCTTTGGCTCTATTTGACTTAGTTTTTAAAAATATGTTTTGCCAGTTGCTTTAATGACTACATTCTATACATTTGAATCAGTGCATAGAAGTACAATTCACTCTGTTCATATAAGAGTGTAACATTATCAAGAAGTTATTGTTGGATTGAAGTGAATGATTCTTCAAACAATCCTTATATCATGATGAAGATTGTGGTGAAACTCAAAATTTTCACTAGTCCTGATCTCCATCACACACGTCCATTGATTAACATGAGCACTACTGAGTAGAAGCTGGAAGAGAAGCCTAATGATCAAGCCCCTTTTATGCTCTGCCTGGCTTGTGAAATCTTTTGTCCACAAGTATAGAAGTTTCATGTGTATAAAAGTGCTCATGTAAACATGAAAGTTAGGTGATACATGAACATATTTATCAAATTTATCTTTTGATCTATGTGCACAGACCAAAAAATAAACATGATATAGTTTAATATTTATTGAGTTTATACTTATTGTACCTAATCTGTTCCAGGTTCAGCATTAAGCCATTTATGCAGATTATTTTATTTAATTCTCCTAGTAACTCCATGGGGCAGTTGTTATTATCTCTAATATACAGAAAAGGAAATTGAGATGCAAGGAAATTAAAGAATTTTCCCAAAGTCACACATCTCGTAAATTTGAGTGATAGCCAGGTCTCTTTAGCCCCAAAGCCTATGGCCCTTCATTATATTAAATTATAATTGTTATATAATTATATGTATAATGATTGTATTTAGATACCCAACGGAATGGTGACTCTAGTAACCAGTCTTGGGTCTGTTGAGTTTCTTTGCATCTTTTCAGGAGACACACATTAACAGAAGATTGAGGATTTTTCCAGGGTCACCTCAGGGAAATCTAAAGAAAGTTCACAGCAGGAAGCAGGATAAGGGAATCAACTAGAATCTTCTCACTTACTTGTACTCCGGAAGGAGCTGTGTGAAATCTACCCAAGAGCCAGTAGTGCTAAGTGTCAAACGTAAAACAAAATTAATGGGTAGAAGAATGGAGTGGGTGTGGGAAAGGACTAAGTTATCTTTAAACTTCTCAAGCTTAAAAATATCCCAACAAAAGAAATCTTAAAGCCTTTCATGGTGTATTAATTACCCATGTGTGGGAGTGAGGGGAGAGGTACTCTTGAGCTAACCTGAGCCCTGGGCTATAGGTCTGGAACCGGCAGCGTGTTTGAAGGGCAAAGTTTATTTCCACCAGCTCAACTTCTACGAATAACCAACAGAATATTGGTGAGGAAACAAATGGATGGGAAAAGCATCTGAAATGTATATTGTGAGAAAGTTCCATTTACATTGGCAATGACACAGTGTGGTGAGGCAGTAGGTTTCCCACCCTTGTCACAGAGGAAAGGCCTCACCTGTAAATTTTAAAGAATTTAGATAACCATTGTGGTCATTAAGATGAGTGCAGCTTTTCAGGGCATCTGATCTCTTGACTTGATTTTTGTCGCTTATAGAAGAAAAGAAGTGGAGAAAATTTAGTCATTATAATTAAGACCTCTATCTTTTTAAACAACTATACTAATGCCTTAGTATTTTTGATATTCTTTCTGGGCATTCCTTCTTTCCTCTGTGTGTGTCATCTTGGTAATTTTTAAAGTCCATTAAATGATTAAGGATTCTTGAAGTTGCTATAACACTACTCTCGGTAAAAGGTGGACATACTTAGTCTTTCTAAATGAGGATAATTGTGGTATAAAGAATATTTGGTTGGTTTCAGGACTGATAGAAAAAATACTATAAAATTTTCTTTTGCCAGTGAAAGGTTAAGAAAAAAGGAAATGCCACCCTGAAGGAGCTTGTCTCTGCAATACTGATGTAATTTTAAATCATATTAGCTATGGCCTCTATTAACTATGTACTTGTTTTTTCTCCATCTGACTTAGCAGCCAGATACAATATTGTCTTTAACATTTAAGACTCCCAGCATAGAAAAGAAACTGGCTGTTGAAAAACTGACTGTGCGAGTCAATTAAGGATAGTCAGAGGGAAGCCAAGTGGAGGAGCTCTGTAAGCGGATTACTGAGAGAATATGGTTATCACAAAACATTTATTATGATAAGAAGTTCATAAGTGTTCACTCAAAAATATTCTTGATTCCTAAGCAGCTCTGGACATATTTCCATCATCAAATTGGGGTACGTTTCAGAGCATCTTGGGTCAAATTGCTTTTATTATTAAACCCCAAGAAGTTTAAGTGCAAAAGAAGTCCTGGTACTCATGTTGCTAGAGTTCTCAAGTCCCACAGTCTACGTTGCAAAGGAAGATCTTTGTCCCTTATGTTTTGATGAAGACATTGGGTAGGCATTTGGTGAATTCAAGCGTACTGCTAAAGAAGGGAGAGTGCTTTCTTTTGGGAATTCTGCACACATAGACTCTGGTTTAGGCACTTTGACTTATTTATGTCCCTTTCACCTAAGGACAAGCTACTTCTAGCAAATCTTCTTCTAGATGTCTGTTGTGTAGGATTCCTTTCTTAGCTTCCTCTCCTGTCCCCCGATATCCTGAATATTTCTACCCCCTACTAGAACCCCCATCTTTAACACACATGCTGTACTTCCTTATGTTGCCTACAGCATTCTGCCTCTTCCCCCAGTTCCTGTGACAAGAAGATTTGGAAATTCATGGGGTTTGGATTTCTTTGAAAGATAAGGAATTTTTACTTCAATCTTTAGAGTAACCAGTAGCCCCACTCCAGATAATGTGAGTTAATTGGTCTGGGTTGGGCCCTGGGATAATAAATAGTGTTCTTGAAAAGTTCCCCGGGTGCTGTGATTCAGGTAGACAAGCACCAACATTATCACTGAATACATCTGACTTTTGCTGGAATCTGAAATGAGAGGATCGGGGGATGGTACGCAGAGAGAGAACTCTTTAGTTTGATTTTTTTCTTAATGATAAAACTGAGAAATTTTAAATGATAAAAATGAATATTAACTCTTTTATGACAGAACGGCAATATTTCTCAAACTTTTATATGTATACCAACCTTCCCCTCCTCCCTATTGACTAGATAAAATGCAGAATCTGATTCAGAAGGTTTCCAGTGGGACCCTGAGATTCTGCATTTCTAAAAGCTCACAGGTGAAGATGCAGTTTGCCTTATAACACCGTGTTTTGAGTAACAAGGCCTTACAGGGTCATGGAAGAAGAGAAAGCTTAGTTAGAAGGAGTAGTTGTGAAAAAATAAGTAGGCAGACTTCATGGCCAAGGGGCCCCTGAGTAAGTAACAGCAATCCCATTGAGACTCAAAAGTGGCTAAGGGTTTATCAGAAAGTCCCAACGTTAACTATTAACTTTCTGTGTCTTCCTCCAGCACTCCCTCTCAAGACTCCACTGGAGAGTAGTATATGACAGGGTGCATGGAGAGGGCAAAGGTTCGCTGAGACTCTGTCTTCCAAGACTGCAGCAGTGGGGGGTGTTACATCTCTTCCTGTAGAAACATTGCTATACAGGTTGGTTAGGTTTTTACGGTACTATTTGAACAGAAAGGTGCTCCAAGAGCATTTAGCGTTATATGTGCTTTTGAAGGCTAACCTAGGAATCCAACACCACATTCAGAAGAACGTTGTGTCCAAGGCAAAATGCATCTGCTGTTCTTACATGTGAAATTTTAGAACAATATCAATTTGGAAATTAGGAATTGTGTGTGATCATATACCGACAACTTAAAGTGGATATGAGGAGGCCCAGTTCTTTCATTCCTGGTAGGAACATGGTGCATCTTTAGTTCTTATAGCTAACCAGTATCCAACAGTGACTAATGAATGTGAGTGGTGAAATAAAGTAAAACATATATGATGCACTCAAGTTCGTATTTTTTCCAAAGGTGGAACATTTTTTTCTTAACTCTCCTGTGGTATGATCATGCCCTGATGCCACAGTCTGTTTTATGATCTTTGGGCAAATCAAACAACTTGTCTGGACCTCGGTTTCCTTAAGTATACAATGAAAGGGGCTACAGTGAAGTGTACAGTCTCTATGATCCCTTCTACCTTCTAAATTATGTGTCTATGATATGGACCCTAGAGAAATGGTATTTATGTTAAATTACAGTGATATTAACTTATAACTTGATATGCTAGGTTGATGTTGAACTAATCACAATGCTTGAATTCACGATCAACTGAGAGAGAACCAGGTCATGTTATAACATTTTATTTCGATTTAGGGTTATGAATGAGGGGGGCTTTGGAGTCCAACTGTCTGGGAAAAAATTTCCAGTTTACTGTTTACTAGCTGTGTGACACTGGGCAAGTTATTCAAACTCTCTTTGTCTCAGTTTCTTTAATTGTAAAGTGGAGATAATAATAGCACATTTCATAGCGTTATTGTGAGAATTAAATGAGTTAAGCACATAAAATAGGTCCTGGTACATAGCAAGTGCTTCAGAAATGTTAGCTATTACTATATCTTTAAATAGAATCTCTACCTACTTGCACTAATACTCTATATTATTTGCATTTGTATATTTCTCTATATATGCTATATACAAGTCTTAAAATACCAATTTGATTTTTTATAGAACACAGGAAAATATTTTGCTGATTTTTAAATATGATATCTAGATTCTAAGCATTACTTCAGAAATTAAAATTAATATTTTAACTCATCTTCCATTATTGCATTTTCTGGATTAAATCTACTATTGCTGCTATATCAGCAAATCCAGGAACTTTTTCTTGTAAAACATGAAGTACATAGCTTAGATTTCTAGCGAAGGCATTGTTGGTAATAGTTAATGAATCAATAAACACTAAAAGGAAAATACCAAAAGCAAAACATTTTGAATTAGACATGAAATCTAAAAACATAATTCAAAAGTAGACAGATATTATAATAACATTTTTGAGATTCTATTCTTGGTGTGCTGTATATACATTTTTGTGAAAACTACAAACAGTTTTGGCAATGAATAGGGTTTATTTTCTATGCTGACTATGGGAAATTCTTCCTCTGGCAATTAGTATAAAGCGAAAAATTACCATCAGACTCTAGTGTATCAAGATAGACAGAAATTTGACACTCCTGTTTACTCTGTCAAAAACAGAATCTTAAGCCGTTGCTTTGGTATATAACTCAATACTCTTTGCATCTTATGATAAATTCTGTGTGTGTTTTTACTTTCTTCCATTTTTTTGTATGTGTGTTTTTATCATTTATTAATTCTCATGTTATATGCAATTTTATATTCAAAATTTTATTCTTTTAAGTATTTTTTATAATTATTATTTAAAAATATTTATTTAAGGGCTGGCCCCGTAACTTAGCGGTTAGGTGCGTGCGCTCCGCTACTGGCGGCCCGGGTTCGGATCCCGGGCGCTCACCGACGCACCGCTTCTCCGGCCACGCTGAGGCCACGTCCCACATACAGCATCTAGAAGGATGTGCAACTATGATATACCACTATCTACTACTTTGGGGAAAAAAAGGAGGAGGAATGGCAATACATGTTAGCTCAGAGCCAGTCTTCTTCGGCAAAAAGAGGAGGATTGGCATGGATGTTAGCTCAGGGCTGATATTCCTGACAAAAAAAAAAAAAAAATTTAAGACAATATGTGGACAGTGTGGTGCTAAACACTGATGATGCTTATATAAAGAGACAAAGGTGGGTGGAGAAGGAGACTTATAAACTTACAATTTAAAAAATAAAGAAAATAATCAGATCATTACTGAAAAATTTGATGTTTATCCCTCCAGTTTTTTTCCCATGGGAATATATACTTAATGAACAGGTTGGGTCATTACTTTACATAATGTATTATAAATCTCTGCTTCTCCTCTTAAAGTATTGTGAATGGCTTTTCATTTCATTAGCTGTTTTTCTGCCTAATCATTTTCATGTTTAATGAATCATGTGGCTGTACCATTATTTTATCAGTTCCTCGTCATTGAATATTTAGATTGCCTCCAATTTTTCACTGTTGTAAACAGTTCTTCAATGCCTATCCCTTTAAAAGCTAAATTTTAGCAGATTTTCAAATTGCCTTCCAGAAAAGATGTACTAATTTACTTTCTTGATACTAAAGTATGAAAATTCAGTCCTCAATAACAATGGGTATTATCATTTAAGAAATGTTTCCAAATTGCTAAGTGAAAAAGAGTATATTATCATTTTTACTTGTATATCATCATTGCTTTTGGTTCCTAGTGAGTTTAAATCGTTTTTATTTGTGAATTCTACATTTGTATTTCTTTTTTTGGGTGTGAATTGCCTTTTCATGTTGTCTATTTTTATTTTGGTGTATTTGACTTTTTCTTATTGGTATATGAGAGACCGTTTTCCCCAGCCTGTCATTTGTTTCTAGTGAGTTTTTGTTTATTTTTTATTTATTTAATATTCAGAAGTTTTAATTTTTAAAAATTTCCTGCCAAATCTATGCACCTTTTTCTTTGTTTTCTGCTTTTGACATCATTTTTAAAAACCCTCCCTATCCAAATATTGTATAAGCACATATCTATGTTTTTATTCCATCTTTTACATGTAAGTATCTAATCCACTTGGAATATATTTTGTTGTATGTATGAGATAGAGATCTAATTTAAAAAATGAGTATCCAGTTTCTCCATCATTTATTGCATAATCTATACTGTCTCCACTGACTTAAAATGCCATATTTTATTATATATTGTTATGACATGTACTTGGACCTTTTCCTGGCCTTTGCAGATAAATCAGTCTATTTCTTTGTCATACCACATATTATTATAGCTGTATAATATGATTTAACATCCAGTAATGTAAACCCTCTGACATATTATTCTTATTCTTCAAATGTTTTTGATTAGTCTCTCGTTTTTTTCCAGATGAAATTTAGAATCATTTTACCATTGATTCAACAAATATTTGCTGAGTGGATATTCTGGGTTAGGTATCGTGTGTGGTGTTGGGATTGTCGCAAAAACTAACACAGGAAGTCCTTGCTCTAATGGCCCTAGAAGTTCACTTCCAAAAAATCCATGTGGAATTCTTATGAAAATTTCATTGATCTTGTAAAATAACTTGGAGGAGAATGTAATCTTTACAATATTCAGTTTTTCTTTTTAGAAAGTTAAGTCTCTCCATTTATTTAAGACTTTAAAAATGTTTTAGCAAAGTAAGTAAAGAAAATGTTTTGTAAAATATATTTTAATATATATATGTTAATTATTGGTATTTACAATATATCTTTTGTTGTATTGTTACTATAAATGGGATACTTATATAATTGGTTATTATGCTTGGTGTATGGGAATCTGTTTTCTTAGTATAATTATTTTTTAAACCTCTACCTCTTAAACTCTTGTCTCACTTAAATTTATTATATAGACAGTCATATTCTATGCTGATACTGATATTTTCGCTTCTCCTTGCCGATATTCATAGTTGTTTTTCTTGTTGCGTTGTATTAGCTAAAAGTTCCAGAAAAATGTTAAATTGTACTAATAGCCTGTATTCCTATTGTTTGTGTTTTTCTGACTCGAAAGGTAATGTTTCTAGAGTTTTATTAATTATGGTGCTGATTGTTGTTTTGGGGGAGAATTTTTTTTCTCAGGTTAATGAAATATCTTTGTATTTGAGTTTATTTAGAACATTTATCAGAAGCAGATATTAAAGTTTTATCATATTCCTTCACAGTTGTTATTGAGATAATCATAGGTTCTTCTGCCGTCTATTGGTATTCTGTTATTAATTTTTCAATATTGAGAAATCTTAAATTGTCAATACTTCTCAAATAATCTCCTATTATTCCTGAGATAAAGACATATAAAATATATTAAAATGACTTGAGATGATGATGATGATGATGTTAATTTTATGGACTACATACAATAGGAAAAAAATATAACCTTAGAAGTTCTTCAACTAATCATCTACTTGTATTAGAAGCAATTATGCTTTGGGTTTGGAATTGTAATTTTTAAAGTAAAGTTATCTTGGGATAATTCACTTAATGTAATTGCAAGCCTGAACCAAGTTTTCTATTTTCATCTGAACTTTCTTTCATAGTCTGAATATCCAGTAGACTTCCCTGTCTCTAGAAACATCTGGCCCTGTCCTAGGTAGAACAGAATGGCTAAAGGATTTAGACTTATCCACAGTGACTTTGAGCTCTGGTCTGGAGGATCTGCTGAGAGACCAGATATATCTCCCAGGAGGTATTTTCAGGCTTCCTAATTTTTCTCTGGGGGCCTGATCTAAATTGAGACTCAAGATTATTCCCACCAAGAATGCAGTCACTTGCGCTGTTCTCTAACCTGACACCCTCTGCCAAGATAGTCTTTTGAACTCACACTGTTCAGACCTGCATCCCTCTGAATAGAAAATACCCATAGCAGTGGCAGGAATGGGCCAGGAAAATTGCCCAAGGAGTCCTCAGCCTCTGCCATGGTACTCCCCAGACTCAGATCATATAATCAGAGATATTAGCACTGGAGGCGACCTTCAAGATCAGCTTGCTCCACTACTTAGTTTATCAGTGAGGAAACTGTCCAGAGAAGGGAAGTAACTAAGATGGCACAGAGAATGTAGGTAACATGCTGGGATATGAACTTGGGTTTCATGACTTTGAATTCAGTCTTCATTTCACTGTCATGCTGGCTTAAAAATTAGTATCAGGCTTCTTCTATTGTCTAAGTGAACCAATAAGTGAATTCCATCTTGATTTGTGTCTGATAAAAAGTAATAAAATATTTTATCAAATTCTCAAATAAATTTACATTCCTCTTCATTGCATTCAAGCCTCAGTCTGCTTGCACTATTTTATGTGGTGGCAAATTGGGAAATTTCTTGTGTCTCCGAAAATAATCTGAGCAACAGGGTACACACAGCTTTCACATACCAAGAATAAAGGACTATGTTTCTCCCAGTCATTACAGGAATGATTTTTGTAAAGGACTCCACTTGATAGATTAAGCTAGGTATCAGTTACCATTGTTGTCCCTTCCAAATAAAAAAATCAGGTGATATCTGTAAATGGTTCCATTGTAAATATTAGAGAACATGCCGCTTAATACAGAGGAGGGAAAACTATAGAAGAAGGGGTTTGAAGTGCTGATTTTGTCTTTGAATGTTAACAGTTCCATGTTGTGGTGAGGTTTATGTTGGTTTGCTGTTGGCAGATGGTCCTATTATTGGAATTTTCTCTACCAAAAAGAAACTGCATTGTTTTCTATGAACATGTCCCCTCCCAGAGGAATACACTAGTGTCTTTGTGGAATAGCCGTTGTTGTTCAGAGGATGAGTATGTTCTCTTTTGGTTGAGGCAAGATGACAACTAAGTAGTTCAGTAATGACATTATGTAGAATAGATGTCTGAATCAGATTAACACATATTTTATTTATTTTGTTATAAATTGCAGCTGAATAGGAATTCAGCAAATGGTTCAATTGTGATAGAGATGACAGGTTATGAAAAAATATAATGGAAATACAATGGCAGGGAGTTCAGTTCAAATTATGCAATAGGAAAAAAAACTTACATAAGCCTATACATTTCTTACTCTAAATATTCTGTGTACAACTCAATTGCTAAAATATTTCCCCTTTTTCCTCAGAATGCTGTTTTCAGCATTTGGTAGATAGGAGTTACTCCTTAAAAGTATGTAATGTGGTGTTTATCTGTGGTTCTATATTCTTGGATATGTTATCTATTAGGAGAATATACATGGGTTCCGGAAAAGGGAGAAAGGTGTTTATTTACTAATCATGATACAAGCAATTGAATTCATGAGCAGCAGTCATAGTTCCTACTCTTCCAGTTCTTGTCTTACAATGAACAAGAAATGCTGTTTTATCTGGTATGCATGGTAAACATCACAGCCCCTTGTCCTCTGCTTCGTGGCCACACACAGAATTCTTCCAACAAGGGTGGCATATACAAATCCAACACCCTTGACTGCAACTCGAGAGAGCATTTTAGCCAAGTGCAAACCCACTATTAATGGAAAAGTAAATCAAAGTAGATGTGGTATTGGCATTTGTATATGAAGAACAACATAATGTAGAAAAATTCTAAGATAAAATATTGATCTAAAAATAATTTTGAACATGAAATATTGCCACTGCAAGCACACTATGAAAATTTATATTTGTAATGCAGATATATTTATACATATAATTTCAAGTCCAAGATTTATCTTAACTGCACATTTTCCTAGTTTAAGGAGTTATTTTGAAGTAAAATTATCTACTCTAGAAAAAGTCTGACATGGATCCATGGAACTTAATAAAAACAGCCAGGGCAGCACTTGCACAGACTGTAATAGTCTAAGAATGGAAACAACCCAACTGTCCCAACATAGGACAATGGGGCAAATAACCTGATTTAGTCACAGGATGTCATGTTGAACGGCACTTAGAATAAATGAGGTAGATATACAAGTATCAATGGAGAAAAATGTCAAAAACAGAATGTTAAGTAAAAAAAAGTTGCAAAAAGCACAGTATGATGCCATTTATGTAAAGTTTAAAACCTCAAAAATGATTATATATATATATTCTAAAGATGGATACCTGTGTAATAAAAGTACAAAGCATATATCAAATGATACACACCAACAAGCTGTAATGTCTGCACTTATTTGTTTTTTAAAAAACAAGTGCTCTTCAGCAGATGTGGCAAACTATTAACATGTTATATCTGGGTAGGAGGCTAGGAGTTTTCAGCACCTGTCTGCTATAATTCAAACATATTTAAAATATGGCTGAGATGAGAGAACTCTAATATTCCATATTTGTGATTAGTTTGGAAACTTTTGTAAGGTTTGAATCTTTTCTTACATTCAGAGCTTTGGTCTACGCAGTTAATTTAAGATAAAGTACTGAGTATAAAGTATAGAATGAGCAGCTACACAAATCCAATGGTCAATCAATGATCGCTTTATACAGGTTAGGATTCCTTGTGGGGATGAAGTTGGTATAGAAAAACATTTTCATCTATTGAGAATGAGAGGGCCGGTGGTATTGGGCACTCAGGTTTAGAAAAGACATTGTAGAAAATGGAGAAAAAACAAATTAAGGGCTAAGGGACAGTATACTGAACAATACTGGGGAGGTAGTCTGGCTTGAAAATATACATTTGAAATGGAATCAATTATCATAACATCATTTCCCTATAAGGGTTGGTCTCAGATCCCCATTTCACCAGGCCATCATAAAATAAAATGGGGGATTATGTGTCTTTCCCTTTTGAAGGCAATTTAGCCAGAGGGGTTAGAGTTAGACCTCCTAGGTTCAAATCCTTGGGTTCAAATCTATTCCTATATATAATCGTCCCTTAGTATCCATGAGAGGTTGGTTCCAGAACCCTCCCATACCAAAATCTGCGGATGCTCAAGTCCCTTATATAAAATGGCATAGTATTTGCATATAACCTATGCACATCCTCCTGTGTACTTTAAATCATATCTAGGTTATGTATAATATCTAATACAATGTAAATGCTATGTAAATAGTTGTTATACTGTATTGTTTAGGGAATAATGGCAAGAAAAAAAATTCTGTACTTGTTCAGTACAGAAGCACCTATCGTAGGCCTTTCGATCTGCAGTTGGTTGAATCCGTGGATGCAGAACCCGTGGATAAGGGAAGCCGATTGTATTCAGGAGAAGTGGTAATGCATTTGATGGACAATTTGATTTAGTCGTTGATTGAGGATCTGATGAAGTAGATTTGGAAAACACAACTTTGGTCCTCCCTTATTAACTCATAGGTCTTTGAAGAGTTGATGAATCATTGGAAATTGACCTGAGGTTGAAGTCTGCTGGCACACTCCTTCCCTGAAGTCCATACCTATGCCAGACTGAAGGACATGGCATCAGAAATGGCTGGCTTTAAATAACACCAGTGCCTGCATGCTCCTCTCTCCTGTTGCCAGCTCCCCTTTGTGTGGTTCCCTTGAGAAACTATGTGCATTCTGGAAATAATGCCATTGCTCAATATGCTTTTAAAAAGTTCTATTTTGAAATCACATCAGGTCACTTGGGCTCTTTGGCCTCAGTTTCTTCATCTGGAAAGTGAAAATATTAATGCCTACTCTGACTCGTAAAGTTGTCATGAAAATCAAATGAATAATATTTTATAAACTGTTAAGTGCTGTGTAGATGTTGCTAATCAACACACCACTTCAGAAACTACACCTGTACTTTAGGGCCACTATTCACTTTTTAGTAAAAAATACCTTATACATGTAAACTTGTCTCCAAATGACTTTTGCTATAACCAAAAATCAAATCTTAATTCAAAGAATAAAGATATTAAAAATAACATCAAGAATTTCATGTATGGTGTGGCCCTCTGTGTAAGCCCATGTTAAGTCCTCTAAGAATGAAACTTCTTGCTTTGAAATTGTGAGCGCATTTTAGGAAAGGGAAATAAAATTTCATCTCTCTGTTTTTCCTCTTCTGCAGGAAGTCACCAAAGCAGTCCAGCCTCTCTTACTGGGAAGAATCATAGCTTCCTATGATCCAGATAACAAGGCGGAACGCTCCATTGCGATTTACCTAGGCATAGGCTTATGTCTTCTCTTTATCGTGAGGACGCTGCTTCTGCATCCAGCCATTTTTGGCCTTCATCACATTGGAATGCAGATGAGAATAGCTATGTTTAGTTTGATTTATAAGAAGGTAATACTTGCACAGTCTCCATACTACATGCGGTGGCATCATGTTTTAAATGCCATGCTGGTACAAGTAAAGGATAAATGCTGAAATCAGTTTCGTATGCCTGTGAAATACATGGCAGCAGTAATTAATGTTTCTAATTTTCCTTGGTAATTCAATTTACTACAACTAATAATTATTAAGCACCTTCTATAAGTTGCCTATATTATAGATTTCATTTTTGTTTTTTTCACTAGTCATGTCATCATTTTTTGGACTCTGTGGTTCCCCATTAAATGTTTCTTACTGTCTGCATAGAAGTAATTGACAAAATATCATTTTATGGTAAAATGCCATGTATCTTTATGTTGAATAACAAGAGCAGAGTATACAATTGTTAATGATAATCCAAGCAATGAAAGTTTCCATTTTAACTAGTTGTGACACAGTGATGGAATCCACTGCCTTATTTTGAGTTAGATTTTTGTCATCCCATGAATCCTGCAAATTTAAAATTTTTGGAACAGCACATGCGTGGCAACCAGAAGAACCTTCTCTGCTTTTCTGTGTGCATTGTCCAGATGTTGCTGAAGCATGATTTAGGTGAATTCAGATGAAAATTTGCCTACCTTACAAATACAATTTAAGGTCATTTCAATGACAAGTGCTGTCACCAACCTGATGCAAGACCATATGTGACTGCTTGGATCTACCAAGTCATTATAGAAAGGTGTTTGAGTTGAATCATTTGGATATTGCTTTATCCTTCCCTTTTTTGTTCCCCCAATGTTAAAACTTTATATACTTGGCTTATAAGGGACATGGATCTGAAATTCCGTCTAGCAAATAACCCATAACACTTCCGTAATACACATGCAAGGTCAATTGTGTTGTAAAACCTTGATAGCCACACTTTATTGTTCAAAAAAACCTTTTATGGCTGGGTCTACAGTTTAATCAAATCATCTCAGCTGCAATCTCATCAGTTCACAAGTACCAGGAAAGCATGGATGATAAATCCATAACAATTTTATTTTGCTCCAGAAATCTCACATAAGTGAAGAAATTATTAGGTATTATTTGGAAGGTAGAATCTACACAGCATGCATATCAAAGAAAGTTGAATCCAGTTGCAAAATATTTATAAAAAGTGCTTATTATCATAATGATACCTAATAGCAAAGGATGCATGACGAAATTCTGAGTGATGTAGGTATACTCTCTCATTTGGTCCTCCCCCAAACTCTATATGGTAGGAACTATTATCCCTACTTTATCGATAAAATATTTTTAGAAGCTAAGACCTAAAAAGTATAGAACATTGTGCAAAAGCTTCTTTAAAATTTCTGAAATGGGTAAAGTCACAATCCTTGAAGTGGAGAGTCTTCCAACTATTAGGGAAAATAAAATAAGTAATGAAATAACGTAGCAAGGCCAACTATGTTACACAGGAGGAAAGAGGCATGAAGGCCTCTGGGCCAAAGGAGGGGGGAGATCAAAGAAGGAGCAGGTTAGTTTGTAAATAAGTCAGTATATAACATTTACTACAAATACAGCAATACATGTGCTTTCAGACCTGGAAGGCATTAATGAAAAGGTAGAAGGGGTATCTGTCCTTTCTCAGCGGTGAATATCTGTGTTCTTACCCCGTTCACTTTACCCCTCCAGGCACACTTATTGGCCAGCGTTGGATTGGCATCATCACCAAATAATGCAATTGCATCTCTACATAGCTCTGGTTTGGTCCCGAAAGCAAGCTTAAAATAAACTGGTGACATATCTGACCAGTTTCATCCATGTGGCAGGCAACCACTAATTCTTTCTACAATATTCCAAATTTTGTAATAGAGCACCGTGTTGCTGTGTTCCAAAATCTGCAACAGTGATACATTCACATTATGTATATAATGTGATTAAATAATGAATCTAAGTGCAAACTAAATTGAGCTTTGCCTTTGAATTTCAAGAAGATAGAGATAACTAAAATGAACAAATATTCACTGAGTGCTTACTGTGCACACAGCTCTGTGTTAAGCTCTGTGGAGAACTCAAGTCACCTGAGATGGAGTCTGTTACTAAGTCATGTGTAATCCAACTAGATGGGATTTTCCCTCTCATATTGCTCTAATAATATTTTAGAATTAACTGCCTTGCTTCCTTCTTCATTTGTACTTATCTAAACGCTATTCATTATTCCACACTCATCTTAAATTCTACCTCCTCAATAAAATATTTCCAGATTTTTCTAACCAGATATGTGAACTTTCTCTTAATCACTCTATTATATTCTATTCCCTTTAACTAACTTATCATATCATATTCAGTTATAAATGTACTAGGTGGCCTTGAGGCAAGAATTATGTTTTAGTAAATCTTAATAATAATCCCTGGAGCCTTGAATACAGTGATTTGCATCTACGAAGTGCTTAGTACATATGTGAGGGATTCAGTTGAAACAAATATTATTTGGGTGCTCTCAAGTTGAAGCCATCTAATGGCAAATCAATTCATATTAAATTTTACAGGCAAAGTATGACTTATCTTTCATAATCATAATTTATCTACTTAACAATTCTATTTTGTGCATACGGATATATTTTTCTTTGTAAAATTTAAGGATTTTGTATTGTTAATATAATCTTTCACAAAATTATTAATGATTTAATTATTCATAATATACTTCTATTGACTTAAATAGTAATTTTATTCAATAGAGTTACTATCAGACTGCATAAAAAATTTAAGGCTAAGGTTTTAATTTCAAATTTCACTGCCTTTGTTTCCATCTTTTATAAAAACGAAGCAAAAGCAAAAAAACCCCACAAAACTTCCACACTATGTAAATGGATATTTAAGTACAATATCATTCACATTTTGTAAGAGAAAAAGTAGTTATTACTCTCTAGATTCTGGAAAATAAAATAACTAGAGGCATGCCAGTATAATATTTGTTGTGAAGAGAAATATTTATAAATCTGAGAAGATACCAAGCTAGATGAACATAAAATAATTTTCATTACCTTTACTTAATTACATGCATAGTAACCTAATTCCTCAGCTGTATTATAATGTTACTCATAAGTATATTTGTCTTCTGTTTGTTGACATCATCTAACTTCCCATTTTCCTTTTAGACTTTAAAGCTGTCAAGCCGTGTTCTAGATAAAATAAGTATTGGACAACTTGTTAGTCTCCTTTCCAACAACCTGAACAAATTTGATGAGGTATGTACCTACTGATTTAATCTTTTATGCATTATTGTTTTAAATCGTACAACCCTGAAGGTTTTCCTGGATCAGATAACAGTAATTAGTAGTTAAGTCATATGCATCCCTATCTTCCCTATTTCTGAAAATTGAGAAAGCTAAGTTGTGTACCAGAGTGCCATTCTGGGGTCTCATGGAACCACCCAACTCAAAGGTACCTCAGCTTGCTGTGTGTTTAATGAGTTTTTTCAAAATTCAATCCTTATCAGATCTTGTTTCCTTTTAATACTTTAAATCTGTTATTTATTTTGGCTGAACATGATACTCTGAGCAATTCTTGTTCAGTGCTGTCTTGTGTCATAAATAAATGCAAGGTCCTTGAGGACAGAGAATGTGTTTTATTTATCTTTGCATCTCCAGTATTTAACACAGTATTGAACTTTTAGCAGGTGCTAAATAAATTACTGTTGAATTGAGCATGCATTTATTCTGAGTATATTGTCAGATGATAGAGCTGTGCAGTTGTGTAGATTGAGCTTCTGGAGAGTGTTGTTCTCTCATGTGCTATACCATGGCTCTTGCTTTATCCAAATACAAGTATTTAAAATAAATTCTTGACATGATACTTAAGATATCCAATGTCAATTGCACTGAAAAAAACACACTTAAAAATGCAGTGACTTGAAATTTGTTCCTTGGGAAATCCTAACCTAGGTGTAGAATGTTTAAGCATGTTGCTCGTGCTCCAAGTAACGAATACCTAGATTTTAGTGTGTTCAGAACCATGGAGTGTTTGATTGTATAAGCTCACTTAGCTCTATTTCTTTTATCTGTGCTTGTTTTATTGTTTGCTTTTTGGGGTAGAGGATAAAATGTCACTAGTTTTCGCTGTGATTTTATTTTCCAGGGACTTGCACTGGCACATTTCGTGTGGATTGCTCCTTTACAAGTGACGCTCCTGATGGGGCTCCTCTGGGAGTTGTTACAGGCCTCTGCCTTCTGTGGACTTGCTTTCCTCATAATCCTCGCCCTTTATCAAGCTGGGTTAGGGAGAATGATGATGAAGTACAGGTAACAACATAGCTTGAAAAGGTTTTAAATTAGGTTTTCAAAAAGCCCACTCTAGTAAAACCAGGACTGCTCTATGCACTGAACCATGATCTACATACTGGGTGTCACTAAAAATGAATTATTTTAATGGTGTCAATAACACGTTCTGTATAAATGGGACATTTTTTTGCTTGTCAGTCTATAAAATTTCTTTATAAATATGTTACCATCCAGTTCACTTTTGTAGATCATTAGATTTAGGTACAATACATAAAACATTTATGTGAATGGGAGAGAATGCATAAATTGTGGATAGAATTTATAGGCTTTTCCTACTCACATTCATCACATGAGAGCCTTAGTTACTTTTTTTTTGTGAGGAATATCAGCCCTGAGCTAACATCCGATGCCAATCCTCCTCTTTTTGCTGAGGAAGATTGGCCCTGGGCTAACATCTATGCCCATCTTCCTCTACTTTATATGGGACGCCACCACAGCATGGCTTGATGAGCCATGTGTAGGTCCGTGCCCGGGATCTGAACCTGCGAACCCCAGGCCACTGAAGTGGAGTGTGCGAACTTCACCACTATGCCACCGGGCTGGCCCCCTTAGTTACTTTTTATTACCGAATGAATCAGTGATACCAGTCACTGCTTATAAAAAAGGACTTTTAGAGTTTGTTGGCTAGAGTGTGATAGAAAGTGTACATTTTGGAGTCAGATAGCTCTTGGCTTGAATCCCAGAGTGCTTGCTTACTAGTAATGTGACCTGAGTCATGCTCCTTCATTCCACGGGGTCTCTGGTTCTTTCATCTTTAACATGAAGGTGACCATCTCTCCTAGGCTGTCATAACAATTAGGGGTAATGTATGTAATGCGTCTAATATAGCGTCTGGCACGTTGGAGACATTTACTAGATGGTAGTTATTGTTTTTGTTACTATCTATTTGATAATAAAATAAATGTCCAACTGTTTAATAAAAGAAATATGGCTTTTCTTAAAAGCTTGAGCAGTTCTTAGTAGATAATTTCACTTGTTTTTACTAAGTATTTGATTGATGGATGGATTGATTTACAGAGATCAGAGAGCTGGAAAGATCAATGAAAGACTCGTGATCACCTCAGAAATGATTGAAAATATCCAGTCTGTTAAGGCATACTGCTGGGAGGAAGCAATGGAAAAAATGATTGAAAACCTAAGACAGTAAGTCATTCTGATAATTGCAATATTGTCAGCTGGTTAATGTTTAATATTTTAAAAATGGGTATGTCACAGTGGACTTCCAACTCATATTTGAAGTTTCTGACAATCAAACAATTGTATTAAGTTTCTGACAATCAGACAATTGTATGAAGTTATATCAATATTCGTGCGTTAGTGGCATAAAGTCATTTTCATGGGCTGTAGTTTTTACATGGTTGATCAAGTGTGTTATTTTGCACTACGAGGATATTTATACCTTATGAAAGAATTGGCTATGTGTGTTTATAGCTGCTCAATATAGTTATTTGACTAAAATAATGATCATGATGCTGGAGGCTGATCGAAACCTTGAATGGAACTGCTAGAGTAATAAGTAGACAGTTCTGAACCAAATAAATGATTCTCGATTATTGCATTTTCCTTAATTTATGTGTTATGGCCCATGAAAAATGGGGAAAAAAAAACACCTCTATTTGGTTAAAATATGTTTGTTTTTCCTAACTTAAGAATAATAATGCAGGGTAATATCTATAAATTGTGTTTCTATAAACCCTTCACTTCAAGTAATAAAGCCACCACCTGAGATAGAATCAGTACTTGGGACCTATCTCCAGTCTTATTTCACTGCAGATAACCTTTGTTTCACTGATTAGTGAAGATTATATCCAGAAAAACAGTACAGCACAGACTGAGATATGATTACTGAGATAATTTTGGGCAAAATATAAACTAGGGCATTTCTGTGGCCACGAGACCATTTTTCTTTAGTCACATTCCACATTCTACAAACAGCAATCAACAAAAGGTTCTAGGAGACTCAGTGGGGATAGATATTCTGTTAAAGGACAAATAATTTCAGGACGTATAGCACATGAGAGTTTCACAGGGAAAAATATACTGAAAAGAAAAGTACCCTTTGGGATGGTGTGAATATGGGTTATCAGGGATTCAGGCTGCTGAGTCCAGTAGACAATGGTAAGCAAGCTGCAGGTGTGTGATTGGAATAACAAAAGAAATGCTGAAATGTTAAGTCCTTTGCCATGTAAATAGAAAGAGTAAAAGAGTATTTATTGCCCAAACATTACTGGTCACCTGTTTTTATTATGCCTTTCAAGATAAATCCAGGAAAGGAATTATATTTTCTTTCCAGAAACATCCTTAAAGATTGTGGGGAATTGTTTAGTTGGTAGAAGTTGTTTTTCTCCTTAACAAGTGAGTTCTCCGTCACACTTGTCCCCTAGGTCACTCTTACACCTATAAGCATAGGCATAGCAAGAATGATGAGGAGGTTATCAGAGAATCCAGTTTTCTCAGGCCTCAAGATAAACTCCTGGTTAGGTCATTCTAGGTGCTGACTTTTCTTGACTTGGGTTTTTATTTTCCCTCTTCCTCAAAAGATGAAATCTATCCTTCCTACTGTGTATTTCTGTTTTACCAATTCTAGTAGCAAATGTTTGGTTGTAACTTGTATAATCCAGTTCCTTAATCTGACATGAAATTGTTACCTGAAAAGGCTGAAAATGCTGGCATAAGTATGGGAAAGCAAGAATTGCTTTTACTCAGAAGAGCAAATATAATGTTCTGGAAGAAACTGGCAGGATGTGCTTCAAAGGGGTGATTACCTCGGCCAGGGCCACTGCTGAACTGGGGAGAAGGCTGTGCAAAGCTCCCTGAAAATCTACTCCTTTATTGCTCTTTGGTAATAAAGTCACTTTCAGATTTTTTTTATAAGGAACTGATAAAATATTTTTATGAGTCATAAAGTGTTAGTGATTTTCTTATGACGAGTACTGCTTTCTGGGTGAGTCTTATAGACGTTCTTGAATCCATTATTCTTTTGTTGTAGTACCACTTCTTCCATTTTCCCCAACGGTTTCTAATACATTTCAACAGTAATTTTGACCAATTTGTTCACATTTTTGTAAACAGTGTTTTCTAGCATTTTATTAATATCCTAGCCAATAGTATTCTTTTTTCTGTTGAAGATTAAGAACACAAGGTAGAATCTAAGTGCCAGGCCCTCTGCTGTGCTGTCATTTATCTTGGCAACAACTCCAGAAGGGAGATGTTATGTTTCCCTTCTCCAGATGTGGATTCTATAGGATCAGAGGGAATAGCAGCTTGCTTCAGGTGGCAGAGCCAGGAGTCAAACTCCGGTGAGATTCCAAAATCTTAATCTGCCTTCAATGCCAAATAACTGAAATAGGTAAGCATTAGACCGCATTAGACTGAATCATGATCTAGGCTGGGCACATTGAATTTCATTTTCTTCATCAGAGTGCTCAGGATTACATTTTTTTTCAGACTTAAAAAATATATATTTCCTCTGAATTCTACCATTTGAGAATGAGAACTTTTCTGAGTTCTACAAGCATGTGGAACTAGCACCCCAACGCCAGGTACAGCTATTGCTCCCTCCCACCAGAGCCCTCTGTTTGTATCATTGCTCCTCTTCCCCTTATGAGAGCTGAATAGAAGGATCACAAGTGACTCTAATTTTTATGGTCCTGGAAGAGGGGGATGGAGGTTGAAGGCAGCATTGTCCTCTGTTCTCACCAGCCACTGCACGCCCCGTTTTCTGCCTGTTGGAGCATTTAAATCTCTTCTATATGTGTTTAAAAAATTGCTCACATTTGCAGTTTGGACTAGAAGATCAGAAGTATAAAATGATTGCAAATAATTATACTAAGATGAGAGAGACAGAGAGGATGCAGTTAGCTACTGTCTCATGATTTTTCAAGAACCACCTGTAACAGAATCACTTGGGTTCTTTTTTGTTTATTTTATTTTTATTTGTTGGCATTGCTACTGATGTAATTTTGGGGGTGGGGGGGGAGATTCGCGCTAAGCTAACATCTGTTGTCAATCTTCCTCTTTTTTATTTTTTTCTTCCTTTCCCCCCGCAAAGCCCCAGTACATAGTTGTGTATAGTTGTAAGTTCTTCTGGTTCTGTGTGAGCTGCCACCACAGCATGGCTACTGACAGATGAGTGGTGTGGTTCTGCACCTGGGAACCAAACATGGGCCGCCAAAGCAGAGTGCGTTGAACTTGAACTGCTAGGCCATCAGGGCTGGCTCAGGTTCTTTTTTAAAAACACAGATTCTAGAAGCCTGCTGCAGACTCACTCAATCAGTATCTCTGAGTGGTGGGCCTTGGACTCTGCATTTTAACAAGTCTCTCAGGTGATTTTTACCCATGCTAAGGTTTGAGAACCACTCCTCTGTGGCTTATATGTTATTTTCAGTGTTCTCCAAACACAAGCTAGAATTTCTAAAATGTTAAGAATCTCGTAGGGAATCACAGAATTGTCTTTTTCCTTTATAAATCTTGCAACATTGTCCTCATTTCCACACTTAATTACTTAAAACACCAACCAAACAACAAACAAAAAATTATCAAAGTCTCACTAATCTTACAAATTAAGGGTGAAGTGAATAAATATATAAAAATAATATAATAATAATAATGGTAATAATAATTGAGATTATTAATTATAATTTAAAAAGAATATTTACAAGTATTATGTACAAGATACTGGTACTTTAATTTTTCTCTCTCTTTCAGATAAGGTAACTGAGGCCCGGAGAGGTTAGATAACTTTCCCAAGATCACACCGCTCATATAGGGTGAAGCCAGGATCAGCACACAGGCAGAAAGCCTTGAGACCCTCTGTTCAGATTTTATATTTCAAGATGCCTGATATTTGAAAAGTAAATAAGTATCCAAAATCTTATTTATTTTTTTATAGAACTGAACTGAAACTGACCCGGAAGGCAGCCTATGTGAGATACTTCAATAGTTCAGCCTTCTTCTTTTCAGGATTCTTTGTGGTGTTTTTATCTGTGCTTCCCTATGCACTGATCAAGGGAATCATCCTGCGAAAAATATTCACAACCATCTCCTTCTGCATCGTCCTGCGCATGGCAGTCACTCGGCAATTCCCCTGGGCTGTACAGACATGGTATGACTCTCTTGGAGCAATAAACAAAATACAGGTAATGTACTATAACTGGGCATATTATATAATGATTTTAGAACATTTTAGAACTTTCCTAGTGGGCAGACTCTCTAGAGGTGAATTCATGCGTAGGATTTCCTCTCTTGATGTCTGTATATGGTCTAATGAGCCCTTGTAATGAAAGCCTAGTGAAATAAAATGAAGGCCTGTGAGATTCTCTCAATATTTTCAAAGAAATTGAAAATATTGTTTCTGTGTTTTGGAGAATATTATTTAAGTAATCAATCAGTAGGTCGGTTCTAATGAACTTGGTAAATGTGCAAAAAGATGGTGGCAGATTCACCAGGAAGTTATAAAACTTTCCAGCTAACACTAGGAACGTTCACCTTTACTTTTCCAAGCATTTCCCTGGACAGTATGATGGATGAGAATGGCATTTTATGCTACATCAGTTACCTTAAAATCCCAGCAATGCTGATGTAGCTGGTAGCTTTGAAGAGAAATTCTAAAGATCTCAGGTGATGAGACTCAATTTATACAAAGCTAATTGAATCACCACCATGAACTTGTGTGTGGTTATAATTTTTATAATAAACATGCAGATCAAAATGTACTTTAGAACACTGTTAAAAATTATTAAGAAATAATTTCTAGGGGCCGGCCCCGTGGCACAATGGTTAAGTTCGCACGTTCTGCTTTGGCAGCCGGGGTTTGCTGGTTTGGATCCTGGGCATGGACTTATTCACCATTCATCAAGCCACGCTGAGGCGGCGTCCCGCATAGAGCAACTAGAAGGATGTACAACTATGACATACAACTGTGTACTGGGGCTTTGAGGAGGGGAAAAAAAAAGGGAAAAAGGAGGAAGATTGGCAACAGATGTTAGCTCAGGGTGAATCTTCCTAAAAAAAAAAAGAATTTCTAATGTAATTCATAAAATCCAAATACAAGATACAGAACTATTAAAGCATAAGATAGATGTAATAATGCATTAATGCTATTCTGGTTCTACAATATGTTTTTGCCTTCTTTTATAAACAGGATTTCTTACAAAAACAAGAGTATAAGACATTGGAATACAACTTAACAACTACAGAAGTAATGATGGAGAATGTAACAGCCTTCTGGGAGGAGGTCAGAATTTTTGTAAAAAATTGTTTGCTCTAAATTCTTAAGCATTTTCTCCTTTGTTAATCTGGTTTTCATCCTAATGGGCAATAAAGTTAGAATGATGATAGAACTAGTAGAACTGGGAGAGGAACCACTCTACCTATTTTACAGATTAGGAAGGAGAGGCCCAGGAATATTAAATAAAGTTTCACATAACATTAGGAAGTAATACAACTCTTATAGGTTTTGGAGCCAGATAGAGCTCTCCGTGTAACCTAGATCAGGTTGTTTTGTGCAGTCTTTGGTTCTCGATCTGTACAATGGGAATATTAATATTTACCTTGCAAATTTGGTGTGACTGAGATAACTTATGTCAAGTGTTCAGCCGAGTACCATGCACATAATAGTTCCTCGATAAATACTGCCTTCTCTGATCTCAAGTTCCAGTCAACATAAAGATGTATGAGAGATATACCGATGTATTGTTTTCTATTTTTACTTATTTTCATTCATTATTAAAAATTCTCTCATATTTATCAGTCAGAAAAAATATTATCAATGATTTTCAGCCTCTTAAGAAGCAATCTTTGATTATTGAGAGCACCTGTTGAGTTCTTATTTCCTTATGACTTGTATCTGTTGAGTAAATGTAGGAGTTACGAAACCAATGTTCTCTTTCTACACATTTCACAATATCTTAAATTGGTTTTTATTTATGTAAGTAACTTGACTACCAGGGCTTCACTTTACTTCATTTTTAAAGATATGAGTAAGAGAATAATTCTTTATCTGCCTAACAAAATTGTTTGTGGAAAAGTGTGTGGATCAGACTGATTTTATTTTGTTTTTAGGAATTGCAAATGCCCTTCTAGGAATGAAGGAAAAATAAGAAGTTTGACTTTTTCACTACTACTTTCAGACAATTGTTTTCCTCCCCTGGTGCAAAAATCCTCTATTTCACTCTCCTTCCAGCTAATAAAATAGATAGCATGTTTGACCCCTTTGTATAGATTGTCTCATTTAATTCTCATAACCTTCCTATAACCTAAGTAATAATATTTCCATTTTACTGATAAGGAAATGGAGGCTTAGAAAGGTTAAGAGACCTGGCTCAGTTTACACAGTTGGCAAGGGCTGAAGCTGGATTTTGGACCCAAATGTCACAATCTACAACCCTTTCACTGCATATTGCCTCCTGTCTTGCTGTATCCTCATCCTCCAGCCTTTGACTGTCACCTGTCAAACTCGGACACTCCTTGATGGTGTTTGCTCGGAATAGTGGTGCTTGTTAAACATCTGCCATCATGTCTGAGACTTCAGCATCCATATGAACAGTCCTTCCAAGACTGTTCTTCGAAGTTATATTTTACAGCGACTTCTTCAGAAGCTTCCTCTCACGGTCATACCCTGAGCTTTGTGAGCACCTAGACTTACTCCACTTTGGAAATATCACACTCTGAAATCTCGTTCTCAGCCCGGAATTTCCTAACCCTTCAGCTCTCTCGTCTCTTAATTGCTATCTCCATCACCTTTATTGCCTTTCAATTTCATCAAGATTTCTAGTCTCTTGAATTCTCCCTTTTGGACCCCTTCTGGTTACCCTCCGCTTATTCCAAGACCAATCATTTCAGTTCTTCTCCTAGCAGTACTCGCAATTCCATTTCCCTTGTACTAAATCCCTTGCTGCAAAACATCCACTTTATCAGCTTTGGCTGAGGAGGTGCTATCTGGGAAAATCATACACTCTAGTCAATTGTAAGTTTTATAGCTAGTGTTTCAACCTCAATTGGGCCTGTAAATCCTCTTGGGAAATCTTTTCCTTTGTCTTTAGTTAATTTCCTTTACCATTTCCCTAAAAGCTATTCCAGATTTTTACCACTTTCCTGAAACCCCCAACCTCTCCCTGGATCTGCTTGCTACCATCAGCTCACCCCTAAATGGCCTGGCCTTCTACAATACATAGAGAAAATAGAAGCCAGCATCATGTATGAATGCTTTCAACTTCTCTCTTCACTCTTGGAATTATCTTTTCATCTTTCCTTCTTGTCAACGAGAAAGATGTATGCTTCTTCCTGCCCTTAATTAAACTGTTAATGTCTTACTTTGTTTTCTCAGAATAGGGGGCCAGCATTTTTTCTCTATCTAGAAGCTTCAACATCCCTTTCAACTGACTTCTTCTCACATTTAAATATTTTCAAGTTAAAAAATCTTCTTCCCTGACTTGTGCCCACCCATCCCCCCCCCCACCCATCCTTCAAGCCTCATCACTGTCCTTCCCTTTGCTGTCAAATGTGTTCTCACTTCACCTTTCATGGATGTCTCTCCAATGCAATCTGGATTCTGCCCTCACCAATACATTAAAACTCTTCTTCTTGAATTTATCACTTAACCTAGTTTTAGTGAACCACTCTTTTCATATTATTTTATCCTCAGATCATGACTTCTAAGTCTCCTCTGCCTGCCACTTCAATGGTGATGGGCCACTGGGTCCCCAGATAGGTCTCCCTCTAGCATTTCATGCTCTCTGTTTTTGACCTCACCCAGACTCAACTGACGTCACTGTGCTGATGACTCTCAAATGCAGATCTCTGGCCCCGCTTTCTTTCCTGAACTCCGTACGTGTATTCCAAATTTCCTGCATGCTCCTCAAGCACTTCATGTTCATCGCTTCCCAAGCTTCATCAACTTGCTCCTTCCAGTGCATTCTTCAGTGTATATCTTATTTGATGTCCAGCCAGTTACCTAAGAGGCAAGTCCTTGATGACTTATGTATGACTCCTCCCTCACTCCAAACATGTCAGTAGGTAAAATTTATATTTATGTAGTAGGGAGCTGAGACTTAGAGAGTTTGAGTAACTAGAACAGGCTTATGCAATTAGTTAAGGCAGAGTTAAAAGGTCAGCCTACGTTTCTCTGATTCCAAAGCCCTTTTCCACTCACGATACTGCCTCTTATTAACAAAAAAAGGGTGACTACTACTTTACTGTATACAAAGTTATTTCATATAGCTTACACCATTTAATACACCCAACAGCTCAGGAGACTGAAGCTCAGGATGTTATAATGACTTGTCAATTCATTGTCCAACTAGTTGAGAAGATGAGACAAAGACTGAAATAAAGACAAAGGATATCATAACCATTCCACTCACAACTACAGGGGACTCATAAACATGGAAAATGTTCACCCTTACTAGGTAGCAAGTAAATAAAAATAACATCAATAGTGAGATTCCATTTTCACCTATAAAACTGTAACGAAAGAGACAAAACAAAATAAATCCCAAACCAACAAGCAACAGGGTTGATAAGAGTTCCTGAAAACCAGGTCTCTCAGACATTAATGGAGGAAAATTTGAAACTACTTTTCAAAAGACTTGGAATTTTACATACCTTTTGCTCTGGAAATTCTATTTGTGGGAATTTATACTAAAAAAAAAAAAAGATTTACTCTAAGATTACAGAATTATTGATTAAATTAAAAAAGGGAAACCATAAATGTTGAAAATAGAGAACAGTTTGTAGTTCATCTATGCTCTTGGATACTATCTTGCAATTAAAAATTATATTAAAAAGATTGTTTAATGGTATGTGAAAATATTTATGATTGAATATATGTCAGAAAAAGCAGATCACAAAACTTATATATGATTTTTCCTTAATATTTCAAAAATCATGTACATGATTTTACATATTTATAAATATTTATATTTATATATGTAAAAGAGTGGAGAGATATCATTGAAATAGTAAACATAGTTTCTTTTCAGTGGTAGGACTACTGGTGATATCTGTTTTTTTCTTTCTGCTTTCCTATGTTTTCCAAATTTTCGAAGTGTTTTACTTCTGTAATCAGACATAAAGGCTTTTAGTAAAAACAACCTCCCGTTAGTCCAAGTACTTATTGGATAAAAGTCCAACTTTAAGCATGGCACACAAGTCCCTTAACAGCTTGCACTGCCCACCTTACCAAGGGCACCCTTTATCATCTTGCCATATACATCTGACCCAGCCACTTACTATTCCTGAGACATATTTTGTTATTTTAAGCCTAAATCATTGTGCATGCGGATCCATCTTTCTGATACACCTACCATTTCCCGGTCTTGTGAAATCCCACTTACATCTTTCATAGCCCAGCATGTATGTTGTTTATTTGGTCAAGATCCAGGATGAGTCGGTTGCTCTCTCTAATGTACTCCCACAGGACTTAGTGTAATTTTTAGTTATAGCACTAAGCACATTGCAATATTAATACCTATTTGTATGTTGTTCTCCTATGTAGGATTTTTGAAGTGGTCTTTAATATAGAAGACCACTTGCTCGATAAATATCTATTAGATAAATAAATGAATAAAGGAATAATAAATGCCTTTGTCTCATTTTTTAAGACTTTTCATTGCCTGCTTCTAAAAGTTTTGCTTTTAGATGTCTGATGACTGAGGAGGACATTAGCTATCCATGTCGTAAGAATTCAAAGCAGTGGTCTTCAAGCTTAATTGCTATGTATGCCTTAAAAGAATTTTGAAAAGCTATATACCTCTAACACATTTTTAAGTTGACATAAATTTTTCAACATAGGTTTAAGTGGTGGCAAAAGATGTAATTCCTGTTTACTGTGTATTGTCTGTGTATCTGAAATGGATTTTTGTCAAAACCTGGGAGCTGCAGTTTCAATGCTTTCAATTTTACGGAAAGTAAATGAATTTATGAAGTCAGTTCTCATTGTCAAGCCAATCAGCTAAATAAGACTTGCTTTATGTCAGAAAAGAATAACTTTACTTTAAAATACAGATAATCACTTGCATTAATTAATTTATTAAATTATTAAAAATTAAATAATTAAGCAAATAATTAGTTAATTAAAATGCCATACCCCTCAACTCATTGCTGAAATCTGACTCTGAGATAGATAAGACACATAGACCGCCTTCGGTGTGAAACCTGGGTGAAATAAGATGTTACCTCCGTCAGTATTTCTGGCTTTGCAATTGTGGGATCCTCTTCTAGGAGAAAACCATCACTTATGGTCCACTTGTTTGTGTCCTAGAACTTTTCACACTCTGTAAAGTGCAACGTAGTGAAACTTAGGACTGGTGAGAAGGCTGCTGCTTCTGTATAAAGTGAGGGGAGGACAATTGCGTGAGGGGACATGGGAAAGAAGAAATGACAAACAGCAGGCAAATTCTCAGGCAGATTAATTTTAGAGAGAAGTACATTTGGATGTTGAAGATATGAGACTAGATTCCCTTGAAACTTTGTGCAACGGCTTCCTCCTAAGCAGTCTTTAGGGCTGTTTACTTTGGTTTAAAGACCGCTACCCTAAAGCTTCCCATGGGAAAACAGAGAAGCAGGGAACTTTCAAAAGAGAATTTTTTTCTTCCCAGCTACTCTTGTATAAGTAGAATTCATTCCAATCATCTGGCACTCGCACCACATTTATATGTAATTATAACTACGTAAAGAAATTCTTCCAGCTTCTCAGAGGAAGATACTACCAGCATGATAGAGTAGAAGTCAGATCTGGGTTGTAATTCCACTCTGGCCTACTAGTTATGTGACTTTAGTCATTAACCTCCGTGAGTCACAGTCTACAGCTTTGAAAGAGAGGGATTATGAAATCTGTCTTGTATATTATTATTATGCTGAAGATTAAATAATGTTTATGTACCCAGCCTATAGGAGAAGGTGTATATATGTGTATATATAGACATATATACATATATAGATAGATATAGATATATGGCTTTATATATATATAAAATCTTTAATTTAGATTAAATTCATGGTGAGCAACAATCTGAGAAATTCAGATTATGTTTTCATTAAAAGCTATAATTTTCAAATGTTTTGGATCATGTGCTGTAGAAATCATGTGCTATATAATTATGTGCTACAAAGTATGGATCATGTGCCATGTGCTTTTCAAACTAATCATACATAAAACAAATATCTGTTGAAAACATCTGAAAAACTTACCTTTTTATTTTCTATGTTTTTTTTAACAGGGATTTGGGGAATTATTTCAGAAAGCAAAACAAAACCATGACAATAGAAAAATTTCCAATGGTGATAACAGCCTCTTCTTCAGTAACTTCTCACTTCTTGGCACTCCTGTCCTGAAAGACATCAATTTCAAGATAGAAAGAGGACAGTTGTTGGCGGTTGCTGGATCTACCGGAGCAGGCAAGGTAGTCTCTTTTATTCTTTGTCGTTAAGAGCTTAATTTGGCATGCATTTCTCCTTTCTTTTTCTAGTTTGTCTGTCGTGTAAGAAGATATTTTGGAGAAATTCTTACCTTGGTATTAGGAGAATGCTTGGATATAATATCCCTTATAATATAAATTATTCCACTGATAATACCCTCTGGCCATTTTTCTTTTCATATTATTTTCAGTGACTTTTTCTTCTACATCTTTGTATTTTGCGCAGCACTCGGCACAGTATCTTGCACATGGTGAGCATTCACTAACTTTATTGAACAAAGAAATCATTCATTTTTACCAGTCTGTGGCACAGGCATTTTTTCACAGCTGGTCCAGGAAAACTGTGGCTTAGAGTTTACTTCAGTGACCAAATAAGCAAAAGGTCCCCATTTTGTTGATGTTAGAATTGTGGAGAATAGATTCAGACTTGCTTATGATTTATTATGAGGAAAAAATATTAAGTGAGATAGTTTTTTGAAGGAAATAGATAGGAATTTTTGAAGGAAATACATAGGAATTAATTTATTCAGTGCTCGTCAGCCTCCCGGAGCCCCCACCCCACCCCAATTTATTATAAACCAGGAATGTTTGGAGATACATCTGATAAAAATTCATGGGTTGGAAAGTGAAAACAGCTCAAGGGTCAAACTTTGTTGTCAGGAAAAGAGAAGACTTTATAGTGATCTTCAAGGATATGAGGTGTCCATCAGATAATGTTAAAATTCTTGTTTTCTTTATCTAGGAAGTAAATATAAAGGGCATGAAAGAATCAAACCAGAGATAAGAAAGGGCCTCCTGGCTTTGGAATGAGTTACTAAGGCAACAGGCATTTGCTTTGGAAGTCTATAAAAAAAGAAGTCCTTGTTCTCACTTGACTGTAATTTTAGCTGTGGTACTTTCTAGAAATATAAGAAAAGGTTTAGTATCTTCTTAAAACCTTTCAAAATACTCTATAGAATTAAACTCAAGGATGAAAGAAAAGAAAGAGAGGAAAGAAGGGAGGAAGGAAGAAAGGAGAAGGAAGCAAGGAAGTAAGGAAGGAAAGAAGGATGGATGGATAGAAGGAAGAACAGAAGGAAGGAGAAATTAGTGGTGCTGTAAGAAAAAATGTAAATAAAAATAGAAATTAAGAAACACTCCTGAAAGGCAATTATTTATTAATATCTAATATAGGAAGAGCCATATTTTGAAGAATTTAGTCTGAGACATGGGAAATAAAATGCCACAGAAAATTTCTAGTCATTGAGTTTGATGTCCACAGTGCTAGTAATACAATTTGTTTATTTCTCTCTTCAGTTATTTTTCCTACATGTGAAACAGGCCTTTTAAATAACGTAGCTGTAGTGCATTTTCTTCTTAGAAAAACATGTTCCTCATTTTTTCTTTCTATTTCTTGGATAATATTACTAGCAATTTTCACTATGAAAAGAAAATGATACCATAGGAGGAGTTGTTAATAAACAAGTTACAGGTGATCTAAACAAGAATGTTTGCTTGCGAGAGGATGATACTTATGTTTCATAGAATTTTTGAAATCTATTTATGTGTTTAAAATTACTTCTATGAAAGGTGTACAAAAATAGCTTTGGAATTACAAATTACAAGACTTACCAGCCATTGAATTTCAGGCAATTCTATTAAGAATTGATGAGCAAATAATTGCTAGCTGAAGTTGCAATTGCGTCTTCCGGGAAGTAGCTATGAAGACAGAGTCAGATGAAGGGAGTGGCTTCTTAGGAATAATTAAACCCTCCTGAGAAATAGGGTTTGGCAACTCAATCTAGGAGGACACCTTTTCATAGTATTAGGAATGGAGCATCTTTTAGGATCTTACTGGACAACAGATCTAGCTAAAATATAAAATTGAATAATTGAATATTATCATTTTGAGTTAAATCCCACCCTACTCGATTTGGTAACTTGTATATCAAAAGCCTTAAAAATAACCAAATAATTCTTCTGCTTGTATGACTTAACCTAGTATGTTGGCAGAGATTTTATATGAAGATATTCACCACAATGTTGTTTCAATAGCCAGAAATTAGGGGGACCCCTAAATGTCTCATAATAGGGGATTGATTAGGTAAATTTTGGTGTAGTTATATAATGGCCTGTTATTCAGTCAGTAAAACATACTTTAAAAAATGACTCTGAAGGGTATGTATGATATAATGTTAAATGAAGATTTTTTTTTTTTGTTCTAATCTACGTTGTGTCTTGCACTCATGAAATTTCCTTAAATTATTTTAATTAAGCAATATTGGTATAAGAGTCTGCGCCACTGGGTGCCTTGACTGAAGGCTGGCTTGTGGTATCGCCCCCAGGGTGTGGGGATTTTCAGTCTGTCTGTTGTCCCCACCACAACTGAAGCAGTTCTGTGGCCGTGCTGACAACCCCTGATTCCACATAGTCTCTGTCATCGTCCTGGCCTCACTCTTGTGCTGTTTTAGCTTGGTCCTATGATAACTGAGCGTCAGATGTGTAGAATAAGCTATTAGCTCCCGCTTTTGCTTGCTTTTTAAATAAAATACGAATGCAAAGTTTTATCAATGTTTTGGTATGTTTATATATATAGCTATTACATTCAATGATGTTTTCATTTAACTTGTATCTCTCAAAATACCAATATATATTGGGGCCGGCCCGGTGGCACAAGTGGTTAAGTGTGTGTGCTCCACTCCAGCGGTGTGGGGTTTGCCGGTTCGGATCCCGGGTGCGCACCAATGCACCGCTTGTGAGGCCATGCTGTGGCGGCATCCCATATAAAGTGGAGGAAGATGGGCATGGATGTTAGCCCAGAGCCAGTCTTCCTGCCAAAAAGAGGAAGATTGGCAGATGTTAGCTCAGGGCCGATCTTCTTTACAAAAAAAAAAAAAAAACCAGTATGTATATGTATTTATATATATATAAAATCAGATCCGTTCCATTGTTTGGGTTTATAAAGCTGTTATATATGAAAATATCACTTCTGGTTTTAATTTTTATATGAAAGGATTTTACACAGAAAAAAAGATATTTCAGATATTTTCCCCATACAATAAGACATAAAATTTAATGAAATATGTATCACAAAAATATCTGTTACTTGAACCTCTTTTCTTCTTAATTTATTTTAGGTAATATTATTTATTAAAATTTAATTAAAAATTAAAAATTTTAGAAAATTAAAATATATAAAAAGTTGAAAAATTTACCCCTCACTTCTGTCTCTTTTCTGCTTATTTTCGGCTTTCTACCATTTCCTCCCCCGACCCAGGCAGCTACTGTTGTTAATTTTTTGAATAAATATATTATTATATATAATATTCCATTGTGTGGATGGATGCTCTCTAATGTCATGAGTCACCTATTGACTGACATTTGAGTTGTTTCCAGTATTTTGCTAACACAGAGGATGATGCTATGAATAATTTGCACACATGCCATTTAGCATGTCTGCAAGTATATCAGTAGGATAGCTTCCTAGGAATGGTAAAGCATTTGTGTGTGTGTCAAACTTCCCTCCCTGGTTGCATCAATGTGTGCTTTTGTCATACTGTTCTATATAAGAGTGCAGATTTCGCCACAGCATCACCAACAGATGATATTATCTAATTTTTGAATTTTTTCCTGTCTCAGTGGGGGAGGTGGTGTGTCAGTGTATTTTTAATTTGCATTTCTCTTATTATGAATAAAGTACAGTATCTTTTCATATGTTTAAAGGACACTCCATTTTTGGTGAAATATCTGTTCATATACTTTGTGTACATTTTTCCAGTGGGTTGTTTGTATTTTTCCTTTTGATTTTAGGATCACTTTATTTAGAGCAAAATTATTCCTTTGTGTGATATAGTTTGCAAATATTTACTTCAATTTGACATTTTTTCCTTTTGTTTTCCGTTCAAAAGTTTTGTTTTTTTTTTTTAAATGTAGTTTATTTTATCCTTTATGGCTTCTGGATTTTGAGTCATAGAAAGGCTTTCTTACTCCTTAGTTGTTTTGTTTTGTTTTTTATCTTTAGGCATCTTCCAGTGTTTTCTTTAAGTATTTTATAGTCTTATTTTGGTACTTACTCTTTGACCTATTTGGAATTCACCATGCATATGGTGTGAGATGTGGTCACAATTTTTTTATTTCTCCTTCAGATGGCTGTCCAGTTGTCCAACACCATTTATTGAATATTCCATCTTTACTCACTGATTTTAGATGCCACCTTTATCAAATACTAATTTCTTTATGCATTTGGATCTATTTTTGTAGGTTTTTAAAAAAATTTTTTGGTGAGGCATATTGGTCCTAAGCTAACATCTGTCACCAATCTTCTTCTTTTTGTTTGAGGAAGATTGTCCCTGAGCTAACATCTGTGCCAGTCTTCCTCTATTTTGTATGTGGGATGCTGCCACAGCATGGCTTGATGAGTGGTGTGTAGGTCCACGCCTGGGATCCAAACCCATGAACCTTGGGCTGCCGAAGCACCCGAACTTAGTAAGTGCACGAACTTAACCACTACACCACTAGGCCAGCCTCTATTTTTGTAGTTTTAATTCTGTTCCCTTGGTTTTTCTTTTTATTTATGTGCCAGTAATTCACTTTTTAATGTTATTGAGCCCTTATAATTTAATATAATATCTCATAATATCATTAATTATTGTAGCATTTAACAAATTTATTGAGCGGCAACTTTGTGCTAGGCACTATTCTAGGCCCTGAGGATATAGTAGTGAACAAAAGCCACGACATATCCTCATCCCCATTCCAAGGAGCCCACATTCTAGTGGGAGATGAAAAAAAAACTGTATATATAGGATATGATATATGGTGAAACCTATGAAGATAAAGCAGAGAAGGAAGATTGGTGACAGGGGTACAATTTTAAATAGGGGGCATAGGGAAGGCCTCATTGAAAGGTAACATTTAAGCAAAAACTTGAAGGAGGTGAGGGATTAGGTCATGTGGATATCTGGGGAAGAGTCTTCCAGGTAGAGGGTGGGGCAAAGCCTTGAAATGGGACTGTACCTATCTAGTTCAAAGAACAGGAAGGAGATGAATGGGGTTGGCACAGAGTGAGCCATTGAGGGTAGAGCTGTCAAAGAAGTAATGGGGGGCCCAGACCATTACTTGGAGTCTTGTAAAAGAGCCTCAAGTGCCTTACAAAGGGCTTTGTAAAGAGTTATGCTTTTATTTCTGGGGAGTTTAGAGGCCACTGGAGAGTTTTAAGCAGAAAAATAACATAATCTGACTTACATTTTGACAGGGCCACTTGGAGAATAGATTGTAGGGAGACAAGGGCAGAAGCAAAGAGATGAGTTAGGAGGCTGTTGTGCTAATCCAGGCAAGACATGACGTTGGCTGAATCCAGGTAGTAATGGAAGCAGTAGTCAGATCCAGAACATGTTTCCAAAGTACAACAGAATTATATTGAACATGGCATATGAGAAAAATGGAGGAGTCAGGGATGAGTCCAAGGTTTTTGGACTGAGTAACTGGAAGGATGAAGGTACCGTTTACTGAGAAGACTATGGGATAAACAGGTTTTGGGTAGAGCTTGATTTTGGAATGTTAAGTGTAAAATGCCTATTAGACAACCAAGTAGAGATGTTAGTTGAGTATGCAAGTCTGGTTTCAAGGGAACGGGGCTGGCATTGAAGAGACATGGGGCTAGATGAGATTCCAAAGGAGAGAGTGTTGATAAGAAGAGAAAGGGGCCAAGGTGTGAGTCCAGGGACATTCCAAGTTTTAGAGGTTGGGGAGATGTTTTTGTTCTAGTGGTTATGTTTATAATAATAACTTTACGTTAAATCTTTGGTCTTCTATTTCTTTAGTTCGCTAATATGAGCTCTGATAAAATCGATGTTTTTTCTTCCTCTGCTGCCTCCTTTTCTTCTACTCAATTTTAGTCTGTAGTATTATCTTTTTTAATGTTTTATCTTTGTGTGGTTAAATATGCTTTTGCGTCTGTTACTTGATTTGCTACCTTCAAATGACAGCCTTTGACTTCCAGCTTTTCTTGATAAGGCAATCAGCAAATTTCCTCTACATCTCATTTTCTTTTTTTCGTTTGTTTTTTTACTTAGAACTTTTCTTATTGTCAGGGCATATACCATATTTAAATTCTGTTCTTCAACTCTAAATCCCATGTTAGTTTAAATTTTAGTTCACAGTATATAAAGTCTTTGCTCACTGATAGTCCTTTTGGTGAAGTTTCTTCGGTCACCTCTTAGATGATTTTATACTAGTTTCTTCAAGAAGGGCTCATGGAAACCATATTACCAGATTATACCTCTTTTTAACTAATCTCTCCTTTATAAGATGAAGATAATATTGAATCTACCTTGTAGGGTTATTGTGAGGATTAAGTAAATGAATACAGTTAAATCACATAGAACAACACCCAGCATAGAGTGAGCACTCAACAAATGTTAGCTGTTACTAATCTTTCCTGGCCTCCTCCAGACCCATCCCAACAATGTGAATTAGGTGCTCCGTTTCTGTGAACCTCTATCATAGCACTTACACACTCTGTTGTAATTGTCTCTTTTATTCCCCTTTGTATCTTTTGTGCATAGCAGCATACCCAGAACAAGAACTGCTTAACAAATTTTGAATCAAATGAATTAATATAGAATCTTTTGAAATCAGAATAGATACCTCTGCTTAGGATGACAGTTGGAGGCAAGTGCATCCTGAGAGTGAATTGATCAGATAATTTAACTTAATAACAATGGTTTCATTTCCAGACTTCACTTCTGATGATGATTATGGGAGAACTGGAGGCTTCAGAGGGTAAAATTAAGCACAGTGGAAGAATTTCATTCTGCTCTCAGTTTTCCTGGATCATGCCTGGCACCATTAAAGAAAATATCATCTTTGGTGTTTCCTATGATGAGTATAGGTATAGGAGTGTCATCAAAGCATGCCAACTAGAAGAGGTAAGTAATGATGTGAAAAATTTCTGATTATGCATATGAAGCCTTCAAACTACCTAACTTATATATTTAGCTCCGTATTCAATCAGTCAGTCTACATTTATTAATCAAGTTTGCACTGTGGGTAAACGACTGTGAGTAAATCAATTAATAAAAAATATATGATCCCTACTTTAAGAAGCTCGCAAAAACAAAAACAAAGGTACAATTTATTTTTAAAATGATGGGCTGGTTTTGTTACAATAAAAACTCTTGATGAAATGATGAGAATTTTGTTCACTCATTAGTGAGACACATGTCCTCAATGGACACTCATATGGCATACATTTTTAAAAAAATACTTCAAAATTACATAGAGGATTTTAATAATTTTAATAACACCATAGCCTAATGGAAACAAGCATTGACCTACCAGTGGAGACTCAGAGATAAAATTGTGATTAGATCTTATCCTTTGGCCTTGAACTTATAGCTATATAACCTCTGTATATAAGTGACTGTAATTCTCTGAAACAGAGGCAAAATGAAGATAATGCTATTGACTCGTTTCATAACAATATTAGGGAATGGGCTAATTGTCTGGAAATACACAAAGTATTCCTAGTGAAGCTAGTATGTGGATCTTGTGCTATTCAGTACATAAATTGTATGATGGAGGGTTCAATAATTATTGATGTAAATGTTGGGGCGGGGAATATGTTATTATGAGATGTATCAGCAGTATTGCCTGAACAGTGATCTTGATTCAAAATCACTATCTTTGATAGATGGCATTTGACACAAGTGGATCCCTTTAAATCACCTTTTATGAAAAAAATTGCAGTGGGTGTAAAATGAAGCTTAAAATAAAGTACATGTAAAATAGAAAAAGGCTGATTATGGATTAGATAGAAACTGCAATTCTTACAAAAGAGGGCTACGTGTTTGTACAAATGGGTATCTATGTAAATATTGACTCATGCAACAGTAGGTTTTTAAATCTCTATTCTCTTATTTTCCGTAAACCTTGAAAGCATAGAGAAAATAAAAGCTATCCTGAAAAAGTATTGGATTTACCTTGAAGAAGATATTTTTCATTCTTCAAAAGCCCTTCTTTCAGGAATACTACTTCACAACTTGGAGGTTGGAACACTCAGTAGGTTTGTTATAAAAAAATCTGAATGTTTCTGGAGAACACACATATTTGTCTATGGGGGGACTAGGATGCAGGAGTGGTAGTGCCTTGCAAGATAAATCATGAGCTTTATTTATTTATTAATGGAAAGGTGTCGGAAGGTTTCTGGTAGGCTTTATTTTTTGCTTTGAATATACCTTTTCCCGTAGAAATACTTTTATAAATGGTTGTTTGATTCCCCCAATAAACCTATAAAAATATATAACCCAAATATAGAATAACTATATTGCTAGTAATAAATTCAGAGCTATGGGCTCCTCACTCAAGGAGTGAGCATTTACTAACTTCTGAATGCTGTACTAGGTCCTGGAATGGATCTAGTTGGATAAGACATAGTCCATTTCATAGTATAGTGACCTGTGTTTTAATGAATGGTTGTATGGTATGTGAATTATATCTCAATAAAGCTATCAAAATAATGAAGGAAAGACAAAGAAGATATGATTCCTTTTTTCTGATTCCATGGCCAGCCTTAAAATTATTTTTAAAATGTATAATTCAGTGTTTTCTAGAATATTCGCAGGGTTATACAGCCATCACCACATTTTAAGCTCCTCTAAAAGGAACCCTGTTAGCAATCAATTTCCATTCTCTTATACCTAACTCCCCTACCCAGCCCTAAGCAACCTTGTGTCTCTAAAATTTTCCTAGTCTAGATATTTCACATAAGTGGAATCATACAATATACGGTCTTTTGTGCCTAAATAAACTTTGAAACTAGAAGAAGGTAAGGAGTCTTCATTTTGAAAACATTTATTGAGACTTGCTGTATTTTATGAAAATATGAATAGAACAAGATTCATATACTTCAGAGGTTCATGGACCAGTAGGAGAAAGAAACATATCAATAAAGAATGTAATGGTTTCTCTAACAGAAAAACAAAGAGGCATTTCTATAGGAGTGAAAGGAGGAAGCAAGAGAATCGATCTGGGTCTGCCTAATGTAAGGAATAACCTCCAGAGGAGGCATAAGGCTAATGTCCGACAATGGAAAGATTGACTGTGAAATTCCAACAGTGTCGGAAGTGAAACTTATGGTCTCAGAGGAATTTTATGATTAAGAACATTAGAGCTGCCAATAAAGTAGAGAGAAGGTTAGATGTGAAGAAGTGGGAAACTGATGAGTAACTGGTCACTGCATTGTCAAAAAAATTAAATGAGATAAATATAAGGTGCCTACCGTAGCATCTGGTGCAAATTAGCCATTCAGTAAAGATTAGCTCCTTTCTACTTCCTTTTGAGGTGGGGGATACTGCTAGAGAGCATGACATACGATAAATGTGTCTGAGATTCCATTCTTGTTAGTGAGTGATTACTATGGAAACGAGATGGAGGTTGGTGTAATTAAGGAGGAGAATCATGAAGCCAAAGAATCATAAAAAATCATCAATATGAATTTTGATGTTGATAAAAGTAGTTATAAGAGAAAATTATAAAAGTGGTCATCCATAAATATGATAGTTGGTCTGTGTGACCCAATCAAGTTGAAGTATTCTGTGGAAGAAAACAGATGATTTAAGATCCTAAAGATTTGGAGTATAGGCACATTGGTTCTATGCTTCAGAAATGGCAATGGGTTTGGGAGGTGACTCCAATTTCTATGCCCCTTTCAGACCCCAAAACATTACTTATGTGATTACCTTATGCCAGACACTGTGCACTGTGGTGGGAGCAGGGTGGGTACAAAATTAAAACTTTATTATCCCTTCCTTCAAAGAACTTATAGGCTGGTTGGGGGAAAAAAGTATAAAGAGACCATTTCAATATCATACAGCAAGTGTTGAGATAGAGGTTCTCAAAGCACCACAGAAGCCCAGTTGAGGGCTTTTAGCCTGCCTGGACAGTTCAGGGAGGCTTTCTCTAAAAACAGACACCATGAAGCATGAGTAAAAATGGAAAAAGTATTCTGGACAGAGGAAACTGTAAGAGCAGAAAATGGGACATGAAACCATGTTAGTGCAGGGAACCACAAGGATCTTGATTGAACCTGAGTGTAATTAGGGGACAGTGAGTGGGGAGTAATGAGGCCATGTCTTGCGAGCCTCATGTACCAGTCTCAGGAATTTGGTCTTGGAGAGCTTTAATCAGGGGAATGATGTAATCAGCTTTGCATTTTAGATATATCACTTTGGCTGTGATATGAGGAGCAGAATTAAGGTGGACACGATTCAAGTCTTTGTGGGATAACAAAAAGAACATAGATTTTGAAATCTAGCAGAGTTGGGTTACTAAAGAAATTTACTTAACCTTGCTGTATACCGAGTTTTATCCTCTGCAATATGGGGATAAGATTACCTGTTTTTCAGAGTTTTGTGGATTCATTTGGCACACAGAAAGTACTTGATAAATAAAACAGCTATTATTATTATTATTATTATTATTATTATTATTGGGTGGAGTAGTTGCTATTCTGACTAGAAGGCGGGAGACTAATAGGAAGCTATTTCAATAATCCAGATAACGTTTGTGATGGACAATAAGAGACAAAAGTTAAGCAGAGGAATTGTGAGAAGATAAGGAATGTCATGTTTATATCCTATTTGCATCCATAGGAAAGGGCTTTAGGAAAAATGGGCCTTGAGGAAAGAGTGAATTTTTTTCTTCAAGAAATTAGAAGAGAAGAGAAATTGGTTTAGGATTAAAGATTCCTTGCACTACAGGAATTGGAAAGAGGAACAGACAGAAATGCTGTGGGTTTAGGAAGGAAAGACGTGGAGGTAAATTACATAGAACTGACACATCTGATCAAGGCAGAGGGATCACAGGTCTTGCCAAGAAAGTACCAGTAGAGGACACCACCAGGTGGGCTTTAATAAATAATTGTTAATAATGATGATGACCTCTGATTTTTTTTTTTTTTTGAGGAAGATTAGCCCTGAGCTAACATCTGTTGCCAATCCTCCTCTTTTTGCTGAGGAAGATTGGCCCTGGGCTAACCCATCTTCCCCTACTTTATATGGGAGGCCACCACAGCATGGCTTGATAAGTGGTGCGTACGTCCGCACCTGGGATCTGAACCCGCGAATCCCGGGCCGCCAAAGCGGTGCGCATGAACTTAACCGCTATGCCACCGGGCCAGCCTACTCCATTTTGTTTTTTTTTTAATGTACAATTCTCTCTTCTTTCTCTTTGCCTTAAAATGTCAAATAAAACACTTAGCTTTTTATTTCTAACAATCACTGAGTACTTGCTCCTTTCCATCCTGCTGACCTTTGCAACTGATTTAGGCCTTCCTAGTTCCTTATGATAGGCAAAAACATCCAGCATTTCCTAGATTCCTGGTACTTTAAACTGGCAAATGTAGTGAGTACAATGAGTACATTAGCATATGCTTTGCTCTTCTCTTTGCTGAACGATTCCTATATGTTGTTATCTATTCAACTACATGGTAAATTCCTTGAGAACAGCAATTTTAAAAAGCTTATTTTGGTATACTCCACCTAGCACATTGATAGGCAGAGGGTAAATTCTTATTGGATGACTGTTTCAGAAAGGGAGGAGGGTGAAAGGGATAATTAGGCACATATGTGTGGTGATGGGTTGTAATTAGTATTTGGGTGGTGAACATGAGAACATGATGTAATCCATGCAGGAATAGAAGTATAGTGATGTACACCTGAAATTTATACAATGTTATAAACCAATGTTACCACAATAAACCAAAAAGAAAAAAAAAAGAAATATTTTGAAGTAGGCATGTCAGTTGCAATACTTTTGCTCAGAAAATATTCTTCTCTGAGCCTCACAGTCTCATAGTTTGAGGAGACAATTACATGACAGCACATTATTGTTGGAAGTAACGAGTAAAAGTAATTCAAAGTGCTAGACTGTCTTGACAGTCAAAATGAAAAGTTGCCCCTATTTTCAGTGACTTCAGAGTTTCCAATTTTTTGTCGGTGTTGTTAAACAAGTGTTTGCACCTTTGAAAAAGACCAGTGAGAACTTTCCAAAATGAAGATTTTATTTTTTAAGTGCAGAGGAGTTTGGAGCCTAGGTACACAAAATACCTACAGAATCTTTGAGGGTTAAGCAGCTGATACCAGGAAAGAATCTCGCAATATATTCTCTGTGTGGCTCCTATCACCAAATACAAACATTCATGATTCAATATGTTTTCATTTTGACTGCCAAAGTCGATCTGTTTCTTACTGTACTACATCTAGACTTGGAACTGGAGGTGAGAAGGGAGTATTTTCTTCCTCATTTTTGTGTTTTTGTTCAGCTCTAATATCTACAAAGCACTTGCGTATGTAATGGTGCTTGGTGTCAAGAGAGTAGGCAGGTAGGTGTAAATTTGCTTGGATAGGAAAAAGCATGCACAACATATTTCACATAGTTTTCTGATTTCAATTTGTGTTTGAAAACTATTCACTCAGTGCGATAGTTGAAAGACTTTATCAGCGAGAAGGGCACGGAGAGTGTTTTATGCTGATAGAATCCTTGTAATTTGCAGACACGAGTGAGGAAACCATATTCAGATTCTTCACCATCAGGCTTCCTCTTTTAGAAACATCTCCATGTCTTGCTTTATATATCCTACTTTGGATCTAGATTATAATAGAATGGATTCCTAGGCAAATTGATAGTTTTTTTTTTTTTTTCTTTTTTTTTGTGAGGAGGATCAGCCCTGAGCTAATATCCATGCTCATCCTCCTCTTTTTGCTGAGGAAGACCAGCTCTGAGCTAACATCTATTGCCAATCCTCCCCTTTCCCCCACCCCACCGCCCAAAGCCCCAGTTGATAGTTGTACGTCATAGTTGCACGTCCTTCTAGTTGCTGTATGTGGGACACGGCCTCAGCATGGCTGGAGAAGTGGTGCCTCGGTGCGCGCCAGGGATCCGAACCTGGGCCGCCAGTAGCGGAGCATGCACACTTAACCTCTAAGCCACGGGGCCAGCCCAATAGTTATTTTTTAAATACCATTTTGTATCCTTGTGCCCATTAACTTATCCTCCCACTTTTTTCTTTCCATATACCCAAACTACCCTTAGAGTCCTGCTAAATATTTGTAACTTTTATAACCAGCACTGGAGACTTTGCTAGCTTAAAAAGAGGAATCTACGTAATTGGGCCCTTGTTAACTTACTTAGCCCTTAAAGAGATTATAATTATATTTCACTATTGAAAGAGTGACAGACTTCACTGTTCTCTTGCCTTTTTTAATTTCCAGAATATCACTTCTTTTGCACTTCACCAATACCTTATCCTACCACACAGCCCCACAGCTGACAGCGAGAGAATTCTAGGCAGACCAGTGTTTAGATAACGAGTAATTGGACTGTCTTTGTTCACTGACTCACTCTCTTGTAGAAGTACCTGGATTTGGAGAAATAATTGTGAGAGATGGGGTTGGGGATGTGAGAAGAGGTCAGGGGCTTAGGATATGGATTGGTTTCCACTAAGTTGTTGTGATCTTTTTGCAATCACGAAATAGTCTTAAGTATTTGTCATTACAACCATTACATATGCATCGCAATAAAAATATTTACTGTGTAAGTTGAAGAAGTAAAATCTGTTTGTTTTCTATTCCACCACTGCTTGGTAGTTTTCATATTTAAGTCACTAGAAAAAAAAAAAATTGAGAGGGAAGTTGGCAAGAAGTTACTAGAAGAAAAAAAAAAAACTTGGGAGGGAAATTGGCAAGAAGTATGAAAAACTTAGGAGGGAAGTAAGCAAAGAAATGAATTTACGTCTATTCTGGAAAATAAATTCCATCATGCAGATACCACAAGACTAATTAAATTTGAATTTGGCCTCTGGATCTCCATGGTTAGCCAAAACTAACCTGCATTGAACAGAAGCTTAACTTTTGGATGGTCAGTCCACCATTGTAGGAGAATTCAGGAATGTTCACTTGGGAGATCTGTAAATGAAAAGGTGTGGTAGGAATTAACATTTGCATCCAATAGTAGCCAAGACATAATGGACATCTAAAACAGATATTTGAAACGCATTGAACTATGTCCCCTAAACCAGAATAAACTGCACTGAGTGACTGTACTTTGAACCACCTGTAATTTTTTACTGATAGGTAATTAAGTTGGAAAGCACGGCCATTTATTTACTGTAATATGAAGCAAGTACATTTATTTCATAAAACCATTGAACAAGAACCAAACAGGAATCCTGTAGTGTTTCCTGAACTAAACCGTTATTTCACTTCATTTGAGCCCTGGAACTTAAAAATAAATACTAGCTAACATCTATTGAGAGAGCACGTCAGCCTTGCTGTGCTAAGTACATTGGTCCATTGAATTCTCACTTTCTGGTTATCTGGTAACAACTTTGCCTAGAGTTTGCAGTCAAAATGAAAATGTGCTGAATTCGAAAAGTGTGAACTAGGTTTTAGGAATTAAAAGATTACAATTCTGGAGCTAATTATTAGTTTAACAAATGAGAGTTCCTACGTTTCTAAAACCAAAATAGCCCTAGACTGCCCCTCTTAGTAAGATTTGGGCAAGTCAACAGAATGGTTGTATAAAACTTTAGTTATAAGTGTCTGAGACCAAGCTATCTCTTGAATACATAATGAAATTAAGATGTTTAAGCCAGGCCTTCATATTAAAAAAATAAAAAATCATGGTTTTCCAAAGGTAAAATCCATGCTTTATCATTATGTATATGCCTGATATTTCATCTCTCTTGAAGAACTAGGATTCTGGACCCTGCACTGATGGAGTTTTCCATTTTGTAGCAGTGGCTAATTAAATGAGATCAAGAGGATTTTACACTTAATTTGAATAGAATCTTAGAACTTAGTAATGTTCATAAAGACCTTTCTAGAAAGGGAAACTTGGTTTTTCTAAAAATTCTAGGTATAAGTGTTTGGTAGACAAAACAGCCCTTGAAATGGCAATTTTATTACCATTAATATCTTTCACAGCCAAATCTAAAATACCTAATTTTCACTTAGAAGGTTTAGTTACCTTTGATTGAAATTTAATAAATTAAAAAATTGATTTCAACGAATATTTGTTGAATTCCTACTATGGACTCAGTATTATGTTAGGCACTCTGGATCTCTGGGCGCTGCTTGCAAGTATAACAAGGATCCCTGTCTGCAATGAATTTTTGACTTACAGATATTTTTGGGGAAAAGATACACAGACATACACACCTATTGATTTAGTAAATATTTGTATTTATTAAACAGTGTAAACATTGAACTAGAGACTGCACCAAACTCTGGGAATTATTGATGAACAAGACACAATCCCTGTCCTCAAGGATTCATGTCTGTCTCATTATAGTGGAGATGAACAAGTAAAAACCAGTGCAATTTTGACAAGTTCTATGATATTGGTTAACATAGAGTCCTTATATGAATACAGAGATGCAGCACTTAATCTGGTCTTAGAAGGTTAGGTGAGATATCCCTAGAGGAAGTGACATCTAAGATGAGAGATGATGGATGTGTAGGAGTGATTTGAGTGAAGAAGAAAAGAGAGAACACTTCAGAAAGAGAAAAGAATGTATAAGGCCTAGAGCCAAGGGAGAACACTGTACGTTTGAGAAGCTATAGTCAGTTCCACATGGCTGTGGAGTAGAATGAAATGGGCCTGGAGCCAAGAGAGAGCACTGCACTTTTGGGGGAGTTCTAGGGAGTGCAGCAAGGCTTGGGTCTGGAAAGGAAGGAGTATATGGTGGAGCTGAACTAGGAGAGGACAGTCAGATCATGGTTTCTGTCTCCCCACTTGCCCACAATGAAAAAAATAGCCAAAAGAGGCAGAAAGACAAAATCCTCCACTTCACTTTCATATTTCACATAACTGGTGAAATCCAGTTCTCACATAGCACTCTAGCTGCAGAGAAGTCTGGGAAATGTGGTGCTTAGTGGGAGCACAGGCAAGTTCCCTGGGAGGAGAGCAAATGGGTCCACACTATCCTCCACAGTTGCTTTTCCTTATTGGGGGAAGTGCCATAATAAAAACAATATTTTAGGAAGATTCATCTAGTGTAATATGCAAACTCAAGGGGGATAATGGAGATGTTGTGGTTAGAAGTTTATGAAATATTGTTATTTACATTTTAAACCATAAGACGTGAAAGTTTAAGAGACTTGTTGAAGATCACATGGCTCATAACTGATGAGAACAGCAAGAGAATGCAAATCTTCTACTTGTTATCTTTTTTGCTGTACTCTATTAGGGTTGTTGCCTATTAGAAAAGAAACTCTATCTTAGACTCTAGTGATTTATCCACTGAACATGCTCTTTAAGTTATAGCTTCAGGCTAGTTAATCTCACTATGATTGTGAACAGTATTATTAACCTGTCAAGATTATAACTCTACCGTTTGTAAAGGAGAAGATTATGATAACAAAGACTTGTGAACTAATAGCATTGAGAATCCCATGACATAGTTTTGAAAAGTACTTGCAGGATATTTATTTTCCTGTAGATGATATGTCAAGCTACCATAATCCTAAATAAGTGTATCTTGAGAAAACCACCTATACTAACATACTTGAAATTTAAATAAGTCAGGAAATTTCTTCCCAGATCTGCTCCCAAATTATCTTCTGCTTTTCCTCTCACCTTGGGGCAGAATATTTTCTTCATGCCTCCTAACCTCAAATTTCAAATAAGAAAGTACAAGTAGGCAAGTGGTCAGCACAGGGGAGGAGGCCTGCTCAGGGCAAGTTGAGCAGTTAGTGTTCCCAAGTCTACTCTTGAGAGAATAAGGCTTATGGTAGGATCACTTCAGAGATAATGGATGAGTGAATATTGAAGCCCAACTGCTAAGGAGCTACAAAACAGGAGTCTTAGCTACTAGAGACCTGAGAGACATGTTTGTTGCTCCAGAGCGGGATCAACTGCAAGATAATGTAGTAATGTGCCAAAGAAGTACTGAGAGAGGAGTGCTTTCTCACAGATTGGACTTGTCCCAGCATCTTGGGTGGGTAAACCTAGAAGAGATAGTTAAGGAATTAGTAACTTCCTAGATGCCAATTCTTAGACCAGCTGAATTGAAATCATCTAGAAAGCTTTTAAAAACTAGATTTTTAAGGGTCATTTCAGAGATTCTGAAATCTGGAGTCCAGAAATCTGTAGTTAAATGAGTCTAATGTAGAGCCAGAATAAGATAAATAAGATTCTTTATTTGTTCCAAGTATCTTTTCTAACTTTACTTCCTTGGGAACACTTACCCAATGACACCTTAAATCACAGCATTTTACAGCTCTTCTTTAAAAATGCTTAAGTTATTAGTTTTCAAATACAAATACAGACCTACACACATACAGAAATAAACACAAAAGAGGCATAGAGATATCAACAGAATTACATATATACTCACAAGTTCCTATATAAAATCATACATGTGTGTATACATACATATATGTGTACATCTGAATATTAAATAAGTTTGATATTGGTGACAAAAAAGACTGTAACATCCATTATAATAGTGCTTTTTGTACTTTTGTTGTCTCCAATAAAAATTATATTGGAATTTGAGTTTATTGCTATAAATTTGGTCAGTACCAAAGCTCAGTGAGGGAAGAGCTTTTATTTTTCAAGTTGACAAAAGATTCTTACTTCTTATGCTTTCTAGCGAGGATCAATCTTTACCCAATATTTCTATGTACAGCTGTTTGTAATCAAGTCTGACTCAAGTCAACAAATTATCTTCCCTAAAAAACAGAACTCCAATTTTTAATTTATGAATTCATTCATGTATATTTCCTGCTATAGGAGTTAACTTCTGTTGATATACATCGTACAGAGCTACACAGCACTCTGAAGATAACACGTCCACATTTACAACAGCTATGTGCAGAAATTGTTAATTCATTCTTTCTCTCTTTCCAGTACTCTCTTGGCTTTCTTACATTATCTTCTTCTCTTCTTCTTACCTCTTCTCTCTGTTCCCACAACACTTCTTTTCTCCTCCCTCCTTCGTGCTCATTTTCCTTGTGCATAAAGCACGATACAAGTATTGAGTAATTATTAAACATTAATAGCAATAGCACTCACGGTCCAATGATTCACTGTTAAAGACTGCATTATTGAATGGCATTGCCTCTAAAGTTCATGTTCCCTCAACCCAAGCTTCTCACCCTCCTCCCTTACCACAGGCAGCTATATTGTCAAGGTTGTTCTAAAGAGTGATTAGGCAGCCATAAAACAGGGTTTATGGTATTGTCCTATCTACGAAGTCATAGGAAGCTCAAATGTACTCAACAAATATTGAAAAATTACACAGGATCATTAAATGTAAGACTCCACCCTGTCTTTAAAGTTCTGTCTCTCTCTCTCAATGTAATAACACCTTATACTATTCCTCTGTTATATGTTCAAGTCGAAGTTAATGAGCTTTATATTAGCAATCCCTCTTTAACAACTTCTGGCTTGTCTGGCTCAGTTGAATAATATTAGGGTGATGACGTTTAGGTGCATTTTTACAAAGTAAAATGGTAAACATTTGTGTGAAATGTGCATATATCACATTGGGTATATTACACACTTCTTAATAATAAAATAAGTTAATCTTTATTGCATACTTATTATAACATTACTTTGATCCTCTCTAGTATTCTTTATCTAAGTATGCTTGCCTTACAATCTCAAATAGACTAAATGTATTATATGCACAGAATCCTTTGAAGTTATTTGCCTTTCTGACCAGCATGTTATAAAGGAAGTTAGCCAAAAGAACAAGTATCTATTTGACTAGACATAACAATCATAGGTTAAAATGCAGATTCCTGGGCTCTGCCCTAATTCTTCTAAGAATAGGTACAGCATTTTTTAGCAAGTTCCTCAGGTGATTCTGAAATATTTGGTCCAGGCACCACACTATGAGAACCAATGATTCAGATGTTTGATTTTATCTGTAGATAAACTATGCTGAGAAAATTATTAAAAATTGAAATGGTTGTGTAGGATGGCTTCAAAGAAAGGTTTTTTCAAGGTGTCCTTCAACAAGAAAATTAATCAATCACAATTTTTATTTTTATTTTTATGAGGAAGATTGGCCCTAAGCTAACATCTGTTGCCAATCTTCCTATTTTGCTTGAGGAAGATTGTCCCTGAGCTAACGTCTGTGCCAATCTTCCTCTACTTTGTATATGGGACGCTGCCACAGCATAGCTTGATGAGCGGTGTGTAGGTCTGTGCCTGGGATCTGAATCCACAAACTTAACTACTACGCCACCGGGATGGCCCCTTGATCACAATTTTTAAAGGTTTATATTTGATTTATTTTAAGACTTGGGTTTTTAAAAAAAACTCAGTAGTTCATTTTTATATAAGAAATCAAATCATGCCCAGCATCTTAATTCCAGTGAATGATTTTCTCCAACAATTTTTGTGAATAGCTCCAAGGGCACTCAAGAGAAGTTGCAGTGCAAGAAAAAAGGGATTTGTCTCTGTGAGCAAGGCTTCTTTAAACAGCACGTGCTCTCATGCTGCTTTTTAAACTCATGATAGCACCAAGTGGTATAATTTTTTTTAGATTATAATTTTCACAGAAGGGAAAATCTGCTGTGAAGGCTGAAAACCAACACCCTTAAGATAAATATATTACTAGATTTGAGTGCCCTTAGTAATCAACAAAGATAAATGTTTAACAGTGCATATGAAACAAAGTGTTTTATGTTAAATCAAATAGAAAAAGCCAAACACTAATAAAAAAATCCGTAAATGAGCAATAAACTAGGTAATCAGAACAAGTACTCACATTTAACAGCAGGATATTGGTATTACTAATGTATTTGATCTTAAAATAATGGGCTTATTCACAGTTCTCTTCCACCTACCTCATTATTTTGTTTCATTTCAATCTCGACAGCTTCCTATTAATTACGATCTCTGAGATACTTGTTAAATTATCCAAATTCACACATGTCTCTTCATAAATGATTTCAGTCCAGAAAAGGGAGCCAAATACATTGACTTAGAACATCGAATCTATTCAGATGCAGGAATCTTTTATTTTCATGCTTTTTAAATGTCATCTGTATCACTAGCGTCTATTCTAGATAGAAAACATTCATGTGACAACATCCCTGTTTTCTTAACTGCATTGTTAGAGCCCTAGACAAATTCTAAGTAGAATTTTCACCAAATCCTTCTCACCATCGTTCTTCCATAAACCCAAAGCTTCCGGCAATCACTATTATGAATGTGGTATGTACTTTTCCAATCCAGTTAAGTGAATTTATACCCATATATACATATATGTCTCTATAAACAATATTTAATAGTTTTGTTTGTGTGGCTTCGAAACTTACATAAATGATATGATTTGTATACATCATTGTTCAACTTGCTTTCTTTGCTCCTATTATCTTTTTGAGGTCTAGCTATGCTACTTATATGTGGAAGTTTTTTTCATTCTTAACTGCTGTATTGTACTCATATGTCACACTTGATTTACTCATTCTGCTATTGATGAATATTTAGATTGTTTCAAGATTTTACTCAGCACTGCACTGAAAATCTTTGAATATTTCTCTTTGCACATACGCATGAGTTTCGCTGGCGTAGATATTTAGCAGATGAATTGTGGTATCATGGTATACACTGCACGTTTCCGATTTCACTAGATCCTGCCAAATTACACTTTAAAGTAGCCGTACCAGTTTACACTACCACCAGCCATTTATGAGAGTTTCCATTGACTCACATCTTTGAAAGCTCTTGTTATTGACAGACTTTAATTTTTGCCATTTTAATTTATAAAAAGTCATATCTCTTTATTGTCCTAATTTGCAATTTCCTGATTGCTTGTGAGATTATACATATTTGCATGTTTGTTAGCCATTCTGACTTCATATCCTTTGCCAATTTTTTTTGGTAAAATATTGTAGTGGCTATGAGATGTGCCTTACAGACCACTGTTGTAGGGGGCGTAATTGAATGGGGACCAAGTTGCTATGTGTAATAGTTGGGGTGATGTGAGGAAAAGGATACTTTTAAATCTTGGTGTTGGAAATATAACTTTTTAAAAGCTGTTTTGTAAAGAATTCTGTCAATATATTTTAAAAATAAAGAAAACACATGCATTTGACCTAGCTATCCCATTTGTGAGAATATATCTCATAGAAGTAAAATCACAAAAGCCTAATGGTTTATGTACAATGATATTATCAGTCGACTTTTTTTTTTTGGTAGCAAATGCCAAGGAAGATCACATAGCCTCTGATGGAGCTGTATGTGAAATACAAAGATCTTACACTTCCAGTCCAGTCTAGTCCAGACTGCAAATAAATGTGAGCAAATGAATTCAAGCACAGAATTGCTGACAGCAGCTTGCATCAATCTACTTTTTTATTATAGTATTCTGATGTTGATTATCAAGAAGGTTCCTGTGGTGTTGATTACTAAAATATTTATGTGTCTAATTAGATGTTTTCCATTCAGTAGTATGTTAGTCAATTAGCAGAAAGTGTGGGGATTTAAAAATAGTCTTCTTGTTTGTTTTTACTGCTGAAATATACTCTAGTGGAAATTTCAAATTAAATACTACATAGTTATCCCCAAAACAAGAAAAAGTGTCTCAGAAAAAAAGAAGGTTAAGAACTGGCATCCCCCCCTACTTGATTCTTTTATAATGAGAAGATAATAAGATCAATAAAAGCATTAACATTTGGCATGGCTAAAATGTCAAATAAAATTAACCAGCCATTTCTGGAGTGGTGGTATTTGAAGATGGGGAAGAAACTCTAGATCTTGCCTGGGAATATTGTATTACCCTTAAGAACCTTGACTTTTAGTTTTAAAGCACATGACCACATAAATAGCAATTTCAACAGAAATACATCTGGTAAGGACATGCAAACTCAAGACTTGAATGCAGGGCTTCTGATTAAGTCCAGTGCTTTTTCAATACTTTATCCCTTGTACATTTCTTACAATCATATGCTAATAAAAACTCTGTGATCAGGCCTTCATAAGCATCTGCTTTTCCTCTAACAGGAGAGTGGGGCATAGTATCACAATAGGTAAGCATTCTACTCAAGGCCAAATGGGAATGAATGCCATAGACAGATCGTTGGTAAATATCTCATTATATAATTGCCAGTCGCCAATGTTTGAGTGTACATTATGGACCAACCTCTTTATATTAAGTTACTTCAAATTTTTATAACTGTTAAAGAAAGGTACTATTATCCCTGTTTTAAAGATGGAGAATTAAAGCCCAGAAGAGACTTGTCCAAAGCTACTTATCCAATTGGTAGTGGAGACAGGGCTAGAAAGCAGATTGTTGTCCTCTCTGGCCGATGTTGGCACTCATGTTTTCTATTTTGTTTAAGTTTTATTTTAGAATTAAAAATATTCCACTTGGATGGTCACATTTTGTTTCATTGTTTTTATATTTATTGAATAGCTTTGTAAATGTCATTTCCTTAATTCTCATACTTGGCACCCTTTATGAAAGATGAACTATGGTTCCACCCATGTTATGATTAGGGAAATTGAGTCGTAGAGCTGTTACATAGCTGAGATTTCACAATAAGCTTTCAGACCAAGGTTCAAATCTTGTGCCTCTTGCCATCCAGTTCAGTATTCCAGCTTTGTTACTTGCTGAGCAACCACTGCAAGCACAGTTTCCATGACATCCAACAGCTCTCAACATGGGCACCACAAACATAATTCAGATTCCAGCTCATCAGTGGCTCACAAGCAAGGACACTTGGATGCAGTTCTTCGTGGCATTTTCTCAGGGAGCACCCAACCTGGAGGTTCTCTTCTCTCTTCCTGGAGGGAAGTTTTCACACTGAGAAATCCTATTCCCTCTAACCTGGGCTAAAGACGACCTGTCCCTCACTAGGCATCATCATCCCAGGGAGGCCTGGGGCCCTCCGGAGATGCAGCCGTGGCTGACTGACAGAGGGTGCTGAAAAGACCAGGCACTGGGGCAGAGTACATTGTCATAGGAGCTCAAAGCTAATACTGTTTTGAAAATAAAAAGGAAACAGAGTAGCTTGTGGTTATAATGGAAACAGATGGAGTAACACGAAACTGGTACCAAGAAACCATCTAGCAATTCCTTCCTTGAATCTCTCATTTTCTCCTTTCCCTGGACCAGTTTCAGGTTAGGATCTGAGGAGTGCTAAGACTAAAGGTAGTGCTATTTCTGGTTCTTTCTGGAGGAATTTGCTGGTGTTCCATTTGATCTCAACATGTCAAGCCTGAGTTCACCTGAGGATCTTCTGATTTCTTTCTCTAATATTTTGTTTTACCCTATTCACATGAGAAAAGAGGAAGAGGATTTTTATTTCCTCCTCCCTCCTTCTATTTTCTTGGCTTGTTTAAAGTATAAATATTACAGGCTCCTATGAGATAAATTTGGCTGAAACAGCCTCTTATTTATTCTGTCTTAAGAAAAGAATATTAATGTAATAAAATTGCATTTGTACTCTGGACATTTAAATTCATTAGGGGTATTTACTAAAGTGTAGACGAGAGTTCATTTTCTTCTATTGTTTCTTATCTGCCCCTTCGCTTTTCTTGTCTCTTTTATTCTGCCAATGTCTTGTTTTTTTTCCTACAAATATCTACTTCTCCTTCTGACATTCATTCCTTTCCCCATTTTCTTTCATTCTCTATGCTGTACACCTTTCTTCACTTCCATTTCTTATACGTACCCCTTTCTTTATAGCTTAATGTTTGATTACTCTCCCTTTCTCCATTTTCCCTTCCTTTCTTCCTTCATTCCACAAGTCTTTGTTAAATTCTTGCACTGGGCTAGGATTCTGCACCCTCTAAATCCATAATCCATTCCCTAAGTGTAACTGTGTCATAATTGTACTATAAAGATAGCTACTGATATTTCTAAATTTAAAAATATTTAAAAATTTTAACTCATTTAACTAGCATGATATTGAATTCAAATTTGAAAAAAAACAAAAGGAAAATTCTAATACTTCCAGCAACCTCTGGTTTTTAAGATTGTGTTCGAAAATTTGCCTCCTTTACAAAAGCCTGCACTCAATATATTCATATAAGGCAAATTATTCTTTTTTTTCTCTAAAACGTTTAATTTTTTAAAAGAGAATGAGAGGTTGGGAAGGAAAATATGGTGCAGAAGAGAAGAACTACACATGTGAGCCGTCGTGCTAATTACTTGAAACAAGTGCATAGGATGTGCTGTATAAAATAGTTCAGTAAAGGCTTAAAGACCGAGATTTTCCTGGAAGTGCTTCTTTAGCAAGGCTGAAGATTTCAGACTCTGGGATGTGGAATTTAGTTGTAGTCCTTGTTATTTGAATGGAATCCTATGTATGTGGCCTAGTCCATGACTTGAACAAAAGAATTTTAGTCCAGTAGGAAGAAATGAAGCACCTGGTTTCACATGTCTCATAACCGTGGAAGGTCCTCCTCATCTGCGGTACAGGTGGTCACTGGATCTCAGTGACCTTTCTGTGTTATATTCCTCCAATGCCTGAGTAGCCAGCTCTACTGGGTCCTGCTGCATCTCCTCCAACATGTCAGCATTTTTGATCACAGGGCTTTGGTCACCTAAGGTCTGGAGTGTTGTGATAGCAACAGTTTCTCGGGGCAGTGGTTAGCATGGTTCCAGTTTACAGGAGCTGCCAAATAGTTCTTAATATAAATAATCACTTACCTGCTTTGTGAGTTGAGAGTTTTGTGTATGAAGTTCTATTTAACTTTCATATGAGAAATAACAGAAAAAAATGAATAGCAAAAGTAACCATTTTGACAATTTAAATATAGATAATGTTGGTGGTAGATCAAGGAGAGATGGTGGATTGCCTCTGGAGTGTGAAAGAAAAAAAAAGATAGTATGGAATAGTATTTTTAGTAGAGGGGGACAGAAGACAGTGGTAACAAAAGAAAAGAGCAGATGTACGAGAATGCGAAGAGAAAAGTTCAACTTTTTTTGAACTAAACAGAAAGTACTATTTATTTAACTCTTCTCATTTTGTAAGTCTCAGGCCAAATCCCGTCTCTTACAGAAAGCCTTCTAGTATTTTCTGTCTGTTGTATGGACACTTCTATTATCCATGTTTGCCAATTAATCTATTATTAAATGTATTATTTGCCAAATAATTGTGTACTGTTTTATAACCTATATTAAAATGGTTAATTAAATCTTCTGGGTGTTATTTAGCATTCTCCAAGGTTATGGCTTATCCTCCAAGTTAGACTTATAATGACTGGGAATCAAGGACTATATCTTATAAATTCTAATCTTCTTTTACAATGCCTAGCATGGTTGTTGCCACAGAGAAGTTCATTAACTGGAGGAAAGATGACAGGACACGTGTGTCAGGGAGGTGACGGGAGAGGGAGAGTGAAGGGAGAGAGAACATAGGACTGAGGTGCAAGGATGGATGAGGAGGAAGGCTGTGTTGGTTGGGTGGGGGGGTGGGGGGGTGAGAGAAGTATGGAAAGGAGTTGCCTTGTACTCATGGTGCCCACTGAATATTTTTAGATCCTGCAGAGGGATGCGAATGGTATTCTTTTAGTTTCTTTGTTTAGGAGGTTTATTCATTTTTGGAGATTTTCTTTTAAAGGAGTGAATTTAACTTGGAAGGAAGTGCACCTTAGCGTGTTAGTAGCACTTGGGTTTGGCCTATGGATGATATACACACATATTTACATACCTATAAATATACTTTGCTTTTTGATGTTTTCCAATTCTTATTTAATGATCATAAATGACATTTTAAAAATTAAGGGAAAATTTATTTATGAAATTTAAACAACGGTTTGACCAATTTAAGTGGATTTGAAATAACTGAGATACAGTGTTCGAAATTTCTGCTGTGGTTAAAACAATAGTCTGATATATGATTGCATTTGGAGGAAAATGTACCTTTCAAATTCAGATCCAACATACTGACAAGTCCTCTCTAATTTTCTGTTTTTGGTAACAGGACATCTCCAAGTTTCCTGAGAAAGACAATATAGTTCTTGGAGAAGGTGGAATCACACTGAGTGGAGGTCAGCGAGCAAGGATTTCTTTAGCAAGGTGAATAACTGATTATTGGTTCAACGAGCATATTTTTTAGTAAAATAAGGGCCGGCCCCGTGGCTTAGCGGTTAAGTGCGTGCGCTCCGCTACTGGCGGCCTGGGTTCGGATCCCAGGCGCGCACCAACGCACGGCTTCTCTGGGCATGCTGAGGCCGCGTCCCACATACAGCAACTAGAAGGATGTGTAACTATGACATACAACTATCTACTGGGGCTTTGGGCGGGGGGCGAAGGAGGAGGATTGGCAATAGATGTTAGCTCAGAGCCAGTCTTCCTCAGCAAAAAGAGGAAGATTAGCACGGATGTTAGCTCAGGGCTGATCTTCCTCACAAAAAAAAAAAAAAAAAGTAAAATAAAATGGGTATACATTTTTATTGTGAATTCTTCATCCTTCAGTTGTTTGGAATTCTTATGAATATGATACAGAGACTGAGACTATAAGAAGCAAAATGCAATATCAATTATACAGCCACAATGGACAGCACAGTGCTGCTCTCCATTTGTTGGTAGCAGTCAACACTGAGAAACATTTAAAAAAAAAGATTTCCGATAAGTGCTGCAATTTAGATGCTGTCTCTGACATTTTACAGGATTGAAACAGTCTGTTTTCTTCTTTGTTTACCCACCAAGATGCAAGATCTTTGAAGGCAGGGACTGTATAATTTTTACCATCTTATTCCCAGCTCATAGCATGGTGATTGGCTCTAAGTAGATACTATTGTTAAAAGGTTTTCTTTCTTTTCTTTTTTTTTTTAAGGTAATATTTTAAATTGTATGGTATGGTGTGATTCAGTTTGTAACTTTTCTAGTTTATGCCACTTACAATTAGCAAAACCACTTCAGTGGTTCTTGGAGTGTTGTGAAAAGCCATAAAAATCATCTGTGACTTATCTTTTTGTTCCTCATTTGAAATTATCTACACTAGATGACATAGGAAATATTGAAGAAATCTAATTGAATTTCCATTTTCCTTTTAGAGCAGTATACAAAGATGCTGATTTGTACCTATTAGACTCTCCTTTTGGATACCTAGATGTTTTAACAGAAAAAGAAATATTTGAAAGGTATGTTCTTTGAATAACTTATAATGCTCATGCTAAGAGATAAGAAAGAATGACTATACCATCATAGACTACGTATTACCCCTTGAGAAATATGTCCACTATTGTGACTCTGTGTGACATAGCACTTAAATCTGATCTTCCCTTCAAGGTCAAGATTCAAGATCACTTCCATTAAAACCTTTTCTGACTACTTCCTGCGAAACCAATTTCTTCCATTCCTACAGTTATAACAGTCACTATCTACGTAGTTTTTACAGTATTATTGCCTTGTGACTTATCTTATATTGTTTTATTGGTTATTATACTCAAAATTTTTATTTGCTTTTTTTTGTCTTAGTATTTTATTCCATCTCCTCCTTAGATAGTAAACTTCTTAAGGAACTAAACAAGCTGAATGTTTTAATGTAAGTGAATGCTCCCACTATTCATCTATCTCAATGCCTCCTTCAGAACCTCTTCCTCAGTCACACAGAACTCAGGATTTACATTTTGTTGGAGCTCCCGTTAGGGCTCAATGTATGTGAAGTTCCTAAGAGGAACAATTAGTTATAGGACTTCATTTCAAAGTGTCAAAGTGATTTCATGGACTATCAAGTAGTTTGTTAGGAGAATTGTCATGATGCTCTTCTAGAAGTAAACATTTTAAGCAATAAAGATGTAGACATGTTGTGTATATAAAATGGCTGTTTTATTCCTAGAATCACTTTTCCCAGAATTTAGTTAAATTTAATACCTAAGATGCTATTTTTACATCTTGTGATTGTGATAAGTAACTTCTTACCGAGATAAACTTTGCTAGCTATGTTAGTATGTTAGAGTACAATTTAAAATGATTTCCCTTTCTATACAGTATATAATGGTTTAATGCCTAAAAGAAATTGATTTCTCTTAGGTGATTCTAGTCAAGATATACTTCTAAACTTTTAATTTTATTAGAGGAGGGTCAAATTTATTATCCAATTCTCAGGCTTGTTGTTTTTTAACAAATTAGATTAGAATTAATATAAGCTCTTGAGAACTAAATTGGTGGTCAGCTCAAAATGTGAAAGGAAATGAATAGGAAATTTATAGAATGAGAGAGCTCTGACATTTTAGAAGACACATAGAAATATAGACCACCAGAAATCTTAAGGGTCATCTAACAATTCCTTCATTTTCTAGATGAATAAAACAAGACCCAGGGGGTAACCAATTTGCTCATCAAACATTTATTTAATATCAGATAATTAATTTCTTTCTAAGTTTGTTAACGCTCAACTTTACAATGTAGCATACTATAATAATTCAATAATACAATATTTTATGCTATGATAATTCAAGAGGCACCAAATTCCTTACTGAGTATTTACTTTTAGAATTAAGTATATGAATAGCATTGTATGATAGAGGTTTTATATGAGAATACATTAATAAAATGTTAAAATGCAATACATATACTATTGTAATAAAGTGTTTACAAATTTGATCTTATTTATATCTTTTTTTATTCTTAAAGCTGTGTCTGTAAATTGATGGCCAACAAAACTAGGATTTTGGTCACTTCTAAAATGGAACATTTAAAGAAAGCTGACAAGATATTAATTTTACATGAAGGTAGCAGCTATTTTTATGGGACATTTTCTGAATTACAAAATCTACGGCCTGACTTCAGCTCAAAGCTCATGGGGTATGATTCTTTCGACCAGTTTAATGCGGAAAGAAGAAATTCAATCCTAACTGAGACTTTGCGGCGTTTCTCATTAGAAGGAGATGCTGCCGTCTCCTGGAACGAAACAAAAAAACAATCTTTTAAACAGACTGGAGAGTTTGGTGAAAACAGAAAGAACTCTATTCTCAATTCAATCAACTCTATAAGAAAATTTTCAATTGTACAAAAGACTTCATTACAAATGAATGGCATTGAAGAAGATTCTGATGAGCCTTTAGAGAGAAGGCTGTCCTTAGTTCCAGATTCCGAGCAGGGAGAGGCCATCCTGCCTCGAAGCAACGTGATCAACACTGGCCCCACATTTCAGAGACGAAGGAGGCAGTCTGTTCTGAACCTGATGACGCACTCTTCAGGGAACCAAGGTCAAAGCACGCACCGAAAAACAGCAGCATCCACACGAAAGATGTCATTTGCACCTCAGGCGAACTTAACTGAAATGGATATATATTCAAGACGATTATCTCAAGACAGTGGCTTGGAAATAAGTGAAGAAATTAGTGAAGAAGATTTAAAGGTGTGTATAAATTATTAGTGATTTTTTTCCCGTAGAGTGCAACGCAATATATAGTATGTAACAAAACTTCCTCAAATTATGGGTTTAGGATGAGGTTTATCTTAAAGGCTACTGTTGGGTGGGTCTTTCCTAGGTCTTGTGATAATCATTATAAATTAGAAAAAGTATAAATTATTATAAATCTGCTTTATTACCAACTTAAAACCTCTGTGGGAAGAGGTGGAGTATAAATAAATATATAAACAAATAGTAGCTTCAGTTATTTAGGGACCAAGAAATATTTCTGTAGAGAGGTAGCCTATATAAAGTATATAAGCATCTAGTCTCTAGCCAGGATTAATTTACATTCTGGTTTATACATTAGTCTCACCTGAATTTGGTTACTGTGGGCTTTTTTATCTTTTAAATTTGCTTTATACATTGGATTTCTGGACAAGTTTCTTTAAAGAAGGTATAGTGAAACTCAACATATACTAGCACCAACCGTCAGGTAGAAAGTCTTTTACATTATTTTAAAGAATAAAATGCTTTTGTTCTTAAAATAGGAAAGAATATAAAAGAGGAGGGGTTTTGTTTGTTTGCTACTAGAAAAATGCCTTGAGTGCCTTGGATGAAACAGGCAGGGTTGTAATAAATTGATCTGTTTAATAGCACAGATCAGTTAAGAGTAGTGTGAACTTTGGCAAGTCACAAGTCATTCAACATCTCTGGACAAAAATTTCCTCCTTGGTAAAACGAGGGAACAGAATAGATGATTAAAATATATACTTTCAGTGTTTCTATAATTTTAAAAAGGTTTTGTAAAGGATAATTTATCTATATGGTTTTAATAGCAATCTGAATAAATATCTCAAATCTGAACCTATAAATTTAGTTGAAAAGAATGATCTCTTTGACTGATAATAGTTACTATTTGTTGATTGCTTCTAGTGCCAGGCAGCATAGACTTATTCCCACCACTGTCCCAGAAGTTACCTATCATTATCCTCATTTACAGATAAGGAAACTAAAGTTGAGAGAACTTCAGCTGCCCAGATTCAAGCAGCTCTTAGGAAGTCAATGGTGGAGTCCAGAATCAAACCCAGTTTTACCTGCCTTCAAAAATCTTTATATCTAACCAGTGTGCTATATTCTGCTTTTGTAGAACCCTGTCTTTGAGGTTCTAGTGCTTCTTCTATGAATTTTGTTGACTTCGTGAGAAACAAAACTATCTTTTCCCTTTGGAATATCTGGAATTGCTCTTTTTCAAATTTTGGAAATGTGTCTATTAAAGGACAAATCAAGACTTCTAGGGGAATATACTGAGGATTAGAATTATGGAACTTAAGTCACAGCTGGAAAGAGAGATAATCTGAGCTACTAAGGAATATGCACACGTCAGTCGGACTTCAGGTCTATTGGAAGACCTCTGTAGCTAGCGAAATTCCAAACTCTACTTGTACAGGGAGCCCTGAAGAAATAAGTTAAATCAAGGACAGTTCTGGGAAGCCTCAATTTGATGGTACCATTTATTTGAGAGAAGATGTGACACTGTTAAGTATTAAAATGGTAAAATTGTTCAAAAACAGTACAGTTATATAATCAGTGATATACTTTCAGAATTTTGAAGAAGTGCAGTGTTTATCATTTTTCAAAAAGCTGTATTGCTCTATTGGACATTATAATGGCTGTGGAGTGACATCACGCATGTCCTTCGTAATGGTTTATATTTGCTGAAATTCACTTAGCTTCAAACAGTAGTATTCCTTTGCATACACATATTCATAATAAAACCGCAATAGTGGTGTGCAACTGTGTTGTCTCGCTGTAATAACTGTGATTCTTTTTTCAGGAGTGCTTTTTTGACGATGTTGAGAGCACACCAGCAGTGACTACGTGGAACACGTACCTTCGATATGTTACTGTCCACAAGAGCTTAATTTTTGTGTTAATTTGGTGCTTAGTTGTTTTTCTGGCTGAGGTAAGAATTTTCTGTTGTAAAATATTACTGTGATTTAAAGTTAAATTAAGAATAGTTTGGAACGATATATACATATATATGCACACATATATAAATGTATGTGTACACGTAAATATAAGTGCATATGTATATACGTAATTTTACCTTGTATAATGCTATGTATAGTTTCGTAGAGTTCTTCTATTGATATTTTATTATTTCATACATAGAGTATAAAATATACTTAAACACATATCTTCCATAAGAAAATTTTTAGTAGAAAGATTCAAAACCTCAAAGTAGAATGCATTTACATGGATTGAAATTAAACACTGAAAATCATTCTGTACTAAATTTTAAATTCATTTGACTCTAGATATTGCATTATTAAATACGCAAGTGATGAATCACCACATTTAAATGACTATTTCTTCATAAAATGAAATAAATATATACTAGTGGCTTAGTAATCATTTGAAACAATCCTTTCAGAGATTCGCATCACCTTCTTGCTTACAGAACTTTTTTGTCTTCAATGCTGCCATCATAGTTTCTTTGCTGTGCCCCTGCTGTCCTTCATGTCACCAGGTTAAAAAAAGGGGGAGGTGCAAACAGCACAGTAGGCCGCATCAATGTAAGAGGTTCCTGAAGCTGGGTGGCGGATGAGGCTTTTTCTAGATCAGGAGCAGCCACCTAAATACCCAAAGGGACCTGGCAGAGAATGTCTGCAGGTGAAGTGGCTTGAGGCTGAATGGAGAGCATTTGCCCTCCAGTTGTCTAAAGGGGACAACTGTAGCTCGGTACCAACCAAGGACTTGCCATGAGGGAATGTGCGATCAGTTTTGGTAATTCTTCTTCTTTGTCAGGATAAGATGGAAATCCAGATTTTTCTGTAAAATTTTCCCATGGTAGTTGATTAAATAGAAACAAACAAACGGACACTACAGGGGCACCACAAACCACATCTGTGGATTAGATTCAGCCTGTGAATGACTGCTTACTCTAGATATTTATTGCAGAGGACACTACTGGATGTGTCCTAACGCGCAACCTAAATAACATGAAGGCCCATGCTACCTTCAGGGAAGAAATGACCCAGGTGAAGAACTGCCTCTCCTGAGACAATATAAATGTATACATTAACAAAATTCAAACTTATGACTTATGTTTTTCCTATTGTTAGGCTGTTTCTAACTTCAATTAAGAAGTCTACATAAAATATCATCACTCTTCCTTTACCAAGTAAGATAGTGTTAAATATCTAAAGGTATGTACCAAAAAGTTGTACATACAACTTCAGCTGTAAACCATCAGTTTCCACTTGATCTTTGAGTTCTGGTGATATCTCTTCTTTTGCCCACTACTATTTTAAATTAATAAACCAAATGGAGGCTTCATGCGAGATGCAGTATGGTACAGCACCAACTGTGGAATCAGACTGACCTGGCTGTGACCCAACTTTGTCTTGTTAACGCTATGAAACTGAGCAAGTTATTTAACCTCTCTGATCTTCAATTTCCTCATCTATAAAATGGAGACTGTGAATAGTACCAGCTTCCTAGGTAGTTTTTGTGGGCTAGGAGACATCATGATTATAAAGCACTTAATGTAGGGCTTGGCACACAGCGAGTGATGCTAGTTGCTGTTCTCATGAATATTCCTAATGTCATATCATCATTATAAAGCTCAAGATAGTTTGAGATGAATGAGTTTATAACAGATATAATAAAAGTTTCAATAATCTCTTTTACATTTTAACAAAAATATGGGATTGGGTAATTTGACATTCTTACATTAACATGATTAACATGAGTAGTAAAAATTGCATTGAAATGTATTTCAAATTTGCCTCATTAATCTCTGCCAGTCATGCCAAATGACTAACATTAATGTGAATAAAACCCAGTCCTGTGTGACATTTAATCTCAAACCAGCCCTTATTAATTGTTAAAGATTTGGACTTCTGCATTGAGAGATCACATTACCTGATTGTTTTTAATTTATAGAGTTATATAAGAAAAAAGGGGCCTGGCTGAATGTGGTGGTGATTTATGTTTATTTACAGGACCTTTGTGTCATGCAGCTCCATAGAGTTGAATTTAGGCACCTTTCAAAATGATGTATGATTAATTAATTAATTAATTAGTAATTGAGCATTGAGCTGCTACACATGTGTACAATATTATTAGGTCACTTAATCAAGAAGACAGTGGTCCTTTGTCTTTGGGTTAGAAACTAAATTACAACAGAGATGTAAATGCTGTATAGCTACCCATTATTAGCTGAGCTCTCACAATTATTGCAAAAAATTGTCTTTTTAATGGACAAAGCAATTGACAATGCCATTTTGTAGGCAAGAAATAACGTAATAGGTGATGAGCCTTTTTGGCCGATATCTTGGAGGCATTGCCAATTAACTGACTCTCAAAATTTTGATTAACAAAAACTTGGTGATGGTAGACACATGGGAATTGTTTTAATTATGTGCATAGTTATATAGCTAAAAAATCATTCACTAATGTTCACAATTTTGTCACTTTCTTTGAATCAAAATTTACATAGTTTTTCTTCTTCTTCTTCTTCTTTTTTTTTTTTTTTGGTGAGGAAGATTGGCCCTGAGCTAACATCTGTTGCCAATCTTCCTGTTTTTGCTTAAGGAAGATTGTCACTGAGCTAACACCTGTGCCAGTCTTCCTCCATTTTGTATGTGGGATGCCACCACAACATGGCTCGATGAGCGGTGTGTAGGTCTGTGCCCAGGATCCGAACCTGAGAACCCCAGGCCGCCGAAGTGGAGCACGTGAACTTAACCACTATACTACCGGGCCAGCCCCTAGTTTTCCTTTTAGACTAAGGTCCTTTCTTAATACCAGTGTGCCCCTTCCTCATTACCATTGAATATCTCATTGGTTCTTTGTATCATGGTACAGGTGCTAATCCAGGAAGACAGTTTAGTTCTTTTAAACTTGTTTACAGCTTCATGCTCATCATGATCAGAGAACCTAAAGAAAGGTTCAGATACGTTTCTTCCTTGATGAAAGTGATTTATCCATTTTTAGTTTTCATAGGGGTATTACTTCAGTTTAGATTTTATGATTTTATAGAATAGGTTTAATATGCTTCCCTTTTACAATACAAAATACTTAACCTTTTTTATTTCTTCAAACTGCTAAACCAAAAAAACTGGTTTGGTCTATTCAGTTTGTTGCCACTTATCATTAGTGTGTAAGTTTGATAAGGGAGTCAGTCTACTGTTGTATCTTTGTACTGTTTTCCCTACTATGGGGCAATGTCTTTGGTAAGTTCTTACATATTAGCACGAAGGATATAGGCTATAAAATTTCTATTACGTTGGTCTTTCTAACGCTCCTGCTTGGCAGTGCGTCATTGACTAGAGAGAGAAGAAATGCAAATAACAGATTAGGAGGGAGTTTCCTGATTCCTTTTACAACAACCAGAGGGTATTACTGTTGACTGGAGTATCTAAAGATTCTGTTCAGTGCTTTTATTCTGTGATTTTTAAGAAATGTGTCAGAGAACTGCTTTGTCCTATTCCTATATGATTTTCCTTCTGTTTGTTAATGAGGAATCCCTGGGTAGCTTGCCATTATTAGGAGATTTCCATTGATAGCAATGCTTTTAAGGCAGCTTTACTTAATGTGGGTCTATGTTTTAGAGCATGATTTGACCTGTGAAGCCTTGAGTACATCATGACAAGGTGTCACTTTCCTACTACTACCTGACATTCATTCAGCTATTTATTCATTCAACACATATTTTTCGAGTTCCTTCAATATGCCAGGCACGACTCTATGTGCTGTGTATACAGTGGAGAACGTATAGATGGAATACACAATGTGCTTACGTTTATAATGTTAACAGAACGTTTATTATGCTGTGCTCCTTTGGTAAAAACTCAAAATGCCAATAGTATTTTAATAGGTATTCATTTATACACAGATCTCATTTTGTGACTTGGGAGGTAGTTCTGAATTCTGTATATGTGCAAAGCTTGTAGAAAGAATTGGTTTTGGTTTTGTCTTTACCCTATGTAACATAACATGCCACCTGCTTTTTCAAATGAGTTTTCCACATGATCATTACATAGTTTTCTCTCTGATGACGTTTGTAAGTGTGTTTTTATTTCAGTATCCTCTTATCTATCCATTCCTTTATTTATTAGATACAGATTTACTTAATGCCCACTGTTTACCAGGTATTTTACTAGGCACAGAGGATACAATGGGAAAGAGGACAAAAATGGCTCTTCCCTGGTCTTTTGAAGCACATTCTGAGGGAGGAGATAGATGATAAATACATTTTGATGGAAATAATTATAGAATGTGATAAGCACTGAAGGAAATAAATAGTGCACTAAGATAAAGGTGGGAAAAGGAGGATGGACAGGGAGGCCTTTCTGAGGGAATGACATTTAGCTGACACTTAGCTGCAAAGACTGGGGCAAACGCAAAGGTCTTGGAAGGTTTTGGTGAATTATGGAAACTGAGAGGAGGAGCATAATTGGGTTGGGGGTAGGTTGGAGAGAGAAGTGAGTGGCATGTGGTGATGTTAGAAAAGTAGGCAAGAACCAGACTCGCAGGACCATTGGCTGTGGTAAAGAGCTTGAGTTTTATTTTGCATGCGGTAGGGAGCCTTTGACACGCTTCAGCCAGGATATGATATGATCTTTTTCATGTTTTAAAAAGATCACTCTGTCTGCTATAAAATGAAAATGGATTGGATGGGGCCATGAGGGGAAGTAGGGACATCTGTTATGACCAGAAGGGATTGCTCTTATAAACTAGGCTCAACATCCGGCGCACTGAGAACCTTAAGTCATGTTTAAAGTCCTCTGCAGATAATCCGCAGTGAAATATTCAGGAGTGTCTTCTCTGTAGCCTATTAAGGTTTTTTCGTGATAGGATGTTGGACCACTATACCTTGTTTGCTCAGATTCACATTTTTGAGCCTTTTTTATATGTGGCCTTATTACATTGCCCTTGGCAGTTTTCTTCTCTTTCAGGCCTATTTTCTTCAGCTGTGAATGTCAGACTTGTGTCTGACCAGGTTATGTTATGAGAGGGTTCCTCATAGGTCCTGAATATATTCTTGCTCTAGTTCTACATCACATCTTATTTCTGAAGCCATACTGTTGGCGTTAGTTACTACATATATGATCACCTTTCATCTATCACATCTCTTAAGATGTGTACTAGTTCATTTAGCAAATAAGTCTTTCAAATATAGACACTTGGCTTCTCTTTCCATATGTATATACTATGATATTCTACCCCTTCACTCCATTTCTTTCTTTTTTTTTTTTTCTGAGGAAGATTGGCCCTGAGCTAACATCTGTTGCAATCTTCCTCTTTTTGCTTGAGGAAGATTCACCCTGAGCTAACATCTGTGCCAATCTTCCTCTATTTTGTATGCGGGTCGCTGCCACAGCATGGCTGCCAATGAGTGGTATAGGTCTGCACCTGGGAACTGAACTCAAGCCGCCAAAGCAGAGCACACTGAACTTAACCACTAGGCCATGGGGCTGGCCCCTCCTTTTTTTAAGTCATGTAAACAAATTATCTACATAATTTTTATTCTGACTTAGCTTATAAATACTGGATGCTTCTTCTTTTGCACCTTAGGGCCATTTGCAAAGTTTATGAATCATCATCTTGGCCATTCATGGATCTATCTTTAGAGAATGCCATCATCAGATTCGTGATGCCTAACATGGATATATAATAAATTCTCTGTCTACAACCCTACACAACTAATAGTTATTATAATCTATGCATGTACTGTCTGATACAGTAACCACCAGCCACATATGACCATATGAATTAAATGAAATTAATTAAAATGAAATAAAATTTAAAATTCATTTCCCAAGTCGTATACACTAGCCACATTTCAAGTGATCAAGTGGCACATGATAAGTGGCAATAATATTGAACAGCACAGATATAGAACATTTCGTTATTGTAGAAATTTCTATTGGACAGTGCTGATCTAGACTGTACTGTTTTCTATGTGATATGGAATGATGTTTAAAACGCTAAAAAGACTGCAGATAAAGACCTTTTTGCTTTTCTTCTTTAATCTTCCAAGACTGTCACTCTGTCATAAACTGCATGAACTTTATAACCTTAAAACATTTTGGAGAGGAAATGATACAACTTGCCTACTCAATTGTTTCTATATGCCCCAGATATTTTTATTAAAGACGTTGTGTCAAGTCCTTGGAAATGTCTTTGTTCCAGTCAATAGAAGCAGTTTGGACTCGTGATTCCATGTGTCTATCCACAGTGGTCTCTATCCACAAAAGCCAGGAAATAACTTTTTGTAACATTGACTAGACCAGGTCTTTGGAAAACTGCTTTGGTTATTGTTCATAGTAAATATTATAAAATATGTATTCCTGGAACGTGCTCACATCCAGAGAATGTTGGCAATGCCAGTATTATTAATGCTTCCTTAATTGGAACAAAGGGGCACAATAATAATTGAAAAGTGACTCAGAAATATACCCTTATCTAGGTTCTTGAGAAATTTGATTAGTCTTAGGAAATAGGAAAGCAATTGTACTGGAACAGAGACTCTTGAAATAGTTAGATTATTGTCGATTTTCTTGTCATTTTGAATTTCAAGGAAGCAAGAATAGTTTTTTTTAATTAATACAGTGCATGGAGGCTGTGTATACAATGAAAAAAAGTCAGAAAGTGAGAATGATGCCTTTAGATTTTTCATCATTATACTCCTATATGATATGTGAATTTAACTAAAACTTAATAATGTAATTTCTTCATTAATGCTAAGTGGTCTCAGTAAATTTTTTATGTAGTACTATTAAATATTTAAGATAAATTTGAGTATGAAATAAGACATAGATTTCTTATACCAAGCGTGTTTGTTTCTCCCCTATTTATTTTTATGCTGTGTTCATTTTCAAAATTATTTTACCCAAGTTTTCTTGTCTTTATCTATTTGATTCTTTGGTAAAGTTATTATTGGGCTAATTATATAATTTCAGAGTCATTTCTAGTATCATAATTGTGATGGCATCAACATAAGATTGTTTCTCACAGAGTATGTAGGAGAATAGAATGCCAAATTGAAATAGAACAGAGTACAGATCATTTAAATATCAGAGGAACTACAAAAATCACAGTCATTAAAAAAATTTTTTTTGGTCTAGTTATGATATAGAACATTTGTCTCTCAGTTAAGTGTTTCTACTTTGAGAAAGCCCAAAATAATTTTAGTATCAATCCTGTCTGTTTTAACCTGAATGCACCTTATCTTTATCCATAAACTGTGAATTTTTACATGGTTGAAACTTTTAACTGATTTTCATAAATATTAATCTCATCTTTTCCCATAATTAATTGGTTTCATAGGTATTAGTCCTTCATAATCATTGCATGACAAATGAAATTATAAATTATCTGCCAGCAGGCTGAGATTAGTTTCTTTATAAGAAACAAAGTTTATTTAAAACTATAAACTTAGCTTTTCTGTGAGATTCAATGAATAGTTCCTGTGGAATGAAGGAGGGAAATGGCAAAGTATTTAATTTGGCAAAATTTAAATGCTGTTAACTTAAGATGTTCTCACCGCAAATAATGGTTCTTTGAACAATTGTTGCAGCTGCTGGACCCAGGAAAGCAAATCAAAGGAAGATGAAATTGTGTGTATTTTGATGTTGGTCATGGTGGAATGAGAGGTGGGTGTGGGAGGAATAGGTAAAGATGTTGGAAAAAATCAACTGTGTATTGTTCTATTCCAGGTGGCTATTTCTTTGGTTGTATTGTGGCTACTTAAAAAGTGAGTATTCTGTATCCTATTGTGGGTTGTATTTTGTTTCTAATGATTATTTGGGTCTTATTAAATATTGTAATATCCACTGTGCTTCATTTCCCCACAGGGTAATAGTAGTGGAAAATTGAGTTCTTTAGTTTAAAATTGTGAGTATGTGTAGTTCTGACAGCTCTTTGTCAATTTCTAAAGGAATTAGTTGTGTTTACTTTCCAGAAGATGCAATAAAAATATTTAAAACAACATTATACATTTAGTATTATCTCTATTTAATATTTAATAAAGTATTTAATAAAGAGTCATTTTTATCATTATTTTTTATTTTTATCATTTATTTTATTATTATTATTTTATCATTATTTTATCATTAATAAAGATCAATTTTATCTATTTCAATGGTGAAAAAACTTAATCTACTTTCTTGCGATAGTAAATCCTTGAGATTAAAGGCACAAACTGTGCTAATCTTTAGATTCAAATTCAGTTTCATTTACATGTATCGGAAATTCAATAGGAAAGTTTCGTTGCCAAATAACAATTTTCCTTTTGCTTTCCAGAGCACCTCCTCAAGACAGAGGGAATAGTACAAAGGGTACAAATAACAGCTATGCAGTGATCATCACCAGCACCAGCTCATATTATGTTTTTTACATTTACGTGGGAGTAGCCGACACTTTGCTTGCTCTGGGATTCTTCAGAGGTTTACCACTGGTGCATACTCTAATCACAGCGTCGAAAATTTTACACCGCAAAATGTTACATTCTGTTCTTCAAGCACCTATGTCAACACTTAACACGTTGAAAGCAGGTACTTGACTAGGTATACAAAAAATGAAACTGCTGATCCACCCTCAAAAGGGCCTGTGATTTAGCTGGTTTTCTAGTAGTAGCATTGGCTTTTGCACAGAGGCATCTGCTCTTTGTTGAGTTTCCTTATGACTGGCATGTACATTTCTCAGATATTATAGGCCTTCAGAGATGGTTGCTCCTCATATTTCTGTATCAGCTAATTAGAGTAGCTAGGTTGTTAGAACATGATGCTGATGGGACTGTGGCAGTAGAAGTAGGCCATTCTGGGTCACTTGTCCTTCTCTCCTCAGATATTTGGTCTAGTCCGTTTCCAGGCATCTTGTTGCCAATGTATAGTATTGTTTAAAAGAGGAGAAGATTTGAAGTGATCGAGGAAAAATATAAAATTCTTTTACTGATAAAGTCTTTTGGTGGAGTAGAATTAACTAGTTTCATGTAACTGTTCAAAGATGATCACATAAATTCATTTCAGGTTTTATTTTTCTTTTTTGGGGAGGGTTGGGGAATCCAAAATGTGTTTTAAAAGCATTTTTGACACCATTGTAGAGGTTGGTAAAAGGGTACAAGCTTTCAATTATAAGATAAATAAGGTCTGAGGATCTAATGTATAACATGGTGACTATAGTTGATAACACTGTATTGTATAATTGCAATTTGCTAAGAGAGTAAAACTTAAATGTTCTCACCAAAAAAGGTAAATGTGAGAGGTGGTGGATGTGTTAATGAATGACGAGAGGAATTTTTTTACAATGTATATGTACAAATCATCATGTTGTACACTTTAAATGTCTTATAATTTTGTCAATTATACCTCAAAAATAAAGTCACAGAAGAGTAGTGATGCAAAGAGACCAAAGATTTAAAAAACTAAGGACAATAAGGTACTTGAAAGTAATCAATTTCCATCGATTCCCCTTTAGACAAATTCATATTTAGAGAATCTGAGGTTAATAAGGAATCCACCAGGTTTTATTCTTCCGGCAACCTGTTGAGCACTTACTTTGTGTGGTACTAAGCCAGGGGCTGGTATGAAAAGACGAAGAAGGCACAGTTCTTTCCCTGTAAGAACGCACAGACTAGGGAGAGGAGGTAGACACACAAACATTTGATTATAAAGCAAAGAATAAGTTCCAAGATTGAGATTTTTAAAGTGATTTATATCTAAAAATCTCAAGGTAACAAATATCCATCATTTTTTTCTGAGTGACAAAATTTCAGTGTTAGTATTCAGGAAAGTCTTCTTTATATTTATTCTGAAGCCCTGTGTGTCACTAAAGCTTTGCCTTATTTGCATATACTCATCACCATCCTCTGTTTCGGAGCTAAGAAATTTTAGACCTAAAAGGGAATGTCAAAGTACCTTGATCCAATGATTTCATTTTTTATGGGAAAACAGATCGAGAGGAGGTAGGTGATTTGCTCAAGTTTCCAGCAGTCAGAAATGGGCAATGAGATATAATGAAAGAGCACAGGCATTGTCTGAGGCCTGGCTTGGTCCCCTAAGAGTGATGATCATGGGCAAATTACTCTTTTGAGTGTTGCTTCCTCATCCGTAAAATAGGGAAAGGAATACTTATCTCAGAGGATCGTTGTGAGAGTGAAACAAGGCAATCTACTTGCTTGTCACATAGTCAAAACGAAATAAACGTTAGTTCCCCATTGTTCTTCCGTTCTGTGGGGCCTTGTTCCCATAGGGGGTGCACTTTCCATCCCACCTCTTCACTTTTCAGAGCTCCTTGTTCCCTTAAACACTGCTCACAGTGGGTTCTGAAGCTTCTCTATTTCATAGTTAAATACTTACCATTCATCTCGTTTTCTCATTCGTCTTACTTTCCAAACTTTAATCCACTTTGCAATATGATTCTTAAACATCTCTGTTTTTGCATTCCTCCTTTTTTATGCTCCTGAGAACTGAAATAGCAAGATGATCTTACATCTATATGTCCTTTTCCCACCCTACCCGCACCCCTAATTTCCGTATGCATAAAGATTCTGCTTTCTTTTAAAAACTGTTGCTATTACTGATTTATGGTTCCTTTTTTCTCATGTTGCCTAGATATTCTCTGCTGTACTTGGTAGCAACCAATGCTTCCTTGCCTTCTATGTGCCCTTCAATTTCTTCCAGGTCTGCCTTTTTGCAATTGTATATTGACCTTGACTTTCTCTGACTCCTTGCCCGATTTTCCTATGTCACTATTTAAATGACCTTAAGACACACAGACACATAGTAGGTGCTCAGTAGAGTGTGTTGAATGGATGAAAGTGTGAATGCCTAGTTTGACAGAACTCTACCATTTGAAATATAATAAGCACCAGAATATTTTTTTCACCAAAGCGAACTTTCATTTTCTGAACAATATTTATAAAAACCATAGGCTAATTCTTTTCAATTTTTCATTTATTTATGGAAAGATATACAAATATGCTTTATTAAATATGCTAAAGAACATATTATTGATAAAGCCTAATGACAGTGTCTTAAATCAATAAATATGTATTGAACAATTCCTACATGTAAGATTTTTTTGCTGAGGGCTGTGAGTGATACAAAATAAATGTGGCATGGTCCCATTGACTTCTAGCAATTTATAGTCTAGAAAAAGAGATAAGGCATATAAACAAGTGACTAGGATTTAAGACAAGGATATAGTCATTATAGCACAGAAGTGCTGACAAGATGTATTCAAGGTAGTAAGTGAGTCCAGAGGAGGAAGGGATTAATTCCAGCTGGTACAAACATTGAAGTTTCCCTCCAGGAGGGGCATTTGAGTTGGGCCAGGAAGATGATGTCGATTTTGACAAGTAGAGATGAGGGGAAAGGCTTTTCAGGCAGAAGGAACCACTTGGAAAAAGCAGGAAGGTAGGAGACTGTAGAATGTGTTTAAGAATAGACCAATTTGGCTGAAACAGAATGTTTGAGGAAGCTTCTACCAGCTCGGTGGTTTAAGGTCAAGTTATGGAAGGCATTAAATATTAAACTAAGAATTTTGGACTTTATCCTACGGTTAATGGGGAGGTGAATGATAAGATTCAATATCACTTTGTACAGTATTATGTTATATTTTATCTAATTGTATGTTTAACTCTCCCCCTAGACAATAAATTCCTCAGGGGCAAGCAGCACACTTATTCATCTCTGTTATCTCAGTGCCTAACATTGTGCCTGGCACATGGTAGACACTTTGTGTGTAACTTTTTTCCATTGAAGGAAAAAATTATCAGACTTATAAATGTGAGTCTGGAATTTAGAAGACAGGCTGAGGAGGCTTAGATTGCCGGTGAGGAGGGTAGAAAGAGAGAACATGGCCAAGGAGGTTCACATAGTGGGCAGAGAGGGACTGAGAGCAGCCATGGGTTCTGCAGAGGTATCAGAAAGGTGTGCAAGTCAGAGGAGAGGGAGAGCTGTATGTTACGGAATACAGATGTAAGGGAATGATGATAGCGAATCTAGTAAGTTATTAAACTCAGGCTTCCAAGTGTGAGATCGTAGTAGTAGGATGAGTGCCCATTCCTGACAACATTTGTAATAAGGGCTCTATTAAAGACTGGTTTTTGCCTGAATCTTATAGCAATCTATATTTTATAAAGGTTTAAAAGCGGGAGACAATAACTTCAACACATGGTTACTTAGAATCTTTGTACAATACTAAAATTTTCTAAGTCCTTATTTATCTGATTACATGCTAATTCTTATTTGAGTTCTGAATGCTTCTACTATGATCCAAATTTTTAAAATATTGATATGTCTTTTTAAGATTACTGGTTTTTGAGGAATTTATCTTCCTTTATATTATAGGTGGGATTCTAAATAGATTCTCCAAAGATATAGCAATTTTGGATGATCTTCTGCCTCTTACCATATTTGACTTCATCCAGGTTTGTAAAAATAAGTGTTATTAAGTGTCTTTGCATTTGTCATGATTTTTTAATAATTGGGAAAAGAAGTTAAAGAGTTTTTGCTTATTTTTCGATTGATTGAGTTGAAGTCCTGTCTATTGTATGAATTTTGTCAACATTAAAAGTCTTCAAATAGGCATAAATTTAGTAAATTCAGTGATAAGTCAGACTATTTACCTGACCCAGACACAAGGCAATTGTGCATTTGGATATAATAACTGTCTAACTGGGAGTGATTTTAGATTCATAAAAGACCACCTTCCCCCAAATCACTGTCCACGAAGTATGACATTTTTGACATTGGCATTACTATTTGATGGAAGTCTACCTACCTCCAAAGGGCCCATGTTAAAATGAAGATTGATTCCCCTGTGGGCTGCAGTAAAGCAGTCTCACCCATGAACACTTAGGCACAGATTAACTAGCCAGCAGCCTCACAGTAAGGACCATAATGCAGGGACAGAAGGACAGATAGATTTTCAAGCAGGTGAGAGGGGAAAGAAGAAGTCAGGACTAGTGAGGGCTATCCCTGGGTGACAGATCTGAGAGGCCTCCAGAGCAGCCTGGCTCTGAGCATGCATCCCTGTGGTGGGGTGATTGACTGCTGGTGAGAATAGAGAAGGAAAGGAGGGGATGGAGATGAAGGTGACCTAGAGGATACCACATTAGGACGCCATAAGTGACAGATCTTAAGGAGTGTTGTGAGTTAATGACTTGGCTGTTGGACCAGGTTTGGAAACAGCTTCCTGTCCGGCTTAGGTCAGGCTTCAGAGAGCAAATGCCACAGTGTTAATGATATCCTTGGAAAGACAGTTAAAACAGGATGCTGCCCATCTTAGGATGAGTCATTCTCTCCTCCCACCCCATTTTACTCCCCCCACCCCAATAATAATACTTTATTTGAGAGAACCTGTGAAACAAAATAAGGGCTACTACATTTGTGTGTATGCACAACCAACATTGGCAGGTGCAGAAAAACCAGATTGTCAGTTTACCTCATCTGAAATGATTGGCACAATCAAACGCATGAACTGTTCCCAGTGAACTTGAGCATTTGGGATTTCCTTCAATTGCTCTGTTTAGGGATATAACTCAGCAGCAGCTGCTGGAATTCTTTAACTGATGCTTTGACTTCACGCATTTGAAGGAGTGTTTCCCATGTCTTTCCTTAAGCGCTGGACATTTGTTCCTCATTCTAGGAGTGTAAATGACTGGTTCCAAATATAATATTAAGTCAGGCACAAACTGGACCATGGGCATTTTGACATGATTGCAAAAGGATTCACAAATGGTGGCCCTTGATAAGTTTGTTTTCTACCTTTATAGTCTACTGAGTATTTTCTCAATCAGCGTATGGCTCACTTCAGGTATCCTCTGGGAGGGCTAGTTTTTAAATATTTATTTTATAAATGAACACTTTTAACGTATGTGATGGCTCTCAAATCCTTTCTCTTACGGCAATTTGAATAGTTTCTGCTCAACTTCTAATGTTGTTGGGTTCATTAGTTGTTGCTTCACAAGTGATTGGGCAGAGTGCTTTTATTTTTATTTCCCTATTTTATTTATGAGGGTCTCACATTAAGGAAGCATAATATATGACAATCAAATACAGTAAAAATCTGATTAATTTTGATTTTAGTAAAAAATTCATCACAGGGGTCCTTTAAATTGTGAGCTCCTGTGGGTATACTTAATTATGTTCAGATTAATGAAATTTCATTCTAGTCACAACATTTCAGGAACAGATCTTTTATGCAGAATAAGGCACACCTGTAAATTTCCTTTTTTAAAAAACTTAATTTCTAACATTTGATAATGTTCTGGCAAATTTGCTTTCTGGATTGGAACATTGTATAATGGAAATGGAAGATCTGGGTTCTATTCTGCTGATTCCACTATTTATTTTACCTTGAGCAAGACAATCTCAAAGGGTCTCAAATTTCTAACACGGAAAACGGGAAGATAAATCTGATAATGGTCCCTTTCAGTTCTAAAGTTATATGCTTCAGATTGGCACACGGGAAGTGGACCATGCAGGAGAAATTTTAACTTGAAGTCAAAGAGAAAAAAACCATATCCTAGCATCCTACTTATCTCTATGTCTGGATAAATAATTTCTTTCATGAACCAAAGGCCTACATATTTTAAAATATCGAAATCTTCTATTCTCTGCCTCAAAACCTTTAAGTTTTTTTTTTTATTTCTTCTCTCTTATCCTAATATACGATTACACACTGAGTTCTGCTACTTTGATCTCTGCTGTGTCTTTCACGTCTTTTTTTCCCCTGTTCATTCTATTAATCTCATTAATCCCTTGCTTAAAAATTCTCAAGGACTCACTATCATTTATGAATTAAATTCCAAATCTGGTGTTCATTGCATGGTTTTGAAAAGGTATTTTGAGCTGCTTTGGTGGGCAAAAATGTGCTGCTCACTTCCTAGGAACATGGATGAACGGTGCCTGCAGGTTTTTATAGCCTGTTGATTTTTATTTTTTCCAGGGAAGTTTAGGATTTGGGTGAAGATAAATGGGAATTAGAAATTTGTGCTCACATTTTCATCTTGTCCTGAAGTCCTTCTATTTATTTATTTGTTTTGTTGTCCTCTCACTAAAACACCTGGTTTGAAATGACTTGTTTCTAATCCATTGTGAATTAAAAACTAGGACAACACTTAAGATTTCTTTGTGTAATTAGAATATCAAATATGTTAAACTAGTGCCTTTAATTTTGTATATGGTACTAAATTATTAGGTTCTGACCTCAGTGCCCAAGGATGGCCTCTTATGGAGCAAATGAAATTATTTTCCTCAATGGTTAGACTTATTTTTCACTTATTTTTCAGTTTGGGCTATATTCTGGATGATTATAATTGTTGGAAATCTATCTTGTAAATGTTTCATCACTTCCAAATGTCTCCACTTTCTCCATTCTTCTCGAACTCAGTGTGACGTCTTGATCAGTTGACTACCCAATTCCACCTATTCTATCCTAATACGGTTATAGTTTCTTTCCAAGGGTCTCCACCATATTGGCAATCATTAGATAAAAATTTGGGGCATATAGGGCTTTCTCATTGTACTGGTGGCACTTATAGGGCAAGAATGGAATAGAGATGACTTTCCTGAGATTATTGGGTCATCTTATTACTTAGTCCAGTGCCTGGCACAGTAAAGATGCATCTGAGTATTTGTTGAATGAGTGAGGGGCTAGTATTACAGAATTTGATGGTTGGAGACATAGAGACATTTTCCCTTGGAAAAGTATCACTGAGATATTATCATCTGAAGTTTTAGATGAAAATAACAACCCATTCAAAGAAGATTTACGCAGACCTTAGCCACACACCCATCCCCACTGCCATCTACCAAAATGCTCTGCGTTTCACTGCATCAGCTGGAAAATGCACGTGTCACCCAGGGAAACTGGTAGAGAGCTGGCTCACTGATTATCATATGGATGTTATAATAGGTTTATTTTTTAGCCATTGTTTCTGACAGTTACTTATACTTTATTCAAATGGGTTATTGTGGAACAAATGTTAGCATACTTTTTTTCAATTTTTAAAATGTATGGATTTAGTGTCATGTAGAAATATAGAATTTAAGCCTTTAATTTGCTCCTGAAGTATATCAATATGGTTAGCTTGTTTCTGAGACTGCCAACAGGACTCTGGTTTTTTTGATGGATAGTATGAAGAGATATCTGTAATGGATAGGCTTGACTGAAACACAAAATTCATTTTGGCAACATATGAGATAGAAAAATTATCTAATTTCAAATTAAATCAGCCATTTCCAAAAAAATTTTTTGAGCCTCTAGGTTATCTTCAGTTATTTTAAGGAACACCAACAGGATTGTTGGGAAGGGAAGTAAAATTTATTAAGTATAATTTTTTTCAATCTTAAACATGAGAAAACTAGGTTTAGGGAAGTTGAGTTAGGTAGCTTGCCTAAATGACCAAGTCTGCATGTAAACCAGATCATTCTGACTCAAAAGGCTCCAAGATGATGCCCAATTTTCAGAAATTGTCTAAACAAAATAAGTCCTAAAATTTTGTATTCCTACTAAAACTATCTCAAAATAAAAAGTGTACTTTAAAAGAGGGCCAGGCTAGAAAGAAATCATATTCATTTAAAACTTATTTATCATACAACACTTTAAAGTGTGTGGAGACTGAGAATATCCTGAGATCCGAGATCATCATGTTTTCAAAACTTCAAAATGTTATTATGAGCAACCTAAACAATTTTTTGAATATTCATAGAACTTAGGAAAAAAGTGCTTTAAGGTGGCTGCCTTCCTACTAAGAAGATACCCGCCCCTTATTAAGAATGAAGCAGACAGTGAAGAGCTTATTTAGAAGTATATCACTGACGTACCTTGTCCACTTTGAGTCGTGAAAATGTTTCCTCACCAACGTGTTTTCTTTGATCCTACAGTTGTTGTTAATTGTGATTGGAGCTGTGGCAGTGGTCTCGGTTTTACAACCCTACATCTTCCTAGCAACAGTGCCAGTGATAGCCGCCTTTATCATGTTGAGGGCCTACTTCCTCCGCACTTCACAGCAACTCAAACAACTGGAATCTGAAGGTATGACACTGAATGGGCAACGCTTGCCTGGGAAAACATCCGCAAGAGCTATTTGTGATTCTCTATTATTAATCTACTTTTCGAAAAATTTTTTTCCTGCTTTTAAACTCTTGCACTGTATAACAATGACTTTTAAAAACGTATGCATATAAAAGGAAACAGTAAATTACAAAGAACACATAGATTATTTTTGTTAATTTATGACCATTTGACTTCATTGGTTTTAAAGCAAGTGTATAGACTCTTACCAGTGTATCCGATATTCATTTACAATTTACTTATATAAGTTAAATTTAAATATGATAGTGCTACTATTACTCAGGTTTGTCTGGGTTCCCAAACAATGCTGGACAAAATTCTTCCCTCTGGCTTGTTTTCAGACACTTGTACTTTCTCTCCTGGGATCTGCCTTTTTGTGTGCTCCCAAACACGGCTTGAGCCATGTGGGAAGCACATTCTTCAGTAACAGCCTTTGGTGTGGGTGCATTTTCAGGGGATAAATTTCCAGTGCATTTCTGCATTGTAGGTTATTTGCTAAATTAAGTTACATAAACTTTTTAAATTAAGGCCTTGAATAAATTGTCTTAAAAGAAAAACATTTTCTCTCAGCAGTGATTAATTTAGGATTAACCAGAAAAATGATGCCCAGTGGTAGCCAAGGAATATGAATAAATAATAGCAGTGATTTTATAATAAGTTCTCATTCATGGTAGCCAAGTCACAAAGGAGGGTAACTCATTTAAAAAATAGTAAATTGCGTCTATTCAAAGTATGGCACCAGAATGAAGAACCTCTCTAACAAATGACATTTGTTGTTTGATTACTCTTTACACTAATCTTTTTCAGGTACATGGTAGTAAGAATTTGCATTATATATTTACGTGATTTGCATTATTTTCCATGGGAATATTTCACAGGCAGGAGTCCAATTTTCGCTCATCTTGTTACAAGCTTAAGAGGACTATGGACACTTCGTGCGTTTGGCCGTCAGCCTTACTTTGAAACTCTGTTCCACAAAGCTCTGAATTTACACACTGCCAACTGGTTCTTGTACCTATCAACACTGCGCTGGTTCCAAATGAGAATAGAAATGATTTTTGTCATCTTCTTCATTGCCGTTACCTTCATTTCTATTTTAACAACAGGTACTATGAACTCATTAACTATTTAGCTAAGCCTTTAATTTAAAACTTTGTCAACCAATAAAACGCTACATTCTTATAGGTTACAAATTTAGATATCTTTAAACAGATTTTTTGGGAGCTTATTAATCACAAAATTTATTGGTTTATTGTTTAACAAATGATTTCCTTGAATTTCTATCGTTTTATTGTTGAACAAGTAATTTCTTTGAATTAGAGCTGTCTGTAGTATTATCCCTGCTGTACAGTTTAAAAAACTGAAACACAGAGAATGTCAGATAACAAATTTGTGATTAAAAGAAAAAAAACATCTCTTGACTCTCATATTGGTAAAGGATCTTGGCTTCAAAAATAACAGATCTCTTTATTAAAGAACTCTCTGCATAGGGGAGAAGAAACATCTACATTTACACAGATATACACACAAAATCCCCCTCCCTGGTAAGTTCTCTTCTTTTAACCAGCAGTTGGTGCAATCCTGGTATACCGGGGCTGTGCCACATGGACTTCATATGGTTTCTTTATTCAGCCCCTTGAATTAACAGCAGGGTTCCTCTGTCCGGTTACAAAGTCTTGGAGAGAATAGAAAATAGGCTCATGTGGCTCAGGGGTCCACCTGTGGTCCACGCAGCTGCTGTGAGGGTCATAGGTTCCCCACATCTGCTGTTCTCTCAGCTAGCGCAGAGGGAAATGACTCTATGAGAGGAATCTAAGTGGGCAGGCAAATGAACTAAATCCTTAGCAGTACAGTAATTTGGGGCAACTTTAAAAAAATATAAAGTTCCTCCTTAAGTTCAGAATTAAAAAATTTTTCCTTTAAGTTATTTAAAACAGGATCACAGAGTGCTGAATGAACAAAGATTTATTAACAATGAATTCAAACCAATATATCATAACGATTAAGGATCAGATGATTTACCGGGGCGGAGGGGTGATAGTCAAAGCATTTAACTCAGGTCCTATCAATCAGATGCCCAGCCAGAGTGAATGTTAGCCATACAGCTAATATTGACCCTGCCCCTGCTGGTCTTCAGCTGTGTTAACTTGTACACATTAATTAACTTCTCGAAGGCCCTCATTTTCCTCATGTGTAAATAGACATAATAATAGTACCTATCCCATAGATTTGTGGTGACTATTAAATGTGCTAATTTGTGCAAAACACTTAGTATAGTGCCTGTCCAGAGTAAATACCCATATCTTATATTATTTATTATTGTTATTGTTATTAAAATTTTATCTTACTCTCATCTTAACCTTCAGAATGAGTAAGATATTGGGACCCTGGATAAATCTTACCTATTTAGAATAAGTGATTTAGTACTAAAGGCACATACCTGCTGTCTATGGTTTGTCTTCCGTTAGAGGAATAGTGGAAGCAAAAATGTGTGGAAGCGCATCTAAGCATCTTCTAGATGCTGCTCAGATGCACCTTTCTCCCGCTTTTGACTTCTCTGTAGAGGAATTCATCCGGACACTGGACTTTTTTGCCATTGTCCATTGTAGTCTTTGAAGGTATTATTACCTACAGAGCAATAGTAGAAGAGATAAACATGGTGTTTACTCAATACCAACAGCCCCTTCAATATCTGAAGCATTTTTAAAAAGGGCAATTCTTTTCCTAATATTCAGTCACTCTTTGGTTTAAAGCATTGGTTGAATACTTACTATATGCCAGGCATTATTACTAGTGGTAGAGGCTGTGGTGAACTGAGAGGACAGATGGTTAAAATCGGCACAAAATTGAAATGTAACTTTAATATAATGTATGCCCTGGGAGAGGTATAAATAAAGTGGTTCACAGAAAAGAGAAATAACGTAAAGTTTGTTTATATCTTTTTTTCCACTTATAGGTGAAGGAGAAGGAACAGTTGGTATTATTCTAACTTTAGCCATGAATATCATGAGTACATTGCAGTGGGCTGTAAACTCCAGCATAGATGTGGATAGCTTGGTAAGTTTTTTTTTAACTTTTATGAAAAAACTCAGGCAAACCAAAATGTATAGTTAATAACATAAGGGACAACCATATACCCAACATCCAGTTTAAGAAAGAAAACATTATGGTTAAATTGAAGGCAACTATGTATCTCTCATTAAACCCATATCTCTTCTTTCCTCCACGTAGGTAGCCCCAGTCAAGCTGTAGTGTTGCAGTGAACATTATTGCACAGTCTCCTTGCCCAGGATTTTTCTAGGACAGATACCCAAGAGTGGCATTGCTGGGTCATAGAATTCACCCATATTCAGCTTTACTAGATGGTGCCAAATTGCTCTGAAATCCTTTGTATCAATTTATACTCCCATCAAGAGAGTATAAGAATTCTCGTAGGTCCATAGCTTCAGCAACAGTTGATATTGTCAGACTTTTTTATTTTGGCAATCTGATGGATGTGAGGTGACTACTAAGGAGACAGGGCAGCTTAATACATTTTTATTGGCCATTTTCGTTTCCTCTTCTTTTAATTGCTTGTTCATGTTGATTGGCCATTTTTCAAGTTATCTGGGTTTTTCTTAATTGGTTTGTAGAAGTTTGTAAATTGTGGATCAGTTGTCAGTTCTGCACATTTAAAACTTGGTCGTCCAATCAGTGGCTTGGCTTATAGTGTCTTTTGATGAAAATAAGCTTTTAAGTTTAATGAGGTTAAATTTATTAATCTTTTCCTTTATGTTCTGTGTTTTTGGTATCTTGTTTAAGAAATCATTCCCTATCTTGGTTTTTCAAATCTATCAGCCTTACATTTCTCACAGTATTTTTTTCTTATTTTTTAAATTTCCAGTCTTTAGTGATAGCTTCTTTCTCATTTCTAGAGTGTTTATCATCGCCTTCCTCGCTTTTTGCTTGACCACTATTGCCACACATTTGTGTACTTTATTGGTGTGTACAGAGACCACATTTTGGTTTTGTTGTTTCTCTTCTCTTGGTTCACCAGAATGCAGAACCTGCAGTAATACATATGAACTCACACTGTTTCAGGGGCTCAAATCCCATGGCAGCAAGAGTGAGAGATACAAGGAAGCAAGGCAGACGTCCCACTTTTATTTAAAAAAACAAATACATAATTTTCAATCAGACTGTATAGTTGGTCTGGATAGCTTCATCATAAACTTCTATTAGTCTATCTGGAGTACTGTATTTAAAATCAGTCATCCACTATGGCATTTGTGGAGAGTCTAGAAACCCAAGTTGAAAAGACTGTATAACACTATTTTCACACTTTTTGCTTAAATTCTTTTGCCATTCTGAGACAGTTCACGTGTTCTCAAAATGCCCACTTTCATTCAGTTGTAAAATTTGTATAATCAATTTTTGTCAGAACACATATCATTATAAAAAATATCTCTAGGAAAAAACGAAAACTTTTAATGCCCTGTTGCCCATGTGTCTTAATATTTTATTTAATCAAAGCATTTTAATAATTCATCAAAACGTAATTTAACCTTAACATGATTTATAGTAGTATAGTACATTCTCTCTTTTCCTTTAACATTGCTTTCTGAGTTTGACCAGCTCAAACTCAAATAGAGTTTTAGTGACTCCATTCATCTCCTCACTTAGCTCTTATGCTTTTGGGGTTGAGTCTCATAAATGTACCTACTTACAAATGTTTCTGTCAGAAAATAGCAGGAGAACAGTAAATAAATATTGTGCTTGCATTTATTTAATTCTTGGTTCACACTTGCTACAATTTTGACTTTACAATTAAAATCCTCATGTACTTCGTCTCTTTCTTGATCTAAAAACATCTCTTCACCTTGTATATACATAATTTCTTTCTCTTTGACATGTTAATTTTACTGTTTATGTAACAGCCTCTACACATTGATGTCAAAACCTTTGTTTGGTGCATTTTCTCTTCTGCATGTCCAATCTCCATTAAAGTTTCTTTAAGGTAGTTTTACTTCTCTAGTTTTTCATGTGGGCATCCTGGGCTTTGTGACCTGTGCTTTGACATTGTGTCTTTCATCTTGGTATAAAAAGATCCTTGCAAAGAACTATTATGTTATAATACAGTCTATGAAAAGTATCAATATTTGCATTTGATCTCATTTTAAAAAGTCATGTTCTTTTGTTTGAATATCAAAGTGATCATGTTAGTTTTCATTTCCCTGCCAGATAGCACAAGTGGTCTTTCCTGGGCCTTCGTGGCCATTTATCTAGTTATTAATTCCCATCACACTGCTTTCACCCAGGCAATGCTAAAGTTATACAGTAATCTCTTTATTTTCACCTGGCATCTGTTGAGACCAGGAGAGGAATAGCTATGCCCTCAAATTTCACATTTATATGTTGTTAACTCTAAAGGTGCCTGTGATCTCTAAAGTAAAAATTCAATGTGTTCTCATTTTACTTTACTGAATTGTTAACTGAATTTAGATCCGAGTTTAAAATAAGAGGGTGTTTTGTTTGACACACAGTTTTAGTTTTTCAGTGCAGGGCTACTCAGAAAAAAAATCTTTAGACTTGGAAAGAATATTTCATTTACTCACCTGGCCTAATTTTGCACAGAGTCAAACATTAACAGAACTGTGAAGTTGTAAAAATGGCAATGATTTTTCTTTTACCGCTCATCCATTGCTTACACCCAGGTGCATAGCTTTCATTAGCTTTCAACCAGTAAAGGTAATATTTGGATGATAACACTTCCTCATCACTACCTCAAGTTGCTTTGTATTTATGACTGACTCATATCTCAAATATCGGCATTCAAACTGACCAACAACCCTTTTATTACATTTTCTGAATAAATTCTTTATTCTCTAAGATAGTTCTTTCCCACCTTCTTGTGTCTTCTCGGGTGCTCCAATAATTCCACCCCCTGCACTCTCAGCCAATGATCTTGCTACATACTTCATAGAAAAAAATAGATGCAACCAGAAAGAATTCCCTCATTTCTCTTCACCAGTTGCACCACACTACTGCACCTCTACTCATATGCTTCACCTTCCCTCTGTGTCTTTACTCCTATATAAAGGCCAGTAATCTGCAATTAACCCCTCTCTCTGGGACCTTTCTCCCTCATTATGGGACATTTCTCCCTAGCATAAAACTACCTTCCCTGGATCTCCAGTTAACACCCCATTTCTTTGGCTTTTTTATAGAAAAACGTCTTGAAAGAGTGCCTGTCTCCATTTCCTCCTCCTCATTCTTTCCACAACCTACTTCGTTTCATTTCCATGACTCATGACCAATATCTTGCCAGCACCAATGTCCCTCTCTCCCTCAACCTCTCAGTGATATTTATGCCATGGACACATCCTTCTTTTTGCGATACCTTCTTCTCTCACTTCCGTGATGCTACTCCCACCTGGTTTTCATGTCACCTTTCTGGTTCCACCTTAGTCCTCTTTGCTGGCTCCTCCTCTTCTTACAGATCTCTAAACATTAGCTATATTCCAGCCCTCTTCTGTCTACATTCTCTCTAGCTGTTGTTAAACTCCATGCTTCCATCCCTCAGTGAATCACACATTCATATCTGTAGTTTAGACTACTCCCCTGCTTTCTAAACATATATCCAACTACCAACTGGACACCTCCATGTGTTCATAAAACACAGTGATGGAATGTCTTCCAGTAGACTTGACATTTTAGGGCATAAGTTCTTGTCCAGAATCTCCTCAAAATACACATGGGGTATTAAGAGAACATTAAAAAGGAACAAAGCTTCTATTCTACCTACTAATTTGTCTAGCTTTATATAGCAGGTCAGAAAAAAAATCACCTGAACATTGTCACCTTATGAACAATATTCAGTTTAATAGGTTGTGAATCACCCCAGAAATTTAAAAAATAATAAAATTATCATAGAGTCTACTTTGATAATAGTTCCCCCTAGGAACCCCTATGTTAGGGGATTTCCAGTTATTTCAATTGATATCACAATGTTTTAAAAACTGTTATTTCTAATTCACTCTTCATTTTAACATGAATTGTGTATATGTCTCTCTATTCATTTCAATTGTATATCTCATACCATTCTGTAGATGGGATGAAAAGAGAAGTGTTAGTTCCTTTTAACTCCATACCTCAAGTACTATATGGATTATAGTTGTTATTACTAAAGCCATTATCTTAAATTTTTTGCATTCTTCATTAAAGAAGCTGTGTACTGATTTATTTTCTTTGGATTCACAAGATGCCTGCCATTTTTAGCACCATAAAGCTTCTCTTTCTCCTATTCTTAACTGCATAAGCATTACGTATCTTAAATAGGCAATGCATACCTAGATCTACCTCCATGAATGAATGAAGATTGAATAAATAAATAAGAGCTAAAGGGTGCAAAGATGATGTTTCAGACATAGCGATATCAAGCCATTTGGTGTGACTGATTAAATTGCCCACACTCATAATCTCATTGTTAGAATGAGGCAGTTGATAATTCCTATCTTTGTAGGGCTGTGTACCACAGAGTGAACACAACTAAAAGATCTGAGCGTGTAAATATTACCTGCTTCCTTAAATCTCCAACTGCAGCAGCAGATAAACCATCACTTTTGCACTGTGTGTACCTAATAACGCAAGACGAAGGAAGCCCCTAGGATGAGCAGGGAAGACTGCATCTGCAGGGCTCACATTTAGATTCCAGTTAATGAGGCTCCAGAAAGTTCTTGCAGGATTGATGCAATCTGAGAAGAGTTTTCTGTCAATAGAAACTCCTTGTGTTTCTCCTTTGTCCTTTTATTGCCCGTGTTTATTTTGAGTTCCAGTAAAGATCAAGTGACTGCTTGTACAATGACCAACAAGAAACCTGATGGGAGGAGAAAAGGGGAACTTGGCTTTTCTTCATTTCTCCTGATGCCTAATTCTCCTGTATTGAAAGTAGTTTCTGCTATAAAAATCTGAGGGGAGGATTCATTTCTCTGATATTTTTTGCCTCCTTTTAATGGTCTCTTGATCATGTCTTTGTTTTCCTGTTCTCATGAGTTTTTGTGGAATATTTTCCACCCATGACCTCTGCCCCAAGACTTCTTTCCATCCCACCTTTCTCTTTCCATCTTGCAGAGTGGCTTTCCATTCTGCATTCCACTCTGGCCTTACCACCAAGAGGTTGTGTGGCCTTAGCCAAGTCATAACCCCCTTGAGGACTTCACTTTTCTCGTTTGTAAAATGAAACAGTTTGCTTAGAAGTTTTGTAAGGTTCCTATCAGCTCTGATATTCTCTCTTCTGAACCCTTCCGATATGAAAGATTTTGACTCCTTTTTGTTTAACAGTTTTATTTATTTATTTATTTATTTTGTGAGGAAGATCAGCCCTGAGCTAACACCTATTGCCAATCCTCCTCCTTTTTTTTTTTCCCCCAAAGCCCCAGTAGATAGTTGTATGTCATAGTTGCACATCCTGCTAGTTGCTGTATGTGGGACGCAGCCTCAGCATGGCCGGAGAAGCGGTGCGTCGGTGCGCGCCCGGGATCTGAACCTGGGCCGCCAGCAGTGGAGCGCGCGCACTTAACCGCTAAGCCACGGGGCCGGCCCCTGAAAGATTTTGACTCTTGACCGGCGTGTATGCAGGCATTATTCCAGATGCTCACAGGAATCACACATATCTGCCACTCTCCCTAAATGCTAAAGTCAATGATTACATTATTTGCCACTGCAGTTGTCAGAGCTGATCAAAGAACTCTGAACTAGTGTGTTAGTAGAACCAACAAAGAGAAAGAAAGTGCCATTAAGATGTTCTTGAGTCTTGAATTAGTAGGAGAGGCTTATGAGAACCCTAATAGACAAGTGGAATGTTGGAAAGTTTTTTGAGCTTTATGCCTGTCACTTTAACTTCCTGGGTTTAGATTTTCTCATTTGTACCAAGAAGGGATGGATTACATCAGAGGTTCTCAACCTGGCAGCACATGAAGAATCTTTATAAAAATATAAATTACTCAGGGTCCTCTCAGACCAATTAAATCAGTTCTCTTGGTCAGGAACAGGGTGACTGGGCATGATGTCTATATTTTTAAAAGCATTCCAGGTGATTCTAATCTGTATCCAGACTTGTGAATCTCTGGATTAAATGACCTCTAAGATTCATTTTAGCTCTAATTTTCTGTGAGTCATGGCAGGGGGTCAGCAAACTTTTTCTCCGAAGAGTCAGATAGTAACATTTTCAGCTTTGCAGGCTATATGGTCTTTAGGGCAACTATTCAACTCAGCCTTTGTAGGGCAAAGCAAATGTAAACAAATAAGTGTGGCTGGATTTGGCCATTGAGCAGTAGTTTTACTGACCTGCGGTCTGTGGGAGAGAATTTACTTTGGAATTGATGGACCATCAACAAATCATTTTTGCCCATCTATAAACCAATTATATATATAAATCTCTACAAGACCTATAAAGGGTGATGTTTAATGACAGAGTACATTTAGGGAAGCCACAATATTTCAAAATTAAGATGCTTAGAGAAAATCTCATTAAAATAGTAAAAACCTTGAGAAAATATTTTGATTTGTTGTTTTAGACTCCTCTTCTTGAGATTTCCTTTGAAATATTTTTAATAGATACCACATAGACCCAATTGCATTCACCAAGCACTTGCTGATAGCCTGTCATATGCTTTTAAAAAATAATAACACCAGACAGAGTGTCAGTTTGTTCAAGTTTGAGTACTAGATTCAATGAGTGATGTCAGACCTTTCACATAGAAGGATAAATTTGAGAGTCTTCCTTTGCCTGTTGGCACACTTAGTACTATGATTACTAAAGCCTTTTGTTGAAAATAGTCACCAACATATTTCATACCTCCGTGTTTATTTAGGATAAGTCTTTTGTCATTAGTTGTAAGGATTTTCTTTGTCTTATGTCAAGAACACTTTCTCTATTACTTCTTGCAGTCAGAAAAAGTGACGTTGATTTGCCACAATTTGTCACAAGTTACGGTATGTAAACAATTTGTGTAGATAGCAAGCTATAATAATTTACAAAGGGTTAGAGTTTATAGTATACTGTAAGTAATTCATTTATGCTGTTAATAATTTACAGCAATACGGTACTTGACTGACTTTTTACATGCTCTAGGAGCATAGTAATAGATGTAGAAAGATAGACCAGAGTTCCAAGAATATGTTTTGAGCAGAGTCTGTTTGCATGATAACCATTATCTCTTAAGTCTACGTGCATGGCCTAAAGATTATGCTAATGCTCTAACATGGCCTTGGGTTTCAGGTCTGTGTTAGCAAGTTCTGATAAGCATTTAGTTTGGGTCTACCAGGAAGGATCTATAATTTAAACACTTGAATCTCCCTTTTATGTACTTCACATGTTGAAAATTTCTCTTGTAAAGTGTGTGATGTTTTTCACATCATGTCAGTTTTCCAGATGATTCTCTTAACATTTATTTCTTACAATCTTCCTGTAACAACCAGTTATGAAGTCTCTTTACACTGTTGCCAGCCAGATCTCAGGCTTCTGAAATATATTTTCTATTATCATGGCTTTGGGGGTATTATGACATGTAGTTTGGGTGTTAATGCATAATTTGGGTGCTCTGGTTTCTAAACAACCAAAAGGATAAAAAGAAATAGAGTAAATAGTTTTGTGAGGGAGAGGAACCTGGCTTCCTGACTCACTCAAGAAAAGATCTTTAAGTCTTCCTCTCCCTCTTTGGCAAAGAAACTGAAAAGGAAAATCAGGAATCATTTTCTTTTTTACTAAACACATCCCTTATAAAGGTAAGGTTGAATTGAGGCTGTGAAGCTGTCTTTTTGTTAAGACCATCACACTCCCGAAAGACTGTTCTCCTGATGCTTAGATTAGTAATTTAGACATTATTATAAAGATAAAGAGATTCAGGGTGTTTTTTGAGGACGATTAGCCCTGAGCTAACATCTGTGCCAGTCTTCCTCTATTTTGTATGTGGGTCACCACCACAACACGGCTTGATCAGTTGTGTAGGTCTGTGCCCAGGATCTGAACCTGCGAACCCAGGCTGCCAAAGCGGAGCGTGCAGAACTTTAACCACTCGGCCACAGGGCTAGCCCCATCAGAGATTCAGCTTTAAAGATTGACTCAGGAGAATACTTGGATCATAATAAATTTAATTAATGAAACCAAAAATTTAAAGCTTGTTATTCTCAAGCAAAAATCCTACCTCATTTTGGCTAAACTCCAACTTTATAGAAGTTTGTACAAATTATATCAAGTTTTCCTCTTCACATAAAGAGTACATTCGGTGTCTCAGTGCCCGAGTCTCATCATTTACCTCTCAAAATCTGAGACAAGTGCTCCCACCTAAGCTGGTGATGACTACAATGAGACTTTCCTGTCAGTGCTGGCCAGACAGAGCTGGCCCCTCATTCTTACTCGGGCAACCCTTTTCTATGCACAGGAAGCAGCAGCTTAAGGTTAAGGAGTTTACTAGTCTCTACAGTTACACTGATAATTGCCAAATCTGAATTTCCATCCAGTTCTATCCTGACAGCTGGACAATGGCACAGAAATTTTTACATATCCCCTGAAAATGTTTGGTAGACATTCTAAAATAGAGAAAGGATTGTTAGGTGAAAAAGCTCAAGGAAAGCAAATAGATGTGACTAAAAATAGTTTGATATGTTGCAACTTCCTTCTAATCCAAATAGCAACATATATTTTCAGGCTGAGAAGCTGAGGGGTACAATTGCAGCCTGGATTACCTGCTGAGATACTCAGCACTGTTATTCTCCCTGCACAGACACTGCTTTGTACATATGAGGTAGAACAATAAATTTATTCATTATTCACAGTGATTTATTAAGGAACTGCACGACACTAAGCACTAGTTGGGGAGGATACAGAAAGGAGTGCTTTGAATAAGGTTACTGTAAAAATAGGCACGGTGGGTTAACATGAAGCCCATGAAACATAAGCTACGGGTCCTCTTGCTTGCGTGGACCCCTTCAAAGGCCCATACTTAATTATATATGCAGAATTTTGATTCTTTTTCTTAAGAAGGGTCCCCCACATTACTTCGGTTTTAGGTTCCACAAAACCTGGATCCATCCCTGGTCAGAGCTATGAATCTTTGGTTATGAAATCGAGTGTACAAGAAATATGACTTTGCTTTTGCTATAGTCGAATTTATTTTCTATTTGAACATGAGTTCCACTGAGTGGAAGGAATAATCTCAGCAAATTCAGAGCTCTTGCTGGAAATGAATCTAAGTTCTGGGTGGAGTTTCCCTGTATTTCCAGAGTGGAGTTTCCAGAATGCCAAGACACTGGGGAGAGGGAGCATCTGGCCTCGGGTTGTCACTTGTCTATGCTCACTGTTTCTGAGGCATTGATGTTCTTATCTGACCTAGAGGTGTACAGTTCAGGTAGATTGAGTTTTTGTCCTTCTGGTCCTGACTGTGAGCTCCCCCTTCATAGCTCTCTCTCAGCTCATCCCTCAGGGATCAAAGAATTGGAATTATTTGGCTTTCTTTCTGCCCTGCTCTGGAAATACAGGGAAATCTGAAGCTACATCAGGTTATCTGTGTCTAGACATGCCCAGCAACCGTTTCTACTCTACTGCTCCCATGCCATGCCAGGCACTGGAAGCTTCTCTAAGACTTGCCTCTTTCCTGGGCTCCACCTTGGAATTGAGGCACAGGCCACCTGTGTTCTAAAAACCCCCAAATCTACTTGAGGATAGAACTAGAGTTCGGGTTGCAAGGCAAGACCCCTTTTAAGAGAAACTGGTATCCACACCCTCTTGTTACCCTCATTCATGACTCAGACTGTGGGGTGAGGAGAGGAGTTATTTCTCATCCATCAGAAGTTCATCCATGGCTACCATTTTTGTGTAAACACTGTGCTTTGAGTCTTTCAAGTTTTGGCTTTTGAAGCTTCAAGCCAACATTCATCTGATTCAAAATTTTCAAACTATTAATCTCTGACTCCGAACGCCAGTTTTTGAAACTTGAAAGACCAGACTTGATTTTCTGTGCTCTGGTTCTGTTGTGGTGTCTCCTTCAAGAGGCAGTGGAGGTAGAATGTGCAAATTGGAAGGCCTGTGAGGTACAACGAATTAGTAATTCATAATATTATCTGGCCACATCATCTATTTAGTAGTGGCATTTCAGTGGCTGCAAACTGACCATAATGCAGATAATGCAAGTGTCTGCACTATCCACCTTTTCTTTGTCTTACCGTCAGAAAAATGTTCTAGCCAAAAAAAAAAAAAGAAAATGTTCTAACCCATTGAACTGAGTGAATGTCTGCTCATATGCTGTGGATGAGTGCCCATTGTTAAGATAAACTTGTTCTCGGTCAGGCCAATTTGACCATGCTGTGGGTAACTGTAATAGCATGTCTGGGGTCACTTTAAACAACTAGACTGTAAGAAAGATAATGAGTTGAAATTTTCATTTTCTAAATTTGATATGTACATTCCATTTACCACATCTGACCTTAGAAGTTCGGGATTCACCCTCAGTGGTGAGCCTCACTAATGGAGAATGTAATTTGCAGTGCTCAAACTCAAATCTTCACCAAAAAAATTGTATACTACATTTCAGAGCTGCCAAAATAGTGGTTTTGAATGTCCTTATTTTCTGATAACACTACATATAATTTTGAGTAGTTTAGATAGCAATATTTAAATGTTTTATTGATTGTGTGGAAATATTAATCTATGAAGGATTTTTGTTATACAGTGTCTTTCTTGACACCCTAAAGCACTTAACAAAGACTAGGTTAGCACTCTTCACAGCTTTGACATACAGAAATGTCAATAGTCTCAATTTTATTTTATAAAGTTAAGCTACACTTCTACATTTATTTCAATCATTTCAAGAGAGTGATGTTATTCTTATGCAGGAATACAATAAGACGTTTTAAATGCATTTGAGGTTTTTCTCGGGCAGTTCCATCTCAGTGATAGTTACAATTCTAATTTATCTTCCAGACATTATATAGACTAGCGGCTCTCCATGAAAATTAATGACAGTGAAATGCAGGAGTATACTTTAACTCAAAGTTAATAAAAAATAACTGAATCAGGATTTAACAACCCCTGAAAATCATCCATAATTTGGAATTTAAAATATTAAATGTAGGCGCAGTAGCCTTTTACTTCCTCTAGAGTTATTTATGATGGATGTGGGTTTGGATACTTTTTACTTCCATTAACAGTGGGTTTGGCTTAAAAGGATTCTCTTCTTAAATCTTGAATAATTATTGAAGATAATTCGAAGATATTTTCAAGATTAAGGCAATCGAAGCACAAAACTACTAGATAGAGGAAAGAACTTCCCAAACAGCAGGCTTGATCAGTGGCATGTGAAAAAAGGCAATACAACTGGATTTGCTAAGATGGAGCTTGTAGTGTTCCAGTGAGGATCAATATCTAAACTCTGATTCCTCTCCCATACTAAAGATGAAGAATTCTTCCCATTTCACCTTTTAGTAATGAAAAATAGAAATAGAAATGCCCCAAATGCATTTCTCCCCACCCTTGTGTTTTTGTAAAAAGAATGATTTCTAATAATCTAAGCTTAAACTATAAATAAGATGATAATAAATTAACATTGTAAAGGAAAAGGTTAAATTCTTGACTGAATGAACCCAGAATCAACAATTACTTTTTTGTGTGTGTGAGGAAGAATAGCCCTGAGCTAATACCTGTTGTCAATTCTCCTCTTTTTTGCTGAGGAAGATTGGCCCTAGGCTAACATCCATGCCCATCTTCCTCTAGTTTATGTGGGATGCCTGCCACAGCGTGGCTTGATGAGCGGTGCATTGTTCCGTGCCCGGGATCCGAACCTGCGAACCCCAGGCTGCCAGAAGCAGAGCTCGCGAACTTAAGCAGTATGCCACTGGGCCGGCCCCCAACAATTACTTTTAAGACACAAAAAGCAGTACATTTCTGGGCCGGCCCCATGGCTTAGCGGTTAAGTGCGCGCGCTCCGCTGCTGGCGGCCCAGGTTCGGATCCCGGGCGCGCACCGACGCACCGCTTGTCTGGCCATGCTGAGGCCACATCCCACATACAGCAACTAGAAGGATGTGCATCTATGACGTACAACTATCTACTGGGGCTTTGGGGGAAAAAAATAAATAAATAAAATTAAAAAAAAAAAACCCAACAGGAATTAAAAAAAAAAAAAAAAGGGGCCGGCCCCGTGGCGTAGCGGTTAAGTGTGCGCGCTCCGCTACTGGCAGCCCAGGTTCAAATCCCGGCCGTGCACCGACGTACCACTTCTCTGGCCATGCTGAGGCCGTGTCCCACATACAGCAACTAGAAGGATATGCATCTATGACATACAACTATCTACTGGGGCTTTGGGGGAAAAAAATAAATAAATAAAATTAAAAAAAAAAAAGCAGTACATTTCTGTCCAGTAGGCTGTTAACACCTGGAAAGGGCTGAACCACAGGATCAAGGATGATATCTTTTTTTTTTTTTTTTTTTTTGTGAGGAAGATCAGCCCTGAGCTAACATCTGCCAATCCTCCTCTTTTTGCTAAGGAAGGCTGGCCCTGGGCTAACATCCATGCCCATCTTCCTCCACTTTATATGGGACGCCGCCACAGCACAGCTTGCCAAGCAGTGCGTCAGTGCGCGCCCCGGGTTGAACTGGCAAACCCTGGGCTGGCGCAGCAGAGCGCGTGCACTTAACCACTTGCGCCACCGGGCCGGCCCCGGATGATACCTTTTAAAAATGGAAATTGAATGAATTCAAAGTCTTCAACTCTTTCTTCTTATTCATTTGTTTATTCATATATATTTAATCATTCACATATTCAATCCTTTATTCATTTATTAATTTTTCAAATATTTATTGGGTATTTATTATATACCAGCCTATTTTTAAAATCATATTCCAAGTTCTAATAAATCGTAATTATTCAGAGAAATATATTCTTGTTAAAGAATTTAACTAAACACCTTTAAAAAATAGTTGAGCTCTTTTATTTCTGTGTACATTAAAGATATACTTTACTAAATGTTACATGAATAGGTTAATAAAGCAGTTGCATATTTAATTTCAAATACAATCCTTATATGAAGTCACATTTTGCTCAGCAGTGGAAATTGACCTTAAACTAATTTAGATTAAAATGATTAAATTATTATAAAATTATAAATTATTATTATATGATTAAAATTATTTAACTACAGATATAAGCCAATGACTTAAATTTATTTGAAGATTATTGTGAAGTTATTCAAAATTTTCTAAGCATCAAGAGTCCACTTACCACCCAGCTGACATTTGGGTTTTGGATAGTTATTAAGGCAGTTCAAGAGAAAGGTGAGAATCTTCCATAGTAGTTTGAGGTGTGGAACATTTTATTATAATACACCAGCTGTATGACATTGTACAGTGCTGCTCATAGTAGAAAAAAATTTTCCTCTTGACATCATCTGTTCCCTTGAGTATAGTTTGGCTATTTATGTGTGGCTTGCATAACTGAGAATTAAGTGATCACAAAAATAAACAGGTCTATACAGAGCCCATTTGTATAAATCCTGGTTAACTTTCTTTGGTTCAGCTTTTAATTATATCCAATTATTTCCTGTTAGTTCATTGAAAAACCTTCTGACAAATAACCAAATGACGACTAGCTAGCGTCACATCTTACAAGTTATTTTTTAGGAGACATCAAACTAATTATGACATTGCCTGCAGCTCTTAAAAAAACAAAAATAAAATCTTGTTATTTTCATTTCAGATGCGATCTGTGAGCCGAGTCTTTAAGTTTATTGACATGCCAACAGAAGAAACTAAACCTACCAAGTCAATCAAACCATCTAAGAATGGCCAGCTCTCGAAAGTTATGATTATCGAGAATCAATATGTGAAGAAAGATGACATCTGGCCCTCAGGGGGCCAAATGACAGTCAAAGACCTAACAGCAAAATATATAGATGGTGGGAATGCTATATTAGAGAACATTTCCTTCTCAATAAGTCCTGGCCAGAGGGTGAGATTTACACATTGCTTGCTTTGTTAAATCTGTGTTCAGTTAAGTGAATCTCAGTAGCCTAGAGCAATGTGTTAGTAGAATCCATTTGTAACACTATGACTGTAGACTAGGACCAATATTGAACACATACATTTCAAGTTATTATTATATGGAGTCATTATTTTTTCATACGAAGTTTTCTTTGCAGAGTCCTGAATCTATATAATAGGTTCATTTTAATGTGATTCTATTTGCAAATTATCTAATTGCTTACTAGGTTACTAACTAAAGAAGCCATTAAATAAACCAAAATTATAGCATGTTTTAGATTTTGCATCTTAAAACGCTCTTCCATTTAAGGTAAGAGAAATACTTTGTTGCTGACTCCATTTAATGTCTTCTTAAATTTTACCTAATACACACTCGGTCAAACAAGTGGTGCTTTTTTTCTTAGCTTTTTTCAGTTTGTTCTTTTAGTTGGCATTTTCCTCAAGGTATGGATGGTTTAATTTTTTCCTAGTAATTTTCTAAGCAAGAATTATTTAATAAGCAATAATTTTATTATTTAATAAGCAAAAATAGCCACACATTATTTTGAAGTATTCCTTATGGATCCCTGCACTGGGCTGAACACATAGAAGGTACTAAATATACTCATTCTAGAATTGATTCTTGGATAAGAAGATGGTCATTTTCCTTATACTTGATGTTCTGTAGTGTGGTTTTATATTGTCTTCAAATCGCTTAATCTGGGCTGCTCTATAAGTCTACACAGGAGTATTATGTCGTTTTGATTGGGTTTTTTTGTTTTTTGTTTTTTTAGTGAGATGGAATACAAGCGAGCCAGTTCTTATGAAAACTGAATTGAAAAATTTTATCTCTTTGTGATTTAATTTCAAATAGAGATTTTTTTTTTTAACTATTGACATAGTCAGTAAAGTTTGTTAGACCACCGTCACTATCACTAACATAGGAATAGACTATTATCACTTGCTTTTGCTCATGAGTTTAGGAATATTGGATAATTTAACGCATTGGATAGAGTTCTATTTAAAAAAAAAAAAAAGGATGAACAAAACGTCCCTGCATACTGTGCTAAATGGCTTAAAAGGGCACACTGGAAGTTTTGACTCACCTCTTTATCTTATAGTTAAGATACGTAAATTCACATACCACTAAAATTAGCTCCCTATTCTATTTCTGGTCAAGAACGGGATTTTTTTTTTCTTTTTTTGAAAGAAAACAGTTTTAAATGTGCATAAATGTAAAGACTAGGTTTTAGATAGAATTTGCTCCTAGTATTAGAATGAGGTTGTTCATGAGCATTTGGGTTACCTCAGAGCACTGATGAAATCTCTGAAATTTTTGACATTTTTGCTTCTTTATTGAACTTGGAGAAATGTTAAAGTTATGCTTTGGAACTATGTAAAATTAATGATTGGCCTTCGCTCCTCCCTTGCATTGGGAAAAGCATAATTAATTACTCTCTTTTTGCTTTACACATCAGTGAATGCCATAGGCAGTGAGAGTATTCCTGGAGTCACCAGCATGGGTGTCAAAAGCACTGACATCAAGTTACAAACAATAGCAACAAATAGGTTGATATAAACCAGGGTGGAAAGCCTTGGTAATGGATTTGCTTTCCCTCCTCTGACATCCTCCCATCCCTTTGCTTTACCGACAGTCACTTGCCGACTCAATTAAATTCAACCAGGTCCTAGTAGAGTGACAGACTTTGCAGAGTCCTTATTTCTGTAGGTTGTTTCCTTGATGTGAGAGTAGTAATCAGAGATGCTGTAAAATGAGGAAGAAGCAATATGTTTTCATTTCGTTTTCTCTGAACCTATATATATAGAAAATAGGCCATGTGTGTTCAGTAATTATTCTTGCAAGGACTCTCTAGGTGCCTTAAGGGAATTGGAAACTATTCACATAAGGGTATGGATCTTGCCATTCAGTGAGGGAAACTAATGTTTATTGAGTGCCTATCATGTCCTAAGCACCATTTAAAGGCTTTTATTTGCTATCACATTGATCTTATTATAACTCCAAAGGCAGATATTATTATTCTTTTTGTGCACAATGTAAGAAACTGATTCAGTTAAGTGAGTGAGGTAGCAGGCATATTAACCCCAGGTTAATATGGGGTTACGAAGTCAGTCTGTCTGACTTCAAAGTCCTTTTTCACCTGCTTATCTTAAAAGAAGAAAAAGAAGGAGCAGAAGAAAGAAGAGAAAGAAAGAGAGAGAGATACACAGAGAGAGAGAGAGAGAGAAGGAGATCTGTCCCAGAAGATGACAATGTAAAAGGGGAAATGCAAGATCCAGTAAGAGCTGAGGTAGATTTATTGTGAAGCTAACAAAGCTTAAGTCTTAGAGAACTTCGCTTGCCTGGGCTCCTTCCAAGGTACCTAATTTTGTATTTATTATTTTGAAATCTTTATTATTGAAAGGAGCTCCCCCTCCAAATTGTATAAGCTTCAGTCTCCAAAAAACCTTGTTATAACCTTGAATAAGAGATATACAGGTAAAATGCTAAGGTAATTCAGAGGAGGGACAGTTAATATCAGTTGGCTGGGAGTTGGGATTTTCAGGGAAGGTTTTCCATAGGAAGTGGCATTTGGAATGAGACTTTGAGACTTGAACTGCGTATTTGAACAAGCAAAGGTATATAAAGAAGGGTGCTGTAGACAGAGGGAATAACATGAGGCATGTACAGAAAGCAATTACTGCTTCAGTCAGATTGGGGGATGTATAAATGCAATGGGGGACAAGATTGGAGCAAGATGATGGAGATTATGGATCTTGAGAGCCAAAGCAATAAAGGAAGTTGAAGACTCAGAAAATCCTAATCAATTTTGCTACTATGGGGTTTTTGGTCATCTTCAGAGAACATCTTCAGTGGTTCTCAAAGTGTAGTTACCTAGACGAGCATCATCTGCATCACTTGAGAACTTGTGAGAAATGCATATTCTTGAGCCCTACCCAGCCTCACCTCTAGGGTGAGGACAGTGGTCTGTGTTATATCACACCCTCCAGGTGGTGCTAATGTATGCCCATCAAAGTGTGAAAATCCCAATTTAAGGGAGCCATTAGGTGTAGAGTAGTGAGGGTAAAAGTCCAACTGCAAAGGGTTAGGGAATGGGTGAGTACTGAAATGAGAAGTTATGTAGAATACCAACATTGATGGTGGGAAAGAGAAAGCAAGAATACATATCTAAGAGGATGGCTGTTTGGAGGGATTTGCCTTTGCACTGTAGAGGAGTATTTTTTTTTTTTTTTTTTTTGGAGACAGAAGGAAAAGAAATAAGAGGAATAAAAGAACAGTGGAGTTAAGGAGAACCATTGAGCAAAGAGTTGGGAAACTGAAGATGTTCATATTATACAGCCTCAATCTTTTAAGTCAACTATAAGCCAAAGTCAAAGAAGTCAAGGCGTGTCAGTCGTCTAACTTTGTTCTTCTCCTTCAATATTGTGATGGCTCTTCAGAGTATTTTGCATCTCCATATAAACTTTTGACTTAGTTTGTCAGATCCACAAAATAACATTCTGGAATTTTGGTTGGGATTGCATTGAATCTATAGATCACATTGGGAAGAACCAACATCTTGACAATATTGAATCTTCCTATCCATGAACATGGAATGTCTCTCCATTTATTTAATTTTTCTTTGATTTTGTTTATCAGAGTTTTATAGTTTTCTTCATCTAGATCTTGCATATTTATATTTTTAGATTTATACCTAAGTATTTCTTTGGGGGAGGGTAAGGTAAATGGTAATGTATTTTTAACTTCACATTTTACTTGTTGATTGCTGGTGTGTAGGAAAGCAATTAACTTTTGTATATTAACCTTGTATCCTGCAACTTTGCTATAATCACTTATTAGTTCCAGGAGTTTTACTCTTGGTTCTTTTGGATTCTCTACACAGGCGACAATGTCATCTGTGAACAAAGACAGTTTTATTTCTCCCTTCCCAATCTGTATACCTTTTCTTTTCTTATCTTATTGCATTAGCTAGGCCTTCCAGTATAATGGAAAAGGAGTGATGAGAAGGGGTATTCTTGCTTTGTTCCTGATCTTAGCAAGAAATCTTTGAGTTTCTCACCCTTAATTATGATGTTAGCTATAGGGTTTTTGTAGATATCTTTATCAAGCTGAGAAAGTTCCCTTCCATTCCTAGTTTCCTGAGAGTTTTTATCAGCAATTGGCATTGAGTTTTCTCAAGTGACTTTCTGTATCTATTGATATGATCGTGTGGTTTTTCTTATTGAGCCCATTGCTGTGATGGATTAGATTAATTGATTTTCAAATTTTGAACCAACTTTGCATATCTGGGATAAATCCCACTTTGTTGTGGTGTATAATTCTCTTTATACATTGTTGGATTCAATTTGCTAATACATATATATTTTTTTTTTGGTGAGGAAGATTAGTCCTGAGCTCACATCTGTTGCCAGTTCTCCTCCTTTTGCTGAGGAATATTGGCCCTGGGCTAAGATTTGTGCCCATCTTCCTCTACTTTATATGTGGGATGTCTGCCACAGCATGGCTTGATAGGTGGTGTGCAGGTCTGCGCCTGGGATCTGAACCTGTGAACTCTGGGCCGCCAAAGCGGAGCATGCGAACCCAACCACTACACCATCAGGCCGGCCCTCAATGTGCTAATATTTTATTGAAGATTTTTGAATCTATATTCATGAGAAATATTGGTCTGTAATGTTTCTGACTGGTTTTGGTATCATGTCAATGCTGGCCTCATAGAATGAGGAAGTATTCCCTCTGCTTCCATCTTATGGAAGAGATTGTAGAGAATTGGTAGAATTTCTACTTTAAATGTTTGCTAGAATTGACTAGTGAATCTATCTGGGCCTGGTGCTTTCTCATTTGGAAGGTTATTAATTGTTGATTCAATTTCTTTAAAAGATATATGCCTATTCAGATTGTCTAATTCTTCTTTTGGGATATTGTGTCTTTTAAGGAATTGGTCCATTTCATCTAGATTATCAAATTAGAGGGAGAAAAGTTGTTCATAGTATTCCTTTATTATCCTCTTAACCATGGGATATGTAGTGATGTCCCATCTTTCATTTCTGATATTAGTAATTTGTGTCATCTCTCTTATTTTCTTGATTAGCCTGGCTAGAAGCTTACCAATTCTATTGATCTTTTCAAAGAACCAGCTTTTGGTTTCATCGATTTTCTTTTTTTAATTCAATTAGTTAATTGTGTTCTAATTTTTATTATTTCCCTTTTGTTTCCTTTGGATTTAATTTGCTCTTCTTTCTCTAGTTTCCTAAGATGGAAGCTTAGATTAATGATTTTATATGTTTCTTGTTTTCTAATATATGCATTTAATGCTCTAACTTTCCCTCTGTACTGCTTTCACTCCATGCTGCAAATTTTGTTAAATTATATTTTCAGGGGCCGGCTCCGTGGCTTAGCCGTTAAGTGTGCGCGCTCCGCTGCTGGCAGCCCGGGTTCGGATCCCGGGCGCGCACTGACGCACCGCTTCTCTGGCCATGCTAAGGCCGCGTCCCACATACAGCAACTAGAAGGCTGTTCAACTATGACATACAACTATCTACTGGGGCTTTGGGGGAAAAAATAAATAAATAAATAAATAAAAATTTATTTAAAAAAATCATTATTAAAAAAAATTATATTTTCATTTGTTTGAAATATTTTTTAATTTCTCTTGAGTTTTCTTCTTTGACCCATGTGTTGTTTAATCTCCAAGTGTTTGGGATTTTCCAGCTATCTTTCTATTATTGATTTTTAATTTAATTCCATTGTGGTCTGAGAGCATACATTGTATGATTTCTACTCTTTTAAACTTGTTAAGGTGTGTTTTATGGCCTATAATGTGATCTATTTTGGTGAATGTTCCGTGTGAGCTTGAGAAGAAGGTGTATTTTGCTGTCATTGGATGAAGTAGTCTAGAGATGTCAATTATATCCAATTGACTGATGGTTCTGTGGAGTTCGACTGTGTCCTTGCAGATTTTCTGACTGCTGGATCTGTCCACTGTTGATGGAGGAGTATTGAAGTCTCCAACTGTAATAGCAGATTCATCGATTTCTCTTTGCAGTTCTGTCAGTTTTTGCCTCATTTATTTTGACAGTCTGTTCTTAGGCACATACACTAAGGGTTATTATGTCTTCTTAGAGTCTGGACTCCTTTTTCATTATGTAATGCTCCTCTTTATCCCTGATAATTTTCCTTGCTCTGATGTCTGCTCTGTGTGAAATTTGTTTAGCTACTCTAGCTTTCTTTGATTAGTGTTAGCATGGTATATCTTTCTCCATCCCTAACTTTTAATCTCTATGTGTCTTTATATTTAAGGTGGGTTTCTTGTGGACAACATATAGTTGGGTCTTGTTTTTTGATCCACTCTGACAATGTCTGTCTTTTAATTGGTGAATTTAGACCATTGAAAATTAAAGTGATTGTTGATATGGTTCACTTAATATCTGTCATATCTATTATATTTGTCACTGTTTCCTATTTGTTGTCCTTGTTCTTTGTTCCTATTTTTGTCTTCCACACTTTTCCTCCCTGTTGTGGCTTTGAGTGTTTTATATGATTCCATTTTCTCTCCTTTCTTAGAATATCAATTATACTTAAAAAAAATTTTTTTTTTGTGGATGTCCTAGAGTTTGAAATATTTTGAGCTATTTCAAGTCACCTTTAAATAACACTATAGTGCTTCACAGGTAGTGCAAGTATGTTATCATAAGAAAATATTCCTGGGCCGGCCCCATGGCTTAGCGGTTAAGTGCGCGCACTCCGCTGCTGGCAGCCCGGGTTCGGATCCTGGGCACACACCGACGGGCGGCTTGTCCGGCCATGCTGAGGCCGCATCCCACATACAGCAACTAGAAGGATGTGCAGCTATGACATACAACTATCTACTGGGGCTTTGGAGGAAAATAAATAAATAAATAAAATTATAAAAAAAGAAAATATTCCCAATTTCTCCCTCTTGTCCCTTGTATTGTTACTGCCATTCATATACAAAGCGTGTATTTGAACATGCATAATTGAATACATTGTCATATTCAATATCAAATATTATTATCTGAACAAACTGTTGTTTGTTAGATCAATTAAGAATAAGAAAAATAAATTTTTAAATTTTACCTTCACTTATTCATTCTCTGATGCTTTTCCTTTCTTTATGTAGATCTGAGTTTCTGACATATCATTTTCCTTCTCTCTGAAGAACTTTTAACATTTCTTGCAAAGCCAGTCTAAGTTCTGGCATCAAATTCCCTCTATATTTATTTGAGAAAGTTTTTGTTTCTCCTTTACTTCTGAAGGATAATTTCACAGGGTACAGATTTCTCGGTTGGTGGCGTTTTTTCCATCAACACTTCAAATATTTCATTCCCCTCTCTTTTTGCTTGCGTTTCTTCTCAAGAGTAGCTGGATTTAATTCTTATCTTTGTTCCTCTATGGGTAAGGTGCCTTTTTCCTCTGCTTCTTTCAAGATTTTTTTCTTTGTCTTTGATTTTCTGTAGTTTGAATATAATTTGCCTACATATAGTTTTTTTTGGCACTTATCCTGCTTGGTGTTCTCTGAGCTTCCTGGATCTGTGGTTTAGTTTTTCACATTAATTTGGTTAAGTTCTCAGTCATTATTGCTTCAAATATTTCTTTCTGTCATTCTTTTGCTTCTGGTATTGCCATTACAGGTATGTTACACCTTGGTAGTTGTTCTACAGTTCTTGGATATTCTGTTATTTATTTTCAGTCTTTTTTCTCTGTGCTTTTCAGTTTAGGAGGTTTCTATTGTCATATCCTCAAGCTCAGAAATTCTTTCCTTAACCATGTTCAGTGGGCTACTTTGAGCCCATCAAAGGCATTCTTCATTTCTGTTACAGTGGTGTTTTCCTTTTTTTTATCTCTAGCATTTCTTTTCAATTCTTTATTAGAATTTCCATCTCTCTGCTTATGTATCCATCTGTTCTTGCATATTTTCTACTTTTTCCATTAGAGCCCTTAGCATATTATTCATAGTTGTTTTAAATTCCTGGGCTGATAATTCCAACATTTCTGGCATATCTGAGTCTGATTTGATGTTTGCTCAGTCTCTTCGAACTATGGTTTTGCCTTTTAGTATGCCTTGTAATTTTTTGTTGAAAAGGTGGACACAATGTACTGGATAAAAGGAGCTCTGATAATTAGGGCTTTAGTGATGTAAGGTTTGAAGGAAAGGGAAATGTTCTGTAGTTCTATGATTAGGTCTCAGTCATTTTAGTGAGCCTTTTCCCTTGAGTGGTGAACCTCACAAGTGCTTCTCAGATTTTTCTCTCCCTTAGGTGCAACAGGATGGCTAGTGTGGGCTGGAGATGGGTGTTTTCCTTCCATAGATCAGTTCAGTTCTAATAAAAACCTCAGGAGGTTAAGGTCTGGTAAAATAGTTTCTTTTGAGGGAAGCCTTGTTAAGAACAGAATTCTCTGGTATATTTCAAAATTGTTGCTTTCCCCCTCCTCCTGCTAGATGCACCAGGGGATTTTTCTCTGTTCTTTCATTGTGAGATGGTGAACCTGGTTGGGATCCTGGAGGTAATACTCACAAAAGTGTGGGGTCTCGCTGAATGGCCTCCCCTTGAGTTTTTACTCTCAGACTTGTGCACACTGAGCCTCCAGCAACTTGTCAGTTATAGTTTAGGTTTTCCCACCTGGCACTGGTTCCCACAGCAGTTTCTGATCATGGTTTCTGCTCTGGTAAGTTGTGAGTCTCTATATCTGCCTGTCTGTCTCTTCATTTTTTGAGGCAGCGGTTTGCCCTGTGACTTCACTTCTCTGACAGATCTAAGAAGAGTTTGACTTTTCAGTTTGCTCAGCTTTTTACTTGTTGTTAGGACAGAGTGATGACATCCAAGTTCCTTATGTGCTGGACCAGAAGCCAGAAGTCCTATTGTTCATCTTTTTATCTTTTTTAAATGTGTGAATGGAAGAATGGCTTATACCTACTTTTAGGTCGTATGCTTCCTTAGAGTAGAAATTGATTCTTGAAATGTTATTCTGAGCAACTCTCTTAAGAATGTCATTTCTACTGCCTTGCCCTTAGAACCTATAACAGCATCTTGAAATTATTACAACATGCCCCAAACATACTTCTTGCATGCTGACTTAAGAAATAGATTCAAATGCAGTATACTATTTCAACTATCTAAAAACACTGCCAGCTTAACTGTCATCTAAGTCATCTTCTTAGAAAAAAAGAAAAAACATTTGAAAAGGGCTTAAGTAGGCATTTTTTGTTTAATGTTTAATGGATTTCAGTGTTCTTGGTTATATGGTGTGTCTGAGTTCATTCAGACTGCTATACAAAACATCATTGGTTGGGTGGCTTATAAACAACAGAAATTTATTTCTACCAGTTCTAGAGGCTGGGAAGTCCGAGATCACAGCACTGGCAGATTTGGTGTCTGATGAGGTCCTTCTTCCTTGTAGATGGCTGTTTTCTCATTGTAGCCTCACATGGTGGAAGGAGGGAGGGACTTCTCTGGGACCGTTTTATAAGGGCACTAATCCCATTCCTGAGGGCTCTGCCCTCATGACCTATCATCCACTAAGGCCCCACCTCCTAATACCATCACATTGGGGATTAGGATTTCAATATATGAATTTGGTAGAGACACAAATATTCAGCCCATAGCATGGTGAAAAGATGAGAAAAATCAATATTTTGTGCAGAAAAATTATCCAGTCTTCATATTGAAACACTTTGTCCATAGCAATTAAATGGGGAAGAGATGTTCTATTACTTTCTTTGCTCTTAATTTTGACCTTTACTTCCCATAACCTGTACTTTAAATTTTATTTTCAATGAATGAGAAAGCAAATATTTCCTAATTCTTACTTTAAAAAACCTATTTTTATTATTTTGCCTAAATTTTAGTATCCAGATCACCTTCCCCCAACTAGAATATCTCTTCCTTTTTCAAACTTTTTCTTTTTCCTCTCAAAATTCAGGCTGGGATTTTAATTTGGAGCCAGGTTCTTCATGATAAAATGCCTAGACTTATCAAAAAGCCTCAGATGGCATATTGTATATAACACAGTGGTGGACAGTCTTCTGATTAAATAAATATTTAACAGTACTTCAAGATCTATTCTTTTGAATGAGCTTACCTGCCTTCTCCATTTGTAGTATCTTCAAAATACTGAGATGCCAGAAACAGTTCAAACAATATCAAGTGTTCAGATCATAGCAGCACAAGCACCTAAATGCCTATTTGATTTGTTAAACACATACGACATTCTGTCTTGATAGAAATTGATGTGAAGTACCTGAATCATTCAGTAACTTATAATACTGGGTTTATGAGGAGCATATTCTCAAGAACTTATTATGTTAAGAGTTATGGTTTACAAATAATAAATAAAGAGATATCAACATATAAAAGGTACAGTTATTATCACTTTGCAGAATCTAAATTTCATTTGTTTTGGCATCTTGATTTCTGGAGACCACAAAGAGATGAAAAATAATTACAACAGTTGCAGTATTAAAATGGTGAATAAGACACTCTGAAAAGAATGTTCTGAGACTGTTCTATTCTTGGTACAATGCAATTACAGCCAGCACCAAACTCGACACTGTTTAACTCTCCACATAATATTTTGATTTATCTTGATCCAAAATTCTCAGAGAGGAGGTGCATTTAAGTTACCAGAAAACACTAACTTGGAATTAGGATATATCTTAAAAGCTTATTTGCAGGAAGTACTCTGGCCTTTTTCAGTAGATCACAGAAGCTTGGAAAAACAAATCCCGGAAAAGAATTATATGTGCCAATTATATAAACAACAAAAAGACTTTGTTAGGTATGAACCAATAAGATTCCTGGCTTTTGAAAACTGTGTCAGACATAATGCAATACCAGCAGTTTAATAATATAAGGAAATCAGAGCAATAGCTAGAAAATTTAAAGCTAAACAAAAGATTTACAAATTTCCTCTCAATCCAGTCTTATCCCAACATAAAAACTGAGTTCTCTAAAAATTTCAGTATTTGCTTCTTAAAGAAAGGGAACATGAGCATTTATCCTAGTCATTAGAACCCCAGCTAATGATATAGGGGTTTGGACCCTAAGGCACTTTTTATTAAAAATTCTTCATATGACTTTAGGGCAAATCACTTCCTCCTATTGAACTTTCCTTCTCTTCCCCCATTCCTCACCTACACAGGGCATACACAGATTGCTTATACAAAGCTTTACTGTTGTGTTTGAAAAATCATGACATATGGTGAATGAGTTTGTACAACATGGGCTGATTTGAAATGGAAGTGTGCATTTAACTCCACAAGATTTTTAAATTGAGTTCATCTGGTAACTGACCAAATTGACTAAATCCATTTGTTTATTAGATCAACTAAATAAATTTGTTCATTCATCTGCCCTTCCTCCCTTCCTTCCTTCTTTCCTTCCTTCCTTCCTCCCTCCCTCCCTTGTGCTCGCTCTCTCTTGCTTGCTTTTCCTTCCTTCCTTCCTTCCTCCCTTCCTTCCTTCCTTCCTTCTTTCTTTCTTTCCTTCCTCCCTTCCTCCCTTCCTTCTGTCCACCTACCCACCCATCCGTCTGTCCAGCCATTCATTCATCCTTCTGTCTGACTGTCCAAACAAGTATTTATTGAGTAGTTTATATGATCCAACCACTATGCCAGGTGCTAAGAATTCAATGGAAAACAAGATAGATTCCCCTGCCCTTGTTGAACTTATATTCTTGGGGTGAACACAAGCAATAATAAAGAAAAGAATAAATAAAATAATTCCCAATTGTGATTTGTAGTATGAAGAACTTCAACATGGTGTTGTGTTTAACGTTTGGTTTATCTGATTTTCTCAGTTGTCTCAGAGAACAAACATTTGTGAAATTCCCATTATAGAGCTCTTATGATGCATAGAAAGACAGTTGTGTTATCATTGTTTACCAGCTTATCCCAAAGGCCTATTTTATTACCAGGTTCCTAACAAGTGTTCAATAAGTTATTATTATTATGAGTTGCTATCTGCTCTAAAGCATTTACTGTGGTACATGGACTGGTTCTGGCTTACAAACTGTTACTGGTCTGTGATGGCATAACTATGGAAGTTGAGAGTAGCATTTAGAAATTTGTTTTTATTATCTATTTTTTAAAGTAATGATTTGCAATGGATTGGAAATTAAAACATAAAACAAAACAAAACTGTCTTTTACCACAGATAGTATGAAAAGATCTACTAAAAAACCATTTGCTCAGCTCTCCTGTAAAGAAAGCTAAATGATAAAAAAGAAATAGGAATAATGTAAGGGGAAGGAAATGAACGTTTATTCAGTGTCACCAGATGTCAGGCAGTTTATTCAGCATTTAATTAATGACTTTAGCAATGTTCTGTCTCACTCACAGCACCTTCCTCCAAGTGCTGGATCTGAGCTGACATCAGAACACAGAGATGGGGCTCCCTGTGGCCCTCCTGGGGCACCCGATCTCCCCTTGCAATGCATGGTGTTCTCACTTCCATGCTATGCTCTTAAGATCTCTAGTTAACATGAATAGTTTTTTTCCTTCCCTTAATATTCTTTTTGCTCTCCAAAATTCTCTTCCTGCCAATCAGGGTGGATATCAGAGTTTGATTTGACAACTGTGCAAGTGCTTATCCACTGAGGAGGGGCAAGGCCCAACCTACCTTCTCTGGGAATATATAGCTCACTGAACTTATTCTTGTTCATTGTCAGGCCTGCACTTGACACTTGCTTAATTTATTAAGGTCAGCATCTAAATATTAGAACTATTTCAAGTTCATTAACTTTCAAGCTCGTCTTTACGTTTGGAACTAGATCAAGCTCTAGGTCCCTGCTTCTGACTTGAGCCCACCCTTGGAAATGATGTGCATGAAGACACTGTATCTTTGCTTTTCCTTGATGCAAAATGGGCATTTTCAACCTTTTGCCATTAGTAAAGGTCAGTGATAAATGAAGCCAGCATCAGGGGTTCAATTCCTTATGGCCAGTTTCTGTATTCTGTTCCAGGGTTGCTCTGCTCCGGATCAATATGGATCAGAATTGGGAGCATGCAAAAAGGTTCAAATGAATAAGTGAAAATCTTCCCCTGGTGATGACAAAAAAAGCAGTTCCAATGTTTTTTATTAAGTATAGTACCAGATTACATTATGGTATGATATTTGTATGTTACAGAAGTAATTCTGTCGTTCTTATATTCTAGGTGGGCCTCTTGGGAAGAACTGGATCAGGGAAGAGTACTTTGTTATCAGCTTTTCTGAGACTGCTGAACACAGAAGGAGAAATCCAAATAGATGGTGTGTCTTGGGATTCAATAACTTTGCAACAGTGGAGGAAAGCCTTTGGAGTGATACCACAGGTAAGCTGGAAAGACTTAGCTGGGGAAAAAAGTGACTGAATACATTCTCACGATTATTTGACGCTTGCACTCAAGAATTCACATTTCCCTGCAAAATATCTTTGTTATGTATTGCTGTCATTTTTTTTTGGCAATGCAGTCTTTTCATAGGAAGAAAAACTATTTCTAAAAGTTTGGAATTCTCTGATGTACAGTTGTTGAAATATTAATAGTTTTGATAGCCTTTCCCAGAAGACATAATCTGCAGGAGGAGTATGGGGCTTTTGTTTTTATCAGCTTTTTTTTCCTGCTTCAGTGGTCTGAGCTCCAAGTTAGCAATCACAGCAGGTTGAGAAATGCTTTGCAAGATATAAAAGATGCTGCTGAAATAACAAACACTTGGAAGCATGAGGTAGGGTGGAATTGAAAATAGAAAGTGTAATGATTGTTTTTTGTTCTTCGAATAGAATGAATCATGTCAGATTAATCTGTAGCTATTTTTTTTAAATGTCACTCTTTGATTTGGGTCACAAAGGATCTTTAGCCTCACTGGCTTAGTGTCATTCTATCTGTGTTATTGTGCAAGAGGACTTCTTACATATGAGAGAAACGGCAACAGCTCCATTTTCAAATGATCTAAATGGAAACCAAGGAATGTCTTTCCTGGGACCAAATCTGAAAGGCATGTGCTGTATACCTACCACCGGTATGATAGTCCCCAGAGTACATATACATCTCTATAGGTATATTCACTGTTTTAATGATCCTTTTGCTCCCTTTATACTAATGGGCGCTGAATCCATTTGACTACCATGGTTCTAATTCTCTACTTTCAACACAAAATTAAAATGCCAGCAGCATCTTTTATTTATAGTTAATCTATAAATCTAGCCTGAGAAAAAAGCTTGTATTTCTTGATAGATTGCATTTGGGGAACATTTGCTCCTTTCAACTAATGAGGCACTAAACACTGTAACTTCTAGACTGATGCTTTTAATTCGTTTGTCTAGACTTTGCCATGGTGCCAAAAGCTTAATCCTGGTTGAACTTTTGAAAAACAATATTGTTTCTTCAGAAAGAAAAAAGGGATTGTCAGATGGTCTAAAGATAAAGAAACACTGGGAATACAAGTATCCCGAGGTGATAGCATCAAGCAAGATAACAATGTTCAGAACACAGAATAGAATCTGGTTGTCTGAGAGGCACGGCTGTTCGGCTGACTCTAAGTCGTCTGGTCTCATTTTTAACTACAATAATGAAGCTTTTGGTTTTTTGTTGTTCTTGTTCACACAAATCTGCCCATTAGAATAAGAAAATCTCTAAAATTAATTCAGTTTCACTGGGAGTTCTTTAGTGTATCTGCCATGTGAGAGGGAGGTGTGTGTTTGTTTTTATTGTGTGTTCTATTTAGGAAGCTAAATATGCAAGACCTGGAGGAAACCCGAGTGGGCCAGAGTTATGAAAATTCTTTATCTTGCCTTTATGCCAAAGTGAATCTTCCAAACTTGCCTTTATTTCATTTTTCTCTCTTCTATGGCTTCAAGCTTTTTATAAAATAAACACGAAATACTTTGAGATATGCCTTTAAAAATGTTAGATCTTGCTAATGTAAATGCTTCTCATTATACATGTTTGTGACCCTGGTTTCTGGGACTGTCTCCAAGTATCAGAAGGATGTCTATAGACAGAATGTACTATTTCTTCCGCAGTGACATCTTGAGAACATTAAGTGAATGCCCTAGAAAGAGAGAAAGAGGGCAAACTCCTCATATCTTTTTAACATCCAAACCAAGAGATGCTTTTTATTTTCCTAACTTTTCTTTGAAAGGTCAAGTTAAGTGATTTTTTTCTTTCCTGGAGTTTGATCTTTAAAAAGAAAAGAAGGAAGAAGGAATTAAAAATTCAAGAAGAACTAAATTTTGTTTGCTTTTCTATCTTTTTCTTCCTTCCATTTTGCTAACCTTGCAAGGGCATAGTCCCCCAAGATCTCTGATGTTGAGACATCAGAGATCTTTGGTTCAATTAGTCACTTGTTTTCAGATGCATGAAACAGGGACTTTGAACAAGAAACTTTCCCTCTCCCTCAGTGATCCTGAGACATCAGCTGTAGAATCACAAGATGTCATTATTCTTGCAGTTTTTTTTTTTTTCGGTCCTGTTCTTACCTCCTGTCACTAGAAAGCAATCTTGGAGAATGCACCAGCCTGGAAAACAGGGTATTGTGCACATTTCAGGTAGAACCTTCTTTAATTTGTTCTGCTTTACCTGTGAGCTCTGAGGGCATGGGGAGGAGACAACGGGGCCTATGGTCAGAGTCCCATTGGCTCGGACAATTTGAACACCAAGACTTAAAACCATTTATTAGCCTTGAACCTTGTTAAGCACTTAATTCATGAAAAACAGAAAAAATAATTTTTAAGTGTATTTTTAAAGCTTCAATGACAAGCTTGAAAGGCTGCAAGCTATTCTGAGGGAATGACTAGGCCTATTCTTGCAATGAGACTTTATGATCCAAAAATAATCCATGCCCACGTATGACTTCCACCACAGAGTTGGAACATCTTTTGCTGTGAGAGATATCAGATAGGCCAAAACATGTATCTGTAGATCCAAACAATGAAATTGGGAGTGCAGCAGTTCTCATTCAGTTTAACAATAATTAACAATTTAATAATTAGTTAGTAAACTCTTTCTATGTGCTTAAAACTATAAGCACTATAGATTCTATAGTTATGTAAAAGATATTGAGGTCCCAGTCTAACCTATGAGCTTCCAATGAGAAGCTCAAAATAGTTGGGTCAAGGTACAGACTCATCAGGGTGTGCTGTGGGTAGTTAGGAGAGAACATCCAGCCCCAAGCCCTGTTGTCACTACTTCCACCATGTCACTGTATCCTTCCTTCTTTTCTACTCCCACTGCTGTGCTTCTCTCCTCATCTTCTTCACATCTCTCCATTATATGTTGCACACAAGTTAAACTTTTGAGGCAACATTCTGATTTTGTGATTTGCCAAGTCAAAAAGCTTTTAGGAAAACCTTTCTTCACTGAATAAAGTCCAGATTCTTCAATTTGTGGTTTAGGTCCCTGACAATCAGGTCCCAGCCCAACCTTTCCAGTCAGATCCACCACTCTTTATATCTGGGCAGCTTTAGGTTTCAGTTAAGCTGGACTTCCTGTTCCATGAAAGATACCTCAAATTTTTCTCTCATTTCCTCTGTTCATGCCCTTCTTCAGTCTGAGATGATCTTCCTTCACCATAGTCCCTTTGCCATCTCAAATGTTAAACTCTGCCAGGTGGCCTTTCTGACTCCCTCCCTTCTCCCATTAATCCTGACTCGAACTTCAGGTTTCCACTCCCACATCCCAGTCCCAGATGGGATCTAGAACTTTGTTTATAAATCTCTGCTGGCACTTCTCCATGAATTTTATTAGAATTATCTGTGTATTTGTTTAATTTCCACTCAGTATTATAAATACTTTGCAGACATTCTAGTTAAAAAAGCAAGATTTAAACACAAAATCATCAACAATCAAAGAAGACTAGCAAAAAGAATATAATAGAAATGCTAACTAAAACATAGATTTTTTTTCCTTACTAATTTTTCTCTCTCTTATATAGCACATAACACAGTAGGTTGCATGGTAGAAAATCAATATACATTGTTTTATGCTGAGGCCCTAAATGCTTGATATCTTTTACAAGAGACTGTGGTTCTACCAGTATCTGGATTTTACTAGCTGTGTAATCTTAGGCAAGTTATTTAAATTCTCTGAGTTTCAATTTCGTTGTCTGTAAAATGGATATAATGGTAGCAACTACTTCATTGGGTTTTTGTGAGGATTAAATGAGTCAAGTAACAAGTAGAAGTACTTAGACTACTCCTTGGCACGTAGTAAGTACAATACACTGTGCTACGGTGGTAGTTACTATTATTTATAGTTCCTTGAGGACAGGGGATCATGTCTCCTTCATCTTTGTGTTGGATTGGAAATATGCTTTAGGAATGAACAGATAAGTATGGACAATTTCACAAAGAAGGTGATAATTAAGGTGGGCCATAAAGAGTCATAAAGTTTGTAGGTTTTAGAAAAGTTCAGGGCTGGGAGTTATGGAGAGAATATTTCAGGATCCAAGACAGGGATATTATGAACAAGTACAGAGACGGGAACTTGAAAGAGTTGGAGGCAAAGGGCAGAGGTGGTCACATGTTAGGGAGTATTAGGAGAGAGAGGGAAAGACTTGACTAGTCCTGAAATGGCCCCGTGAGGAATGGCTTGACTCTTCTTGAGCTAGGAAGAGGATGGTGAAAGGGTACAAGACTGTGCTGCTGCTGGCAGCGTGTGGAGAGTGGACTTCAGGTAGGCAGAATGAGAAGCGGGGAGATGGGCTAAGAAACTCTCCAGCTGTGATGTGATAAGAGCCTGGACTACAATGAGGAGGACAGTGTGGCTGGAGTGCCGAATTCAAGGAAGAAGAGAGAACTAACTAGTGTGGATATTAGTGCAACACAATCTTACTATTTCTGAGACTAAAAATTGGAAATTTTTGATAGTTTGGTCAGAACTGGAAATCATTTTTTTAATGCTATCTCTGAAAAAGTGAATACTAAAAAGTTGTAGTATAAGAGGTTGTGAAATATTAAATGTTGCAGGAAACAATAATTTGAACATCTTACATGCAATTATTTACATACAAATAAATGATATGTACATTAACATAAAGTTATTATCTGTTTCTTATAAACCTTAAACATTTTTGATGAATAAGTACTTTATTTACCTTGTTCTCATTAATTGCTATTCTTAGAAGCAAAGAAATACTTTTTTTTTTAGACATTCTATAATGCAACCTTACGATCTTGATTTGTTCAAATTGGATGGATTTTCATTGTACAGATTCAACTTATAATAAAATTTTGCAGACATTGCCAAAAGGTGAGATCATAGCCACTGTGATGCTTATAAGCATTTGTGCCACATTTTAATAGAACTATACGTGGTATATATATATCCCATCTCAGTCAAAACAATACAGCACTATATACATAAGGATGAGTCATTCCTCCCACTTATTTAATTTATGCTACATTCAATCACCACAGAAGCCAAATTCCTGTTTTGTTTTTCATTTGACGTCCATGGCTAATGCATAATACCTGTTGCAGTGGTATATGACCAGCTCTGCGCTCGGCTATCTCCACTGTGTTGAGGAGTCAGCTTCAGGAAAGAGATTAGGCAGGCAGTGAACAATAGGGCACTCTGTTCTTCCTTGAGGCCTAAGAATTGCCCTTTATACTATACATACATGACATTAAATAAATATCAAATATTTGCACATCCTAATTTTCCTATTGAAGAACAGTTTCTTAAAAGAGAGAGAGAGTATCATTGTGATTTATAGTTTCAAATGTGTTTTTTGCTGCACTATCGGACTGACTGTGCCACCTTGGCCAAGTCATGTAACTTCTCAGGGCCTTGGCTGTTTCATTTGTAAACCAGGAAAAACGATGTAGGTGACCTCCAAGGACCTCTCAGCTTTAGAGATGAGTTTGTGGAAACTTCAAACAGTTTGGAAAACGGAACTAAGAGACCTACTGCAACCCGTGGAAGCAAGAGAGTGCCAGATACTATTTTTAAGTCAAGAATGGAATGTTTGATTAATTGTATGAAATTGAATTCTCACTGAACCAGTTCATTCACTTATTTTTTTTTAATTAAAATTAAAGTATTACTTTAATGCTAGACAATAAACTGTAAACAAAAGGCCTACAGAATTTCTGAATGATATCAAATCCACTATATCTAAAACTTGTGGATGTCTCACTTCAAAAAATAGCTTTCTTCCTTCATAATTTTGAATATATATCTATTTTAAACAAAATTTATTAATATATAATATATTGTCATACATTTGATAAATATTATATGTAAACTATAGGCTATTATGAGAAAAAGTTAGGCATACCATTTCTCAAGCAGTTGTAAAGAAAGATCAAAGTTTTAATGGGTGGTTAGTATTATTCCTTAAAAGACTGTGGGTTGTAGTAGCTGTTCTTCCAGAAGGAAGAAAAATAATATGTACTGAACTCTGACAATGATGTTTTTATATTTTTACTTCTTATCTTCACCTCAGCCCGTTTATTCATTCAGGGAGCATTTATTGAACATATACTCTATACAAAGTCCATGAGCTAATGACAAGGTACACAGCAAAATTATGGTCTAGGAGAAGAGATGGACATGAAAAACAAAATGCTTACGAATGCATATATAATTTTAATACTCCCTATAGGCTATGAAAGTAAAGTATAGATATTATGATATCATATATTGGGGGACTTTATTTGGTTTTGAGGATCAGGAAAAATGCCTGAGGAAGTGACATTTAATTTGAGACCTGAAGGATTTAGTTGGCCGTGGGAAGAAGGTAGGGGATGAGATTTCCAGGCAGGGAGAATAGTGTGTGAAGAAACTGAGGCAGTGAAAGAGAGCCATGTGGCTGGAGTGAAAAAGGGAAGGGAGTAGATAAGGACCCTAACTGAGCCAGAAGTGGAAGGGGCTGAATCATGTAGGTCTGTAGGCTGTCTTGAGGATTTTACATTTTGCCCTAAGTGTAATGGAAAGCCACTGGAGGTTTTTTAAAAGATTAATGGCATGATCCAATACTTGAACAGCAGTCCTCCCCTTATCCATGGGGGGTACGTTCCAGACCCTCATCGGATGCCTGAAACCACAGATAATACCGAGCCCTATATATATGATGTTTTTTACTATGCATTCACACCTATAATAAAGTTTAATTTATACATTAGAAACAGTAAGAGATTAACAACGATAATGAATAATAAAATAGAACAATTATAACAATATACTGTAATAAAAGTTATGTAAATATGTTCTCTCTCTCTCTCAAAATGTCTTATTGTACTGTACTCACCTTTCTTCTTCTTGTGATGATGTGAGATGATAAAATGCTTACCTGATTAGAAGAATTGAGGTGAATGACCTAGGCATTGTGACGTAGTATTAGGCTACTATTGACCTGACAATACATCAGAGGGAGGATCGTCTGCTTCTGGACCACGATTGACCGCGGGTAACTGAAACCATGGAAAGAGAAACTGTGGATAAGAGGAGACTACTGTAGTGATTGCTTTGGTTGCTAAATGAGAATGGACTGGAAGGGAGGCAAGAGTGAAAGGAAAGAAATCAATTAGGAGGTTCTTGCAGTGTTCCAGAGAGAGAGATTGGTGGCTTGAATTATGTGGTGGCAGTAGAGATAGAGAAATAAACGGATTTGAGATACATTTGAGAAAACAATCCACAGGACTGATGATTGATTCCATTTGGGAGGATCACGGAGAAAGATAAGTCATGGATGACTCCAAAGTTTCTGGATTGAGGAAATGAAAGTGCCATATATCAAACTGGGAAAGCCTAGAGGTAGAGTAGGTTTGAGAAGAAGGGTGGCATTTCTCCATTTTACAGTGAGAGCACTGAGGCTCAAAGAGGTTGGGTTTCTGTTTGTAGATAAACCTCCCAGGCCAGAGCTGCATCACTACTGCATCTTTGCAAACCACGTTGCCTTTAATAACTTCTGTGTCTGCTTTGATGTTGTGACACCTTTGGCCTCCACCTATAGTCCTCCAGAATAATGGCATTATTCCATTTGGCCAAAGTAAAATTTCTTATTGTGCTGTCCCATTCAATGTGTAAGTGTCCTTGAAAATTACAAAGACACGGTAGCCCGTATAAAACCCTTCAACTCAGGTCCTGCATAGGAGGAATAAGCTAGCCTTTCAATTCACAGTGCAGGAACTGAGCCTGTGGCCAGAGGGATGGATAGCAGTGCTTAAATAAAGACTATGCTGCTGAGCACTGATGGGCCCTTTATGGACCCATCAGGCTGCTCCTGCCTAACTTTTAATCTTTCCTGAGCTCCAGATCAGCAATAAAAACTGGCCTGCACAGGACTTGAGGCATTTTTCTGTGGTGATGAGGAACATAGGTTTGGAGAAAAACATCTTTGGGTTTGAATTCCAGCTCTACTGTCTACTAGTGAAGTGACCTTGGGCAATTCACTTAACTTCTCCCAGCTGTGATTTCTTCCTGTGGAATAATAGGATCTATTTCATTAGTTGATATGAAGCTGAAAAGAGATAATGCATATAAAGAGCCTTACCTGGCACGTGGTGAGCCAGCCATAAACTGGAGCTCTGGATTCTAACCACTTAGTTCCCAGTGGAGATAACTTTTCTGAAGCACATAATATGTTGTCTGATACATGGTAAACCTTCACAGTTGTCACTTGCTGTCTTTCTCAATGATGCTAGAAACCTTTTATATAAAGAACCACAGTATTAAAAGAAAAAGTGTTAAAAAAGGAAATGGCAAAATTCCGTTGGCAAACCTTTGAACTTTAGATACTAAATAAACCCAATTGCTTAAATAATGAATTGACTCGAGTTCTCAAAGCCACTTCTTGTTTAATTCTCTAGTTGATCAGAAATCCCCGATAATGCCTTTTGTCTGCTCTCTTAGCTTATTTGGAGATTACTTGCATTTACTGGAATGAAAATGGAAGCTTGGAGGAGGATGCATAAATACATCCATCATATCTTATGATCTTATGAGTCATATATTCATCTCATATGTACTTCTGTAAAGTAGGCACCCCTTAGCAATATGATTTTGATGCAAGTTAAGAAATACCAGCATTAGCCTTCTTGTTGCCCACTCCAGCAGGTTCCTGAGATATTTGGCAACAACTTTATTCTTTAAGCCATAAATTATGCCCCAAAGAATGAGGTCTCTAAGGTGGCCCTCCTTGAACTTGCCAGCTGTGGTGAGGCACAGACATCATTAATCTGGAGTAGACTTGGTTTGTGCAGTTCCTTACAGATCTGATGGGCTCTGAGCATTCTCTCTCAGTCTAAGGAAATTTGTGAAAACTAAAACTTCAAGAAATTTAGTTCTCTTGAAAACACCAATTTGCAAAGGTACATGCACCCCTGTGTTCATTGCAGCCTTATTCACGATAGCCAAGACTTGGAAGCAACCTAAGTGCCCATCAAGGGACGAATGGATAAAGAAGCTGTGGTATATATACACAATGGAATACTACTCAGCCATAAGAAACGATGAAATCCAGGCATTTGTGACAACATGGATGGACATTGAGGGTATAATGCAAAGTGAAATAAGTCAGAGGGAGAAGGTCAAATACCGTATGATTTCCTTCATTAAGTAGTAGATAATAACAACAATAAACAAACACATAGGGACAGAGATTGGATTGGTGGTTACCAGAGGGGAAGGGGGGAGGGAGGAGGGTGAAAGGGATAATTCGGTACATGTGTGTGGTGATGGGTTGTAATTAGTATTTTGGTGGTGAACATGATGTAGTCCATGCAGAAATAGAAGTACAATGATGTACACCTGAAATTTTTACAATGTTATAAACCAATGTTACTGCAATAAACAAAAAATTAAAAAAAAAAAAAAAAAGAAATTTAGTTCTTGGGGCCGGCCGGCCCCGTGGTGTAGTGGTTAAGTCCAGTGCACTCCACTTTGGCAGCCCAGGTTCGTGGGTTCGGATCCTGGGCACAGACCTTCACCACTCATCAAGCCATGTTGCAGTGGCGACCACATACAAAATAGAGGAAGACTGGCACAGATGTTAGCTCAGGGCTAATCTTCCTCAAGCAAAAAAGAAAAAAAAAATTAGTTCTTAATTCTATTTACTGGATGTTATTACCCAAAGGCAAAAGAAAAAAAACAAAGAAAGAATTATTATGAATGTTAACATCAAAAATATTTTTCAGTTCACCCATATGCACAAAGAGAGAACTAAATATTATCATTATTGCATCAGCATTTCCCAGTGAGACAGCTATTTTTTAATAAAACTTTTTTTAGTCATATAGGCAGATCTAAGTAGACAGTAATGTGGCAAGCGGAGTGTCTTAGGGTGATAGTTGCGCAGTGCTTCTTGCGGGGAATTAGATTGTCATTTTGTCACTTCGCAGGATCAATCTCATCTGCCTCCCTTCCCTTCTGTAACGTGAATTCGGTTAGACAAATATTTGATTTCTGCTCTTTCACTGATTTCTAAGTTGTGGCCTTCTCCTGTGCCTGTCTGGTTGTGTAAGTAGAAGTGTTCCTTGGTTTATAGACCAGATGAACATGTGTGGTGTTTAAATAAGTGTCTGTAAATTAAAACAGTTTCAAAACCCCCTAGGAAGCTGGGTTTAGAAAAGAAATCCAAGGAAAAGATGGTAACAAAATAGGAATTTGCTCTAACAAGTTAATTATAACTCATAAATGTATAATTTTCTGTTTAATTTTATATTTGCTTATAATAAGGAATATTGCTAGGAATAAAAAAATTTAATTTCCTACAACTTACAGTGACCTTAATTTCTTTATCCTAAGGACATTGGAATTAGACAAGTGTTCACAGGGGGCTTCAAATGTAGTTGTAATATTTTATTTCTTAAAAAAAGATACAAAGCAAATATGATAAAATTTTAAAATTTAAGAAAACTGGATGGTAAGTACATGGGTGTTTGTTATGTTATTTTATTTTATTTTATTTATTTATTTTTTTTTTATAAGAGAATATTTATTGATAAATGGTTTCTTGCTTATTTCAACATTCTGAGTATATTTGTTTCACCAACAGTCTTTTTTTTTTTTTTTTAATTTTTTGTTTATTGCAGTAACATTGGTTTATAACATTGTAAAAATTTCAGGTGTACATCATTGTACTTCTATTTCTGCATAGATTACATCATGTTCACCACCAAAATACTAATTACAACCCATCACCACACACATGTACCCAATTATCCCTTTCACCCTCCTCCCTACCCCTTCCCTCTGGTAACCACCAATCCAATCTCTGTCCCTATGTGTTTGTTTATTGTTGTTATTATCTACTACTTAATGAAGGAAATCATACGGTATTTGACCTTCTCCCTCTGACTTATTTCACTTTGCATCATGCCCTCAATGTCCATCCATGTTGTCACAAATGGCTGGATTTCATCGTTTCTTATGGCTGAGTAGTATTCCATTGTGTATATATACCACAGCTTTTTATCCATTCGTCCCTTGATGGGCACTTAGGTTGCTTCCAAGTCTTGGCTATCGTGAATAAGGCTGCAATGAACACAGGGGTGCATGTACCTTTGCAAATTGGTGTTTTCAAGTTCTTTGGATAAATACCCAACAGTGGAATAGCTGGATCATATGGTAGTTCTATCCTTGATTTTTTGAGGAATCTCCATACTGTTTTCCATAGTGGCTGCACCAGTTTGCACTCCCACCAGCAGTGTATGAGAGTTCCCTTCTCTCCACAACCTCTCCAACACATGTTGTTCCCTGTCTTGTTAATTATAGCCATTCTGACGGGCGTGAGGTGATATCTCATTGTAGTTTTGATTTGCATTTCCCTGATAGTTAGTGATTTTGAACATCTTTTCATGTGTCTGTTGGCCATCTGTATATCTTCTTTGGAGAAATGTCTGTTCAGGTCTTTTGCCCATTTTTTAATTGGGTTGGTAGTTTTTTTGTTGTTGAGATGCATGAGTTCTTTATATATTTTGGAGATTAAGCCCTTATCAGATGTATGGTTTGCAAATATCTTCTCCCAATTGTTAGGTTGTCTTTTGTTTTGTTGATGGTTTCCTTTGCTGTGCAGAAGCTTTTTAGTTTGATGTAGTCCCATTTGTTTATTTTTTCTATTGTTTCTCTTGCCCGGTCAGATGTGGTGTTTGAAAAGATGTTGCTAAGACTGATGTCGAAGAGCGTACTGCCTATGTTTTCTTCTAGAACTTTCACAGTTTCAGGTCTTACATTCAAGTCTTTAATCCATTTGGAGTTAATTTTTGTGTATGGTGTAAGGTAAGGGTCTACTTTCATTTTTTTGCATATGGCTATCCAGTTTTCCCAACACCATTTGTTGAAGAGACTTTCTTTTCCCCATTGTATGTTCTTGGCTCCTTTGTCAAAGATTAGCTGTCCATAGATGTGTGGGTTTATTTCTGGGCTTTCGATTCTATTCCATTGATCTGTGTGTCTGTTTTTGTGCCAGTACCATGCTGTTTTGGTTACTATAGCTTTGTAGTATATTTTGAAATCAGGGAGTGTGATACCTCCAGCTTTGTTCTTTTTTCTCAGGATTCCTTTAGCTATTCGGGGTCTTTTGTTGTTCCATATAAATTTTAGGATTCTTTGTTCTATTTCTGTGAAAAATGTTGTTGGAACTTTGATAGGGATTGCATTGAATCTATAGATGGCTTTAGGAAGTATGGACATCTTAACTATGTTAATTCTTCCAATCCAAGAGCATGGAATATCTTTCCATTTCTTTGTGTCTTCTTCAATTTCTTTCAGAAATGTTTTATAGTTTTCGGTGTACAGATCTTTCACCTCTTTGGTTAAGTTTATTCCTAGGTATTTTATTCTTTTGTTGCAATTGTAAATGGGATGGTATTCTTGATTTCTCTTTCTGCTACTTCGTTGTTAGTGTACAGAAATGCAACTGATTTTTGTATGTTGATTTTGTATCCTGCAACTTTCCCATATTCGTTTATTACTTCTAAAAGTTTTCTGGTGGATTCTTTAGGGTTTTCTATATATAAAATCATGTCATCTGCAAATAGTGACAGTTTCACTTCTTCCTTTCCCATTTGGATCCCTTTTATTTCTTTCTCTTGCCTGATTGCTCTGGCTAGGACTTCCAATACTATGTTAAATAGGAGTGGTGACAGTGGGCATCCTTGTCTGGTTCCTGTTCTTAGAGGGATAGCTTTCAGTTTTTCACCATTGAGGATGATATTAGCTGTGGGTTTCTCATATATGGTCTTTATTATGTTGAGGTACTTTCCTTCTATCCCCATTTTATTCAGAGTTTTTATCATAAATGGATGCTGGATCTTGTCAAATGCTTTCTCTGCATCTATTGAGATGATCATGTGATTTTTGTTCTTCATTTTATTAATGTGGTGTATTACGTTGATTGATTTGCGAATGTTAAACCATCCCTGCATACCTGGAATAAATCCCACTTGATCATGGTGTATAATCTTTTTAACGTATTGTTGTATGCGATTTGCTAGTATTTTGTTGAGGATTTTCGCATCGATGTTCATCAGTGATATTGGCCTGTAATTTTCTTTTTTTGTGTTGTCCTTGTCTGGTTTTGGTATCAGGTACCTTAATTTCTTTATCCTAAGGACATTGGAATTAGACAAGTGTTCACAGGGGGCTTCAAATGTAGTTGTAATATTTTATTTCTTAAAAAAAGATACAAAGCAAATATGATAAAATTTTAAAATTTAAGAAAACTGGATGGTAAGTACATGGGTGTTTGTTATGTTATTTTAAAATATTTTTTTCTGCTTGAAATATTTCACAATAAAATAAGGGAAAAATACAAAGATGTTTAGGTTATTCATACTTTCCTCATTTTTTCTTTGTTGCTATAGAAAGTATTCATCTTTTCTGGAACATTTAGAAAAAACTTGGATCCCTACGGACAGTGGAATGATCAAGAAATATGGAAAGTTGCAGATGAGGTAAGGATGTTAACTGAAATAATTTGGAAAAGGTAGCTCATACACACGAGTGATTGTCATCGCTGAGATAATTTTACATGCTTACCTTTGTGCTTGTGTGTGTGTGGAACTTTAAAATGGAGCACTTTAATATACCTGGAGCACCCAGTACTTTGGATTGGATCTACCCCTCTCCTCAGTGGTAAGTCTCCAACTGCCAGGCCCCAGAGATAGCATTACTTAGTACTTCTTTCCTACCGATGTGCATCAATGACACCTGAACTAGGAGAGACCCAGGTCCCTCTGGCACACCAGGATTATTCCTGACACAAAGGATCATCTCTCCACACCTTATCTACTCCCTGTCTGGGTCCTGAAGCTTTCCCATCACAAGGAAGAAGCTTTGGTTGACACGATATACTTCTCTGGGAAGCATGGGTTTAGCACAGAAGGATGATGATCGTTCTAGAGCATTTGCAGATGACTGGAGTCTTCTGTGGAAGTCACCAGGAGTCAACTGCCTTCAGGGGATATGGCTGTGAGCACTTCCAGGCAAAATGCCACATGACCTAGATGTGGCATACTCCATCCCTTGCGGTCATTAGGATACTGTGTAGGAAATATACGGATTAAGATGGAATCAAAATTTCTAAACAACACCTTGTATTTACCCAACTGGTGGTTCATTATAATTGAAGGCATTATATGGAGAATTTAGGGTTGGGGGAGAGCTAGAATGAAATTCTTGGCTCCCTTAACAGAACACCCTAGCTGTAAACTGATAATTCTTGGCATACAAGTATTCTATTAAAGAAAAGGGGAACATACATTGTTATCTTTCATTAAATTTGAGGTTTAAGTCCAAAGCTCTAGATGATGGCAGACAACGATTACGGGACCAAAGAATGTTGGGATTCAAAGTTCTTCTTAGAGCACAACTTTATTCCACTGTTTCCCACATTTTTGATCCTTATTTTAACCCAATTCTTTTTATCCCAAATGTTCTTTTCTTTTCTGCCTCCCTTCAGAGTGGATTTTGCCAGGAATTTTGAAATACTTGTGAGTGTTAAACACTCACTCATTGAGTGCCCAACCTTAACGTGCCCCTAATAAAATACAGTTAGATTAACCGTTTTCATTATCAAAGTTTCCTTATTACCCAACAAACAGGGGTTTTAAAGAAAATATTAACCAAATTGCAAGTGACACATTTTAAGATCTTTTATGTGACTTCAGAGAATGAACTATAGGAACACAGTGTGGTGGGAGAGAAACTTGGGAAGGAAGACATCAGACTTTATAAAACCTGCAAGTATTGCCAAGTCGGAATAAAATTTACAGGAAATCAGGATCATAAAGTAATCTGAAATTTTAAAAGACATGGTTAAGATTTTAAGTACCAATGTAAGGCAAAAAATTTACTTGTTTAGATTTTTATTTGATCTCCTCATATTTAGGTATATCTTTTTAGTGATCCTCTTTTTAATAATTTGTCATGCATGAACAGAGATGCTGCTGCTGTCCTTACATTCACGTCATGTGCTTTGAGTTAGTAGGGATAAGTTTTTGTTGAGGAGGCCTGAGAATAGCATACAAACAAATAAGCAACAGCTCAGAGAATCAGAAAAGGCCTTGGTTTAAAAGTTACAGGGTCTGGGCTTTAGTTCCAAATCGTTAATCGTATAACTTATCTAAACAGGAACATTTAGAGGTGTGTCGACCTCAAATCTGGATAGGATACTGGGAAAGAAGGTGTAAATCAGGATGGTCTGGGGCAAACCAGGATGTATGTCATCTCACCTAGTCCTCTCTGTGACCTTGGTGTGACTCGTGTCTCTAGAAGGAAATGAACTGAGTAACAGCAGATAGCCAAATACCTGAATCTTATCCCAACGGCACCTCCTACCTAATTCCCGTTTCCATCAAATGAAAATCAGAAGCACATGCAACGACAGTGCCAGGCCAAGCAACACTTTATTCCTAGCTTGGATTTGGACCCACACTCCAGTGTGAAACCTCATCCTTGCTAATCTGGACTAGATTGTGTGAAGCCATGAGGATCGTGCCTAGTTATTAGCTCTAAGGCTTAGAAGCAAAGCTGGCCCAGACAGCTTCCTTTCCCTTTGTGCCCTAGGCCCACACCTTCATCTTGGCCTTCTGTGCCTTATCATTCTGTGGATGAATTTAAAGCAAGTCCAAGGGAGGGAAAGAGTTTCTATCTAAGACCTACAATTGAGATGGTCTAATTTCCCCATCCCAAAATGACTCAGGGCCAGATAGCTTCTCCCCAGGAGCACTGACTTTACCAGCTGTGTAGACCAAAGTGAATCTCAAAAGAGACTGAATCCCAAGGCGGGAGGGGGAGGAAGACCCCTAGCATTGTGGTCCAATAAACTGGCAGGGTTGTTGTAACTTTTCAGGCTTATGCATATAATAAGCCCAGCCCAATGCCTGGCAATAGTAGGTACAGAGTAAATGTTAACTATTTAATCATATTTCCATCCGGTCTTCACCTGGCCATCTCTTAAACATTGTTGTTTGACAGAATCCTAATTCTTGTCTTATTTTACTTATTTTTCCTGGGAAATTTCATGCATGCTTTTGTCTCTAACTAATACTTCAATGCTGGTGACTCCTAAATCTGCCTGTTCCCAGAGCTTCCAATGTGACATCTCAGCTTGGGCAAGCTCCTTGTGTCCATATAAGTGAGTGTCTTTTCTTCCCCACCCACACAACTGTCCTGTGTTCCTAATCCAGCAAATGGCATCACCACCCACCACCCACCCAGAGCTAAGACCTGGGACTCATCTGTGACTCCTGATTTTTCCACCTGTCTCCACATATCAAGTCCTGTCAAGGATCTCTTCTGCAGATATCTAGAATGTATTCACTTTTCTCCATCCCCACCTGACACCACTACTAATTCTTGTGTAGTTTTTTTTTTTTTGCTGAGGAAGATTCACCCTGCGCTAACATCTATTGCCAATCTTCCTCTCTTTTTGCTTGAGGAAGATTAGCCCTGAGCTAACATCTGTGGCAATCTTCCTACATTTTGCATGAGGGTCACCACCACAGCATGGCTGGTGAGTGATATAGGTCCGTGCCTGGGATCTGAACCTGTGAACTCGGGCTGTTGAAGTGGAGCACACAGAACTCTAACCACTCAGTTATGAGGCCAGCTGCTTATGTGGATTTTTGAAATAGGCTCCTGGCTGGTTTCCCTCTGATTGGCTCCCTGCAGTTCATTCTGCTCTTTGCAGCTCTGGTGATCTTTCTAAACCCTGCATCTGATCACTTGTTTCTCCCCTCCTTATGGCTCCTTATTGCCCTTTGGAAAAAGTCCACCCTACTTAAGGTGACTTATAAGGTCCTTCATGATTTTGTCTTTGCCTGCCTCTCTAAACTCACTCCCCAATCTCCCCCACTTACCATGATCCAGGTATACTGAATTTCTTTGGTTTCTCTAAGGCACCATGTACTCGCTGTTCTCCAGAGGGTTTTTCACATGCTCTGTACCTGGGAACCCCTGCCAGCCCTTCACTGCCTGCTCCTACTCATCATTCAGGCCTCTCTTTACATATCACTTCTTCCCAGAAACCTGCCCTGATGCTCCAGGTCTGAGGGAGGAGCCCTCATAGGTGTATCCTATACCCCCACCCCTTTCACAGCTTTCTTCACACGGGATAGAGATTTACCTCTTAACTTGTCCATGTCCCTCACTGGATTGTAAGTTCCCTGAGGGCAGGGATGATGTCCTATTCACTGTGGTATTTCCTGTGCTTAGAGTAGTGTTGGGCACATGGATGGTCTTCAACAAATATTGATTGATTGAATGATTTGATTCATTTATTTAAATGAATAAATAAATGATGCATGTGTAATAGCCTTGTGATTGATATACAACTGGTGTTACCATTAGCACTGAGGGTACTGAGCCTTGAGAAGACTGAGGGACTTGGCTGACATTGATGGTGGATGAGGAACAGCTGCATCCCTTGACTTCGGGTTCACAGGCTCTTTCACAACAGCGAGCCGTCTCAGTGCCTAAGTAGCATGTCTGTTGGTTTCAGAATGAGGGCTTTTTTGGTAATTGTTTGCTTTTTAGATTACTTAGAAAATAGTTTCCTTCCTTACACGTTGATAGTCAGGTAAGTTATTTTAGAGAGCAACATAAATAGCAGAAATAGTGGCCTTTAAGTTTAGAATTTGCCCTGGAAAACCTGCAGAGTAGCAAAAGGAGTGTCTAAAGGAGTTGACAGTGTCTATTTTTATAACTGCTGACTAATGGACTGTTCACAATTCACTTTTCTGATTTTTTTCATGTTTCCTTGTCACAAGAGCAAACTCTTGCTCCATAATGACATTTCAGAGTGCAGCAACAGCAAAAGTCAACATTTTGAAGAAAATGCCTGGTCCTTTGCAGACTGTAATACATTTTTTTAGTTTGATATTCCACAAAACAAAATTTCTTCTTTGTAAATAGCAGTTTGGAAGTAGATGTGATTTATTAGCTCAACCACATAAATCTGGCAAATTTTCTTGTCCTCAAGTTCTTTATATCCATAAACCATTGATGCTTTTATAGTAAAAATAATATTATATTGGGAGTATATATGTATGTGTGTATATATATGTGCATGTATTTATACTTAAAGGATTCTGCTGCTAAAGATCACTAAATTAGATGATCTCTATAGCACTTTCTCTTTCAGTTCTTTTTTTTCCCTGGTAGCCCCCACTTATCTCTTTAAACTGTAATTTCCCACTTATTATTTTTCTCCCCATCTGTACCATGAATTCCTTCAAGGCAGAGCCTAGTGTTGTTCATCTTTCATCTTTGAATCCCCAGGTCTGCTGTGGAGCCTGGAATTTAATAAATTCTCATTAAGAGTCTGTTAAGGAATCCATGACTAAGCAGTCATTTACATCCAAACAATTAGGAGGCTAATTTAAACCATTTATATCAGCACATAGAGTTGGTAACAATAACTTTGTATCTTTTAAAAAACTATTACCAGGGGCCAGCCTGGTGGCGTAGTGGTTAAGTTCAGTGTGCTCCACTTCGGCAGCCTGGGTTTGCGGGTTTGGATCCCAGGTGCGGACCGACACTGCTCATCAAGCAATGCTGTGGTGGCGACCCACGTACAAAATAGAGGAAAATTGGCACAGATGTTAGCTCAGGGCCAATCTTCCTCAAGCAAAAAGAGGAATATTGGCAATGGATGTTAGTTCACCACCAATCTTCCTCACCAAAAAATAAATAAATAAATAAAATTAAAAAATAAAAATAAAAAACAATTACTAGTCTATCTTGCTTCCCAGTTTCTCGCCAAAGGCTATCATAATATCTGGCAGAAAATAGGTAATTAATAAATTTGTTAAATGTTCACTGACTTCAAAATTTAAAGGTTTACTAACTTTTATTGACCTATCTCTAGTGAATATGATTTTAAAAGATTTTTACTGTACTTGACAGTGAGTAAAACAGAGAGACAGGAATGTTGCAAAATACACCCTAGATTGATCAGTCTCACTGTCATTCCTTTTTTACAGTTTGTTCTCTAAATATTGACAGTGATATATATTTATGTGCTTAATTATTTACTTGTAGTAAAGCAATAGTTTCATTTGGGTAAAAACACACACTTTGCACAGCTGTTTATCACAGGGAAGTGCAAAGTATAACAGTAAAGTAGCTTTCTTTTGGTAAGGCCTTAGGAAATTGGTGTATGATTGGTGTGAGTCTAAAGGGAGAATACATGCTACAACATTCTTACCAAAATCTCAACCTTGTTACTAGGATATGATGTAAATTAATAGTATTGCAGTACTTCCTGCTACCTTACTTCCCAAGGCGATGTGTGAAGGGAAAGTCTTACAAATCTTATTGTCATACCAAGGTAGTGTTTCAGTGAGCAGGCCCGTGTCCTTGGAATTTCCCAGGCTCCAACAATGTTAACAGTTACCGTGGATTAGGTGCTTATCCTGTGCCACATTCTGTGACATCATCTTTCCACAAATTATCTCATTTAATCCTCATTATAGGCTTTTAAAGTCTATACAATTATTTTCCCCATTTTTTTCAGGTGAGGTACGTGAGACTTAAGTAACACACCTGACATCATCAGCGAATGAGTGGTGGCGTGCAGATTCAAAGCCACTTCTGTTTGACTCAGAGCTCTGATCTTTAATCTGTACTTTTCTTGATATTTAATTTGACTTAAAAAAAATCTTCAAATGTTACTGATTGATCTGAAATAAAATACCGACATCTCTATCAGTGTTAAGGAACTTCTAATTTTATAATTTGATTTTTAAGGAGTTTTAGAGAGTCTTAATGATGAGAAAACAGAGGAACACAGGCAGGCCAAGTGACTTGTTCTAGATCACACACTATGTTGCGGAGCTAGAACCCAGCACTCATTCACTTATCATTTGTCATTCTTTCTTAAGTTTGGATTCATTTATCGTTCATCAAAACTGTGTTTGTTTTATTTGGCCAGCATTCTAGAAACTCAGTACATATTTGAATTGTTGAATGAATGAATGACTGTGTTGAATGAATTCATTGTTGAATGAATGAATGACTGTGTTGAGGCTGACAATGCTCCCAGTATTGGCACTGGGGACCCAGAGCTAAGGAGCACATGTCTTTACCCTCAAGAAGCTGACAGTCTAACGGGGGAAACTGCACAAACACTACCATGATTAGGGGCCTGACTGCCCTAAAGGATGATCAGAGATATCCGGAAGGGTACTCCAGGCTAAGCAATGGCACAAACCTGAGAAGGTCAAGGTTATAGGGAAACTACAGGCTGGAAGTAAAAGTGGAGGGGGCTTGATTCTGGATGCCTTGTATGCCATGTGAGGGAGCTCAGTTTTATTCTTTCAGGAAGAGAACTACCATAGGATTTAAACAGAGAAATGATATGGTCAAACCTGTATTTTAGAAGGATCCCTGGAGTATTTGTGTGGTGAATTAACAAATCGACCACTTAGGATTTACAGTATGAAGCTTAAGAGATAATGATGGCTTGGACTAGGGTCGCTAGGGTTAGCAAAGAGGAGAAGGATTTAACAAGTATTTGGAAGATGTCTGGGGCTGGAGATAAAGATTTGAAAAATCATTAACTTTTTGGTGGTAGGTGATACCCTAAGAATGAATGAGATCTCAGAAGGAGAGTTTGGAGAGTTGGGTAGGAGGAAGAGTAATATTCAAGGGGCAGGAAGAGGGAGAGTTGCCCACACATGATAAGAAGAAGAAATGGTCATAGAGTGTGTGGTTTCTCATAAGTCAAGGAATAGATGTTTGAAGAAGGAAGAACATGTTCTGTGGGATGAGGCAGTGGAGACAACAGATGCACACGAATTTTTTGAGATTTCTAGGTAACAAAGGGAGTAGATATTAATAGCTAGAGGAGAATCTGGAGGCAAGTGAAGGGTTTTGGTTTTGTTTTAAGAAGGGAGAGAATGTAGCAGGTTCACAGGCTGAAGCCAATAAAAAGCAAAAATTTGAAGACAAAGAAAGAACACAGGTCCTCCAACTCCTCACCCAATGTCCTTTTATTCACATTCTCAGCTACCTGGATCCGAAAGTAGTTTTATGTTTGCCTTCTGGGATCCATCGGAGTAGTCCACCTTGTCTAATTAAGAGGTTTACATTCCCTACCATCTCAGAAACTCTTATCAAACATTAATGAATGCTGACAAAGTGAGATTGCTTTAATGAGAAACCCAGTCAAGAAAAGGAGTATCGTCTGCAATACATCTCATGGGCATGTAGTTAATATTTGCTGAACAGACACGGTGATGAGGGCCATCTCTGAATTCATCACTGAGCTCATGAGAGTGTTTCTTAAGGCCCTTATCTCATTCTGCGAATATTACAGCTGGGTGGGAGCACATCTTATCTCCCGATACTAAGTCTCAGACTTCCCAAGGGCAGGAGACAACCATCTATGTATCTCCTTAGCCCTCAAACACTCAGCAATACTTGGCAAAAAACAAACATTAATGCACATTTATCTGAGTAAGAGATACAAGCCAAGACTTCGTTTTTGTCTTATTTTGAAAGAATGGGTTTCTATATCTCATTTGCATTTTCACCCTATTTTTTCCTGTCTAGCTTAAAAAAGTAAGCCATTAATGCTAACACGACTCTCATATTCCACCCCAATATTTAAGCACCTTTAAATCTCCAGTAATAGACCACTATTTAACTCCAATTTTTTACTTCATAGTTTCCTCAATTTCTTAAAATCAGTTTTTGAAGAGATGAGTAGTGAGTTACCTTATGTCGTTTTATAAAAAGCTCCTCAGGTGATTCTTGTAAGCAAGCTTCCATGCTGTTATGATAGAGAATGGAAGGTAGTGTAAAAGAATCTGTCATGATAGAGTAAGTAACTGCATTCTATACAGATTGTCTTTTCTAGCATGTATACAGTTGTGCTGTAATTACTTGTGTCTGTCGTTATAAACCCTGAGCCTTGCAGGGGTCATGCACCATGTATCATTTCTTCCATATCTATTAGAGTACCTGGCACATAAGCACTCATTGACAATCTCCTGAAAGAATGAAGCACAGCACTGAAACAACTCATAGACTGATGCTTTAGAGCTGCCAAGATTATACATAGACTTTTGTTCAATCAAATCCAAATAGCAAGAGTGGCGGGGAGTTGACATGAAACTTACACTTTCAGAACTCCTGTGTGTCTTTTTAGATTGTTAGCCTCTTGAGTGTTTTTAACCTTGTGGTATCTGAACTACCCTTTCCAAGCACAGTGTTTTCCCTCTTTCTTTTCTGCAGGTTGGACTCAGATCCGTGATAGAGCAATTTCCTGGGAAGCTTGACTTTGTCCTTGTGGATGGGGGTTGTGTCCTAAGCCACGGCCACAAGCAGTTGATGTGCTTGGCCAGATCTGTTCTCAGTAAGGCAAAGATCCTGCTTCTGGATGAACCCAGTGCTCATTTGGATCCGATGTGAGTTTCAGAATTCTTGCGGTCTAATAACATGGTGGGAGCAGAAACATTGAAGCGTGCTTCCTATTGACACAGATTTCCATTAGGCTGTCATGTCTGCAAGTGGAGAACCGTCCTCTAAATACGAAATAATTCGCCAGTGGAAAAGTCATTATTTGACATGAGCACAAGTGCTTATTTCCTAGTATAAGAGCCGTGTGTTCTCTTCTGAGTGTAATTTTGGAATTTCATACAAACTCTTCTCCCTTATCAACGCGTGATGAAATATTTAGTTACGTAGGCATAATCAGATCCTTGTGATTTTCCTTACTATCCCATTCATACCATAGGAAATATTTATAGCACAAAATAAAGAACTACTAGTGATTCTACACAATGAAAAATAAACTTATTTGTGAAATTTTCTTCAAAACATGTGCCCTATTTATTCATGAAAACATAGACTCTACCCCGTGGTAGGAAAGCTGATTGTGGCTGACACTATATCAACATTGTGTTAAAAGTATTTAAAGAAAGATAAGTAATTTAAAGAACTAAATTGATAGGACGATAACTATGTTATCAAGGATAAAGGCAGATTATTAATGTTCTGTGATGTTATATGTGGTATTTTCTTTCTTTTCTAGAACATACCAAATCATTCGAAGAACCCTAAAACAAGCATTTGCTGATTGCACAGTAATCCTCTCTGAACACAGGATAGAAGCAATGTTGGAATGTCAACGATTTTTGGTGAGCGTTTATAATGTACTCGGGATCTCATTTCTCCTTTAATTCTTGATAACAATCGCATATGTGATTGTTCCTGCAAATTACAGCAATGTACAAGTTCTTCCTTAAACATTATGTCATGCAGCTATCCAGCCTTACTCAAAACAGCTGCACAATAGTTGATCTGAGCTATCAGGTGAAGTTGGAATTCAGTAAATCTAAAATAGTGTATTATTAACTTACATTAATAATTGGAACATCTATATTTTTTTGAGCCCTTTATTTGGGGATCAAGTCATAGGAAAGACTTAAGTCCTGATGCTTTCAATAACTGAATCTCCCTTGGATGGAGTCCAGAACAGGCCTGGATTTTCTTGCCATCTGATGTTGGTTTTAATGCAGTAGTTGAAAGGCTCATTTCATTTTTCTCGTCATTATTTGGAGCTCAGATTAGTGCCTCTCTCAACCACCTTCTCATTATACTTTCAAAACTGTTGCCGATTCTTTCAAGTGATGTTTACAAATTCTCTCAGGTTTAGTCACAAGGAAGTTCTGAGGATGATGCATCACGTCATTTCTGTTAAGGCTTTTGAGGCTCCTGGAGGTAAATGCTTTCCTTACTGAAAGATTGTTATTACCATTATTATTACTAGGTTTCAAGTGACAGATTAGGGGGCAGACTCAGAACCTCTTGCCCTGCTGTGGTCAGGTTCAGGAAAGTGGGTAAAGCCCTTCCATCCTCTGCCCTTGGGTTTGCTCAACTTGAACGTGTGAAGGAGGCATAGTAAACTCAGGTACATCCTGACCAATTTGGAATTGTTAAGCTTCAAATCCACTGTTGAAGAAGTTCAACTCGTTTTTGTGCTGTGGACCGACATTCCTTTTTAAGGTAATATATAAGAGCTCTGACATGAATTATGCTTCTTTTCAAAGCACGCTAGTGCCTCTAAAGTTCTCTGGAGAAGCACATCGCTCAGTATTAGTATAGCTCATTGCTATACTAATTAAAAAAAAAAATCTTTCAGCTGTAAGTAGAAAATTGCGGCTCATTTCACAAATGGTAGAAGCTGTGTAAAGCAAGAGGACTCAGCAGTTAAATGAGATATCTCTGTTCAGACTGCAAACCTCCAGGCACTGCTTTTCTTTTTGGCGTTTTTCTTCCTCTGAGCCTATGGCATTTTCTGTCCTTGCTCTGGTCCGCCCTGCCTTCTGTCCGAGATCTCACTAACAGCCGCTTCCCTAGGTCATAGAGGAGAACAAGGTGCGGCAATACGATTCCATTCAGAAGCTGCTGAGCGAGAAGAGCGTCTTCCGGCAGGCGATCAGCTCCTCCGACCGGTTGAAGCTCTTCCCCCACCGGAACTCGAGCACGCACAAGTCTCGATCCAAAATCGCTGCTCTGAAGGAGGAGACGGAAGAAGAGGTGCAAGAAACAAGGCTTTAGAGGGCAGTGCAGATGTTTGCGTGGGACATTCACTCTTGGAGTTGGAGGAGAAAACGGTTTCTGTCTCAAATCAAGGATGAATAATGGTTATTTTCTTTTAAAGGAAAAATTATGGTAAGAGGAATTAAGGACGTTCATATGGATCTGGATAAATGGCTTCCGGGTAATGGTCAAATTATGTGAAAGGTACTTCAAATCCTTGAAGATTTATCACTTGTATTTGCAAGCCAGATTTACCCCAAAACTCTTTTCCTTTGGTAATAATTGGAAAGGTGGCTATAAATGTCAGCCAGGTTAATTGCTCAACTTATTGTTAGTGAAACTTGTTAATTTGTATTATTGAAGAAGAACCATAATCAACTACTTAGAGATATGATTAAGTAATGATAACTGGAAACTTTAGTGGTTTATATAAATCTATATCCCTTTTTCTCCTCTCTCTCCAAGATACTAAAAAACACAACTATATGGTCTCTTAAGCATTTGGATGGTCCTATTTCCAAGCAAGTATTAGAATACTGTGAGAGTCACAAGACAGCCCATCAAAATATGCACCATGTAACATCTAGGTGATAGGAGAGAGAAATTCCTGATCCTCGAAATCAGAGTGAGTTAGTATCATTTAGCTCTGCCAAGAATCCAAATAATTCAGATAATCAGAATACATCCCTTACCTGGGAAAAGGGTTGTTCTAGTCCCATGTGGGGAACAGGATATCTCCCTGATGCGGAAGTTGACATACCTTTCCCGAGCTTCCAGAAAGAAACAAGCTCATAAGACCTCTGAACTGAAGGATGATTGGAAAATGCTTCTTTAAATGCTTTAAAAACCCCTCTTACCACAGAAGCTCCAGGTAGAGATTGCGCAAGCAGAAAGGCCATGGGCACTGCAGGTAAATGTACGTGAAATCAGAAAATCTAGGTATATATAGGGTGAGGTTGTGTGTTTTCAGGCTAGCTATATGCACTTCATTCATACTGTATATACTGAGTAGGAGAGATATTGGGAGACACACTGAAGAAGAGTCAATCATGAATTGGTTTTATATGCTTCTGTTTTATAATTTTGTGATGCAAATGAAATTTTCTCTAGGAAATATTATTTATTTTAATAATGTTTCAAACTCATAAATGGCTGTATTTTAAGAATGATTATATTATGAATTATATTTGTATAAAAGAATTTTTATATTTGAAATATAGACTTTTTATGGCACTATTTTTATGATATATTATGTTAAAACTGGGGGGAAAAATACCTAGGGTGATACTGGCCAGGGGCTATGAATTACCTTGATGGTATGGAGAGAGGCATAAGGGCTGACACAGATGTTGCACACACCTGTATGATTCCCATCTGGCACACAGGTTCCCTCTGAGATGCAGTTCTAAAGAAATTGGTACCACAAAATCCGATGGCTCCTATCAGACACACTGCCTTCCCAAGTCCAAACTAACCCTTAAGATTCCATTCTATTTATTACTGTAAGAAAATATCATTTGTCAATAAAATTCATATATTTGTGTGAAACTTAGCTGTTTTCAGATGTGTTCATTAATCGTGTCTCATTTATCTCTTACTTCAGTCTCTAAGGTTCATGGAACACAAAACATGAATCTCTCCTTTAGATATAGCTTCTTGAGAATCCCACATGAATTAAGACATTCGTAAAAAATTATTTCTTTTTTTAGATTGTGGTAAAATATACGTAACTTAAAACTTACGGTTTTAACTATTTTTAAGTGTACAATTCATAGCCTTAAGTACATTCACATTGTTGTGCAATCATCACCACCATCCATCCACAGAACATTTTTCATCTTGCAAAACAGAAACTCTATAGCCGTTAAACAAAAACTCTCTATTCCTCCCTTCCCCTTCTACCTTCTGGCAACCACCATTCTACCTTCTGTCTCTGTGAGTTTGACTACTCTAAGAACCTCATATGAATGGAATCATATAGTATTTGTCCTTTTGTGACTGGCTTATTTTGCTTAGCATAATGTCTTTAAGGTTCATCCATGTTGTAGCATACGTTGGAATTTTCTTCCTTTTTAAGACTGAATAATATTCGGTTGTATGTATATACCACATTTTGTTTATCCATTTGTCAATGGACACTTAGGTTGCTTCTACCTTTTGACTATGTTGAATAATGCTTTCATGAATATTCTGAAAGCTCTTGATAAGTGAGCCAATCTCATCAAGGGAAATAGTAGTTCTACACTAGAACCTAGACGGCTTTTCTTTGTCCAAATCCCTGTTTTTAATTGGTGAGGCTTCCTTGGTCCCCTTTTTTTCCTTGCAGAGTTTCTTCTTGAAAGATGCAGGTGTTGGTGTGTGGTAGATGGACAGCAGGTCTCTCCTCAATGCCAAGTACTCCAACCCTGTTTTTCTTATTTGGAGAGAAGTGTTTTCACGTGTGACCCCAAGAGGGCAGTCTCAGAGCCTGCTCTATTCTAGTTATTCTAGTTCATTTTTTGTTAATTAATAAACTTTATTTTTTAGGACATTTTTAAGTTCACAGCAAAATTAAGCAGAAAGTACAGAGAGTTCCCATATACCCTCTGCTTCCACACGTATACAGCCTCCCCACTGCTAACATCCCCCAGCAGAGTGATACATTTGTTACAATCAACACATTATTATCACCTAAAGACAATGGTTTACACAAAGTTTCACTCTTGGTGAATCCTATTCATCCCTTTTTCCCTCCTAACCCTGGCAACCGTGGGTCTTTTTATTGTCTCTGTAGTTTGGCCTTTTCTAGTATGTCACATGGTTGGAATCTTACAGTATATAGCCTTTTCAGATTGGCTTCTTTTACTTCGTAGTATGCATTTAAGGTTCCTCTTTAAGACATGAAATCCATGGCTTGATATCTCATTTCTTTTCAGCTCAGAATTATATTCCATTGTCTGGATGTACCACAGTTTATTCATCCATTCACCTACAGAGGAACATCTTGGTTGCTTCTAAGTTTTGGCAGTTATGAATAAAGCTGCTATAAGCATCCATGTGCAGGTTTTTGTGTAGACATAAGTTTTCAACTCCTTTGGGTAAATACCAAGGAGCATGATTGCTGGATCTCATGGTAAGAGTATGTTTAGATTTGTAAGAAACCACCAAACTGTCTTCCAAAGTGGCTGTACCATTTTACATTCCCACCAGCAATAAATGAGAGTTCCTGTTTCTCTGCATTCTCGCCAGCATTTGGTGTTGTCAGTGTTTGGAAATTTGGCCATTCTACTAGATGTGTAGTGATATCTCATTGTTATTTTAATTTGCATTTCCCTGATCACCTATGATGTTGAACGTCTTTTCATATACTTATTTTCCATCTGTATATCTTCTTTGGTGAGGTGTCTGTTCAGGTCTTTTGCACATTTTTTCATTGGGTTGTTCATTTTCTTATTGGTGAGTTTTAAGAATACTTTGTAGGGCCGGCCCCGTGGCTTGGTGGTTAAGTGCGCGCGCTCCACTGCTGGTGACCCGGGTTCGGATCCCGGGCTCCCACCGACGCGCTGCTTCTCCGGCCATGCTGAGGCGGCGTCCCACATGCAGCAACTAGAAGGACGTGCAGCTATGACAGACAACTATCTACTGGGGCTTTGGGGGGAAAAAATAAATGAATAAAATCTTTAAAAAAAAAAAAAAAAAGAATACTTTGTATATTTTGGATAACAGTTCTTTTTCAGATGTGTCTTTTGCAAATATTTCCTCCTAGTCTGTGGCTTGTCTTCTCATTCTCTTGACATCGTCTTTTGCAGAGCAGAAGCTTTTAATTTTAATGAAGTCCAGTTTATCAATTTTTCTTTCACGGATCATGCCTTTGGTGTTGTATCTAAAAAGTCATCACCGTATCCAAGGTCATCTAGGTTTTCTACTATGTTATCTTCTACAATTTTATAGTTTTGCTTTTTACATTTAGGTCTATGATCCATTTTGAGTTAATTTTTGTGAGGGATGTAAGATCTGTGTCTAGATTCATTTCTGGCATGAGTATGTCCAGGTGTTCCAGTACCATTTGTTGAAAAGGCTATCTTTTCTCCATTGTATTTTCTTTCTTCCTTTGTCACAGATCAGTTGACTATTTATGATGTGGGTCTACTTCTGGACTCTCTATTCTTTTTCCAATAATACATTCTCTTGGTTACTGTAGCTTTATAGAAAATTTGGAAGTTGAGTAGTGTCAATTCTTGGACTTTGTTCTTCTCCCTCCATATTGAGTTGGGTATTCTGGGTCATTATTCTCTCTGTATAAACTTTAGAATCAGTTTGTTGATATCCACAAAATAACTTGCTGGGATTTTTGATTGGGATTTTGCTGAATCATAGATCAAGTTGGGAAGCATCAACATCTTGACAATATTGAGTCTTCCTACCCACGAACAAGGAATATCTCTATATATTTAGTTCTTTTTTGATTTCGTTCATCAGAGTTTTGTAGTTTTCCTTGTGTAGATCTTGTATATATTTTTGTTAGATGTATACCTAAGTATTTAATTTGGGGGGGGGCTGCTAAAGCAATGTGTTTTTAATTTCAAATTCCAATTGTTCATTGCTAGAAATAGGAAAGTGATTGATTTTTGTTTATTAACCTTGTATCCTGCATCCTTGCTATAATCACTTATTAGTTTCAGGAGGAGTTTCTTTGTTGATCTTTTGGATTTTCTACATAAATGATCATGTCATCTGTGAACAAAGACAGTTTTATTTCTTCCTTCTCAATCTGTATACCTTATATTTCCCTTTCTTGTCTTATTGAATTAGCCAGGACTTCCAGTAGGATGCTGAAAGAGTAGTTAAAGGGGACACTCTTGCTTTGTTCTTGATCTTAGTGGCAAAGCTTCAAGTTTCTCACCATTAAGTGTGTTAGCTGAAGAGTTTTTGTAACTTTTCATCAAGTTGAGGAATTTTCCCTCTATTCTTACTTTGGTGAGAGTTTTTATTAGAAATTGGTGGTGGGTTTTGTCAAATGCTTTTCTGCTTCTGTTGATATGATCATGTGGTTTTACTATATGATGGATTCATTAACTGATTTTCAAATGCTGAACCAGCCTTGTATACCTAGAATAAATCCCACTTGGTCGTGATGTATAATCCTTTTTATGCATTGCTGGATTTGACTTGCTAATATTTTGTTGGGCATTTTACATCTATGTTCATGAGAGGTATTGTCTGTAGTTTTCTTTTCTTGTAATGCTTTTGTCAGTTTTAGTATTAGGGTAATGCTGCCTTCAAAGAATGAGTTAGAAAGTATCTCCTCTGCTTCTATCTTCTGAAAGAGATTGTAGAGAATTGGTAGAATTTCTTCCTTAAATATTTGGTAGAATTTACCAGTGAACCCATCTGAGCTTGGTGCTTTCTGTTTCAGAAGGTTATTAATTATTTCTTCAATTTCTTTAATAGGCACAGGCCTATTCAGATTGTCTATTTCTTCTTCTTGTGTGAGTTTTAGCAGATTATGTCTTTCAAGGAATTGGTCCATTTCATCTAGGTTATCAAATTTATGGGCATAGAATTTTTCATAGTATTCCTTTATTATCCTTTTAATGTCCATAGGATCACTAATGATTTCCCCTTTCATTTCTGGTATTAGTAATTTATGTCCTCTCTCTTGTTTTCTTAGCCTGGCTAGAGGCTTATCTATTTTATTGATCTTTTTTCAAAGAACCAGCTTTTTGTTTTTCTCTATTGATTTCCTGTTTTCAATTTCATTGATTTCTGCTTTAATTTTTATTTCTTTTCTTCTGCCTAATTTGGATTTAATTTATGCTTCTTTTTCTAGTTTTCTGAGTTAGAAGCTTAGATGATTAAGTTTAAATCTTTTTTTTTTTTTAATATATTCATTCAATGCTATAAATTTCCATCTAAGCACTTCTTTTGCTGTATACCACAAATTTTGATAAGTTGTATTTTTATGTTCATTTAGTTCAAAATATTTTTTATTTATATTAAGATTTCTTCTTTGACATATATGTTATTTTAAAATGTAATGTTTAATCTCTGTGTGTTCTGGGGTTTTCCAGCTATCTTTCTGTTATTGATTTGTGGTTTAATTCCATTGTGGTCTGAGAGCAGACATTATGTGATTTCTATTTAAATTTGTTAAGGTATTATATCACCCAGAATGTGATCTCTCTTGGTGAATGTTCCATGTGAGGTTGAGAGAATGTGTATTCTCCTGTTATTTGGTGAAGTAATCTATAGATGTCAATTATATCCAATTGTTTAATGGTGCTGTTGAGTTCAACTATGTTCTTACTGATTTTCTACCTACTGAATCTGTCCATTTATGATAGAGGGGTATTAAAGTCTCCAACTCGAAGAGTAGATTTATCTATTGCAGTTTCTCCTTGCAGTTCTGTCGGTTTTTGCCTTATGTATTTTGTGTGTGCATGCGCCTCTGTTATTAGGTGCATACACATTAAGAACTGTGTGTCTTCTTGGAGTATTGATCACTTTATAATTGTGTAGTGCCCTTCTTTATCCCTAATAACTTTCCTTGCTCTGAAGTCAGCTCTGTCTGAAATTAATCGCACTTTCTTTTGATTAATGTTAGCATGGTATAATTTTCTGCATACTTTTACTTTTAATCTGTATGTATCTCTATATTTAAAATGGGTTTCTTGTAGACACATATGGTTCGGTCTTGTTCTTTGATCCACTCTGAAAATCTCTGTCTTTTAATTGATGTTTATACCATTGAAATTTGAAGTGATTACTTATATAGTTCAATTAATATCTATCATATTTTCTACTGTTTTCTATTTGTTGCCCTTGTTCTTTGTTCCTATTTTTGTCTTCCACACATTTTTCTCCCTGTTGTGGCTTTAATTGAGCATTTTATATGATTCCATTTTTTTCTCCTTTCTTAGTGTATCAATTATACTTTTTTTTTTTTTTTTTACTTTTTTAGTGGTTGCCCTAGAGTTTGCAGTATACATTTACAACTAATCCAAGGCCCCTTAAATAATGCTGTACCACTGCATGGTGGTGTCAGTATCTTATAACAAAAAAATATTTCTAATTCCTCCCTGTTGTTCCTTGTATCATTGCTGTCATTCATTTCATTTATACCTAAGCATAGGTAAGCATATTTATATACATAGTATACATAATCAAATATATTGTTATTATTTTTTGAACAAGCTGTAATCTATTAGATCAAATAAGAATAAGAAAAATAAAAGTTTTTCTTTGACCTTCACTTATTCTTTCTCTGATGCTCTTCCTTTCTTTATGTAGATCTGAGTTTCTAACATATTTTTCTTCTCTCTGAAAAACTTTTTTTAACATTTCTTGCAAGGTAGGTCTACTGGCAACAAATTCTTTCAGTACTTGTTTGAGACAGTCTTTATTTCTCTTTTACTTTTGCAGGATGACTTTGCAGGGTACTGAATTCTGGGTTGGTGGTCTTTTTCTCTCAACAGTTTAAATATTTCACTCTGTACATCTTGCCTGTGTAGTTTCTGAGTAGTCAGATGTAATTCTTATCTTTTTTCCTCAATTGGTAAGGTGTTTTTTCCTTCTGGCTTCTTTCAAGTTTTTTTCTTTATCTTCAATTTTCTGCAGTTTGAATATTAAATGCCTAGGTAAATTTCTTTCTTTTTTTTGCATTTATCCTGCTTGGTTCTCTGAGCTTCCTGGATCTGTGGTGTGGTGTCTGACATTAATTTGAGGGAACTTCGCATTCATTATTGCCTCAAATATTTCTTTTGTTTCTTTCTTTCTTCTTCTTCTGGTATTCCTATTACAGATATATTACACTTTTTGTAGTTGTCCCACGATTCTTAGATATTCTGTTTTGGTTTTTTTCCCTCAATCCTTTTCTACTTGCTTTTCAGTTTTGGAGGTTTCTATTGTCATATCCTCAAACTCAGAGATTCTTTCCTTAACCATGTTCAGTCTACTAATGAACCCATCAAAGGCATTCTTCATTTCTGTTGCAGTGTTTTTGATCTCTAACTTTTCTTTTTGATTTTTTATTATAATTTCCATGTCTCTGCTTCCATCATTTATCTGTGCTTGCATCGTGTCTACTTTTTCCATTAGAGTTCTTAGGATATTGATCATAGTTTTTGTACATTCCTGGTTTGATAATTCCAACTTTCCTGGCATATCTGACTCTGGTTCTGATGTTTGTTCAGTCCTTCAAACTGTTTTATTGCCTTTTAGTATGCCTTGAAATTTTTTTGTTACCTTTTACAATATGTACTGTGTAAAAGGAACTGTGCTTTATAGGCCTTTATGTAACTGTAATGTTTGGGGGAAGGCAAGTATTCTGTAGTCCTCTGATGAGGCCTCAGTCTTCTGGTGAACCTGTGCCCCTGGACTGTGACTGTCACCAGTGCTTCTCAGCACCCTCCCTGCCTTAGATGGAACAGGATGGCTGAAGTGAGCTTGAGTTGAGTGTTTCCCTTTCTACAGGCAGGTTAGGCTCTGGTAAAATAGTTTCTCCTGAGGGTAGGCCTTGGTAAGAAGAACAGAATACTCTGATGTATTTCAAAATAGTTACTCTTCCTCTCCCTCTGCTGGAAGTATGAGGGAATTTTCACCGATCTTTACTGGGAGTACCTGTTAGAGCTCCTGGAGGTAAAACTCATGAAAGTATGGGCCCGCCATCCCTGATGACTGGGGTCCCTGGAGTTTTCATCTCTTAGGCTTGTCTACACTGAGCCTCTAGCAACTCATCAGTTATAGTTCAGATTTTCCTATCCCAACACTGGTTCCTAAGGAGGTTTCTGCTTGGTGGTTTCTACTCAGGTAAGTTGTGATACTTTGTGTCCACCTGTCTGTCTCTCCAATTTTGGGGGCAGCAGTTTGCCCTGTGACCTTACTTCCCTGGCAGATCTAAGAAAAATTGTCGGTTTTTCAGTTGGCTCAACTTTTTACTTATTGTTATGTTGGAGTGGTGACTTCTAAGCTCCTTACATGCCAGATCAGAAACTGGAAGTATTTCTAGTTCATTTTGAGTCAAAAAAAAGAACTTTGCAAAAGTGGAAGAAGTCAAATACAAAGTAATTGTGACAAAAGAAGCCCTAATTCTGAAAACCCACTTTAAGAAGAAAAACCCTGAAACGAGAATGGAAAAATCAATGTTGGTCACCCAGGCTTCATTGCTCATGTTAACACTTAACTTTTCCTCGTATCAGGTCTTCTTGCCTCTTCTTTTCCATTTTTTACAATAAACTACTTTTCCCACAGACTTTCCATTTCTATTTGTTTTCTATATGCAACTCTTGAGTTTTGGGGTTTTACTTGTCTCAGTCTATGCCCACTCCCATCTGACACACAGTTTCTTCATTTATTTCTCAGACTTTTCACGATGTTCTTCCTCATTATGAGAAAAAAAGCTAAAACTTGAAACAATTACATTTCCTTCCAGTAACCAGGGACCTTCCAGGGTTGGGAAATTGCTACGTATTAGAGTGAAAGGCTAACAAAACCCCCAATGTAAATATTTTAGTAGTTGGCTAAAGAAAGAACCTCAAATACTATGTGGAAGACAATTTAGAATGAGGTTTAAAGAACTCAATATAAAAACCTGTTCAACCTGTTAAAACAGGTGTGGACAATCACAATTCCCTATTAAAAGATACAAGGAAAAAAATCTATAAATTCAAGACAAATACACTGGGGCATGAGAACTCCAAATCAACAGGTTGGGAATTATAAGCTGCTCCCATTGTCTAGAGCCAAAGAGACCTGAGCCACTATCAGTTGACAGGGAACTGGAGAATCAGTATCTGTGTACTTTCTCAGAAGAGGGAGAATTCTTGGCAGAAGCTTGGGGTTTATCCTTAATTTGTTATAGTGGAAACACTAACTTGCTTTTTAATAACTCAGTTTCTCTAGTTGTAAAATGATATAGCGCACTGGAAAAAGTGGTCAAAAATTTTTATTTACAAGAATATGCTAATGCTGGCCTTTAATTTCATGTGGCAAAATGAATTAATGCAGCAATCATGCTAAATAGTTACTTGGATGAAAAGTTAAGACACAATTTGCAATACATCTTCCATTCATCAAAGTACAAAATCTGTACAGAAAGTACAGACTGACCTTCAAGAACAGCCCCCTTGTGGAAATTTTGTTCTGTTATTAGGATAACCCATGTCCCAAAAGAACACATATGCAAACCACCAAAATGAGCACAGAGCCTCACACACCAACTTACTTAAATGACTCTCCAAGATATTTTCTCTTTAAGCCATTGTGAATATTGGAAATTAAGCCTGGAATAGTTTTGGAGTATAAACAACTCTTCAGCTATGTTTTTTTCCCATTTACCTTTGACACTGATAGAATAATAGAAGAAACGGTCTTTAACTGTCAGCAATGACAGACGTGCTGATAAATGGAACTAAAACTGAATTATATTCTGATTGTCAAGTATTGGCACAAATGCAAAAAAACAAACAAAAAACGACCAGAAATCTACCTTGCAATTACCTCCTATGAAAATAAAGTTGTAATCTACCAAAAATTGTAATATAAAAAAATGTTTTCTCTGTTTTATTAAAAAGAAAAAGATCAATACAGAGAGTAGAATGGTGGTTCCCCAGGGGCTTGGGGTGGGGAAAATGAGAGGATGTCAGTCAAAGGGTACAAACTTCCAGTTATAAGACAAATAAGTTCTGGGGATCTAATGTCCAGCATGCTGATGATACTTAACAATACGGTGTCATATACTTGAAAGTTGCTAAGAGGATAGATCTTATATGTTCTCACCACAAAAAAAGAAATGGTGATTATGTGACATGATGGAGGTGTTAGCTAACACTATTGTGGTAATCATTTTTGCAATATATGTGTATTAAATCAACATGTTGTACACCTTAAAATTATACAATGTTATATGTCAATTATATCTCGATAAAGCTGGAAAATAAATTACATGGTAAAAAAAAATCCTTTTCTTTGGCCACAGTTGATTGATTGGTCATCGTTTTTGTTCGAGTTCTATAAGCCAATGATAGCAATACAGTTTTTAAAACAAACGTCTCTCTTCCCCTCTACCTCTTCACTGGCAGCAGATACCAGGGGCTTATTAATATTCTAAAGGAAAAGTTGTGTAAACAAATTTGTAATCATAGACAATCCTTTTGTAAGAAGAAATTTTTTATTTTTATTTCCTCTTATCTCCCACTTAGGTTGGATGCTCCAGTGTCCTCGAGGAGGCAAAGCAGGAACCAGAATGTCCTTGCACAAACATAGCTTCCTTCCTCCCTGGGAGCCCACACCAGGCACTTGTTCTTTCTCATGCCAGTTTCAAAATAATAGAACAACACAACACCAACACTACAATTACTGAAAAATACTTAATTTCCTTTTTTCTATTTTCCTTCACAGTTCTTTTCATCTGTAGGGTATACTCCACCAGAGAGATGTAGGCAAATTACTGTGCTTTAAAGTCTTTTGGAATAATTCTTCTCTGCATGATTAAGCTACCAACTGGAGACATATTTAGATTTACTTGTTCTGTTTTATTTTTTCTTGGCTGTCTTTTTCCCTGGTTCTCTCTGGTGAACTAGTTGGCCCAGTGGTTTAGCTTGTTGTTTTTATGGCTACCTGCCTACTGTCAATTGCTTACCACCTACATCTCCATTGTTTCTGAGAGTGCCTTCAGGCTTGAGTTTCCCTCACTCTGTTCCAAATAAAGTCACTTCCTTTGGGGAGAGTTTTCTGTCCTTATGGTGTGCCTCTCCACCCAGGGAAAAATCTCTGAGTCACTGCTCCAGAGCTGGGGGCAAGCACAGTCTCCCGCTTCTCTTGAAGTGACACCCCTGCTTTATAGCAAGGTTTTGGATGGGGGTAGTAGACTCTGGTCTTCTAATCTTGTCTCCCCTGGCAAAGAACTTCCATCCTATGAATGAGCTAGGTGAGGGTGATTGGGGCCCCAGAATTCTTGGCCTGCCACCCCTGGGATAAGCTTCTGCCCTACAATGCAGACTGAGTGCAGGAAGGGAACCCCTGACCTCTCCATTGCACTTATCTGGAATTTAGCATCTGTAACATAGAGCTGCCGGGTGGGGGAATGAGAAGGGCTGTTGGCCTGCACCCCCAGGGAGGTACTGTAACCCTAGACTGGGAACTGGGGGAAAGGGAACCCCGCCTTCTTGGCCACAACATCCCAGAGTAGAGCTTCTCTCACACCGAGCTAGGGGAGGGGAGAGGGAGCAAGGTTGTGGCTGAAGTACTATGGACTTTTGCTGTTCTCACTCAGATTTACTATATTTTCTTGAATAAATGTTTCTTCATTTGCTGTATGCTGTTACGACAATTTCCAGACAGTTTAAATGATTATTTGATAATTTTTACCAGTAATGGTTGCTTCATTGGAGAGTGCATCCACAGAGCTCCTTGCCTCATTGTTCTGGAAGTTGTTCTCCAGCTTAATTAATATTAATTCCTGTGGTTTTCAGTTTTTCTGATCTTTCACTTCCAGGGTGACTCTTTGAATCAACCTTTCTCTTTTTCTCCTCACTATGTGCCAGGCACTTTCTATATATAATTCTCATTTTGTTCCTCACACAGTCTTTCGGAAGGAGGTTCTAAGAACTGTGAGGCTCAGAGAAGTTACAGGTCTTTCCAGAAATCACATCTCGCTCCTGGATTTTGAACCAGTGGAAAGTTTAGACTAATTTCTAATCAGAGGGAAGTCACCTGACGGTTGACCACTGACCTAGACTATCCTTTTGAGGTCGAAGTGATTGCTATGGACTGAATATTTGTGTTCCCTCAAAATTCATATGTTAAAACCCTGAGTCCATTGTGATGGTATTAGGAGGTGGAAACTTTGGAAGGTGATTAGGTCATGAGGGTGGAGATTCATGGAATTAGTGCCCTTATGAAAGAGATCCCAGGGGGCCGTCCCCGTGGCTTAGCACTTAAGTGCACGCACTCCGCTGCTGGCGGCCCGGGGTTCGGATCCCGGGCGCGCACCAACGCACCGCTTGTCCGGCCATGCTGAGGCCGCGTCCCACATACAGCAACTAGCAGGATGTGCAACTACAACATACAACTATCTACTGGGGCTTTGGGGGAAAAAAGGGAAAAAAAGGAGGAAGATTGGCAATAGATGTTAGCTCAGGGCCGGTCTTCCCCAGCAAAAAGAGGAGGATTGGCATGGATGTTAGCTCAGGGCTGATCTTCCTCACAAAAAGCAAAAACAAAACAAAGAATAAAAGAGATCCCAGAATGCTCTCTGGTCCTTTTTCCATGAGGATGCAATGAGAAGACGGCCATGTATGAACCAGGAAGCCAGCTCTTGCCAGACAGCAGATCTGCTGGCACTTTAATTTTAGACTTCTCAGCCTCCAGAAATATGAGAAATAAATTTCTATTGTTTAAGCCACCCAGGCAGTGGCATTGTGTTGTAGCAGCCTGAACTAAGATAATGATAATCTTCAGAGCTGTGGTTGTGAAACCTAGATGAACACTAGGAAAATCTGGGAACTTGAGAAAATACTGAAACAAGGCCCCATCGCAAATTAATTCAAGAAGAATCTTGGGATAATGAAGTTAGGTTATCAATAGCTTAAAAGGCTCAGTGTGTGAGTCTACTGCGCAGTCAGCTGAGAACAATTGATCTTATAGATTGAGCTTTCAAGGTGCGTTGAAAGAGCTGTGAAACCAGTGGAGCACAGCGGCAGTGTGACCAGGGAGATTGAAGCATGTCAACCGAGAACAAGAGCAGTTGGGTGGTGCCTGGCACCTGCGGGTACTTTAGAGGCACTTACGAAAAAAGGGGTGGTGACATCAAGTGAGAATTCTTAACCAGACGTTCAACAGATTATTGAGCACTGTCTATGTGTTCTAGGTGCTAAGGATACAGCAGCCTCAGTCTCACGGGGTTTACATTCTGGTGGTGGGGACAGAAAATAAATAAATGGTTAAACTATGTAATATAACAGATGATAATTAAGGAGAAAAGTAAAGCAGAGATTTAGAGGAATTATTTTACATAGCATAGTCAGGAAAGTCCTCATTAGTAAGGTGATATTTGAGCAGAGACCTGAATGAAGTGAGGAAGTAAGTCACGTGGGTATCTTCAAGAAGAGTATTTGAAGAAAACGGAGGAGCAAAAGCAAAGGCACAATCCTGCTTGGCATGTTTGAGGAACAGCAAGGAGGTGCTGTGTCCAGATTAGAGAGGGAAATAGAATCGTAAGGGTATGGGGCGCTGGGCCGGGGCGGTTGGGCAGATGATATGGGCTTCTGTAAGACCCCTGGCTTTTACTCCAAGTGATAAGAGAAATTACTGGAGTGTTTTGAGTGAGGAGTGAAGTAATTGGTTATATTCTGGCAGGGTCATTCTGCTGCTGTGTTGAGACTAGACTGAAAAGCGTAGAGTGTAAAAAGAGTGAGACCAGTTAGGAGACTGTTGTAGTAGTCCTAGTGAGGGACCATGGCAGCTTGGACCAAGGTGGCAACAATGGTGTAGCTGAGAGGTGGTTGGATTCTGCATGTATCTTGAAGATAGGAGCAATAGAATTTGATGATGAATTTGATATAGGGTGGAAAAGAAGGAGAAGACTCAAAGATGATGCTCAAGTTTTTGGTCTGAGAAGTTTTAAGGGTGAAATTGTTATTTGTTGAGATTGGGAAGACTGAAGGAGAAACTGGTTGAGGTGGGGCAGGATTCAAGACGTGTCTTAGACATGTTAAGTTTGAGACATCCAAGTGGAATGGCAAATAAGTGGTTGAATATAATGGGTCTGAAGTTCAGGAGAAAGGTCCAGAGTGGTCCAGAAACATAAAAGTCATCAAATGTAGATTGTGTTTCATGCTGAGAGTGAACTAAATCCTTGCTACTTGAAGCACCAATATCACCTTGGAGCTTGTTAGAAATGCAGAATCTCGGACCCTACCCCAGAACTATTGAATCAGTATTGGCATTTTATCATAATCCCCAAGTGATCTGTAGGCACTTTTAAAGTTTGAGGATGCTTTCAGATTAGATAACCTAGGGTCTGAATGAATACAGAAAAGAAGGACTGAGGGCCTGAGACAATCTAACTTCGGAGGCCATGGAAAAGAGATGGAGACAGAGATGATATGGGGGATGAGAATTTGGAGAGAATAGTGTTCAAATCCAAGTTAAGAATGTGTTTCAAGAAGGAGGGAGTGATCTATTTCGTCAAATGTTATAAGTCAGTTAAGATGAGGAATGAGAATTGACCACTGGATTTAGCATTATGAACGCCATTGGTGTCTTCTTTAAGAGCATTTTAGTGGGATCCAAGAGACTGGGAAGAGAGGGCCATAATTAACTAAGGGGAGGGGGATTTGATGGAGCTGGGAGTGGAGTTGAGGGTTGTGCCAGGATACCTTGAGTAGGTGAGAAGAAAGGGATCTAGGGTGCAAGAGGAGGGATCACCTTTAGTGAGGAGGGCATACATTACTCATAGGACAGGAGAAAAAGTAAGTTGATAGATGTGGGGGTGGGAAATGATGAAAGTTTTCTTTTGTTGACTCAATTTTTATCACTTAAATAGGAAGAAAGCCATAAGTTGAACATGAGGACGGGAAAGGAACTATTGGGAACTATTGGGGATTTAAGGAGAAGAAAGTATGGACTGTTATCTAAGACAGTTTCTCCAATATTTTAAAGTCATGGCACACATAAAAAAATGAGCATATTTGGAAGGTACACTTAGGTAATTAAGAAGGCATTTGGAGCCCTGGACAAGATTATTGGAGTGGGAGACAACTGGCTCGGGGGTTCTGATTGCAACAGGTCCTGCCTAGATACCCAGAAGAAAGTAATATCTTCTGGCATCCTGGTTCCGGTTGGCACATGGCTTTGGAGTGAGATGTGAGAATAAATGGACCAGAGAATATAAAAAAGATAGCTAGGTATCATGAAAGGATCCATGGGCAGTGGAGTACATGAATTTGAAGAGAGGTTAATCAGGATGGTTGTGTGTTTTTTAACCATCTTCAGCTAAACAAGTATAGCCATATAGGTGATTGCAATAGGTGTAGAACTGGATTTAACTAGGTTTGGGGTTATGTCAAGGGAGTACAACAGAAAGACAGAGGAGATGAAAGAGTTGAGAGATGCAAAGGAATGACTGGGTATTACTGGTTTATGGAGTGGGTAACATAAACTAGGTGAGGAGAGAAATTAGGACCCAGAATGGGTAAGAAATACTGAAAAGGTGGGTGGTCCAATGGCCTGGGAATTTTGTGGGGTCTCAATGTTTTTGGAGTTGGAAGGAGATGATCAGAGAATAGGATACTGCAAATTGAGATCATGGGTGGGATGCAGATATTGGTAATGACAAAGCCAGGGAACTACATGGGAGTGGCTAGCTGAAGTAGGGTGGAGGAAAAGAGGTTGATGAACCGAGAGGTCAGGGTATTGGAGGAATTACTTATGTTGATATTAAAATCACCAGAAAAGATGCCAGATGAGGGTAACAGTGAATCTGGAGATAAAATCTTCAACAAATGAGAGTGAGTAACCCCAAAGAAGGTACATGACTATAAGAAGAAGGGCTTATGTAGTTGATGGCAGAGGCTGATGTTAGAACTTTCAAGAAAGGCATTTGTGGATGAAGGAGATACAACGTGTGAATAGGACAATGAGAGTCAAGAGGACATCATTCTCCACCTCCAGGCCTGGTGGTACAAGATGTGTGGGAAAGAAAACAGCCTTCCTGAGAGGCTCCAGGAAAAACAGTGTACTCAGAGGGAGCCATGTTTTCATTGGAAAAATGTGGTGAAGGAAACAGTTGGCCAAGTGTTTGAAGATGCAGGAGATTTTACTGAGAGGGCTGTGATTCCAGAGGGTACAGTGGGAGGATTTGAGCGAGTTTGGGAGTTCAGGAGGTCTGAGAGAGGGGATCAGATTGTGGGATATGCAGAGTCATAGAAGATGAGCATTCAGGTGATGAAGTAGTGAGCTTCTTGTTACTATTACTGCTGCTTTTCTGGTTACTGGTGAGCAACAACTCCAGATAGTTCAGTTTTCTACCTAAGCAGCTGTGGGTTATCTAACATCACCTTTCAGAGAACATATTTTGTTTTTTTGAAGACAAAATATATTCTCATAATCTAGCTGAGAAAACTGCTTGGCCTCCCCTTAACCTTTTCTTGAAATTTCCTCAAAATTATCAGTTCCAGAAATGAGAAATGAGAGAATCTTGTCTAATCCCCTGCCTTAAGATAATTTATTCTAGAAAAGTGATTATTCATTTTCTTCAAGACTTTCTCTATAAAGCCTCTTTATTGAGTCTCCTTTCTGATTTGAACATTGATCCAAATCTTAAGCAGCCCTCATTCCATCTTAATCTTGCATATCAGGACATGAGACTTTGCTATGGATATGAAGGTGTGTGTGTGTGCTGGTGTATGGGAATATGTATGTGTGTGTTGACGGCGTAGGAGTGGTAGTGTCCTGTTTGCTCTTTAGACCTGATCTTTAAGGATCTCTGTGGTATTTCTATTTCTTGTGACCTGTATGACTGGTTGTGACTCATCTTGACTAATATTCTTTCCAAAAACACCGTGCAGTGAAGGAGAGCTAGAAACAGGAGTCTGTTCAAATTCTAATTGAGATGCAAATTCCCTGCCCTCGCAGCCTTTTATTGGGCAAGCTTCATTAGCACTTGTTTTCCAGGTTACCAGATTACTTATTTCAGAGTTTAACTACCCAGAAACTACCTACTTCCATGCCCACAATAAGAGGCATACAAGAGGTGTCTGCAATAAAGACAATCCGTAGCTAGGCTAAGGGCTGGCATGTAGGGTGGTCCCATCTTTGCTGTGAAGCTACAGGGAAGAGATAGGGAGGAGAGAAGCCAACATTCCAGCAGGCAGTTGAGTAACCTGGGTGGGACATCCCATCCCACATCTTAACAGTTGTATTAGTCGGGCTTTTCAAGGTCACAAGAAGGAGTCCTATACACATCACCTTCAGTGACGGGATTTTATTGTCAGAATATGTGGAAACTTGGGGTCAGATGGGAAATTACCTCATCAGCTGCATAATTCCTCCTGGTCCCAGGGCCTCAGAGCTGGGATGATGATGCACAATAGACTTCTTACCTACAGTCAAAGGGCAGAGATGTAATGTATCTTCTCTTTGCTCCCTTCACACAGTGGAGAGTGTTTGATTGAGTCAGCTTTTGGCTTCTCACTGTGGGGTTCCCCAACTAGAGATGGTTCCCAACAATTCACCTCTTTGATGGTCAGCTTCTCTAGCATCAAAAATTTTTGACCTGAGGATTTGGGGATCCATGACCCCTGCCCCATAGAATTGTATGCCTGAATGAGGGTCTGTCCATATGTGCATTGTCTTAAGAGAGGATATGATCTCATTTCCAAAGGGGCATCAATCTTTGCTTCAATTAACTGTGGCTAGTGTAACAGGTTTGAGTTTTACTCATGGCCCATGACAATGTAGGCAGGAATGAGTCCGTTCAAATCACTATCCTCAAAAGGAGTCCATGTCATGGCAGCAACTGGAGGCCTTGGGGATTCCTCCCGCAGCTGGTCACATATCAAAATGTTGTGTGAGGTAATTCCCTCACATCCCCACACTGATTGCTGATACCTCCTTCTAGTCCTTCCATTAGTCACCAAAAGTCCCCTATCTGTCTAAAAGTGTTCATACACCACTGCTTCACTCAGTGAGAGAGTGTAGAAAGTTTTTCTTATGTGGTTCTATGGCCAAGTACGTTCCTTTCATGCTGTTCAAATAGACTCTGCATAATGACCTTAACAATGGGTTCCGTAGTGCTGCACTCGGTTCTATTTTTCTCCTAAGTGGTCAAGATGAATAAGTGAAAGGTATTCCAGGATTTTCACTTCTTAGAAAGCAGACAGTTTAGATAACAATCTCCTACACTTTAGTAGCAAAGAATCTATAACTGCATGTACAAACTAAGAATTCCAGGCAATCTCAAAGGTTTTTCTGGCTCATGCCTCTGTGCAGAGGTAAATTTTTAATATCTGCAACAGGATTTTCAGTATTTCCAGGGTTGCCTCAGACCCTATCAACAGCAGTATCAAAACAAATAGACAGCAAGTCTAAGAAGAAAGTTTAAATGCTGTTCTTCAATCACAAAGATGACACAGGTGACAAGAACTTGTGTGGCTTTTTTAGTCAGTTAATCTAAATCAAATCCACTTATCTGTTAATGTAATCAGTCACTTTCATAGCCAGGGGCTGCCTGGCTTTCCGGGTGCTGAGTTAGAGAAAATGGAAAGGAGGTTTGGGTGCTTTTGGCTGTGGAGCAACGCAACATACGGTTCAAATTCAACCTGATATCATTAACACTGTAAGTGGATTAACCAGCAGCACCTAGCAAAGCTAACCAAAGCCAGGAAATGAAATTTATTTCACCAAAGTTTTCAGTTCACTGATGTTGAAAGGTTAGAGACTTGATAATGTGAATCTATCATCATAAGAGTCTTACAATTTTTTAAGACAAATCTATCAAGAACAGGGATAGTCATGATTCTATTCAATTCCATTGGCATCAAGGATCATTTCTAATTTTTTTTTAGAACCTTTCTCATGTGAAGATCAATGTAATTTATAAGAAATACACTTACTTTTCATCCTTTGAGAAAGCTGAACTCTTTTTAAAAAGAGAATGAAAATTCATTTCAATCAAAAGCGCTTTTAGGGCTTTCATTTGTACTTTCTGCATTTGTTTTGGAGGATTTTTTAATGTTTATCAATTCCAGGGCTTTTATTACAGTATTCTATCCTTTAAGGTAAAAAAAAGAAAGTCAATATTTCCATAACATGCTCTATACAAACCTTGAATAATGTTCCCGTATAAATACATAATACGTAAACTCCAGGAAAAGCATATAAAGCAGGGCAATTACATTTTACTTTGCTCTTTGGAGTTGGAAGGGGCTGGAACAATGCTTAAGTTAAAACAAGAGAGAAAAACCCTATGAAGGAAGACAGGTCAACACAACCAGCTGGCATTATATTTATCTTCTCAGCATTTTTTTAAAAAACTTTTTTGGCTCTGCTTTGACCTTGGCTTTTATATTGTTGGTCATTTGGTTTTCAGAGGGCTTGGTTCTTTTTATTTTATTTAAACACACATCCTATTTGTTGGAAGAACTTCCATTAAATTATCATGTCAGCTTGCACCAAACTTTCTTTTCACGGCTCTTGCTGTCTAGGTTATAAGATCCCATGGCAAACCCTAGAGGCCTGGAAGGAATGTGTGCTGGATCTTCTGGAAACGTTATTGCTCTAAATTGTGAGATCTTTGCTTCCAGGAAAGCAGCAGGGAGAAGGTAGGCTGCCTGTGTAGTAGAGTCTCTCATAATGGATGGGTTTTTCTTGAGAGCAGCCATGTAAAACAATGGTGCCTCAGGGACTAACTGATACCAAGTGAGGGTTTAGCAGAATGTTATTAATAAATGTGAAATAAGCAATTCTCCTGCAGGTCATTCTTGGATGGTATTTATCCTTATGATTTCCATCTGGTGCTGTTCAGTGCATTCTCTCAGAGCCTAGGAAGTTGCCTCGGTTCTCCCCCAGGACAAATGGGTTATTGCTTTCAAGCTTTTTTGCTATGAAGACAAAAATAATAAAAACAGCTCTGTTCACTACCTCTTATTTTGGTGACCAGTTTTATTTCCTCTAATGGATAGTTATGGCCAGCGTGATTGTAAATAATTACATTAGGTTAGCATTGCTAACAGTGTGTATGAGGCAATCAACTCTTCCTAGGCAGGCTGTCTCTCTTTGGAGTGCAGCCCCAGGTGGACGGGGACACCTCTTCAGACTTGCTTTAGTTGGAGAAGATCTTGGAGAGAATAAAGAATTTATTTTCTTGTGCTTTTAAAACAGAAAGAGTTGTTTTAATTAAAATATACAGTAAACTAGTAATTTTTTTGTGTGTGAGGAAGATCAGCCCTGAGCTAACATCCATGCCAATCCTCCTCTTTTTTTTGCTGAGGAAGACCGGCCCTGAGCTAACATCTATTGCCAATCCTTCTCCTTTTTTTTTTCTATTTTTCTCCCCAAAGCCCCAGTAGATAGTTGTATGTCATAGCTGCACATCCTTCTAGTTACTGTATGTGGGACGCTGCCTCAGCATGGCCTGACAAGTGGTGCATCGGTGCACACACGGGATCCGAACCCGGGCCGCCAGTAGTGGAGTGCACGCACTTAACCGCTAAGCCAGAGGTCCGGCCCCTAAACTGGTAATTTTTATTTAAAACAAAGTGATACACAAATTAGAGGAGAAAATATAAAGAAATGCCATCTTCTAGGTTTGATCCTTGTTCCTAAAATTAAGGATTACTGAGCTCTGCTAATGTGGCATGGAAAGGTAAAAGAGTTAAAACCCCAGGGTCTGCATCAGGGCACTTATTTAATAGTATTATGCACATTGGGAAAATCCTCACTTTGGACCAATGTGGAAGTTACTCCTCCCACAAAAAGGAGTAGAGAAGAAAGGCACCTCCCCAAAATGTCCAGGCAGAACGCATTAAGTCGAACCATATAAAATTGCTGATATTGACCATTTTTGCCTGGCAAAAAGAATTTCATACTATTCAACATGAGAGAATAAAGCAACTCCTTCTCTAAGAGAAACTGTGGCCTTTTCCACTTTTTCCTTTCTCATATGCTTGAGCAGAAATTCCCAGTAAGGAGTAAAATTTGCTCTGCCTCTAGAGCAGACAAGGCATTGTTTTCTCTTTCCCTATCCTTCTGCAGTATCACAAAACATCTTGGAGTATCCCATGAGACTTCAACATTGTGCCTGCTCTCTCCTGGGACCCAGCCTTCTCCATCCAACTGACATCAACTTCCTTTTCTAATTAAGCTTCATATGTTTACTGGGGCAGAGGGAGGGTATGGGCAGAAGTGGGAGTGTTTTTCTCTACGTGTATAAAGTTATTTTTCCATAGAGTAGGTTTAGTTTTCTCAATTCTTGTTGTTTCCTAATGTCTTGGGTTAAGGATCTGGTTCAGTTATTGTTAGTGATATATATCTATAACCTCAACTGATTCTTTCAGTTAGGATTATACTACCCAATGAGTGTATGCCAAGTAATCATCATTCCTTACATAATGGTGCTGTTTAATGAGTGTATTCCTGTCTAGGTGTGTTACAAGTTGCATAACTTTCGGCTTTCCTAGAGGCTGTTTCAGCCTATATCCATATGACTCAACTACTCTGTCTTCTTGGCTTTTTGTCAGTAAAGGTAGGAGCAATGTGTGCTTGCTCATCTCACCAGCTGTTAAACTGAACACTTATACTCTGGCATGGGGAAGTAACTTCTAATGTCTTCAGGCAAATGTCCAAGAGGCCAGGCCAGTTCATGGTTAGTTCCTCACATTCAACAATCTTATCTTTTATAGAATCTCCAACATTCATAATGAAGGAACTTACAGATCACTATCAAACTCTTTTCAACATTTTTTTTTATATTGACAGCATTGTATCCTTTGATTAACAGCATTTTTTTTTTTTAAAGAGAGGTGGCGTATTATAAGATTCCTAGGGAAGTTGTGACAAAGTAACACAAACTAGGTGGATTAAAACAACAGAAGGTTATTATCTCACAGTTCTGGAAGTTCTAGAAGTCCAAAATCAAGGCGTTGGCAGGGCCACACTCTCTCTGAAGGCTCTAGGGAAGGATCCTTCCTTGCTTCTTCCTAGCTTCTCAATCAATCTTTGGCATTCCTTGGTTTGTAAATGCATCACTCCAATCTCTGCCTCCATCATCACATGGCATTCTCCTTCTGTGTCTCTGTATGTTAGATTTCCTCTCCTCTGAAAAGGACAACACTCACTAGATTAAGGCCCACCTTTGTCTTCAACTTAATGAGATCACATCTGCAAAGACCCCAATCCCAAATAAGGTGACATTCACAAGTTCAAGTAGACATGAATTTTTGGGGTGACACTATTCAATTCAGTACAGATAGTCTTAAAAAATATTCTTCTAAATAGTCTAAATCTCTTTGAACAAAACTAAATACAGTTCAAACAAATACCTATACATAAATAAATGATTGCCACCATATCCCAAGCTTCATCAGTGCCCCATTTACATTCATTTAACAAATACTTATCGAGAGTCTATCATCGCCATGAACAGTGCTGGTCACTAGGGAGACAATAGTGAACCAGAGAGATGAAGCCCCTGTTTTCAAGGAGCTTACATTCTTTTGGGAGAGAGATATATGTGTATATATAATTTCATTTGTGCTCTAAAGCAATATTGAGAACTGACCATGGTCTGGTCACTGAGGATGAAGAAAGGGAAGAAAGAGTGAAGTCCATGTCTTCGTAGAACTTACATCTATTAGTAGAGGGACAATACATACATAAGTAAATAGATAAGTAAACAAAATAATTTTAGCTAGTGATAAATGCTATGAAGAAATAAAAGGCAGTGCAAAGCGGTACAGGGTCGGGGGCCATATATCTTTTGATCTGAGTCCCGAAGGAAGCCAGGGTTTGAGTCTTGTGAATGTCTTAAGTCAGTGTTCTAGTGGGAGGAACTGTAGGTACAAAGGCCCTGAGGACAGCAAGCTCCAGGTATATTTAGGAACAGCAGGAGGCCCATGTGGTCTCTGGGGGTAAACCAGGAAAGAAAGGGATTGAGCAGTAGCCTGGGGCTTGGGCAAAGCCTAGTAAACCATGATAACAGCTATTACTCTAAGTGCTCTGGAAAGCAACCTGAGGGTTTTGAGCAGGAGAGTAACTTGAATTTACTTGGATTTTATAGGGAACTCCCCCTGGCTGTTGTGTGAGTAATGGACTGTAGGGGACAATGGGTAGAAAAGGGGTCAAGTTTGGGGGGAATTTTGACTCCAGAGCCAATAGGATTGACAAGAGAATCTCATGTATTGAGATATATGGGTTAACTATTCGGGTTCAAAACTGATTCAGCTTGAACTAAAGAAGCCTGACTTATGGCCTATCAAACATACATTGTACATCTGTTTAACCATTAAAGTAAAGAATGCACTCTCTTAAGATAAGAATACATACTTCCCCTCCTGTACCCTATTGGTAACGCCTTACTGGTAATGCCCTATTGGTAACGCCCGGATTAGTCCCTTTCCTGACATCACGGTCATGTTGACCTGCTAATTTGCAACTAAAAACCTTTGAGGTTTTGATGAAAGATGTGTTTAATGTAAGTTCTTTGTTCTAAAAAGATATAAGACTGCACTGAAAACCATGCTTCCCTGGAACGCTTTCTAAGGCCGGGTTATAATCCTCACTCTGGCTCCGGTAAACTCACCTTATTTCTCTTATATATAGAGTGGTTATTGGTTATTTTGTGTTGACAGGATACAGATAGCGAGAAATGCTGTGAGGTAAACATGGCATGATGGAGAGGAAGGATATGAAGGAAGGTAATTTCGTTGGGTAACTGGTAGCCAGGGAAGGCTTCCCTGAGAAGGTGACGTTTTATCTCATACAAGAATGACCAGAAATGGACAGCCTTATAAAGTCTTGAGGGAACAGAAGTTGGAAAGCCTAAGTCCGGTGGCTGAAAGAAAGAAAGAAAGATAGCTGGAACCTAGAAGATCCCAGTCTAGAAAGCCAAAAGATACACTGTAGGGAACGAGGGAAAAGAGCAGGCAAGGCAGCATCAGGTGGGTGCCCATGGGTGCTGTTTTAGTTCTCTTTGCTTCCTCAGAGTATTAGAAGGAACAGAGGCTCTGCGGCTGCTTACAAGGAACAGAAAACTCGACCTGTGCCCCTGGAGTCACTGTTTGTGGCATGTGGCTCCCATTGCATTGTAAGGTACAACATTCCTTCATGTAAGAGGAGGAAGTGACCACTTTCTGAGATACATTCAGTTAGAGGATGTCCCTTTGCAAAGTGTTACAGCTCATAATTGAAAAATGCCTATGCTTTTTCACACAGCAAAACCATTGCTAGGAATCTATCCTACAGAAACAAAATTACCAGTACATAAATGTAAAGATTTTGTGTAGCATTGATTATAATAGCAAAAACAATATTCAAAAAACTGAAATGATCTCCCTCATTGTTTTCTTGATGATTGATATTTTTTTAATTAAAAGTTTAAAAATTTGGACATTTGGACTGACTATGCATTCTAATTTCATTCTTCTAATTGTATTGTCCTGATTAATATTTTCACATACCTAGTTTTGTCAAAAGTGAGTTGAAATATAGAAGAATTTGGATAAGCCTTATGCCAGATATGAAAAAACTTCATTAAAGTATAAATGAAAAGAATTGAAGGTGTATAGTGGCTTCTTACTGTGGTTCAATGTATCATGACCCACTTTGATGGAAAAATGACCAATATTTCACAAAATTGTCAATTTTCTCAGTGCACATAGCTCACAAGTTACAAACCTATTCTGATTGCTGGTAATGTTATGGACTGGAGGATTAAAAGAACATTTGAATGGTGATACTTTTCTCGTATGCAACCCAAGAAAGAAAGCAGGGGGAAAATATACCCACGACTCAAACCCTAAGTTTCTTTTAAAGAAAAAGGGGTAACGTGGTACCAATGATTTTGGTACAAACAGCAGGAGATAAAATACAGGATTTAATAGGAGGAAAAAAACACAGAAACAATCTGAACAAAGCCTATCAATACGGAAATGGGTGAATAAATTATGGTACGTATATAAAGATGGACTTTTTTTATTGCGGTAACATTGGTTTATAACATTGTATAAATTTCAGGTGTACATCATTATACTTCTATTTCTGCATAGATTACATCATGTTCACCACCCAAATACTAATTACAACCCATCACCACACACATGTACCTAATCATCCCTTTTGCCCTCCTCCTTCCCCCTTTCCCCTCTGGTAACCACCAATCCAGTCTCTGTCTCTATGTCTTTGTTTGTTGTCGTTTTTATCTTCTCCTTATGAGTGAGATCATATGGTATTTGATCTTCTCCTTCTGACTTATTTCACTTAGCATAATACCCTCAATGTCCATCTATATTGTCACAAATGGCTGGATTTCATCGTTTCTTATGGCTGAGTAGTATTCCATTGTGTATCTATACCACATCTTCTTCATCCATTCGTCCCTTGATGGGCACTTAGGTTGCTTCCAAGTCTTGGCTATTGTGAATAACGCTGCAATGAACACAGGGGTGCATGTATCTTTACGCATGTGTGTTTTCATGTTCTTTGGATAAATACCCAGCAGTGGAATAGCTGGATCATATGGTAGTTCTATCCTTATTTTTTTGAGGAATCTCCATACTGTTTTCCATAGTGGCTGCACCAGTTTGCACTCCCACCAGCAGTGTATGAGAGTTCCCTTCTCTGCACATCCTCTCCAACGCTTGTTTCCTGTATTGTTAATTATAGCCATTCTGGCAGATACGAGGTGTTTTTTTTTTTTTTTTTTTTTTGTGAGGAAATCAGCCCTGAGCTAACATCTGTCGCCAATCCTCCTCTTTTGACTGAGGAAGACTGGTTCTGGGCTGACATCTGTGCCCATCTTCCTCCACTTTGTATGGGACACCGCCACAGCCTGGTTTGACAAGTGGTGCATAGGTGTGCTCCTGGTATCCAAACCTGCGAACCCTGGGCCGCTGCAGTGGAGCGCATGCACTTAACTGCTAAGCCATCCGGCTGGCCCTTAAAGATGGACTTCTGTGCAGCTACTAAAAGAATATGTTGGATCTGTCGACTTAGAAAACTGTCCACAATACATTAGTTTGAGTAGTAGACTGGCCTACACAAATATATGTAAATAGAAAGTGTAATAATATGTAAAATATAAAATGATTTAAAATCCACTGTGTGATGATGGAAATGTTTTATACATTAATTGCAGTGGTTGTTCCATGGGTGTATACAACTGTCAAAACTCACTGCGTGAAAAAAAAAACTTTGAATGCAGTTCATTTTATGTAAATTATTTCTGAAAGTTGAAAAAAAACGTTCCATTCCTAAAAGAATCTGTTTGTCTATATTTGAGTAGGTTTGTATAAGCAAAGGAAGAAAACATAGAAAGATACAGTGGTTACATTGGGATGAATTTAGAGAGGATGATACCTAATTCTATAATCCTATAGTGTCCTTAGCCCCAAGCCCCTATCTAGCCAAAACGTCTAAATGTGAAGATGCATATTTGTCTACAGACCAGAGCTAGGTAATTATTTGGGCTGGCCAAGTAGGGAAAGTAGTTGCCTTGTCGCTTCTGCACTTTTTGTGCATGTGTGAGTAAGTGAGGGGTGAACAGGCCTTCTACCACAACATAGTGGTGGTCAGCCACAGATTGGCTCCTCATCAGCAAAAGGATCATTATCGTTTTACAGCCTATCTTGGAACATAGGGGAAGAGCAAGATCTTTGAGGTTAGAAATACCTGAATTGTAATTCCAGCCTTGCCTCTTCCTGGTATATTAAGTTCTGGTGTATTAAGGCTTTGGAAAATGAATTAAATCTGCATGGTTGTCATTTTCCTCAAATGCAACAAAGTAAGAACCCCCCTAGGATCGTAATTAAAGATTAAGTCAGATGAAATGTTCACAGGGCCTTCTATGCTGGAGAATGTCAGTACATGATACTATTATTAACTGCGTGAAAAAAAAAAGATTGGAAAGTCCTTTTTCTAAGGATTGGTGAATTTGGTGTGCTTAGTTGCATGGCTCACCAAAACGTTGTTCTTTAAAAAGTCCTAATCTAGACTCTACTAGAAGCCCACTTGCAATATTATTGTGATTTGATAAACTTTTAAAAATTGAATTTGTAATAACTTCAGCGTGCTCTCCAATATCTCAGTGAAATCATTATCATGTTTGGTCAGGCAGTGTGTGATTCTCTGAGATTTTTGTGTCAAGTTTAGAGCAGCCAGAATTCCCTCCACCATGATTTCCTTGCAGCCAATAAAAATTGCTCTGGTGAAATGATGTTCACAGATGTTCACAGATTTTAGGAGAATGACTCCCCCAAATAGCTTCTCAGACTTGGCGGTAGTGGGGTGGGTTATCATCTGGGGAGATAACACTGGTTTCTTTCAGGTGACAAGCAGAGAAGAGTAAGTTGCTCTTTGATATGTTTATACAGAAGCTACACTGTCTGCCGAATGGTGTTTGAGATTAAGCCCTGTGCTCAGAGATGCATGGAGTGAGGAGAGGGAGTTCTCTCTCTGAAAGATGTCCCTAGTCCCATTATTGTGGGGCAGCCTCCTGTCACCCACTAGTGCGCTCAGGAACTCAAGGGTGGGTTAGGAAGAATTTAACTGTTTTTATGTTAAGGAGACACAACCAGTAACCACCCTGAAGCTAACCAAGCCTCTCTACAAGAGCTAGGCCCATGACTATGCCTTAATTTTAATACCAAGATCTCTTCAGGAGGAGATGGAGCCTCATTACCATAATCTGCAGTGTATGTGGAAGCATGTTCTCCAACTGAGCCCGTGCAAGTGAATACCCTCCTTTCCCTTTTGAATACTCATTTCCCAACAGAAATATAAGTTCCTGCATCCCTTTGTTCTGGGAGGCCATGGCTTTGGAAATGATTCTTCATGGCCTCCTATTTGCTGCAAATACACTTTACTTTGTGAGAGAACTTCCACTGGTGTAGAGTCTTGTATAACTCACCGGGAGGTGAGCCCACTTAGTTCATCAGGTATCACTCTGATGAAAGACCTGGCCTCCCTTACATTGACTCTCTGTCACCCTTTAGCCACCATCTTGAAGCACAAGGTGCACTGCATTAATAAACCAGGATCCCAGATCTTAGTTTCCCTTTTACAACAGACTTGCTAGGCAACCTTGAGTTAATCACTCTGGTTCTAAGCCATTAATCTGTAAGTTGGGGATAAGGCACTATTTCCACATCTGTCTACAGGCAGAGAAGTGAACAGAGAGTCTTTCCAATTTTAAGTTTTATTAAACCCAGCTTTATTTTTCTGCTCTTCTCTTGTCATCTTCTTTCTGATTTTCCTATCTTTTATATACAAGACACTCTAGATATCCCATTATCATCTGAAATTGAGATGTAGAGAACTGAGCTCAGCATTTTATGCTAGAAACTACCATCCGTGCAATTTCCAACTAGAGAGACGAAATAGGGGTGACTCACAGGTTTTATGTCTTTACGCTCCTGACGACTGAGATAAGGAACCAAGGATAAGAGCTCATGAAAGTAAAGGAGAAGGAGTAGGTTCAGGTGTGGACATGTCAACTTTGAGGCAATTGTCTGAAATCCATTTCATCCAGTCAATTAGAGCTAAGTATTTACAACCCACCGTAGACATATATATTTTTGGTAAACATCAGCATATAGGTTGTTAAAACGAAGGGAGTGGATGAGATTCTTCAGGAAAAGTGCAGTGAGTAGAAAAGCAAATGCAAAGGCAGGTAGTTCTTGGACTTTGAGGTGAATGATAAAGAGGTTCCAGTAGAGGAAACTGAGAAGCAACCACCACAGATTAAAAAGAAGACAGAAAGAGCTTGGTGTCCTGGGGGCCATGGGAGGAGAAAGGCTTCGTGGTGGTGGTTGGTAGGAGGGGGAGACACGATCAACAGCGTCAAAGACAGCATGGAAATGTAGCTATTTAAGGCTTAAAAACTGCCCATTGCTTCTGGGAATTAGAAGGTCACTGGTGATTTTAGGAATAGAAGTTTCACAAATAGAGTGAACACAGAGCACATTTTAGTTGATTAAAGAATGAAGAAGGGGAGGGAAAGGCTGGATGAGAAGACGTGGAAAGAGATGCCAGTTGCTTGAAGGTGGTCCTTTTTTTGTTTAATAGCAGCTTTTGGAGCCCACATGTGGGCTTAAGGGAAAGAACTACAGCGAGGGAGGATAAAGGAGACCAAGTAGGTCACTGAAGGAGGTTAGTCCTGGGGTAATTGTACGAGTGAGAGGGAAAACCTCCTCTTGTGATAAGAAGTATCTTAGTTTGGGTTCTCCAGGAAGCAGACACCAAGATGTTTAGATGCATAAGAGATTTATTGGGGAAAACACTTGTGAAGGATAAGGAGGAGGGAGCAAGAGAAAGGGGGGAGACCCTTCAGACCTCCATGGAGGTCTGACACCTGTGAAGGAAGGGGGAAGAAAGCAAGATTAGGCAGGACGGGAAGTGTCTCAGTGCCAACACAGTTCCAAGGAAGTTTTGGCCAGGCCTATGGAGTGCCAAAGTCTCTGGTTAAAGACATCCTGCATGTCACAGGAACTGGCCTGTCAGTATCCCATCCATGCTCAGCCGCTGGCTGGGGGCAGCATGTGGGAAGCCCGGCCTCAAAACAAATGCAAGGAGGGGCCCCTAGGGCAGCAGCTGGAGTCATTAGCAATTATGCTTGCTGCATCAGGAAATCTGGACAGTGTATTTTCACGGTAAAACATTGATACAACTGTGGTTGTATTTGGATGTCAAGAAATGAGGAGAACAGAAATGCAAGAGAATTTCTGGCTGGTGACCTCATTTATCTTTGAAGTAAGAAGCATTGTGGTTTAGGCTGGTTAGAATGAAAAAAACGGGATAGAACAGAATTGGGGAACAGACTTGTATGATAACGTTTGGAATAGCAGAAACTAGAAGAAGATAAATGATTTTGTGTCACACAAGGTCTCATTGAGAATGGAAACTGTAATGAACTGTGATGTGTAGTGACACTAACATGGCATAATTGTGTTTTCCTCTAGAGGGATGTAGTAAAAACAGAGAAAGCTGGGGCTGACCTGGTGGCGGCATAGTGGTTGAGTTCATGCACTCTGCTTCAGCTGCCCAGGGTCCGTGGGTTTGGTTCCCTGCGTGGACCTACATACCACTCATCAAGCCATGCTGTGGTGGTGTCCCACATACAAAATAGAGAAAGATTGGTGCAGATGTTCACTTAGGGACAATCTCCCTCGAGCAAAAAGAGGAAGATTAGCAACAGATGTTAGCTCAGGGCCAATCTTCCTCATACACACAAACAAAAGAGAGAAAGTAGATTTTACGACTGATCCCTTTACTGTTAATGCCACCTCTGGTTCCAAGGCTGCCTCAAGTTTAGACTTCTTAAGTTATTAGTAAGTTATCCTTCATTTAATTAAATGCAAACATATACGTTTATTGAGCACTTGCTATGTATAAAGCAAAGAGGAATATATATACAGATGGGTTTCTGCCGTCAAGGAATGTGTAACAGTAACAGCAATACCTATGATGAAAGGGAAACTATGATAGGTGGTATAAGAGAGACACAAATACAGTCTACGGGACTTCGGAAGAGGTATAGAGCCACCTGAGCAGGAGATGGGGATGGGGGTAGATCAAGAAAGCCTTTGTGGCGGTGGCTTTGGGTTGGGACTCAAGGAGTGGGCACAATTGTGACAGGTTTGTTATCTTCAATGTCTAATATAGTACCAGGCACCGGCCCTCCTCCACTTTTTTGGTCTTCCTTTTCAGGACCTTGATCTGAGCTGAGTGGTGACCACCTCCTGCCTAGATTGTTTTTATTTATTTATTTATTTATTTATTTATTTATTTATTTATTTATTTCCCCCCAAAGCCCCAGTAGATAGTTGTATGTCACAGCTGCACATCCTTCTAGTTGCTGTATGTGGGACGCGGCCTCAGCATAGCCGGAGAAGCGGTGCATCGGTGCGCGCCCGGGATCCGAACCCGGGCTGCCAGCAGCGGAGCGCGAGCACTTAACCGCTAAGCCACGGGGCCGGCCCACCTGCCTAGATTGTTAATCAACTGCTCAGTCACTCTTTAAATCTTTTGTCTCAAAATCTCAATTTCAAACCAATTAGGTAAATTATATTGTTTATATAGTCTAGAAGTTTTTGGGAACCTCTCCCCTATTTCTCATGCATAACTAATGCTACTGCATTTCACACTTTTTGCATATTTTCAAAGTTTGCACATTTGCACAATGCCTTGTTACACTGAGATATTTCCCTCCACTAGACAGTGATAACTTTGTGGGCAGGAAACGGCACATACTTGGTACATAGTAGTGTTGGTGCAAGGTCATGGTTAGTTTTTTTACCTGCCAGTGAGTCTGTAAATCATAGTCAAGGTCTGGGTTTGGAGAGGGAGGGCGGTAACCCTGCCATGTTATCTAATCCACCTTAACCAGTAAACGAGCTAATCCTGAATATTGATTCTTGTCTTAGTCTGTTTGGGCTGCTATAAGAAAAATACTATAGACTGGGTGGTTTATAAACAGCAGAGATTTATTTCTCACAGTTCTGGAGGCTGGGAAGTCCAAGATCAAGTCACTGGCAGAATCAGTGTCTGAAGCAGGTGAGGGCCTGCTTCCTAGTTCATAGACAGCTGTCTTTTCCCTGTGTCCTCACAAGGCAGAAGGGACAAGGGAGCACTCTGGGGTCTCTTTTATATGGGCACTAATCCCATTCAGGGGGCCTACACCCTCATGACCTAATCATCTCTCAAAAGCCCTACTCCCTAATACCAGCACATTGGGGATAAGGTTTCAACATACAAATTTTGGCGGAGTGCAGAAACAGTCTATAACATTTCTTCAATTGGATCCTGTGTTGGTTTCCAAAAGGTTGAGACTCCAACTGTTCATAATATGTGGAATTATTCAAATGAAGTTTTCACCCCTCAGTGATAAACCTATACTGAGTTCCTCTTCTGCCTTTCAAGTAACTTGGAATAAAAACTACTGGAAGGTACAAGAAGTGTAACATCGTATAGTCAGGGCCTCCATCTTATAAAGTAAAAATGATTTCCCACTTGTTCTGGGAAATGTACTTATTGTACAGTACAAAGATTATTCAATGCTATTGCTCAGTTCTTCAGATGAAGCTTAATACAATCCATTAACTAGCTATGCCTAACCTCATTGTTAATGCTACACAGTGGACTCGGGTCAAGAAAATATGTTCAAGACCCTTCACACTTGACTGATTCACTCCAGGCTTCACAATGTCATACAGAGGTATCAGTAAATAGTTGTGAATGAATTAAAGTCATAAAACCCTTGTGCAACATGATAAGCCCCTCCAAGCGACTTTTCTGATGAAATTTACTCACATAACAAGTGCTTAGATGTTTTGTAAGTAGTGATTTTGCATTCTTTTTGAAGGTTAGTATTTTGTTCTCCATTTAGAGGTAAACTCAGAGGACAGAGATTTCAGCTCCAATTTCTGCCTGTTATGTAGCTCCCATTGGTCTATCAAGGTTCCTTTTCTTCAGAGAAAAAGACACCTTTTAGGAGACTTTGTCAAGGTCCACAGAACATAGAGTGGATTTATTTTAATAATTCTTTTGTATTAACAGTATTTACTTTTAGGATTGAGATGTATTTTTCCTGTCAGGAAGCAAGCTGGGTTGTTGCCACTTGAAAAACAAAAGGCGGGAGTGTGCTGGCATTGGAGAAAAGGCTGGAAGCTTAACGTCATAAGGAAAAGGAAGATGCAAATGGGTAGTACCTTAGAGCAGATAACAAAAGGCCTCTGAGTGAGATTTACACTTCTCTCTCAGATGTGGTAGAAACTTCCATGTGAGATTCTTCTCCAGCCCATACGAAAATTCTTTTTTCATTCTCCATAGGTCTTACTCTCAGCTTTTTCTTTGCACTTTATTTTATTCTTTGAGAGTTAGGGAGGTGAGCTTCCCCTCCTTTGATTTAGGGTTCTCACTTTTTTTAGCTTACAATTCTCAGAGTCTCTGGCTGTCTAGGTCTGCACACAGAGGCCATTCAGAGCTCCATTTCAACAAGTGATTGCATCTTTGTTCCAATAATCCTCTAGAACCAAGATTTGGCAATCCATCTCAAAATATTTTCCAAATAGTGCTTACAACCATCCTCTTCGTTAGGTAAGTGCCAGGTTGATAAACAAGGCCAAACACTTTCCATACTGCCTTGGCAAGGAAACATGCAAGACACAGATAGTTGATTGATCCATGGTTGTAGGAAGTTCACATTAATATTCAACCACCTCTCAAGTTTGCTTGTGACTGGTAGGTTGCTTGCGACATTGGGCTGACATCTTACCTTTAAGCTTCATTGTTCTCACCCGTAAAATGTGATAAAGGAATTATTTTATTGATGTCTCAAAATGACGAGTTTATGGACCACTGAAGCACATTTGCTGATCACGTCCAAGTTCAGCCCTGAACTTCCTCATAACACAAGCCTTGATAGCTGTATCCTTTTCCTCTCCCCTTCTTCTCTGACTCACTTTTAAAGAGTTTTGTAATTAATTTAGATAGATGGCCAGTTCTCAAACCTAGGGTTAGGAATCTGCCAAAGGAATTTACCATGAAGCTAATGAAGCTTGAGTTCATGGACATCCTCTTCTACTGACCCATTCCAAACCTCAAACATTCTCCTCAGCGGTTCCAGCATAATATAGTAGCCACAGCATGTGCTAGAGATATAGGGCACTTCCCCAGAAGCCTTGATAGCTCCACACCAACCCCACCTCTACACCTCTAAAACTTGACCCTGGTAGACCTCATCTAGGATCAAATCCTATCTTTTGTCTCAAGGAGAAGAATCTGAATGAGTCACTGCTTTTCTCTTTGATCCAGACCACCATGACTTAGCTTACATAGCCATCTAGCCCAGCCTGCCCACAGCCAGAAGCCCCATTTGAGGAAAAAATTTGCAGAAGTGGCATTACCAATGAAGCTAAAAAAAAAAAAATTTTTTGTCTATGCTTTCAATAATCAAAATAAATTTTGAACTGCTCTGCTAGAGTCAAGACTGAATTATCTTTCTATTCTATAAAAAATCTTACAATATCATTGCCATAAGAAAAGGAAAATAATTGTGTACGGTCCATGGAAGAGTACAATCCTTGCAACTTTTTGTTATTATTTTTTTTTTGGTAACAACTTTACTGAGATACAATTCATATATAGGTAGGATGTCATACAACTCTTCCAATTAGAACCGTTACAATGCAATGATTTTCAGTATATTCACAGAGTTGTGCAACCATCACCACAATCAATTTGAGACATTTTTATCATCAAAAAGAAACTCCACACCCTTTAGCTATCACCTCCCTCAATCCCTCCATCTCCCACAGTCCTAAGCAACTGCTAATCTACTTTCTGTCTCTATATAGTCATTGGTTTTTAGAAAGAAATTTAGAGTGTTCTGTGGGAAGATTTAAAAAATGGTTTCTTATTATATTCTCTGGCTTGGATTTTCCCGTTTCAATTCCTTAGTGTGGATAAACAGACACTGGGTCCTGTTCTCTGCACTCCTGTTGACCTAGCACCCATAACTAAACCTACCATTTACTTCAAAATTAAGGCAGAACAAAGTATAATTTTCTAAGACTTTATATCATTATATCAGAGCATACCACTGAAAAGGAAAAGATATCTGCATTATGATTAGAGAATGTCTTTGACTGGTTTTAGGTGGGCTTGCTTTTCTTTTTATAAAAATTGATCATATATGGTGTGGTATAGTAGAAAGTTATGTTACTAAGGACTTCCATTCACAAGAGACAGAAACCTGACTCACAATAACTTAAGCAAAAAGGGGAATTTATTGGCTCATGTGAGCCCAGGGTTCCTTAAGTACTGCCAAATCTAGGTACTCAAACCCTATTATCAAGGCTCAGTCTTGTTCTCTCTATCTGTTTTTCTTTGTGTTGACTCCATTCTAAGGCAAGCTTCCTCCATGAGGTGGCAAGGTGGCTGCCAGCAGCTCCAGACTTACAGTCTATCCTCTCAACAACCTTGGTAGTGGAGAGAATGTCTCTATTTGAATCTGAAACATAGTCCTGGAATTGAGTTTCTTTGGCTCTGACTGGCCTGGACTGGGTTGCGTGTCAACTCTTGGAGCTGGTGGGAGAGTAAGCTCCGCCTGGTGCACTTGACAGAGAAGGGAAGGAGTTGTTTCCCAAGGAAAATCAGGTGTTACCAGAAGTGGTTAAAGGGATGAATTTGGAGCAGGTAAAAGCCAATGATCACGATTAATGAGTGCTGTAGTATGAGTCACAAAATCTGGTCTTTAGTCTAATTTGCCACTAAGTAGTTTTATTACTTGAATCAAATCACTTAATCTCTGTAGGCCTTGGTTCTCAATTCTGAAAAATTACAGACTTGCATAAGAAGTCCTCAAAGGTCTCTGTTAGTCTGAAATTCTAATTCAGTGATGAATTGGCTATATATTTTGGTATGAAATAGGCATTGATGTTTTCTTTCTTTATGTTTACATCAACCCTTGTGGTGTTACTTAGAGAACGAAAGAATTCTTGGAAGTAGCAGAGATCAATTAGAAAAAATGAGAGAGAATCAAGTTGCTAGCATAATTGACCCTTCTGATATGCTTAAGAAAAAAAGAAAGACTGATCATCACAAGTTAGGAACTACAGAATTCAGCTGGAGAAGAGTGAGCCCAAAAGAAAGGTCTTAAGATATTTGATTAGTGCCATGACTGGTAGTCAATGTAGGCAGCGGGGCTAGCTCATGGAGTGACTGAGAGGAGCTGGGAAAGACCTTGGTGGGAAGGGGAAAAATTCTTTACATTTGGGTGTGACACACAAATTTTCTCAACTAAAGCTTTTCGCTTTGGTCATTAAAAGTCTTTTATTTTTATAAGTTTTCAATAGAAATGCAAATACCTGAGGGCCCTATAGATTGTTGAGACTTAGATATCAATTAAAAGTCCAGAATTATGACTGTTTTAGAAGTTCCATCAAAACTTGCATGCTTTATCTTTCTGTGATATTGGCAATGTACATCTTGGCTTTTGGCTTGGTATAGATGAGTCACACATCTGGGGTTTCCAAGCAACACATCTTTAATTAAGGGCAGGCTCTTTCTCAGCTTGGACAAGAATGGCAGGCACTCTGGGCAGGTGGACATTTTTCACAATCCAAGGGAGACACCATTCACGTGAAATTCAGTATAAATGGTGTCCCCTGAAGCATGAGTCTGTTGATGTCTCTTTAAAGAGACATCAGCCCTATGGCCTAGTGCTTAAGCTTAGCATGCTCCTTTTAGTGGCCCACGTTCGTGGGTTCAGACCCCGAGTATGGACCTACACCACTTGTTGGTCATGCTGTGTCAGTGACCCACGTATAAAAAAAATAGAGGAAGATTGGCACAGATGTTAGCTCAGGGTTAATCTTCCTCAAACAAAAAAAGGAGGAAGATTGGCAACAGATGTTAGCTCAGGGCTAATCTTCCTCAGCAAAAAAATAAAAAAATAAAGACACTATAGTGGTTAGACTCTACAGTATACAAGTTGGCTATTCCCAAAGGGAAATGTGGCTTGATTTGAAATTGAAAAGCAAACATTCAATCTCAGGTCTACTCCCAAAGTATTGTATGCTGCCGTGAATCTGGACCTCATTTTTGTGAAGTCTAAAGTGGTTATGAAGTAGATCTGTCAAGGAAGGTGTGAGAAAGAACAAAATAAGGATCCGTTTTGGCAATCCAATGAATGGGGAAGTTAGTAGATGTGAACTTAACAGGATGTCGGCTTATACTGAAATAAATACATAAATGAATACCACAAGACTTTCATGACTGACATGACTGCCCAGTCATGAACATTGTATAAAGGATGAATTAGAACAGTAATGCTCTTCAAGTAAATTGGAATACTAGATTTAAAGGTAAAGGTAATTAATGTAGATGTATTTACAGGATTAAGTGAGGTATAAATTAATATTTAGCACCTCAAAAGAAGGGAAAAAAGATGGTGTTGTGGTCACCCCACAGAAGAAGTTGGAACCCTCCACCCAAACTTTGGCTCAGATATTGAAAGTGACATGCACAACACACACCAAGAAGGTATGAAAAGGTTTATTACTCGTATGAGGTCTTCTGGGGAAAGCAGGTTGGGATCCCAAACAAGTCCAAAAATGGAATGAGAGAGCAGGGAGGGCCAACTGACTTGGTGTTTTATGGTGTTAGATAGTGGGGCTGGGTGAGGGTTCCTTTAAGTGGGTGGGGCTTGCATAATTTGAAGTTCTCACTTCCAAGGAGGGAACATCCAAGCTTCCTTATCAGGTTGCCCAGATGTGGGTAAGGGGAAAGGAGAGGGGTGCAGCTTGAAAGCTGCCAGCAGTCAAATTCAATGGTTAGTGTTTTTTATATCCTAAGAAATCTGTGCCTAATCTAAAGTTAAGTTTCTTTTCCTGTGGTTTCTTTTAGAAGTTGTATACTTTCGGCTCTCATATTTAGGTCTATAATCCATTTGAGTTCATTTTTATATACATTGAGGTAAGGGTTGAAGTTTTTGTTTTTTGTGTATTGATATACAATTGTTTCATCACTGTTTATTGTAAAGATTATCCTTTGCCCATTGAATTACTTTTCAAAATCGGTTTGGCTATTATATGTTCTTTATATTTCCATATAAATTTTAGATTCAGCTTGTCAATTTCTAAAAAAAAAATTGCATGTATTTTGAGGGGGATTGCTTTGAATCTATGGGTCATTTTAGGGAGAATGGATATCTGAAAAATACCAATTCTTCCCATCCATTGACACGGTATATCTCTCCATTTATCTGACTCCTCTTTATTTTTTTCACATTTTTTGCCGTTGTCAGTGTGCATGTTTTGCATATGATGGGGCTAAGGGCAGTCTGCCCCAAGATGTGCCACTCTGGTATGCCGATTATTTTGAGCTGAAGACAATAAAGGCTCAGAAGACTCAGAAAGAAAATTTGCCCTTCCCCCAAACTGCCTAAGAATATTTAAGATAGAAGGCCTGTCCAGGAAGGAGCTAATACCGTGAGACAACTATAGTATGATATAAAACAGGTGTGGTAAGAAAGGCACCAACAAGCCCATTTTATCGAAATTCTGTCTCTCGGGCCACATCCTCTATAGGTGGCCCAGTAAACAGTTGTCTAACAAACATTTGCTTTTCCATCTCCATATGAGTTGCCTTCCCCCCCCTGAAGTCCCAAACCACTACCGCCAACATCCTCCTTTGCCTGTACCTGAAGATAGTATTTAAGATGAGAACATCTGTCATTTTGTCGAGTTACTCAGTTATTCCTGGGTCTCTCTCATGTATACATGTTATAAAGCTCTGTTTGATTTTCTCCTGTTATTCTGTGTCATGTCAGTTTCATTCGTAGCCCAGCCAGAGAGGACCCAGAGTGGGTAGAAAATAGGTCTTCCTCTCCTACACATATATATTTTTTTAAAGGTATTCCTAACTTTTTCTTAATTTTGATGATAGTATAAAGAGTATATCTTTTTTTTTCCATTTTTAAAAAAATTTTTTGTTTATTGCAGTAACATTGGTTTATAACATTGTATAAATTTCAGGTGTACATCTTTATACTTCTATTTCTGCATAGATTACATCGTGTTCACCACCCAAATACCAATTACAACCCATCACCACACACATGTGCCGAATTATCACTTTCACCCTCCTCCCTCCCCCTTCCCCTCTGGTAACCACCAATCCAATCTCTGTCTCTATGTGTTTGTTTACTGTTGTTATCTTTTAAAATTTCCATTTGCTACTATATAGATTTCCTATTGATTTTTTCTTTTTTTTAAAATTGAGATATAATTGACATATAACGTTTTACTAGTTTTAGATGTATAACATAATGATTTGATATATGTATATATTGCAAACTGATTACCACAATAAGTTTAGTTAACATTCATCACCACACATCATTACACATTTTTTTCTTGTGATGAGAACTTTTAAGATCTACTCTCTTAGCAACTTTCAAATATATAATACAGTATTGGTAACTATAGTCACCATGCTCTACGTTACAACCCCAGGACTGACTTATTTTATAAACTGGAAGTTTGTACCTTCTAACCACCTTCACCCATTTCACCCCGCCTACCTACCTCTGACAACCATCAATCTGTTTGCTGTATCCGTTAGATTTTTTTTTTTTTGCAATTTCACACTTAAGCGAGATCAAACAAAACAGTATTTGTCTTTCTGTTTGACTTATTTTATTTAGCATAATCCTCTGAAGGTCCATCCATGTTATCACAAATGGCAGATTTCCTTATTTTTTATGGCTGAATAATATTCCATTGTGTATGTATACCACATTTTCTTTATCCACTTGTCCATTGATAGACACTTAGGTTATTTCCGTGTCTTGGCTATGCAAATAATGCTGCAATGAGCATGGAGGTGCAGATATCTTTTCAAGATGATGGTCTCTTTTCCTTCAGATAAGTACCCAGAAGTGGAATTGCTGGATCATATGGTAGTTCTATTTTTAATTTTTTGAGGAAACACCATATTGCTTTCCATAGTGGCTGCACCAATTTACATTCCTACCAACAGTGCACAGGGTTACCTTTTCTCCATATCATTACAAATACTTGTTGTTTCTTGTCTTTTTGATATTAGTCATTCTAACAGGTGTGAGGTGATATCTCATTGTGGTTTTCATTTGCATTTCCCTGATGAATAGCAGTTTTGAGTATCTTTTTATGTACCTGTTGACATAATGTCTTTTTGGAAAAAATGTCTTGTATGTCTTTTTTGGAAAAATGTCTATTCAGATCCTCTGCCCATTTTTAAATCAGATTGTTTTTTTGCTATTGAGTTGTATGAGTTCTTTATATCTTTTAGATATTAACCCCTTATCAGATATACGATTTGCAAATATTTTTTTCCCATTTCATAGGTTGCCTTTTCATTTTGTTGATGGTTTCTTTTACTGTGCAGAACTTTTTTGGTTTGATGTAGTCCTACTTGTTGATTTTTGCTTTTGTTGCCTTTGCTTTTGGAGTCATATGCAAAACTTTATTGCCAAGACTGATGTCAAGGAGCTTACTGCCTGTGTTTTCTCCTAGGAGTTTTATGGTTTCAGGTCTTACATTTAAGTCTTTAATCCAATTTGAATTGATTTTTGTGTATGGTGTAAGATAGTGGTCCAGTTTCATTCTTTTGTAGGTGGCTGTCCAGTTTTCCCAACACCATTTAATGAAGAGAATTCCCTTTCCTCATTATATATTCTTGGCTCCTTTATCATAAATTAATTGACCCTGTAATGTGTGGGTTTACTTCTGGGCGCTCTATTCTGTTCCACTGATCTGTGTGTCTGTTTTTATGCCAATACCATATATCTTGATTACTACAGCTTTTTGATGTAGTTTGAAATCAGGAAATGTGATGCCTCCAGATTTGCTCTTTCTCAAGATTGCTTAGGTTTTTTGGGTCTTTTGTAGTTCCATACAAATTTTAGGATTGTGTGTTCTATTTTTGTGAAAAATGCCATCGGAATTTTGATAGGGATTGCATTGCATCTGTAGCTTGCTTTGGGTAGCATGGTCATTTTAAAAATATTAATTCTTCCAATTCATAAGCACAGAATATCATTCCAGGTATTTGTGTCTTTTTCAGTTTCTTTCACCAACATCCTACAGTTTTCCATGTTCAGGTCTTTTCCCTCCTTGGTTAAATTTATTCCTAGTTATTTTATTTTTTGATGCAATTGTAAATGGGATTATTTTCTTAATTTCTCTTTTCGATAGTTTGTTATTAATGTCTAGAAATACAACTGATTTTTGTATGTTGATTTTGTATCCTGCATATTTACTGAATTTGTTGATTAGTTCTAACAATTATTTGGTGGCGTTCTTAGGGTTTTCTATGTATAATATCACATCATCTGCAAATAAAGACAATTTTACTTCTTCCATTCTGATTTGGATGTCTTCTATTTCTTGCCTAATTTCTCTGCCTAGGACTTCCAGTACTATGTTGAATAAAAGTGGCAAGAGTGTCATCCCTGTCTTATTTCTGCTCTTAGAGAAAAAGCTTTCAGTTTTTCACCATTGAGCATGAAGTTAGCTGTAGGTTTGTCATATATGGTCTTTATTACATTGAGGTGTGTTCCCTCTATATCCACTTTGTTGAGAGTTTTTATCATGAATGGATGTTGAATTTTGTCAAATACTTTTTTTGCATCTATTGAGAGGATCGTATGATTTTTATCCTTCATTTTGTTAATGTGGTGTATCACATTGATTGATTTGCGGATGTTGAATCATCCTTGCATAAATTCCACTTGATTATGCTGTGTGATCCTTTTAATGTACTATTGAATTTGGTTTGCTAATATTTTGTTGAGGATTTTGCATCTATGTTCATCAGAGATATTGGCAGGTATGCTGGCCTCATAAAATGAGTTTAGAAGTGTTCCCTCCTCTTCTATTTTTTGGAAGAGTTTGAAAAGGATTGGTGCTAATTCTTTTCTAAATGTTTGATAGAATTCCCTAGTGAAGCCGTCTGATCCTGGACTTTTGTTTGTTGGGAGGTTTTTGATTACTGATTCAATCTCTTTACTAGTAATTGGTCTGTTCAGCTTTTCTATTTCTTCATGATTCAGTCTTGGCAGGTTGTATGTTTCTAGAAACTTATCCTTTTTTTTCTAGGTTATTTAATTTGTTGGTATAAAATTGTTCATAGTAGGCTCTTATGAGTCTATATACTGTTGTGGTATCAACAGTGGTGTTCTGATGTCTCCTCTTTCATTTCTGATTTTATTTAATTGAGTCTTTTCTCTTCTTCTTCTTTTTCTTCTTCTTTTTTTTTTTGCTGAGGAAGATTCACCCTGAGATAACATCCATGCCAATCTTCCTCTGTTTTTTTAGCATGTGGGCTGCCAGCACAGCATGGGCACTAACAGAGCAACGTAGGTCCACACCTGGGAACCGAACCCGGGCTGCCGAAGTGGGGTGTGCTGAACTTAACCACTAGGCCACCATGGCTGGCCCTCTCTCTGTCTTCTTTTCTTTGTGAGTCTGGTGAAATGTTTGTTTATTTTGTTTATCTTTTCAAAAAACCAGCTCTTAAAAGTAAAACTGTCTCTATTTTCTGTTGTCTTTTTAGTCACCTTTTCATTTCTTTCCTTTCTGGTCTTTATTTCCCTTCCTTTTCCTAACTTTGGGCTTAGTTTGTTCTTCTTTTTATAGTTCCTTGAGGTGTAAAGTTAGGTGGTTTATTTGAGATCATTTTTGTTTCTTAATGTAGGAACTTATCACTGTGAACTTCCCTCTTAGAACTGCTTTTGCTGCCTCCCATACGTTTTGGTATGTTGTATTTCCATTGTCATTTGTCTCAAGATATTTTTAAATTTCTCTTTTGATTTCTTCTTTGACCCAATGGTTGTTCAATAGCATGTTGTTTAACCTCCACATATTTGTGGCTTCTCCAATTTTCTTCTCCTAGTTGATTTCTAATTTCATACCATTGTGGTCAGAAAAAATGCTTAATATTATTTCAATCTTAAATTATTAAGATTTATTTTGTGGTCTAATATATGATCTGTTCTGGAGAATGTTCCATATGCACCTGAGAAGAATGTGTATTCTGCTGCTTTTGGATGAAATGTTTTGTAAATGTCTGTTAAGTCCATCTGGTCTAAATGGGGTTTAAATCTAGCATTTCCTGATTGATTTCTGCCTGGATGATCTATCCATTGTTGAAAGTGGGGTATTGAGGTTCCATACTATAATTGTATTGCTGTCTATTTCTCCCTTCAGGTCTGTTAATATTTGCTTTATATATTTACATGATCCTGTGTGTGCATAAATATTAATAAATGTTATATCATCTAGTTGGATTGTCCCCTTTATCATTATATAATGACTTTCTTTGTCTCTTATTATAGTCTTTGTCTTAAAGTCTATTTTTTCTGATATAAGTATAGCTATCCCTGCTGTCTTTTGGTTTCCAGTTGCATAGAATATCTTTTTCCATCCCTTCATATTCAGTCTGTGTGTGTCCTTAAAGCTGAAGTGAATCTCATAGGTAACATGAAGTTGAGTCTTGTTTCTTTATCCATTCACCCACTGTATGTCTTTTGATTTGGATAATTTAATCCATTTACATTTAGAGTAATTATTGATAGGTATGGGCTTATTGCCATTTTGTTAATTGTTTTCTGGCTTTTTTGTATAAATCCTTTGCTCCTTTCTTCTTCTCTTGCTCCCCTCCATTGTGATTTGATGATTTTCTGTGGTGTTATGCTTAGATTCCTTTCTCTTTAGTCTTGACAGAGTGGTCTTGTATAGGAGATGAACCTCATCAGTCAGCCTGGCCTGTGCTCTTTGTTGTCTCTCAAACTTTTGTGATTGTTCAAGCTGCCATTTCTGTTCTTAAGAACATTAATGTTAAATGTTCTTAAGAACATTTCTGTTCTTAATGGCTCCCAGTAGTTGAGGATGTGCCAAGACCCATCAGTGTCCCAAAGGGGAGGATTACAGTCAGCACCTAGATGCAGGCTAATTGGAAGCCAGGCCCTCAGGCAGCATCTGGGAAAGTATGTAGTTAGGCCCCTTCCAGGGAGTAATTGGAAGCTGAGTATTTTTGCCTGCTTCCTCTGTGCTAGGCCCAGATGTATAGCTGCAGGGGGTGGGGTGATCCTGACTCAGTAAGAATTTCTCCTTTGTTTCCTGCAGTTCTGTGGACCTCCTGAATGGAAGCCTCATTAGCTATCAGAGCCACACAGTCTGGGCACCTGTCCCTTAGGCAGCAGCTGCAAAAGCTGGGGTACAGATGTGTGTACAAGCTCCCCCCAAGGACATACTGGAGATGGCTGTGGTGGTGTCTGCCAGCTTCCCTGGTCTCTGGGAAGGATTACAGTCAGCCACTAGATGTGTACTAGATTAGAAGCTTGACTCTCAGGCAGCAGCTTTTAAAGTATGCACATAGATTCCATTCAGGGAAAGATTGGGGGATGGGCATTTTTTACCTGCTCCTTCTGAGCTGAGCCCTGGGGTGATAGCTGCAGTGAGTGCTCATGCCTGTTAATAACTGCTTCTTTGTTTGCTAATCTTACAGGTCTCATGGACTCAAGCCCTGTTGGTTTTAGAGGTAGGTGTTTTGAGGGCCCATCCCTTGGATGGGAGTCTTAAAAGTTGGGGTGCTATATGTGGGGTCTAAACCCTTTGCTCTTCAGGGAGAAGCTGGGAGTTGGAGGTTCACTCCCAATGGTATGTCACTGTGCTGAGGTGGGGTTTATGGCAAGAATGTGTCTCAGCCTTGCCTACTCGTTTCAATGTGGGTTTTTTCTCATTACCTGATGTGTAGGAGTCGCTCAGCTGGTTTCTGGATTTCTTTCAGAGGAAATTGTTCCATGTGTAGCTATTCATTGTATGCATCCATGGGAGGAAGGGAGTTCAAGAGCCTCCTATGTCACCCATTTTTAAAGGCCGCCTCCATGTTTTTTTGTTTTGTTTTTTGTAGATGCCCTTTCTCAGGTTAAGTCTTTTCTCTTCCATGTCAGCTGAGTTTTATCATGAATGGGTATTGACTTTTGTCTAAATTTTTTTTGCTTGTAGTGAAATGATTATGTTTTTTCTCCTGTGTTCCATTTTTATTTTCTGAAGATATTTTTCACTGGGTATAGAAATCTTAGATTGATGGTGTTTTTCTTTAAGCACTTTAGAAATATCATTTGATTTTCCTCTGGCTTGTACAGTTTCTGATAAGTCTTGGAGGTTCTTATCTTTGTCTGTAATGAGTATTTTTTTCCTCTGGCTGCTTTTATGATTTTTTTTTTATTACTTGGTACTCCCTAGTTCAGGCAGTTATCATAATCAGAAACCCACACCCCAGGGGTAATCTGCTAGCATTCTAAAGAGAAAGCTTAGGCAACAGAGGCAGATACTACAAGCACTTGTCTAACTTTATCATTGATCAACATTAGAACTTTAGCTAATTAGTGTAATAAATGTCAGGAATAAGTTTTCATTGATGAAATTAGTGACTTATCAATCAGCTTAATAAATGTCAGAGACATGATCTTGTTGGTTAAATAAGTATTGAAGTTGTACAGCCTGGCTAAAATATTTTGGAGACACTCTTGACAGAGAATAAAGTATAAGCTTCTTGGGAACCCTAGCACCTCACAGATGGTGCTTGATCTCTCAAGTGGTCCCAGGTCCAGCCATTGGTTAAGAGGATTTCTGGTTGACCAATTCTGACTATGAAGTAAATCAATCTGCCTTTAGAATATTGTTATATCTGCCTGAAGTGAACTTTTCATGCAAGATGTTGTTAGATTGTTTAAAAGAATAGAGAGTTAAGACTTCATCAAACTTCTAAAACAAAGTTATTGAACTGTTTGGTGTCTGCTTTCTAATGAAGGTTTTTTTAAAACAAATATTTGAGTGTGAGGCAAAATTTGATTTAAGACTCTTGCTTTCATAATAACCTGTTGGAGGGGTTGAGTGAAAGTGGTTATCCCTTACCCACCTTTAATCATGGATGGCTATCGGTATTTACCAAAAAGAACCTAAGAGTTGTGCATGGCCGGTTTATAACAGACCCCAAAGTAGTTAAAGGTCCTTACCAAAGTGATTATTAAAATGTACTAGATGTACAAATAGAAAATGAGATTGAAAAATATGAAGTCACCACAATAGCTGTTTTTCTGTCCACAATATCCATCTTCTAGGACATCAAAAAACTTAAATCACAACTTTGATTCACAGAGTTAGGTAGGTCAGGGTTGGGAGGAACCTTCAAGGTCTCCTAGTATAGTCCTTTCATTTTTCAATATCCTTCCCTAGAGACTTGACTAGTTGTTCAAAGAATTAATCAAGGTCTTCCATGAAATCTCTCTCAGGTTCTGATGAATCCCCTGTGATTTTCCATTGAGCTTTTAAGTTTAATAATTTAAAATTTTATCTGTTTAACTAAAATTTTACCTGTTTGACCAAAGACTTTTGTTTGCTTACCCGCATTTGTCTAGATTTTAGAGACCACACTTTCTAATGTGTTGACCATGTAATAGGTTCTTAGTGGTACTTATCTTTTCATTAATTCATTTATCTTTATAAAAACCCTATGAAGTATTACTAATATTATCTCCATTATTCAGATAAGGAACTGAGAGTTAGAGATGTAGCTAATTTCCCCACAGTCACTCTCAGCTAGTAAATGGAACAGCTGTTAACGCAAACCCAAGTCTGTCTACAGAGCCAAAATTCTTAACACTGTATGATACTGTTTCTCACTATATTAAGTAGGATAATGCATGAAACAACACTTAACACAGTGCCTGGCGTAAATATATTTAGATCAATAAACATTATCTACTTTAGTAGATAGCTAATCTTTTCTTTTTTTCTTCTCCATTTTAGATGGATACTTTTTTAACTTTGGAAGTTTAAACTAATTGGCCATGAAAGTTCTGTGAAATAAACTAAGAACGTCTCTTCTGCCAGGGAAAAGAACTTGGGTGGGCAGGAAATGATGAAAGTAGGAAAGAAAAACCAAAACAGGGTTTAGGGAACCCCAAAGTCCAAAAGACTGAGGGATCATTAGGAAACATGCTTTGAATGAGGAGCCATTGTGTGGGTGCTGGCCAGTGGCCAGAGAGAAGAGCTGCAAGAGGCCCTTTTCGGGTGTCGGGAACCTGGATGGACAGCGTGTTTGCATGCTGATTGCACATACTTTCCACCTGTCAGGTGTTTTTCTTTGGTTTTTGCTCTATTAGCAATGTACTCCATACAGTGACTCCAGGAGTTCTAAAACCCTAAATGAAAGACATGTAGATACATACGGTGGTGGTGGTGGTTGTCATGGTGAGGGCGAGAAGCTCTTACAGCTTTTCTAGAGAGGAGCTTGAACTGAGCGGGGTTCCTAGTTAGTTTAGGACACTACCATCATATCACCATCATATTTTTATCAGTTCTTGTCAAACATTTATGTACCTATTACAGTACTATGTAGTAGTACTAGGTATTGAGGTAGAAAGAAATGAGTAAGGCATGAATGGCCTTTGCCTTCAAGTAGCTAATAGAGTACCTTCTGTTTGGTTGATATTAAATATTTGGCACAACATTTTTTTTTTTTTTGCTTGAGGAAGATTCACCTGGGCTGACATCCATGCCAGTCTTTCTCTATTTTGTATGTGGGTCGCCGCAACAACATGGCTGCTGACAAGTGGTGTAGGTTCATGCCTGGGAACTGAACCCAGGCCACCGAAGTGGAACATGCCAAACTTAACCACTAGGCCACAGGGCCAGCCGCACAACATTTTATTTTCCCTCAAGGTTCCTGGACTCTGTTGGGATTAGCTGGATGAAATGTCTCCTCACCAAACTCCAGTCTTCAGTCTTTGTTTCTTTTTTGTCTCATCCACTTTTCTAGCTGTTGATCTGTTTTCCCCTTGGCTTTGTTGCTCCCCACTCACTTCCTATTCCAGCATGTTGCCTTTCACTGTTCCCTTCTATACCTGGGGCATCACCTGATGTTGAGGGAGTGGTCCTTTATCATATCTGACGACTTCCTTCTAACTAAATGTAGGGGTTCTGATTCTATCCCTCAGAGTTCAGATGAGATGGGGAAAAATAAAGGCTAATCTGAGACTATTTGAGGTACTTGATGAATTATAGAAACAAAGATTTCTGGAGTTAGAAGGTACTTTTGTTCCAAATCAAAAACATAGGCCCGGGAAAGTTAAGTGTCACAAGGTCAATGACAGATCACTCAAGGGCAAAACAGGGAATTTCATTACTTCAGTTCCTGTGCTCTATTTGTCATAGCACAAAATACCACAAAATCTATCACATTTTAATAAGACTGTTCAGAAACGATGAAGAAGAAGAGAGCGGAGCAGGAACATTTCACCTCATCTCTTGAATGATGCCTCACAGGTGCCATGTACTACACTAGTTCCTGTTTCATTACTCACAAGGCCAGTCTTGAAAATTCCAGGGTAAAGTAAATTAATTGTCAGAAAGGTCTGAATAACAAACTGGTTTGACAAAATCAACTCATGCTGCTTTTGCTTTTAAAAAATATTTTAGTGAAAATATTATTGTATTTGGACTTAGACACCTCTTGAAAGACATATCAGGAAGAAAACAGAACATTGATTGTTTAGGCACCTTGGCACAGTGGCCCAGAAACCAAATGAATTTGTTTTCCCTTCTTGAAGAGAAGAAAATGGTCCAAATCCATGGGTGGTCATCATAGAAGGAATTCAGCTCTAAGCCAGAGTGACCTGAATATCTGTGTGCTGTTTCCAGTTCAGAGGGCCAAGCAGATTCACCAGAACTTTCTGGATTAAAAGGAAGTCATGTGTTTAAAGGAGCTTATCAATTTCTGAAAAACAAAAAATCCTGCTGGGAATTTTGTTAGGATTGCTTTAAATCTGTAGATTTGGGACAAACTGACTCAATATTAAGTCTTTCTAGCCACTGACATGCTGTGTTTCTACATGTATTTAGGTCTTGTTTAATTTGTCAGCAATCTTTTGTATTATTCAGTGTATAAGTTTTACACTTGTTTTGTTATATTTATTCCTAAATATTTCATATACTTGATGTTATGGTAAATGACATTGTTTTCCAATTGTTTATTGGTAGAATATAAAAATACAATTGGTTTTTGTATACTGACCTTATATCCTAGACCTTACCAAATTCACTTATTAGTTCTAGTAGCTCTTTTGTAGACTCCTTAGGATTTTCTAGGTATATGATCATGTGATATGCAAATAATGGCAGTTTAACTTTTTCCATCCCAATATGTAGACCTTTATTGTTTTGTGTGTGCCTATTTTTAGTAAAAGTGGTGAGAGTATGTAGCCTAGCTTTCTCCTAATTTTAGGGGAATGCATGAAGTCTTTCACCATTAAATACGACGTTGGCTGTAGGTTTTTCCTGGATGTCCTTTATCAGGTTGAGGTAGTTCCCTTCTGTTCCTTGTCTCCTGAGAGTTTTTGTCATGAATGGGCATTAAATTTTATCAAATGCTTTTCTAAATGTATTGAGATAATCCTATGGTTTTTCTTCCATATTTGGTAAATATGTCAAATTGATTGATTTTTTTCCAGCATTATTGAGATATAATTGACATATAACATTGTATAAGTTTAAGGTGTACAATACAATGATTTGATATGTTTATATTGTGAAACAATTACGGACAATAAGTTTAGTTAACACATGCATCACCTGACATAGTTACATTTTGTGTGTGTGATGAGAACACTTAAGATCTACTTTCTTAGCAACTTTCAAATATACAATAAAGTATTTTTTTTGTTCTCTCTTTTTTTTTTTTTTGTGAGGAAGATCAGCCCTGAGCTAACATCCATGCTAATCCTCCTCTTTTTGCTGAGGAAGACCGGCTCTGAGCTAACATTTATTGCCAATTCTCCTCCCCTTTTTCCCCAAAGCCCCAGTAGATAGTTGTATGTAATAGTTGCACATCCTTCCAGTTGCTGTATGTGGGACACGGCCTTCAGCATGGCTGGAGAAGCAGTGCGTTGGTGCGCGCCTGGGATCCAAACCCGGGCTGCCAGTAGCAGAGCCCGCACACTTAACCGCTGAGCCACGGGGCCAGCCCTAGAGTATTGTTAACTATAGTCACCATGCTGTACATTACATCCCCAGGACTTATTTATCTTGTAACTAGAAGTTTGTACCTTTTGACCCCCTGCATCCATTTCCCCCAGCCTCCACCCCCCACTTCTGGCAACCACTAATCTGTTCTCTGTTTCCATGAGTTTGCTTTTTTAGATTCCACATAACAGTGAGATCATACAATATTTGTCTTTCCCTGTCTGACTTATTGCACTCAGCATAATGCCTTCAAGGTTCACCAATGTTGTCAGAAATGGCAGAATTTCCTTCTTTTATAAGGCTGAATAATATTCTATTGTATATATACACCACGTTTTCTTTAGCCATTCATCCATCTGTGGGTACTTAGGTTGTTTCCATGTCTTGGCTATTGTAAATAATGTTGCAATGAATATGGTGTGCAGATTTCTCTTTGAGATAGTAATTTCATTTCCTCAGACATATACCCAAAAGTGAGATTGCTGGATCATGTTGTCATTCTATTTTTAATTTTTTGAGGAACCTGGATACTGTTTTCCATAGTGGCTGTACCAATTTACATTCCCACCAACAGTGCACAAGGGTTCCCTTTTCTCCACATCCTTGCCGAAATTTGTCATGTCTTGTCTTTTTGATGACAGCCATTCTAACCGATGTGAGGTGATATCTCTTTGTGGTTTCGATTTGCATTTCACTGATGACTGGAGATGTTAAGCATCTTTTCAAGTACCTGCTGGCTCTTCGAATATCTCTTTTGGAAAAATGTCTATTCAATTCTTCTGCCCATCTTTTAATTGGATTGTTTGGGGTTTTTTTGCTATTGAGTTGTATGAATTCCTTGTATATTTTGAATATTAATCCTTTATCAGCTATATAATTTGCAAATATTTTCTCTCATTCCATTCGTTGCCTTTTTATTTGTTGATTTAAATTTTATTTCATTTTTTCTTTTGCTATGCAGAAGATTTTCAGTTTGATGTAGTCCTATTTGTTTATTTTTGCTTTTACTGCTTCTGCTATAGATGTCATATCCAAAAAATCATTGCCAAAACCAATGTCAAGGAGCCTTTTCCTTATGTTTTCTTCTAGGAGTTTTATAGTTTCAGGTCTTACATTTAAGTCTTTAATCTATTTTGAGGTAATTTTTGTGTGTAATGTAAGATACAGGTCTAGTTTCCTTCTTTTGAATGTGAATATCCAATTTTCCCAGCACCATTTGTTGAAGAGACTTTCTTTTCTTCATTGAGTATTCTTGGCTCCCTTGTCAAGTACTAGTTGATTGTATATGTATCAGGTTATTTCTGGGCTCTCAATTCTGTTCCATTGGCCTATGTGTCTGTTTTTATGCTGGTCTCATACTCTTTGATTACTATAGCTTTGTAATATAGATTGAAATCAAGAAGTGTGATGCCTCCAGCTTTTTCTTTCTCCAGAAGAAATTCAGGGTTTTTGGCTCTTCAGGATCTTTGTTCACCATCTTCAGGTTCCAGACACTTCTTCCATCCTCTCCCATCCCTTGTGCTATTATTGTCATACGTTTTACTTCTATTTATGTCATAAACTCCATCCATTGATTGTTACCCTTTTTTTTCTTTTAAACAATCATCTTTTAGCTAATTTAAAAATAAAAGTTTATTTACTCACATATGTATCATGTCTGGCATTGTTCAATTTGGGGGTAAGGTCCAAGTTTTAATCAGGAATCAATCATGTCATCTGAAGAAATTCCTTTGATATTTCTTGTAGTGAAGATCTGCTGATGACAGCAAACTTTTGTTCATCTAAAAATATTATTTTATTTTCATTTTTGCTGTAAAACAGTGTGATTTTAAAGATGGTATGAAAAATAATTTAAGACATCTCAATACTTTTTTATATTACCTTTCAAAATGATAATATTTGGATATACTGGGTTAGATAAAATATATTGTTATAACTAATTTCACCTGTTTCTTTTTCCTTTTTAAAGTGTGGCTACTAGAAAATTTAAAAAATATATAGGTGGCTCACATTCATGGCTAATATTACATTTCTTTTGGGCAGCACTGATCTAAGCAGTCTTTTTGAAAATATAAATGAATGCCTACAGTTGCTTAAAACCCTCCAGGGACTTCTCATTGTGCTGTAGCATCTTACCAGAGCCTACACCAGAACCGGAGTTCTGCCAAACCGTCTGCCTTCATCTCTTTTAGTTCTTCGCCGGGGTGAATGTGCTCCAAGCCCACAGGCCACCTTCCTGTTACTTCTTTAGGACAGTAGCCAGTGCTATTTCCCCCTGGCTCCAAATACCTTGATCCCTTTCATCCTTCAGTTATCAGAGTAAATGTTAGGTTCTTGGAGACCTTTCCTTGAACTATTCTGCCCTAAAGTCATCCTTCCTACATGACCTTTACCAAGTGCTCTCTTTTGCATCACTCTACTGATTTCCTTTGTAGAACATTCAGAATCCGAAGTTATCTTGCTTTGTTTATTCATTGACTCACTGTCTCACTCCACTAGGCTGTAAGCTCCAAGGTGGAAGGCACCTGGTATGTCTTAATGCTTTATCCCCAGCCCCTAGCACAGTATTACTTTAATGAATGAATAAGATCTGAAGTCACTCTCAACAGACATGAACTTTTAAACTAAGAGGAAAATTTTTTTTTTCAAAACAACAGCTTTATTTCTGAATAAATTCTTATTTGAGAGAAAGTTAATTGTACGATTAAATTACAATTTATCGTACAATTAACTATCCTTTTTCTGGAATAATGAACAATTTAGTATATCCCATACTGTAATCTTTTTTTGAGATATAATTGACATATTATATTAGTTTTAGATGTACAACATAATGATTCAATATTTGAATGTATTGCAAAATGATCATCACAATAAGTCTACATAGCATAACATCCATCATCATACATAAGGTTTTTTTCTTGCAGTTAGAAATACCATATCATTTTTATAATATAGTTTGAAATCAGGACGTGTGATGCCTTCAGCTTTTTTTTTTTTTTTGGTGAGGAAGATTAGCTCTGAGCTAACATCCATTGCCAATCCTCCTCTTTTTGCTGAGGAGGATGGCCCTGGGCTAAAATCCCTGCCCATCTTCCTCTACTTTATATGTCGGACGCCCGCTACTGCATGGCTTGATAAGCAGTGTGTAAGTCCATGCCCGGGATCCAAACCTGCGAACCCTAGGCCGCCAAAGTGGAGACAGTGAACTTAACCACTACGCCACCAGGCGGCCCCCTAGCTTTCTTGTTTCTCAAGATGGCTTTGTCTTTTGTGGTTCCATGCAAATTTTAGGATTGTTTGTTCTATTTCTGTGAAAAACGCCATTGGAATTTTGATAGAGATTACATTGAATCTGTGGATTGCTTTTAGTAGTATGGACATTTAACAATATTAACTCTTCTAATTCATGAGCATGGAATAGCTTTCCATTTATTTGTGTCTTCAATTTCTTTCATCAATGTCTTATAGTTTTCAGTGTACAGGTCTTTCCCCTCCTTGGTTAAATTTATTCCTAGGTATTTTATTCTTTTTGATGCAATTGTAAGTGGGATTGTTTTCTTAATTTCTCTTTCTGATATATTAATTTCCTTAACATATAGCCAAAATAGCTTTTATGGTATGTTTAGCTGATACTCTTATTAAGGTATCAGAATGTATAGGAACAACTATCATAATTTCTGATTTTCTGTTGGGTTTTTCTTTCTGGGAACAAGAAAAATCCCCCTTTTTTCCCAATGAAGACATTGAAGCCTAGAGATGGTAAGTGTTGTCTTAGCTTTGTAGCCAGAACTTTAGCTCATGACTCTTGATATTTGAGTGTTATCTTCACTATAAAAGAATAGATATGGTGTGTAACTCTCATATCCCTTCTCAATGTATTTCTGTAGTTCCTTTTTTCAAGTTAACACTCAGTCTTGGTGTACAACTAAACATATTTATTCATAATAAAAACCAAACTAAACTAACAGAGTAAATTCACTAATTTACTCCTTTGACATCTGCTGGATGTTCTCTGAGAAAAATGATCTTGCAAAAGAGGTCATAGAATTCAGAAAGCATCACACAACTTCACAGGGTCATAGTTGTTAAGAACAGGTACCTAAACCAGGTGATGCTTAGGTCTAGCCAACTGAATTTTCATTAAGTATTAATTGCACAGAAAAAAATGTTGTATTTGTGAATAGCTAGTGAAATACCAACATGGAGAACAAGTTTTATGAATGTCCCTAAATTGAACACAAATATCTGTTGCATGGATAAACTACTAAGAGCTATAGATAGAAACTACATCAAAATTATTTCACTAATTCAATATTTTATTTGGCGTCAAAGCATCTTAACTTTGAGTTGTATTAGTAAGAGTAATTTCATTAGTAATTTTAGAAGAAACAATTCTAGAAAATAGCAGTTTTATCAGTTGTGCTACTAGAATTAAATTGAAGAGGAAGTTAATTCTGAATTAATTTATTGAAGCATTTACAGTTATTTTATATCCACTTAGGTACAAAACTTATGTAAGAAAGATAACACTTTTATTGCATTATATAATTTCATATTTTACAGGAGTCATAATGCAAACTCATAAGCATAAATATACATGATGCAATCAGCAATGTAACCGTTAAAAGATTTAAAATGTAAAACTAGAATTTAACAGGCAAAATACTTAATATGGCTTTTCATGGAAAGTAACTGTTTAGAGATTTGTTATTGCCCCATTCTAGTCATTCCTCATCAGATGACATAAAATTATGATCTCCATTTAAAATGGTACATGTTATCCAAGCCAATGTTGTACACATTTTTGTAACATGTAGTATGTAATATGATTCATGAACTTTCTTAAATATACATATATACATATATATATATAGATATACAGTACGCAGACAGTTCCGTTTTAATACCCCTGAACATCTTGATTAAAACTATTACAATTTTTCTATTATAAAACTACTTGAAAAGTTGGCATAACTTCTTGGTATTGAAGCTTAATCTGACAGAATTGGAAAAAAAAAAAGCAACAAAATGTTATAAATACATTCTTTACAAAAAATTGAATAGTGGTCCCGCACTCATACTTTATATTACAATGAAAACATTTTATTCATTTAAAGGTATTTACATCTTGTTGTCCTTGGTTTCTGTGTGAAATATACAGAGGTTAAGAGTGAGAATATTGTAGGCAGGCCTATTTGTTAGGTTTTTCTACTTGTTCGTTTTTGCGTAAGTTCCAAATCTCTTCTTTTGAGTTGTTGTTTATTTCTATTTGCCTTGTATTACTGCTGCTGCTGCTTCTTTTGGTGTTCTGGGAACACGGGGTGACTTTACTTCTAGGAACAGGAAGAAAAGATTTAACTCTTGAAACACCCAACTCAGTCTTTGATTTACTGTTGCTGCATTCGGTAGTTTGATGGCTGCTGAGAGGACTGACCTCCTGTAAGAAGAGAGAAACAAACCACGTTTGTCACACTTGACACTGTTACCAACTTCTCTCAGTCCTAACTCTTCCTCCTCTATCTCTGAACAAGCATCTAGGAGTTTCTCCCTAAACACAAGTTCTCTCTAAACACAATAGTGCCAAAGAGGAGCTTCATGAAGTCCTAGGCCTGAGGAAATCATCAGATTGGACTGGACAATTAACTGTCTGTAAGCAGCTCTACAGATCAACTATATCACCTTGGGTGAGTCACCTAACCCTTCTGCTTTCAGATCTGTAAACTAAACATTGGACTATTAATAATCAACAAATATTTTTTGAGCATTTAACTACAAGATGAGCACTGTTCTAGGTGTTTGGCATACATCAGAGAACAAAAGAGCAACACCTTTGCTCTAACGGAGCTTACATTCTAGTGAATTAAGGCTCATGCATAGCAATTCTATGACGAGGTGGCTAAAGATCCTCCATACTTGGAAACTGCAGGCTCTCATTCTTCTAGTGTTTCAGAACTCCTATGGTCACCTGGTCCATGTCTCTCATTTTGCCCACGAGGAAAGTGAGAGCTGGAGAGGTAAGATGATTTGTTCACAGTCACAGAGTGATGAAGCTGGGACAAGACCTCAGGTTTCCAACTTTCTTTCAAGGTGTTTTCCCCTATATTGCGTTAAATTCCACCAACCAGCAAACGTGAAGTCAGGCCTACTCAGTGAGCTGCTCCAAATGCCTCTGAAGCAGTTGACATTGATGAATTTCCCTCTTTTTAAATTTAAAAGTAATAATGCAACCAAATAGCAATGTAACCATTAAAAGATTTAAAATGTAAAACTAGAATTTAACAAGCAAAATACTTAATATGACTTTTAATGGAAAGTAACTGTTTGGCCTCAGCTGGAAGTTGCATTCTCCTGGGTGTCTTCCTAAATCTGTAAAATGGGACTTAGCCGTGGGCCCATTAAGGCCAATCCCAACTTGTAATTTGGTCTAAAACACCAGTAAATTCAACACATACATAGTATTCCGAAGACATGGCATGTTATACTAAGGATAACAGATAGTTGGTATACAGAATCTGTGAGGAGGGGAGGTGGATCTAACAATAAATAATTCTGCCATAATCTTTGACCTTCCTCTGGAAATCCACAGGGGTAGTGCCAAGGCCCAGACAGAGGAAAGGCAGCATACAGTGTGTTCTTTGCTAGTCTGTCCCTTCATCTGCATCATGAAAGCAAGGAGGGGCTGCATCTTTATGGTCTGAGGCAGGAAATGCCCACATAGAATGAAGTACCAAGGAGCCCTCACAACAGCTAAAAATGTGGTTGGTGTGTTGAGGCTGGGCGTGGATAAGTGGGGCTGAGCTAGTCCCTGGAGGTGTGAGGATGGAATAGGAGGTGTGAGGAGAGCATGGAGCATCACTTCAGCTTAGTGAGGCCCCAGCACTTCAAGGCTGTGCGTGTAAGAATAAGGCAAGTGACTGACGCTCAGAGTTACATTCCTGACATTCTGGCAGCCAAGTGCAGGTTTTGAGGTGTTTTCCCCAAAGCTAAGAAGTACCAGAGCCTGGGACTAGGAGAGTTAGGGGTGTTTAATGCTTCTTGGGCTAAAACCCAAAAGTTCTCTCTATTCAACACATAAAGTTACTATCAGTGTTGTTATCCATGTTAAGCTCAAAGAAAACCTCCCGTTTGTATGGAAAGGCGTTGCCCCTAAAGTAAGTTTTAATTGTTTAGCCTTAAAGAAATATTGTTAAAGCAGAGCCATTCATTCAATACTGAGCATCTGCTGGAAGTTAAGAGGACACTATAATTCCTGCTCTCTAGATGGGAGAGTAGGGGGCAGGCAGTAAAGGAAAACACTGTAGGGAAGATGACACTGTAGATGGATCTTTAAGGAGATAGAGGACTAGAAAGGTGAAGAGGAGAGAAAGGGTTTCATGGGTAGGAGGAAGGTGGAAGACAGACATGGGGAGGGGTAGGGTATGGTAGGGAAATAGTAAATTACATGTAAAAATAAGTTACATGAAGGTATAGCAACCCCTCTAAAGATACATTTGGAAAGAAATGAGCTGGAAAATAAGGAGGATGGCAGCTCAGAGCTATGTTTTAGAGCAGTGGGTCTGCCCTGGCTGCAAATGAGAATCACCGGGGAGCTTTTAAAAACCCCAATGTCCGAGTTGCACCTCAGACCAATTACATCAGAACCTCTAGGGGACGTGGTCCAGGCACCGGGGATTAAAAAAAAAATCCTTAAGTGGAGTTCATTATGCAAATAAAGATGAGAACTTTTGCTTTAGGGGGATTAAAGTGCAGTTTCATGAGAAGAAAACATTATTTATTAGTATCTGCTCTTTCTATTGATGATTTAAATATGTGTATGTGTATTTGTTGCTGTTGTTTTTAATTTAGAAGGCTGGCTAACATGCCATCTGATTAATAAACCCCACTACATTCCCTTACTGATGTAGCAGTAAAGTGATGAGGAGAATTTATTCATTCTTGTCTTCCAATGGCCAATGGTGGCTGCAAGGCGCCTCTCTGGCCACACAGGAGAAAGTGATTTCAGCTAACCCAGAGAGCTCTTACTTCTAAGGGAATTACTTCCTGATAACAGAAGAAACTGGGCATCTAACCAAGAAACGCTAGCTGAGTTTATCACAAAGATAGAAAAAGAGGGAGGCTGCCAAGCTTTCAGAAGGCTGCCAAATGAGTGTTACTTTGCCCTCTGCTGGCAGGTTCTAAGAAAAACATCTTCCAGCCATTGGGGAATAGTCCCTCCAAATGTGTTCAGTGGGTAAAAAAAGAAGAGTAGGAGGTAGTTGTCCTAATACGCACATCAAATCACACACTTAAACAACCCCATAGTTCTTTTGTAAGAGCCCACAGATAAAAAGACTTATTTTTTTAAAGGTCTCTTTAAAAACAAAGCTGTCCTGAACTGCCCAGAGCTTATCTCACTTTCAGTACTATTTTTTTATGGACAGTACCTTACTGTAGCAACCCAGTACCGTCATGTGACAGTAGCAGGGGTACAAAATCGTGCCTCCATTAGACATTTAAACAATAGCAGCCAGGCACTACCAGTCAACATTTTTATATAGAAAGTGACTTGGTCCTGTGGAGAAATATTCGTTGTTCCTCTTCCCACACCCTCATGGACCCCTCCACTAAGGAATCCTAAAGAGTGGTCCTAAAGGCGCAAGAAATGTGCTCTGAACCAAAGCTCAGGGATAGCTCCTGAAGAAAATATTTTCCAGCCAGAATTCTCAGTAGGGACCCCAGGTCACGTCCTTAGGTCACCCTCCCTTACATGCTCTCCAAAGTATGCTTTTGCTGTGCTTCCAAACTATTCCCAACTGACCAAAAAAATCAGACATTATGATAGAGTGAGCCAGAAAGGTCATGCGCTCCTTCACAGATCATCAGGTTACGTATTTTTTTATTCAAGACCTCACCTTGCCAATACCCGTCCCCCGCTCTGCCACACACACACCTCCTTCCCTAACACCCACAGCTCACATAGTTTCACATACGACTAATCAGGACTGAAACCTAATAAAGCAGTGAGACAGCAGGCGCTGTGGAGCCCAGGGCGGTCAGGTGATCAGATAAGGATTAATAATTTAATAGTCTCACCATGCTCACTTTATAATCCTGCTCTCTGCACTCCCCCACACAAGTCTTTGTAAGCCACAGGGGAGTGGATGAGAACAGGATGTGAATCATAATCGACATGGTTTGGTGGACAAACCACATATTACTAAATGCATCCACAAAATCTGCATCCTCACAAAATAACTACTGAGTAAAAAGTAGTTTTATTGTTTCTGTTCACCCAGGAGCACCATGCTGGGGCATCTCTTGGCATTTATTAACCAAATCATAGAAGTAATTTTGAAAGGTTAATGAAGTCTGTTGGAATCCTGGCTCTTCTGTTTGACATTCTGATTTGTTTTTAAAGGAAAGTCTCTCACTGAAACATAATGCATGTTATGGGAAGCTGAGAAACTAAATTAAAACTGAGATTTTTTGTGTAAAAGATCTTTATGTTATCACTTTATGTTTTGTGTCTAAAAGATTTTTATATTGTTGTAGTTAATTCAAAGTTTCCAAAATGCAGGAAATCTTAAAAGTTCTCAAATGAAAATCAATGTTCCATTTTAAAATGGGACAACAAAGACAGCTGTTACGTTATTTCTAGTTTTGGCATAAATGAATGAAAACCAATGGAGACCTTCTCAAAAGGTACCCAAAATTTTGGAATCAAATTTTTAGGCATCAAATAGAAGGAAAAAAAGTAAGACTTTTCTATGTTATTCTTTCAAGCTGTTATCCAGACAGCAATCTTTCTAACCTTAACTAACTAATGAACAGGTTTACCTTCACCCTATTTCTCATCTCATAGCTGTGATTTAAAAGTAACCTTGTGATGCACGTTGAAAGCTTTGTGAAGTCAATTCCACAGTAATCCTTCTTTGTCCCATTTTGGGAGGAGAGGGACAGTTACCTTTTGTGACACTGGCATTCTTGGATTATTAACAGTTGCTGATAATGCAGGGTTGTTTCCTGAACTATCAAACCTCCTTAAATCGTCCCTGGAATCAGCAATCTGGAAAATATACAATTTATCAAGTCATGTCTTCACAGTCACACAGTGACACATTCAAGGCACAACTTAAAGTCACTATGGAAAACCCACAGCAGAAGTATTATCCTTGTCTTCTTCCCCTACCCTCAGGAGCTCTACAGAACACACCCTCCAGTCCTGAACTGTGCCTATGAGATACCTGAAGCCTTCATGTGAGACTAACAGCAAATACATGAAAAATAGTCTCTAAGGGAAGGGAGTCTTAAAAAAACGTCAGAAGATGACAACCAGATGAGCTCGATAGAAAAAAAAAATCACTTGGCAAGAAAAGAAAGGATATAAAATTTGCAAGATTTTAATTGTTACCTTATTTTTCTAGTGGCTAAGTATTTCAATTCATTTCCAGCAAGGCTAAAGAAGAGAGTCAATTCCACTTTGTCCTCGAGATTATGATGGTTCGAATATAATAGTTGAGTCTTTCAGTGGAACCTGCACAAGTTATAACTACCTTCTTGTGCTCTCTTTCAAGTAAAAGGCATTTATCAAGGAAGTCTGGTCAAATTTGCTGCAGATATCAGAGTGCCAAAACAGGTTGAACTTGATGCTGTTAATGCTTTCTTTGAGATTTTGGGTCACTGATTTCCATATTTAGATCTCAAATTTCATAGCTTAAAGACTACGACTACATGCATTATAGAGGCCAATTACTTTTCTTATTTGTAAGGAAAGTTGTTGCTTTGTCTACAATATGAGTCTGCTGTGACGCTCTCCTACTGATAGATGACTTACATGCCAAAGTTAGGAATATGAAAAGGAAAAAAGCCTGAGGAAACTAAAATTGTGTCTTATACAAATGCTGCCCAAATGTGTTGGCGTGATTTGGGCTAATACAATTAACACAGGCAATTTTAACTTCAGGTTTTTCAGAGGAGTTTGGAAAAGCAAGCTGTGCTAAACAGAGCTCCCTTATTGTAGAAATGATATTTTGAAAAAAAGGGCTTTTCTAAGCAAGATAAGCGATGTTTTGATTTGGAGCATTAACCATCCTATGCAATAAGGAATTTCTTTCAGGGAATGAGTGTTATGGTGTGGCTCCAAGAAGTCTCTCTGCTGTTGGGTGGAGCCCTTCAATGTCCTCCCCCATTCGTACTGCTTACCTTGCTTATATCAGATTCAGATTTGCTGGAGCACATACTCTGAAGTTCTTTGACAAGGTCTGCTTCATCATCTGAACCCAGAGAGAATCTTTGATCCAAATTCAACATCAATGACAGATCATTCTCTAAAGACCTAACACAAAGTTCAGGAAAGAGTTTTTCAAAGTGAGAGCAACAATCCAATCCCCAATATGGAATCTAGACACCAGACCTTTTTTTTGGGGACATGGTGAGGAGTAGGAAAAGAGTTTTTAATATCCTTTACAGGAGTTTACAAATGTCATTTAATGCAACAACCCACTCCCATAGGAGTTTGGTAACTCCTACTCAATATTGTCAATAGGATAAAATTTTATTTCACAAAGAAATCCACTTTGACTTATAACATTCCAGTCTCCTTACACTTCCCTTTTCTTCTCTGTCTCGAAGGACAGATAAACCTAAGACACGAAACACTCTGGTGTAGGGGGCAGTGCGATATAATGGAGCAAATATGAATTTCAAACTTGGCTCTACCCCTTACTACCAATACGGCCATGGGCCACGTTTTCTTTTTTCTTTTTTTCCTCCTTAACATCTCAGTTCCTGGGTTCCCTTCTCTGTAATGAATTCCCTATACCTATATCATTGAGTTATTGAAAATTCTATAGGCTGTTGAATATAACAGATCTAACAGTGGGCCTGGCAGAAACAAGCAGGTGATGTAGTTTCCTTTATTCCCCTTCTTTCTCTTCACCCTCCCCACCCTTCTGCAATTCTGCAAACCAGGCCACAGGGTCCTAAATATGACCTTTTATAGATTTCATTCATTCATTAGATTTCAGTTTAATACTAGCATTTGACCTTTACTGCTTTTTAAAAAATTATATTAACAGCATAATAGTTGTACAAACTCATAATGAGAATGTGTATTGTTTGCTACGAGTTAAATTTGAATAAGGAACTTACTTTTGTTTTGACAGAGAAGCATTTCTGTTAAAATTCAGCTGTGATATAGTCTTATTTTTGATACCTGTTTAAAGAAAAATATAATCATTTCAATAAATAATTATCTCTGTGCATCTTGAACTTTGTATTTAAAAGAAACAGGCTATGGACTCTGCTGTACTTTCCTGTTGTTTTTGAATTAAATCCATCTCTTGAGGAGTTTTTCCTCAGGGCAGTGGCTCTGGATGTAGCTTCCTGCACAGGCCTTGTGGGAAGGGCAGGGAATGACCAACAGCCTCACGTACATTTACGACTAAAGTCAGTACAACTACCACCTCCTGAGGTTCAATTCAGGAATCCTGAACTCTGCTTTTATCAGTGGCCCCTCTGCTCACTAGTCAAGTCCCTCTGTCCTTAGGCCTTTCTTCTCTAAGTACCTAAAAAGGGATTTAATACCTGCCTTTTGATGATGCTAATTTCCCTTTCTCTACCCTTCTTTGCCTTCCAACATCATTGACCAAGCAGATCAAGTGCAGTTTTTGATGTGTGGGCCCACATAATGTGTTACAGTGCACGTGGCATCAGTAGTGTACTTGTAGAAATTTAATTTTTAATTGCTTTGTATTATACAGAAAGCAAAATACAAACAGTATACAGTCACAGAACTTAAAAAGAATACTGCATATCATACCAATATTTTTCAAACTGCAGATTTCAACCCATTTACAAAACAAGAAACGTAATCTGAAATATCCGATTGCACTGCTTGCAGTAAATATACTGTATCCATTATATATACATGCAAATGCATAGATTTGTGTTTATGGGTCATGATATAAAATATATGTCTCACTGTGGGTTATGGTCAAAAAAGTTTGAGCAACACTGTTATAAACCATTTCAGACTACAAGTTCATTAAAACATTTAGTTGCTTATGAGTGAATTCTAAAATTATATGAATATTGCTAGCACAAATTATCTCTAATAAATGATTTTGAAAAGTAAATTGAATATATGCTGATTAAAAGCAGATCATCAGAGAGAATCTTTGTACTAGTTTCTTTACACGTATTTTTGTCATTATTGTCAGAAAGCATTGACTAGTAGCTTTCCCCTAATTACGACATAAGTGCACAGGCTTGGGCCCTGCCTTCCAGAGCCTGTGACTTGACATCACTGTCCTTCTGTGTCTCCAGAGTATGAAGCTGTGTCTTTACCAAACTTTATGAGCTTTCACAGTGATCTGCATGGAATGTAAAGGGGTTCCTATTCTTTTTTTCTTAACAACCATGTCAAAAAAAAACCAAAATCAACCCAAACATTGTTGTAATAAATTTACTATTATAAAAAATAAGCAAACTAATCAGAGACATGTCAATCTTTGGTTCTTAACCAATCAGTGGTTCATTCACCTAACCACTGGCCGATTAATTTACCTTGTAAAATTTTTAGATTTTATAAATCTCTACGTTGAAGTCAGTGTAAACTATGGTTGTATACAATTTTATTAATCTTTCAAATAAGTTTCATGTTTCAAAGAATATATTTGACATATCAAATAGTTCTAAAACTACAAATTATGGAAAATATAAATGAATTTAAAACCATTTATAATTAAATTTTTTTTACTTTTTAATATTTTGCATATTAGTTTTATGACTTAGACCTATGTCCATAATATTGCTTTAAATTCATATGCATTTTATTGATTTTGTTTGTTAACTCTAAAGCATATATTGACAATGCTTACTGTTTAGGGAATTATTTAGTTCAAGAAAGAAGCTGGTCCTAAATCCTAAAGAAATTGTGATAAACTTGCAAATGATACAGTGAAGAGCCTGGATGGGTGTCAGTTATCTAAGAGCTTATGGATTATTACATGTGCCATGGACTGAGGAAAACAGCATTGGACCTGTAAGAAACAAAAACTTGGAATGCAGAACACCTTGTTTCCAGGAGAGCTAATTTGGAGCAGGTAGCCAAGGGTTCCTGAACCTCAGTTTTGTTATCTGTAAATGGGATGATAATCCTCACTGTAGAGCTCTTTGGTATACTATAAAGGGATAAACAAGTGAAAGGTATAATCCTTGCTACAGAAAGTCATCTGGGGAATCTCTATGCTATGGGGGCTTAGAGTCTAAGGATTTTATTCCTCGAATCAAACACTCTAACTTTGGGGAATAATGGCGAACTTTTGGGATCAGAATTGTATCCCGTTATAAATACACAACACTTATCTTAAAAAATTTTAAGTAAACTCTCATTTTATTCAGTGACTTGCCCTTCAATCAATTAAAAAAGTGGTCACGATTTATTCACACACTTGGGGTAATTACAAAACTCTGGCATGTATTAATATGGTTAAAAACCATTTAAACCATATTAAATTTTTATTAAAAATCAACACAGAAGCTTATGTATAAAAACATATTAATGGACAAAAGCAACTTTTTATGTTTAAGATTTTAGGCATCATATTCTTTTATTTAGCAACTCCACTGCTGTCAAGTTGCCATAAAATTACACAAAACAGAATACTGTGGGGTACAAGGGGGCTCCTGAAGACCTAAAATTAATTACATATATCAGAAATGCACAATGCATATGAGGTGGGAACATCTTTTCATTTTTACTCAAATTTGGATCTCCTTTAGGGAAGACATTTATAATTTGTATAATTGTTGATTATCCTACTATCAAAGCCAAAAGGAATAGGTCTAACACCAGAGATAGACGTGTTATGCCTTCTGTGTTGATAGAATGAAAACTTACATATTTCTTTTTTATATTGACATCCCATTATACAGAATTTATTTAATGACTTATTAGAATGTAAACTCCATGAGGGCAGGGATTTCTGTCTGCTGTTTTCACTGTTCTATGGCCAGTGCCTAGAATAAAACCTGGCACATGGTGCATCCCATGTATGAAAAAGAAATAGTAAAACTGATTCACTCATAAAGGCCTTAAACTGGTATCAAATACGTCTGTACACACCCTTTTAAAATTTTAATGTTGGCTTAGGAATGCACTTTGGCATATTTCTCTCCTTTTGTGTGTCAATTATTTTATTCCATAAATATAATTGTAGACAACAAGAAAAATTAATAAAAAAACAGGTGATCATTAACATGGTAAAGATAAATTTAATTTCAGAATTCTGGTATGAAAGGTTATTTCTTCAGGGAGGGGGCTTCCAACTATTTTTGGAAATTACCTACTACATACTTGGTTTATTCCATGAAAACATGCATTGAAATACTCAGCATTTTGTTGAATGCATAGTGACAAAAATAAAGGCATATCTGCATTCAGAAACTGAATCATGAGTGCCCGCCCCCCTTACCTTCCTCGCTCAGGTCCGGCTTATTCCAGGTGGGTGAAGAGAAACGGCCAGACTTCTTGCGAGGACTGGTGCTCACCTTTCTCCAGGCACCACTCTCTCCTTTCTTCTTGCTGCAACTGTTGTAACTTGAAACTATGGATAAAGGGAAACTTCCTCCTTTGAAATCAGCTGTATGCTGGTCCAGCTCTGAAACAACAGAAAACCACGTTTTGCCAAAAGGACGGCAGTGATAACGCAGTTTCATAGAGTCAAGCAAAATACATCCTTTCCAGCTCTCGAAGAAATACTCTTCAAAATCACGGGCCTGCTTAATACCTAAGCAGGGGTTTTGTGAACCAGCAAACTTTCCTTGGAAGGCTGGTATTTAAACAGGAGCCAATAATTAAAAAACAGTTCTGGAGCAATGCTGTGAAATATCCATTAAGGTCGAGATCATTTCTCTAGTTACAAAGAGAGAGAAGAGAACTCCCTAAAAGCAAATGTCAACATGTGTTATATAAGGCTGTGAACTTCCTCTCCTCCCAGCACCAACCCACATACCTGCTCTCTGGAGGGGACAGCCATGCAGAACAGCTTTATTAAGCAAGATGCTGAGAGCAGCTTTAACCACAGCCTGCTGCCCTTGGCTACGGTGTTTTTCAGCACTTGTTTGCCCAAGGCCAGGTTGTCTTTTCACAGAGGCTCTTGACAATATTGCTTCTTGAACTCTGGGTGCAATGACGGCATTCCACAACTTAGACATCCACCTTGCAAGAGAGGGGTGGATTCACAGTCAGGACCAGGTCTCACACGAATGACACACAGCTCTACAAAGGACAGGTTTGAAGACCACAGAAAAACACATAAGCATTTCTATAGATATCCTATCTTTCCCAGGTAGTTTTGAAATGAGTGCAATTATCCAACACCAAAGTAATTTGAATTTCCCTCAAAAATACAATGTATTTCAAATGAAACTGTTTCCATGTCTCCTTTTACTGCTCCTTGAGAGCAGGAATCAATGCTTGAGTGTTTGTTGAACGAATGAAGAAAGAAATACATGGAAAGGAAGGTAAATTTACAGATGGAATAAGTCTGGGAAAAAGATTTCCTGAAGGTCTGTGTCTAAAGAGCTTAAACTTATTTGCCCTATTTCCTTAATAAGACACACATATATTGTATTTTAATATTTCTGAAATTAGGAAACATCTTATAATCACTGGCAAATTAAATTTGCCTGCCCCAAGGCAAGGGCTCAGTGTCTGTATGCAGGTGGCCTTAGCCCTGCAGAGAGGGCACGGGGTCAACCAGCCATCGCCCCAGGTAGACTCGGTGCATTAATAGCTGTAGCAGCGGGACTTCAGCCCAAGTATGAAGAACTCAATGCCAACCAAAATTCCTTCAGAAAAGATTACACTTTGTTGCAGCATTAAAAAACAGTTAACATGATTAAAGGCTGTAGAAACAAAACCACATCTCCCAGAATGGGAAAGTTTTCAAAGCTATCAGATATTGGCGTAAACCTTTCAAGTCCTGTTAAAACTATTACCCAGGTATCAAGCATCCACCTATTGTAAGCTTCTCTGTTAATGTCTAGTAATATGAAATTACAATAGAGAATATAGACAAAAATATGGTATTCTACAACATGAGTCAAACTTACACAGTTCCTCCTAAAGGTGCGAAAAGGGTAAAGATGATAAGCTCTGGTTAAAAAAAAAGTAGCAGTTCCTTAATATGGCTGTTGAGAGACAATTCTCCATGACATTTCTGCACATCTTATGTCAGCTTTTGTTCTGGACCATCTTTTCAGGGATGTTTGTACAGCAAACAGCCTTGGGAGACAGAGATGGTGTCTCCTGGAGCAGAGGCAGATCTGTTTCCTGACCAGGAGAATGAAAGTAATGTCTGCTTCCAGATTTGCCAGCACCCCCCTTTAGGAGACTGGGGGACTCCCAAGCTCACAGTTCTGTAGCCGTGATGCAAAGCCAGCATCCACCTGTGCCGCTGTGCGTCACCCCGTGGGACCTGAGGAGCTGGGGGAACCAAGGCAAATTTGAAGCCCAGGCAGGGGCTGTGTGTGAGTGATGAAGTCCCCGACCTCTGGCTCAGCATCCTGAACCTGTGGCAGCCTAACCTGTTAGCCTGCAAATAGGGTAAAAATCTCAGAGCCTCTAGTTCACCACCACGACTGTCCTCCAGACAGGAAAGGCCAAAATTGGCTCCTAAGAACCGTGGGACACTGGATGTAAAAAGGGATTAAATTTAATTGTGATACTGATGAAGAAAATGGTAATTATATGAATAAATATATCTCTGCTTTTTAACAAGAAATTGTTGTGTATATTTTAATATACTACTTCTTCCTTTCCCCCTAATTAGCTGTTATTAAATTGACAGTTTGTCTGACAATAGAGAAGATATATTATTTGCATCTCCTGCTTTCCAAAATAGATTTCTGCCCAGGATGCCAGAAAGTGCAGAATCAAATCTAATAGCTAATCACAGAACCCTTACTAAGCTGGATGGTGACAAATTTTTTCCTCCTTTCAATTTCCTCCTGATTTTCTATTTCATTAACCTTATTGTTTGTATGTCTGTTCTCATAAGCTGCTACAAAGGAAAACAGAGCAAGTACATAAGTCTCATTAATAAAGGAGGAAACTTCAATTCATCAATAGAATGCAAGGCTTTTTGGTTTTTTTTTTTTTTGGTTACAGGATACTTGACCAAGCTTTTCATGTGGGCCTTCCCCAGGAGACACTGTACAGCAAGTCACACATGACTTTGATGCGAGGTTTTTTTCTTTTTTTGTGAGGAAGATTAGCCCTGAGCTAACATCCATTGCCAATGCTCTTTTTGCTGAGGAAGACTGGCCCTGGGCTAACATCTGTGCCCACGTTCCTCTACTCTATACGGGACGCTGCCACAGCATGGCTTGACAAGCGGTGCATTGGTCCGGTCCGTGCCCAGGATCCGTACCTGCAAACCCTGGGCCGCCAAAGCGGAGCGCGTGAACTTAACTGTAGCTACGCCACTGGGCCAGCCCATGATAAGAGTTCTTTAACAGAGGGAAACTGCTATCTAGACTTAGCAAAAACAGTTTCCTTAAGAACTATCCAACAGACAAGTGATGGACAGAGCTCCGGTGCCCCATGTTGACAGGAGGCAGCACAAGGTAGCCCCTTGAGCATTCTCACTCCCAAACATCCCAAAGTGGCCATGGCTCTATTTTAAATAGGCAAATAAGGAGAAATGACACTTACTTCACTGTCACTTGGGCATGCCCCGGGATTACAGGACAAGACAGGAAATACTTTGGCCCGAGAAGTGCTTCAGGTGTGCCCAAGCGGGCCAGGCAGGAGTTCAGCTGGCGCCAGACGGCCAGGGCCCAGTCGACTGTCTTGCACACGGGATCACAGGGAGAGGGCACCTGACCTCTGAACTAGACAGACAGGGAGTTGAAACATGGGCTTGGTTTAACAGTACTTCTTTTCCTTTTTTAACAGTTCAAAATTAAAAATATAAAAATTTAAAACTATAAAATAAAAATGTAGCTGAATCTGATTTTACCTTCACTTAGGGGGGCTGAAGGACGGACAGCTAATAACACACACTGTTATGTGTGTTAGCATGAGATACAGATACAGATCTGTAGCTTATTACATGACACGAAAGAGTTCAGATACAGTAGAGCAGTAAGTAGACTAAGAAGAAACCTGGGATCAATTTTGGAAGAAATCATTTTTCACATGTCTAAAGAGTACCTCACCGGGTCTTGCAAATAAGTGTTTAAAAAAGCATGTTGAATAAATGCAATTAAAAATGACATTAACATTTCAATATTTTGGATAAGTGATAAGATGATATATCTGGATCTGTTGCGTGTTCAACTTGTACTAATTTTAATTTCCCTAGAAGGGAGGTCTCAGCTAATGTTAACTTCATCAAAACGTACAGAGCTCTGCCAGCATAAAGAAATTTGTTTTCAAATTTTAAAACGTGCAAATTTTAAAGAATATTGTGTAATGGCAGCATGGTTTAATGGGAGCAATTCTTTTTAGAATTATGTTTTACAAAATCAAGTCCCTTTTTGTTAGTACAGGGTTCACAAAAGGACAAAGATTTATTTACTATTAGGAGAAAAAATATCTCTCAATTATTTAGAAGTCAGATATAGCAATTAACTCTGTATTTTATAAGAAAGCAAACTCACATGAATCTCAGCTTTACCAAGTAATTATGGTATTAAGACTGAGGATGGTCTGTGAATGTTTGTACATCCTACATGAAGGGATATAATTCAGCCTAAGAAAAATGAGACAGTGGTTCAGTGATACTAGTGTCTCCATTCAAGTGTTATCACTGTGTCACATGAGGCTTTGGGATCTGTTATCATAATTTCCTTTTTCTTCAAAAGAGGAACAATCATTATATTTCTCTCACTTTCTCTGATATTCTTCCAGCAAGAATAATGAGATCATGTACTACGATTAATGATAGCTGAATATTAATTTCCTACTCAAAAAAAGTATAATTACTTATTAAGTATTAATAGGAAGATTGGTATTGTCCTAAAAGGTCTGTTTACTTATATCCCTGTAAGAAACTGGAAGAAGAAATCATGACCAAGTGCCAAAGTGCTTCAAAGCGCCCCCAAAGATTTGGTTCTGTTCCGCAGTGACAAGATTTCTGATGTTTTGCAGGAGTCATTCATGCCCATTGTACACTTACCCCAGGACTCTGCTTTATTGACCTACTTGAAGTGATTTTTGATATATAAAAGGTATTACCCTTTCCCCCCTTTCTATTCACAGTACACCCCACATTCCCATTCTCAAACACAATGGAAAAGTAAATAGAGCTTGAAGCTTGGAACTTTCCTTTCAAAAATAAGTAAAACCAATTCTTTTCAAACTATGTTTATCAGAGGGCTGGAGCGGGGGAAGAGGAGGTACGTTTTACCTGAAACAGTGCTGTATCTAAAAAATAAAACTGGTACCTTTCAGTGAAGATTAGCACAGCGCCTGCACAAAGAAGACCTGCAAATTTGTGAAGTGTTCCATATTTCTCCCTTAGGTAAACTAGGGACTTTTATGTGTCAATGTAGCTTCATCCTCGGTAAAAAAATGTATCATTCTGGTGAGTGATGTTGATAATGGGGGAGGCTGTGCATGTTTGCGAGCAGGCGGTATATGGGAAATCTCTGTACCTTCCTCTCAATTTTATTATAAAGCTAAAACTGCTCTAAAAAAAATAAAGTCTTTTAGAAAAAAATGGTAACTTTTGTGATTATTTATGTGATATTTTTTGGCAATGAGATTTAAATATTAATAGTGATGAAGTTAATGGAAGTATCAGTAATTTGAAAAGCTACAGACCTATGACCATCTTTACCTCACCTTTCTTCCCACTAGTTGAGGTCATACAATGGATATGCTTTGGTCAAAAGCACATATTTATAACCAGGCAACTGACTTTAACATAGCTTTGAGTAAAAGAGTTCTATGATTAAATTAAGAATTTCGGATACTAATTCAAATCACCTGTGGTTGGCACTGTTCACTGAATTACCAAAGCCATTCCCACCCCACGCTTCTCCTCCACCCCCACCTACCCGTCCCCCGTCTCCCACAGATGTACATTCACATACTCTAACACAATAGACAGAGAATTTTGTTCAGGTTCTTGGTGGAGAGCTTCAGTCTTGGGAAGGTGAGTCTAGCCGTGGTCTGGGGCGGAGGGGTGAGCATGGAAACCAGCTCTAGTTAGTTAAGGAGAAGTCATGTTTTGGGGAGTTTCAGAGAAAGATGCTTTGCTCACTGAGGAGGAGGAGCCTGAGGAAGCCTAAGCTCTCTATCCCCCGCAGCACCTGCTTTCTGACTTGGAACATGTTGTGTGAGGTGTGGTGCCCGAAGCCCTGCAGACGTCTTGCAATCTTGAATGGAGGTGGAGAGACTCACCCAGACCCAGGGGCCTGACATCACGGAGATGCTGAAGGGATGTCAGCAACACCTACTGCAAGCATCTGGTTATGTCAGGGGAAAAAGCCTCTTCCTGTGAGGCAGTTACCAGTGGGGTGTTGTGTTATTTGCAGCTTAAAATACTGTGCCGATACAATGAAGACACTCCACGCGTGGCCCATCATGCAGGATTAAATGATAAAATCTTGCTAAATCGAGCTCTTTTATTTCAAATCTACCCTGACATTCAGCTACGCCCAATTTAAGAATATTAAATTAAATAGTAATGTACTAAATTTGGTCAGCACTAAATTAATTTTGTAACTGGGAGAAAATAGAATATAGAATTTCAGAATATTATTCTGAAAAATCACTAAAAGTTATTATTACTTTTGAAAATGTGTCAAAAGATAAAGAATTCTAATTTTTCATGTGACTGTTTAGTATTTACTATAGTGCAGTATAACAGTCATACATTAAAACTAGCTTGAGTGGATGGATAATGTTCTGAAGGCTCCAAGGAAGCAGAAGTTTTTCCCTAAGAAGAGTGATTAATTTTCTATTCCAACCTCCTACAGCATTTAGAAGTTGGAGAGACTCTTTGAGAACAGTTAATAACAACAGTAAAACCTACTGGCTTTTTTTTGTACTTAATATAGTCCAGAAACTGTTACAGGTTTTACATGCGTTATCTTATTTAACCTTTGAATATCCAAAAAGTTTACTTGCCCAAGGCCACACAGGTAGTAAGTGGTCAAGTTCAAGCCCAGGTCTCCTGACACTCAAGCCCCCTCTCCCGGCAATAGGCTGCCGCTGTGATTTGTTACCTTATTCACAACTTTCCTCCTTAAGAACCTCTGCAGCAGTCCCTGCATGGGCTCGCCGTCCCACCGCAGTTGAACCCAGCGGAAATGCTGCTGCACCAGCAAGTCGGAGCCCTGGAGACAGGCCTTGGCAATGGTTCCCATAAGAAAGCAGTTCTCATGAAAATAATAACATTCAGACATTCCGTTTCCTAAAACAAACCAAAAGCAATGGTCCAACCTCAGCAAGCCAGAGTATGGGACAAATGCAAATTAAAATAAGCTAAAGAAAGAAGAACGTGAAGTATAACTCATACTCTGGTAAACAGAAAGGTTAGAAGGATCTCCAAGAAACTTGCCTCTCAGCATGGTCTCCCACTATCTTTACCTTTTTGAAAAGTACAGGGGCTTTCAGTGCTGCGATTTTCCAGAGGTGCCAGAAAGTCCCCCAATAACTCAGATAATGAAGATTTTTCCAGATTCTCTAAGATGATGATGATTTTCTTGTTAACAGGAGATTGTTTCACTGGGATCAGACATGCTGTGGTCAAAAAGCAAATTCAGTAATTAAAGGTTTTACAAAAACCTATACAAATTGGCAAAAATTTAAGTTTTAGCAAAGATGTGACACAACAAGAATATTCTTACATTGCTGGAAGAGTATAAGGATTCTGGAAAACAGTCTGGCATTACTGAATAAAGTTGAAGCTATACACACACACACACACACACACACAATGATCCAACAGTAGCTCCATTAACAGATCCCAAATGGAATCAACCCAAATGTCCACCAATAATAGAATGGGTAAATAAATAGGAGTATATTCATACAATGGACATAAAAGTGAACAAAACACAACCAGAAGCAACACGTGGAGCACTGTGACAATATATTAAGAAGCAAATCACAAAAAAAAATACATACAATATGATTTCATCATGTAAAGTTCAAACATGGGCAACACTAAATATATAATTTAGGAAGTCATACATAGGTAGTAAAACTATAAAGAAAAGCAGAGAAATGATTATGTGAAAGACAGACTAGTGGTTACCTCTAGAAGGAAGGGTTTGTGAACAGGGGCAGGGGCACACAGGAGCATTCTGGAAGCTGGGAATATTCTATTTCTTGGCCTGATGAGTGGTTAAATGGTTATTTTATTTAAAATTATTTTTAAAAATTTATTTAAAATTATTGATTAATCTGTAGTATTAAACTGTAGTATGATTTTATAGATGTATATTTCACAATACAAAAGGCCAAAACCCTTAAATGACCTTTAAATTTCACATATAAAATATTCATAAAATGATGTAGATGGGACCTCAGAGAGATCAGCAGATCCCTCCTTTCATTTTACAGATCTCAGAGAGGTTAAAGTGATTTGACTAAGGTTTCAGGAATGGTGGTAAGGAACGACTACAATCTAGGACTTCTGATCTTATTTTAGTGGTCCTTCCACTAAAGATGGGAGGACTGAACTGCATATCAACCCAAAATGAAAGATGGAAATTAAATGGAAGATTATTATTATAGGTAGGAAATGAATAAGTCAGTGGACAAAATGTACTTGAATCAGTCCCTGGCACTTACCAAGCACTCAAATGTTACTAATATTGTCGTTAAAACATATAGAGTACTTCCTATATACCAATGAATTAATAAAAACATTAAATCACTTTTTAATATTTTAGGAGATTCTAAGATGCCCCAATCTTAGCCAAATTAACCTTGACAAACAGAGATCAATTTAAAACACTGGAGAGTAATTTTGTGAAGTACTCCACTTTTCACAAATACTTATGATAGTCTTATTATATTCCATTCTTCCTCCTTGTTACTATAGACACAATGCATTTTCTCTTTCAAAAGCAGTACTTAAACATTCTAAATGAATCTCTTCTGAGACTGAAATAGCTTTTCTGGATGCCAAGAAGCTTTAAAAATGAGAAGACTAGAAACAATAACAGCCATGTCTCAATTTAGTTGTATTTGTGGGGGATGTTCCACTAGCGTCTGGTGTGTGCTGGACGCCCTTCAACCCAGCTGTTTATTAAAGAGTGCTAAAATCCTATGCTTCTCAGCTTTCAAATGATATTTCAAAAATACATTTATTATGGAAGTATGAGAAATCTATAATTGGTTAAAATAACAATAATAAACTAACAAACCTTTACTAAGTGATAAAAAAACAGACCAGGTTGGATGGTATGTATCTGCTTTTCTGCAACCAAGGACTAAAAGTCTCCAGTTTCCCTTGTGTTAAGTGTATGGCTAGTTCCAACGGCCCTGAAGCTGCTGCATCGGGCTAGAACGTATCTGCAGGAACAAGTAACTGCATTTCAACAAATGTTTATCGAGTGTCCCCTAGCTGTATGTCCTGTGCTAAGAGCTATGGCATGCCAGAGGTGACTGATTCTAACAGGGGGGCTGTGGCATTTTAAACTGGACCTATTACGAGGAATGGCATCTGAACAGGCAGGTCAGGAGAAGTCTTTCTAGGTTTAGAAACAGCATAGGAGGAAGAATGGAGGTTTGGGGGAGTTCAGTCCTAGAAGGGACTGGGGCATCAAATCAAGGTCAGAATAGCCATAAGGGTAGCAAGAGTGAACTCAAAGCTGACACACACCTCCAGTCAGGACTGGCTGGGAGCTTAGGTGGAGCCACATCAGTGGAACGGGATCAACTGACCACAGCCGTGAGCAGCTGTGGTGGCAGGCTGTGTCCTCCTCGTGGGCTGCACAGTAGGATCACCTGGGATCTACCCCCAGAGGTTCTGATTTAACTGGTCTGTGCTGAATCTGGGGCAGCGGCATTTTATGTGCAGCCAGGGGTGAGACTTGCTAATATGAAGCCTCAGAACTTGGCCACAAATGAAAAGTGGAAGAACCAAAGTGTCATGTCAGGAGGGAGAAAATACCAGCTCTGGGAATTAGGGGAAGTCTTTAAGGAGGGAGGATCAACAGGATTTGACTCCTGCTTTGAGATCTCACTCTGTCGCTAAGAGTTGACTGGTAAGGAAAGAAACAGGAGAACAGAACACACCTATAAGCTCTTGTTGCTGAGGTGAAGGCAAGAGGTAATGGGAGCCTCATCCAGGGCCAGCGCCCAGAATGAGAAGGCGTTTTGAGATAGCGTCAATAAGGCTCAGTGGCTGACTGTTTTGAGAGGGACAGAAAAGAAATATCACAGACAACACTGAAGTTTCCACCAGAGAAGAGGTTATACAGTTAATGGAGGCAGCGAGCACATGAGCAAGAGCATACTAGATGTGGTGGTGGCAGTGGTGATGGGTTATGTTTCAGGCTTGATGTGTTTGATGAGCGAGGCACCCCTTCTGAGATGTCCTGCAGGTGGTGGAACACAAGGATGGGAACAGCAAGGAGGATTCAGGCTGAGGTAAAATAAATGAATTTATAGGAGTGCAGGCGGTCTCTTAGAAAGAGATAAACATTCTCCTGAGTTCACAAGCAAGGACTGCATTGCTAACGACGTCATTAATCCCACATTTGATGGACAGCTTGTGCATTAGACAAAAGGGGGTAGTGTTGCTGTTCATAACAGTTGGGTTGGGTTTCCACCTCATCTTCCTTTATCTTGGTTTCCCATGAGGTACCAATCAAGGGTCAAATAGACTGGGTTTCATTGGTGACAAGCTTTGTCTTCAACACTGTGGGCCTCACGTCCTCAATTTTTCAATAACACCTACTTCTCCATCTGACCACGTAAGTTCAACATCCTTAAACAAGTTGGTCCAAAGGTAAGTTGTATTTTAGTTGAGAAAAGCATTTGTCTAGGTCAGGTTATTTAGCATAGTTTCAGGTCTAACATATTAACCAACCACAGAAGCAGGAAGCCATTACAGAGTCCTGTTTGAAGGATTAACCAGCCTCTAATGAGGGTTGATGGGGACAAAAGAGGCCACCCACCCCACTGTATAGCTGGAGATTCCTATTGGCCTGTTGCCAAATGTCAGCTATTCAGATTCCCTTTGCCTATGCTACTTCAAAGCCCTATTTTTGAAGTGAATCTACTCTTTTGTCCTTTTTTCTTCCAACTTTATAGGCTATGTCAGCCCTGCTCCTCTTCTGCAGGCTGGTAATCAGACACCCTCTTAACTAGTCTCAGGGCTACACTCCAGTTTTATACACCCTTGTCTTAAAAGTTCTGGATAGTTAGTTCTAGATCAACACTCATTGGCTTAAAAATAATTAACATATCACACTTCTAGTTAAATCCAAACTCCTTTGTGTCTAAAGTGACCCCAAGTCCGTAATCTCCCCTTTGGAGATGGAATACAGCTCATCTTTTACACTGTCCACTTAAAACGATGCTCTGCGAGTCCAGATAAGAAGGGGCAAACCTTCAAAGAGCCTCCAGTGATACAGCGCCCCAGGAGGTAAACTCAGTTATGTAGACTCCAATGACCAGATTCTTCTACTATTATTACAGTAATTCTATCTTCACTACTTCTAAAAAGGAAACTTCTCTCAGGAATTCACATTATTATTTTAAAATACTGATCTAGTGTTTAAAAAGAATTTTTTTTACTACTTATTGTCACATGTAATTTTAAAAAGTATCTGTCTTGCTAACCTAACTGCATACCTTACACTGAGGCAAAATTTGACACAATTCTAATACACGTAATACACGTTCACACCCTCCTTACCAAATACCAGAGCCATGTGAAGTGACTGTCTTTCATGAAAAGCAATATGAAAAGGAAGACGTTATTTTAAAATAAACACAAAATAACCCTTGCTAGCATAAGAACTACATCCCTCTTTTTGAAGTGTTCTGTTCTACATTCTTTTCTTCACTAGCACTATTTTAATCTCCATATAAGTTTTAGATTCTTAAAGCTAATTATTTAAAATGCGTTTGCTACCCTTCTTTCTTGTATTTTTTGCTTATACACTTCTTTTATTCATTTGTTGTGACTCTTCATTGGCTTTCTTTTCCAGAGTCAGACAGAGGAACAAATAAGGTAATATACGTGCCTTGCACAGTAGAAGATAAAAGTTCAACATTCTAACCCCAGCCCAATCCAAGCACAGTAATGCATTGCTTAATGACAGAGATGTGTTCTGAGAAATGTGTCGTTAGGCGATTTTATCGTTGTGCAAACATCGGAGTGTACTTACATAAACTTAGATGGCACAGCCTACTGCATAGGCTATATGGTACTAATCTTAGGGGACCACTGTCATATATGCGGTCCCTCATTGACTGAAATGTTGTTATGCAGTGTATGACCGTAGTATAAATCTCTTTCTTTAGAGAAAATAAGGTTAAAAACCAGGAGTAAACGTACAATGCCTACAAATCAGCGTAGTTCTCACTGTAGTAATATAATTTGATCAATTTAATTTCTTAGTAGAAAAGTGGGAGAGTAACTGATAGATAATTCCTATACCTTCATTATTCTAAAAGCTTCAATGAAACAGCCTAGAAACCCTTTTTCTCTCATCCAGATCTCTGCTTTCTCTACTCTCTGTCCTTTTCCATCATCTCTTAACCAAAAGAACATTCCCTGCTATGTGCTTTCTGCACTACAAAAGAAGTGACACCACGCCCGTTGATGGATCTTTCCCTCTGGCTCACTTGAGATTCCCCTGTACTACTCATAGGCCTCTGGTGTTCCCATCTACTCTACTTAAAGTGAACGTTCTCTGTTATCTCTTCATTGGTCACCAGTCAACAGCAGTGGGTCCTACTGAGAAAATGATGGTGATAGTGGACGGAGTTTTAGGAGATGAGGATGGACAGCAGCAAGGGCAAGATCAGAGGCCAGATCATCATGTTCTTGACCTAACATTCAGAGAACCTTAGTTTTATTCTGGAGCCATTGGAATATAATAGCAAGGAACTGTCATGAGCAGTTTTGTATTCTAGAGTGAGCCCTCTAGAAGCCTGTAGAGGGCTTGTGGTGGGAGTGAGACCAGAGGAAATAAGAAGGGTTAGTAATGAGGCCTCCAGAGTCCCTTGAGCAAGATACTATAGGTGGGAGGGAGAATGGAGAGCACGAGGTGGAGATGAGATACAGGAAGCAGACTCAACAGAGCTCAGGACTGACTAGACACAGGGAACAAGGCACACTGAGGAATCTCTGATAATGCTGAGGTTGCTAACTTGGGCGACTGCATTCAAGGTCTTAGCAGATGAATCTTGCATTTGTGTCTTACTTTTGTTATTAGAAAGAGAAAGAAGATATTTGATATTTATGAATTACTGAGCCAAATACTTTCATATTTGGAGATGATTACACCATTTCCTCTATAAGAAAGTAGTTAGAATGGAGATTTTTTTGGCCTCAGTCTTTTGTTTGAAAACTTCATTTTTCAAATCCAATTCACTCTCTTGATGCCTTATCATCAACTACTTTCTTATCAGCTCCTGCACTCTCTAATCTTACTTCTTTCTACTTCCACTGCAAGCAAGTTCTTCTACTTGCTGACACCTGAATATGACTAACATCCCTTTTTCTTTGTCCATGCTATTTCTTGAATGAGGAGATTGACCCACTCATTTATTGGGAATCAGTGTACAAGGTGAAATAGAAGAATAAGCTACATTACTAGCCTTCAAGGAGCTCACAATACAACATGTGTGTGGGCCAAGGCAAAAGCCCAGATAATACCCTCACTGTCTTGAGCCATAGTTAGGTGGGGCACAGAGGTATAAACAAGGTCTACTGCTATTCATTAGAGAGAGTGGTCACATCTGGAGGGATCAGAGAAGCCTTCATCTGAGGTGTCCTTACAGCATTTTAACAGGGGCTTTTTCTGTACTTTTCAGTGGGGCAGAGACCATGTCTATTTTAATCAGTACTGTACAACATAGTACTTTGCATAGTACCTGCTATGTGGTAGTCAGAGCGTGTGTATAGGGGGCGGAGTTTGTTTGTTTACTCTATAACGCAAGATGAAAGTTGCAGCGTGAACAAAGACATGGGAAGTGGAAAAGCAAAGAACATGTGCAGAAGAAAAATCATATTCTTCTGGAGCTCAGTTATCTATTTACAAGAGGGTCAGATATTCCAAAGAAGATACAGAAGGCCACCAGGTCCATGAAAAGATGCTCTACATCACCAATCATCATGAAAATGCAAATCAAAACCACAATGAGATATCACCTCACACTTGTCAGAATGGCTGTCATCAAAAAGACAAGAGATAGCAAGTGTTGGTGAGGATGTAGAGAAAAGGAGACCCTTGTGCACTGTTAGTGATAATGTAAATTGGTACAACCACTATGGAAAACAGTATGGAGGTTCCTCAAAAAATGCAAAATGGAACTACCATATGATCCAGTACTTCCATTGCTGGGTATATAGCCAAAGGATGAAATCAAGATCTCGAAGAGATATCTGCACTTCCATATTCATTGCAGCATTATTCACAATAGCCAAGACATGGAAACAACCTTTCTCTCAGCTGATAAATAGACACAGAAAAGTGGTATATATACACAATAGAATATTATTCAGCCATGAAAAAGAAGGAAATCCTGCCATTTGTGACAACGTGGATGGACCTTGAGGGCATTATGCTAAGAGAGACAGGTCAGATGGAGAAAGAAAAATACTATATGATCCCACTTACACACAGAATCTAAAAATACCAAACTCATAGAAATAGAGAGTGGAATGGTAGTTGGCAAGGGCTAGGGGGTGGGGGAAATGGGGAGATGGTGGTCAAAGTGTACAACCCTTTAGTTACAAGACGAGTAAGTCCTGGGGATCTAATGTACAGCATGGAGACCATAGTTAACAATTCTGTGCGATATACTTGAAAGTTGCTAAGAGAGTAAATCTTAAATGTTCTCGCCACAAGAAAGAAATGGTAATTATGTGAGGTGATGGAGGTGTTAGCTAAGGCTACAGTGATAATCATTTTGCAATATATAAGTGTACCAAATCAACACATTGTATACCTTGAAACATAATGTTATATCTCAATAAAAAAAATAAAATAAAAAAGGATCAGATAAGCAAATCAAGTGGATCAATGTCCTAGAATGCAAGGCCTTGAATGGCCTCAACTTAGTTCAGTGGGCGATGGAGAGATGTGGGGGGCAGAAATCACAGAGAGCTTTTAATCAGGGGTCTGGTGGCTTGTGAAGGATGTTCAGGGAGGAGAAGCAGTAGGCAGAGCAGCCATTTACAGGAAAGTAGATGAGATGTAGGAAAAGGGGAATAAAGTAGGGTGGTACTAATGGGGAAGGACGAAACAGGCACATTGAGACCAACTTGGCAGGACATGACCATGGACTGGCCATATAAGAGACAGGGGTGAGGGGACCACGAATGAGAGGACCTTGGGGTTCTAGGTGGTCCTCATATTGCTTTAAAAATTGAAATAGTTTACAACATTGAAAGAACAGACTCCCAAATTTTCACATAAAAACCTGGATTTTTGGCTTCTTCCTCAAAGTCATGAGACCTTCCGACATTGGATCTACACTTCCGCCAGCCACAAGCTGCTGGAGTTGAGAACTGCTGCCCTCATGTAGATGGAGACATGCCTCCCTGCTTCCCCCGGCCCCATGCAGCCTGCTTCACCCCTTAATGTGGCTTTTTGGCACTTGCGGGCATTAAGATTTTCAAGCCTGCCAACAAGACCTGCGTTCCAAGTGTGGGGGGCCAAGAGACTGGTGCCACTCACCAAACTGGGAAATTAGGAAGAGAAGCTCTTTTTAAGAATGCTCCCCAAAGATTTAGAAATGCTGAGTCAGTCCCCTTTGCATCCTTCATGACCTAATTCACTGCTCTCCAGTTTTCTTAGCTCTCTAAGTTTAAAGCAGAATTCAGTCTGTAAATGCTATCTACCCTGATAGGGTGAGAACAAAATATTTTCACTTCTTACACGACTGAAAGTTGAAAAAAACGTTAGGGGGCTTTTGTTATATAACTAAGGGGAGAAATAGAAATCTTGGCACAGGTGAGTTTCTAAGGAGCAGTGGCTGGCAGTGATTAAGGTCAGGCTCAGGAGCCAGATTGTTGGTTTGAGTACCACTCTGCTGTGTCCTTGCTGTGGCATATTTGGGTAGGGTACTTAACCTCTTGTCTCAAGTGTTTTCACGTTTATAAATCAGAGTGTTTAGAATAGGATCTACCAGAGTCAGAGCTTAATAAATGTGAGATATTATTAGTAACATCATCAGAGAAAACAGCTTTCTGTAGCTAACTTTCACTAGTTTTTGGCCAAAGACTGGCCTGAGTACCACAGCAACATTCAGATTCTGGTGGGAGTTTCCTGTCCCCAAAATGTGCTTGTAGGTTTGTGGACTCCTCAGTCCCTTCCCAAACCTGCCCGTTAATTTTATTTCTTGATTTAGGAACTGCTGTAATTTCTTTTTCCTAAGCCTAGTCAACAGCTGTCCTAGCCACAAGATATCTCCCTTGATCATGGCTCCAAAGATGAGAAGCACTCCTGCCCCTAAAGAAAGATGTGAATTTGCATTTCAATTCATCCTTCACCCATTTTGCAACTGCCCCGCTCCTCAGGGTCTCCATCACTTTGAGCCCTTGGAGACTGGAGTCTGGTCCATTTCAGTTCTGTTTCACAGTCACTAGTCATGCTATGCTATGCAGGGTTATGCTAACTCTACCTGTGGTAAAGCTTGGGGTGTTAAGCTCTAGAGCCCAAGGTAGAAAATTCATGAAAATGTTATATTAATAAACATGGTTAATCCTGGTTCTGCCACTATGTAGTTGTGGCAAGTTACTGAAACTCTCTGTGCCTGTTTCCTTACCTTTGAAATAGAGACAGTGATACCTATTTGCATAGGGCTGTCTGAGATTAAATGAGTTAACTAATGCGAGCAATGTGCTTAGCAAAGCGCCAGTCAACGGCATACCAAGGGTTATGTGGAGTAAGTAGTTTACCCCAGGTGCTGCAATAAGGGGTGCTTTGGTTGTAGAGAACTTACGAATAATAATAAAATTTACTAAAAACCGATCTGCCTTTTATTATCACTGTGCAATTCTAAATAGCATCAGGGATATAATCCTTAGTCCCGCTAGGGTGGACAGCTCCCACCACCTCCTCACTTGGTACACTAGTGCCAGTTTATATAGAATGCTACAATGGATGCTTTATAAACAAAAGATAAAAAGAAGAAGAAAAGAAAATGCAGGATGTGCAATAAATATATAGATGCAGATAACTTTTTGCAAGTGTTGACCTAGGTTCCCAGTTTTCATCCCATAGCTGCTGAATAACCGAAAAGCCGACTTAAATTTATCCCCAAGCAACTAAGTTTACTTCCTTTTAATGGCATCACTGAAAGAGCATGCCTTTTGGTTCTCAAAATTCAGTTTGCTGCAATTGTCTTACCGCTACTGATGAACAGGTCTACCAGCTGTTCCTTGGAGAAACCAGCATCCACTTCGGCTCTCACTATTTCACAGGAGAATCCCGCAGCCATTTGTCTGTGCTGAGATAAGAAAACAGAATGATTAGTTCTATACACTTCCGAATTTTCAAAGAAAGGGAGAGGATGTGCAAGTACTGATACCTTCATGCAGAGTGCGAGCTGATGTGCTATGTAGTCTTGCAAGCTTCCTTCTGGGCCGTGGAAAATGACATTATGATATTGCTCGACCTATTAACAAACCAAGAAGAGACCTTAGGTGAAAATGCTAAGAGGAAAAAAGGGATACACAAGCGTGAAATTCCCTTTCTGATTGTCCTCAGCCTTTCAAATGATTAAAAATAATATTTTAGATATCAACTTTACTCACTGGGCACTTGAAGTCTTTCACTTTAATGTGAAATACTGGCAAATATGGTATTTATATATTTATGCAGTATTTTATATAGTATTTATTTATTGCAAGAGCTGACATCTGATGAAAAAGCATCCTTTCTTCCCTGTTTTCTACTGTGAGGTTCAGTCTGTAGCTGTACACAGTGCCTACTGTATTTTGTCCCTTGCAGATGTTTATAATTTTTTCTTTATTATCCCTTGCAGATGCTCTTTAGTTTGAATTTTCCCAATGCTTATCTTACTTTTTAGTGATTAAAACAGCGAGGGATTTCATTAAGGAAATTTTGGAAAATACAAAGAAACGTAAAGAAGCAGAGTAAAAATCACTGATGGTGTCAGCACACACAACCAACCACTGTAAATATTTTTGTTTCCTTCCAGCTTTTTTCTTTGCATAGTTGATGTGTGTGTATGTATATTTACATATTTACATAGAATAGATGTATTTAGAAGGATACATGAGTGTAATCTTTTCACAGCTGTCATATATCAGAGAATATCTTTGTGTTGACTTCTTACGTATAACACACAGTGAGACAGAAAGCCAATGACCACCTACCCAGAGCAAAGGCAGTGATGTCTGGAGCAAGATGTGGAGGGGGAAGTCATCCTCCCACCTCCATCATCCCAGGGCTCAGCTCCCACTCCTCGCCCCCACGCTCTCTTCTTGGAAAGGTTTTGCAGAAAAGGACCTGAACAGGTGAAGTGTCAACCTAACCGGTACAGTTGATGTAGCTCATGTGTGAAGGTTGAGTCATGCAGACTTAAAGAAATATTAAACATGAAAGGGTCTATTCTCTCTTTATAATCTGGAACGGGACAATGTAAGGACATACATATGTATCTTTGCGTTGTTGTTGCTGTACTGTGCTCTTATGAAGTTGTTCCTTCGAGGCCATAGAGGAAGGCCACATCATTGAGGGTGGCTGGGGTAGACTTCTGTGAAGACAGTGAATATGCCCCTGGTCCATCATTATAGGGAAGAGGCAGATTCCAGGATATGAAAGGGAGGCTTGAGAGAAAGCTGTTAGCATGGAAGGAAGAGGGAACTCCTTCCTTACCTGAGGCCTTTAAGACTTGTGCTTTGGCCTCCAAGGAGACCAAGATATGTGTGGAAGAACTCTTGGAACGTAGAGGAAAACGACGCTTGACCACTGGATGTCAGACCATGAGCGAAGGAGGGAAGTGGTCCTTTAAGGGGCCCCTTGATATTGGACTTGGGACTGGGTTTTAGGCTCTGAAATACAACATATCTGGTAGCCACCAGTGATTTCCTCTAAGTTTGAATATTATTCCACTTTTGACAACCCTTCGATAAAAAAGGGAACAGTTGGATTCACAGTGGGGCTAGAGGGAGAATGGTGTGCCTGAACATGACAGTGGTTGTTGTAGTTACCCAAAGAATGTCAGCATCCTCAAGCCACAGGATGAACTCAACAGTGGCTGGCCTGGGCTGTTTTCTGTGGTATTGGGGGTCTGTGAGATAAGCAATGGTAGAGGTCCTGGCAAGGACAAAGACTGGACAGGGACTCCCCTGGAGACATGAGAAAGAGAATATCCTGGAAAGTTCAGTTGAGGTTCTGCTTCTAGGTAGTGAGGCTATGGAGCCAAAGCCTTCAGAGGTAAATTATTGTTAAAGAATAATCTGTTCTCATTTGTATCTATGAGATGAGGAAGCTTGGGGGATGTACAGATTGTACTTGTAATTAAAAAATGTTGCCCAGATTTGTCTAGTTACGGCCCCTTTCTCCCAATCTTAAATGGAACATGGTAAGTCCTTTCAATATGCACAGTCAGACCTTTTTTGGCTTAGGAAATTTTTCTTCCATTATATTTTTGGTAATTTCTCCTCTTCTAGTTCTATTTCTTTTTTTGTGTGTGTGAGAAAGATCAGCTCTGAGCTAACATCCACGCCAATCCTCCTCTTTTTGCTGAGGGAGACTGGCCCTGGGCTAACATCCGTGTCCATCTTCCTCTACTTTATATGGGATGCCGCCACAGCATGGCCTGACAAGCGGTGCGTTGGTGCACGCCCAGGATCCGAACCTGGGCCGCCAGCAGCAGAGTGCACGCACTTAACCATTATGTCACAGGGCCGGCCCCTGTAGTTCTATTTCTAAGGAACACCTACAATGCCTAAGTTCCCTTTCCGTTCTCAACGATTATATCTGTCCCTGATCATTATCACAACCCTGTCTTTCTCTCCTACATTCTGGGAGAGCTCCTCAAGTAAGTCTTTCACAACAGTGAACAGAATATTCACTATCTCACTTCTGCTCTTTATTTTCTCAAGTACAATTTTAATGATGTCATTGCAGTTTTAGTTGTTCTTCGAGTTCCTTACGTCACCCATCTCCTTTCCAACACTTTTCCTTTTAATCCTAGCCCGCACTCTACCATGGCTTCCTTGCTCTGCTTTTGTAGTCTATCTCCTTGCATCCTCTAGAGAATGAACACAATTTTCCAAACTTTTTTTCTGTTTTTTCTAGTAATTTTTAAGGTGTGTTCTTCTTCTGAGTTTTCAGAATGATAACTCTGTTCCGTTTTGCAGTATTCTTCCATAGGTATAATGTTAACTTGTTATTAGTATTTATGTACTATGAAACCACAGCAAGAATTTTGCAATCAAGCAGGATGTGTGGACCATCACTGGTTTCACTCACTGTCCACTAATTTTCCAGTTGAATCCCACCTTCAGTCATTTGGTGATGACAGGCTGGTGTCTATAATTGCTAGTTAAACTCCAGGATCCAGCAGTGGCTGCAGTGGGCTGAACTCCTGCTGTCCACCACGGATAAACTGCAGCCCCAGAAAGCAGGATTCTCCTGCATCCATCCTGCTGAGAGTGCTTATATAACACACTTCCCAGATGCAGCAGTCTCACCAAAGCCCACAACTTCCTGCTTACCTATTTCCAGGAGCATTAATCTCTGAACGGATGTAGAAGGACCCGTACTGACGGGGGGAAGGAGAATACCATGGTGCTGCAAAAAGCAGACACTATGCAGTAAAGGACGTATGCCCAATTTTCTAACTGGTGTAAATCTTGCTTTTTTAAATCGTTAGTAAGATGGTAAGAGAAAAATAGAAGTATTTTCCTACCTAATTTCAGGTCAGCCTCAGATAAGCAGCCTAACACTCTCTTACCCCTAAAGGTAGTGGAAAATTTTTCCAGATTCTTGCCAAAGAGAGACCTCAGTTCTATTCTTCACTGTTACTGTGACTGTTGTGTGTTATTCACTGTGGTGTCACTTTGCAAAAGTATTTTAGTGGGAAATTGCGTTAGGTACTGCTAGCCAGGTGCAATTTTAAACCCGAAGTCTTAAGCTCTCCAAATCAATCCCAAACTGCCATGACTTATTGGGTAGAAATTCTCTCACAAGGAATGGATTATTTCACACCAATGAAACAGGATACAGATTTTCAAGATATACTGAATATTCTACCCATGAGATTTTCAACCAGCATTGCCATTTAGTCTTGCCTCACTCTGAAAACAAGAGTGTTCTATTCATTATAGCCATCCTGTCAAACTGCCTACATCTTCTTAAGATTGATTCTGAAATCATATAACAGCAAGAGACCCAACTTCACAGATAAGCTGTCTTCAATTTCAACACCTCATTTGTTCTGATTGTAGGTTCTTATGAAACACAGACAGGAAACATTCAATTTAAAATTTCATTGAAAAGGCCATTCACTAGCAGTAAGCATTTTGTGTTCACATAGTCTAATATCCTTTCTGGAATAAGGTAAAATATAAGGAAATAAGTGAACTAATAAAGAGAAAAATATGTAAAACATTCCAGATCATTCATACATTCTAATGCATGCATTCCATTAGCAGGTTTCTCCTCATTTCAGCATTATCAATTTTTTGTTAATGGCATTTTGTTGTATCTTGTCAAATGATATAGTTGTGTTGGGTACCATTTAAGATCTGAACAAAAAAATTAACTTAATTACTTGGAGCCTGTTACTCTGCTGAGACTGGTGCAAACATGAAAAGCTTTGCCAAGAAAACATACCTGTTCTAGTGTTACCATATTACATTTCTCCAAATAGCAGGATCTGAGGTATAATAAATATACATGCTCCACGCTTCCAGCAGAGGGCTCTAACAGATAGATAGACAGCCTGGCAGGCAGATTTGTGGGGGGTGAGGGGAAGGGGGTAATATTTTAATTGTGTTGAAAGCAAATCTGTTCTTTGAAAATCAAACTGAACTTCTAAAAGGTGGATTGTAGTCACCAGAATTATCCCCTAAGCATACATTTGCAGTGTGACATTTTTGCTTATTAGTAAAGGGACACTGGCCTTATTATCACAATCAGTACCAAACTCTTTTATTCTTGTGTTTTCGCAGCCTATTCAGGAAGCTCTTATCACATGTGAATTAGTGTTTTGTGAGGCAAATGAATTCTGGATTACATGGAAATGATGACCTCAACAAAGGCCCATCCATCCCTTTATTTTTTTCACTCCAGTGTTTTTCTGCAGAACAGAGTTTATTAGAGTAGCTACGGTCTCCACTATGGTCAAGGTGGCACCTGTGATGTGTTTTCAGACCTGTGGCATTATTTTAAAGCAATTATACCTCAACTTTTGTTTGGAGTTCACTTGTCAGGGTCTGAGGAAAAGCTTCTACTGTCCAGAGATGGTTTTAGGTCAGGTCATGCTGAGATGCTGAACTCAAAAAAGAATGAAAGGGCCAATAAAATGGGGATGGCTATAGCTTAAAGTGTCAAGCTTTATAGCTAGGACTTTCGTTCCGACCTCTTCTGACACTCAATTTTAAAGAACTAATTTATTTACGACTTTAGAACCACAAACAACACAGTTACTGTCAATTTATTCATATAAAATCCTCCCAAACAATATTGGCACATTCAGCATTAGGGATACAAAAAACTGGAGTCCTTCATTGTTAGAGAGGGTTTTAACCATCTGCTGAGGTCCCTCTTTATAGAATAAGTATAAGAGAACAATCAGAATTCAAGAGAAATGATAGTTCACACACAGAGAGACACACACTACATGTATTTGTGTGTGTGTGTGTGTGTGTGTGTGTGTGTGTGTGTGTGTGAGGAAGATTGGCCCTGAGCTAACATCTGTTGCCAATCCTCCTCTTTTTGCTAAGGAAGATTGGCCCTGGGCTAACATCCGTGCCCATCTTCCTCTGCTTTATATGTGGGACGCCTGGCACAGCATGGCTTGATAAGCAGTGAGTAGGTCCATGCCCGGGATCTGAACCTGTGAACCCTGGGCCACCGAAGCTGAGTGTGCGAACTTAACCAACGTGCCACTGTGCCAGCCCGTTTTTAAAAATTAGCTTACTAAAACTGTAAAACCCAAAATCAGACTTGGTGACTAACTTCAAATAAAGATAGGCCCTCATTTATTAACACAGACATAATAATTTGTGTATTGTAGCTATTTAAAAAAAAACAACTATAAGACATGACTCTTGGACATAACTGCTCCTTTGTCATCTGGGCTCTAGCACTCATGAACTCTTCCTGCTCCAGACCTCCTCTGGGTTGCTTGTCCTACTGCCCTACCTGCCCTACTGCCCAGAATCTTCTTCCACTATTGCCATGGAAGCAAAAGGATCCATTGGTGTTGGAGCCACCTCTTCATCATACCAGGAACCAGCTTCCTCCTTCCACTAGGACTTTAGCCAGCCTTACTCCCCCATGCACTGAAAAAGATCAGGCTAGAACTAGTCATCTGCTAAACGGACTGATGGAGTTTTGGGGGCATGTTTAGATACATAACCATCGTTTACAACATTATTTGTATGGGAATGTAGTCAATTTATTTTGGAATGTATGAAGAATAAGTAGATTCTCGTAGTCATGATTCTTGATGATCAGCATGGCACATATCTAACGGCCGATGGAATCTCAAGAGTTATGTCCTAGGGAATTCAGAGTCCTATATTTTAAAGTAGGGTTCAGATTAGGATGATCTATTCAAGTATTTTTCTAATATAAGAATTATTCAAAGTCATTTAAAGTATTAAAATACAAGGTTGCAAATAAGCTAATAAAAATGGCAACTGGCTAAGAAAAAAGTTTGAGTTAATGCACAAAGTTCAACTATGATAATAAATTATTAGTGATTCAAAACTCAATTAAATTAAATGTTTCCTTATTAACTCAAGGACGGAGACTTAAAATTTACCTGTATTATTTTAACTATTCAATGAAAGTATTTGAAAACAACATCATTAAAACAAACAGAAACAAAAAGCCTGATTTAAAATCTTTACTCCATGTAGATTTCTGCATGAGGGCTTTAATATATGCATTTTATAAAATACATTTACTGGTTATAATCACAAAAACCGATTACTGCAATTCTTTCTTAACCAATAGGTTAATAACTACAGTCATGCGTCACTTAACAACAGGGATATGTTCTGAGAAATGTGTTGTTAGGAGATTTTGTTGTTGTGCGAACATCACCAAGTATACTTACACAAACTTAGATGGCATAGCCTACTACAAACCTAGGCTATATAATACTAATCTTTTTTTTTATAATTTTATTTATTTATTTTTCCCCCAAAGCCCCAGTAGATAGTTGTATGTCATAGCTGCACATCCTTCTAGTTGCTGCATGTGGGACGCGGCCTCAGCATGGCTGGAGAAGCGGTGTGTCGGTGTGCGCCCGGGGCCCGAACCCAGGCCGCCAGCAGTGGAGCGCGCACACTTAATGGCTAAGCCACGGGGCCAGCCTATATGGTACTCATCTTATGGGACCACTGTCGTATATGCGGTCCATCATTGACTGAAACGTCATTATGTGGAGCAGCAGTGTAGTATAAAGTATAATTACATGCATGAGAATGGAAGATAGCCTAGGTTCAACTCCTTAGCTTCCACCACTTACTCGTTGAGGACCCTGGGCAAATTACTTTGAGTCTTATTTATTTATTCCCTTATTTATTCCCCTGTAAAATGGGAGTAACTGGTATAAGCACCTACCTCATAGAATAATTAAATGAGACAATTTACATACTTAGAACAGAGCTTGGTATATAATAAATACTTCGTAAAATTCAGATATTACTAGGTTTGCATATCTATAATACAGATTTTTCAACAATTCAAAGATACATCAGTGTGCCCACAGTTAGCGCGGCATTGGGCAGATATGTCACTCTCTGTCTTAAATCCTACCAGTAACTTCCTATCACACTTGTAATAAAACACAAAGTCCTTGCCATAGTCCTGCATGATCTAGCTTCTGGTCACCTCCAGACCTCATCGCCAGTCTAGACACTTTTGTACCTGCTGTTCCCTCTGCTTCAAACACCCTCCATAAGGTTCCTGCCTTCACTTCATTTGGTTTCTTGTTTACATGTCACTATAGAAAGGTCTTTCCTATCAATTCCATCCAAAAGCTCTTTCTGTCACCCCTTCCACTAGCTCTTTATCTCGTTATCTGCTTTATTTTTCTTTCTACTTGTAATTAGTGCTAGCCATCACATTTCACATGTATTTATTAATCTGCTTTTTACCTGTCTTCCCCTGCTAGAATGTAAGCTCCATGCATTGAGGGAATGCGTGTTATACACAGCTATATCATAAGTTTCTAAAACATCGCCTGCATTTAAGGAGGCTCTCAATAAATAGTTGTCAAACAACTGAATTAAATAACTAAACAGGATACAAAAATGCATAACACATGGTCTAATTCCTTAAGGGGTTTATAATCTTACACGGAAGAAGAAACACTGACAACCATTATAATATATTATTGCCTCAGTCACTTTAAGTTTTGAAGTTATTGCTAAAATGAGTGATAAATTTTTATTATCTTCATCCAAGAGTTAATTGTTGGAGTAAAAAAGCCCTTCGTGTACACTCATTTAATTGAGAATAGAACTAACAACATTGTTATTCTAGTCTCTGGTTTGCTAGTCATTGTTAGTCAAACTATGTTTTATGCATTCATTAGGAGGCACACCTAAGTGTACTTGGAATATTCTATATATAATGTGACTAGAAGACATTTCCTTTGACCGATTTACTCAGTCAAGGCTAATGTGCAGTTGTAATTCATTGCCGTTGCCTTTCTGTTCACGTTACCATCTAATCAGGTGAATGCAAAGCAGTGAGCCAGAACTCTGCCTGGTACAGAGAAGCTGGGAAGGGAGACGGAAAAGAAGGAAGAGGTTCTATGAGCTGACTCTACCGACAGCCTGAGGCTCTCATTCCTGAAAACCAGTTAGTCACACAACTTCACCCTTCACTTAAGCAAATCTCTTTATATGTAACCTCAGGCTTACTTTGATGTATTAGGGAGAGGAGAGCAAATAACAAAGGAAAAAAGTGAAAGTATCAGATTTAGAAGACACCATCTCTTCTAAATTGTAAGGCCTTTGAATGTTTTGTGCTTTTGTGGCTGATTTTACAAAGGTCAGTCTCAGCTCTGAGCCTAGCTAGAAAATCAATGAAATGGTCTTTTCATCAGGAACAAAGACATCAATTCACAGTTAATGAAACAACTTTTGTAAAGGGTCACAGTCAAGCCCATTCATTTTTTTAAAAGGCTTTCCAAAATAAGGCAGCAAGCAAAATGATTGTTTATTTAATGTTTTATAGCATCAATATTAGTTTTAGATAGCTCTCATACACACAGACACATGTGTATCAATCCTGCACAATCCTGGCTTCATCACTCCCTAGCTATGAGGCCTTGTAGCTGTTTTACCTCTGCTTCAGTTTCCTCATCTGTAAAATAGGTGACATTATCTACCTCATAGGGACGTTTTGAGGAGTAAATAAATAAGATGTGTATAAGCACTTTGCACACTGCCTGGCATGTAATAAGTACAGTCATGTGTCGCTTAACAAAGCGAGTACATTCTGAGAAATGTGTCCTTAGGCAATTTCGTCATTGTGCAAACATCATAGAGTGTACTTACACAAACCTAGATGGTATAGCCTACAACAAACCTAGGCCATATGGTACCAATCTTATGGGGCCACCATCGTATATGTGGTTTGTCATTGACCAAAACATCGTCATGTGGTGCATGACTATACTGGACAAATGCAAAGCATTACATTTATCCATTTTGTATCCAGAATTTGCCACTTTCTCTTGATAATCATACTCCCTTTCTTCCTTTTAGTAACAGTATTACTACTAGTATTAGCCTAGTATTAGCTGGGCACATGGTTGTTCAGCAAAACATCACACTTCCCAGCTGGGCATGAACATCTAAATTCTGGTCAATGGGATATGGGCAGGAATGACGTGTGCAACTCCTCTGAAAGAAAGGGGTTTGCCCTCCAGGCTCTCTTCCCTCAGGCTAGAACCTGGGTGTGGGAGAGGTGACTCTTTGACCAAGCCCACACAAACAACACCCCAGGCCATGGTGGCAGACTGAGAGAGAAGGTGCTGAGACCCTGCAGGTCTCCCTGGATCTCTCAGCTGCTAGGACTTATATGTTGGAGAAAAATAGACTTCTATCCTGTTTAAGCTATAACTGTTTGGTTCCTATCAAAGTGGCCAAATGAATATTCTAACTAATGTTAACGTATTTACTCAATTTTAAATTATAAAAGTTTATAGCGAGGTATCTTGATATTTATAGCTGTGCTCTTCCATATTGATCAGTTATTTGATGTTAAGTCCATTTAAGGGGAAGACAACCTCATCCTGCCCAAATTAAAACATAAGTCACACGTAGTCTCTGGGTCCAGGCAATGGACACCTGGATGACTGTGACAGAAATCCATAACTAAGTGACCAGCAGACTACCAGGGAGGCGGCTGTTGAGGAAGGTCATGGGGTCAGAGCACAGGGCACAGGGTGAGTGGGGGCTCACACTCTTCCAAACATAAAAATGGGCTACCCAATATTCCAGTGTCAGGGAAGGGAGTTATAACACTCTACTCAACAGCATCCACCTACCAGCCTGAGGTAGTTCTGCAGCATCTGAAGAGGGATCATAGATGCGTAAGTCACACTACTGAGGCAGCCTTCTTGAGGACCTGTAAGAAAAAAACACACCGAAGGAAAATTGGCTCTTCCTTGTTAAATATAAATGATCAAAACACAATAGAATCTATCATAAAAGATACAACATATCTATTGACTTATGTAGGCAAAGCTGACATTTGGCCAAGACGCACCAGTGTGCCTCGACCATTGTGAAAATATTCTAACACTTTGTACCGGCTGGTAAACAGCCACTCCCCAGCTGCCCCTTCCTCCCCCCAGGAAGCTCAGCTCCCATCAATCACAGCCAGGTCTCCAGATCCCCGCTCCAACACTGTAGCTGGTATCTGCTCTGATAGCTGGATTCAATATTTTACTGTTTATAAGCAAATGTTATCAGAGATAATCCCAATCTTCAGCAAGTTCCAGCCTTGGCCAGCATTAATGCACAGGTCTGGGGTCTCCCTTTAGGCCTATTTCCCAACCCCCCTTCCAATTCTGCCATTCTCTCAAAACACTGTTTGGGCCTAAAGAAATTTTCTGGAATGGTCTCACACTTTTTTTTCCCCCCTGAGCTTCAGTAAGTACAGTTCAAACAATACAATAAAACTTGATTAGCTGAAACTGAATTTTTAAAGACTCCATTCCGAAGTATGGGAAACACATGATGAAATCAGTAGCCTTTTAGAGTTAAGGGCTGATAAATTGAGAATTCCTATATCACTTACCAGCTGTACGACCTTAGATAAGAAAATCAATCTCTGAGCCTTAACTTCCTTGTATATAAAATGAGGGTAAACAGATTTCATTGGGTTGTTCCGAGGATTGAATGAATTTATACTTGCAATGTGCTGTCAACAACAGGGCCTAGCACACAGTAGGTGCTCATGAACCATGAACTTGTCCCATTATAATAGTCATATAAAACATACACTGTACTTGACAGTAACAAAAGACATTTCTCTTAACATGGTATCTGTCACTCTTTCATCAGCACTAAGTTTGGCCTCTGGTTTGTCCCTAACGAGAGACGCAGTCAGAATCGCAGCAATCAATGGTCAGGACAGACGTCACCACAGGTGTCAGAAACATGGCTTTCAACTTTTCCTTTCCTTAATCGAACGTTTCAAAAAACATCTAATTACTTAGTAGTCACACGTGCATGACTAGAGAACACAGGACAAAAACATGCAGATTTAAGAACCGGTACCACAAAACAATCATGAAGCAAACCCCTTGTCAACGTTACCTCAGTCTGGAATATCTTTACCTGACAAAAGCACAGTGATCTGCTCTGCTTTATTTTTCCTCATGAAGTCCCACGGGGACTGGGTGAAACTCTGACCTGCTGACCACGGCACGTTTCCTAGTTCAAAAAAATGAAATAAAGTGTCAAGAGAAGCTTAAAAGTAAATTTTCATGAGGGTCAATGTATGATTTCCTCTGTGAGAATCCTAAGGAGTCCAGAGCTTAAACTGTCAAAGGCATACACAGAAGGTCAACAGGAAGACCTTCAAACTACGGGCTTCTCCAAAGCAGTCCTTAGGAGAGATTAAGAGAGAAATCTAGAGAATGAAATTACAACTAAATATTTCTCGGGTTAAGTTTTCAAGAGCACAGCTGATCACAACCTTTCATGGTTCTTCCAGTGCTCGCTTCACCAAGTCGAAGCACTCTGGAGAGATAACAGGTCCTTTATGATCTGGTCCCTGCCTCCCTTTCCAACAAATTTTTAGATTCCAGAAAAAACAGGTAACTTCGGGGGTTTAGAATAAAGCAAGCCTTCTTCACAGTCTGGGCCCTCTGCTCACTCTTGCTCACAAAGGGCCCCACTTCACAGATGTCTACTTGAGGGAGGGATTAGTCATTAAGTACTTGTTTCCATCTCTCCCCTTCCACAGATCAATTCTTAAATACCTATTTCAGCACGCCCCCAACACACACGCATACTCTGCATACCCCACCCATAACTCTCTGCTTTTCTGTTGGCCTGGGTCCCTTTAACTTAGCTTAGGTTAAAGTAATACAGTAAAATCACTTATATACATAACGTTAATAACAATCATGTTATAGTTACCAATTATCAAGTGGCTACAGCAAGGCACTAAACTAAGCCCTTTACCCAAAAACTCAAAGATTTTTAGATCTGAAATGCTACTAGGGTGCTCTGCACCCCAGTGACAAGCATGAACATTGGAACCATCAAGGCTTAGCCTCCTCTGCTCACAGAGGTAAATCTATCCGATGGTGAAGAATATCTATTTGCTTTCGCCAGTTTCCGGATTAGCTGGATGAGGGCTGACGGTAGAGGAGCATTTCCTTTAAAACATGGTTGTGCTGACTTTATTTATCAGACCCCTGGGCAGAACCACACCTGAGTAACACTCTGCTGTGTGGGCAAAATGTGTTCCCAACAATCATTTATGACTGATTTTCTTAATGCAATTATTTAATTATATGCTAATTCTTCTGTAATAATTACAATTATTTTAATGATCATGCCACAGAGACATAAAATTAAGCTATTATGAATAATTTGGTTTAAACACTAGTGGTAATATATGTTTTGAAAGTGTTTTAGCATATATGAGTGAACAGAATAAAACATGTCCTGATATAACAAGCTGATACATTAATAGCATGGTGAAACTCGCTCGCTCTTCCCTCAGCCTTGACCTTTCTTTTACAACATGGTGCTGATGAAAATATAAAGGCTTTCCTATCAGGCAGACTAGCATTTGAATCCTGATTGCTTTGCTCCTTAGCTGCGTGACCTCAGGCAGGTCATCTTATGACTTGTTTAGTTATCTGTGAGATGAGCCTGTTGTAAGGACTTGCTGAGGTCCCGTATATAAAGCACCCAGCATGGTTCTGGCATAGCAGCAGACTCTGCATAGATGTTAGTTCTCCTGGTTTAAGAGGAAAGAAACTAACCAGGACAACTCACATTTATAGAGCACTAATTATGCAATCTTAAAAGTTCTTTGGAGTCTGTTTCATAATGCCTAGCAAACAGAAATAACCAGTTATCACCTGACTCATCCCATGTGGGAGCTTTGATTGTATTCTCATTAATGTGCTTCTTCCAACTCTAGACTTCATTGGGACTCCCGTCCTGGAGGTAAGGTGTTAATGTACTGCATCCCTGGCATAGCCCGAGTACAAATTTGGAGCTGTGTTCAGAACTTGTGCATCAGCAAGCAGCTGCAATGTGGTTAGTTTCTTGCACTTATCAAAATAGCAAGTGCAATCATAAAGCCTCATCAAGGGCTTTTATGTTCCTTACTCTCTAAGCATTGAGGCATAAAAGCATTTTTATACGAACAGACAACATTATGTAATGGCTGCATTGTGAATACTCAAGGTCTTCAGCACCAGCAGCTGCCACAAGTGAGCTTTCAATATATTTAATCAATGAACTAAGTATCAGGTTATTGAGCCCATAAACATAAATAAACCCCAACATTTAACTTTCTCTCCATTGCACGACTGCTGATACCTAGTGTGATGGATCGCACACTGCTTGCACCGAGGCCAATGCTGGAGTCAGTGGTGCTATTAAACGTCACATCTTCCAGACTCCACCACCCATCAGAAGAGATGGCTTGGAAATGATTTGTCAGAGCTTGACTCACTGCTTTTGAGAAATCATCCCATGATGTCTGTTTGCGGATATTTAAAGCACATATTGTGTTTTCACATTCAAAGTCATCAGGACCATAGTTGCCTGGTTGAACCTCACCCACTGAAATCCTTAAGGGTATTTTAAGAGCATCTGTTGGAAGAATAAAAGAATTAGGAAAAAGAAATCCTCATAGAAAAAACAGCAAATAAGCCGATATTAACATTTTAAAAACAAAGCAAAGCAAAGGGAAGCTACCATATTTCTTTAAATAACATTAATTGAATGTTCTACTAGAGTAAACTTTGGTCCCCCAGTCTCTTAGGAACAACGTTGCTTGAACTGTTTACCTTTCCTTGTATCTTTGGCCTTTTCTACTTCATTCACTCTTCCCCTTCAGCAAGATTCTAAAGTTCTTAAAAAAAAAAAAACTGAGAAAACTAAAGCTTTCTCTTGACTCTGAATTCTCTATATTGCCCTTTTTCCTCACCTTCATTGATACCATCATGAATAAGGCAGGTTATAGTTGTACAGGTCAGTGTGCTTAGGACAGTGGCTTTAGACTCATACAGACGTTGGTCCCAGCCTCAGGGTCAGGCTTCTACTAGCTGTGTGTACTTGTTAAATTGCCTCAATGTCTCTATACTCCAATTTCTTCTATAAAATGGAAAGAATGTGCAATTGAGTTGTTATAAAGAATAAATTAACTCATGTTTGGAATGGATTTCACACACTCTGTTATACGATAAGTACCAGTAAGTATTTGATAAATGGTAAACGGTGCAGAAGCTTCTTAAATGATCTCTTCAATTTCTCTGTGACACCAACTGACTAAGGCCCCACTGAGATGGGCAGCACCCTATATATTTCTGTTCTCATGAATTGAATTATATGCTTACCAACAGTCACTTGTGTTTATTTCCCTATCTTCTATGTCTGTTGAACTCATTACTATAATTAATAAATATTCCATAAACTGATGAAACGAGTTACTACTCCTATGAAAACTAAGTTGAACACTTTAGAGACACTGAACAAAGGAGGTGATAAAAAAAAGTCACCTAATTAGGTATGGATGAGACAAGTACACAAAATTAGAAAAAATCTAATTATCTCTAGACAGATACTGCCTTTAGTTTGCTTCATAAATATGTTTAAGTCTTCAAACACTAGAAATCATAGATGAAGTATTAAAGGTGTGGTTTGTTCAAACAAGAATATGTGGAACTTCAATCATCAACCTAAAAGTTGAAGAAAAAATTAATTTGTGTGTTTTAAATTTAATGTTTAAAAATGTGTAGTTTTATGATCTACTTCTTGTTTTTTTTTTTTTTTTGTGAGGAAGATCAGCCCTGAGCTAACATCCGTGCTAATCCTCCTCTTTTTGCTGAGGAAGACCGGCTCTGAGCTAACATCTATTGCCAATCCTCCTCCTTGTTTTCCCCCAAAGCCCCAGTAGATAGTTGTGTGTCATAGCTGCACATCCTTCTAGTTGCTGTATGTGGGACGCGGCCTCAGCATGGCCGGAGAAGCAGTGCGTCGGTGCACACCTGGGATCCGAACCTGGGCCGCCAGTAGCAGAGCGTGCGCACTTAACCGCTAAGCCATGGGGCCGGCCCAATGATCTACTTCTTAAACTGACTTTTCCCATTAACTGCCCAACTACAAGATTATTTTATTTCTGATTGTCACTTCTCAGTCCTCATCCTACTTATCAATAGCATCTGACACAACTGATCTCTCTCTGCTCTCTGATGTACTCCTACTGGATTTCTTCACACCTCATTGGTCACTCTTCAATGTTGTTCCTTTGCTGGTCCCTCCACTTTTTCCAGATTTCTTAATGATAGAGAGTTGCAAGGGTCAATTCTCTTATTTTTTCTATCTGTATTCACTTCCTTAGTGATCTCATCCAGTCTCATGACTTTAAATATCATCTATAGACTGCTGACTCTCAGATTTATATATCCATCTCATACTCTTCTCTGGAATTCCTGCTGACGTGACATCTCCACAGAGATATCCTAACAGACATCTCAAATTCATTGATCCAAAACTGAACTCCTGATCTTCATTAGCAAAATCTGCTTCACCCACAGCCTTCCCCTTGACAGATGACGGCAACTCCATCCTACCAGTTGTCCAGGCTGAATACCTTGGAGTTATCCATGAATCCTCTCTCTCCTACTTCACATTCAATCCACCAGGAAGTTCTGTTGGCTCTACCTTCAGCTGTATCCAGAACCTAACCACTTCTCATTTCCTCATCTGCTATAATCCTAGATTGAGCTGTTATTAGTGTCTCTCACCTGAAATACCACATTAATGGCCTAACGAGTCTCCCTGATTCTACCTGTGACTTTCTATAGTCCATTCTCAACAAAGCAGGCAGAGATATTATTAAAAGGTACACCAGATCCTGTCACTCCTAACCTTAAACACTGAAATGGCTAACTTAGGTCCCTGAGATGGCCTACAAGTTCCAACAAGATCAGGCCTCCACCCCCACCCCATTTTGTAACTTCTCTGACCTGTTGTTCTACTTCTCTCCCTTTTCCTCATTCTAACTCAGTCATTCTGGCCTCCCTGCAGTTCCTCAGACACAACAGGTATGCTGCTCCTACTTTAGAGCCTCTGTCCACTTGATATTCTGTCTTACTTGAGATTTCTACAGCCGCCCTCCTGACCTCCTTCAAGTGTTTGCTTAAATGTCTTATCAGTGAGGTCACCCTGACCGTCATTATGAAAACTGAAACCCACCCTAACATTCTCAACCTCTCTTAGCCTTTTCCATAGCACATATTAGCATCTCTCATACTATATAATGAATTATTTCTCATGTTTATTGTTCATTTTCTGTCTCTTAATATTAGAATATAAGCTAAAGTGGAATTACTGATACAGCTGGCTGATTAGACAGATTGAGCAATAATCTTGATATGAGAGGTCATGATATTTTGTATGATCTAGCACTTCATATTCATAAACCCCCAAGTGAACCTTTCATAAAATGTGCTGATGAGCATATAATCCTAGAGCTGGAAGGGACCCAAAGGATCATCAATTATCTTCATAGACAAGTATGCAACCAAATGTTGAGAGATACCAACTTGCTGCAATTCACATAATCAGCTAATGGAAAAGTACCCAGCCACGATTTCTCATATTTTGCTAGTCTCATGTCTAGAAAGACAATCTAAATCAGAAGAAAAGAGCGATAATTGTTTAAATACTATCCATGGCCACTAAAATACAAGGAAGATCGAAGATTATTTGAATAGCAACTAATTCTGTAAAAAGCCATGCTACGTGGAAAAAAATAATCACCACATTTATAATCAATAAAGTGTTTTTGTAGTAGCTAGGGCTCAAAGAAGGCTATGAAGAGAATGAGAAAACTGCAGCTGCATTAATATTTTCCCATTGTCCCAGAGGCCCCAGTAGAGCAGATGAAGGATGAACAACAAAGCTGTGAATGGCACTCACTCAGATTCTCTAGCAGATGCTTGCAGTCATCAGTGGCAACATCGTGCGCAGTCCGATTGCACTTATCTCTCCTTTCTGGCTCAAGCCCTCCGTGCCTGCACAAGATTTCTAGGCAATTCTGTAAAGACAAGAGCTCTATGACCTCATGTCCAAATGAATAAACTCAAGCAAAAAACATCCAAGGGAAAAGTCAGTTGCCTGTAGCAAGCAAATCAGAAGTTACCAGCTAGAAATCTTATTTCAATAACACCAACCCAAATATACAGATTAACCTCAACAGTGTCTCAAAATGAAAAGCAACGAGTGTTTCATTTAAATGCGAATCACAGGATCAAAACTTTGCTCCACAGAACAGCCTCTTAGGTTTCAAGAGAAAAAAAATTAGCTTACTAATCATTTAATCTACAGAGTGAAATTAAGAAAGAAATTGATTTCAGCAGGCAGAATCCTTTTATGGTAATTTGGCAATTTAAAGCAAAAGACTTTTGCTAAACCAGATGCTCCTTGCTGTTTTCTAGACTATGAACTGCTTTTCTGGTCACATAAGTGCAGGGCTCCAATTTTAACAATTCTGTCCCAGAGTCCTCGTAAGCACATTTATATTTGAGATCTTATGCTGTCCTATTTTTTTTTTTATTTGAAAAATATAAAAGCCATGTTGATTGAGTTTTTAGAAAAACATTCCCAATAGATATTGAAGTTATGTGCCCTCTCTTTTTCAGTTTTTCTGCTGTGTTGCTTCAGGAAATATCCATTCAAAAAATATCAGTAACCTATGAACTGAACAGTCCTAGTTTTCCATAATTTTTCAAATCAAAGTAAAAGATAATATATACGCAAACATTTTCAAATAAACAATTGCACAGCAGGATGTTACATCAGGATATTTATTCAAGGAACTCTGCTATACCAACTTTTACCACGTCATGATTTGTTTACTGATTTCCCACCAGAATAAGCACAAAACTGAATAGACCAAAAACCATGAAAAAGAACTAACAATCAAAACAAGCAACGTCCTTCTCATCACTCCCCCCAACCCCCAACATACACACACTACACACACACAGGTTCTGGGCTGGCTTCCACTTCTGACAACACAGTAAACCAGGAAGTCTGAAAAGCTTTCTTTAATCTTGCTTTAAACACCCTTCTTCTTTTTGTAAGATGTCCTTTTCCTTTTTTATGTAAATATTTTTATTGACATATAATATCCACATAGAAAAGAATACAAATAAATGTACAGCTTGAAGAATTATTAAAAAGTAAGGAGCACGTTGGAAGCCTCCTTTATGTTCCACCCTCCTTTACATCATCCATCCCCTCTCCCCCCACGGGTAACTACTATTATGATTTCTAATGTCAGAGATTGGTTTAGCCTCTTTACGAACTTTATATAAATGGCATCATACTGTAGGTACACTTTTATATTTGGCTTCTTTTCATTCAACATAATGTCTGTAAAATTCATCCATGTGTTGGAAATAGTCATGGTTCATCTTTTCTTTTTTTTAATTACTATGTGGTATTCCATTATACAAATATACCACAATTTACTTATCTATTCTCTTGTTGATGGACTTTTGGGTTCTACTGTGAACGTTCTAGTACATGTCCTTTGGAGGACACATGTACACATTTCTGTTGGGTCTAAGTACCGAGCTGGACTGCTGGGTCACAGGGTATGCATATGTTCTCCATCAACAGATACCGCAGAGCTTTCGAAAGTGGCTCTACCAACTTCCACTCCCACCAGGAGCAAACGTGAGTTCTGGTTGTTTCATATCGCCCCCCAAACACACCTGAAATGCAGTCAACAAGTTCACAAGGAAGTACAGGAAATCCATACGGGTCAGAAAGAAACACAAAGAGTAAGCTGAAACCACCAATAAGTGAAATTTGAACAGGAAGCCAGTGCTGGTTTGAGAGTAAAGCCAATAAAGAGAAGCTTTCTGGATGCTGGGGGATGGGAGACTAGGCCTTGGGACCCACATAATGGAGGAGCTGAAGCAGAGGACCCCTGACTGAAGAAAATCTGTCTGCCTGCAGTGGGAACTGACTAGGACATTGGTTTCTCACTGCCCCTGCTCAGGTTGGAGGGGTCTCCTCTAACAATTGTAATCCAAGTCTGGCTTTCATGGGTCTGAGGTTCAGATTTAAGCTAAGAAATGAACTAAAAACACTCAAATATATAAATAACAGTTCTTATCAAACTGTTACTACTAATTTGTACAAAACCAGTAAATGTATAAGACAGTTAATAAGAAATTCACAAATATTGAATTGGAAATTAACAAGAGAACTAAGTAGAATACAATCTGAGCACTAAACCTTGTGAATTCCCAGATGATGAGATAAAAATAATACATTACAAAAGTTAGTACTTGCAGAAAAGCAGGTAAGAGTCCAAACAGACCTGGATTCTAATCCTGCCAATATAAATGATTTTATCTATGACTTTTGGTAAATCATTTAACATTTTTATGTTCAATTTCCTTATCTGTGTTTCAAATATCTATATTTCATAGAGTTACGTGACTTAAAAGATGCATAAAGACCTCTTATATTCTCGGCATGTACTAAACTCTATTTATTACCTGCTCTTATTATTATAATCAACATAAGCATCACCAATTAGAAAATAGCCCAAATATTCAGTTAGGTGGTGAGGAATTACAGCACCTCAACAAATGTCACTGATCTCAAACAGAAATGATAAAAGATGCAACCAAATCCTGCAAGATTCTTTTATGTCTGACCTTCAAAGTGGGTTGTATATAATTTTTATTTCACTCAGCTAGGTCAGTGGGCAATAATATAAACAGTGACTTTCTCTATAAGGAAGCACAAAATGTCAGTCCCCACAAAGACAGCAGGATAACACATATCCAAACACTGCCGCAAGTGTGAATTCTACAGCGCCATGCTGGGCTCCGTCGGCAACAAAGAAGATGAAAACTTTGACCCTGTCGACACTTCGCAACAACAGCCACAACAACTACTGAGCGCATACTAAGTTTCAGGCACAGTTCCAACACTGCACAAGTCTTTAGTGCTCGTCAATCCTCATGACTTTATGAAAGAGGGACTAAGCACCTCTGTGCCAGGCGCCATGTCAGAGCCAAGGGTTATGACCACGAATAAGGTAACGGTCCTGTTTCTCAAGGAGGAACGCAAAGTGTAGTAAAGAGACATGGGGAAAATGTACACAGGAAATGGGGCTGTTCAAGGTTGTCCAAAGGTTTTTTTTTTTTTTTTGGTGAGGGAGATCAGCCCTGAGCTAACATCTGTTGCCAATTTTCCTCTTTTTGCTTGAGCAAGAGTGGCCCTGAGCTACCATCTGTGCCAATCTGCCTCTGTTTTGTATGTGGGACACCGCCACAGCATGGTTTGAGAGCGGTATGTAGGTCTGCGCCCAGGATCCAAACCCGCGAACCCCAGGCCGCCAAAGCGGAGTGTGCAAACTTAAACCACTATGCCACCGGCTGGCCCCAAGGATGTCCCAAGTTTTACTACGTGGAGGAGGAGGTGGAGTAGGGAAAGGTGGAGAAAGGAATCTAAGCTCTCTCCTTGATGGGTGGGATTGAGTGAAGAGGATAAATGCTGTGAAGCCAGTCACTGATTCTGGAAATGGATTCCCTGGGGGCCTAAACTGGGCAAGGCGCTCTACCCAAGTGATGTAGAGCAAGAGATCTGGATGAAGTAATTTAAGCCAAAGTCCTATTAATTACCAGACAGATACATCTGCAATAACAGAGACTTAAAAAGCAGTGGTTTAGGTTCAGCTTTCACTTCCACTCACGTCCTATTCGCCAGGTCTTAGGTACGTAGCCACAGTTACCTGCACTGGAGGCTGGAGAATGTAGTATTTATTTTGGGTGGCCATGGACCCCACTAAAAACTGAGGGATCTGTTACTAGAGAGGAAGGGTAGAAGAGATGTTGAGGGCCAATGAACCATCTCTGCCATGGTCCTTTAAAGAGAGCTGAGAAGCAAGGTACCAGTGCCAGGGAGACCAAGTAGAAACCCCAAGTCCAAAGGAGCTAGAGATAAAATCAAAGTCAGGATGGGAAGCTGAGAATTCAAGACTGGGCAGAGGGAATGAAAGCAAAAGCAGTTTGCAAGTGCACAGGTAGGGTCCAGCGCAGGTGCTGGGAACAACCTTAGGGTGTGGGTGTACCCAATGTTTTGCAGAGCAAGGGAGATGGAGACTGTTAAAATGGGAAATAATGGCATAAGCAAAAAGGGAGAAGGAGGGGTAAGTCACCAAAGATGAAGATGGCTGGAGTCAGCTGTGAAGGGCTGAGTGCTGAGGAGTTTGGATGCTTTTCTGAAGGCTTGGGGATTTTGGATACTTTTCTATAGGCATGAGGATATGTTCAGGTAGGGAGATGCCATGATCAGCTCCGTTGGTTCTGAAAACCAACTGGTGCATTCGGAAGAGATATTGGAAAGGAGGAAGGCGACAAGAGGGAGCCCAGTTAAGAAAGAACTGTAATAGTCCATTTACTCATTGATTCAGCAAACATTTGGTACTGCGGGCGAGACTCTGCTGGGAACAGTATACACAAAGATGGAGAAGTGATTTTTTGGAGGAGGCAGAAAGAGAGAGGGGCATGCAAACAATTACAGTAAAGTACAAGCTCTCTAAGTGAAGTGTGGAGAGGTGCCCTGGGAACACCTAACTCCTGGAAGCCAAGACTTAAGCTGAGATATTTCTAGGCAGGGAAAGATCAGGACAGGAGCAGAGACCACCTGAGGTAATGGGAACAGCAGATGCAAAGAAAGGGAGAGAAGACAGAGCAAAGGATATGTGCACAGCAGCTGGCAGGGCATGGTTAGAGCACAGAATGTATAAGGGAAGGAGACAGGAAGTGTGCCTGTGGAGGTAGACTAAGGTCAGATCAGGAAGGCACTTGTCTGTCATGATAAAGGTCTGGCACTTCTCCTGGAAACGACAGAGCCTTGGAAAGATGAAAGGTAAATTACATGACCAACTTCCCCCGTTTAGAAAGGCCTCTCTCAAGGCAGTGTAGAGGAGCTGGAGAGACTGGAGATGAGGAGACCATAGCAAGGCCCTGTTCAAGTCTAGAGAGCAGATGATGAGGGCTCCCCAGGGGCAGTGCCAGGAGATATGGAGAAGGCAACATATTCAAGGTTCATTTATAAAGGAATAAAATTTAGAGTTGCATCAATCATTTGAATTCATTAAGTTAGGAAGATGAAGCAAGTAAAGCCAAACGTCAGGTGATGTTATTGGATTAAGAGAGGAAGAACAAGAGATGCAGCAGACTGGCTGAGGAGCACACACATGGGAGCCCAAGGATGCATCCACGTGGAGCTGTCTGATGGAAGCAAAAATGAATATGGTCATCAAGAGGGTTACCATATAACTGTCTAAACTGGGACACTTAAGAGTAAAGAGGGGGCACTGTTAATAATTACACTGGGATGACAGACATAAACAAAGACTGTGTTGGGCAAACTGGGAAGTTTGTTCCTCAAGTTATCAAGGGGATGCCCTGTAAACTGTGGCCCTCCTGGACAGGACCTTTCTGGATGAATTCAGGAAACGGTTAGTTGGGCTAGAGATAAGATTTTGGAATCTCTATAGACTGTATTCTGGGGATCAGTAAGATCATTTAAGGGAGAATGTACAGAGTGAGAGGAGAAAAGGGGTCAAATCCAGATCCATGAAAGGTGTTATTGGAAAACACTAGAAAGTCCATGTCTTGGGTGTGGGATGGAGCATGACCCCGCCACCTAGTTGGCTAAGTTTGTGTTAGAATCCTAGAGGATTCTGTCAGTTAATCCCTGCTGCTCAAATTAAGCAAGGATGCAATACTCTGCACTGAACATTCTGGAATGAGTGCTAAAAAAAAAAAAAAAAAAGCCTTCCCTTTGTTTACATAGAGCTGAGTCAGTCTGGCCTTTTCAAAAATAATTTTAGAAAAATTAAGGCAAGAAAAGAAATAATCATAGAGAATCAAAAACAGGTTCCAAAGAACGGATTTCTATTTATCCTAATTAACATGTAGTCCCAAAGACTTGGTCCAGTTTCATAGGTATCTTGTCTTTCTCTTCTCCTAGCCAGGTACCCAACTCTATGTGACAAGGATGAAATTTAGTGACTCCTATCATCTTTTTCTCTTTATAGCCATGACCTAGAGAAAGGGAGTTTAAATCTTGGGGTCCCGTGTGAGCCTCTGCACTTGAGAAACACACCTCATCCCGACCACTCAGTTGGGGCAGATGCTACAGTGTGAGAGGAAATGCCTGACATTCACCTGGCTAAAAGCTAACAACGCATCAGACAGACCACAATCCTAACACGATGCAAGAATGGCCTAATGATGGCAACAGGAGGGCCACTCCCTGACCAGAGGACAGTGGGTCTGCTCAGAGATGACCTCTAGGAGGCTGGAAATAAATGTCTGGAAGATAGGTAAAAAGGCAGGCATGGAGATTTGGGTTTGGGACTAGTTATTGCAGAAGCCACAGTTAAAGCTGAAAGACTAGGTAAGCTCTTAAAAAATAAGACTAGGCAGCTGCGAATGGAGCTTGGGAGTTGCTTATGGTTAAAAAACAAAACGGAAGAACAAAGAGAAAGCCTGGTCATCAAATTTAGAGGGGAAGTGAGGAAGGGGCAGTGTTCTGGGAGTGGAGGGAGGAGTTGGCAGTAGATAGTTAACATGTTAAACATCCCAGAAAGACTGAGTAAGAGCACGAGTGATAGGAAGTCACTGGCTTTGACCATATATAAAGTTGAATTACAGTCTACTCCTGCAGCAAAAACACACACAGATCCCCAAAGAAAGAATCCCTTAGTATGAGAGCTTCAACAACAAAGATGCTCAAATCCAAACCATTTCCCTAAATGTTCCTGCTGCAGGAACTTGATGTCAGAGGTCTCATGACAGAACAGAGAGTTTCACTAAGAAACTCTTCTATCTGTTCACACTAAGTGATGAAAACAGGTTTATCCTCAACGATTAGTTCAGCTCCGAGTAGTCACAGGCCAGCTTTAGAGAGAGGTACTCCTATGACCCAACACTAGATGATGATTTGCATAAATTGCTTAACCTTTGGGAAAAAGACCAAGGACTAAAATGGAAAAAGCACTGATTTGGGAATCTGATCTTCTACGAATTAACCTTGGGGAATGAGTTACACTATTTCCCAAGACTTAGTTTTTTCATCTGCAAGATGAGGAGCTTGGACTGGATGAGCTATGTCCCTTTGAGCTGTGAAATCTGACAATTCTTTATTGAAAAACATGAAACTGAACTCATCTTCTTGAGTAACGATGGTACTACTACCTTATGTAGATTGGACACACATATGCTACTGTAGAAAGAAAAAACATTTGTTTTTTTAAGCTTTACTTGTGGTCACTGTAGAATCTTCTACTCATATAATGATTAACTCAGAACTGTAATTTATTTTCACAGAAAACTGGTCTTAGCAATTTAGTTGTAAATGGATTACCCTTCTGGAGAACTGTCTTAGCCAGGATAGAAACATTGTATTAGGCAAATGATACAAAAATATTCCCCAATACCTTTTGACTAAGAAGGAAGGCAGCACGGTATAGCATGGAAAGAAATGAAATCAGACAATCTGGGCTTCATTTCCAACTTCTATCTATTCTTCCCTCCAGGGTTTAAATGTCCTAATCATAAAATGAAGAGGTTTGACTAGAAGATCAAGCATCCACTCTAGGCCTAAAACAAATCTATTATTTTAATCTATTATTTTACTTAGCAGTGTGTGAATGTTGTCAGTTATACTCACCTTTTAAAATCTCTCTTTTCTTGTTCAAAATTCATCTTATGCTTCTTAAAGTACGAGTATACAGGGAGAGTCATATTATATGTGAGAAAGAGGTCATATTTCCCTTTACTCAGCAATGACAGAGCATCTATGTTGCCAGGGGCTGGGAATCCATGAAGATAACATCCCTCATTACAAATAGCACGAGGACTAATAAGGAGTTCACAACTAAGGAGCTGAGTGGCAACACAAGCCCCCTACACTGCAGGGTAACTCACCCTAAGGAGTGGATTCCTTTCTCTGCCTAGCATGAGAGATTCAATAGCTAAATATTCTAGATCAGCGGTGCTCAGGGTTTGTTATGCATTTTTTTTTTTTTTTTTTGCCTCCAGGTTGAGGCATGGGTACAATCCACTCCTATCAGTAACATCTTGCATCGTACTCAAAGAGATTTTCTTGAGGGTGGAAGTAGGCTGCAAACTACCCCTTTGATGCACCTTTCCACCATCAAATGAGATTCACTGTCTTAGATTAACTGTACATTTTCAAATTTAAACTTTTCACATTTCCCTTCTTTGTCCCCTAAAAATTTGTATGTCAAATGGTATTGCATTCCATTGAAATTCAAATCACAGAATTTTTGTAGGTTGTTTTGTTAAAGGGTAAAATGGGAAAAAAACTACTACTAACAAACAATACTTCCACACTGCACTAAACCATGCCATTTTCTCACTTTTATTTTTTTTTTAAAGCCAAAGTCCCAAATGAACAGCTTCTGCTCTAGATCTCAATAATAGGAAGTTACCCAACCAGGAGCACCAAATGCACATTTCTAGCCATGCCCAGATTTCTACATCTGGATGAACATAACACAGCACTTAAATTCAGCATGTCCAAACCCACATTCTATCTTCTTGATCACAATGATGCCTCTTTTCTCTTTCTGAGAAAGTCACTATTATCTTCATTTCTCATATCTAATGTGTCTGCCATCCTTAGACATTTCTAGTCTGTAATCTCTCTCATTATTTCCACCACTCTCATCATCTTTCCCTTAGTCTCTCTCCCTGCCACTAATTTTTTCATAACCCCAGATCTTCTAAATGTTATTGCTAAGTTCATCAATTTAAACTGTAGAGCTGATTATTTTGCTCCTTTGCACAAACCTTTCAAAGGCTTTAACTCTGACTAGTAAATAAAGCCCAAACCCTCTAATATATCCCTGAAGGTGTGTGCCATACTATGAACTCCCAGTCTAGTCTTATTCTCACTACTCATCATTAGCTCAGATGAAGCCGTTACCCACCTCCCTACTTTCAGCTGCTGTTCCTCTTGCCCTTTCCATCTGAACGACTCTCCCAGTGAAGAGTGGCAAACTTAACCTACTCTGCAAAGCCCCAAATCATCTCCATCTCCTCCAGAGTGAGCCATTTCTGAGCCTCACATCCTGCAGCTCTGTGCTCTGAAATACGTGCATTCTCTCTTTTTTCACAAAGATACAAATTTTCATTTTTATACTGTTCCAACCACATCTATCACCTTTGCTTTAATTTTTTGTACTTCTCTTATCCTACACTTGTCTTGTACCCTGCACCCTTTCCTCTGAACTAAGAGTTACCTAGTGGCATAAGTGATCCCTGCAAACGTTAGCCTACAGGGTGCCTTCTACTCAGGAGCATCCTATAACTTATTATTGCTAAAGCATACTATTGCTAATGTGATTTAAATAGAAAAAGAAGTATGAGTGAATGGCCTACTATTATTTCCTTAATAAACAGAATCTTTTTCTACTCTAAGTGATGAGTGAAATCTAGAGCTCCCTCTTATATATCAGTAAGACAGCATGGGCAGGGTATAAGCGAGGCAGTTCAGAGCAGCGGGCATGCATGTGAATCCCGGCCCTCCCTCCAACTATTAGCTTGGCCATGGTACTGAATCGAACAATCCAGCGGACTAAATCAACACCAAACTTCTTCTCCTAATTTTGGATGAGAGAAAATGTCTGAAATTACTCCCACATTTCTTGTTAACAAACTCCAAATATAATTTTTATGACAAGTCTCATATACCCTTGACCATAAATACCTGCTGGACAGAAAAGTCAGTTCTTATTGGCAGCTAATCATCCCTTGCAATCATATCACTCAGTCTCCAATTATTCACTTGAAACATACTCAGTCAATAGCAGACAACTTTGCCACTCATCAAATTACCAATGTGTAATGAGGCCGCTGCTACCAGACACACCTTAAAACCCTTTGAGGCAGCAATATGGGCAGCAGTCCAGCCTTCTCTGTCAGCGTGGTTAATGAGGTCTGCAGGAACCACAGGCTTGAATATGCCTTCAGGACTCTCTTCTCCTTGATGGTCCAAGTCAAAGATGCCTGACTCCGGCTGCTCCTCATGCAAAGAGTTTCCGCGAGCTGGTGCTCTATGGTACATAAGAAGCTTAAGGCTGTCCACATTACCAGTATCCACAGCTGCGTGAACTGGTGTCCAGCCATCCTGAAAATAAAATGACCAGGGGGAAAGGGGCATAACATTAATGCTGAGAACAGTGTAATTTAAAGTTCACCTCTAAATGTTCTTGGGCATGGACCACTGAGCTGGGAAAAGCCTGCATTCCAATCCTGAATGTCACTGATGAGCAGAGTCAAGTTCTCTGACCTCTGTCAATTACTGTATTTCCCGTTGCTATGAGTCATGTTTGCTATTTTGTAAGAATTTCCACTGAACAGTTAACCATTTGGAGTGAGCAGGTACTGCCCAGGCTAGTAACTAAAGAATTATGTATGGTAAAACAAAATATCAATTTAATACTACAAAAGACAATGAACTTGAATACAAAGAGATTTTTAAAAATTTAGAGCCAAGTATAATGTTATTAGTACTGTACTAAATAAATGCTGTGATAAGCAAGTTTTACTTATAGGGCAGAGTGATCTTAAAATTTTATGCCAATGATTCCAGAAGGAAAGATTCCAGATAATGGGGAAAAGGTACACATTCAGGAAAAACAAAGCCAAACGACTTCATGGGATGTTGACAGGCCTCTATTGAGTGTTCTGTGACTGCAGTGGGATATAGACAAATGTAAGCTTAAAAAATGTTCCAACTAAAATTATTGGGCCCATTCTCTAGAATATATTATTTCGAAGCCTCAATCATCCACTTCGCTGGGTGCTGGAGTAGACTCAGAACTCTTTTCTAGGGTAGTGGTTCTCAGGTATGGTTCCCCAGACCAGCAGCATCAGCATCACCTGGGAACTTGTTAGAAATGCAGATTGTGAGCCTCATCCCAGACCCACTGAATCAGAAACTCCGTGGGTGGGGCCCGGCAATCAGTGTTTTCACAAGCCCTCCAGCTCATTCTGATGCACTAAAGTTTGACAAGCACTATTCCAGAAAAAATCTTGGTCTCGCTTACAGTCTCTCATTTTTACATAGAGATGGATCTGCCTTCTACTCAGGCATCCATCTTCATTAGATTTTTAAGAGTTTTATAAGAGAAGTGAGCATTATTTTGGTGATTTATATTTTGGTTTTATTTTATTTTCCCTTTGGCATATTTTTGTCATGTGGTATTTCATACTGCTATACTAAATATATTTCAGGATGCTATGGCACACTTTTTTTAATAATGGGGTAGAAGACAGGGAGAAAAACAGACAATAAATTGTAAAAATCTACATTTAGACTGAGTCATCTGATTACTTGCTAAAGCTGTCCTTTGATATGTGGCTTTTTCTCTGGTTCTGTACCTCATACCAATGAAGTCGACTTGGCTAAGACAACATCATGACCGGGCAATAACTGGTATACTGTATAGTCCTCAGGCATACTCCAGCGAGGTAAAGCATTTCATGCCTTGTTCTTTGTTAGGCTGTGGGCACCTTTACTTGGGTTATCAGCCTTATGCAGGCACCAGAGAGTAAGTGGTCTTGACCTTTCCTAATTTATATTACAAAGGTCATGCAGCTGTTCCTGAAAAACTTTCAATCTTCCATTCCCCTTTCTTAATAAAAATCACAGTAATTATTCCCTTAAGATCTCTCCATCAATTATACTATTTGCCTCTGTACTTTATGATTTGTTCAGCTCATCAACAACTAGCTTGAGAGCATTGATTTCTATGTTCTTTAATTTACAGGATGTGACAAATTTTTATGTTGCATTACTTATTTTTCATTCAGCTTAGTGTTATAAAATTCATTCCTTTTCTCATTTAAGGTAGAATTTTATAACGAACGTGTAACACTACAGATTTCTTAGAAAAAATACCTAAAATAACATAAAGAAATGTAACACTGAACTATTTTCTCAGATTTTCAAAAATAAAAAGGAGATTTAAAAAAAGCTCTAGCTCAGTGGAAAATGTTTATACCTAGCTCATATTATATCCCTGGTATACCATTAATTGTTGGTTCTCTTTTGGGAAATTACTTAAGAAAACCCAGGATCCAAGAGTGACCTGTAAAATACATAATGCACCTTTTTATCCTAGGAAATTTTAAGGATGTTTCCTATGGAACGGATGCACAGTATAGTCAATTCGCTGTTAACAGAAGAGATCCAAGGTACAGGTAACCTTTGGAAATTCAAACGTCTACACTTGTCTTTCACCAGGAATATGTTGGAGGGCGGAGATTATTACACTTTTAACATTCTGGGAAGTTGCAATAACAAAAATGAAGTAACGCCTGAGCCCGGTGAAGGGGGGATCATGGCGGAAGCTCCTTAATTCCTCCAGCCCTCAGATGGGCTCCTATCAGAGAAACACATGTCAGTGTATGCAGGGCTGATTTTTTAGTCTTCAAGTGTATCACAATAGGTTGATGAAGACAAATTTGGGAGGGTTAATTGAGAAGTTTTGTTTCAAAGGCATTTCTGTGTGGCTGACCCAGAACTTTTATCCAAGGACTCTTCTGTGGATCAGACTCTAAATGTCTTCAGTTTCTGAATCTCTGACTTTACCTGTGCACCTTGTATGGGAGACATCAGAACTGTGTGGGGTGGAGTCAACAGTTACATCAGTGTGTTAGGTTCCAGAGTGGATTTCCATATACAGCGCTTCAAGTTCTGAGGCAAATTAGACAGTGACCCTGCACTCTGTGAGGTGCTGCACGATGTTAGCAATAACAAACATCAGTCCTAGGAGGAAGAGTGAGCAAAAACAACCTCCTCTAAGTGCTGGCAATGGGCACCATCTTGTCACAAAACTCCCTTTCGTTTACACGTGTTACAACCCAGTACTACTATTGATGATGAGGATGATGATGACCACAATGACAGCTAACAATTGCTGACCACTTATAATTACCAACTACCTTATATAGATAAGCTCATTTCATTTTAATATCCCTAATAATGGCTACTCCTATTAGCCTCATTTTGTAAAGGGATCAACCAAGGCACAGAGAAGTAACATAACTTGCCCAAGGTCACAGAGCTTTGTGGAGGCAAGGTTCAAGCCCACCGGGTTTGATTTCAGAGCTTGATCTCCTAGACATTATTGAATACTTTTCCTATCCATCATCATCATTGCCACAACTGCCACAGTTTATACATCTACAGTACTTTATAAAATATATAATGCACCTTGAAAACATATCCAGAATCATACCATTTCCATCCCACCTTGATCTAAACCAACATTACTTCTTCCCTAGATTAAAATAACAGATTCCTGACAGGCCTCCTTATGTCTGCTCTGCCCCACCTATAGTTTACTCTCAACCCTGCAGCCAGAGTGATTCTTATAAAATGAGTCAGTTCATGTCCTTGCTCTGTTCAAAACCATCCACAGACCTTATTCCAAGTCCTTGCCATGGCCCACTAGGCCCTCCATGGCCGGCCTCCACTATCTCATACTTGCTCCAGCCACACTGGCCTCCCTGAGGTGCACTCAGGGTACCACCACTCTCCCGTCTCAGGCCTCTGCGCTCACTGTTCCTCAGGCCTGGCACACTGCTCCCCTTGTCTCTTCATGGCCCACACCCTTGCTTCCTTCAGGTCTTGGCTTAATTGTCTCATTTTCACTGAAGACTTTTCCGATCAATTCTTATCAAGTAACCCTCTGCCCTAGGTACTCCTACCTCCTAAACATCCAACTACCATCTATTCACTTATTTGTTTATTGCCGTGCCCCCTCCCATAATGGGATAGATCCATGAGGGCAGAGACTTTTGTTTGCTGCAGTCTCTCCTGTCCCTAGAACAGCGGGGGCTCAGGAAATATTTGTTGAATGAATAAAAACTTATATTTCCATGATCTCCCCTAGTTCTGAAAACAGTCAGGACACAGGTATTCATTTCCCTTAATTTTTTTTGCTGGAGAAGATTCGCCCTGAGCTAACATCTGTGCCAATCTTCCTCTATTTTGTGTGTGGGATGCCACCACAGCATGGCTGATGATTGGTGTAGATCTGCACCCGGGATCCAAACCTGAGCTGCCGAAGTGGAGAGCACCGAACTTAACCCCTATGCCACAGGGCCGGCCCCCCATTTTCCTTTTATACAGATGAATAATCTGAGGTTCAGAGGATAAAGAACTGGTTAGCTAACAAATCCTTAAAAGAGAAGACTTTTAATTAGCAGAGACTCAAACAGAGGTCAGACACTGTCCTTATCCAATATCCTAAAAGCAAAACAAAACAGAGCAATCTCTATTTTAATGTATTTTATTTTTCTAGCTGTAGAGTTTGCAGACACATTATAAATTATAGGAAAAAACCCAAAAAACTGGTACTCACTCTGGTTTTGACACTTCGGTCACTTCCAGCTTCCAACAAGAGTTTAATACATTCTTTATTTCCATTTTTACAGGCCAGGTATAGAGGTGTCTGTCCTCCGTCAGCAGCATGATTAATGTTAGCATCATATGCAATTAATAATTGTACACACCTAAACACAAGATTATGATTAATTACATAAAAACTGGATTTGATTTCTGAAGCACCAAGATATTAAATATAGAAAACAATGCTAAAGCAATTCTGCATCTTTACATACATCAATTATACATACATATTTATAATCAATTACCGTGAGTCTTATTATAAGGGTACTGTTTTTAAACAAAGCTAGAAGATATATTTTAATCACAAATTTAATTACCCCCATGAAAACTGAAAACAGCAGCTTTGATCCAGTGCTAAAACTCGGTTTATGACACTTCTCTGTAACCAACTTGCAAAAGTGGAGTCCTTGGAATATGTTTAATTTATTAGGATGAATGATTTAACTGTGTTTGACATATATATTATTTGTGGTTCAAAATAGTTTGAACCTTGAAAAAAGTTAGGCTGCTGAGTCATTCTGAGATTTTCACTTGAGAAAATAATCATAAATAGCACAGACAGCAGGGCACCATGTACCTCCACTATAAAAGGCAGCAGGAGACAGAGGAAAGGGCTGCCTTGGGGAGGGAAGACGGCAGAGGCTGCCTGTCTCCTGCACGGGGGCTAGTTTACGAGGAAAAAGACACAGCTAAGCAGAAACTCATCGCCCTGAGAATCAAGATGGAAAGAAATGAGGTAAATTCAAGACATAGTGGCACTTAGTAACTAGCTAAACACCGAGAGCTTGAGTTTGTAAAATTAGATGAGAATAAACTTAGAAAAGAGGGCTAAATCATAATCAAATTAAGAAGTACTTCACATTGTCTTCATTGTTTTGCTCAGATGCATGTTTTATTCTTGGCTTTCCTTGGCAACATTTGGTGTGTGTGTGTGTGTGTGTATATATATATATAAAATATAATATATATATATAATTTTTTTTTTTTTTTTTTTTTTGCTGAAGAAGATTTGCCCTGAGCTAACATCTGTTGCCAATCCTCCTCTTTTTGCTGAGGAAGATTGGCCCTGGGCTAACATCTGTGTCCATCTTCCTCTACTTTGTATGTGGGACGCTGTCACAGCAAGGCTTGATGAGCAGTGTGTAGGTCTGCACTCGGGATCTGAGCATGTGAACCCTGGGCTGCTGAAGCGTAGTGCGTGAACTTAACCACTACACCACTGGGCCAGCCTCCCATATTATTTTTTAAATGTTACATATTGATATGTGTGTGTATCTCATACACATTTAAATTAATCAAGCCCCTGGATTTCCCCAGGGTCCTCCCTTTTTGCAAAGCTATCCACGCCCCCATTCCCATGACTGTGATCCTATCCAAGCAAGAGGCTCTACAGATCCCTGGTGACAGTAAAGGTAAAAGCATATTCCAGAAGAAAAAAATCCTTCTTGGATTTTTTTGTTACTTGCAAAAAGTAACAGTAAAATCAGTACCTATGGTCCTTAATAATAAACTCAGGGTGGTGACATATGTGTTAGACCTGCAGAAACAAATAAATAATGCTGTACTCTAAGGATGCATTTTGAATTTTAAACAATTTACATTTATGATTAATAATGGTGCGAATCTTAAAACCCATATTTCAAGAATTATGAAATCTGTTAAAGAACATTTTTATCAAGCTAGTTAGATAAAAAGTTGAAAACAGCTTGCATTCCTCACAACCTGCCCTTTCAGCACAGGCAGAGAAAGCAACTTGGCTTTATTTTATTATTAAACTATGACTCAGTTTTAAAAAGTCATGTCTATATTCAACTGACTTAGTAAGATACTGAAGAATCATTCCTAAGTTATGTATATTTTAATTGATAGGCTCTTTTTGGTTTTGTGCTCGAATTACTTTCAGTATATAAAGTCCCTGCTTCAATTTTTTTTTGAAATAATAAAACAAGGTGAATAACTGGGATTTAATACTGAATAAATTGCCCCTAAGAAGTTAAGATTATTACAAATAATATAATTTTATGTTTTACTTTTAAAGCTATTGTAAGTAAAAAAGTTTTTTTGTGTTGAGGTGATGGAAAACAGTGAACAACGAAGTCTTTAACAGTCCATTATATCACTACATATATATATGCTGATATACTATAAATAGCTTATCTTTTTCAGAAGCAAGTTTGTTCGTGTAAGGTTTGGACACAGTGTTATTTCTCTTCCTCACTTCCCTCATATACAACTATTTAACTGTCATTAAGAAGAGCAAATACAGGATCCTACCTTGCATTTAAATCCTCAAATATATTTAGTGAATTTATTTGCCAATGGATTTTAAGAACAAGTTTACACAGTCAGCCTGAACTAAAATATGTATGCAAATCATAAAAAGCCTCTTTTCATAGGAGAAAAAATGTAAGAGCCTCACTTACTTGAAATGTCCCTGAGCAACTGCAGCACACAAGGGTGTGAAGCCATTTTTATCAGCAGCATTGACTTGGGCTTCTGCATTCAGCAGCAATCTCACACAATCTATGGATTTTAATAGAATGCCGTGTTAATTCCCCACTTAGAATTATGGTCAGCCAAATCTATATAAGCTGTAGACATATACAAGACCCAAAGGACCTCTCCCACGCACGGTTCATCTGAAATTCTGTCATGGCCGATGTGAGACTCCATGGACCATTTTACAGGGACGCAGTTTCTTTTCCCAAAGACTGTAATACCCCAGGCTCACCAACTAAGATCTTTTGTTTTATTTTGGTGCTTTGGGAAGAGTTCTTCTTGAGTGAAAGGATTGTCATGTGTCAGAAAATGCTTTACCAGATTTTTCCACCAGCCTATCCCAGAAAATGTTATTGGATGTAGAACCAAATCCGCTTCCCAAATTAAAGTACCATCCTTTGTATTTAAATAAACTCTAACTTTATGATGTTTTATTTAATCTCTAAAATGTTTTTGTGTGGTAGTCATGCTACACTTAACTTCATGAATGAGGATCAAGACCCCATAGAAATTCACCTGACTCAGGTATAAATATCACCTAGACCTCATGCTCTTCATGTTCTTCACTAGATTCAATTTCTGCATGTTAAAGAAAACTCCCACAGTAATTTGGAAGTAAAGAATTACAAAGTACTTTTAAAATGATGAGTTATCTTCTTAGCTCACTAGAATCTTCCATTTAGTCCACTCGAACACGTGAAGCTCGGAAACTTCCAAGGAAGCCACATTCTGAATGAATCGACAATCATAGGGCTTACACATGCAATGCTATTTGACTTTGCATCTGCAGTCAAATCATCTCTTTTTCTGCACTACCATATGTTTTAGTATATTTGACTATAGGATTTGCATTTTAAGGAAAAGAATAATTCCCAGACTTCATCGATATGTCATTTATAGTTGTACAACTTCTCAGTTCTCTTAAAAAATCCAAATAACTATAAATTGCTCCAACTACAGAACAATTTCAGACCCATGACCTTTCCTAATGACTAAAACTTTCCCTCACTGTAGCATGCACTAAAGCCCTGAGGCTTTGACTTCCACAGACATCAGGTATTTCTAACAGACAAATTAGAGCTATTTCGTCCTGACCAAAGTGATCACAGACAGAGGACTTTAATCTAAAATGTGCCTCACAGTTACAGACCCCAAATTTCTATATACACAATACATTTCATTGTGCATAAAACAAAGATTACTTTCTGCTAGCTGCAATAAATTTTCTATTATTATGGAACTGTACAATTTGGATTTTTTTTAATGTTCACAAAATCTTGAAATCATTAAGTCACGTAAAAAAATTATCCATTACTACCTGTAAGAGAAAACTGAAACCAAAATGAACCCTCTGCTCATAGCAATGGTTATAAGTGCTTTTGACTCTCCACCCTTTTGCAAGCAGGTGGTGTAATGAGGTAAGATCTCACCATCCTTACCTGTATGTCCATTCTTAGCAGCAGAATACAAGGCAGAATGGCCATCTTCACAGGAGTAATTAATATCCAGTCCTTCTTCACTAAGCAGCATTGATAATAAAGTGACATTTCCCTGGGCAGCAGCTTGCTGAAGAAGGGTGGGCCTGCCAGCCAGGGGGGCAGGACCACCACTCATTAGCAAAGGGGTTAGGGAGGGTGACCAGCCTGTGGGTTAAAGTGACCCTAGTTAGAGTAGAAGCAAGGACAAGAGACAGATATTACCCATTCCTTTCTGAATTACACACACACAGACATATGAACACGTATCCCTAGAGGATTATGTGGTTTCTAACATTATCAATCTGTTAATATTTACTTTGCACAAATCGGTACTGTTATTTCAATCTTATATCTGCTAATTAAATTAACACACATGGTGACAAATTATTTTTAGTTGTCAGTCTTGCACAGATAAGTGTTAAAAGTGGTAACTGGTTTTAGGAAACTAAGATGGCTGTCTCACTTGAAGAGTTCAAATTCCTCTACAGGGTTTCAAAACAATTTGAATTTTAAAATTACGTATAGGTTTCCTCAATTTACTATCAATCTGAAAAAAATGAACTGATATCTTTAGGTATAAGATAGCAATAATTGTAAGAAATAGAGATTTTCTTTTTTCACCAATGTTTCCAAGGTACTTAATTATAAATTTTACATAAACCATTAAGATGGACCAAATACTGTCAAGGAATCTATTTACATTCCTTGAATTCCCTTATTTGGGAATAAAAATAACGGGGGGCCAACTGCTATTCAGTATCAAGAGCTCATAGAAGCACAACATATGTAACTGGATCTAGAATACACCAGCACAAATATTCAATACGCAATTTTGAAGACTTTCTCATCTGGCCACCTTTACCACAAGTGTACCAGAAACTTGTAATCAGCCAATAAAACAGGACACTCTACCATACAGTTTTAAGAAAAATCCTAAGAGTTATCATAGTTAGACATTTCTCATCAGTATTTAGCAGCTTTAGAAGAGAGTCTGTTAAGTATGTGAAGTCGGCTGCATATAGCATGGAAAATTTTCTGAATTCTTCCTTGATCAAAAGGCTGTAAAAACAGTAAAGTAAAAATGTTTATTTAATGTGATATATAGGTATTTTGTGATTTTTGGCTTAGATACAACTAAATTTCAAAATAAGTAATTTTACTTTCCTTCTTATGGAGCCCCAAATACCTCTAAGTAATAAGTAATATTGGTGTGCACATGGGGGCATACGTTCATATATTCATTCCTCACATATCCGGTAATAGCCCCTGTAGTAAGATACAACTGATGGATCTTTTATATTCTCTGCTCACTGGTATCACGATAATATTCTAGATATATGGGTGTTATATTAATATGTATGTCATACTCAGTTCTTAGAATTGAATCTTAAATTATTGGCCTTAAATTACTTTAATAAATATTAAAGGTTGCATATCAAAGGAATTTCTCAGTATTTTAAAAATTCTTTGTAAAAAAACAAAACAAAGCAGTTTATACAAATGAAACTAGACTGCTTATTAAAAGCTGGGTATTATATCTTCATAATCAATTATTAGGTCCATGAATAATTTATTGCTTTTACCCTATTAGACTGCAATGACACACAAAATTCAAATGCTCATAAAATTAAATATTTATCTAAGCTTTATATTTCCCATTGATATTCAATAGCTCTTCTTACAAAAGTAGTATTTTTACTTCATACTTACAAGAAGGCTTCTCTCTGGTACATTTTACCTTTTGTATTTTCTTAAAAACAAACAAAAAAACAAGCCCACAAAAATTAAATCAGTACTTATTAGAAATGGATGACAAACAGAGAAATTATAAACATCAAGGAATGAAACCTTGACACAAAGCAAACACAAAGGCAATATGAAGGCATCACACTGTGGTCCTCTCCAGGAAAGGAGGGATGTGGCTCAGCTCGGTCAGTTTGTCTCCCTCCCTGCCTCCCTCCCCCCAACCCATCCCTCTATCTCATCTAAGGGGTCTTGGTTATTAATTTCTTTTTAAGAATATCAACAGGTATATATTAAATGGATTGCTATTCTTTTGGGTTTTGTTTTCATTTTCCTTTTTTCAATACAACTCTAGAGTTTGGGGGTCAATTTAAATATAAATATATTTTTATACTTATATATTTAGATTTTTATATTTATATGGAAATATTCAATTGTGGACATACTTTCCTGGGAAATTCTATTTTTAATGCTAAGCTATCTGAAAGATAAAATATTCAAAAATTTTCTCAATCTCTAGACCACTCAAGAGTCTTAGACACTTTTCTCACTATTATACAAAACTACAGAAGAATATATATCAACTTCTTATTTTCTTAGAGGTTTGCAATATATTTAAAAATTTTTTTACAAAAGAAAAATGCTTTATAAATACCAAGTATTCTTAAAGTTTAAATAAATTTTATTTCTACTAGCACTTCCAATTTTCTCTAACAAAGACAAGCTTACGTTATTTTAATAAATCCTGCTATAAATATGGGAAAAATAAAATAAAACTTCACCATGAGACTTTATTGTTCATTTGAAATTCCCAGCAATGATAAAAATGGTAATATTTAGTTGACTGGTTAAGTAATGATAGAAGAGACCTGTGGTCATACAGCTCCTCTAATGATGTTAGAAAAAGGTCATTCAGCTTTGCCGCGTCATATGCAAACATTAGGAAAAGTGAGCATCTCGCAGAACATGCAGTGACGAAGGGAACAGACAGAATGTGCAGTGGCAGAGGGAAGAGGAGTTGAGAACAGCTTCTGGCATCAGCTTCAGAGTGTGGAGAAGGTTAATGTCATAGCTCAGATCAATCTCGTTTTCTGTTTAGCCTTTAAGCCAATCATACATGAAGAATAATTTTTTAAATGTATGTTTAACCAAGGAAAAAAGTCTGAACCAAATTAAGTAAAATGTATGAAATAAAAAAAAAAAAAAAAAAAGAAAAAAATTTCCAAGGGTATGGAAACTCAGTTGCCTGCGGTAATTTCTGATTGAGACTTCTGTTCATCTAACAATTAAAATGTGTTCCTTTGGCAAGTTCAGGAGGAACAAGGAATTCTAACTCATTTACAATTTTAAATGTTATTTAAAATTTTAACATTTGACCGTAAAAATTGCTAATAGAGTTAAAGTAATTTACAACACAATTTGCAATTCTCCCCAGTGCTTTAACTTAATCCTAATTGTTTGTCATAGATATAAGCTGGCATAGAAACACAGAATTTTAGAGTTTGGAAGATCATGGGCTCTAGTAGTTCTCCAAGGAGGGAGAGGTACTAAACTGTTGTTTGAAAAATTCAATAGGCAAGTTTACTATCTTTTTGATTTGGAACTATTATTACTTTTTGGTTCAACACTTTCATTTTCAGATGGAAAAGCTACTGGCTCAGCGAGAATTTGCTCTTTAGGGTAATACATAGAAAAGGGCAGAAATGGCCTAACTCTGCCTTATTACACTTGGTCCAGTGTTCTTTTCATCATTGAAATCAGAACAGGGCATCTACCAGGTATTCGGCAGATGAGCTCTGTCCCCATGCCCTGCTCTAACCAACCACAATGGCATTAGTGGCTGTTTAGAAGATTAATACCTATCAATGAGCTTACGATCTAGAGAGGCACAAGCTCACTGGGGCACCGATAGGTTAAGAAGGAGGATGGAGGGATCCCCGGTGCTTCCTAGTGGCAATGGGCAAGGCAGTGGAAACAGGGGCAATCTAAATGGAAAAGAGTTGAAATCCTATATCTCATTTAGAAAGTTCAGGTTGACCCACACCCATGGTTGAGCTATATACCCCACTATGTAACTGTAATAACATTTCCCTTCCCCGAATAGACTAGATAGTTAGTAAACACTTGCTGAATGACACTGCCTCCATTTTCCCCTAATAAGCCATGTCTTATAATCAAATGATAGAAACCTGTTATCCCACCAAAGGTAATCTTGAAGTTCTGAGAATATTGTGGGCAAATTATAGGGGGGACCGGCCTGGTGGCATAGCAGTTAAGTTCACGTGTTCTGCTTCGGTGGCCTGTGGTTCACCGGTTTGGATCCTGGGCACGGACCTACTCACCGTTCATCAAGCCATGCTGAGGTGGTGTCCCACATAGAGCAACCAGAAGGACCTACAACTAGCATATACAACTATACTGGGGCTTTGGGGAGAAAAAAGAAAAAGAGGAAGATTGGCAACAGATGTTAGCGCAGGATCAATCTTCCTCAAAAAAAAAAAAATAAATTACACCATCAGAGGAACCAGTTTCATGTATCTTCAGTGGCTGCTATTTCTTTGGCCCCTGTATTTATACTCTTTTGCTCTCTGGATACCAGCACAGGGGCATTTTTCAGAGGGGTTATGGCTCCTTTATCCAAAATTCCACTGTATCTTAGGCAGCCCATTCTGGTGAATATATAATGGACCAGGAATTCTCTGTCTTTAAAGGTTAACTTATAATCCTGTGGATAAAATGTTCCTCAGTCAAGGATCCTGGTTTTAAAGCTTCTCCACTGAAACCAAAGGGCATTTGCGCTGGACTCTGGACCACAGTAATGATCAAGGCAACAACTGGCAAAGCATCAAGCTATCCAAGCAAAGATGGTTTTGTAATTTTTAAAAACTGACAAAATTTATATATCCTTCAAAGTATTTTCTGTTTCACAGTCTGTGCATTTATGTCAACAGCACTGCTACTGCTCCAAACATTTTTGGAAGTTGTGTTTTGCAACTGCCTTAAGACCTCATAGCACATTCTCTGATTCTCCCTAATGGTACCAAAAATTCCCCCTTTGAAGGTGGATTTAACTTGTGGAAAACAGCCAACATCATTTTAGGCCATTTCGAGAAGGGCTGTCCAGCTCAGTAATACCATTTTGGATAAAAAATATGGCATGCTGAATGCCTGTAAGGACATCACAAAGTAGTGGTGAGATCAATTCTAAAGAAAATTTTCAAAAATGCTTTAAGCAACAGTATCACTGAAGCAGTAGTATCACCTCTATTTATTTGTCACCCATGCTGCTCTAAGTGCAATACCGTGCTCTTTGCACGTGTTGATATTAAATCCCCCTAATAGCCACCCTCCCCCATGAGTAGCATAAGCTCCGTATTAAGGATGAGAAAACTTGTTAAGAAAATTCACCCAAAACACACAGCTGTAAATGGCAGAGCCTAGATTCCAACGCCGATCTGACTGTCATCCAAGTCCACGCTGTTTCCAATCCCCAATTTTACTCCTCAAAATATGAACATAGCCTCTCAAGGAGTTTAATTTCAAGGAGACAAACTTATAAATGGAAAAATAAGCCCTGGTATACTGCTCTCATTATCTGATAATTAGCAAGTAAAGTGCTGTTTTTCTCATTCCCACTCTCCCCCTTAAATTTTAAATATAACACTACTCAGATCTTCCTTTAATTCTTTAGTTTCTCTCTCATTAGAACCAATAGTCTCTGCTAACCACTAAGATCCCACAGTAGGAGAGACTTTCCCAAAGTTTCAACAGAACCTTCACACCATAACATTATTTTAGAGCCACATTTACTCAGTGAAGAACTAATCCAGTCATGTCAATAAAAAGCAATGCTTCCTCTAGCATCGTATAACAAAAGGGCAACATCCAGTTCCTTATCGACTTCTTTGTTCAAGAATCCCACATTCAGTGACTTCATAAACCACATCTGCAATGGAAACCTTCTCTAATATAGCCCACATGCTATGTTATCCATCTGCGCTCAAGTGCTGGAAGGCAACAGCTCTAAATAGAGTCAACAGCTTTTGCAATAAACTAAACTCAGAACAGAGATTTATAAATATACACACTCTATTTTTGAGGTTAAAAAAACACTTGAAACTGATATTAAAAATTAGAACTTACCAATTATAGAACTGAAATCTATTTGATAATCCAAGGTAGACTGTAGTGTTAATAACTACTAAAAGTATTTTTTAAAGTTATCTCAGAAGAGATGGAACTGAACACATACTGTCTGGTGATGACCCACGAATACTGAAGTCTTGTGAGATAAATATTTAATAAGAAAGAATAGCCTTTCCTCCCATGGAAATGCTTTAGTCTCTAAATTAATGGTCTCCATGTACTCCAAACCACTCCTTTCAGGTTATTTTAAAAGAAGAAAGCACTGAGCATAACGAAACCACAAATCATATAGCAAGATGAATCACCATACCCCAGAGCCTTTAAAGAAAAATATAAAAAAAAGAGAGGGAAGAAATAAGAAAAAAAATGTATCAAATTTAAAAAAAAGTTTCAAGGCAATGTGAAGGAAATTAAGGCAAGTGAGAGGACAGGCCACATTCTTAAAGAAGGGTATAATATTTCAATCCCTTTACCTGATGCTGTTACCAGGAGGCTGTCTGAGGCACCTGTTCTACAGGATGAGGCACTAACAGGGTTTACGGAAGAGCAAAAGGCAATGGTGGTGGGAATGACAAGGGAACTTTCTGAACATGCAGGTTGGTTCAGTCCAGGGGTTTCAGCAGGCCAGGCACCCACCTGAGACGTGGCCAGGGCTGAAACGGCACAGCCTGCCGGTGCCACAGTTAAATCTATGGATGGTTTTGGTGGCAGCTGAGGGGAGGATGACTTAGGGAGATTCTCCTCATTTATTACCCTGTTCCCTTGTGGCAAACCGGAAGGAGACGAAGCCACAGTTTTGTTATCAACTTTGGCCCCTGCATTGGAGGCCCTGCTGCTATCCATAATAACCTTGAGCTGGGGGTGTGGTGGAGAAGGAGTTTGGGAGAGCCCTGGCTTTTTTGGAGGGATGGGAGGAGGGTTTCCTCTGTCAACTCGAGCTACACCGGGAGTCTTTAAACTGGTCCGACCGACCGGAGGGTAGGTGCCAACGTCCCCTGTGGGGGGCACTCCAGGCCTTGGGGGTGCTCCCGCTTGAGGGCTTGTAAATCTTGACAGTGCTTGGGTCACTGTATTCCGAGCTAGTTGTTTGGCCACTAGGTTGTCACGACTTGTAGGAGAGACATCTCTTGATGGAGGACTTTGGGTAGTATTTCCATTTTGGTCTGGGTCATTAGCATTGCCCTGAAATCTAAATCTAGCTGCTTGGATTCGTGGGTTTAGACCTGGATGCAATGACGCATTGGCACATGGTGAATGTAAACTGTGCACAGGTGGAGCTTGCGAGTAGCTCTGGGGAGCTATGCCTGGCGTTTGCAGGATGGGAGGGGCAGCATTATTGGGAAGTGCGGGTGTGCTACTTGTTAAATCTGCTGTTGAGCCAGTGCTCGGTCCATTTTCCTCAATTCTGTTTGCACTTGGAGGTGGGACAGTGGGCAGAGAGGAGCCAATCAAGTCACCATGGGAAGCCTGCCTGTCAATACCTGGTCTGACCAATGCGGCATTGGTGCACACATTCCCTTTTGCATTTGCAGAAACTAGAGGGCTCCCTGTGGAAGGCTTAACAGGCACGGTCAAAGGCAACTTCTTCATGTGGTCAGTGCTTTCCATCACTAGGTCTGTCTGACAAGCAACAGACCTTGTCAGAGGTCCTTCTGTTCCCACAGATATGGAGACCAAACGCCTATCTTTGGTCTTCCGGGGGAGAGAGAGGCTTGGTTTGCTGTCATTTCCCCTTTTCAGTTGCTCAATCATTTTCTTCATCTTGTCTATCTCCTCTTTGAGGTCAGTGGTGTGTGCTTCTTCTCGGTGTAGCTTGGCACGAAGCTGTTCCCGTTCAGTGTCAAACTCAGAGAGCTGTTTTTCCATCTGAGCCTCCATTTCTGTGCTTCTTCGTTTCTCAGCAGAAAGTTCCTCTTCTAATGCGCTCGTCTTTTTCTTTTCCTCTTCCAGTTTGGCCATTATGTCTTCTAGCTTCTGGGCCTCCTCTATGACTTTGCCCGAGAGCTGTTTGCACTCCTTGACGAGCATTAGGACCACGTGCTTGTTCTTGCCACGCTCCTCCTCCAGGCGGGAGGCCAGCTTCTTATGCTCTTGCTCAAGGGCTTGTAGCTGAAGCTTTTCCATCTCCAGCTGAAAGAAATTCACAGGACAGCCCTGATTAACACGCAGAAAATTCTTTTAGCTCAAAAGCACCCACAGCACCAGAGGGAGGCTCCCTTATCTCCTTCAGCCCCCTACTCCACTGCCACCTTTACAGGGAGGCTTCCCTCACTGCCCTGTTGAAAACAACAGTCCCCCCAACCCTGTACTTATCACCCCTTGTTTAGCGCCCACCTGCCCCCACTAGGATGTGACTTCATGAGGGCAGGGACTGTGTCTTCTTTGCTGCTGTGTCCCCAAGACCTAGAACAGTGTCTGGCACACAGTGATGCTTAATAAATTGTTGACTGAATGAATGAAATTAACAGAGTTCACACAAACAACAAATTTCCAAACACTGATAGCCTTTCTGGGTACAAAGGCCATACAGATGCGCTATTCTAACACGTTCACACAGGTTTCTCACTACTCTCCAGGGGAACGTCTGCCATGAGGTGCTCGTGAAGGACACATCCCTGAGCTGGGCTGCAGCAGTCAGGCTGGTCCACGTGCCTTATCTTCCCAACCAGAGAAACATTCCACTGGGGGTTCATAAAGGGCCTTATGATTCATAAAGGTTAAGTAGATCTACTGATTCAAGATATGGAAAGGACTCCCCTCCTCCACCTACATGTTAAACACAAGATAGCCAGTAACTAAGCCAGCTTCTAGTCATCAATAATAGAGGAAAGAGATGCGCACATGATCCATCAGTTGTGAGGATGTGCTGCTGTTCCTCACCCTCCTGAGAAAATCCATTACTCCATTCCCCTCACAGTCAGTCATGGGACCAAAAGGAGAGAACAGCTCACTGCCTAACGAGGACTCAGAGATATTATTTACTTTGAGATGCTCCCTGCTTTGAAGAAGGTGCTGAAATAGCACTGCAGTGCATCCTATAAATAGGTGATCAGGAATATGGATAATTCTCCAAGAATAATTAGAGACAATTGTTTATGCACATATATTCTATTCTACTATATGAAATTTTGGAAGTGACTTCATAAGTAGATTAGGTAAGATTTGGGGAACAATAATCTTGTCATATACTATATGTATATTTTATTCATCTGGGTGCCTCACAGAAAATTTGACTTATTCATTTAATTTGACTAATCAATTATTAAAGCACATTTAACTCTTCTTAATGCATCAAATAATAGGTTGCTCTGCAAGGCATACACAAAGTTAGAAGTATTAAGAAAATTTCATATATATTTTATACTAGCCCCTCCCAATTCTTATAGCAATGCAGGAAAAAGCACAAAGTAGGTCTATTTTCAGCTTATTTTTAAAATATGAATTTCATAATTTACCACTGAAGGTGGACAACAAGGTGTCTCGTAGAACTTGAAGGGCTACTTTCAGTTTACAAAACTAACTACAGTCCAAGTTAGTGATTTCCGTGATGTCATCCAGTTAATCAGTGTCAGTATCATGGCACTCACTCAGGGTTCCATTTGTCTCAAGACTGTCTCACCACATCACACATCTTGCCCACAGTATTTATTCACTATAGGTCTTCACACTTTATTTTTGAAATGATAACTTTCATCTTACATTTCAGAATCAAAGAAAGTCTTCCAACAGGAGATCAACTCAATTAATCTCAGATATGTACACTGAAAACTATACTACTATAAAAGCACCCATAATTCTCTTGTATCTTTGTCCTTCCATCATGTGTGCCTTATAAATCCTATCTCAGACTAACATGAGTCTTTTTTAATCTCACCACAGATAGCAGAGCAGAGAGGAAACCACATAATTGATGCACCTACAAGCACATGGCTCCAACCTCAACTGAGCTTTGAGCCCCACTCATCAATCACTCTACCTAACTTTGTTTAGCTTCCTCTGCCATTTACTTTAGGGATATTTAAACCTCTGCCACTCTCCCCAAAACTATACCCAATGACCATTCGACTGACTCTTAGTCTACCCTAATAGACTCTTATCAAGAATATTCAGACAAACTCACTCCCTCTACATCCTGTCTCCTCCCTTAAGCCTTTCTATAGCCCCACCAATTCATATGTCCTTCCCTTAACTCTAAGGGAGAAAGGCTTCCATCTGTTGCAGGTCAGACTTTCTTCAGCAATTGACTTCATTCTCTCCTGTCACCTCTGAGACTTGCTCCATCAGTTATCACACTGCTCTTTATAAACATTAAACATTCCCCTCTCTATCAGCTCCTTCCAATCAGTATATAAACACACTCCCATACTTAAAAGATAATTCTTTACATTAAAAAAAATTCCTTGACCATTCTGACCCAGAAACAAAGTTTCTGTGCTTAAGAGAGTAAAAGTTTAGTACTAAGTTCTGATCCAAAACTTCTTAGCTGTGTGACCTTGGTAAGTTCTCTCTCTAAAGATCAGTTCTGTTTGGTTTCCTTACTTCACAATATAGCAATAATAGTGATTACTTCATAGGATTAAATGAGGCAACACATGTAAAGCACACACCATTGTGCCTGGCATTAAAAAATTTTTCAAGTCATAATCACTATTTGTGCTATTTAAAAATGTGTCACTTTTGCACGTTTTTCCTCTAAAAACACATTTACAGGCAAACAAGGATGTAGAGAAATGACCATATTAAATATACAGATGGATGTCTTTATAAGTTAGATAGTTATAATTCAACCATTACAAAGTATATCAGAGAAGTTCCACTACTAGTGATGGTGAACTAACTTTTATTAGCCTATCTCTCCTGTAGATAATAATTATAAACCCTTGAAAAAATATAAAATATAACTATTTGAAGGCTCTGGAGAGCAATAAAAGCGGCAGACATAAGAGAGGAGTACACCCTCTCATTAGAAAGGAGCCAACAGCACTAGATGAGATTTGCCTTTGTATAGCTTTTCAAGTGAGGGCAATGCCCTGTCCTGATAGCACTGACAGCAGGACTCAAGCACAAAGCACCTCTTAAACTGGCTTGAGGAGTCAGAGGATGGAACTGTCTCAGCTAACCCCACCACTATCCTTGGTTGACTCTTGAATTACACATTCATGGGGGAGACTCCACAATGAATGACAGAGGTAGCTGCTGAATGGTTGACAGAACTGAGTACATATTTCAGCTCTTGCCAACTGCAAGGAGGCAGAGTTTGGAGTACGAATCTAACCAGGTTAACTGATTACTAGAACAAAATACATTCTTCAGAAGATAACAGAATCCAGAGTCTATGTACCATATCACCCATAATGTCTAGTATATGATAAAAAATTACTAGATACGCAAATAAATTTTTTTAAAAAAGTGATCCATTGTCAAGAGAAATGCAGTCAAATAGAAACCGGGCCCAAGATGATCCCTATTGGAATTAGCAGACAAGGACCTTAAAGCTTCCATTTTCAAAGCAAATATGGTCACAATGATTGAACAGAAGGGGAATCTTGGCATAGAAATGGAAAACAGAAGAAAAGAACCAAATGGAAAATCTAGAACTGAAAAGAGTAATATCTAAAACGAAAAAAAGTTCACCGAATGGGCTTAATAGCAGATTTGAGAGAGTAGAATAAAAAAGACAATGAATTTGAAAATAGAGTAAAAGAAAGTATCTGATTTGAGGAACAGAAAAAATGATTGAAAAAAGTGAATAGCACCTCAGTGACCTGTAGGACAATACGAAGTGGTATGAGTTCCACGTACCTGGAGTTCCAAAAAGAGAAGAGAGACAGAATGGGGAAGAAAAATATATTAAAAGAAAAAATGGCCAAAAATTCACAAATTTGGTAAAAAACCAACTTACAAATCCAAGAAGCTCAGTAATCCCAACGCAGGATAAATATAAAGAAAATCAAATGTAGGCACATCATAGTAAAAGCACTGAAAACAAAGATAAGAAATAATCTTGAAAGCAGCCAGAGAAATAAAGATATTACATACAGAGAAACTATAATATAAATGATGGCTGAATTAATGTCTCTAAAATATATGAAGCAAAAACTGACAAAAAATAAGGGCAGAAATAGACTCTATAATAATAACAATCTTCTCTCATAAAAAAGCCTAGATTAAAAATATCAGCAAGGGGCTGGCCTGGTGGTGTAGTGGTTAAGTTCACGTGCTCCGCTTCAGTGGCCCAGGGTTTGCAGGTTCGGACTGCTTTATCAAGCCATGCTGTGGCAAGCGTCCCACAGATAAAGTAGGGGAAGGTGGGCACGGATGTTAGCCCAAGGCCAGTCTTCCTCAGCAAAAAGAGGAAGATTGGCAACAGATGTTAGCTCAGGGCTAATCTTCCTTACACACACACACACACACACACACACACACACACACACACAATCAGCAAGAATACAGATCTGAATAACACTATAAAAACCACCTGGCCTAATTGACATTATGGAACAGAATACCCCAAGACTACAGAAGATAACAGTCTTTTCAGACGCACTTGAAGAGCTATTAAAAACCAAAAAGACTAAAATCTTACAGAATTTGTTCTCTGACCATAGCAGAATTAAATCACAAAGAAATCATAATAAGATATTAAGAACACCCCAAAACTCAAAAATAAAACAAGATATTTCTAAATAGCACAAAAGCTTAAGAAGAAATCACAAAGGAAATTAGAATATATTTTGGGCTGAATGACAATAAAAACACAACATACAAAAATTTGTGGGATGCAGTGAAAGAAGAGTATTTAAAGGCGGCTAAAGCAGAGGATAGAGAGAAACTGATATCTTTAATTAACTGCTTACATTAGAAGAGTTTTCTCAAATCGATTATCTAACTTTCACCTTAAGAAGCTAGGAAAAGTTAAGCAAATTAAATACAAAGTAAGTAGAAGGAAAGAAATAACAAAGGTAAGAAACCAATGAAATAGAACAGAAAATGATAGAGAAATTAACAAAGCCAGAAGTTGCTTTTCATCTGAAAGATCAATAATATTGTTAAATATTTAGGAAAAAACAAAGTAAGAAATACAGAAAAACACAAATCACAAATAGGAATAAAGGGGCTATCACTACAGAGTGAATATTAAGACGATAATAATGAATAAATTTGTGCTAATAAATTCAACAAATAAAATTCCTCTGAAACATACAACTTTCAGAATTGACATAAAACGGCATAGAAAATTGGAATGGAAATTGGAAAAGATAAATATTTTTGAAGAAATTGAATTCACAAAGAAAAACTTTCTCCCAAAGAAAACTCCTGGCTCATATCGCTTTACTAGTGACTTCTGCCAAACATTAAAGAAAAAAATAATACCAAACTTATACGTACCCTTGCAGAAAATAGAGGAGGAAATGCTTCCAACTCACTTTACGAACCCAGAATTACCTTCATATCAATACCAGTCAAGTATGTTTTTTAAATTTAAAGAAAAATTATCACTCATGAACACAGACACCAAACTCCTCAGCAGAATATAGGCAAACTGAATCCAACAATATATAAAAAGACTAAAGAAAAAAAAGGTGACCCATTGAAGTTTATGTCAGAAATCCAAGTTGGTTTCATATTTGAAAATCAATCAGTCTAATTTACCATATTAAAAGAATAAAGAGAAAAACCATGACCACATCAATAGAAGGAGATAAACCATTTTACAAAATTCAAAACCCATTCATGATTAAAAAAACCTCTCAACAAAGAACAGAATGAAACTTCAATGAGATAAAGGGCATCTATAAAAAAGCACAGCTAACATCATACTTAATGGTGAAACACAGACCGTTTTCTCCCTAAGAAAAGGAAAAGGCACTTAAGTCATTTCTCACTCCTTTTATTCCACATTGTACTGGAGGTTCCAGTCAGTGCAATGACGGAATTAGGGGAGAGGAGACGGAAGAGAGGCTGGCAGCCAATTTGGAAAGAAGAAGTGAAATGAGCCTTATTCACAGATAACATGTTTGTTTACTGACAAAATCATATACAACATACAAAACAACTGCTAAAACTAATAAGCAAGTTTAGCAAGATCACAGGATCAATGTCAACATACAAAAATCAATTAATACCTGTATACTGGCAACAAATATTTGGAAAAAAAGTTGAAAACAATGTGATTTACAATAGCATCAAAAACATAAAATGCTTAGGAATAAACCCAACAAAAGACATAAAAGACCACTACACTGAAAACAACAAAACATTGCTAAAAACAAAAATTATACAGACCTAAAAAATGAATAAATACACTTTGATCATGGGTTAGAAAACTCAGTTTTGTTAAGATGTCAATTCTCAACAAATTAAGTCTACAGATTCAATGAAATTTCAATCCCTGCAAACTTCCGGAGAAACCAACAAACTAATTTTAAATTTTTATAGAAATGCAAAGCATCTAGAACAGCCAAAACAATTTTGATAAAGAAAAAATTGAAATACAGTTCTGGCATTTAAGGCTTATTATTTAACTATAGTCATCATTTACCTGAAGTTCTAGAATACAGGTAAGACTGATCCATGATGAAAAAATCAGAAGAGTGTTCAGTGGTTGCCTGAATTGGGGGAGAGATTTACTGGGAAGGTACTCCAGGAAAGAGATGGAAGAAAACAAACAAAAAAAAAAAAATAAGAAGAAGAAGAGGAAGAGGTCTTTTCCAGAAGATTTACAGAATCAAAAGGAAATTTAAAACTAGAATAGGAATGCTAAATGACCAACAGGGAAGCACACTATCTGATCAGGAGAAAATAAAGGGAAGGTGAAAACAGTATATCAAAGATCTATGCAGAAGAGACAAAAGGATGACAGATTCCTTTGAGGAGGGGCCTATAATTTTAGAAGGTGAAGTGAAAGCTGCTCTGAAAGTACTGGGAAAAAATAAGTCACCAGGGATAGAAGGTGACAACAAGAAAATTATTTCAAGCCACAGAGACTGAATCGGTCATAATTCTAACAGCACCTGGCCCAGTGGTGTAGTGGTTCAGTTCATGTGCTCCGCTTCAGCGTCCTGGGGTTCAAGGGTTCGGATCCCAGGAGTGTACCTACACCGTTCATCAAGCCATGCTGTAGTGGTGACCCACATACAAAATAGAGGAAGATTGGCATAGATGTTAGCTCAGGGACAAACTTCCTTAAGTCAAAAGAGTAAGATTCCTCATTGGAAAAAAAAAAAACCCCAAAATCCTAACAAGAATATGCCAATAAATATGTAAAACAAAGCAATGGCCTACAGACTGGAAATGCTCAATATATATCCCAATCTCCAAGAAAGGAGATGCCAAGGAGAGTAGTAGCTATGGGACCACTGCTCTAATTTCCCATGCAAGTAGTGATGCTGCAGGTGCTGCAACAAAGGCTTTTATCTTATTATATAGAGCAAGAAATGCCTCCTGTCCAAACTGGATTTCGAAAAGGGAGAGGCACATGAGACCTAACTGCAATTATTTGTTGGCTACTGGAGTGCACCAAAGAATTTCAGAAGGTTAGTCTATGTTTTATAGACTATAATAAAGCCTTTGACCGTGTGGATCATGAAAAGCTATGGGCTGCTCTGAAAGAAATGGGCGTGCCTCAGCACTTGACTGTCCTGATGCGTAACCTGTATTGCGGACAAGAAGCTACAGTCAGGACAGAATATGGAGAGACAGAATGATTTCCTATAGACAAAGGCGTCAGATAAGGGTGCATGAAAGCAACAAATGACTTGAAATGACTTCTGACAAAAGTGAAAGAAGAAAGTACCAAAGCAGGACTGCATTTGAACATCAAGAAGACAAAAATCATAACTACAGAAGAACTACACAACTTTAACATAGACAATGAAGACACTGAAATTGTTAAAGATTTATTTACCTTGGTTCAGTCATCAATTTAAAGGGAAACTGCAGCCAAGAAATCAAGAGAAGACTAAGACTTGGAAGCACAGCCATGCAAGAATCAGGAAAGTCATCAGGTGTAAGGAAGAGTCATTAGAGACCAAAGCCAAGCTTACCCACACTCTGGTATTCCCAATTACTATGTACAGGTGCAAACGCTGGACAGCAAAGAAGGCTGACAGGAAAAAAATTGATTCATGTGAAATATGGTGCTGGAGGAGAGCTCTATGGATGCCCTGGACTGCCACAAAGACGAATAAGTGGATCCTAGAGCAAATTAAGCCTGAACTATTGCTACAGGCAAAAATGATAAAACCGAGGCTGTCCTACTTTGGGCACATCATGAGAAGGTGGGATTCTTTGGAAAAGACAATAATGCTGGGAAAAGCCGAAGGCAGCAGGAAAAGAGGAAGATAAAGGAAGCCATGGGTATGAGTCTACAGAAGCTGAATACGGCTGTTGAGGACAGGACATTGTGGACGTCACTCATTCATAAGGTCACCAGGAGTCAGAGCCAACTTGACAGCACATAACAACAACTCCAAGAAACTTTTTTTGCGGTGATGGAAATATTTTCTATCTTGTAAAGAGTACAGATTATACCAGTGTATGCATTTTTAAAACTCATCAATTTGTACACTTAAGATGTATAAATTTTACTTCAAGTAAGTGTTTCTTCAAAGAGCTGTAAACAATAGTGAATTCTAGATTTGCATGTTTGCTTTTTACAGTGCTATGGATTAGCAATTGTGAAAACTACTCTCTGTGTGTTCTAGGCTTGAGTAAATGAGTAAATATATTGAAGTGTAATGGGAGCCAGGTTTCTCACTGTTGGAGAAGTTAGTTTTAAACAGAAAAAATACAAGAATGTACCCTATGGTTTTGGATTAGAATCAGAGGGGTCAATATCATAGGAACTCAATGGTTTGATATAAAAAGACATATAGATAAATAAAATATAGATATATGTGTGTACATTATATTTATGAATACGATAAATATACATAGTTTCTTAGCTCTAGAGTTGTTTATAAACACCATTTTTCCATTAAAAATGAAACTAGTGCTCCTGGGAGTAATGGCTAATTCCAGGGGTTAGGATAAGGAAAAGAGAAGATAAGCCTGGAGTATCTTGCTGCAAGAAAGTAAGGAAGTGCACATAGAATGATGGGGACATGTCAAAAGGAGCCAGCTTAAAAGGCCTCTCACTGGCCAAATCTGGTAAAATTCTAAGCAGTGATCCAGGGGCTGTGGATCTGATGTGTTGGGGTAGAAACCCCTCCAACTCAACTACATACCACTACAATTATAAAGGAACCACAGCCTCCTGTGTACATAGATTACTGAGTGCCAGTTGACTTGGTTATTATTGTCCAACTTACATCTACTCACAAGCACTTTCAAGTAGTGGCTGAGGGGTAATTTTGCACGGAGCAATATCAGCAAATCCTTTTGCCAAAAGCAGGGGATTGTATGGAAGAGCTCAGAACTAACACAGCTTCACTGGTAGCGAGAAAGTGGGTGGTTGCTCCAAGAATAGCACCCAGCCTGGGAGCCATGAATGAAGAGTCACCAAACAACGGTTTTTACAGAATGAAAGGGAAAACTATGTAGGTGGAAGCAAAGCAGCAATGTAAAGCAATTAGTTCTAATTCAAAGTGGAAAACAGAGAGGAAAGCAATTATGGTCATTTGTAAAATGAGAAAGCAGAGGGCATGGTTGCCACAACCACGAAAGACTCTCATGACATTTAACTATATTACTTCCTGCTCTCCCATATCTTTCAACACTCATTGCATCTTTGTCCTCTTCTCCACCTGGTCACCCACCCCCCCATATACCTGTCCAATCCTGGTAAACAAATACATAACAAGAAGATATATTAAAAGATCTTTTTTTTCTCTATAGGAGGCGTAGCTACCAACTCTTGAGCTAGAGTTTTAAGAGAGGGCAGGCAAGTCATGGATCAGGCAAAGCACTCTCTCCTCTAAATCCCTGCTCAGAGCCACAGACCTCAGTCTCCAGCTCCCCCTTAATATTCACTCTGCTATGCTCCTGGGGAGTTAAAATGCATTTTGAAATGTAACAATGAATTATGCAAAAAAGACTCAGGCATGAGCTAAAAACAGTCATTCATGTACAAAATGTCCTAAATACTCTTCCTAAAAATGTCATTTTAGATGGTTCTTTACCGTGTTATCCTTGAAAGTCTATAAAGCAATTTAAAATTAAATTATATTTATATGTTATAAAGTAACCATTATATAATGAAGTAGAGAGCACTGAATACTAATGGCAGAACAAAGTACAATTATTTACACTAGGAAGAAAAAGGCATATGTAATAAATTAAACAAAAAGAGTGATTTGATTGTTCTTTTCTGTCCCATTTGTCATTTCTTTGGTTATCTAGCACCTGAAACTCCTTCTTATGTTGGGAGAATTCTCCACCTTATGATTCTCCCCTATAGAGGCTATATACACCCAATTGTTGCTTTGCTGGTCTTCCTGGTAGGTAGGAAGAGGTGTGGGGCCTAAGCTTGGCCAATCAAATGCACCTCCTCATAGGCTTCAAGTAGGAAATGAGTGATGCAAAGCAGTGGGGCCAGGGGAAGTACCTCTCAAGACCCAGAGCAGTGATGGCAGTGGTGCTGTCCGGTGTCAGCAAGCTAGCGTAACCAGCTCTCATCAGCAGAAGTATCACCCACTGCAGACTAGATCTATAGCGAACATTTGTTGGTGATGCTGGCTAGTAAGAGCCCTGCTCTACCAAGTCGTAAGCCAACCAATAGACACTTTTTCTGCTTAACTCAATGAATGTTGGCTTCACTTGCTTGCAACTAAGAATCCTGCCTGACGCATCTATTGCCATCAACTGATCTCACACTGAGCTGCCACCCAGAAGCAGCTATATCTAATACACAGAGCTACTTTTAGTTTGTTCGCTGGTAAAAAAATAATTGCTCCCTTCTGAATTTTGTAGTTATTATTTTAGCTTCTTACTTTTAAAGGCTCTGCTCAAATTAAAAGGTCTTTCCTATTTCAGGGCTAGAAATTATACTTGCTAAGTGTGAATAAAACGAATGAAAATAAATTAGAATAGAACTTTATTAACAGATGATGCACAAGATAAATAATAATAACCCAAATATCATTCCACCTTGGGTTACTGGCTCTAAAGGGGCAGTAGACTACCAGAGGCAAAGTTCCCCATGGTGATTACTCATTAGCTTATTCAAAGTGGCTTTATGGGCTCAGTCCATTTGCCAAATTGACTCTTGCCCAAATTTTCCTGGCACACAAATTACCAACAGTTAACCCTCCTATTAGTAGTCTCAGCAGGAACCGATGCATGAATGAGCATGGAGCCTCTTCTCCTGCCTTGAGAGGCCAACCAGAGCAGTGTTCAGGCCAAATGTCTTAGAATTACCAAAGAGCTATGCCTGGTGTCAGACAATAAATACTCGAATTGCAGATAATGGGGCCTTTGCTTTCCCCGACTTTTGCTCTGGCAGTGATTTAAAGAACTGAACTCATTCAAAATAATGGATTTTTTTGTCTTACTGCTTTTCGATTTCTAAAGCTACAATTTATTCTATATGCAAGGGAACTGAAGATATTTGGGTAAAATATTTCAGGACTAAAGGGACAGGTAATTTTGTTGCTAAAAAGATAACTTTGGTGTTTCTGGTCTTATCAGCTGATGTGATATTTTCTTTATAAGTAAAGATTCATATTAAGAATACAAACTGTAACTCTTCTCACATGTCACAATCTACCAGGACAGAATATCCTTTAGGGACAAAGGGTGGCATTGCCTATCAGAGCCACTCTTCACTGAGACGACACAGCCAATGAATATGGCCATAAAGGACTCCTGTATTCCCGTTATACGTGGGAGACAGATCACTGGCTCATTTCATATTAGCCTCTCAGGACCCATAGGACAGAAACAATTTCCTTTCACTCCCAGCCAGGTTGGAAATGACCCAGTCATTCAGACACAAACAGGATGTAAGTTGATTTAAAAAAAAAAAAAAAATTCAGCTAGATAATAAAATCTTTGATTCAACTTGAAATCAGTATCTTTTTTTCTCCTATAAGAGAAATGATAAAATGCAAAACTGAAGTAAAATTTAGGAAAGCATGCACTTTTTATATATGAAATGAACATAAAATATTTTCTTGATTTTTGATAACACAGCATAAAACCCAGCAGAAATATTTTATTATGAAATAGCTCATTTGACACATTAAGAACATAATTGAAATGTCTCAGCCAAGAAATACAAATGAGCTTCAGTGACATCAGCTAAAATACACTGGCTCTTGCTTATGCGGTTCGTGGGGATTTTTGAAAATCTCCAGAGACCTCAGTGGTTGTCTGCAGGCCCTTGTAGAGGGTTTGCAAAGTCCAGAGTAAAATTATTTGATTCTGTCTCACATCCACGGAAAGCCTTCTATTCTTCTCCACTATTTCACTCAGTGCTTTAGTTTTGGATCATATGACATACTGAGGAAAAGGTTTGCTTTTATTCAACACCTATACCAGAACATTGGCATACATATATTAATGCAAAGATATAATTACAGGGAAAGAACACACACATTAAATGAGACTATCATAAATATTTATAGTATAGTGCATTCAGGTTAATTGTCAACCAGGTGTTAAATGTGAGCTATGACGAATTCTCTGAAAAGGACAAATAGAAGAAACACTTTAATTTATGCTTTAATAATGGATGGAAAAACATATTGCTTTTAATTCTAATCATGGCAGACATCATTAGCTTCTCTGACTTCCTCACTCTCTTTTCTAATAAAGGGAATCAGTAGTCTCGGCAGCATATTGGAAGGACAAAATATAAACTTCTATCTCCTTATGGCTGATCACAGTTTTTATCACTTAGGCCTCTTTGAAGCATGTACTCATGTGTAATAAATATGTGTGTGCGTTGGTGGGGAGGTGAGGAGGGGGAGGAGGTTGGTTTAAATGAAACACATGTGAGCAGGAGCCTGGAGGTCTGCAGCAGACATAGCCATCAGACCCCAGAGGCGAGTTTGAGACTAACCAGCACTTCAAGATGACACGTTGTGAGATTGCATATACCATACAAACTTTCATTCTATTCTCCTCATGCTGGTTTCATTTTCCAAAGAAATAATAAAATTATTTCTAATTGCAAAGAAATATTTGAGACAGAAGCTGGATAAAATAAGTTTGGGATGCCACCATATGATTAGAATCCTGTTTGCATTACTGGATCACCCACCTAGCAATTAAGCATGTATTATGGCACTAGAAAAGGCAAGTCCAAAAACAAAAATCCATATTTTAAAGAAAGCATCAAAGTAACCATTATGGGAAACATAACTTCTTTGTCATACTTCTTTTATGGTTTAGTGTTATTTTTATTTTGAGTTACATTTGAAGAGGGCCACCAGAATCTGTCAGCATTTTGCATTTTTAAGTACTTAATCCCAACCCTTCTTGAAAATACAATATTTAAGAACAAACAACAACCTCAGAGATGGTTTCTTCATCCTATACTGTGTCATGGGGAAAATGTTTGAAAGTCTCAATACCTTCTTTTGTCTGCTCTCAGCAGCAGCCAGCTGTGTGGACATCCTTTCTTGCATTTTTCTGCAGTGGGCCATGACTGCCTCAAGGATGGAGAGGGGGTTGGTACAGACTGGCTTCTTCTCTTTATCGCCGGCACCTGCTTCATAGTCTCTCTGCAGTGCCAAGAACGGGTCGTTTAAATTAAATCTCCCATACCGTTCCTGAATAAATACCTCCTTCCTGCGAGCCTAGGACAAAATCAGAGGAATGTATTGAAGAAAGAAATGAAAATATACAGAAAGATATTTATAAGAAGATTTTGTGATTACTTTTCCAAATGGTATTCACAACTGTGGTGAGTAATGGCTTACTAGGATATCAGGGGGTGAGTGAGAGGTGAGGGAATGTGCCCCCAAGCCCCGACTAGCCTAGCATGCCAGTCTACTTTCAAATTTTCTTCCTTTAAGACTATTGTCTTTTAAATTACAAATGATGCAAATATAGTTTCTTCCCATGATGCCCACTCCTCCAAGGATCTGAATTTTAGGTGCAATCTTTTCTAATTTTAAGTAAAATTAGAAATATCAACAATTAAAATAACTTTTAGCAAAAGTTCTAAAATAAAAAAAATTATCTCTATGCTGATAGAACATTTCACACAACACTTATCAAATTAAGTAGTAAAATATAAATTTCTTACAAGTTTTTTTTTAATAGCCAGAAAGAATTTATAAGGATATTTGCTAAAGAAGAAAATACTTCATGAAATTTATGTCAAAAAGCACACATTCACATTTTGTGAAGTTTGACCAACTACAGAAAACCTGCAGAAAATTTAAGATGCAAATATCTCCTCATTGTTGAAGGGCATTAAAATGTGGTTCACAGAATCCCAGGCAAGAATGTAACCTCGTTTTACTCTAAATGTCAGTCCATTAGCATTGAAGTTAATTTCACATCCACATGGCACTAAATGTAATTTTCTATAATTAGCCTATAACAGTCTGCATAAAATGGAAAACAGCAGTAGAAATATATTGAAAACTAGCAACATTTTCCTAACCCAGGTTATTTGGAATAGCCACTAGAAAAAAATTATTCTATGTCACTGCCAGTGGAAAAACTAAATTACTTTATAATAAATCAAGCTTAAGTGTCCAAAACGTTAAACATGTTGTTTTCTAACGAAATATTACATACATTTCCTCACTTTAAAAGTAACTGCATTGAACAACTAAACTTTTCTATTTTTAGATCACTGTCAGCAAGCCAACAACTAAATGAACACAAGTGCAAATGACAAATGGAATAATCTAATATCTCTTTTCCCATTACCAAATTAGATTAAGAAATACAATTTACAAAAAGTCCAATTTCACCACTAAATTTAAACTAGTTTTCAGAGGATCATTTTAAACTTAAAAGTCAACATGGTTTATGAGTCAAAAAGCATTTGATATTTTTAAATTCTTCAAATTCAATTATGTAATCAATACACTGAATAAGTATCACTTCAGAGATGCAATTTCAAAAACAATTTCATTTTGTCCTTCACTTTTCTCTTGATTTTTATTCAATGTAGTAGTTCATCCTCCACACCCGGATGAAAACTTGGGATAGCCTCGTGGTTTTTCCAATCACTTTTATCTAATACAAGTCCTATAGTCACTTTAGACATAAAACAATCTCAATTTGGTTATTAGAATATCCAGCTTCAGTGGTATGACAGCTTCCCTTGCCCAGCTAGGATCTGCTGCAGGTTAACATGCAACACCGGGGAAGGGAGTGTTTATGATAGCCTCTCTCCTTTTATCCAAACCTCTTCCTCTTTCTAAGCTGTTTCACTCCTCTCTGGGTTGGAAGGGACTGGAGGTAGATGATGAAGATGGAGGTGAGAGGAGCAGAAATGTTCTACCTGACCGGCTCAGTCGGTAGGCTAGCCTTACCAACTGAGTGTGGCAATTACCTAAGGCCTACTCTTTTCCCCTGAAATGCTTGGTGACTTTAGAGGGCCACCCCCTTTCCCACTGCTGGGGACCCTTCGTCTACAGTTTCCTTAATGTAGGTCATAAATTTAGGACAGACTACATAATCTGTGGGGCCCAGTGCAAAATGAAAACATGGGGCTCTTTGTTCAAAAATTATGAAGAATTTCAAGATGACAATAGCACACCATTTAACCAGCACAGGGCCCTTCTAATTGCATGCTCCTTTGCAACTGTGCAAGCTGCACACTCATGAAGCTAGCCTTGCATATATCCCTCATGTGGCTCTAGAATGCATTTTTTTGTCAGCTGAGGTCCCATGTTTTCCAGACTCTATTGAACGGGATATGAATCAATTTCAATTGCACTCTTTGATGCCCATGGCACAACCTAGTCTATAGGGAACACTCATGAATCTTCACCTAAACAAAAGCTGGGAGTGCAAGATGACCACGCAACCACCTTTCTATCATTTCCACAGCATGTCTGCTTTTTCAGCCCCACCTCCACTCAGCCCACCGAGATCTGCAGGAGAAATTTATTAAAGTCATTAAATAGTTTGCTTAAAGCCCTTTTCTCTTGACTTGAGATGAAGGGAAAAACCAACGGGACGGGGCAGGACTCAGCACAATTCTCTCCAGAGAAATGCTCTCTGATAAAAATCTTTCTTTTTAATCTCCAACATCTAAATTTTTTTATACCCTCAACGTGAGTAATGAGTTTAAAAGTCAAAACTGGATTTCCAAATTTCTTCTGAAAATTTTCCATCTTGGTCCTCATTTTAGTATCCAATATTTATCATTATGGGTCCCCTGCCGAAACCGACATTTTAACAACCAATTTTAATTACCTGATGTCTACACACTCATTCAACATATTTTATTACGTACAATACTTGTAACACTAACTCAAGCCATTTCTTAACCACACAAGTTATTCTTAAATCAGAGTGAACTTTTGATAAATGGGTTAAAATTAAGCTTTTACATAATGTACGAGGTAAATAGCCAGCCCTGGTGGTCTAGTGGTTAAGATTTGAGCTCTCACTGTCTCAGCCCGGGTTCATTTCCCAGTCACAGAATCACACCACCCATCTGTCGGTTGTCATACTGTGGCAGCTGCATGTTGCCGTGATGCTGAAAGCTATGCCACTGGTATTTCAAATACCAGCAAGTCACCCATGGTGGACAGGCTTCAGCAGAGTCTTCCAAACTAAGACAGACTAGGAAGAAGGACCTGGCCACCCATTTCCAAAAAAACTGGCCATGAAAACCCTGTGAATACCAGCAGAGGATTGTCTGATACAGCACCGGAAGGTAAGAGGATGGCACAAAAAGATTGGGCAGGGTTTCGCTCTGATGGACACAAGGTTGCTAGGAGTTGGAAACAACTCAATGGCACTAACAACAACAAAAAAGAGATCAATACATATATCATGGACCTGTTTCCTGTTTAAACAGATTTTATGGTCTGAAAATATTTAGTATATTTTTTACTAGTATGAAACAGTTTTGTGTGTATTTGTTGTTGTATTTGGTTTTGTTTTAAAATTACTAGCTTTAACTGATAGTCACACTGCAACATTCTTAAATGCAGGCAAATTTTTTTCTGCCAAAAACGTTGTATAACTATATGTGTACAGGATCATAAACATAAAACTGCCAATTGATTTGCTTTGCAAATATAAACTGACACTTAACCTTTATGATGAAGTGCAAGATACATACATTAGATTCTTTTAAAGGTAGAAGTAGTGGTTCTGTATTTGCTGCTAACAAGCTATGCAACTATGTCCCTAATATCTTTCCTTTTCAGAACAAGAGAAATGAAGCAGCCTCATTTGTTCTCTAAGACACCTTGAGTGTAGACAACAAATCTGATTTCGTTTTTTTTTTTTTAAAGTTCCTAAAAGTATGGAAACCTCAGGTAAAATGAATGTGAAAGACCACATGCATTCCATTAATGTTAAACTGACCCTGAACCCATATTTATTGTTTTTAAAGATGCCAGGTAATAATTTTATTCTATAGCCATACAGGAATTTGTTTATATATGTTATATATATCCCACATGCTTTTATATATCCTTGTCATAGTTATAAGACAGGGTTTCTAGAAATAAATAATTCTAAGACTTAAAATGTGTTTTTTAGTCTACAGCTTTCTATCAGGCTTATAAGAACACAGGTGCCCATCTTGATTCCATGGTTAAAAGTTGCAAATTAAATAAGAATATGACATGAAGAAAAGATGCTACAAAATTAACTCTTAGTGCATTCACAACACGGGATATGACAAATTATCCACTAATAACTGATTTTTTACTATTTTTATATATTTAGTATTAGAATAAAATATATCCATTTTCTTTCCTTGATTCTTACTAGGGAGCAATAGAAAATTATCTTCGTACATCAACATATTCTATGCCAAGTGAGTTTTCCCGGTTGGAGGAAGAGAGAACATAAGTAGATCCAATTATCCACCTGGGAACTTTTGGTGACTTGGAAATTTCAAGATCCAACAACCAGGCTCCCCACTAGGAAACTGCCGGCAGAGGTCAGGTAGCCAACAGCAACGTGTATATTTGATATGGTATATATCAAAGAGATGCTCTAACAAAGGGCATTCAAGTTTTTAAAAAATTACAACACTTCATCAAATAAAATAGAACTGGCAGGCCTTGTTTGGCCAGCAGGACACCTATTTTGTAATCTCTGAATTATGGGAAGAGTTCAGTCACTCTGAGTCTAGTTGGGCTGTGTCTTCTCCTAAACATTTTGCTTTGAGCTCCCTTCAAGTAGGGGCACTTTCATTCAGCTGACATTCTTCCAGCCCACAACAGGGTACACAATGGGTGCATAATGCATACTTGTCGAATGGATAAATGTAGCATCTAACAGACTTAGGAAAATGGAACATATAACCCAAAGCCACCTGAGGAAAAATCTCAGACCATGTCTGCCTGTTGGAGGAAGTAGTTTCTTCATCCTGGGAGAATCTTACCAGGAACCTGGAGAAGAAGTTAGGCAAATGTCCGAGTCCTCTATGCAGAACTAATTCCCAAGAAAATGATGACCAAGGATCACTTTACCCACTGCCCAAGGCAGAACTAGGGGATCCCAAGAAGGACTCAATTAATTCTCCAATCTAAAGCCAGGTGAGAGCAGTTTCAGGAGGACCCCCCCAGGGATGGCAGCTGGTTTTCCATGGTCCATGATTCTTTACACTAATTACATCCCAAACCTGGACTGTATATAATAGAGGCACTCTGTTGACCACAAAGTTGTCAGAATAGCCTTTCTAAAACGGAAACTCTCTCAGTCACTTCTCTGCTTAAAGCCCTTCACACTCCCATATTCACTCTTCTCCCCCATGCCTTTGTCTGTGTGATGCTTGCTGCTTGGGACAGTCTCCCCTTCTTCCCCAGGTAACTCCCCACTGAACACCAACCCTCAGTGCCACCTCCCCTTCTTTTGCTTTTCTCAAACGGTTCAGAGTTTAGCTTAATTTGGATTCAGGGAAGCACCTAGAATATCCAAGCCACTTGAAAGCCCTTAATTTTACCCAGGTTTCAACTATTAATGTTTATTCCTTTTAACATTCTTTTTAAAAGTTTACCTTTCTTAGGACATCTTACTTTGTAACAGAATGGTTTATTTTTAAGGTACCACATTACTTTAGTAAGGGCAATCAACAATACATATAAGTATTAATATTTAAGGAGACTAGGGTACAAAAAATGACTGGAAATGTTTATCATACTGGGTTTGAAGAGGACTTGCCCTAAAAAAAGGGAAGAGTTGAATGTGCAGATAACTTCTTGGTTTACACATCAGAATTACTTGAGAATGAAATGCATTTCAGGGAAATGAGTCATTATGAAGACACAGACTAACTATAATTATGAAAACAGACTCTTAAAGGAACTCTTAAACCTATCTACATTGATAAATAAAAATATAATTTCATCAGAATCTGAAGTTTTATAGAATCTTGTTGAGACAGTCACAAGGAAGAAATAAAAACATGGCCATTATTAGTGAGGATCTGACAGATATCGAGTTCCTACTCTTGACTTTCACTGTTCTATAAGATCAACTGAACTAAGTTGGACCTGATTAGTAATAATAAAAGAAAAAATACTTTAGATATTCAACTTTTCCTACAGCAGGTAATCCTCTTAGGAAAAAAACCTAAAACTTGCATTGTGGGTCGCAATTAAAACATACCATTAATTAATTTTAAAACATATTGGTAAACTTATAGCTAAAATTATTTTATCTTATGAAAAGCTGTAATGATTTTATAACATTTTTAAAAATACTAATAAAAGATAACATTTGAGAGATTACTATCGCTATAAGTAATAAGGTGTTTTAGATTCATTTTCTCCTAAAAATAAATCCAGGAGACAGCCATTATTTTAATTCACATTTTATAGACAAGCCAACTGAGGCTTAGAAAGATGAACTTATTCTCCCAAGGCCACTTCCACAGGAGCTGGTATTCAACCCAGGCAGTCTTACTCCAAAGCTTACACTTTCAAGCACTAAAAGGTTTTTGGAACATTAGAAAATGCTTCAAAATTAAGTATTGTTTACAACACTATTTAAACCAGTACAAAGAAAGAAAGTTTAAAAGAAAGACAAAAATATGATTTAATTTTCTCAAGAAGAGTTGTCTAAGGCTTTACATGTACTTTCATTGTTACTGACCATATGCTAATATAATCTAATCAAACTTCAGTTTTTTTCCCCAAGATTCTTCAGAGAATATCATTTAAGCGCAAAACTCAATTCAAAAAGAAAAATGGTTTCTAACTATGCTTTTCCCAAAAAGCATATTATCAAAAAGCACTGATTACCTAAAAATTTAAAAAAAAATAGCATTAGTATGGATCTAATTGCAAGATTGAAGAATTCTGTCCTCAGCTCTAGCCTACTCAACACAGCTGCCACTATCTTGGGTGCCAATAATACAAAACCACAGGAGATGGTTGAAATGACGAGCCCAATGTGACAAGATGGACTTTCACAGGAATAAGTATTAGTCAGCTCTTGAGTACAAACACAGAAGCAAGTACGAAAAACACTTAGGGGTTGCTTTCAACACTACATGCAAAGAGTGAACAATGAAATGCAAACTGCCCACACACACCTCAAACCAGCAACTCTACCCAAGTCTTCACTAGTTAATAGAAAAGAGATAGCAGAAGTAGACAATCCCTGGACTACTGGGCTCATTTCTGGGTGAAATATTTAAAGAATGATCAATAGAAAAAGGACCTGAAGATGGCCCTGAATAGAAAGAGTAGAAGGAAGCAGGGATGCTAAAAAGAGAAGACAGAGCAGCATGACAGCACTATTTTAATATCTGAAGGCATCTCACGTTTAAAGAGGTGCTTGACTATTTACATGACTCCCAAGGAAGAGAATTATGGCCATTATGATAAAGAATTTTTAACGGTCAAAGTTGTTCCAAAGATACAATAGGCTGTATTGGATTGGAGTGTAATTTCTGTCTCTGGCTGCGTTTCACACATAGGCTGAAAAAACATGTGTTAGAAACGGAGTGCAGGGGTCTCAAAAATCAGGAAGGTCTTGGGCTTCTAAACTGTTACACTTCGCTCAAACCCTGAAATACCATGAATCAAAATTAAGAGGGATGGAAAATACATAGAGATTTTTCCAAACAGCCAACATAAAAAGTTAGTTTATATATCCAGCTCTAGATAAATGTTTACGTTGGCTCTAAGAATGGTTAAGATCTGGTGCTCTCACCACCGCGACCTGGGTTCGTTTTCTGGTCAGGGAACCACACCACTCATCTGTTGCCATGTTGTCATACAGTAGTGGCTGCGTGTTCCTGTGATGCTGAAAGCTATGCCACCGGTATTTCAAATACCAGCAGGGCCACCCATGGTGGACAGGTTTCAGCAGAGCTTCCAGACTAAGACAGACCAGGAAGAAGGACCTGGCCACCCACTCCCTCAAAAATTGGCCGTGAAAACCCTATGAATAGCAGTAGAGCCTTGTCTGATACAGTGCCGGAAGGTGAGAGGATGGCGCAAAAAGATGGGGCAGGGTTCTGCTCTGCTGCACCCAGGGTTATTAGGAGTCGGAAGCGACTAATAATAAAAACTCAGCTTTAAATCTCTGTCTTAACGGTAAGGAGTTCAAGTAGACCAAGATTAAATAAAACTAAAATTAAGAGCTCTTCTAAGAAGAAAGGGGAAAAATAAATCCTCCTTGTAAATTGTAAATAAAAAAGGAATGGAAGGCCAGAGATAAGCTGTGGTCCTCAGAGCTCATTCTCACTCGAAGAGGGGTGGAGTGGAGTATAGGAGTGAGTTTCATTCATACACACTACATACACACACGAAGTAAGTGAGTGGACTGAAGAGAGTGGACTAGCAATGTAAAAGTTACACAGTCCTTCAGAAAAGGATAGTCACTTCCCTTCAATGATCACAAAGGCTTAGAAATTCACTAGCTAGGGGCAAAATATAACTTAATGATGAATTAAACGCCAAAAAGTCTGAAAACCTTTCAGACACTGCTTATATGGGTACAGACATCCATGGGACACAGAAATGAAGGCATGTCATGGCGTCACATGACCTGTGAGTGACACTGCCGCAGCATATCAAAGAAGGGGCAAGGTTTCCCTGCTCACTCCCCTCCCACCTTCGTACCCATCCTTTCTGCCACCTACAACATCCTACCTGCTCATGGACATAATAATCTGGATGTGCAGAAATTGTCATGCCAGGAGTATACATAATGCATATAATGCATCATATATCAAGACTGACTTAGATTTATTTGGTTTCTGAGGCTAAAATCTGGAAGTCATAATTCAATAAACCACTAATTTTCTCTCAGAAATATAAACCATTCTAACAGAAGCCATGAAATGGCCTGATTTCACAGCAGTCAGAGCCAGAAGTAATCTCCCAACCTTTTATTTTGACCTTGTGTGCCACTTACCACCTTGCACATATCCATCAGTGCTCATCTCAGGCAGATATGTGTCCCATGCTCATCTTTAAAAATAAGATTACCTTTATTCCCTAACTAGGTCAAGAATGGCACACAGTCCCACACTGTTCTGCTCTCTTGATCAGAGTAGGTATTATTAAATCATCAGCACACGTTAAGCTGATTCCAGGAATGGCCTCACAATTTGTCTTAACACACCTTTTCAGACAGCCACCACCCATCAATCAGAACTGGAACACAGATGAACCTACCTGCCCTCTCTGCCCTGGGCATTTAAATGCTATGATTAGCTATATCTTTACCTCTACTAGACAGTTAAAACCATGCCTTTTACATCTCTGTAACTTAAAGAGCTACTAGCAGAATAGCTCACACATACCAGTTACCTATTTAAGGTTGGTAGAAGTAATGGTTCCTATTACTGGGATTAGTCACTCTCTATGACTATTAATTATAAATGAACTTTTCATATCAAAAAATAAAAGAGTAATTTAAAATTTCACAAAAGAGGCACTATTACTCAACATTAATAAAAAACTAAATAAGTGTCTTTACCCAAATCTATAAGCATATTTGAACTATTTTATATTTTTATTTAAAATAACACAAGTTCACCTAACTCGGGAAAATATTGATAAAAGAAAAAAAATCCAGAACCATCCCAAATTCAATCATCAGAAGGTAGTCATTACTAAGTTTGCCTTGTACTCTACAAATTAATTTTTCCAAGCATGTATTAAAAATAGTTGTCAAGGACTTAAGGGAATGTATTTTAAGTAGCCTTTCCCATTTAATTTGCTAAGTATTTCCCATTTCAATAATCTATATCAACATTTTTTTATTGATGTTTTAATAGTTTATAACATTGTGAAATTTTGGGTTGTACATTTTTGTTTGTCCATCACCATATATATGCCTCCCTTCACCCCTTGTGCCACCCCCTACCCCCATTGCCCCTGGCAACCACAATACAGTTTTCTCTGTCCATGTGTTGGTTTATATTCCACATATGAGTGAGATCATACAGTGTTTGTCTTTCTCTTTCTGGCTTATTTCACTTAACATAATACTATCCAGGCCCATCCATGTTGTTGCAAATGGGACAATTTTGTCTTTTTTTATGGCTGAGTAGTATTCCATTGTGTATATATACCACATCTTCTGGATCCAATCATCAGTCAAGGGACACAGGTTGCTTCCACTTCTTGGCTATAGTGAATAATGCTGCAATGAACATAGGGGTGCATAAGCCTCTTTGGATTGTTGATTTCAGGTTTGTTGGATAGATTCCTAGTAATGGGATACCTGGATCATAGGGTATTTCTGTTTTTAATTCTTTGAGGAATCTCCATACCGTTTTTCATAGAGGCTGTACCAGTTTGCATTCACACCAGCTGTGTATGAGGGTTCCTGTTTCTCTACATCCTCTCCAACATTTGTTGTTTTTTGTCTTGGTGATTATAGCCATTCTAACGGGCATGAGGTGATATCTTAGTGTTGTTTTGATTTGCATTTCCCTGATGATTAGTGATGTTGAGCATCTTTTCATGTGCCTATTGGCCATCTGTATAGCTTCTTTGGAGAAGTGTCTGTTCACTTCCTCTGCCCATTTTTTGATCGGGTTGTTTGTTTTTTTGTTGTTCAGTTGTGTGAGTTCTTTATATACTATGGAGATTAACCCCTTGTCAGATATATGTTCTGCAAATATTTTCTCCCAGCTGGTGGGTTGTCGGTTCATCTTGATTCTGGTTTCGTTTGTCTTGTAGAAGCTCTTTAATCTGATAAAGTCCCACTTGCTTATTTTTTCTTTAGTTTCCCTAGTCTGGGTAGGCATGTCATCCGAAAAGAATCCTGTATGACCAATGTCAAATAGTGTGTTGCCTATATTTTCTTCTATGAGTTTTATAGTTTCAGGTCTCACCCTCAGGTCTTTGATCCATTTTGAGTTAATTTTTGTGAATGGCAATAGCAGATGGTCCACTTTCATTCTTTTGCATGTGGCTGTCCAGTTTTCCCAACACCATTTATTGAAGAGACTTTCCTTTCTCCATTGTATGTTCTTAGCTCCTTTGTTGAAAATTAGCTGTCCGTATATGTGTGGTTTTATCTCTGGGCTTTCAATTCTGTTCCATTGATCTGTGTGTCTGTTTTTGTACCAGTACCATGCTGTTTTGATTACTATTGCTTTGTAGTATGTTTTGAAGTCAGGGATTGTGATGCCTCCAGCTTTGTTCTTTTTTCTTAGGATTGCTTTAGCTATTCGGGGTCTTTTGTTGCCCTATATGAATTTTATATTCTTTTTTCTATTTCTGTGAAGAATGTCATTGGGATTCTGATTGCGATTGCATTGAATCTGTAGATTGCTTTAGGTAATATAGACATTTTAACTATGTTAATTCTTCCAATCCATGTGCATGGGATGTCTTTCCATTTCTTTATGTCATCATCAATTTCCTTCAATAATGTCTTGTAATTTTCATTGCATAGGTCTTTCACCTCCTTGGTAAGATTTATTTCTAGGTATTTTATTCTTTTTGATGCAATTGTAAATGGTATTAGCTTTTTGAGCTCTCTGTTAGTTTGTTATTAGCATACAGAAATGCAACTGATTTTTGTAGGTTGTTTTTGTACCCTGCGACTTTGCTGTAGTTGTTGATTATTTCTAATAGTTTTCCAATGGATTCTTTAGGGTTTTCTATATATAAAATTATGTCATCTGCAAATACTCAGTTTCAATTCTTCGTTGCCTATTTGGATTCCTTTTATTGTTTTTTCTTGCCCAATTGCTCTGGCCAAAACCTCCAGTACTATGTTGAATAGGAGTGGTGAGTGTGGGCAGCCCTGCCTCGTTCCTATTCTCAGAGGAATGGCTTTCAGTCTTTCCCCATTGAGTATGATGTTGGCTGTGGGTTTGTCATAAATAGCCTTTATTATGTAGAGGTACTTTCCTTCTATACCCATTTTGTTGAGAGTTGTTATCATAAATGGGTGTTGTATCTTGTCAAATGCCTTCTCTGCGTCTATTGAGATGACCATGTGATTTTTATTCTTTGTTTTGTTGATGTGGTGTATCACACTGATTGATTTGCGGATGTTGAACCATCCCTGTGTCCCTGGTATAAATAACACTTGATCGTGGTGTATGATCTTTTTAATGTATTGCTGTATTCGGTTTGCCAATATTTTGTTGAGGATTTTTGCATCTATGTTCATCAGCGATATTGTCCTGTAATTTTCCTTCTTTGTATTGTCTTTGTCTGGCTTTGGTATCAGGGTGATGTTGGCCTCGTAGAATGAGCTAGAAGTGTTCCATCTTCCTCTATTATTTGGAATAGTTTGAGAAGGAAGGGTATTAAATCTCCTTTGAATGTTTGGTAAAATTCACCAGAGAAGCCACCTGGTCCTGCACTTTTATTTTTTGGGAAGTTTTTGATTACTATTTCAATCTCTTTACTTGTGATTGGTCTATTCAGATTCTCCATTTCTTCTTGGTTCAGTTACGGAAGGTTGTATGAGTCTAAGAATTTATCCACTTCTTCTATATTGTCCAATTTGTTGGCATATAATTTCTCATAGTATTCTTTTATAATCCTTTGTATTTCTGTGGTATCCATCGTAATTTCTCCTCTTTCCTTTCTAATTTTATTTACTTGAGCCTTTTCTCTTTTTTTCTTAGTAAGTCTTGCTAAGGGTTTGTCAATTTTGTTTATCTTCTCAAAGAACCAACTCTGCTTCATTAATCCTTTCTACTGTGTTTTTTGTCTCAATTTCATTTATTTCTGCTCTGTTTATTATTTCTCTCCTTCTGCTGACTTTGGGCTTTGTTTGTTGTTCTTTTTCTAGTTCTGTTAGGTGTAATTTAAGGTTGCTTATTTGGGCTTTTTCTTGTTTGTTAAGGTGGGCTTGTATCGCTATGAGTTTCCCTCTCAGGACCACTTTTGCTGCATCCCATATGATTTGGTATGGCATATTTTCATTTTTGTCTGTTTCCAGATGTTTTTTGATTTCTCCTTTAATTTCATCAATGATCCACTGGTTGTTCAGTAGCATGTTGTTTAATCTCCACATTTTTGTCACTTTCCCAGGTTTTTTTTCGTGGTTGATTTCCAGTTTCATAGCATTATGGTCTGAAAAGATGCTTGTTATGATTTCAATCTTCTTAAATTTATTGAGGCTTGCTTTGTTTCCCAACATATGGTCTATCCTTGAGAATGTTCCATGCGGGCTTGAGAAGAATGTGTAGTCAGCTGTTTTTGGATGGAGTGCTCTGTATATGTCTACTAGGTCCATCTTGTCCAGTTTTTCATTTAAGTCCACTGTTTCTGTATTGACTTTTTGTCTGGATGAGCCATTGATGTAAGGGGGGTATTAAGATCCCCTAGTATTATTGTGTTGTTTTTAATGTCTCCTTTTAGGTTTGTTAATAGTTGCTTTATGTACTTTGGTGCTCCTATGTTGGGTGCATATATATTTATAATTGATATATCTTCTTGGTGGAGTGTCCCTTTTATCATTATATATTTCCCTTCTTTGTCTCTCTTAACCTGTTTTATCTTGAAGTCTACTTTGTCTGATATGAGTATGGCAACACCTGCTTTCTTTTGTTTGCCATTAGCTTGGAGTATTGTCTTCCATCCTTTCACTCTGAGCCTGTGCTTGTCTTTAGAGCTGAGATGTGTTTCCTGGAGGCAGCATATTGTTGGGTCTTGCCTTTTAATCCATCCTGCCACTCTGTATCTTTTGATTGGAGAGTTCAATCCATTTACATTTAGGGTAGTTATTGATATATGAGGGCTTAATGTTGCTGTTTTGTCATTTATTTTCTGGTTCTTTTGCATTTCCTTTGTTTATTCTCCCATTTGTTTCAGATTGCCCTTTCAGTTTGGTTGTTCTGTCTTATGACTCTTCTAGTTTTCTCTTTGTTTAACATATGTGATTTTGTTTTGGTTATTTGTTTAGTGGTTACCTTGAGGTTTGTATAAAAAATCTTGTGTATGAGCTGGTCCATTATCTGATGGCCTGTTATTTCCTTACACTAAGTTAATTCAATCTCTTTCCTCTTCCCCTTCTAAGTCATCTTGTTATACCTTATTCTATCTTGTGTTGTGGGTGTGTGTTTACAGTGATGAAGTTATCTTTATTTTTGGTGGCTTCCTTCCTTTGATCTTTGATTTTGGTATTTAAGTGGTTGCTAACCTATTCCAGTAAAAATCTACTATCTTTCTGATTTTGTCTACCTATTTTTCTCCTTGCTCCAAGCTTTGTGTTCCCTTTCTCTTCTTTTTTTCAGGCCTGAGGGCCTTCTTGAGTATTTCTCACAGTGGGGGTCTCGTGGCCATGAACTCCCTTAGCTTTTGTTTACCTGGGAAAGTTACTGTTTCTCCATCATATTTGAAGGATATTTTTGCTGGATAGAGTATTCTTGGCTGAAAGTTTTTGTCTTTCAGTATTTTGAATATATCATTCCAGTCTCTCCTAGCCTGTAAAGTTTCTGTTGAGAAATCTGCTGAGAGCCTGATGGGAGTTCTTTTGTACGTTATTTTTCGTTTTTGTCTAGCTGCCCTTAATATTGTTTCTTTGTCACTGACTTTAGCCAACCTTACCACCATACGTCGTGGAGTGGGCCTTTGCCTGTTAATGTATTTAGGTGACCTATTGGCTTCACTTAATGGTATTTCCTGCTCCTTCCCCAGATTTGGGAAGTTCTCAGCTATTATTTCCTTGAATAGGCTCTCTGTTCCTCTTTCCCTCTCTTCTCCCTCAGGAATACCTATAATTCTTATGTTACATTTCCTAATAGAGTCCGATATTTCTCGGAGACTTTCTTCATTTCTTTTTACTCTTAGTTCTCTCTCCTCTTCTATCTGGAGCATATCTGTATTCCTATCCTCTATAATGCTAATTCTTTCCTCCATTTTGTCAGCTCTGTTCTTTAAAGATTCCAGATTCTCCTTTATCTCCTCCATTGTGTTCTTCATCTCCATCAGTACCAATTGGTTTTTCTTTATGATTTCAATCTCTTTGGTGAAGAAACTCCTAATCTCATTGAATTGTTTGTCTGTGGTATCTCGTATTTCGCTGAGTTTCTTTATGATAGCTATTTTGAAATCTCTGTTGTTTAGGTTATGGATTTCTGTGTCTTCAGGGTTGGTGTCTGGGTGCTTGTCATTTTCCTTCTGGTCTGGTGATTTCGTGTACCTTTGCATTGTGGTTCCTGTATTTGCTTTGCTTTTCCTCATCCTGGAAATATCTGGTTGCAATTTCCACCCGTTGCCACCGTATGGGGGTTAAGAGCTGTGTAATATGAGCCCCCTGCGCTCTGCCCCAGCTGCTCACTGTGATTGGCCAGCTGCTTGGTCTGGTCTGGTCAGCTGAGCTGCAGTGTCCGCCATGCGGGGATAGGGGGGCTCTCTCTTTTGCCTGCTGGGTCCCTGGCATGGGGTGCTTCTTGCTCACCCCTCGTTATCTGCTCTCCTGGGATGTTGATGGTACCCCTGTAGCAGTTCTGAGTCCTCTGTGTGGGAGTCTCCCACCAGCTGAGAGAGCCCAAAGAGCTGTGGTTTCCCTGCAGAGGGCCGCCCTGCCCCCGTCTCTGGGAGCTGCGGGGACCGGGATCGCTGATCTGATAAGGAGGGAGAGGAGTTCTCCTTACTCTTCCCACTTCCTCCGGGGGCCCTGCACGTTCCACTCTCAGATGTGTGGCAGTGTGGATCTTTCCGATCTTCCTTTTCGCTGTCTAGGAGTCTGTTGCTGGTCTGTGACTGTTCCTTTTGTTGTATCTTATTGGAGGAAGAGATTACGGGAAAGCTCACTCTGCCATGATGCTGATGTCACCCACCTATACCAATATTTTTAATAGTATTCCATAAATGAATCCTAACAGTAAAAAATCTTATTGTTTATCATTTACTTTGTTCTCAATTGTTCTAACATATCTGTAGGTAAACATGTGAGAATGTTTATTTATTAAAGTAAATTCATAGAGGGAGTATTACTGGATTAAAGAATAAAAAGATTTTTAAGACTTTTGAAATACATTACCAAATTCCTCTTCAGAGAGAGTTTGCCAATTTATATTCCCACTAGCAGTTTTTTTGCATCTATAGTTATGAGAGATATCAGTCTATAATTTCCTTTTTTTTTTTTAATATCTTTGTCAGCTTGGGGATTAGAGTATTGCTAACCTCAAAAAAGAGTTGGGCCATGATGCCCTTTCCTGTATTTTCTGAAAAAGTTTGTGTATATCAGTATTATTTACTTTTTGAACGTTTGATAGAATTTACCAGTGAAACCATTTGGGCCTGGAGCTTTCTTTTGGGGAAGGTTTTGGATAATAAATTCAATTTTTAAAATAGATATAGGGCTACTTGGATATTTTTATTTCTTCTTGTATCAATTTTTTAAGTTGCATTTTTCAAGAAATTTGCCCATTTCATCTAGATTGTTGAAGTTTTATTCATTTATTATCATTATCATCTATAGGATCTATAGTGATAATCCCTTTTTCCATTCCTAATATTGGTGATTTGTATTATTTGTTCTTGCTCATCTTAGCTAGAAATATGTCAATTTTGTTATCTTTTCAATGAGCCAGCTTTCAGCTTCATTAATTTTCTCTATTGTCTGTTTTGTATTTCATTGATTGCTACTCTTTCACTATCATTTTTTTTCCTTCTACTTACTTTGCTCTCTTTGTAGTTTCTTAAAGTAGAACCTTAGTCATTGATTTTTAAGATCTTTCTCTTTCTTAATGTAAGCATTTTAAGCTCTAAATTTCCCTCTAAGCACTGTTTTAGCTGTATCAAATATTTTGATGTTGTACTTTTGCTGTCATCAGTTCAAATTATTTTCTAATTTCCTTGTGATTTTGTCTTTGACAAAGTATAGAGAAGATTTTTTTCCAAAAATTTCCAGATATTTGGAGTTTTCCTAAATAGGTTATTGTTACTGATTTCTCATTTAATTCTGTTGAGGTCACTGAACACATTCTACAAATGTCAATTAAGTGGCTGATAGTGTTATTCATATTTCTATGTTTCTAGTGAGTTTTCTATCAACTACTAGTTGTTCTATCAGCTACTGAGAGAGGTATTGAAATCTATGATTATCAAATTGTCTATTTTTCCCTTTAATCCTGTCAATTTTTGCTTCATGTATTTTGAAGCTGTTCCTAGTTACATAAACATTTATAATTATATCTTTCTGATGAATCGCCCCTTTGATCATATGAATTGTATTACCTCTATAATACTGAGTCTGTTTTTGAATCTTGTATTCTGTTTCCTTTATCTTTCTATTCATAATTTGCCAGTACAAATCTTTTAGTTTGTATTATTAAATGCTAGCAACCAATAGGATAAGCCTCCTTCACAATATTCTTTTCTAAAAATTTCTTTGCTATATTATAAGCTTATTCTTCTAGGTGAAATTTAAATTTATATTATCAACTTCTAAAAAAGGCCATTATAATTTTGATTGGAACTATGTATAAATTAGAGATGCATTTGAGGAAAGAGGACTTTTTCATAAAATTAAGTCTTCTCATTTGAAAAAAAAGTCTTTGTCTCCTTCTTAAAATTTCCTGTTATATCTTAAAAAAGTTTTATATTTTCACATCAATTACCATAAATTTGAGAATAAAAGAAATCTTTTTACATCTCTTTGGCAATATCCCCCCAACTTTCCTAATTATCTGCGTACATATTTCATCTTGATTAAAACTGCTAAGGCAATTAACTTTGCACACACTCAGCTTTGGCCCCTCTCTCAATGGGTAATTCTATCATGGTTCTGCTAAGTACTTTGATGCCCCAGACAAGGACAAGAACTAGTAATCAATTTCTTGCTCCTTTATACTTTTATACCATTATTTCCACACTTAATATCTTTATGCTTACTTCCAACTAGGTAAATCTTTAGGTCATTTATTTTTCAAGCAGTTTTTGGATGGGAATATTTTTGTGTCCTTGCCAATCTGAGAATGATTTCTATTCCCTTCCTACATGAACAACACCTTGTCTGGGTAAAAACATTCCTCAGTCGTATTCCTCACAACACTAGACATTATTTCATCACCTCCTGCATTCAGCAGTGCACAGGAGCAAGCAGAGGCCAGGTGGATTTTTCTCCCTTTCAAGTAAGCCTTCTGCTTTTCTACCTGATTAAATCGATTCTTTTTCAAACCTTAAAATTAATAAATAACCTGTAAGATTATTCCTTGTTTTGGCTGGTATTTTCCTGGCATACAGCCTTTTTAATCTTAAGATTCTGCTAAATCGTAGTTGCACCATCCATCCTTTGTTCTAATCTCTTTCAGGAACATCAGTTTTTCTCCCGGTGTGTCTCCATTCTCTATCTTCCATATACATGTATCTTTGTTTCTACTTTATTACTTTAATTCCATCCTCTGGGTTCTGAGAGATACTCTTGCTCATGAATTCAATTTTTTTAGACTGTTTATTTTTCACTCTGACTTCGCTTTAATTCTCCTAGTGCATTTTAAATTCTCATACCAACCATATTAAGTAGGTACTATTATCCTCACATTACAGATAAGAAAATGGAAGCACTGAGAGGGCAAGGGGCTTGTCCACGTTTGTATGGCTAAAATTGATGGGGCCCAAAAGTGGTGGAACCAGGACTCAAACAGCAATCTGTCTCCAAGATCCACGCCCTGTTCTATGGTTTCTTTCCCCAGCTTCGCAGCCAGTCCCCTTCATCACAATCTGCCTCACCAACCATTCAGTCTCACTTTAAAGCCTATGTTTCCTTGAATTTTAAGACACAAGGCAGATGCTATCTAAAAATTACTTTCTAAAATTTACTTGTATCTCATAATAATTTTGTCGGATATAGGTTGTTTCTTTGCATTTTAAGTGTTACCTTCCTTCTACGCTACGAAATTTTTCATAGGCCTTATGTTCTCTTTTTCTTTTTTCTGTTTACTCTATCTTTGGACCAGTAGGAGTCAACCCAGATCTGACGTTTATCCATAAGCAAAGCAGGTAGAATCTCCCCCACTATCTTTACTCTCCAGCTGGATGCCATTAAAATGCTTCTCTAACGTCCGGAGTCAGTGGGCACACTGATGCAAATTTACATCGCAGAGCTTCTTCCAGCTGAGAGGAGTGAGAGGAAGTCAGAGCCGCAGCCCCTGCGAGAGAAATGGGCTCCTGTTAGGTTTTTCCCCACCACCTTATGTGTTAAGGACAAGGAGTCTCTTTGGCTGTGCCTGCCCACTAGGTATGAGGACATGTCTGTGCCATCCTTTGTCCTGGCAGAATAGCAGGGAGCGGCCCTGATGCCTAGACAAGCTTTCTGGTTGTTGTAGCAACACTGCTTTCTGGTGCTTCTCCTTCTCAGTCATAGAAAGGATTTCAAGCAGCAACTCCCTCCCTATCCCACAGCCTGCCCTTGCCTCTCCAAATCCAAGAAGGTCCGAGTTGGCTGGCTCTTTTCAAGTTACAGTTCTACCTCTTGAGAGAGCATCACAGGGTCCCAGGAAGTGAGTCAGTTCTCATTTATCCCTCAGTCTGGTCATATGGACATTACATCTAGCAGATATTCCTTTATTTTTCAAGATAGGAGTAGTACAACAGTTGAGAGAGTAGGCTCAGAAATCACAACATGGATTTGAATATAGACTCTGCCATTCCAAGTAAACTTGGACTGCTTACTTTACTCCCCTGGGTCTTCGCTAGTTACGTGAGGATAATGGAGTCCCTAACCCAAGATTTTGTTGTTGTTGTTGTTTTGAAGGATTAATGAAATAATGCATGTAAGGCACTTAGTTGGGTGCCTGGACAATAGCAAACGTAATAATGGATAGCTATCATTTTAATAATGATGAAGCTCTTTCTAGCTTTTTGCATATTTTTATATCCTTTAGGTTATCTCATTATAGAAATGGCAAGTTGGGAGTCAGATGCCATTGCCCAAGTCGGCACGTTATTTAGAGCTCCCAGGAGAAGTTTATCAAGCATCTAGCATGCTGGGTGATTGTTTTCACGTGTGCGTCCACAGACACAGAACTATTCTGTCGCTTCTATTGCATCACAGTCCTTAAGGGAAAAGTCCTGTGCTCCTAATGGTTCATTATTCTAGAGCCCCTTCAGTGGATGTGGAACACCAAGCACTGGGGGTGCACTTATGAAATGCTGCACATTAAATAAAATAGAATTGACATGCCCGTGGACAGAAATGAAGCCATCATCATCCAACACTTGCAGAACACACATGAATGTACTCCACGGAGAGAGAAAATATAAATAATAAATTCTTTTGAGAGATTTTTTTAAAGGATTACAGAGCAAAAAGCAGACTCAGAACAAAATATAGCAGAATCCTATTTCAATAGCATTCTTTCATAAATGAAATCAGTTCTAATGTAAGTCAAATGATGTGTTCTGAAGCACCACATTTAGAGAAAAGAGATACTGCTATGCTATTAACTTGATAAGCTTTAACCTTATTATTTATTTTTTTTTTGTGAGGAAGACTAGCCCTGAGCTAACATCTGTTGCTAATCCTTCTCTTTTTGCTGAAGAAGATTGGCCCTGGGCTAACATCTGTGCCCATCTTCCTCTACTTTATATGGGATGTCGCCACAGCATGGCTTGACAGGTGGTGCTTCAGTCCATGCCCGGGATCCAAACCCGCGAACCCCAGGCTGCCAAAGTGGAACGTGAGAACTTAAGCGCTATGCCACTGGGCTGGCCCCGCTTTGCCCTTATTAATGGATGTGTTTTGCAGCTTTCAGGGTAAATTTAGATATCAACAGGTAAATATTCCAGTTGTAGCCCTAAAATAACAAATGTACACAAGCCATTCATTTGCTTAAGTTCTAAATCATATTCTTTAAGTTTTCTAAAGCCTCTCAATACTGAGTAAATTGGTAGAATTTTCCAACAAAATAAATAACCCCATCAAAAAACTTATCAGAGTTCGTGACATTGTAGTGAACTAGCAAAATAATAGCTCCTGGTAAAGAGATGACTTATAACTTATGTAAGAAAACATACTTCCAATGATTAAAAAGAGCAAAATTTTACCTAACCATTGATTTTAAAATAAGTGTTTGAAAAATAAGGCTCTTGTAGAGTGAGTCTGACATTGTCCAGAGAAGTAATTACCATTTCTGCTATCAAATATTCCTGCACCAAGCACACTGGCAGGGATTCTGCAGGTACCCCCTTCAGGTTTGCTGGACCAAATTCCCGTTCTGAAAATTCCCAAACAGGTTTTTCCTCCACTTGCATGGAAGATTATTTATTTACATCCTTATGACTGCACAGAAGCATTGTCTTATTTGGCTTTAATAATCTAGGACTTTTGACTCATAACCAAAAGAAAAAAATGACAACCCCAGCATTAAACATCTTGCCTAAAATGAACATATAAGCAGCTATCCAAACAAACAAGCAAGCCTCGAGAATGCAAGGTATCCCCCTTGAAATATTTCAATATTTTGGGAATAACGTAGTTCTCCAATATGATAATTCCGGAAATGCCTACTTATTTGTGACTCCAGAAAATAAATGTGGAAACAGTAGTGGGTGTGGGGACAGTGTTAACATCAGCATCCCCACGCGAAAAATTTAAAAAGTGAAAAACAAAGAAACAAAGGCAGTGTCTTGTCTACTGGGGATAATATAACAGATAATTTCTGTGGGCAGAGGTTGTGATTAAAAATTTTAAAATACAGTCTTTTTTATAGCTGCAGGAAACAGAAGTTGGCTTGGTTAAAAATAAAATTCCCCAGGACACACAGAGAGAACGGTAAAGATGGTTTTGTTGTTGGTGCCGCGCCCCCTCCCAACTCCCTCTGGACCCAGCCTTGGCCACTGAGGAGTAACTCACCAATGGCAAGAAGTGCTGAGCATCTGGAAAACATAAACAGAAAGATCTCAATATTCTCACCTTCTACCAGCTGAAGATGACTCACTCCGTATCAACAACAATCAAAGGAAAAGGAATGTCAACAGTTTGAAAGCAGTCTTTATTCAAACCCTGCCAGTAATTTTACCACCATTAAATGTTCCCCAGTCCTTGAAAGAATGTCGACCTCCTACTACTCCCCACAGCAAACCAGAAAACCACTGCAGCTGCCAGAAAAGGATCACTATATAGATCATGGGGTACCCCTGGCAGAAAGCAGAGTCCTTGAAGGGTAACTTCATCATATGCCTGCAATAAAGATCTGTGCCCCTCGGCGAGGTGGCAGATGTGCAAACCACAGGTTGGACGCTCCTAGCTACTCTTAGGTCAGAGGCACAGGGATCTAGTAGGCAAAAGGTGAGAGGAAGAGCTGATCTTATTCAAGGGACAGGCAGATCTCAGCAGGACAAGTGTCATTGTCAGGAACAGGGTAAGAATCCATTTCAGATCACGCAATTTTGTCTTCCATTATTGTAATTTATGCAAAACCAGCTGTGAAAATGCTTTATAAACCATCAATTGTGATACATAGGTTGGTTGGTATTATTAATATAAAATCAAATAGGTCATTTATCACAGGCCTGTTTGTGTTGGTTGACATTGGTGAAAATGCTCAACTGTTTCTGCTAGACGTTTTACATTACATCATTTATTCAGTGAGAATTCATCAAGCAATGTCTATGCATGGGCCATTTTTCTCCAGCAACCAGCTGCCCTTGTCTTCTTTATTCTGCTGGGCATTTGTGGGCAGAATGAGAAGGGGGCACTGTATCTTAAATAGTCTGTAATAGAGAATAAATTATAGAATACTGTGAACATGTGCTACACATTATGAAATAGTGAAATGTGGCGTCTCCACCGAAGGAGTTTAGGCCAAGACAAATGGTAATCATTTCCTGAGTCTCCAACATGACTTATGACTGGCTGTGATCAATTTCTGAGAAGAGTCAGCCTGAGCTATATTTTTAAATCTATTCTTGTAAGAATCCGTTTTCTCTTTTCCAAGCTATGCCACCCACCTTCTCACTGAAAGTGGAGCGTGAGTCTAAAACCCTCGGTGGCCCCAGACCAGATGACACCACTCTTCTGTGTAGGTGGCACATTACACCACTCACTGGAATCTGCTGCAGGAAAGAGATCAGAACCCTGCCATTCCCACCCCCTCTATCCTGGAGCAGCTACTGAAGGCATCTGTTTCTGTCCTTTAATATTCTTAGTTTCCCATTAATAATTCTTGAGAACACGAAGGATAGTAAAAATAACCAAGTTAATTAGGATGGGACTAAGGTCATCACCCTTTGCCAAAAACATGTCAGTTCTTAAAACTGTGATCAGTTACACGGAAGTGTTGTTTAAGTAGAACTAAAGTCCATGGTCACAGTCCCTCAACCAGAGTGCACAACACTATCATTCACATTAAAAGTAATCATTTTCTTTTCATCTGAACGCCTTTGCTTTGTATACAAGATCAGATGATGCTATGAAACTTCCCAGCAGACACACATCCCAAGGAGCAATACGACTAGAAACACTCGTTCACCCATCCCTGCAAGTGACTGTCTCCCCATTTGGCTAGCCAACGGGAAAGGACTTGGTATAATTTAACTGCCTCTGTGCTACAGTAAATGCCCAAAATAGGAATCACATCCACAGCCCTGGTCACAATAGCCCCACATTCATATCGACTGACCTTACTGCACATCAGAATTGATAAAAGAGGAGCTGTCAGAGTACGTATGAGGCATCATGAAAGCTGTCTGAGCTGACTCTGTACAGCCACGCATTTAGAAGATCCCTCTAAAATAATACCGCGCTTGCTAGTGAATGCACAGACTGTTTTGCCTGTGTAGTCTATTTTTAAATAATGGTACCAGGCACACGGATACTTGCAGCTGTGTTTGAGAAGTAAAGGATAACATGTACTTGAGATTAAGCCTGGCATCCACAGAAACAATTCTTACTCCATTATATATAAATAACAGTATCAACAGAAGAGTCCACCAAAATGACAAAAAAAATCTGTTTACGCAAGGAAAAATCTTAATAGCTCATTTCCAAAATAATTCTTTTTGAAGCTGACTTAGTAACAGTCATCTTAATTTTATTACTATTTCTCAATGTTAAACTGACCCTAAAAAACAACAGATTCTTTTTTTCAAACACACAGGACACACATGGAGTGTACACAGGCAATCAAATTTTCTTTATTTCGAGGAGGATAATAATCAAATAGATGCACCTCTTAGGGTGATTTATGTTAACAGTGTTTTTGCTACGATTCTGTTGAGCCACAAAATCATGCTGGGAAGCCAACAGCAAGAGCTCAATGGATACCTTCTAAGGTCAAGAAATTCATCAGCACCAAGATATACTAAGAATCTACCCTAGGATTAATAACCCTGTTACCCTATGTCTGAGTAAAAGAACCAGAGACACATTGGAAAACACTGTGCACTTCGTATTGATATTCCTTTTCTCTCACTCTACAAGCATCAAGAACTAGATTTGGAAAGGAGAGTAAAGAATTAGAAATCCAAACATACAGTCACTGGGAGGAATGTTGTCCTCAGAGCTGATCCATTATTTGGAGGGAGAAAGGACCCAGGAAGGCATTAGAGTCACTAAACAGCTGATGGTTTTGCAACAGCATTGGGTTGTTCTTCATTCATTACAAAAGCCTCGTCGGTAGAATGAACATCCCTCTTCCCTGGCTGTATGGCCCTGGAGGCTGCCTGCTCCTCACAGGAAATAAACACTTCTCAGTCTGAATTAATTGAAAAAATAATGATTGTTTTCATTTCATAAGGTCACAACAGGAATTTATATTTGATCTACCCTTTGGGGATGAATAGCCTAGATTATCAAATGGTCAAAGAATCCGATTGGCTTGAAAAAGGCTAATGATGTTTCCACATGTACATTTTTTTTGTTTGCTTTTTTTAAAGTAATGAACCTCAGGCTAAGGTAAGGTATTCTAACTATGGATGAAATATTTATTATTTCACTTTCATTTTAAATTCATACACTTAAAGATAAAAGATAAAAATGGCTTCTCTAAGACTTTAGTTCCACCTATTCACTGAGAACGTTGTCGTTATCCAGGAGGCTCTGAATCATGTGGACACGCAAAAGAATCACAGCTCACGACTCCTTAATGTCCTCGGCTCCAACAGCCTTCACGAGAACTCTCCCTCAACATCCTCACATCCTTGGACTTCATTTCGACTACACAAAGACCTCAGTGCCTTCTTTTTCCTCCAGTTCATCTCACACTCTCCAACCACTTTTTCTCTCTATCCAGTTTGGAGCTCATGTTTCTCCAGATGCTTCTATTTCTTCAAACTATTATTTCTCAATACCATAGGATTCATCCAGAATCTGCCATCTGTGCTCTCACAGGAGGCTGGGCAGTGCTAGAGCACACAACAGCATATTTTTAAAGCCAATACACATTTGAAGTCTCCAAACTCACCCGGGCCCAAGGAGCCGAGATTACTACAGACAGTGAATCATATTGGCTAGAAGGAAGCCTATCCTTCCATGTCCCTGGTTCCATGGTGGACATTCTGAATCTCCTCTATGCTCCTAACCCTTCCTTATCCTCCTCATGACATTCAACCTTGCTTTCCTCTCCATGCTGGTGATCACTGTTTTTCCAGTACTCTCAAAATTCTGCTCCCTCTCTCATCATCTTTCTCAAAGGAAACCGCGCCTTTGCCTGTCTCTAAGGTTAATTCTACCTATGTCTTGCCTTCCCTCTACTTCCTTTTATCTCTAAGCTGCTACAAACAGTACTCTATAACTAAAATTACTTCTTCCAGACCCTTAAATTCAACCACCTGCTAAATAACTTACCCTGGGTGTTTCAACAAGCCCAGAAAACTCAACAAGTACCAAACTAAACTCTTCATCTTCCCCACCAAACACCTTTTATCTCACATAGTCACTGCCCTGGCTGTGGCACTACCCCCCTACAACTCACTGAAACCTGAGCCTGTATAGAGATGCCACTTCCACCCCTCTCCTGCCCACAGCTCATTAGTCAAGGCTTATCATTGCTACATCCTGGGTACTGCTCATATTTATCTCCTCCTCTCCATCCTGCCATCACTGTCTTACCATGCTGCCTTGTCATCTTTCACACTAACACTTGCAACAGTCCCCTACTTGGTCTGCATATCTCCAGACCTGACACCACTCCAATCTTCCTCTTTGCTGATAAGAAGGATTACCTTGAAATGCAGGTCTAAGGTATTACGGCATTGCTCAAAGTCTGTCAAGAGCTCTTTATTACTTAACAATAAAGCCCAAACTCTCATCTGACCGTTTATTTTCTCTCTACTTTTGGTTTTCTATTTTTTAACATACTAGCATCCCCCCCCCCCTCTTTTTTTACCTCCTAAGCTCTGTATTAACTATATTTTCCTATTTTCTGTATTCTTGATGATCTGACATCTGGAGCCTCACTGACTAAGGAGAGACTGCCCCTCCCAGGGCCAGCCAATTCTTAGAGACAGCAAATGAGTCTCCTGGGAGTGTGACTTTCATATGCAAACTAAACAGTCTAGAGCCATGCCCCACTCTCTCCACCTCCTTTATCCAACTCTCACACCTCAAGCCACTATCAGCCTGCCCTGATCACCCCAGAGCCAGGTATCAGGAACCAGGAGCAGTCCCTACATCCCAGAGCCTTATGAAATTATTCACAGTAGCTAACCCTGAGCCTGCTTCCTTTGCCTTACCCATTCCTTGCCACGGAAACCACAATAAAGTCTTGTGCCCACGCTTTCCCCTCACTTCTTCTGCCTCCTGACTGACCTGGTGCTTCCCCATATGGCCCTGTGTGGCAATGCTGAGCCTTTGGTTCTAGCAATCTGAGTATAAAAACTTCTTTCTTCATGAGAGTCATTTTCATGTCTGCATGTCTTACCATATCTGATCAAAACAAATCCTGGGTACATTTTACAACAAGCTTCAACCACAAAACTATTTACAAGGCCCTGAGTTCATCATGCTCTTTCATGCCTCCGTGTGTACAGTTAGTAAGCTGTATTCTTCCTATGAGACCCAGTTTCTAGTCTGTCTTTCTCTGTAAAGCCTTTCCTGATCACCCCATTGTTGAACCCCTTCTCTCTGTTCCACCACTGTATTTTGTATACAGCTCTTGGCTGAGTATTTGCTATTTCATCACAACCATAATTATCCGCCTGAAAGTCCATCTCTCCTCTCTCTTCTCCAAAGCTAGGCTGTAAACTACAAGAAAGAGACTGGGCCATACTCATGTTTATCATGAGCACTGAACCTAATACACAATAAACACTCAGTAAATTTTTATGAATTAATTTAAATGCATATCATAGTGTTAGTATTGAGTAGTGCTAATGACCAGCTTTGCTGCTTTGAAATTGAGCTTTCAAATTAAGAATTTGTAGCTGGAAGAAAAAAAGTTAATCAGTAATAACCTTAGACACAGCTTACTCTTAGTCAGTTAAACTATCCAAAAAAATAAATAAAATAAACATAGATAACATCTTAATGGTGGCTCAACTAGTCAAATATATTGACTTTGGAATGTATTTTCTTACATATATTTGGCTAAGGGTATGTGATATAACCTTAGAATCCACAACATAATACCTCCAAAAACAGAGAAGACAATCTGATTCTGACTAACTAGGAACTTATGCTAATTTCCTTTTTATCTCCCTACTTAAGATTCTTTTATAATTCACTCCAGTTAGGAAGTGATATAAAGCACAGATCTCTCTTTTCTTCCCTGTGAAAGGTAATTTAAAATTTCAATGCTAAGTTGTTAGAATTTGAGGTCAGTACATAGTTTGAGGAAAAGAGTACCTACCTATGTGAATTTACTAAAGAACTATAATAAAACTAACATTTAAAAATGAACAAACATTACTTTTTAAAGTGTTGATCCTAAATTTCTCCATCTTAACATTTGGAAAAATCTCATTTAGAGCATTTAAGTTTATTGCTTTCAAGAAATGGTGAGCTCTTATAATTGGCTCTATTTTGTTTTGAACAGAGGAACAGGAATATATGGACAAATTCTCTGGTCCACATGGAAGGTGCTAGGCTGGGTTTACTTATATCCCCAAACAATAATTCCGGCCCTTCAAAAGCTACACAAGCAAAAATGTTCAGCTTTTACTTGTGTATTTAGAGGTACCTCTTGCAAATGCCTCAAAGTTATACAACGGTGTTCCAATTTTCCTGCTCTCTTCAGATAATTGCCAGCATCGATAAAAGGGAAAACAGCTCACAATGCTCAAGTCCTACGTGGAATTCTGAACCCAAGCAGGCTAGCTGCCATGCGTGGATGGATGCTCTAAACGCCAAGCCTCCCACAGGGGACAGCTGAAGTTGCATTTGAAAAGTGTTTGCAGGAGCAATGATCCTCTCTCTGAGCCCCAAGGACAGCATGGTGAGTTGTCAGTGTGTCTTGTCCACATGAAAGATAGGCACACTAACTCACACGGCTCATCTTGCTTCAAGCTAGAGGGTCTGGCTGAGCATCTGGAAAGAGATTGAAGATTCTAGGGATGCAAAGCCACATAATTTAGTCCAGAATGGATGCTCTGGTTTCCAACTGCCTGGATTTGAATTTTGGCTCGAAAATTCCTAGTTCTGGACCTTTGCCAAGTTGCTACCCACTCTAAGCCTCAGTTTCTCATGTGTAAAACAGAGATAATACCTAAGTCATAGGATTGTTGTAAGGCTCAAAGAGATCATTAACGTACAGTGCATAGCATGTTGCCTGACACGACAAGTGTTCAGTTCTGTCCTCTCAGTAAGAGAGGGTAAGATAATTTATACACCACTTATAAACTACAGGCTAAGTCTAGGCTAAAGGGTTAGTTATGGGAGGATTCATTATCAATACTGATGTTCCTACCTCCTCTTGCTACTTTGAGTTTTAAACACAAGCCATGTTCTTGGATTAGCAAGCTAAGAAGTACTGCTAAATTTTTTAAAAGACTTGATTTTATAGAGCAGTTCTAGGTTTACAGCAGAATTGAGAGGAAGGTACAGAAATTTCCCACACAACTCCTGCCCCTACACACGCATAGCCTCCCCTATTATCAACAACCCCCACCAAAGTGGAACATTTGTTACAACCGATGAACCTACATTGACACATCGTCACCCAAAGTCCACAGTTTACCTTAGGGTTCACTCTTGGTCTTGTCTAGTTTATGGGTTTGGAAAAATATATGACATATATCCACCATTATAGTATCATACAGAGTAGTTTTGCTGCCCTAAAAATCCTCTGTGCTCTGCCTATTCATCCCTCTCCCTCTCCCCACTCCTGCCACAACCACTAGTCTTTTGACTGTCTCTGTTTTGCCTTTTCCAGAATGTCATGTAGTTGGAATCATACAGTACATAGCCTTTTCAGATTGGCTTCTTTCACTTAGTAATATGTATTTATGGTTCTTCCATGTCTTCTCATGGCTCGATAGCCCATTTCTTTTTTAGCAGTGACTAATATTCCATTGTCTGGATGTACCACATTTTATTCATCCATTCACCTACTGAAGGACATCTTGGTTGCTTCCAAATTTTGGCAGTTATGAATAAAACTGCTATAAGCATCCATGTGCAGGTTTTTGTGTGGACATTAGTTTTCAACTCCTTTGGGTAAATACCAAGGAGCATGATTGCTGGATTGTAAGAGTATGTTTAGTTTCGTAAGAAACCTTCACACTATCTTACAAAGTGGCTGTACCATTTTGCATTCCTACTACCAATGAATGAGAGTTCCTGTACCTCTGCATCCTTACCAGCATTTGGTGTTGTCAGTGTTTGGATTTTAGCCATTCTAATAGGTGTGCAGTGCTAAATTTTTTCATTTCATGTTTTTTTCCCCTTCACATGTTTCTCTATAAAACTGAAGTGATTTTTAAGAATACTGATTGAGAGGATTAATAAATGTAACTCATATAGAAGATATCCCAATCCTCCAATTCTACCAATGCTATACTTTTCAGTGAAATCAGGGCCAGTATTTTGCCTGAGTAGAGTTAACCTGAAGAAATCAGAGTTGAGAAATGGAGAGAGTGAGACTGAGTTCTGATTGATGTAATTTGAGTCCTTGAGTATAGCCACACCTAAAAGCTAGGCTTCCTTACACCTGTAATTTTTCAGTTACGTGAGCCAATATATTTCTTGGGAGGTATCTGTTTTCTGTTACTTGCAACCAAAAAATTTCTCAATAATAAGGCACTGAATTCCACACTTTTGTAACAACGACGCCACCAATAACAACAAAATGTACACTTGTTAACATCTGCCAACCTAATAAACTGTAACTGCGTTTTCTCACCACCACTAGCTCTCACTGACAGCATTCTTTCCAGCTTCTTTCTGATTTCTGGCTATCTTCTTTGCTCTTACACTCTTCCTGTCGTTTGCCCCAACCAGTCTCTCCCAGTTAAGGAAATACCAATTACCTGTATATAAAAGATGGCCCAGGGGCCCCATAAAGGTGACATCTACCTGAAGCTGTGGCCCACGAGGTCCTTCATCATCTGACCTTTGTCTGCCTTCTCAGCCTCACCTCCTACTATCCTATCCCACACACTAGTCCAGTTGAGCCTAGCCAACCCACAGAGACCATGGCAGGAACAAATCACTGTTTAAAATCAGAAAGTTTTGATATAGTTTATGTGGAAATAGGTAACTGAAATATTAGCCTAAGGGATACAGTCTCCTGAGGCTGGAGATACATAGACTCCACCTAGAGGTAAGTACCATGTAACACGATGCTCAGTAGCACAGAACAGTTTAATGCTTTCGACGAACCCTCTCAAGCATCAGAGTCCATCTTTGGTGTTAGCAACCATCATGGTGAAATGGAAAAAAAGTAGACTCTGATGGGGCCGACCCGGTGGCACAGCGGTTAAGTGCACGTGCTCCGCTTCAGCGGCCCAAGGTTCACAGGTTCAGTTCCTGGGCATGCACCGATGCACCGCTCATCAAGCGATGCTTTGGTGGCATCCCATATAAAGAAGAGGAAGATGGGCACGGATGTTAGCCCAGGGCCAATCTTCCTCAGCAAAAAAGAGGAGGATTGGCATCGGATGTTAGCTCAGGGCTGGTCTTCCTCACAAAAAAAATAAAAGCAGACTGTGAGCCCAAAGATCATACTTCTGCCACTAAGACCAGTAGAGAGTTAACCTACTGAGCTGCAGTTTTCCATTAAGTAAAATGGAGCATGTTCTAAAGAATGCATGGCACAAGACATGAGCATGGTCTCGAATGCTAATATTATTATTAAAGAGCCTAACATAGTATCTCATACCTTGTTTGGGGGCATAACTTAGACTACAGACAATTCTTCTTTTCAGATACTATTTAATCATTACAGCAAGAACAAAAAGAATTCAAAAAATTCATTAACATGTTACTCTGCATTAATCACAGGCCTAATCTTTGCAAACTATTCTAGCTACTAAAAGAATTTATATATCTAAATTCAGACTTTTTTTTTTTTTACACAAATGATCAGCTATTTAACAAGTGATTCAGCTTGGAAGATCTGAGGGAGAAATTCTCCAAAATCTGTCATTTGCAGGGTTCAACTCTTATTTATCACTTGTGATTTTTCCTGTACAAAAATTTTAATGAAAACATTAACATATATAAAATATTGAAAGAAGCCTGCACTAGAATAAAGATTTCAGGACTTACTATTATTTCCCTAGGCTTGTTCCTATAAGTCTTTTTAATAATAAGCATTTATGTGGCAGCTGGGAACCACTGTACTATTTTATTATTTATAGTTTCTTCATTTCTTTAAAATGTTTCCCACATTTTTGTTTAATAATGTATATGAATGTTCCAAATGGGAGCTTTTAAAAAAATCCTCTAAAATGTAATTTCTACAGTTTCATCGTCATTTCCCAGGGAAACATTAAAATCCTTTTTAAGGCCTTCCCTAACCACCCGATCTAAAGTAGGAACCTACCCATTATTCCTTAATATAAAATCTTGTCACAATTAGTTATTTTTTCCCACAGTTTGTTCCCCTCACCCCATCTCCCCATCTGGCACATCATAAGGGCCAGGTAACTGTCAGCTATTACAATTAGAGTTGCTGTATATGGCCTCATTAAATCCTGACAACCACATTAGGATAGCTATTTATACCCCATTTGTCAAAATGGTAAACTGAGATTTAAGGTATGGGAATATTTTTCCTAAAGTCACACAGCTAATAAAGGCAAAGTCTGGACTTAGTCCCAAAGCCCAGTATTAGTACCACAGAGCTGCCTTAATAATGCATTAGTAGTTTGGTAAAATCCTGTAGTAATGGCTAAAGTGATCACAATAAATGAAAAACTTCAACACACTTATAATGTGACAAATCACTATTGTTAATGTGCTAGCAGATTATTCATTTAATGGGATCCAAGCACTTTCTTCTTCTTAATGTATTCTTATGAGCATTTCAGCCACAGGGTTAATTTAATAAAAATGCTACTTCTATCTAAAGAAAAAAAAAAACAGTCAAATCTCTGACCACGATAGAACAGCAGGAACTTGGAGTCCGGCCCTCGTTCTACTCCCTGCCCCGGTCCTGCCAGCTGTGGGACTCTGGCCACACGGCCCCAGCTCCCTACACCTCAGCTTTATCATCCACAGCATGATGACCTCACAGTCCCACAGAGTAGAACATCTTTACTTCTATAAGATTTCCCTAAAATGGCTTTTTAAAAATCCTGTTGGCTTTACCCATCAAATTTTTTATAACCATTAAATACAACAATAATTGTAATAATAAGTTACCAAATAAGCAAATATGATTAACTTAAACTTCTCAAGTTATAACCCAAATTATTTTTCTGACTCTGAAAGATTCACTTCTCCAAATATATGTGGAGCATAGAAATTAATAAACGCATGTTTATATATGTATATGTGTATACACACACATAAATATATATGCATACATCCATAAACACTTGTTCATACATTCCATAAATATTTAGGTCATATTTTACAGGATTTTGAAGGCTGAAAAGTACAAAACCATAACTAAGCATCACAGCTTTATTGAACCCATAGGCTTTTGAAACATTTCTAGTTCCAGAAACAGCCTAGAAGGGAAAAAATTGTCTTTTGTGAAAAGCAGGACACTCAGCAACAACCAACCCCTCTGTCAAAGAGTCAGAGGAGGGGATATTTCTGACTTCTGTCAGCATCCCCAGTGTCAAGTTGGGGTCAGGCACATCACAGGATCAAAAAAAAAATCCCTTCCCTGCCCTTTCCAATGTCTTCCTCACACCTATAAATTAGTATCACACAGGTGCATCATTTATAAGCACAGGCCAGGGATCCTACACAGTCATCTTACAGAGTTAGCCTGCTGCAAAGAGTATGGTTCTATCTCTTTGGAAAGGAGTCTGGGTCTCTCTCGCACGCAATTATTTCTAGTATCATTAGGAAAAGTTATATTTTCCCGCAGGAAACCTGAGGGCAAACCTCAAGTAACTGAGAGAAATGGCTGAGCGTGGGCTCTTGAGGAAGAAGGGGTCCAGGTAGGACACAGCTGAACACAAGCAGCTATGTTTCAAAAACCAAACTTTCTGACCAGTGGTTCTCAACTTTTTTGTCCCAGGACCCCTTTCTACTCTTAAAAATTATTAAAGACCTAAAGAGCTTTTGTTTATGTGGGTTATAGCTATTGTGATTTATCTTATTAGAAATTAAAACTGAGACCATTTAAATCTATTCATTAATTTATTTTAAAATAATAATAAACCCATTGCACGTTAACATAAACATGTCTTTATGAAAAAAATCCACTATGTTTTCCAAACCAAACAAAGTTAAGTGGGAAGAACGGCATTGTTTTGTATTTCTGCAAATTTCTTTAATGTCTGTCTGAATAGAAAACAGCCAGATTCTCATATCTGCTTTTTCATTTGATCTGTCATAAAATCATAGGTCATGTAGCCTCCGGAAAACTCCAATGTACACTTGTGACAGAAAGAGCGAAAACAGAAAATAATGTGTATTACCATTAAGAAAATTGTTTGATGTCCTGGACTACTTAAAAGGGTCTTGGGGATTCTGGCGATGCTGGACCACACCTTGACAGCTGCTAGTCTAGACTCTATTATTCTCTGTCTTTATTTTCCTTTCATCCCCACCCTTTCATTAAGTTTTCTAGAACATTTCAGCCTTGTATCAGTTTTGTTACAGAGAATGAAGAGACCTCTACACACACTTGCGCCAGAAAGTTAATGAGAGAACAGCAACCCCTAAAACATCCATGTCAATGTGGTGGTAGCCTCAGGACTCAAAGAAGCTGGCCCCCCACCTCTCCAAGGATAAAGTAAGTGTCAAATACAAAGCTGTGGCCTTTTGAACCCCCTCTCCCCACCAGAAATCGCATCCATAAGAGTGCAAAAAGCAGGGGGGGGGGTGCTTGATGAATACATGATTATATGTCACACGTAGAAAACTAAAGACACTAACTGATGTGGTCACATAAAAGATAACTTTTTTCCCCATCATGGTTGGAAAATGATGGTGTACTAAAGAGAATAGAAAGTCAAAGCACACAAGAGAAAAAAGAGAACAGTAACAACTAGAAGTAGTTGCCATTAGAATCCACAACCAGGACAGCAAATGGCAGGAAGAAGAAACACAAGAAACAACAGGTCCTTGGCTTGGGGGAGAGCATGGAGAAAAGGGACACCTGGTTGGACCCCAATTTCTTCCAGGCTTCATGGCACCACACTAATCACCAATTAATCTCTATATACCATAGAGTGAAGGGAAAAAAAAGCCACAGTAAAGTAGAGAAAAGTACTCCAGGCTCCCTAGAAATGTAGACTCAAGTAGCACCACAGAACAAAGTAGTTCATAAAAACTGTCCTCCCCCAATGGCTTTATCTACATCTACGGAAAAATAGAGATAAAATGTAATAACCTAAAATCAGAAAATGGACATTTCTGTATAACATGAAAAAGATAAAAACGGGATACAATATGTCTATACAATATTCACTAACTAACCTCCTTGATATAAAAATGCATCTATATTTAACAGGGCAAATTTGGAGTCAATCTAAATCCATTCAACCAACAAAGATTTACAGAGCCAGGTACAATACACCAGCGAACAAAACCATATCCTGCCTTCGTGGAGCTTACGTTCTAGTGAGAAAATGAAAACAAACATGTAAATATGTTGAACATTAAAAATATATAGCACGTCAAATGGTAATGAGTGTAAGAGGTAAATAATGCAAGAAAGAAGGATGGGAACTGCATGTGATGTGGATGGGCTGCCAATTTACAATAGGATGGTCAGGGAAAGCCTCACTAAGATGACATTTCAGCAAAGACCTACAGAGATGGGGGAAGGAGCCACAGGTCCATTCAGAAGAGCTTTCCAGGCAGAGACAACAAATGCAAAGCCCCAAGGGTGGAACAGCAAGGGTGCTCACAGGGCTGCAGAAGAGTAAGGAGAAGGGACAAGAGGTGGTGCCAGAGACAGAAGAGGAAGATCAAGCAGCTTGGAGGCCACCAAAAGGCCTTACCTTTTACTCAGAGAGATGGTGGCCACTAGAAGGCTGCGAGCTGAAGGATGACATGATCTGACTCCTGTTTTAACAGGAGCACTCTGGCTGCTCCGGAGAATACTGACTATGGTGGGGCAACTGCAGAAGTGCGGGGAGTAGTAAGGAAGCTATTGAAACAGTCCAGGCCAGAGGGTTTTGGTAGGCAGAATAATTGCCCTCAAACATGTCTGCGTCCTAATCTCTGGAACCCGTGAATACGTTACCTTACCTAGCAAAAGGGGCTTTGCAGATATGATTAAGTTAAGGATCTTGAGATGGGAAGATTATCCCAGATTACGTGGGTGAGCTGAATATAATCACATGAGTCCTTGTAAGAGAGAAACAGAAGCATCAGAGGAGATGTGACTATGGAAGAGGAGGAGGGAGTGAGGCGAGGTGGGAAAAGAGGGAAGGAGAGGGAAGAAGAAAGAGGAGAGCATACCACACAGCTGGCTTTGAAGATGAAGGACCACAAGCTAAGGCAGGCAGCCTCTAGAGTTAGAAAAAACATGGAAACATTCTCCGATAGACCCTCCAGAAGGCATGAAGCCCTGACCACCATTTCAGACTTCTGACCTCCAGAACTGTAAGATAGTAAGTTTGTGCTGTTTTGTGCTATACTTTGCTAGACCAGTGCTATAGACTGAATGTTTGTGTCCCCCCAAAAGTCATATGTTGAAACCTAATCCCCAATGTGATGGTGTTTTGAGGTGGGGCCTTTGGGAGGTGATTAGGTCATGGGGGTGGAGCCCTCATGAATGGGATTAGTGTCTTTATAAAAGAGACCCCAGAGGGTTCCCTTCCACCATGGAGGACATGAACCAGGAAGTGGGATCTCACCAGACACTGAATTTTCATCTTGATCTTGGACTTCCCAGCCTCCAGAACTATGAGAAATAAATGTTTGCTGTTGAAGCCACCCAGTCTGTGGCATTTCTGTTATAGCAGCCCAAACGGACTAAGACAGATGGCAACAAGAAACTAATACAGAGAAGTGTCAGTGGAGACAGTGAGAGCAGTCCGATTGTGTGTATATCTTGTAGTTAGAGCAACAAGATTTACAGAGAGATTGGACGTGGGTGTGGGAGAAAAAGACAAACTAAGTCTTACTCTAAGCTTTGTTTGTTTGTTTGTTTTTCCTGGCAACTACAAGAAAAGATTGACTTTTGGTTGGGATAGTGTTAGAAAACGCCTGATCAGAGTAGGTCCAAAGGAGAAGGGAAGAAAAGGAATGGCATCAGCTAGTAGACAACTATTTCAAGGAGTTTATCTACAATAGGGCAAAAGGAAATGCAGCAACAGATGGGAGGCAGGGCCAATCTGAGGAAGAATTTGATGACACAGAAGGGTGGGGATAATTGCTGAGGAAGTGTCCCTGAATATTTCAAAGGGCACAGAACTGGGTGCACAATGGCCAGCTGAACCTGAGCCAGGAAGGACAGCCCGCCCACAGAGAGAAGAGTAAAGGTGAGTATGTGGGTACAGATGCCAGTGAGTCGGTTGATGTGATAGTGAGAGAGTATGGGAGCTCTTTCTGATTGCTTCTATGCTCTTGGTGGAAATGAAAGCAGCTGAGAGTGACACAAAGGAAGGAGGTGTTGAGGGAAGGTCTCAGAAGAGAGAAGAAAGTACAAAAGAATTTAGGGGAACAGGTGAGTAAAGCACTAAGAAATGTGATACAATTGCCAACGAGCACAAAGGGCCAACAAGAGAATATAGTTGTGAACTTAAAGCGAGACCAGTCATCAACGTTGGATGGTTTTTCTCCAGCCTGTACAACCCTACTGGTGTGGGCATGAGGTAGGCAGAGCTGAATTTAATAAGCATCAAGTTTTTGCCAAGTGAACAGGGCAAACTGAGATGAACAAGGGAATTAGGGGTATCTGCAAAGGAGGAATTGCAGCAATACTTCACATGATCTATGATGGGTAAGGAGACTTCCGACAATGGAGGTTTCATTAAATAAATGACATGCAGTGACTAAAAATCACAATGTTGAAGTATATCTAGTGACACATTCACAATATATTGAGAAAACAAACGGGCTGCACAAATTACTACGTAGAGCATGATCCCATTTTGAGAAATACGTACTATGTATGTTCATTAATGCAGAGAAAAACGGTTACTTCTGAATGATGGGAAAGTTTCCTTTATGTGCCTTCTTAAGATATTTTACAAAGAATATTTATTGCATTAATAATTAGGGAAAAATTATACATGTTTTTTAAATAGCATAGCTGTTAAAATTCCTTATAAATTATATCATTTAAAGCTGTACCCACTTAAATTACAAGTTTTATTCTATGTGAATAGGTCAGCCTAAAATCATTAAGAGGTGCTACCAATGCACATTAAGATGACACAGATTTTTACAAGCAAAGGCATTTGATTGGACTGTGCATCTCCTTGGAAGGCTTTCCAAGCTAAACATTTCTAAAAGATCCCCCTACCAAAGGCTCTTGTTCAGCCAGTACGCATCAATGTAGTATAAGGGATGTCATCTGTCCTTGTTAGTTAGGCATCCTTTTTGATTCACTGGTGCCCGTGTGGTTTCTGTTGTTAAACATTTTGAAAATCATGCCTGCCCAGACTAACAGAAAAACAGCAGATGACAGACTATAGAGGAATAATTAGGTTTTAGTTCTTCAACCATGTGAAATACAGTATAGTCAAGAAGGCTATGATTTATGAACACCAGAAACACTGAAAATATTTAAAATGCTTGATAAAAAAATGGAGAATATAAAACTGAATAACCTAGTTACAACTATGTTATGGTAGTAAGATTATGGGTGAATATTTATGTCAGAATTTATCAAATGATATATGTTTCCATTAAGAAAAAGTAGTATAACTTTCTGGTACATGAAGGACTAAAATTCAGTTATTGTGAGGAAAACAGAGCCAGGGAGAAAGACTAATCCCACATGGGTCCTATAGATCATGTACAAAATTAAGGGGGAAAAAAACAAAACAAAAAGAGCTGTGACTTTAAAATATCACCCAAAGTTCTCTATACAGTTAAAACAAAGATCAATGAAGAGACATCTGAATAGCCTGTAGAGCAAATTGTTACATTTTACAAAGCTGATATAAACTTTCAATTCTTATAAATAATCATTTTTACTAATAAAAATGTTTAAAAAGCTACTCCATTTTTATTACTATCTGGTAATCTTCACTCCTTTGTTAAATGCATCAAAATTTAAAAGGTAGCTTCTTGAACACAGTGTCTTTTTTTCTTAAACAGGTACTTAGATAATGTCTTAAAAATGTACTTAGATAATGTTGTACTGTCTCACAACAAAAATACTCTCATTTTAAAGGAATAGCCTACCTTGCTATGAAACAAAAATGGTAGTGAATGTTTACCAAAAGTTATACTTGGTTAGTTACAATTTAAAAACAAACTATCTACTTACAGACCATAAAGAGTAGCAAGACCCTATAAAAATTAATATATAATTCACTAGCAGGAAGAAAGGGCCAAATACAAAATTTTAGATTATAGGGTTACCATGGTGCTTGTAACATTTTAAACCATTTGAGGTGTGCCAGAAAAAAATGTGGCACAAACTGGTTTTCAAAGCATGAAAAGTAGAACAATAAAGGGAGTTGAAAAGTCCAAAACCAAGCATATGGAAAACTGATAAGCTTTCAAACTGATGAACTTCCAAACTGAACTTAAGTTGATTAGAGGAAATATTTAGCAAAATTATTACAGTGCTAAAAACAAAAGGTTAATATCAACTAACAGTACTTACAATATAAAGTATATTCATAAATTTGTAACATAAAAATATTTGTGTTACAGGCAGTCATCATACATTCTTAGAAAAAGTGTAATAAGCCAAAATTATTTCTCTTTTGGAAACAGATATAACTGTTTTCATGCTTTTGTCCCATGTTCAAATTTTTATAGCTACTGCTTTGCCTAACCATGTTTGAATATAAATTATATACTTGTTCAGTCTGAAAAATGTGTGCATAAATTAAACAAGGAACATTAGTAAATGACATGAGATCATACTTGCAAACAGTTTGAAGGTCACACAGCTCATCTGTTTATTTAAAACATCTACTGAATGCTAATTCACAGCAGACCATGAGAAGGCTGTGCATTTAAAGCCCCACTGTCTTGCCTACCCATCGCTTCCCTACCCCCTTCACTTCCACCCCAGCTCCTTCACCTAAGCATCTTGTCCCTCACTTATGTCCTTGGATGGTATGCAAAAGCATCCATTTACATCCGCTATCGCATTTTATGTGGATACTGTTGAAAATAATGCACATGACCCAACACCTCTGACTTAAAGAGGCACAACAGAAATTTTAGATCTCAGCACCACGAGTTTACCTTCCCTAAGGAAGTAATTGCCATGGCTGTTTCCCTTATGAACTACAGAAATCATGTAACTCACCCCATTCCTGTTTTATTTTACCAGGAAGCTTAGAGCTCCAACCTTTGCTTCACCTCAGCGGCCAGCTTCTGTTTTATGTACCCCTGGGCTTCAAGCAAGATTTCATTAGAAAAAAGGTCTTATGACTACAAGGTTTGTAAGCCACTGTTCTAGTTCCTAATCTTGATTTTTATATACTTATATTTTTCCATTTTGCTGTTTTATTCTTGTAAGCCACCTCAAATCCTCTATGGAACAATTAGTGGTCTAAGAAGTAAATAAAAACAATTACATCAAGTGTAACAGAACGTCAGTTTACTGCACACAGTTCTTAATGTCTTAATAATCTATGTTTTATTTTAATCCAACAATTCGAGAAAGCTCCTTTAGTGCTATTTCCATAAGCTTCTTTGAGAACATGTCTGGGCTGAGTCACTTAGAGGCACTTAATGATCGCTTTTGGAGGAGTTGTCCTGAGACTAGCCATCGGCTGTCTCTTTCTCATCAAAATCTCTTTACAACCAGAACTAGCATCAACCACCAATTTGCTAGCCATTCTGCTTCCTGAGCAAAAAAGCCTTTCCAGCTTTCAGGGATTTTAATCAGCAGCGGGGATTTTTAAGTGCACCCTGATGTTATGTTATGTAAAACACACCTCCTCTGCAATGAGTACCCATCCCTCAGATCAGTGGTTCTCAAACTTGAGTGTGCATCGTAATCACTTGGAGGGCTCTCGAGACCACAAAATACTTCGTTCCACCCCCAGCATTGTTGAGCCAGTTGGTCTAGGGTGGGAGGTCTAAGAATTTGTATTTCTAACAAGTTCCTAGGTGATGCTGATGCTGCTGGTCTGGAAACCACCCTTTGAGAACCAATGCCTCAGGTCATTCCATTTTCCTGCTTACAAGTCTTCAGGAGCTCTGCCCTGCCTATCATCTTAGGCACACCAATGCTTCAGCTCAGACTCAAAACCTCCTCAATGGAGCCTGTCCTATCTCCTGCGCCACCAGTCCCTGCGCCTGTGCTCCAGGCCCACTCACCTCCTCACTGTGCCCAGAACACACCCAGATCCTGTGCTTAAGCTTTCTGACTCAAACCCACTTCTCATTGCTCTAGTTATTAATGTGCGCACTCTTCAAACGACTCCTGGAATGCCACCTCTTCCCAGCAGCCATCCATAATTCATCTTCATTAGACCTCTTTCATCTGTGCTTCACCATAATGCTTACACGAGCCTGCCTTGCATTATAGTTAGTAGCACTGTATAGCTCTCTTCCACTAGATTATATAGGAGAGTGGTTAAGAAGATGCACTTGGAGTCAGAAAGGCATGGGTACTGGTTTGGGCTCCACATTTGTCAGCTGTTTGACACAGAACAGATTACGTAACCATGAGCCTTAAAGCGAGGTAACATGAGTATTGCCTTCAAGGGAGACTTGGGAGGATTAAATGAGATAATCCACATAAAGTGCTAAATAGCACTCCTGGCAGATTGGGCTCAGTAAATAATTGTCACGGTTTTCTGAAGTTTTTAAAACATTATCACCAAATTCTTTGACACTCCTCCCAAGTAGGTCAGGTCTATGACTCTTTCCCCAGGAATCAGAGTTCTGTGACTGCTTAATAAATAGAATATAATGGAAGGTGATTTTGTGACCCAAGCTTTAAGGAACTGGCAGACTATTTCCTGTCTCCTAGGATGCTCACTGATGGATTTTCACCACTTTGTGACAAGGAAGCGTGAGCAGTGCATGGAGAGGAACCCAAGCCCCCAGCCCACAGTCCCTGCTGACCTTCTAGCAGAGAGCCAACCCAGGAGGGAGCCATCTTGAAAGTAAATCCTTCAACACTTCACCACTCCCATTGCCACATGAGGTGCAGATCATGAGCTGTCCCCATCAAGCTCAGCCTAAATTGCACATTTATGAGCAAAATAAAGTTGTTGTTTAAAACCATTAAGTCTTGGGGTGGTGTGTAACATAGCAACAGCTGACAAAGCAGGCACATGTTATTATCTTTGCATCCTCTCCCCACTCTAGCAGAGAGGGCCGTAGCTTAAGACCTTCAATAGCATTCATGACAAGATTCAGACATTTCTAGAGGGGAAATCCTCCCAGGGGATCTCTTTTTGCGAGTAAACACAGAACTCCCTGGGAAAGAATTCATTTTAACATAGGAAAAACACCCTTAGTCCTCATCTCATCTAACTCCCACGAGAGTTTCGGCAGAACCCTGAGGAATTGAGGCTTCAATAAATATAAATGGAGCTAAAAAAAAAAAACTCTATAAAATCAGCAGTACAAATAGCAGTACTGCTTTGTAATCTCAAGTAACCCACTGAATGCTAAACAGGGGAAACTAACATCCACTTTGAAAAACAAGAAATCCATGAGGCCATCATCTGCATCTAAGGAAAGAATAGAAGGAGACAGAGCATAGCAGCTGACATACAAAAAGAAATAACTTTCTGGGGGGAGTTGCACAAAATCTTGGGACACATAGGAAGTAGAAACCAAACCAGAGATACATGGTTATTTTCCTTTTATTAAATAGATTTAAAATGTTAATATTTTGCTAAGTTATTAGTATTCTTACTCTGATCTTATTTTTACACACCCTTCCATAGTGAGTCTTAGAAAAACATCAGTTATGGTACATAATCTTAGTGCCCAGTACTTCTCCTTTGCTGCATTTACCACAATGAGACTTGTTAATAATGGTTAGTCTCCCTTCCTAGGCAGTAGGTCCCATGAGTACAGGGACTGTCTAGCTTACACACTCTTCCCAGTGCCCAGCACCTGCTATGATAGAACACACTAAATAAACATTTGTTGGGTGAATGTTGAATGACTAGCACTAAAAAGAACTGGAGTTGATGCCTGAATTACTTAAGTATGAATTTACATGGAGCATAAACACAATATAGTTACCCCTCGGTGTCTACTAGGGGACTGGTTCCAGGACTCCTTCAGATACCAAAATCTGCCGACGCTCAAGTCCCTTATATAAAATGGCACAGTATTTGCATATAACCTACACGATCCTCTCACATACTTTAAATCATTTCTAGATTACTTATAAGACCTAATACAGTGTAAATGCTATGTAAACAGTTGTTATACTGTTATTGTTTAGGGAAAAACGACAAGAAAAATGTCTGTACATGTTCAGTACAGACGCAACCATTGTAGGCCTTTCAATCTGTGGCTGGTTGAATCCGCTGACGTGGAACCCATGGGTACAGAGGGCCAACTGTATCCTTTAAAAAAAAGGAGAAAAAAGGTTTATATCCTGACCCTGAAATTGCTTTAGAAATAACTGGCTGTTGTCAGAAGTTAGAAATAATGCACTCTTATGCTAGAGGAGTTATTTTTATTCACAATCTCCTCTCTGTCTATTCAAGTCCTTTTAATACTCCCCAACAGCACATCACCTACATTTAGAGCCATCACCCAGAATTCAGAGTTTTATAGAACCCATACTTTAATAAATGTCAATCGTAATTGTTTCCTCAGATCTGTTCTCTCACTTTTTCTGTCAATCTAATTCTAAAAGTGGTTAACGCCATCTCCTTTAAACACTGTTTTATCATATCCTTTCCTACTTCAGAGCCTACAGTGAATCTCAATTGTCAACTGTTTGAAATTTAACCTCATTACAAATATATTAACAATTCCCATTAAGGCTTTCTAAAGCTCTTCCATTAATTGTCCTACCTACCATCTCTCCAAACCAAACTCACGTCTTATTATCATCCCCCAAACAGGCACAAAAACACGCGGAGCCCCTGACATAGCCAGGCAGAGACGATGGAAGGTTGCATCCAGTTACTCCACTGAGGGCTCATTTTGTCAACACTCTCCAGAAGGAAGCCCAATACACTTTTCAGAGTGTCTATAAAAGAAGTAGCCCCAGTGACTCAATGGAAAGAGACTCATCAATAGGAAATCATTGTCAACTGTAAGTTAATTTTTAGGGATTATTTAGAATTTTATTTAAAATAATCTAAAACTACTCAATTCTGTTGATTTAGTCTTTGTGAAAGGAAACCTAAACTTTCTAACAAGGCAAATGATACATCTGCATTTTAATATACTGACTATTAAAAATATTGAACTCATCATTAGTCACAAATCTATCATTACCCTGGCTACATAAAATCCACTTTCACAAATTCCCTGTAACTTCTACTGATTGGTAGAAATCAAAAGATTATACAACTCAAGGAAATAAGTACAACAGCCTTTCATGGAAACGAAACAATTCCTCTTTAAGGAGTCAACTTACCACCTGCCTTTTTTCAGATGCAAATGCAAACATAAAAACAAGTTGACCAAATACAAAAAAAAAAAAAAAAAATCAAAAAATTAAATGTGACTGCAAGAGATAGATTTAATGACCGACATGTGCAAAGATGATCAGGATAGAAACAGCAGTTCCCTAGCTACTGCATCCTGATCCGTTTCAGAAATGTCCATCATTTCCTTAAACTTGGGTCATGCAGTATTCACATATACTTCAGCACGTTCTCATCCAAAAGATGAGAATATCCTAATTACAGAAAAGTATAAATTTTGGTATGATAATTAGTGAGAAGGAAACATTTAAAAAAATCAATGATGCTCTTCTACATTATCATAATCGCCATTCAGTAAGATCTTAGAAGTCTTGAAGAATTTACTTCTGTTTATAATTACCTGCAGTCAATTGGGAGGGAGCAGCAAATGAATGATTAAACATAGAAGATTGTCTAACAATTTCCATGTAGCTTCAATTTCTGTGCAGCTTTTGATATTTGCAATTGATTACAGGTGTGTGGGAAATGTGCTGGGAATTCACAGCATTGAAAGTAAAATAAAGAATCTATGAATGACAACTTTCAGCTCTAGGAAAATGCTGAGTTTCATTGGCATTGCCTTTGAAGCAGAGGCATGGTGAAAGCCAAGGTTAAGAGTCAGACAGAAAATGGCTTATTTATTCTGAGGCTCAGACTCTCCATTCCTAAAGTGGGATACTATCACTGATCCCAAGGGATTTCACAGAGATGTCAGGAGATAATGCATGTGAAGTACCCAGCACATGCTAAGTCCCATTCCATCTCTGTGTCCTGCTCCAAGTTCAGCCTGCTGGGAACAACAGCAAACCTCATGATTCCTGTGCAGCATGAACCAAAATGGAATTGACCCTTTTGATTTCGGGTTTGCCTACTGCTTAACCCACAATCATAGGGAAGGAGGAGGTTGTAGAAAAGAAATTGTTTCTGTTTAAAAGGATTGAACCACCTGCCTCCTCTTCATGAACAGAGGTGGCTGTAAACAAAACTATTCATGCAAAGTTTAAAATAATGCCACTGAAAATCAAAGATTTAATGTAATAAAGAATATGCTGACTACATATGGAGATGTGGGGAATAGACTGGCAAGCTGGAGGATGAGTGTTTATACTAATTCATAGACCTAATTTTTATCATGCCATTCCTACACACTTAAAAGTCACTTTTTAAAATCATTAACAATACATATTATACTATGCCCAATACACTTGAAAGTTTCCAAAATTCCTAAGCCCTCCTTGAAGGGCAGGGGTAGTTTTGCTTTAGAACGTTGTCTGGACAACACTTGACAGGTCACTTCCCTCTCTCCAATGCACTCTCCCCACTGACCACTCAGGACCCATAGTGGCCATGTGAAACGACGCTGACCCCAGCTCTCTCCAGCCTCTCGTCTGAGCATCCAAAATACCCACCTGACTTCACAGGACTGTTTCTTTTCCCACTTGCCTTAGGCTTGCGGCGAGGATAAATTAATAGAGTAGATTAGCCTTTGTTTCCATCTGGCACTAAAAACTAAACTGAATCGAGGTGAACTGGATTGGAAAAAATAAAACTGAAGATAGAATTTTTCCTTTAAAAAAATTTCAAGTGGAGAACTTAACCTTATCTACATTATTTTAGGTGTACAACACCTTAACTAAAAACTATCATTAGCTCATGTTAACAGTTTGAAGAAAAACACTGTTCACTGCTAAGTGACAAAAGAGATGAGGAAGCACATTTTCCATGGCTTCTTAAAGGGCAATAATTATAAGCATCTGAGATATTCACATTTCTTAAACAACCACCATGGCATTCTGCCCTCACTCTGGCTCTCCTGCAAACTTTTGTCCGCTCAGCAGCTAGAGTGATCTTTGTTAATTTTTTCCCTTAAAAATGGTGATAAATATTTACATTTAATAAATTAAAGTTTTTCATGCAAAAAATAAAATGCAATATAATTGTGATGGTAGAGTGATCTTTAATAAAATACACATCAAAACACTGGCATTCCTAAGCTTAAACACTTCAATGGCTACCCACCTGATATAGGATGAAATCCAACCTTACCTTGGCTTTCACCCTAATGTGGTCTGGCCCCAGCCTCACTATGCATCTGAACTTGTGCCATTCTCTCTCTTGCTCTCTGACTTCTTGCAGTTCTTAGAAATTGCCAACCTCCTTTGTCTCTTAAGGCCTTTGTGTATGTTGCTCCATTTGTCTGAACACTCTTCTTCCAACTGGGTTTGTGATACCCCTCCTTCAAGTCTCAGGAGGCGTCACTTCCTTAGAGAAGCCTTTCCTTACTCTATCTAGAGTACCACCCCCCCAACTTCTCGACCTAATCTAGAGTAATCTCTCTCATGGCATTCTTTTCTTCCATAGTCATAATTTGTAATCAATTGTTTTTGTTTATTGTTTTAATGTCAATCTCTCCCACTGGACTCTAAGATCCAAGAGAAAGAAACCATGCCCCTTGTTAACCACCTTCGAAGCCCAGGACATGCCTAAAGATATAAACATCTGTTGAATGAATAGATGCATGGATCCCCTCACCTTCTTTCCCCACTCTGTTCACATACCATTTCAAACAGAGGGTAAAGCCTTCTCTTTCTTATTTCATTTGTTCAACAATTATGTACATTTGACTCAGAAAGTTAGAGTAGAAACTGAAACCTCTTAATTTTTCTTTCCAAAATAACCACAACCAAAGAGAAGAAAGGTAGAATTTTGAGGCCTTCTTTATAGCCTTGTTTCCTCTTAAAATCAAGACACAGAATTAATCATAAACATGGCAAAGGAAATTCCCAGAAGATCCTATGACTTGCAGCTTAGTCACTGAGCGTTAAGACGAGGTGGTTAAATGTTTTCAGGAGGCCTCAAAGGAATATCCCTTATTTTCAGATCACAAGGAACTAATTCTAAAAAGGAACTGTTAATTGAACTGACAGTCCCCCAAATTATGATAATCTTCAAAGTGTACAAAAATATATTCCTGGCTTCGTCCCATCTGTAACCCTGAATCTATTCTGCACCCAGTGTGGCTCAAATGACACATTGCCTAGCTGGGAAATCTTCATCTTTAGTTTGTTCTCACAGATATCCTGATAATTTACTAATATAATCAAGAAGATGTTGCCCAAGTGACTTCGGTTGCTTATTAATTGGGAGTGACAAACACTTTGCTTTCATGGCATCATCACCTTCATTTCTTTATATATAAAAAAGCATTATTTTGCCTTTTATTCTTCTATTTTTTTCCTTCACTAATAGTAAATGTTCAGAGAAAATAAAATTTCTCAGAAGAATCAAAATTGATATTTCCTATACTTGTCCTACTGGAAAAAATACGATGCTATTTAAAAATCATCATCTATTTGCATTTTATGAAAACTGATTTGCCTGCAGAAACAACACATCTGGTCACCTCTCCTCTTCCTTTCTCTAAACTTGGAAGAAAGGCATTGTGTCAGGAGACAGGGAAGGAAACAATTTATGTTTTCATGACTTCAGCTCTGTTCAGCAAACTAATTCATTCATTAATTAAAATGAACTGCACAAATAAGGGTATGTTTTGGTTAATCCATTGCCTGCAATCATAAGAGAATTCTGAAATACAAAAGGCTGTGTGTTTTACTTAGCTGAAACCAGAATGTTATCATTATTTAGCAGATGTGTCATATGAGGAAAACTCACAATACTCTGTAGTACACCAGTAGCTGCTTTCAAAACAAGAGTGGAAGCATTGTTCTATTTAATGCTTTGATTTCATTTAAAGAGATACCTTTCGTTCTATGTAAAGATTCCAGCATGTGAGGCATACAACCACAAAGGTCTTCTAATTTGAAAAATAAAGTATTTAATTTCTGCCTAAAAAAACTATAATGCAATTTGAAATAATATGTGGTATTTTGAAAGAGTCATGAAATTTGTTAAAATGGGCATTTTCAGATGAATTTTTAGCTTTGAGGGAAAATATTACACAAGAAAATCATTATATCATAATGAAATGTATTTGAATCATTCGAGTTCTTACATTTATTTTAACAAATATAATTTTAAAAGTGGCATTTTCTTAACCAGTATTGCTTTAGAGCAGTGTTTCCCAAGTGGAGGTGATTGGGTACCACATGGGGAGACCTTTTGGCTGTCACAACTGGGGAGGTACTACTGGCATCTAGTGAGTCGACAGAGGCCATGGATGCTGCTAAGCATCCTACAATTCACCAAATAGCCCCTTTCCCCCACAACAACAAAAAAAGAGTCAGGCCCAAATGTCAATCATGCTGAGGTTGAGAAAACCTGCTTTAAAGCAAAAACCACTAAAAAGTTTTTAAAAATTGAGTTTTGAACTCAATGAACAGGTCAGGTTTTCAAAAAGGAAGATCATTCTAGGCAAAATCTGAACATACTGAGTCACAGTCTGAGAAAAGTAAAATTTAGGCCCAAATGACACTACTCAGAACAATTAATTTTAAATATATAAAGTCAACATATAAGAATTTTCTAAATGGACACAGTTTTAGCATAATAGCAAATCTCCACTTATAGGTACTTCAAACTTTTATCTTTGTGCCTGATACATAGTAGGTACTCAACAAATATTTATTGAGGGAAGGAGGAAAAGAAGGATCTGTCTTCTTTTATCACACTCCAGGGCACTTCATAAGATAACATTAAACCAAGATGATGGACTGCATTAGGTTGTTAGATGTTCTCCAAAGTCCTCGCCTTCCTCCAAGGTACTAGAATGTAGCCAGCCAGCCAGCACCATTTCCCAGTCTCCTGTGCAGCTACTGGGTGTATCCACAAAAGTTCTCATCAATGTACATGTGTGCACTGCTTAGAAGTTGCTTGTCCTTCATTTCCTCTCTTGTCCCCTTACCATAGGCTAGGATGTAGAGTGGCATTGACCCAGCTTCAACCACAGGGATGAGGCTCATTCCCTAAGGAGAGCAGTAAGATGGAAATAACCTGAGTTGTTGAATGACCACTTGGCATATAGCTGCCTCTCCAGCACAGATCACTCACCTCCAGAATGGTATGTGAGGAGTAAACTTCTTATTTAATCTATTAGACTTTGGGTCTCTTGGTTACAGCTGCTTGTACAAGGAAATTCTATAATTTGATATCTTCTATGATACAAGTGCCATAAATGCATTCTATCTGAAGAAATGTTAAACTCGCTAATCTTTAAAAGTTTCAATGCAAATAATAATTAGAAGTCCAGATTATATAGTCACTCTAGTGACTATAGGTTAGGAGGAAGGATTGCCATGCCTACAATACCATCAATTCTCATTTATCCAATCTAAAAGGAAAAAGAAGGCATACAAGAAACCTGGAGCTAATTACCCAAGGAATTCAGTGTTTCAATGATATAATATTTACATAAACTCATGCTAACAATAGCAGGCTGGCCCCTGCAAAATGTACAAAAAAAACAATTTTGACTCTTAAAATTTTATAATTACAGCATTTTCATCTTCTTGTCCTTGTCTCCCTTTGACTAAGATACTGATAAAAATCCTGGGAGCAAGAGGGAAAAAGTGAAGGCCAGAAGATTCCACAAACCAAACAATTAGCATTGAACAAATGATTTCTGGATAAGTTGTATATTTAAATTTTGAATATTCAATCAAATTTAATTCAAAAAGCTCTGTTTTCTATCTTGGTTTTCAGAAAATGCAACTGCTTCTCCTTGAGCACATTCTCAATGAAACTCCAAAGTATCTTCCTCTAAACTTCATTTGATATATATATTTATTCAAAGATTTATTCCTACTTTCTGTGAATGAGGGGGAATTGTTGAGAAACAAAATATTTCTTATGTGATTAAAGCAAAATATATTTCAGTTAAGCTGCTTTAGACAATTCAGATTTTCCACTAATATTGTTCTTTTTAAAATATAATTTCTCCCCAATAAAAACTAATGTCTTGAATATTATCTGTTACAAAGTCACGGACTTTTTTTATTAGGAAATATTCTTACTTTAATATGAAAATAGTAAAAGTACCAAGACAGATATTATAATTTCATAACACCCTCCCCCAAAATCATATTTGTGGATTATTTTGAAAAGTCTATTGCCATTAATTCAATGATCTATGCAACTTTTTATAACTTGAAAATCAAAAGCATCAGAGTAGCGTGATTAAAAAAGTAAAACAGCTTGGTCTGAAACATCTTTTTAAAGTTTCTAAAATTCTAAAGGATGTGAATGTCTCACAACAGAATAATTTCTAAATTTTAATAAAGTTCAGGGTACAAATTAGATATATTTATATCTAAAAAAATAATATATTAAGTTCAAAAATATTTAATATATTCAAAGAAATATTACTTTTGACTATTTTTTAAAACAAAATGTACTTCTCTCCCGATTGAATAGTAGCATATGATTATTGATTGAGTAGACTTTGACTTTTAATTTAGGAAGAAATTTATCTCATAATATGAGATGAAAATAAAGGTTTCACATTCTCTCTCCTTCCCAATTTCTTGCTGGGGCATTAGCCAGTCACTAAATTATATGCTACTATTAAAGGAAAAGGCAACTAAATGACACATCTGGACCCATGTAAATATTTCACTAGTTTCAGTGACTTCCCCAAGGGAATAGTCAATCAGTAAGTCCCCACAGTGAGTCTATGACAGCTATGAAAGGTGTATGAAAATGACCATATTATCTACTCTTAAAAACACAACCATCTAAATCAACCACAATTCTCAATTTTAAAAAATGACACAAAGCTTTAAGAATCTCCAAGTACACATGCACACCACCTTCATGACCTGAGATAAATCACAATCTCTCTGGGCTTCCTTTTCGCTTGTTTGATTTTAATCTACAAACAAAGGAGACTGGTGTCAGCCCATGGTTCTCCCCAGGGGCAGTACCCTGGGAGGCCTTTTAGAAACAGGAGAGAGCCTTTTCAGTTTTCACAGTGATTGGCACTTAGGGGGAAAGAGTAGAGGGTCTCACATATCCAGGAACTGTCCCAAGTCCCCCACAACTTTCAGACGTCCCTCTGTTCATTCCTGTCATTAGAACCTTCAGTATGACTATCTGAGCCTAGAGAGTAACTCTTTTTTACATATAAACAAATTGTTTAAATTCAGTTTTAACACACACTGAATTTTCCAGGGATTCGACTCCCATGTAAATATGTCTGGAATTATACCAAGAGTTTTCACCATTTCAGAAGAATCACCTCACCCACAGCAAATCCACTCACTGCATCTGGGTCAGCAATATGGCATACCTGGACCAGGATTCTTTTGCAGCTATTGCAATTCATGGCGATGCTATGAATAGGTGCCAATAGCTACCTACGTTATCGTGTCTTCCAGTATAGTCATACCTCTGCATTTATATATTGAAATACATAATATTTTGTTATAAATTACTCTCCTGTTAACTTTATATCACAATCAGGGCAATGTACTGGTTATTTTTAACATAATCTACTTATACAGGTAATTATCCATAAATTTCATTGCCAGAGAGTAAAAGCGTAATACAAAATATTTTATAAAAACCCTAACACTAGATCTGATAGGGATGCAAACCACTAACCTAGAATATCATGTAAGGCTTCTTGCAATTCCAACATTCCTTGATTCTATGGAAAACTTCAGTTTGGCAAGCCCTGATCATTAGCAAGCTTTTACCTCTACTCTTTCATTCGAAAGTTTTGCAATTAAGTTAAATACATGTAGTTGCTAAGGCGATACACAAAAACACAGACTCCACTAAACACTCAAACACTGGTGTGAGCAGTGGGAACTGCCACAGTGCTGATGCCGTTTACAGGTTAACAGAGAGGGACAGAAAAACACCTGAGGTAGAACTGGAGCCTCACATCCAAGTCGTCTCAAGACGCTACACAACTGGCCTCACAGGTGACTGTGCCCTTGTTCTCTCCTCAGGCTGAGGGTCACATATTTTAGTGACACACAGCCTTAGCATTTCTTCCACAAAGTTTGTTCCAGAAAGTATACATTGGCAAGCAATGCAAATGTGGAACAGGATGAAACCTCTCCCAACCAAACTGCGCAAATGTCGACTTAGCAAAGCTTGTCATTCAAAAAGCAACACCTGCAACTCAATATTGGCTTGCCAATGGTAACTCTACTCCTATTTTTCTGAGGCAATCATTCTCTGTCATCAGACTGAGGAATAATCATTATCCCCACTGGAGTTTGTGAGAAAGTACTGAAGTCATTATTTCAGGAACCCCTTCCCTGTACAACTTCATTCTCAGCACGTCCACCTTCCACATTACAACTAACCATCCACCCTTATTACTTCTTTCCCCCACCATGTAAGCTCCCACTGGGGGCAACAATTTTTTGACATTCCACAGATTTTCATATGTTAAAATAAACTAGACAAGACAAAGTTTGAGGAAATACTCCCTGGTGAAAAAAGATAAATCCATACTTCCTATATAATAAATATATGCCTCTTGGTCAAATTACCAAGAGACAGGAAACACTCGATTACGTACAAAATATTAAATATAAAAGAGAAAAAAACTTAACTGTGGCTCACAGACTAAAACAAGTACCAGATGGAGAACAATCAATTAGAAAGTTTTGCATCAAGAAAGTTTAACAACATTATTTTTAAAAAACCAAAACTTTATTGAAGTATTTAGGTAATAAATTAGAAGACAGTTATTTGAAAATTATGAAAATTTCAAAATTACTGTAAAAATCAGATGAAAAATAAAACTAAAAGATAAATACTTAGTTTTTTAATTTTTTTTATTGAGATAACATTGGTTTATAACATTATGCAGATTTCAGGTGTACATCATCATAATTCAACTTCTGTATATACTACAGTGTGTTCACCACCAAAAGTCTAGTTTCCATCTGTCACTGTACAAATGTCCCCCTTTACCCCTTTCACCGTTCCCCCACCCCCTACTCCTCTGGTTACCACCAATCTGTTCTCTGTATCTATATAAACACTTAGTTTTTAACTCTTAGGAATTTCTGAAAATAAGAAACCATTTATAATTTATATAGAAAAAGCTCAATTATCAGCAATATCTTTTATAAATGATTCTCTTAATTTTTCCTCACTGCCCTCACATACATGTAGGATACCAAATTACCAATTTCCTGAAAACTTATGCCTTTAACCAAATAAACATGTGAAACATAAAAGGATTTCAGAACCAATACAGCTTAATTCTCAAGTTTCCCATATTAAACAATTTAGTTTCTGTCCCCATCATTTCAATGACCATCCAACTTCAGTGTTTGTTGGGCTTATAAAGGTTATGGGTTGGTGTTTGGGTGACGGGCACACTTGAACCTGATGTAACATTTTATATCTATATGGTTCAAAAATTAAGAAAAAGAAGCTTTGCCATTGGCCCTCTGAAAAAATAAAATAACACAGTAATGGGACTTGGCCCTAGAAAGTTCTTACCCGCAGGGCCTCGATGACAAGGTCTCTAGCCTCGAGCTCCCCTTCCATCACGCTGAGGAGCATCCGAAGCTCTGATTTACTGAGGGTGTCCACATCAAACTCTTTTTTCTGTAACACAAATTTAAGAAAAACAATGAAAAACTATTCCTAGGAACAATACATACATCCTAAAGGTATGCAATGGATCGTTTTTATCCCAGCGGCTCAGCAAATCCAAGAAGCACTGGGGCCCTGTTCAGCAGCAGACAATCTATGCCCTGACCTCCCAGGACGAGAGGTAAAAATCATAATGCCAATCTCCCAAATCTCTCCTCTAAGGACATCTACTTTCCCAGCCTGCCTGCACAGCTGGATTCAGAATCTCTTCAAATTTTGCAACACAGATTTAAAGTCCCTGGAATTTGTTCCAAAACAGGTCCAGTGTATGTTGTGAGGAGTTGTGAGGGTAGCAAAAAAAGCAAAAATGCATTCCTAGAAGGACCCCAACATAAAGGCTCCTGGAAGGTTATTATAAATTCCAGGACATCCAATAATAACAGGTCACGTTTATATAACACTCCACAGCAGAGGCCACCAGCTGGCAGCCTACAGCCAAATCTGGCCCACAGATGTGTGTTACTTGGGCCACAAAGTGTTTTGTTTTTTTATTCAGCCATCATTAAGTCAATCTGAAGACGTCACCAAAAACTCCAGATCTCTGGCTTCTCTTCAAAATTCAGATGAGCCGGTAACCCCAGATTCATATTCCCACAGGGCAATCATCCACAGAGCCAACTAGCAGCAGACACTTTAGAAAGAACACTGTCTTCACTTTGCTACCCCCGCCTCTCCCCCCTACACAGGGAGCAGGTATATGTACTTTTAAGAGGGCTGGCCCGCCACCCACGTTTAGTCGTCTGGGCCTGTGATCAGTAACTCTGGAAGCCCTGCTTTATGATTATCAAACACTTTCTTATGTGATGCCTCTGCAGCTTCTAGCTATTCCATAAAGCAGGCTTGGTAGGCAGCTAAGGCAGGAATAAGTGAGCCTTCCAGAAACCCAGCTACACCACGAGGCATCAGCACCATGGCCCTGGGGGTCATAATCCTCACCCACCACTCTTCCAGCCCCACTGTCTTCTCCTCCCTGGTGATTGCATCCAATCATGGCTTTAAACCCCACTGATACACCACTGACTCCCAAAATTCTTTTGTCTCCAACTCTGCTCTCTTTCCTCACAACAGCTTTTACAAGCAGGTCTTTCTGACACCCATCTCACTGATGAAACTGAAAGGATCAGTTAGCATGTTCATAGCGAAGCCTGGATGAGTCCACAGCCTGAACTCCTTCCACAGCACTTACTCCGCTGCTCCCTTCTGTGGAGAGACTCATTTGACAAACCCAGGCACTGTCAGAGGGAGGGTAATACACGTTCATCCCCAAACGTCTCAGAACACCCAACCTCAGAAGCCACTCTTCAGAACATTCTAGAATATTACTTGACATTTGCAGAGCACCCATTGGTTTCCAAAGTATTCTCAAAGAACTAAATCTAATCTATAAGATATCATCATCTTATTTTTCAGTTTAGAAAACCACAACTCGAAGTCAGATAATGTACCCAGATCACGCAACCAGGAAATAGCAAAACTACAACCAAGCACTGTGACTTGTGTACACAATTTACTAGCACAGTGCCAATATTCTGGAGATGAAAATAGTGCCATTCTATTAATCAGCTAATAGAACTAGTTTAGCACCTGTGTATCTGACTCCATCCTATCCTTGTGATGACACACAATAAACATAGCAAAGCCCATAAATGATCCCAGGAGCTTTCAAACAGGCATGACCAGAACTGGTCACTTTTCAGTCTCAAAGGAACCTTCTGGAAGGAGATAATAATAGTATAAAGCAGGATGAGATCAGAACAAGCTGATTCTCCAAGGAAAGATTTTAAAAGGATCTTCCTCTTAAAATTGTTTTTTTTTTTTGCACATACAATAGATAGAGTAGCGATTTGAAAAGGAAGGGGTTAAGGATGGGGAAAAAAAAAAAAAAAAAAAAAAAACCTATAGCAAGCCTAAAGGATGGGCAGTTCTGGGAGGCCCTTGCTTAGAGATATTGCCTGTGAATAATAAAATCCAATACACTAGGGCTCAAATTCTGCTCCCACTGCATAGTGGTGTCACATAAGTCTTAGAACCCAATTGTTCTCCACTTCAGACATGCCTAAGAATCACCCAGAGACCTTGTTAACACAGACTGTTGGCTCCACCCCTGAAGTTTCTGATTCAGAAGGTCTGAGGTGGGGCTATGAAGCTGCCTTTCTAACAGCTCCTGCTGCTGGTCCAAGGACTACACTTGGAGAAGCATTTTTGTAACCTATTCGAGTCTCTGTTTCCTCATCTACATAATAGAAATCCTAACATCTACCCGGCAAAGCTCTTGTGAGGAGTAAACAAGAACACATCAATGAAGTAAGTGCTAAATAAAGGCGGGTGCTTGTTGTTACTGAAGCTGAGAGCACCCAGATGTTTTACGTATGGAGGAGTGGGATATTGGCTATGAGCCTATTTCTTTGAAAATCTACCAGCCCAGGTCCAATAAACTCAGCTTATTGACTGTGATGAAAGACAGACTCTTTTATCCTGGTTTTTCCCACTGAAATGGGAGAGTAAGCTGCAATTCTTATGTGCTTTAGAGGGTAATGTTTTATTAATGCTGCTGCTGGTTGTTCTAAAGATTTTAATTAATTGTATATATTGTCCTTGTTTCTCTGAAGCTTCATAAGCAAAGCACTCCATGTTAAAAACTAATAAATTATAAAAGATACTGCCAAGATTCTGATTCACATTAGAGTCAGGAAAGCCTGCCCTGATTCCATTGTCAACATCACAACATGTGACCTGCAACCAACACTTCTGTTTTTAGCACATCACCATCAATAAACAGGGAAATTCATCTAAATAAAAAAAAACACTGTTACAAGGGTTCTTGCTAAACCATACATTACATTACATAGAATGTTAAAAAAAAATCTGTCTTCCATCACAATGTATGAAGTGATGTATTATTTTAAATATATAGTGCGTCTGTCTACCAGCTGCTCTCTCCCCTATGCCTCTCACCCCCGCTTCCTCGCTAAAAACACTACTACATCCTGGCCTTCAATAATAAAAATATCAGAATAATATTTTTAAATTGTCATTCTCCAACACTCAGTGATTCCATCCCCTATTCTGGCAAAACAGGGTAAAAGAAAGTATACGAAAACATGTTACAGGTTGTAAGACTCTAAGTATTTTACAAATAATTTCAAAGCACTTTGGCATTTTTAGAAAAATAAAGAAACCCAGAAGGAAAAATCCCAATAAAAACTACACTGTTGTTTCATATGAAGTGGCATTTATCTGACCTGATGCACATATGGTACAAAAGTACTTGGACACAGAAAAAGTAATCATTAAGGTTTCTTGGTTTAAGAGCAAAATAATTGTTCTAAATCTTATAATATTTTTAAACCATTTTACTGAAGTATGAATGACATACAAAATGCTGTACATAATGTATATAATTTGATGAGCTTGGAGATAAGTATACACCCATGAAATCAACACCACGATCTATGCCATAAATAAATCCACCACTTGCAAAAGTTTCTTCCTATCCTCTTTATTTTTTGATAAATTTTATATTTTAAAAGACTAACTTGACAACCTCATTTTCAAAAGAAGATACAAGACAGGATAGATCCACATGCCAGCACTCACATAAAAAATTAGGATCTCCATCAGGGCACCCATAAAACATGACATTCCCCCCTCCCCAAAAAGAAATCACATCAGACATGACCACAGACTAAGCTTTGTTATTATTGTACTTGCTTTTCCTAACTAACAAAGAAAAATCCAGATCTCATTTTTTAGTGACAGCAAGGCACTCAAAAAAGAAAAAAAAAAAAAAAAACTCTGCTAGATTTCAACTCCACAGGCCACAAGTCTGCCTGTCATGTTTGAGGTTTGCCAGGAAAAGTACTCTAGGAAAAGCACTTCTTAACACCTAGTTTTAAAAATCTGGCACAGGCAACTTAAACTAACCCAGAGTCTGGTCATCAAACAGAGAGCGAGCCTTCTTGGGGCCACAGACAAACGTATATACATGAAAGAGGACACAACCCCAAACTCTTACTGTTCAACACAGCAGTTTTCAACAGCCCTGAATTACCTGGGGTGGTCATGGGGGGCGAGGGTGGGGCATTCTTCTGGGTTTTCTCATACAGGAGAGAGGGGGCGGGGGCGAGGGTGGAAGAAGATAAAATAGAACCTGGCTAAACTGTCATCCTAAATGGCCAGAACTGAACACAGGCCAATATCAAGTTTCCTTCACTACCACCCCCCACCACCAAAAAAAAAAATCTAAAACACTGGATTTATGTATGCAATTCAACAGTCATAACCAAATAAGGCCAGAAGACCCTTACCTATATCCTTTAAGAATTAAGGGAGTCAGCACATTAATGGTTGCCAAAAAGCCTTTAGGAGATATGAGCCACAGTGGCAGAAGTGCCCCTCAGATCTTTGCCCAAACATATCAGTTATGGCCAAAATCTAGTGACCAAACACAAAACCAGACACATTCTCTGGTTCTTTCCATAGACACCAAGAGCATCTCCTCCAGTTTCAAATCTAGTAGGTTGTGCCTACATTTGATCAATGAATTTACCATGTGGGAGGGAGGTGAGTACCTGAGAAAGCAGATGGACTGGAAGAACATTATTTCTTCTCTTTAGATCTAAGGTTTCCCAGTGGTAAAATGAGAATGTTGCACTAAGTGATCTCTAAAATCTCTTCCAGCCCCCAAATGTCCTGATTTCACATACCATCAGGGTAACTGGATTACTGGACTGAGGAAATTTAGGTCATTCCCTGAAGCCTTTGAGAGATATTTGCAGAAAACTGATTTTGCCTCTTTGCTCAGAAGTTACAGAAATGTATTTTCCTCTCAGTTTAACAGTGCACACTAATAATTAATAATCCATTTAGAATTTTCCGTGTAAGCAAAATTTATGCTTTGGGGATGAATAACAAAGGCTGTAAAGAAGGGAAAAGCAATGAAACACATCTTGAGATTTCAAATAGAAAATCAAAATTTGAAGACTGTATCATTAACATGAAAAATTTAAATCCAAATTTCTAGGTACAGAGAACATTTACAATATTAAGAAAATGTGAATTTAGCCAATTACAAGGATTTTCATGAACAAAAGTACATGTTTTCATGCTCTAAAACTATTTCAAATCTCTAAAGTTATATCTTGCTTTGAGATTATTCCTTCTGATTTCTCTCTACACGGAAGAGTGTTCCTGACAGGGTTTGCATATCTCTGATTTTGTTCTTCCTAAACCTCCTTTCTCCTCTAATTCATCTTCAGGACATAGCTCAAATCCCATTTTATATGTCTTTCCAGACTCCAGAAATCTCTCGTTCTTTCAATTCAGTCTTAGAGTCTGTTCTATTACTTCATTTGGCTATTAATCGTGTCCTGCCTTGTGTATTTCCTCATGATATTAAACTTATCTATCTTAACTCTCTATTTTCTCACCTCTACTCGATGTGTCAGGACAGCAAGAGTATTATATCTTTACATAATTTTACCCATCATGTATACCCCACTCCCCAACTTTTATACTGAGTGAAATGCGTATTTCACTCAGTATAAAAACACAAAGCATGTGAACGATATGTAAATGATACACCAGTCTTACTAAGATACAATGTTATGACCCACTTTAGAGGGCAACGAAGTAACTGATCATTCAATCATTTTCATTCATTGTTTCAAAAACCATTTAGAATAATCTAAACTAGGGCAATTTGGTGTGCGCCTTTACAGCATCATAGCAAGAAACTGGGGTCATGCGCCTCGAATCAACCACACTGCCTGGGGTCTTTCACACAAGACAAGCAACTCAGTGTATTGGAAGGAGATAAAAATGACAAGTAAATAGAATGTCAAGAAGGAAAGCTGGTAATGGATGTAACTAATTTTAAGTAGAGAAAACTGGAATGAAAGCAGAAAACTGGTTTAGTCAGGGGTGGTAGCCTCTGATAATTAAGTGCAGCTACATCCCTTTTCTTCCTTTCAGATCTTCTCTCAGTCTCCATTTCCTCTTTGGAAAGAAAGGACTACATCTCAGATAAAACAAACGTCTATTTCCATCCTAATTCAGCTTTTCAATGTTACATCAGCCCTACATGGGACATGGATCATCTCCACATGCGAGCTGGCATCCAGATCCAGTATCCGTCCTTTAAGAAGTTTAAAACGCATTGAAGAATATCGTCTCGATTATCTGTAGATGGCAAATGTCAGCATGCTGATTTTCAAATGAAGAGGCTGAGAGACAGGGACATCTAAATGATGTTCTTAAAAGCCCTTTTGTGGAAGAACTCAGGCCTTCTGGAATCATCTTGTTGCCTTTTCAATTAAATATAAAAATGTCAAAACCAAATCATCTGCAAACAAGTATCCATTCCACATAGTAATTTTAACTTGGCTATACTGCACTTACTATAATAACCTTTTAAATCGATTCTCAACCTAGTTGGTTATTTACTAACAATTTATTCCAAGACAGAATTTTTTTTTTCTAAAATCAAGATTTCTACATGGATGGCATCATATTGTGTACAGCATTAATAACATGATCTCATTATTTTTGTACAAGTTATTTGTAACAGATTAAGCTAAAATTTTAAAAGTCCTTTGTTATCAATGTCATCATCATCATCTCTCTTGTAACTATTCTCCATTTCTTTACCTAATCCTCAAAGACAAAAGACAAGTTTCCTTTTCCATGTTATATAAGTCTTGTAAAGGAGCTCCAATAGAGAAGAATACAATCAAGTGCATTCAAATAAAGTCTCCTTCTAAAGCAATACTCAGATGTGCTTAAATGGAAGGGAGAGAAACTTGCTCCATCCTTCCTAGGCACAGAGTTGAATTCTAATCCCACATTTCTGGGCATTTGCAGACTTTTCCACAGCATTGCCTAACCTCCTTCTTCCTGCCCAATCTTTCTTTTTATCCCCTTTTCCTGTTTGCAAACTTCCCTGCTTTTCCCTCTTAACCCCCCTCTCAATCGTTCCCTCCTCCACACCCCAGTGGGTGATTTGGCCTTGACTCTATTATTGGAAGAATTCAGGATGGGAGAGTGCAGTTTCCACCCCACCACCACCACATCTCCAGGTTCAATCACTGTTTTGAAGAGAGAAAATCTAAAGGGAAAAGTAATTGTGTTGGAAATTTAATTAAAAAAAAAAATCTGTAAAGTATCTGAAATGTCATTGAGAAAAGCAGCTTGGAATGGGACAATATAAAAATGAAAATCAAAAACGATAAGAATCAGGGTCATCTTTCTGAAAGAAGAAAAGATCTATAATATCTATAATGTTAATTACTACAAATCACAGGCCAATAGTTTCATTACAATCTGGTAATGCACAAAGTAAAATTTCTAATTAGCCAATCAACATTCACTACTATGACACAGCTTCTTGGTGAGTGTTCATTTTCTTCATTCAATAAATATTGGTGGGACACCTACCACGTGCCTGGAACTGTGCTAAGCAACTTTTGCTTTCTTTTACAAACAAAACCCACACAGCTCCTCTTGAAGGAGGAGGCTGCTCTCTCTCAGCCACAGCCTTGCTGTCCATATGATCAACAGCAGATATTTGTAAATGGCTGATTAAGTACTAAGTCTGTGAAACATTTTCTCACCTCATAAAATTACATGAAACGCAAGAGGATAGAACCAACTGGCAATCTAGCCTAGGCATGGATTCAATCACAGAGAGGACAAATGCTTTTCTCTAAACACAATTGTTCCTGTGAGAAATATAACAACCACGATAGCAACAATAATGAAGTCCAAAAACACAAGAGCAAACAGAAAGGTACAACCTATTATTTAAGAAGAAAAAAAGTAAAGAGTGAAAAGCATCATGTTGAAAGCAGTTATATTCTATTCTTTGGGGGAATATTTTAGTTTATTTCCTCAACTTCGAAACTATTTTTCTAAAGCACACAGTTGAGACTGAAATTGAAATTTCTATGCTCATCTTTGAAAGCTCCTCACATGTGCCCCAGGCCATCTCTCAAGGAACCCTAAAAACCAGCCACACTTGCACACAGCTATCTGCAGTTTCCCTGTCTGAGTCCTCCTTACATCTCAAGGCCCAGCTCAAATCCCATCCTTCTGTGCAATGTTTCCAGATCCTTCCACTAGGAATCCTCTCCACGACTCTTCTTCCCCAGACTCCTAACACAAATTATTTGTGCCTCTCATGACACCATCATCTCTGATTGGATTCCTAGCTACACGACAGTTTCCACACTGGAATGCGTTACTTTAGGGCAGCAAATATGTTACTTGTGATGTCTCCATTTCAGTAAGTCTTCTGCAATGCGTATTAAATTTAGATTATTTCCTACTTAAAAATTGTACTGTGAAACTTTCAATATTCTATAGCTGCCATATAACTATAATTTAGGTTGTTCTTGTTTTTTAAAGAAAGCTTAGCAAAATTGGCTAAGAAGGTTCTTTTCATTGCATTTACATTCAATTCTGTCACCTGGAAAAAAAAAAATTTCAAGGTGCCAGTTAATTTGTTTAATGTTACTGTTGTGCATTTTTAACAAAATTGCCCAAATTTTTCTCCTTGCCACTCTCACTGTGACAACAAAATTTATATCTACTTTTTGCGTATTAGCTGCTCCAGAAAAGTCCAGAATGACAAGAATGCTGGTCAGCTTCCCAAACATAGCTCTAAAAAGAGCTCCACTTTCCTTTCACTCTTCAATTCTTTGGTGACAATAAAAAGCAGGAAGATTTGTTTTCCATACTGCCTTGTCCATCAGAAGTTATTTTTCAGAGTAGAAATAGCAATATAGCCTATAAAAGTCACATTTTGCTAAGGCACTGAAAATAGCAGGTCTCCCAGCATGGATCACAGCAAAAACTATTAATATGATCCTAGTGAATAATGTAGCCGTTACCCGGCTCTACACTTGGGATGCTTTCAGGATTTAAACAGCTAAGAACAAGGATCACAAACTAAATTTAAAACACTCCACTGAAAATCATATTAAGCTGAAAACTATAAATTAAACTTGTCTCTAAGCAACAATCTAAATAGTCAAAACTTAGTGAAAACACTCACTTTCAAAAATAGCCTACTGCTTTGGAATCTCCATTGGCTCATAACTGCCAAATGTACATAGGAAATGCATAATATGTAAACCAACTTGAAATGAAATCTCTAAAATGCAAAAAAGAATTATTCACTAAAAACGAAAAAAATTTTAAGTCCTCAGTTGCCATGAACCCAAAATGCCTAAAAATGTCTTTGATTTTTAATCATTAGATAAGGAGCAGTTATAACAACAAATATCATTCCTCAACCTAGATTTCTTTAACTTAAAAATCAGTCTACAGGTCAAGAGGCTGATATGGGAGTACTTTAAGTGAAAAGTAAAATACTCAGTTTACTGCCTAAGAAGCCATCATCAAAATTTTACTAAAAAGTCAAAAATTATTTCAGAAAACTATCAGATTAAGAGTCCTTATTGCATCTCCTCAGAACCCTACAGGATTTTATGGAAATATCAAAGGACTTTCACCGATTTTCCATAGCTATTCCCATTAACCAGGGTGAAATGATCAAATCCCTACCCATCAGCAGTGAAAATCTGACTCCTGAAAATTTTAAGCATCAGAAAGGGAACACTGACCTCCTTAACACAAAAATCCACCTAGCATCCAAGGTTCTGTTTACAATCTATCCAAATAAAACTATAGATCGGCTACAGACCATAAATCAGATGTTTGTGTTTGGTTTAATTGTCAGGTGATTAAAATATTGAGGGTAATAGAACGAAGCCCATTTTAAGTCCATTAAACAAACAAATTCAACCATCCTGGGAAAGGAGAAACACACACACCCCCCTCTTTCTTTTTCTTCTCACTCCCCTCCCCTTACCATCTCTTAGGGATGAAGGTACCCAACCATTTCAACTTCCCTGAGAGGCTTGTTGTCTTAATAGCTGGCTTCCTTATTGTACCTCACAGAGAGGAACGGATTCACGGCATCAAAAGTAGGCAGGTTTCATTTGAAATCTTAAGAAAGTTCATATTTTCCACGTAAAGAATGAAAAATCAATTTTCCTAAAAGTTTCAGATCAAAACTTGCCAGTTTCACAAGCGGAAATCAGCAGCCCTCCACCTCCGTTTTTCCTTCCCTCCCTCTTTTTTTCCTTTCCTTCCCTGGCTCAGCTCCTCTCAAGCCCAAGTACTTCCTCCACATCTCTCCTCTCCCTCTCCAGAAAGCCCTACCTCTATACAGAGAGGAAGTCAATGCAGCCCTGGCTATTTACACCTGGCCCTGCCCTCTGCCACTCGTGCAGCAACTCTGCTCAGGTCATGGGAAGAACTGAGGGCCATCCCTGCTCCGCTCACTCCATCCCACCCGGAATCTCTGGCGGGAGCAGCGGGATCGCGCCAAGGGTGGGAGGCGCTCCCAGAGCTGCCTTTCTTTGCAGATCCTTGCAGCTCCTGCGAAGCTGCTTCCCAAACCCCGAGAACGTTTCCACACAGGAAATGTGGATCCAGCCCTCCCCCAGGGTAGAAGCTAGAAACCACCATTGAGCCTCTGTGCACGGGAATATTCGGGGGGTGAAAATGGGAACTAGCGATGGATGGAAGCTCATTCGGCTTCCAGACCCCCAGCAAAAAAGAACAATGTGTTGATACCAGGTGCTGAACCTCCACCTCGCCCAGGCATCGTTTCGGGAAGAACAAGAACACTCCCCCCCGCCCCTCCACCCCCAAAAGCCACTACCACCAAGCGGTGGGGCAGCAGGCAGCTAGGACCCAAAGCGCCGGAGCTCAGCGGCAGCAGCGCCCACAGCTGGACACCGGGCCTCTCCCAAGGGGCCTCCGGCACACGAACACACACACAATGGGCATCCCCACACCTGCTCGGCGATGACCCGCCTCCCCCTCGCTGCTCTCCCCGGTCCGCCGAGAAGTGCCAGGCACCCCCCCAGACACGCGCCCACAACCACGCGCGCAGCGAGAGGCGAACAATGAGGGGTCAAGTTCGCCAGGAAATACACCCGAGTCCTCGCCCGGGGGCCAAACCCGACCTCAGCGGAGGGAGTGGGCGTAGGGGTCGCAGGAGACGCACGCAGGAGCCCCGAGAACCGGGCGGACCGGGGTTGCTTCCCGCGGGGCTCGGAAAGGACAAGGGGGATCCCTAGCCCGGGCAGCCGCCTCGCCCCACTCGACCCGGCCTCCGGCCCTGAGAGCTCCCCGAGGAGGGGGCACCCCTAGGAGAGGGCACCCCGAGGAGCGCGGGCTTGCGCAGCGCCCGGGGGCGCCCACCCCGAGACCCCGCGCCCACCCCGGGACCACGGTTACCGCCGCCTCCGCCGTGGCCCCCGCCGCGTCCTCGGGGGCGCAGGAGAAGTCGGGCTCGCAGCTCGCGCCGTCCGTCGCCATCTTCCTGCCCTAGCGGATCCGAATGCGAGCTCGGAGCCGCGGCTCCGGGTGCAGCCCTCTCGCCGCGGGCGGCGCTTAACCCGCTGCGGTCCAGGGACGCGGACGCGGGCGCTCGCAGCCCGGCCGCCGCCGCAGCCGCCGCGCTCCCTCCTCCCCTCGCCGCCGCCCCCGCCGCTTTAACCCGCTGCGCGCCGGAGCGCCGCCCGCCGCCTGCTCCCCGCCCCGCCGCCCCGCGCCCGGCGCCAGCCCTCAGCCGGCTCGTCGAGATACGGGAAATGGGCACATGCCCAGGCCAGGTTATGGCGCGGCGCGGAGATGGGGGAATCAAAGCCGCTGGGTGAGGTGAAGGAAAGAAAGAGCCCAAGAGGTGATTCGCCCGCCCAGCACAGCCCCCACGAAGCGGATGGTGCAGACCCACCGGATTAAATGTCAGGCCTCCAGAATCCGAATTCTCTGTAAAGCAGGGAAAAATCCTTCGCTTCAGTCCTCTCTATCCCGCCGCTAGGAATCACGTAAGGCACCCTTTTCTTTTTGTTAAATTCCTTTCTTTTCTTTTCTTTTTTTTTTGGCAAGACTGCCGCCGGGGCATTTGTACCCTCCTAGTGTCTATGTCTGCCTCTGTCTTATTCTTCTTCTCCCAAAACCAACACCTCCCAGATCAAAATGCGTCCTGGTACCCTTTATTACCCTGCACCTGGCCCCTGGGTCTATACCTTTCTATTCCATCTCTTTTTCAAGAAAGGTGAAGCAAGGCCACTTTTTGTTCTTTGACTCCAAGTCTGAGTTATTTTCTGAAGGACTAACCAAGAAATTTTGTGTCATTGCTTGCAAAAGGAAGCTTTCAACTTTTAAGAGAAGTTAAAAGAATTACTCCCATGTGTTGAAGACACACACACACCAAAAAAAAAAAAAAAAAAAAAACCTTCCCTAAGAATTGATTTTATGGGAATTATAGGTCTCAGAATATATTTCATGATATGAGTGAGTTAGGTCCAAACTCTTAATTTTCCCTTCCCACATCTGATTCAATTCCTACCCTTTCCTGCCAATTCCCAGGATGTGAAAATCTTATCAAGACCATATGGTACAGGCCTTCCCAAATCACCAGATCCCAAAAATGTGTTGGAAGCGCAAAATCAAATGGAGGCATTCAGGCTGCGTCTCAACGAAGTAAAATCAAACCACAACCAAATCCTGGACTTGAAATTCTGGAAGATGAATGACTGGAATGTTCAGTCCAAGGGTTACAGATCAAGCTCATTTTAAAAAATGGCAGACTCCTAATGAAAGGTTTTGGCACTTTAATTGCTTCACTTTCCAAATTGCATCTAAATATGACACAAACCAGGGCAGAGGACATCTTTTCTGCAAAGACCCTGAAAAAGATTGATCAATAAATTGTAAAAAGTTTCCTCCCAGAAGAGGTCTACATCAAGAAAGAACTTTCACCTGGAGCCCTGGGGTTAAGGGTCACAGGTTTAGAAATCACCTCCAGGTTATCCTGTAGACAAAGGTGCTCATTTGTTTATTTTCTTTGACTTTACTCTGAGAGCTACTCCTTCTCTTAGACTTATGGTTTCCATCTCTGTTCATTATACCACTTTCTTTTATCAAATATTCTCTCTGAAATTGCTCACTATTAGAATAACTAGACTCCTTATAAGATGAAAGAAAAGCGTTTGACAGTAAAACTTAGATGCTGAAGTGGTAGTAAAAATTTAAAGTTGGAACCAAAAGCATTCCTTGTTCTTTTCAAAATGCATTTTCACACATCACAAGGCAATGAATTTTCTTGATACTGATGCTTGATACTGATGCTGAATTACTACCCAAGAAATTAACTGGCTCACTTCTGAAAAAAGACAAAAGAATAAAATAATAAACTTCACTTAGGGGTTAAGAACTGGGAATATGACATGACAATATCCCTGGAAAGCAAATCCCATTTATTTTATACATGCAGCTCAATTTTAAAAAATCATCATTGGGAAGAAGTAGCTTCTATTAGTCTAAATACAATTTAAAGCAGAATCACCCCACAAAGGAATGAATCCCTGAGTGGTTTCTTCCCTCTCACCTCCTTTTTTTCTTTTTCCTGAAGAAAAATAAACTGTTGAAAAAAAAAATCACAAGACAGCATATTTTCTAACTGCTAAGTCCCAGACCTGGGGAGGAAAATAAACAGGGTTTTGTCTGTACCTTAAAGCTGCCACTGCCTGCTGCGGAGGGTTGATGGAATATCCCACCCTAATGCACAGAAGAAGCACGCTAGGAGTTAACTCCCTCACAGTGGCCTGGCCCCAGGCTGCTTCTCCACCAGGAGAACACTTGCTGGTTTAAAATCTCTCCTGAGAATTAGCCTCTGTTGAGATTGCAAATTAACTCTTTCTGAAAGACTTTCTTTGCACAAAGACAAGCTCTATTAGAGTCAAACCAAATAGATCTGAAAGGGTAGTGACTTGATGGCTCCAGAAATTAAATCTTTTGAAGCTTCATTAAACAGCTAAGTAAATTGAAAAAAAAGACATACCAGGGCTGAAGAGAAAATTTCTGAAAGGCAGGGGAAAAGAAGAGAGATGGAAGTATAAGCAGGAAGAAAAGAAATCCCTATAACAAAAATGAATCATGATTTTTAATCCGTGAATTTCTTTCAGCATTAAAATGAAAAGAGATTGAATCTATTGCAAACAGAGAAAACTGTTAGTTTTTTTTCTCCTTTGAATATAATGATGTAGATGACCCACTGAGAAAAGAATGAGACAAATTATTTTCTGAACCCTGGAACAGAGGTGTTTGTGCTGAGCCTTAGAGCATTCTTCAAGATTCTCTTTTAAGACCAGTGAAATGGGTTGCTGCAGCTAGGAATGCAGACTGTAGTTGGGGAGCCAAGTGGTTTTCTGATTAAACCATGGCCTTGGCCTCACCAGCCACAGCCTCCAACCCATTAAACCAAAAACCCAGCGAGTTATACATAATGATGGGACGAGATGCTTCCTTCCATACGAAAAGATGAAAGAACATACACATATCCTAAAACAGTTTCCCTCTTGGAATAAGGGAATTCTTTATTTCAGTCAAATGACAACATTTATGTTAACTCCAAAGAGCAAACCATATGTTATCATGTCTTAGTATTGCCAAATGACAAAATTACTGAGTAGCAAATCATTTCTGACTGTATCCACAAGGCTATAGTTATACAATTTAAATATTCCAGACCACACTTATCCCTGTCTACACCACGGTAACCAACCTAGGAAGCCCCAAATCTTGACATCAGGAAGTCTAACAAAGAGCACAGATGAGCTTGGCGTGCCCTGTGTCTATCACATGTTTTTGAAACCAGGACATTGCCAGAAACGAGTTTTCATATGACCTGACTACATTCCCTCATCATCAGCTTGTTATTATCTACATGTGTTTAGGCTCTTTGTGGATTTCACTCAGTAAATTTAATCCTAATCTAGTTAGCCACTCTTGTCAACAACCTATGGTTTTGGAAGGCCTCCTCCACCAACTGCAGTTGGTGTGTGCCAAGGGAATGCAAGCTAATTTTACCTAAGCTAAAGCAAAACATAATTAGGAAATTAAATCTTCTAGGTAGGAAGCGAGCCAAAGCTAAACATAAATAGATCATTATAATCACTCCCAGCCCCTTTTAATACCACCTCTAGCTAGGAACTGCATTTGGTTATTCAGTGCTAAAGTGATGTCCAAATAGAAGATCTCATTAAAGAGTTAAAGGTACAGTAAGAATATTATTCCCCAGTCTAGTCACTCTAAGAACAGAAACTGGGGCTAATACAGAACAATGAAGCAGTGTTGGTTCAGTTTTATTGAATGTTTTTAAAATCCTAGACCATTACTTGGTTTGGACTCTTATCTGCAGAAGTCATTTACAAGAGTAAGTTTTAGTGCAGAAGGATGTTTTAGTGCAAAACTATTATGGAAAAACAATTTTAACAAAGGAATCTGGCCCACTGCTGCCCCTCATCCACCTGAATTGGAAATAGATCTCAATATTTCCGTTTATTCAGCCTCTTTAGCAACCCCACAAGCTTGCAGTATGTAGTTACTAAGCAACCACTAATGGAGGAGTGTTTATACCATTAGGTATTCATTATAGCGAGCTTTATTTTTCTTAGAAAATTTGAAAACTATATAAATAGGTCATGAGATCAGACTCTTATCCTCTGATTAGAAATGTAGAGCTAGCTATAAAACCAAAGCTGAAATTTTTTTTTTCACTATGGGGTATGTATTGTTCAATTCAAGAGGAAATGCAGTGCTTGAAGAATTAATAAGGAAACTATAGATTGATGCCCTTCAGTTTTCATAAATATGCAGATGGCATTTATGATTGACTCAGTGATGATTTACTTGTGATACAAAATGCAGGCGAAAAGCTGCAAATGTATAGCTTTCCTGTGTAAAATTGTGAAATAAACCAATACATCAACATTTCCAAGACAATAGTAATCATTACTCATATACTAAGTTAATGGAGTTTCTAATACCTTTGGAATTTTTGAGACATAAATTCCACCTCACAATGCCGAAAAACTCACTTGATGACAATAGTTCTTTTGTCCACCAAGACATTTTTGATTGATTAAATCAGTTGGGCTCATTTAAAAGTGCCCGGAAATGTGATGCCATTATCTGAAAAGAAATAAGGTAAATATAGAGAGAAGTTATTCAATTAACCAATAACTAGAAAATAAAATTTAATTCATAATATTTATAACACAATGTCATGGCTAGACTTGAAGACTTAATTATATTTATGATTCAAGGACTGAAAGAAGAAGAAAGCATTGGTGTTGCTATTTTCATCCTAGGGAAGGTGAAATCACTTGTAGAATGATAAAGAAAAATACTTCTGACAAATCAACATTAAGGTTTAAATAGTCTGGAATGTTTTATTCTGGCAATTAAAGAAAGATTTAAGCACTGAAGTAGTTTTATGCCAGCAATACAATATTTTTTCCTTATGGAAAAGCAGAAATAGGCACACACTGGTCTTTACTATCCGAGTCAACATCCCTTTATCATCACATCATCACTTAATGCTCACGATTTATCACTTTCAGCGTTAACATCGTCTTTGTTAAGAATCAATTCAGCTGGGATATATTTTACCTCTACTTTTTCCTTCATTCAGTATCTGCTAAGGACCTCACTTTGTCAGCTTTCGGCCTCCACCTCCTGGCCATTGACCATCCAAAAGGCATGATGTCATATGGGTCACAAGACACCATATGGGTCACAAGACACATTTTCTGCTTGGATCAACCCTCAACCCCTGCCCGATATGGCCAGAGATACCGTTGGAATGGTGGTGCGGAACCCCATTCTCAGAATTTAAAACCTGAGGTGGTGGCAAGGGAGGAGTTGAACTGAACCTGCTCAAGACCCCTGAGCTTGAGCAGTGGATCAAGACACCTTGTTTACAAATACCACATTGTATGGTTCCATTTCCTGTAAAAAATTATTTTTAGAGCTATAGAAACACACAAAAACGGAATCATAGATTCAAAGGTGAATAGTAAAAATAAAGCTTCTAACAAAAATATTCTCATGAACTTGTAAATCAGAACATAAGTCTGTCCTTTTAATGCAAGTCCATTTATCAATCTTTTTCTTGTGTGGTTAGTGTTTTGTGTCCTGTTTATGAAATCTTTGCTCAGCTCCTTAGCCTCCCAGATGCTGTTTTCTGTTGGCTTTCTTGGAGTCTCATTGCACATGCCCAGCTTAGAATTCAGCCTGAAATTTGAGAGGAAATTGTGTACAGACTTTTTGGACTCTTTCTCTTAAGTTTCTTCTTCTCTGGTTCTTTGTCCTTCAAGTCCCAGACATGTTGGCAATCCCTAATTCCTGATTTCTGTCTCCTTAGCCCAGAAAACCCATCTTTATTCCCCAGCTGTCTCCCACCCTGATCCTAGCCCTTCTGTTGAGAATCACAGCTCCTCAAGTCCTGCTTGCATTCATGGCTTGCCAATGCCTTCTAAGCATTGTTTCATATATATTGTTTTCACTTTTTTTCGTTGTTTTCAGTAGGAGGGTTGGCTCAATACTAGCCTCTCTGTCATGACTGGAACTGAAAACCACATGTGCTTACTTTTAGAGAGAGTGTTTATAACCAACAAAACTTCCTAATGTTCCCTTGCCTAATCAGATTGTATCCAGGACCATATTATTTATTTTCTCATCCTGGAGATGGGGAGAACCCAGCTTGGATTCTCCAGTTGCCACTGACAAATAGAATCTAGGCGCTGATCTGCTACCTCATCTCTATAGTCAGACATGAAAAACGATGTTGGCAATTAAGGATGACTTACAACAATAGAATATAATTCCATGACGTACAAATTCTATTACCAGGCTTAAAATGTAGCAACGTTCCTCTTATTTCTAGGAAGTGGCACACCTGCATAGGTTTCAGAAAATGAGGAAAATGTTAGAGATTGAAAAGAGGAGGAGAGGGGCCAGCCGTGTGGCATAGCGGTTAAGTTGGAGCACTCAGCTTTGGCGGCCCGGGTTTCACAGGTTCGGATCCCGGGGGCGGACCGACATACTGCTTGTCAAGCCATGCTGTGGTGGCATCCATATAAAGTAGAGGAAGATGGGCACTGATGTTATCCCAGCACCAATCTTCCTCAGCCAAAAGAGGAGGATTGGCAACAGGTGTTAGCTCAGGGCTAATCTTCATCCCAGAAAAAAAAAAGAAAGGAGGAGAGGAAGAAAAGAGTGACAGTGGCCTTGGGTTTCCCTCAGTTAAGAGATTGGTGGTTAAATGGATATCTTTCAAAGAACAAAGTCATCTCAAATGTGAAGATTCTGGCATGTTCTGGGAACCTTTGGCAGATTTTCTGGAATTCAAGGTCAAATGACGATTGGTGGCTCTGTAAGAACATTAATTCCAAGTTTGCAACACCTAACACCGAGCCCAGCACATGACAAGCATACTTAATCAAGTTAATCCAATGGAACGGATGGGGGGATAGATAGAAAGATAGATGAATAAATGGATGAAGTAAATACTACTACTTACTTACTTTTTTGTGCCATTGGCCCCTTTGACATGGTCATGAAACCTATGGGTTCCTTCTCAGAAAAAAAAATTAAACGCAAAAAATATAACATAAAACCATAAAGAAAACCAGTTAGATTCAAATCCAGTGATCAAAATTCTACATATAAAAAACAAATTTGTAAGTAGCAATAGATGTGCTTCATTAGCAAAATAAATAACATGATATAGTGGTGGGCCCCATAATTAAAGTAATTTTGAAGTTTCCATGAGTGTAAATCATATTTTGAGATCTCTGCCACAATTGTATTGAGAATTTAAAATATCTCTGATTTCTATTGTGATGAAATCACAGGTACTGCCAGGTCTATTGTGGCCTATTGCCTAAATTCATAATTGAAGTAAATTCTAGCTATCAGTGAGAGGTTAGTGAATATGAAAATATAATTTATTTTTATTTTCATGGACTTCCTGTGGAATTCTATCCATGATCCCCATGGTTTAAGAACCTTACTCTCTAGATATTAGGGAAAGTTCATACTTATTAAAATGAAAATTCCTGCCCAATTTGAGACATTTAATGAGTTATACATATAAATATATATTATATATTTATATAACATGTGGAGTTATATATAAATATCTTTTATTTTTGGAAGCAGGGAGGATTGAAATTTAGATATGATAGGCCAAGTAGTTGTGCTGAGAAGGAGAGTGCTTAAAGATTCTCAAATGCAGTGCTCCCCCCACCCCAAACCAAACAAAACAACTCAAGTCACACTGTAGAGTAGCATTAAGTGCAGCGCTCCATGATGAAGAGCTTCTGACTAACTGTGTGGGGCTTGGGCAAGTGCTTCTCTAGGTTACCTCATCAGTTAAGTGTCAATCTTAATGACTCTTGCCTCTACAAGGTTCTTAAGAGGATTAAATCGATTAATTCATTTTAGGCACTTAGTGTCTGGCCCCCAGTAAACTTCCAGTAAGTTTTGACTCATTACTATTTTCCTGCTCTGCACATGACTATTAAAGAATGAACAGTCATCCTAATATACATGGAATTTCACTTGCCCTAATATACATGATTTTACAATTACACAACAATCCTAACAAGGCTATTTATAAAAAAATTTTCATTTTAAACCAGATATTCCAAGATTTTAGATTAAGTAGTAAAAACCCTCTGTAAGAGCTCGTAGCAGTCATAATAGAGAAATGTGGGATTAGTCATAGAAGTCAGTTCCCGTCCAATTGATTGTTGCTACCTTTAGGGCATGTCTCTTTTTATCAAATGAGGAAATAAATCTTAATTAAAGAGTACATAGTATTGGTTCAAAAATATCACTAGGGCTTATGTAGAGCTGGGGTCACAAACTCTGATTTAGTCCAGGCCATTAGATCCAAAACGAGCCTAGTCCAAGCCAACAGGTTAAACCCAGTAAGCAGACATGTTTTGTTTGACTCATACAATGTCTTCTTTTTTAAAAAAGGAATAAATTGCTAACATTTAAAAATTAGGGAATTTCATTTAAAAATTCAGCTTTCTAACCTCTCAAGAATTCAGAGGATCTGATACCACTGGGCTCACACTGAGTCCCTTTGAGACTGAGGCATGCCCTCTCCAGCCTGCTGGAATTTCCACCTGCCTTGTTTTATTTTACTTTACTTCTGTGTTTCCCATAATTACGTTACTTTCCTGTCTTCCATAGGGTTTTAAATTCATAATCCCTAATGCAAAACATTGTAGTTTATGTGATTCCAATAAGATGTAATGCATTTTATTCATTTCAGTAAAAAAATGTAGATGAAACTTGGACTTAAAAACATATCTAAGTCCTGGTGATGCCAGTATCTTGCCATTCACCATCAAAATGCCTGCTGACAGTTCATAAATCCTCTAAAAAAGGTCAATATATGCATCTGTTATGGGCTGAATTGTGTCCCCTTTAAAATTCGTATGTTGAAGTCCTAACCGCCAGTATCTCAGAATGTGACTGTATTTGCAGTGAGAATCTTTACAGAGGTAATTAAGGTAAAATGAGGTCATTAGTGTGGACCCTAATCCAATATGACTGGTTTCCTTATAAGAAGAGATTAGGGCACAGACACATAGAGGGAAGACCATCTGTGAGAGGAGAAGATGGCCCTGTACAAAACAAGGAGAGAGGCTTCAGGAGAAACCAACCTGCCGACACTTGGATCTTGGGCTTTTAGCCTCCAAAACTGTGAGAAAATAAATTTCTGTTGTTTCAGCCACCGAGTCTGTGGTCCTTTATTATGGCAGCCTCAGCAAACTAATATGGCATTTGTTCTGAATGAACTCACTCTTCCTCTGCTCTCCCACAGTGACTATTATATCAATCAGCTCATCTCTAGGGTAAGAAGTTATGGACAGACTCGAGGCAGTGTGGGGTGCCTCGGTGCTTCTCAGTGCAAGTATTCTGTCATACAGGCTTGTTACCTGCAATCCCAAAGTTCATCACAAGCAATTTGTCCTTAATAATAGACATACTGAAGTTTGCTTTTCTCTTTGGTACTGAAAATGAGATCAGATTCAAGATCATTTCTATATCATCGCACTCACTTGATTTTGAATAGCTTTAATGAGCCTGAGAAGAAGAGGACTTGTAGCCAGTCCACCATCCATTGCACAAAGCTCATCACAAGCCTGCAGTGTACCCCACATGCAAACCTTTCCATCAATGTGCCAGGGATCAGAACCGTCCACACTGCACAACTCCAGGGGGCGCCACTCATCTGGTGGTCTATGTAAATGGAAGCCACATGTTCCATAGAAGCCTGTGAAGGCTGAATAAGATTTAAAAACACTGGTTATAACTTAAAATGCACAGGATTTGGTATTAGAAGACCTGTTTGACCTGAAACTAGTGACTGATCTTCAGTGAATCTCTTTTCATCTGTATAAAATGGGAATGAGCATTTCAATACTTACTTCACAGGGTTGTTGTGAGGATTAAATGAGATTAACATGCACAAGTGCCTGGACTGCTGAAAAGAGCTACACAAGGAGTATTATGACCTTGAGATGCCTTCCAGCCCTCAGGTTCGAGGATTCTGTCAGCTGGACCTCTGCAGCCTCATCATTAAGAAACACCACCAGCCCTCGCTTGGGTCAGACCATGGTGGGACTTCTGTCCTGTGTACACATATATTACTGAGCTCTTCATTAAGGAGATGCCTCTGGGGTCAAAGCATGGAAGGAGTTTCTCTTTCCCTCATTGCTACATTTTTTTATAAGTGAAATTTCCCTCAGATGTCAGAACACATCAAGATACCGTGGTGACAATTGCTATAGAAATGCTAGATTCGGAAAGAAACAAGGTGATTTCAACTGTTTCCTGCTACCCATGAAACAGCCTAAAGCAAACCTGTGCCGGCCAGATGACTGAAAGTGACCATCTGCCCCAAATCTCTTGACCACTCTCTGCTCAAGAACCCAAGACTCCCACTTCCCAAGACCTTTCAGAGGTTGTGCAGAGAATTGAGTCCCAGCCCAACGTGACCTGGGACACAGATAAACTGGGGCAACATTAACAGAGTTGTTGTTGTTTTTTTAAATATGTAATTATCCACTTGAATCTAGATCACAGGTTGTTAAATCAAATGATTACAAGGGACAGGTATGTCGGCTATTTGAATAAGGGTGGCCAGGTGTGTAAGACAATAGCGAATGATAGGAACAACAGGAACGCACAGGCTCTATCCAACTAAAGGGGAAAAATTCCTTGAATTGAGTCAAGAAACACAAACCCAGTGATGTCAGAGCTTCTAATTTTTCAAGAGAAAGAAGAAATCAAATGTTTATGCGAAATTTCCCAATTTTAAAAACTTATCTGTGAGTCAAATCTGACCATGGCTGCCAGTGTTCTGATCGATGGATGCCCCAAATCCAGGAATCATCTTCCCCTAGCCTTAAAGTACAGAAAAATGGCATCATGCTAAAAATGTGCGCTCTGAGTGGCCTCCCCAGGTAGTCCCACTGGATGAGCCCTTTTTGGAGGCTAAATAGCTGCATATTTTAATCATCAGCCCAGGAGATTTTTCTGGAGATCACTCACGGACCACCTTTTGGAGTACACTGCTGAAGACAGCAAGCTTCTCAAAAGCTAATGTCCATCTGTGTGTCCACTGGGCCCAGAACATTACCAAGCACAGGAGGTTTTAGGAGTGAATGAGTTCTTCCATATCCTAGTGCTATATCATAACACTAGTAGATTTTTACTAAAACTGGTATTAACTCATTTTTATCTAATTGTCTTCAGGTAGCTAGCAAGGCCCCCAAGATACAAGATACCAAGCAAATAGAGGAAAATAAATTTGGATTGAGGCAAGAGAGAAAAGCAGGGAAAATCCTAGAACATGGGGCATCTTCTGGGGAAGGCAGGCCTGGGGGAGTGGCTTTCAGTGTATGACCCCACAGCGTACAGCTAGGAGGCACTGAGAAGTGTTTAAAGGCATCAAAATAAACTTAACTGTTTCACCACAATAGCAAAGTTTAATACAGTGAAAAATAATTAGATCCTGATTCTGTAGCAATTACAATTTATCTTCAGGTATTTTCATTTGTCAAAATTATGGTGGTTAATAAAATACATCTATGAGTTAAGGACAGATAGTAATAGAAATCTCTCAATCAAAATACAATAAATATTGGTATTTTATTTCAAACTCCAGATTTTTCTGTCAATTCCCTTGAAACTCATTTATATATTCCTCTAGTTATCTTTAGAGTGAATCACAAATTTTCATTTATTAAAAGTATCTGTGCAGCAATATTTCCTGCTTCTCAGGAGAGGGGTGGTGAATTTTTAATCAATGTTGATTTAGGAACACATTGTGAAGAATATTTAAAAGGATTGGATTTTTCCAAATTAATTATTTTGAGGACTGGCGTAGTAAAAACGATAAGGATATAATAAAAACAATATGCAGTTAAGTCTAGAATTTTCTTATTAATTATAAGGATTCCCTGCTCCCCACCTTTTTTCTACAGAAACTGGAATCTCTTTGCTCTCTTCTCTGAATATCCCAGCTATTGGGACCCCTTGAAGCATTCTCAGGCTGGTCCTCTTATCTCAACCTCAATGCCTCTGTCGTCTCTGTTTATCTACTTGGAATCTATTCTCTTTTGCCTGTGGCTTTATTTGATTATCCTAATATAAGTGTTGGCAAACTTTTTCTATAAAGTGCAAGGTAGTAAATAGTTTAGACCTGTGGACCATATAGTGTAGCAACAAATCAACTCTGCCTTATGCAGTGTGAGAGCAACTATAGAGGTGGAGCCAGATTTGTCCTGCAAGCCATATTTTGCTTACCCCTGTTCCAGTAGAAAATTGTGTGCTTTTAGCATTATTTACAATTATATCTTGTCTTCCCAAATAGATTGTAAGTTCCTTGCAGACAGGAAAGTCTATATTCTGTTTTTCAACACTTATAGGACTTTGGCCTACCATGTTTTGATCATTATATGGGTTTGATGAATGTTTGTAGACTGTTGGCTAATTATTTGATTTTTTGTGTATGTGTGGAGACAGTCTGTGGGGACAGTCTCAGAAAATGACAGAATTTTTGAAAGGAAGAGACCATGGCCATCATCCATCTTCTAACTTTACAGATGAAACCAAGGCCCTGATGGCTTGTGATTTTAGCCATACAGGAGGTCACAGGTTATGCTTCAAACATAAGTGCAATTCTAGTGACCACAACTTTATTAGCCTTCATTTAACATTCTAATGAAATAATGTGAGTTCTCATCCCACACAACCCAGGTATGCCCAGTGCCCTCCTTTATATTTCTAAGGATTTCCTAGAGGTATTTTCAGTCCCTTTTGTTATTCCCTTACCCATTGCTCTGAATTCTTACATTTTGACCCTCTTGCCCTCAGATCTCCCAATCATGCCATGGTTTTCTTTTTTCTGCACAGTGGAGGATCTATTCTTAGCTTTTTCTACCATAAAAAAGTCTCCACATTTTAAACCCAATGAACCTTTTAATAAATGTAAAAATCCAATACCCTGCTGATTCAGAAATGCATCCTCCCAACTCAGCTGAAAGTCACCAACATTTGTGTATTTCCAGCAGCCAAGAAGATGGGTGAATTTTACTTTCAGGAGTTTGATTCATAAAAACAATTATTTTTCAAAACATAAAATTGCATTCTTATGCTAAATATGCTTTTTCTTACTACACACACTACTCATATCTCCAGAGATTCTAATTCCCACCTCCAAACCCAGACATCCATGCCTCCCTGTGCCTAAAGGAACTGAATATAGCTCCCTTCTCTGGCAGAAAACCTGGGGTAAATTTGCAGAGTGACAAGGCTCAGACTCGAGAGAACAAACAGATTATGGTAACATTCTGCTCCTTCTGGAGTCATACACAAAGCAGGCAGCCAATTTTACATAGTTCATTAGAGGGAAGTAAAGCATCCTTAGCACCCCTACTGACAAAGAGTTGATGCTTAAAGTGATCTCAGAGTATGCTCATCATCAAAACTTAAGATATCCAGCAAACAGCAATAAGGGCTCTCGTCTAAAGAAACAGCACCACAGTGAAGATCAGTGATAACAATAATGGCATGAGGGTCCCAACTGGATTAATGGGATTGAGGGGTAAAATAAAAAGATGGCCTAGAACAAAACGTATTCTCTTGACTATGCTTGGCTAAGGATGATCATGAAATCCTTATAGGGAATGAATTGGAGTAAATATCGGTACCCCACCACATATCATTTGTGGTTGTCAAGTAGCATTACATCTGAAACAGATTCTCATTCTACAGTCTAGGTTCCTGAATTCTCAACTAATCCTTCTGATGATTCATCAAGGTATTATAACACAGCTATTTAGATTGGGGAACAAAACTGGGTAATAACCTTTGAACTTTTACAGGGTTTTTATGATGTCTCCATGTGCTGTTATATGTTATGTTGGATATTTAGCCTACATGCCTTTTAAACCTCAACCAAATCACTATAAATTGTTTTTTTTTAATGGTCTTTTACGCAATAGAACAAAGATGTGGGAGAGGCAATGCTAAGTGTTCTCTAGGTCCCTGTAGTCACACAGGAAGATGGCATTTCTCAGCCTGCCAGGTAGTTCTATTGAGGTCAAGTGACTGGTTCTGGTAACTTGGCTGTAAACAGAAGGGACACATATAACTCCCAGGCCAAAGCACAGAGAAGGGCTATGATCTCTTTTCCCTTGTTCAGGGATCTAGAAGTCAGCAGTTCCACATGGCATAGCTCCAACGTGTACCCTTGAGTCACCGCCTGGATGAGAGGTGCCTCAGGGAGCTGCTGGGAGTGAGAAACAGCACTCACCGTGTCACACCACTGAGACGCGGGCAGTAATTCATTACCACAGCATCACCTAGCCTATCCTGACAAACAAGGAAATTAAAAAAAAAAAAAAAAAGGAAGTAACTAATGTGATATTTAAATTACTGGGAAAAATTATAAAAACAAAATACAATTAAAAGTTTGAATTAGAAAATATTTTAAAAGAAATACAGTTTTGTGACATTCTGTAATAATCATTACCTGGGGATAATGAACTATGTCAATGAGGAAAGTAACAAACTTAGATTGCATAAAAAGTTATACAAACACTACATTTTTAGAAGTTGAAAGTGAATTTAATGAATCTTTATGATTTAAGGCCTTTTAGTTTAAAAATTTACTGATCCTAGATAGAATTTATTTTATTCATTAATAAGACCCTAAAAATTATAGAAAATACATAAAACTATTTACATTGTAAACAGTAGAATTGATTTTCATGTACATTTATATTATGCAAATTAAACTATATAGCCTCTACCCTTAATTTACTTCATGGCCCTTCTCCATTTTATTTTTTTTTGTTTAATTATTTTTTTGCTGGGAAAGATTCGCCCTGAGCTAACATCTGTTGCCAATCTTCCTTTTTTTTTCTCCTCCCCAAAGCCCCAGTACCTAGTTGTATATTCTAGTTGTAGGTCCTTCTAGTTCTTCCATATGAGCCGCCACCACAGCAGTGGCTACTGACAGATGAGCGGTGTGGTTCTGCACTGGGGAACCGAACCCCGGGCCACCGAAGCAGAGAGCACCGAACTTTAACCACTAGGCCCTCAGAGCTGGCTCTTCTGTGCTTTAAAGAAGACTAGTTTCCAATGCTCTAGGTCAGAGGTTGTCAAACTATGACTTGCAGCCTAAATCCGGCCTGCTGTCTGTTTTTGTAAATAAACTTTTACTGGAACACAGCCACAATCATTAATTTATGTACGGTCTATGGCCACTTTTGCTCTGTGACAGCTGAAGTGAGTAGTTGCAGTGGAGACTGTACAGCCTGCAAAGCCTAAAATCTTTACTCTCTGGTCCTTTCTAGAAAAAGTTTGCTGAGCACTATACTAGGGAAAGGAAGATCACAGCAAAAATGCATAAACAAACACAAAAAGTTTTGTCCTTTGAATTCTAGGGGATTCTCCATGGTGTTTTTAACTATATGCAATTTTCATCTTAACACACTGACTTTAGAACCTATACTGTGTTGTGGTGGACTGAATGTTTGTGTCCCCCCCAAATCCATATGTTGAAACCCTTATCCCAAAGGGATGGTATTTGGAAGTGGAGCCTTTGGAAGGTGATTAGGTCATGAGGGTGGAGCCCTCATGAGTGGTATTAGTGCTCTTATAAAAAGACGTCAGAGAGCTAGCTGTCTTTCTGCCGTGTGAGGACACAGAGAGAAGATAGCCATCTATAAAGCAGAAAGAAGGCCCTCACCATGGTGGCACCGTGAACCTGACCATGCTGGCTCCCTGATCTTGGACTTTCAGCCTCCAGAATCGTGAGGAATAAATTTCTGTCGTTTATAAGTCACCCAGTCTATGGTACTTTGTTATAGCAGCCCAAACTAAGACATATTCACAGGATGTGAAATCACAACACCTGGTCTAGCTATCTCAAATTCTGAGTGAGGTGACTAAAAAGTAGCTTAAATTTTACTATATATGAGGTTCACCATAAATATACGGTTGTGTTGCTTTTAATTCTTCTTCCAAATTATCTTGCACATTATCGTCAGAATAATCTTTTTATTTATTGGTAAGATTTCCAATAAGTAGCTCTTCTATATTCTCTCTTCACTTGGATAATATTCAATGGCTTCCTAATACCCACAGTGTCAAACAGACTCTTCTGCTCTCCATAATCTAACCAACTCCTCCAAGACAATCTTATTTTCTATCATTCCATAATGTTCTTTCTGTGTCATTCAGAAAAAATTTTTCACTCCTCTCCTCATATACTATATCAAGGAGAATTGCATTTTCTTGTAAGTGACAAAAACTTGACTACAATTACTTAAGCAAATATGGGTTAACTTTTTCCTTCCATACAATAAAAAATTGGGAAGTGAGTGGCTACTGGTGTTGACTTAGCAATTTAACAATTCTGGGCTTATATTTTTTGAATTCTCTAGGCACCCTCATGGTCAGAAGATAGCTACTGCAGCACCAGCCATCATATTCACATTCAAGGCAGGAAGAAAAGAGAAAGGAGAAATGTTAGTGTAAATCATGGTTGTCCCTTTTATCAAGAAAACAAAAACTTTGCCAGAAACTTCAAGCAGAATTCTATTAATGTGACTTATCATCCAGAACTATCTCCTGGTCACGTGATCAGCCGTAGCTGCAAAGGAGGCTGGGAGAGTATTTAGCTTTTCTGAATCCTAAGTGGAGACAGACAAGGAGAAAGGGGCTAGAAAAGTTTGTTGGGGAAGACATCCAACAGGGTCTGCCATATACACGTTAAGCTCATTTCTGCCTCCATGTTCTTGCACATGATCTTCCCCTGTGTAAAATGCTCCCTCCATCTCTGTTTATTCCAAACCCTACTCTTTATTTTTTCAGTGTCCAGCCTTACATTCCGTCTCCTCCCTTAAGTGTACTCTGAAACTTCCAACCACCATGATCTCTTCTTTCTCTGAACACATTTTTCATTCACAAACACATAAAAATCTCAATTTTTTAAAAACCAAGTTAGAGCCAGGCCTGACGGTCTAGTGGTTAAAGTTTGGTGCTCTCACCACTTCGGCAGCCTGGGTTCATTTCCCGGTTGCAGAACCATACCACCTGTCTGTCATTTGCCATGCTGTGGCAGCAGCTCACATAGACGAACTAGAATGACTTACGACTATGATATACAACCATGTACTGGGGCTTTGGGGAGGGAAAAAAAAAAGAGAGAGAAAAACAAATTATGCTCTACTTATGCCAGATGTATTTGTTGTTCTCCAAATAGGATACTTAAGTTCTTGATGGTAAGACTGTCTTCAGTATCCTCTACAAAAGATAGTCTCTTTTAGGTAAAAATAGATAGTCTACAAAGATACACTCTTTTTCATAGGATTTATTAGTGATAGTTTTTTTAAACTGTTACAAGAATTGTGACTTTGCAATAATAAGACTGAGCTCTTAAAACCAAACGAACGTGTAACTTTAAAGTCGCATCTTATACGTATTGATACATTTAACATTGCTAATAGATGAAGGACATTGACTTTAAAATGCAATGTGCTTTTAAATCATAAAAATTATTTTTTTGACTAGTTAGAGGCTGATTACTTTGCTTACTGGACTGCAAGAACTCTAATTCACATACATCACATAAGAGGCCGCCTTACTGATATTTTCTAAAAAGGTGGATTAGCCAGGAATTTAAGCAGCGATTTGGGTTCTTAAGTAACTCAAGAGGTTGGACCTTTTTAAAAACTCTTCTCTAGGCCCCCTAATTGACTTTTAAAAAGCTTTACTCTGTTCTTTTGCACTTAATTCCTTACAAGGTAAATCTTAGTTTTTTTCCCACTCCTCTTTAGGGCTTTGTGTTTTCCTTTCTGAGCTAAGTATTTTTAGATTTGCTTTTTCATGTGAAATATATGCCTTTCCCTCCCATTGGAATAATTTTTTCTCCAAACAAACTACAAAATAACCTGGAAATTGCTTTAATTTCTTGGGTGGAGATGTGAACAACTGCATAAAATTTATAATAATAATGCACGCAATTGCAAATGTAAGGACACTTTGGTAAAAAGGTGAAATAGGAATTAATGGAAGGAATTTCTAGCTGATTTAAAGTGAGTCTAAGTATTGGGTACCAATGTCATCTTAGAACAAGATGCCCCACCAACAAAAACAAGCTCTTCAGAGGACACTGAGAATCTGATGTAGGAGAAGCTGTAGGACAATAGGGCACAGACGATTTGACATTAAAAGCACCAGGCAGGCCATAGGAAGAGATGAGAGGACGTGGCTTTCACAGAGACCCACTGTTGGCCTGCTTCTCAGGGAGTAGGCACTTGCATTGAGAAATAAACTTTGCACCTTTTGAAGTTATGCCACATCAATCACAGGTCTTTATACACTGATTAACTGGCTCTCTCAACAAGAAGGATGAGCCAGCCAGCTCTCTCAGCACAAAAAAACCCAGTTTTGCAGCTCATGAATTAACCCTTCTCTTTCCAGGTAAACTATCTTTCAGGATAATGAAAACAAAGAAATAACATGTTTCAAATGATTGGATGACAAAAATAAATAGTGATTATATTCTAGCTAAACTTATGCTAAGTTTATTACCTAATAAGATCTAAGATCATTGCCTAATAACTTAGAATGGCTGCTAAAAACCCAGAGGTAGCAAAGGATGTGAGAATGAATAAATTGAGAGCATTCCTGTGCATGTAGTCGGCAGCAGTCTGAATCCATATGAAATGTGCAAGGAACCAAAATAGACAGGGATTCACAGAGGACTATTGCATGCTTGATGGTGCTTCTATAGCCTTAATGTGCCTACAAATCACCTGGGAGCTTATTAAAATACTGATGTTGATTCAATACATCTGGCTGGGTCCTGAGATTCTGCATTTCTATCAATTACCCAGTTTATATGGCTGCTGCTGGTCTATGGACCACACTTGGAATTAACATGGTACTAGAGGACTCTTTGCCTTAACTCAATCTTAACCCATGCTCCAAAGCAATGTTGTAAACTTCATTCTCCTTAAACATGTGGGGTTTCTGCACTTCTACAACCTTTCCTACTCTTAGCCCCAACCTTAGCTATACAAGATTAATGGTGGCCTTCCCAGGTGTGGTCTGTCTCTAGATGTAGGTAGGTAGCTGGTGGACTGCAGGTCAAACTGTGTTATTTTCAAACAACATAGGGATTGGTTTATTAAAGCCTTATATAAATTCAAACATATCAAGTAGAATAAGTAGAGAGAGTGGGAGAAGACTGTTGATTACATAAAAAAAATTCACCTAAGCATGAGTTTTCTGACTTCTTTGGCATAGGTAGAACATATTTTAGGCAAAAATACAAGAATGAATTTGCATGCAAGAATGTGTTTGTGGTGTTAAGCAAGTAACTTACCCAGTTCTGCCTCTTGGATTGATGCCTGAACAGGGAGCAGTAATGATACCTTACGTTTGTATATTTAGTTACAAGGCACTGCCACATGCTTTATCTCTTTAATCCCTATAATAACCCTCTGATGTAGGTATTATTCTTATTTTACAGATGAAGAAACAGAAACTGGGAGGTTCTGTGACTAATTTCCCAGCTAATAGGTTATAAACTTCAAACTTAAAACCAGGTTCCTGTGTCCACTTCTCTTTCTAGCATCCTGTATACTCTGCAATGGTTTTCAGCTTGGTTGCATACTGAGATCACTGAAAGAGCTGAAAAAATGCTCATGCCTGGGTCCTACCCTCAAAGATTCAGAGGTAACTGGTCTGGACAGTGGCCTGGGCATCAGGATTTTTTTAAAGCTTCCAGGTGAGTCTAACGCAGGGTTTCTCAACCTTGATACTATTGACATTTGGGGACAGATAATTCTTTTTTGAGGAGGGCTGTCCTGTGCATTGTACGATGTTTAGCAGCATCCCTAGTCTCTACCCTCTAGATGCTAGTAGGACACCTCCAGTTGTGACAACCAAATGTCTCCAGATATCCTCTGGGGGTCAAGATCACCCAGTTGAAAAGCACTGCTTAATGTACAAAGTTGTGAATGAATGACTGATAAATAGCTACATTATGAGCAGCAACTATGGTTTTATTTGTTCATTTCTTAATTTACTCCACTCAAGTCCAAGGCAAATCCATCATATTTGCCTTTACCTAATTTCATCAAAATTAGGAGCCAAACCTGACAAATACTTTTGGAATACTATATTTGTGTGATGATTATCTGATCTAAAGGAGAAGAGAAAGTTCTGTTCATCTGTAGTTTTTTAATTCACTCAATTACATTTTTTTAGTGTTACTATGCACTGGGCCAGTATTTCCCAATCTTGCCCGATGATAAGACTCACCCAGAATGCTTGTTAGAACAACAGATTCCGAGGCTCTAACCCAGAACTACTGAATCAGAATTTCCAGGGCGAGGCCAGATAATTTAACAAGTGCCCCCAGGCAATTCTTACCATCAGGGCACTTTGGGAAAAACTGGGTAAAGCGTGGGGGATACAGAAATGAATAAGACACAACCCCTCCCTTCAAGGAGGTGTGTAATCAAGTAGTGATAATTTGTGATGATAACAGCAAAAATACAAGTGTGTAGGAGCCTAGAATGTAGCATACAGGAGAGAGGAATGAATCTTATTTTACTTGGGGAGGCATTGTTCAGAGAAGGGCATATGTAAGAGATGATGTCCATCTTGGATTCTGAAGCATAAATAGAGCTAGCCAGGAGTACAAGGTAGTATAAAAGTACATTCCAGGTGGAGAACAGCAACAGGAGAAAAAGGCTCCCGGTTCAGTTTCTAGTTGCCTAGCCTATAGCCATTTTGCAAAGTAGATGATCAATAAAAACCTATTCTTTGGTAACCTCTTTGGTAACTGCTCATTCCTCATAGTCTTCTCTTGTCAATGATTCCATACCCTCAGTAGTATCCTCAAATGGGCTTGAGAAAAAGTTGCCGTAGGCTAGAAGGTTGCCAATAGATTTTGCATCTCATTTAAGCCCCTCATATACCCAGATTTAATTCTTATAATTTTCCTCACAATTAGCTTTCCTACCCTTGTCCGATAACTGTTGACTTTTAAAAACTTATTCCGTAGCTCTTTGTAGAAGTTGAATTACTATGTGATTATTGCATGGGCATAAAAGGACTCAACAAGGCCCTAGAGAGTATGAATGGGAACACGAATAGTATTTCCAGGTTGTGCAGAAGACCTCTCTCAAACTGGTGATGGCACTGGCATTGTAAGCCAACCTGAATATACGGGGACATCTCTGAGTGTTCCTCCTGCTCCTAAGGCTGTTTCCCGGGAAGCCTGATGAGAGGAGGCTGGTTCCATAATTAAGAGGCCAACTCAGATGTAAACTCCTCAGAATGGCATTCCGTGACTACCCACTCACCATTTCTTTCATCTTTCTTTCCTAATCTTTTTTCATAGCATTTATCATTCCCTGACAGTATAGTATGTATCTCTTTATTTGTTGTTTCTCTTTCCCCTACTGGGTTGTAAATTCCACCAAGTCAGGGACTTTGCTAGTTTCATTCACTGTTGAATTCCCAGCACCTAAAACATGTCCTTCATACAGAGTAGCCACTTGTTAAACAACTGTTGAATATGGAACAGGTTATATGTTCATCTAGAATCCTGCTTTTCTCCTTTGTAGACTCAACGTGCTTGTCATTAGTTGTCGATGTCTAACTCTTTCGGCTGTAACGTTCATTATGGTAGAGATAGTGTCTATCTGGCTCTCTACTTATCCCTTGGGCCCAGCGTGTAGTAGGTGCTTAGTAACTAATTATTGAATTAATGGATCAATGAATGAATAAGTGAATTAAAATAGAACATCAGAACTAAATGGCTTTAATCTCATGAACCCTGTTTCTCCAATAACACACTCACCATCAGCACAGACGTTTGGTTCAGCAAATTCCAGGAATGAACAGCCCTGATTATTAGAGCAGTCAGCTCTTCCTGTGATAGTAGTAAGACTAGCACAAATGAAATGGCTAATGAGCAATGATCCTGCAACACTTGAGGTAATGAGAAAAAAGTCAAACAAGAAAAATCCACCCATCAGGGACAGGGAACCTGTTTGAAATAGTTGGTCAATATAGGAAACAGAAGGCCTTGCAAGCTAAGGAATGTGGGTGGCCAGTGAGGAGATAGCAGAGGTATGAGAGGCCAGTCTAAGTGTACAGAGTGAGCCCCCAAAGCCCAATGGAAGCCTTAGATGAGGTCCTACCCCTTGAGTTCATGTTTACTGTTAGTAGTAAGCATTCTACTCTAGGAAGTCACTCATAGCCTAAAAATGGATTCCACATTAAAAGAGGGCTATCTGTTGACATTACCTTCAAACTAAAACCTGCTTCATGCTTGGTATACAACTGCATCCTGGAATTTGACATGAGATTCTCAGATATTGAGGTATATGGATAACTATTTGGGTTCAAAGCTGATTTGGCTTGAACTAAAAAGCCTGATTTATGGCCTATCAAACATACATTGTACATCTCCTTAACCATTAAAGTAAAGAATGCACTCTCTTAAGATAAGAATACATACTTCCCCTCCTACAAGTAACGCCCTATTGGTAACACCTAGTCCCTTTCCTGACATCAAGGTCACGTTAACCTGCTAATTTGCAACTGAATACCTCTTTGAAGTTATGATGAAAATGTATCCTGGATGTGTTAAATGTATGTTCTTTACTGAAAACCATGCTTCTCTGGACTGCTGTCTAAGGCCTTCCCAAGTTATAATTCTCACTCTGGCTCAAGTAAACTCACCTTATTTCTCTTATCTATAGAATGGTTATTGGTTATTTTATGTCAACAAACTCTTGGCTCTCAGAAAAAAGAACCCTGATTTTTGCAGGGTAGTCACTGTTGACCGCACACATAGAACACAATAATATTTGCACAACACACTTGGAATAAATAGACATGGCAGCTCTACCTGCCATCTCAAGGGCCCAGGAGAGCAGTATATCAGGCACTCCTGGGACTCCTTTGAGAGGCAGTAGTTAGGCTGCAGCTCACTGTTTAGAAGTTCTACACTGGCAGATGAGTTATCGATTTCCAACAATCATGGAGGAATTACTTCATACTGGGTTTTTTATTCGTCTGAGAATATTTACTGAGCACTCACTATGTGCCAGGCACTTCTCAAATCAAGGGACAAAACAGTGAATAAAACAAAGACTCCTCTCTCATGAAGATTACATTCTAGTAAGGTGAGACAAAAATAGACAAACCAATGTCAGGTGGTGATCAAGTGCTTTGAAAGTAAACCACGCAGGGTAAGCAGAATAGTGATGGGTATGGAGGCAGAGATGTGAGCAATTTTATGTAGAGAGTATGGCTATTAGTTTCCTATTGCTGCTGTAACAAGTTCTCACAAACTTAGTGATGTAAAACAACACAAATTTATTTTCTTACAGCTCTGGAGGTCAGAAGTCTAAAATGACTGAACAGGGCTGCATTCCTTCTAGAAGCTCTAGGGGAGAATCCATTTCCTTGCATTTTTTAGCTTCTGGAGGCTGCCTGCATTCCTTGGCTTGTGGTCTATTCCTCCATATTCAAAATCAGCAGCATAACATCTTCAAACCTCCCCCCTCCCTCTCACTCCTCCTTCTTATAAGGACCCTGTGTTTATATCAGGACCACCTAGATAGTCCAGGATAATCTCCCTATTTCAAGAGCCTTAACTTAGTCACAGCTGCAAAGTCTATTTTGCCATGTAAGGTAACACATTCGAAGGTTCTAAGGATTAGGATGTTAACATTGTGGGGGGGTGCATTATTCTACCTACCATGTAGGATTCTCTGATAAGGTGGTGTTTGAGCAACAACCCCTGAAGGAGGTGTGAGAGATCCAATGTAGACATCAGGCGATGAGGGTTCTAAGTACTGGGAGCAGCAAATGCAAAGGCCCTGTGGGGAGCAGACTTGGTGTGTAAGGCCTGGGATGGAGACGAGTGTGCCTGGAGCAGAGTGAGAGAGGGCAATTCCGGTGGGAGGAAAGATGAGAAGGGTAGCAGCAGGTCGGGCCACATCAGGACCCTGTGGGTAACCTCATTCAATCCTCACAGCATTGAGATAAAGTAATTGCTGTTTTTTGCTTCATTATTAACGTTAAGAAACCGAGGCTTAGAAAGGTTAGGTACAACCAGCTCGAAGTTATACAATTTCCAAGTAGTAAAGCCAAGATTTTACCTTGGACTCTGATTTCATGCATGACCCCTCTACCATGCTGCCTCATCATGTTCTGAAATGTGAAGAGCCAGCATTGAACTGGAGCTGACCACCCTCATTCAGAGGATTGAGAAGATCCACCAATATGGAGAAAATATCCATGTCCTTCAGAGTCATACTTCAGTTGTGACTCAGAAGCCATACAGGTGTGACAGAAAGCCCAAGGAGTAAGGGCTGCGCCCCTTCCAATTCCCCCTGTGACAACAAAATTAAGGGCTGTGGTCGCTAATATGTAACTAAAATTAAGCCAAGTAACCTTTTTGTCCTTCAGGTTTACTGTCTGTAAAATGGTAATATAGAGTTGCAAACGTTCCTTGCTTTTGAAAAATAAGAGAGATTCAGACTAATATGAAATTTCAAAACAGAAAAATGGAGCTTTGTGCCTTCAGAAGACATGGTGTATTAAGAAAAGATAATACAAAGCTTTCTCTATACTAGTAAGTTCTTCTGGTGCCTGTGCACACGTGCGTGCACACACACACATTTTCTGATATTTGATTGACAACTTTTTTTAGAAATGCATTGATTACCAGGAGTGCCTTTTTTCCACATTGCATATATTAGTTCTCTTCCTCTGGTTCCGGCTTTTTTCCATACTCTTTGGTAAAAGATGAGGAGTCTTGGGATGATTTTGCAGGTTGTGTCCATGAGGGGCTCTTAGAAAGGATAGATGTCTTCTGAAGGTTTCTTAGTCACGGAGAAGTTTTTTCCCCCTTCCCCGAATTCCATGCCCAGAGAGTGCAGTTCAGTGAAGAGGGAAAGTCAGGCCCAGTGTGGTTGGCATTGTTGCTAGAACAGTCCAGCCATGCGGACTATTAATAAAATTATATGTTTATAGAAAATTGGGCAATTTAAAAGCAGAGCTACGTGTTCCTTTCCAAACACCTTCTTGGTTGTTTAGAATAGAATTGTTAAGCATGTGAGTTGATTCTTTAGTTTCCAGTATTCACAGCTCCCACTCATGGCTTTGAAATTCCTTTATGCCATTTACTTATAGCCGTCAAATTGCAAAAGTTGAATGATATACATTAAGACAAAATTGGCCCCGTGGCTGTTTGTGCTTTAGTCGTCATGTCGGGAGTCAGGGATCCTAGAGGGACCCGCATTGTTCGTGTAGTTCTGAGCTTGCAGAAACAATAAGTGGTACAGAGTGTTAGAAATCATAAAAGATCCCCCTCAATGTGATCCATGTCACAGCTCCCTGCTCTGCCACGCAGTGCTTCCCACACACTCCTGCCACCGCAGCCTTCCCCATATTCCTTTACACGTGTGGCAGCTCTGTGAAGGGGGTCCCTGTCACTACACTGTGATGTTCAACCTTGCCTTCTCTCTTCCCCAGCCCCTTCCTGCCCCAGGTGAGTGATTTCTGAACTGCAGAGCTGCCAACAAAGAACAGCAGACCTGAACAATCAGGACAAGTCCAGGTGAGGTCTAAGAAGTGCCCCACAGGGAAAATTTTGCCTTGCGGCCTCTGTGGTGAACTTGCACCATGGAGCAGGAAAACACCACAATGAGGTACCCAGAGGAAAATGACCTTTTGTGAAAGTGGAAAGATATCTAGGTGTGGACTTTCCACATTTAAAGATATTCAATTGTGCAGCTATTATAAGCATCATGTCTCAATTTTTAGACACTGAGGGTCTCTGAAGTGAGCAAAACATGCTCCTGTGATTTCAAGGATTTATGTGACCCATGTCCAAGGCTCATCTGGTTCTATGACTTCAGTATTCAGTGGAGCCAGCTCTGCTGGGAGGGAGAAAAGACTGGAAATGGAATTGGGAAGCAACAGATTTGAGCTGAGCCTTTTCTACTCACCAGTTCTGTCATGTACAGCTCACATACCCTCTGAACCTCAATGTCCACATAAGGAAAATGGATATAGTAATGTTTCTCTTACTGAGGGGTTACTGTGAGGCACAAGTGAGATCATGCATAGATGATTACTTTGTAAGCTGCAAAATGCTACAAAAATGTAATTTATCACTATCATTAATGGGAAAAATCAAAATTAATGCATTGGCCTCATACGCATCCAATTTACTTGTTCTGTTTAAGTGTGGTAACCTCTTTTCAAAAGAGGTTTAAATACTGTTCAATAATTACTGTTGTTAGAAACCAACTCATTGTTAGTATTATTTTCAACTGGCTGTAAATATAATGTAATAATGCAGAAATTGTGTTAGGTATAATGAAAAAAAATCAATGTAAAGTAGTTGTAAAATATGTAAAATTTCAAAACTATGGTTTGGACAGCTGACCAAAGAGGAGGGTTGGTTGAAGTTGAGCTGGGGTCTTCCTATCACGATCCGAGTTAGGCACTTCTGTCCGTTAAAGGGCTGGTTTCTTTACATGGAAGCTAATTCTCTTAGACCAAGACAACTGTGCCATTCTCCGCTCGTCATAATTTAATGCAGCACAAAATGCGGCACATGGCATGAGCAATATGCTAACTCAAGATGTGGTGTGCTGTATAAAGATACCTGCAGGTATGCATGCTATAAATGTAATTTCAATGTTTTTAGGCATTGCTGCTCTGTCAACATGGCCTTCCTCTTGTCTTCATTCTTTCTCTTGTTTCCATTTTTTTCCATTCTTCTGCCTGCTGTTCTTCCCTCTCTTCCTTTTTTAATTCAGCTTTGTCTTTCTAAGATCAAGAAAAACTTACATGTGGTCACATTCAATCAGATAGACTGCTTTAGTCAGTGTATCAGATCAAATTAATATGCTTTGGATGAACCACTTGCTCTTGAAATCCTGATGTCTGGTAAGGGAGATTCTCTAATGATGGACCTGGAATACATTATTAGGCCATCTGTTGTAGAGGGAGGGGCACATACAGCTACGTTTAGGAAAAGAGCAAATATACGTGTTAAGAAAAAATGAGGCAAGTGCAGTTATCCATTCAACACACCCTGATTTGGACAAGAAAGGACAGGAAGACTGTTTGACATACTAGAAAGATGCCCAGGTAATCTAGCAAACAAGACGTGCTGGCGTTGTAAATTGGCTGAGTGACCTTTGATGAGAATTAAAATACTACACATCGCTCTAATTGAGTATTTTTCATTTTGTCTTCTTAGTCTGATAAATCTGTGAGAAGACAGAGGCAGATGTAACCTACATCTTTACCCTTAATACTAATGTGACTTTCTCAGTTTTCCCATTAATTAGAGTGACTTTCTCCACATGCTCAAATTATCAGAGTATGAATAAGAGAAATGTCTTAATAATATGATTTATTGCAGCAGCACAAAACGTTCAGAGGTAGATAGCAAAGCCCTTTTATTCTGTTTTCATGACCAAGCTTTCAGAAAAATAGATGTGAACAATTCAAATTAGTTTTCCTAGGAATAGGAAACCTCAGTTGGCATTTTAGTTGCTTCTGGATTTCTAGCTCCTGACATAATATATGCTATCTGCCCTCTAAAAATACAGAACTGGAGTATAAATTTGATTCTTATATTGCTTGGAACCCAGCCTTAACATCTAAGGATTTTTCATATTCCTGTCATACCCTTAAATTCAATTAAAAAAAGTGAATTCAATCAGCCTTAAAAAGAAACATAGTAGAATTTTCAGTTTGGTTGATATTTTACTTCTTTGTTCCTCCAATACAAAAAAAAAAGAAAAATGTTTTTTTACCTGCCATGAAGTATAATATCAAGTAAGTTGCAATTTGGAAATCTTTCTTAATCTTTATTAAATTTCGCACAAATAACATACATATAAAGGGATTTTAGTAGAAAATATTTATTCACCTTGATTTAAAATAAAAGTAGATTCCATTATTTATGGTGAATTGTTTTTGAAATGACTAATAGAAGGTATCAGGTAATGTAGACAAGTGTTAACAGAAAAATGAAGCTCATAAAGAATATCTTAAAATACATGTAGTCCTTTATTTCACATGAAAACCTGTGTTTTTGTCACATTGGTCATATAATATATATCATATATTGAAGAAATAAATGGATTGGTACTTTAATTTTTAGATATTTTTCCTAGTGTGGATTGTTTATATCCTCTAGGCTAGGAACAGTGTCTCAGGCATTTGTACTTATTTGGTACCAGGCAAAACCCCAAGCTTGATCAGTTTCTGATAACTGCTGAATGGCAAAGTGGGCTCTGCTTGATCTCTCAGCCTCCCCTGATTTCAGCTACAGCCTCTGCCCTCTTCTGGATCACTTGGAATTCTGGGTTTCTTCCTCTCTCTATTGTCCCCCTTGTCTTCTTCTCGTGCCTACCACAGCCCAGTCAGTGCTGGCTCAAACTCGCCTCAGGGACTTGAAACTCCCCAGGCCTGGCCCAGGGGAGGCCCTGGCCATGGTTTTCTGTCCTGGCTCCAAACTATTAGCACCTCTTCTCTGGGAATGAGACTGGTGCTGAGCCGGTTGGAGCAGCAGCAGCAGCAAAGCTGAGAAAACAGGTTCCCTAGCATCTTTTCTCTTAGAAGTTCTGTGGTTTATAGAGCTGCTCTTTGAAGACTTTGCCTCCACTGTTAGCTGAGCATCCGCATACACAGGGAACAACACACTTCGTTAAAGGGCAACCCGTTACTCGAAAGCAAGTTCTTCATGCACTGACAAGGTTGTAATGGATCTTGTGTTTATGGGCTCCAGAAAGAACACATCTGCTTCCTTCTCAACTCAGAGAGACTCTACCACTCAGATGCTCCTCGTGTTTGGCAAATCAACTCTCTCATTTTCATCACACCAAAATTAACTTTACAAGGCTACTTATCCGAGGCAAAAACTTCCAGCTAAAAGCGAGAAGATACTCAATATCATTATTTAACATCAAGTAGAATCACCCATCATTTTTTTCTGTGAAATTGTTTATTTTAAAATTGGACTCATCTATATAAAAAAAAAGTTAAAATGTGTAGGACTTGACCTAATAAATAGCTATTTACGTTTCCCAAGCCTTCAACCTCTCCCTTTTCATTGGCCTTTTCTCTCCCACCCAAAACAACCTTCTGCTCATTTTTTATTCCCTTCAATTTTCTCGTTACGGTCAAGCTTCTGGCTCTTCCCACTCCATCCTGCAACCACTTTCCACCTCCCGCCTTCTGACTTGCCTCCCATTAAAACCTATCTCCGGAAAGCCAACGATGGTCTCCCAAATGCCGTCCTTCAGGTAACTTTCAATTTTCTTATTTGCTTTTTTTCTGAAGCATTTCAAGGTTCCGTTTTGATTCGTCTTCTCTCCTTATGCTACATTTTCTTTGCGTGTTTTCATTCATACCCGCAACATCTGTATTAGTCAGTGTTCTCCAGAGAAACAAAACCAGTAGGATAAATCTAGATAATATCAAGAGATTTAGTATAGGAATTGGCACACACGGTTATGGAGGCTGAGAAGTTCTATGATCTACTGCCTGCAAGCTGGAGAACCAGGAGAGACGGTGGTGTAATTCAGTCTGTGTCCGGAAGCCTGAGAACTGGGGGGCCAATGGTGTAAGTCCAGGTCTGAGTCTGAAAGCCTCAGAAACAGGAGCGTGGATATCCAAGGGGAGAAAACGGATGTCTCAGCTCAATCAGAGAAAGTGAATTCACCCTTCCTCAGCCTTTTTATTCTCTTCAGGCCCTCAATAGATTGGAAAATGCCCCTCCATGTTGGTGAAGGTAATCTTCTTTACTCGGTCTACGGTCTACCAATTCAAATGCTAATCTCTTCCAGAGACGCCCTCACAGACACACCCAGAAATAACCTTTTACCAGCTATCTGACATCCCTTAGTCCAGCCAGGTTGACACAAAATTGATGATTACAACATCGAATATCACCTAAATGGTCATGACTCTCAGATTTATAGCTTTGGTCCAGACTTCTTTCCTGAGCCCCAAACTTTCATTTCTATTTGCCTGTTAGGCATCTCTGCTTACATATTCCACAGTGATGGTGTCCCAAACAGAATTCATCATCTTCTATAATGATCCTATACCCTGCCCCCATGAATCCTCTCCTGAATTTCTTATCTTATAGATGATACCTTTTTAACCCAGGTGCTCAAGCCAGAGGTGAGGGTATCATCCCGGAATACTATTTCTCCTTTAAAGCAGTTATCTTGTCCATCCCTGTGTTCCAGTGATCCTGCCTCCTAAATAATTCTCATGCTAGGCCCCCTTCTGTAGGGGATCAGAATTTACCATCCCAAAATGTATCTCTTTGGCTTGATTATTTTTAAGAAAAAAAGACTCAGAAAGAGACTTTGACTTTCCCTCTAACTGCCTAAAAGAATTTAAGATAGAAGGCCTGTTTCAGGAAGGAGCTAATACCATAGATAACTATAGTATAATATAAACTAAGTGTGATAGACAGGGAGGAACCTAGCAAGGCACAGTTGATCAAAGTCCTCCCCATGTCCCATTGTCTTTGCTAGCTATGGCAAACATTTATTTACCAAACATTTGCTTTTCCATCTTCATATGAATAGCCTTTCTCCCCTTTGAAGTCCCAAACCACTACACCCAACATCCTCTTTTGTCTTTAGCTGATGATGGTATTTAAGGTGGTGGCTTCGGCCGTTTTGGCAAGTTCAGTTTTCCTGGATTTTTCCCACGTATATGTGTTATTAAATTTGTTTGATTTTCTCCTGTTCTTCTGTCTCATGTCACTTTAATTCTTAGACCAGCTAGAAGGACCTAGAGGGTAGAAGAATATTTCTTCTACCTTCTCTGTACTTCCCTACACTTCTCTATAACTGTGGTTACCCATATCGCTCATGACCTTGGCACCACTTGCCCATTTGTCATAATAGGCCACTTTCTGGTTGCCCCACTTTTAGCCTTACTTCACTACCCTTCAGAAAGCTACTGAAGTGACACTGCTAGTGTGAAAATCTGAATCTTCCTTCTACAGCTCAAAATTATTCAGTGGCGTCTGGTTGCCTTCAGATAAAATCCGGAGTGTTTTGCTTGACAAAGTCTTTCATGATCAGGACCCTGTCCAACTGCCAATCCCACTTGTCTTGTACCTTCCCTGTCCAACTGCCACTTCCACTTGTCTTGTACCCTCTCCTCACTTAACACTGTACATTCTGGAAGTATTATGCCACTTCTAGTTTCCCCAAACACTCATGGTCTGCACACTGCTAGACTTGGGGCATACTGTTTCTTGCCTGGTATGCCCTCCACATTTGTCTGCCCATTTTTCAAGGCTTAGTAAGACACTACATTTATGTGAAGCTTACTTTTTTCCCCCTGGAATCACATTTCCAATGTACTTAGGCCTTATTTCATCAAAACTGGAAGGATCCTTTCTGTTTGCCTCTGGCTCTCTGTTAAATTGTAACCTTCTTGGAGGCAAGGCTTTGTGTTTCCGTCTATGTATTTGTATCATATACAACTGTCTAACACATAGTAGGAACCCAATAAATATTTGTTAAAGCGATGAATAACTGAATGAATAAATGAGTGAAATTACTAGAACAGCCAAGAGCTTCGAAGCTATGTGCTGCCAAATTTTTTTCGTTTCAGCTTTTTATCTTGATTCTGTGCAGACACATCATTAATTAAATTCTGGGTGCATGACAAGCCTTACAGAGCATGATTATATTTCTATCTAAGATGAAGATAAAAATATTTGCATGTAAATGAGACAATACTCAGCTTCAGAGAAGCACTCTCTCTCAATACTCCAAATAAACTCCATTACCTGTTGGGAAATAAATGAAAATGAATCCACTGCAGTAATGGGTTTTCAGACCAATTTTCCAAGCAAGAGCTCATTTCTTGCTAAAAGTAAATATGCTTCCCGAGCTTATGAAATCAGTTATTGCTTATGTGTCCACATGCACAGAGGATGAGTTCACATCTCATTCAGGATCCCTGAGGTTTGAAAGGAGCCTTGAGTGTGAGTAAGATGTCTGTAGGTTCCACAAATTCCATTTGCTCATATTAACAAGCAAACCCATACATTTCTAAATAATTTGACTGATGAAGACACCTCATATTTGAAGCATTTGCTCTTTTGTCTCTAAAGAGAGAACTACATCTTAACTCTAGAAATTGAAGTGTAAGGCAGTAAAGCAGGAAGACGCCTCCATTCTTTTGGTGGTTTTAATTCTGTCTTTCTTCCCTTCTTCATTCATTCACTTCTGAAGTCTCTTCAATTCTTTTCCTAAGTCGCTGATGGCAGAATGTGATGACTTACTATGTGCCAGCACTAGGCTCAGCATAGTCATTTTAATAGAATTTAATCCTCTTAACCATCCAATGAGATGGATACTATTCTTGTCTTCTCCATGTAACAAAGGAGGAAACCGATGCAGGCAAAGGACGAGTCATAGAGCTCATAATTGGCAAAGCCAGGGCTCAAACCCAGGTCTGATTCCAAAACCTGGCCTGTAACCCTTTGTGGCCCACCTCATCCAAAGCGTGGTTAAATTTGTGAGATGGAAAATTATTCCAGCTCTTTCTGAACTAACTCATGTTCTGCTTAACAAGAATTACACACATCCCATTATTATTACATTACCTTTTGTGTGTACTTTATAAAGTGGCTAGGTTTATAAAGTGCTGATTCTGGTTTGTGAGATGTAATAACTGGTTCAGAGGGATTAAATGCTCCAAAAGAAAATGGAGGGAACTTTTCTGCTTCCTGATCATGTTATTGAGAAATAACAAAATAAGAAAAAATCTAAGAAAATGGAGAAATTTCAGGTAAAGCAGCACTGGCACACTTTTTCTTAACGGATGAGACAGTAAGTAGTTTGGATGTTGCAGAAGCTTTGCAGTCTGTGTCACAACTATTCAACTCTGCTGTTATAACATGAAAGCAGCCATAGATAATACATAAACGATTGAGTATGGATGTGTTCCAATAAAACTTTATTTACAAAGACAGGTGGTGGGCCAGATTTGGCCCACGAGCCATAGTTTGTTGGCCCCTGCTTTAAAATGTCTAGATATATTTTTTACACGGTGTTATCAACCCAGATATTTGGAAATACCTAGATGATTAGCAGAATGTAGGGAAATGATAGGAGACTGATAGCATTTTAGTCCTAGCAAGATTATTTTTGTGCTACCTAGCTATAGCCCCACCATCTAACTGGATGTTATAAGAGTTCAAAGGGAGGTGATCTATTTAAACTCTAAAAGCAGGCTGTCTAGCAATTTGTGGCATCAAACTGTGAAGGCATAGAAAAGCTTTTGACAGCTATTGAACTGTGTTCGTACAATTTGGAATTGCAATCTTAGCTGGGAGGACTTAGATTCATACTCAAATACAGATAATTCAAACAAGGCTGCTATAAATCTTTGCAGTAAACCAATAAGCGATGCTGGACACAACAGTGTCATTGTCCAAATTGATAAATTGCAATTTTTCTCCTCCAAAAACATTAGAAACAAGGAAAACAAGAGCCCTACATGCAAATTTCAATTTCATGGCTCTTTATTAAAGTTCTGCTTTATTTAAAAAATGGCAAGCTTATTTTAAGATTGTTGTTATTGTTATTTTCACATGGATTAGAATGGTAGGGAAGTCTATGGAAACAGAGTTTTTGAGTTGGGAGCTCCACTCTGCAATATCCTAGCTGTGTGCATAAATTCTTAATCCTCTCTAAGCTGGCACATAAAGTACGAAGCACAGGCCTAGCACACACTGACTTCTCCACAAATGCTTGCAAAAAGGATGATGTGCCCCTTCTCCTTGATTTCCTTTCTGCCTCAATGTGTGGATCTCTGTTTTACTAGAAATAAAAAGGAAAACTGAATCTGGATAAAAAGGAAAACTGAATCTAGATGTTGAATTTTAACATTCGCTTGACTACTAAGGTGAAAGGCTTGTAGCTATTCCAAATAGGTAATCCTATAGTCTACAGCTTCCTCATCTTTTTTTTTTCTTTTTTTGTGAGGAAGATCAGCCCTGAGCTAACATCTGCCAATCCTCCTCTTTTTTTTTTTTTTGATGAGGAAGACTGGCCCTGGGGTAACATCCGTGCCCATCTTCCTCTACTTTATATATGGGACGCTGCCACTGCATGGCTGGATGAGTGGTGCGTCGGTGCGCGCCCAGATCCGACCCAGTGAACCCCGGGCCGCTGCAGCGGAGCGCACGCACTTAACCACTTGCGCCACCGGGCCAGCCGCGTTCCTCATCTTTACAACCATTCATTACCAGTTAGTCTTTCCCCCAGCCTTTCAGTGATAGAAAAGAAAATGAAATTCTCTTCTTATGGCTTTTGGAATCATTAAAAAATAATTTGTATGTAAACCTGTTGTATGCATTTGATAATTTGTTTAAAGGAAACACATTGCCCTTTAGTGTATTTGTGTGTGTGAGAGAGAGAGAGAGAAAGAGAAGGCTAATGTCTTTCCTCTAGTAATATATACAATGCAGAACCAGGAAACGGGAGAATCAAGCTAAAATTTCTCCCTCTTTGCCCACTTGACTGATATTTCAGGAAAGGGAAATATTGATGTACAGCAGAATCCTGTGCACATCTCGTTCACTTTATCTCTGTCCTAGGATTAGGGGCAGAAGTTTCCAAATCCTTACATCCTGACTCTAAATTCCATAGGGTTGAGGGAGAGATGAATATACACAAATAAACGACTAAATTAAAAAGGCAATTACAGGTAGTAAAAGGGCTGTTCAGGAGATAGGGTAATGTGACAGAGCGCATGCTCCTAATTCTCTTTGCCTCCCCCGCCCCAATCCAATCTCCGCCTTTCTCCCTGTCTGGTTTCAGGCTGAGTTTAGCCAACGGGAGGCACTAGCAGAAGATTGGAGGGTGGGAGAGAGAGACCCAGATATTTATTCCCCAATGCTTCTCTGCTTTGGCCCTGAAACTGTGGCAGGAGTCGCATCCCTCTGTGACTGGTGTTCATGGCAGGCAGCCCCCCGCCTCTCCCGACGCCCCGGTTCACACTGGGCTCCTGGCAACATTTTTTCCTCCTTATTTTCCTCAGCCAGTGGTGGGAAGAAGGGCTTTGAGTGATTCACCAAATCACATTTGTTGCTTTAATCTTGTTCACACCTCTATAAGAAGTCTCTTCCTTAAAGTCTCTTTATTTGAACAATTTGGAAGCAAATTCTGTTTTCTGCTATCCTTGACTGAATAAGGAATAATTTGGAGGAGCTCTAATATGAGCAAAATATATGGAATTTTATTCTACATCCCCAAACTCTCTAGATTACTTTGGCTATATTCATATTTTCAAATCTTTCTCCCCACCAATTCTACTAATGTTATTTTTATTCCTTGTTCTAAAAAGCTAAAGTTTACATATCTCTACCCTCATCAGAGAGTAATGAGGTCCCTCTTCCACATCATCAACCAATCTAAACAGTTCTCTGTATAAACTAATTCTGATGTGAATAATGCTCTAGGAGTTAACTTCCTCATACAATAATATCAGGAAGAGAAGCTGCAGTGAACAAAGAAACTACATTTTTCATTTTTTCTAATGCAATCATTCCCATTCAGTTGTGGGTCCCAGAATCCATAATTGTAAGATTTTCAGTCTTAATTTCTATTTTTACATGAGTATATATATTTAGGTATACACCTATATGTACATTGACTATGCATATAACATGGATGGAGATATATATATATATAAAGTACTTTAAACCCTATAGTATTTTCATATGCAGCCCATAGAACCTAAATACAGTGTATGTTCCCATGAAAATATATTCCTAATATAAAATTATACCCTTCCATGTGTTGGCATCATCATGAAAAATAGAAATCCCAGTCTATAGAAAAAATCATGTAAAAGGAAATTAGGTAAAAATTTAAAGTGCGTTTTAGGTATTTAATATGAGAGTCTAAATATTATGGTACTTGATCAATTTAATTCAAGTTTGGCACTGTGTTGTATTAAGGTTGAAGATAAGAATTTACTGTTTGAAACATTCTTAAATTAGAATAAATTTAGAAATAAAACGATTCACACATTTTAATGTTAGTCTATCAGTCTATCTAGACATAATTTTTCTTTATGCAATATTCCAAACTCGTGCAATATCACTAACTTCATGAACTACTGGATAGTCATAGAACTGCATTATATCATCTATTTATCCCTCAGTCATTGAATAATAACAAACAAATTCACCCAAATCCATTCAATCTCGTTTTCTTAGTTTCCTAGAAACAATTTTGGAAAATGTATTGTCAGCAGAGTATTTTGAACTATATACCATTAACTATATATGAAATAATTATTTAGTAATTTTAGTACTTATTTAGGATCCACTATGTGCTAGGCATTTTATATAATTTCACCAATCTTCCAACAACCCTGTGTGTGTATGAGTCTGTGAGTGCGTGTATGTATGTAAAGGAGCATATTATTGACCCCACAGGAAGTGAGGCTCAGAGAGGTCTCATTCATTATCTATGGTCAAACAACAGCTCAGACAGAGAAAGGGTATAAACCCAGATGGATCTGGTTCCAAAGCTCATGTAAATTTTATTTTCAAATTTGATTATTTGAATATGTATTGTGAAATATATCCTTCATAACTGTGTATATATAATAAAAATGTAATGACTAATGATAAAACAAACAATGGTAGCTCTGCTCTGCACAAAAACTGGATTACCAGAACTTAGAAGTCCCATGTGTCCCTACCTGATCACATCCCTCTTCTTCCTTTATAGATATAACCACTATTCTGAATTCTGTATTAATCTTTCCCCTTGTTTTATTTATAACTTAAAGACCTATGAGCCATCCCTGATGACCTAGTGGTTAAAGTTCGGCGCACTCTGCTTCGGTGGCCCAGGTTCGATTCCGGGCGTGGAACAACACCACTCATCTGTTAGTAACCATGCTGTGGTGGCAACTTACATAGAAGAGCTAGAACAACTTACAACTAGAATATACAACTATGTACTAGGACTTTGGGGAGGAAAAAAAGAAGAAGATTGGCAACAGATGTTAGCTCCAGGTGAATCTTTCCCAGAAAACAACAACAAAAAAACATTAAAAAATAAATATATAATAATACTAATTCTTAAAAAAAAAAAACAAAGCCTGTGTAGATATCTCTAAACCAGCACTGTCCACTAGAAATATAATGAGAGCCACATATTTAATTTAAAATTTTCTAATAGCCACATTTAAAAAAATTACAATGAAACAGGTGAAATTGTTATATTTTATTTAACCCAACATATTCAAAATATTATTTCAACAGATAATGCACAAAAAAATTATCAAGATATTTTAATTATTTTTTTGTACTTCAAAATCTCAAAATCTGGTGTGTATTTTATACTCAGAACACCTTTCAATTTGGACTAACCACATTTCAAGTGCTCAATAGCACTCATGACTATAGTAGCACATGTTGGACAGCACAACTCTGAACAATGTGTTATTTAGTTCTGCCGGTTTTTGAACTTTATATAAATGACGTCATTCTTCTAGGAGTTGTTACTTTTGCTCAGTATTGTCTCTGATATTGAGATTCATCTCTGATGATGCATGCAGTTGTTGTTTTCATTTTTATTATTGTATAATATTCCACAGCGTGAATATACCACAAATTATGTATTCCTTCTACTTTTGGTAAACTTTTGTGTTGTTTGTTGGTTTCTTTTAATGTGAGCAAAGTTGTGTTCATGTATGTATTTCAGGTGAACATTTACAACAGTATTTTTTGGTAAAGATATTTGGAATTAGAATTGCCGTACACAGGACTTGTGCACATCTAAATTTACTAGGTGATGGCATACTTTTTTCTAATGAGTTGTACCATTTTACCATTGGCAGTGGATGAGAATTTTCCTGGCTCAACATCCTCGCTAACATTTGAAATTGCGAGACTTAAAAAATTTTTTCAATCTAGTGGGTTTGAAATGGATTTTCATTGTAGTTTTAATTTGAATTTTCTTTAGTCCCTAATGAGGTGTATACGTCTTACAAATTATACACAAATATAATACAAATGTCTTATATATATTATATAATACAAATGTCTTACATATTGTGACACACGTGTATCCTTTCTGTTGAGATATGCTAAAGTTTTTTTCCCAGTTGATTACTTGTCTTGAACTTATTGTTCTACAAGAGTTTTTTTTTTTAAAAAAAAAATAGACTCTGGTTCACAATCCTTTGCAGATTATAGGTATTGGAAATATCTTTTGTAGTTTGTGACTTGTCTTTTCATTCTCTTTTTGGTGTTCTTTGATGAACTGAGTTCTTAATTATGAGGCAGTCAAATTTGTCAATCTCTTTCCTATTGGTTTGTGCTCTTTTCATATAAGAAATCTTTCCCCTATCTTAAGGTCATAAAATTATTTTTTTAAATGGTATTCTAAAAGTTTTACCATTTTGTTATTTGTATTTAAGTTTTAATCTACCCCAAATTAATTTTTGTGTATAATATGAGGTGAGGCTCCAATTTTATTTTTTCATCTTGATAATTAGTTGTTCTAGCACTATCGTATTAAATAATCAATTCTTCCCACTGATGTGCAAAGCCTGATCTGTCACAAATCAAGGGTTTATGTATTTCTGGTCTATTTCTGGCCTCTCTATTCTTTTCCAGCCTTAGTGCAATATCACATTAAGAACTACTAAAGCTTTATATTAAGTCTTTGTGTCTGGTGGGTAAGTCTTCCCATCTTGTTCTATTTTTTCTTCTTTAGGAGTGTGTAGCTATTTTTCATCCTTTGCCCTTTCAAATCCATGTTAGAATAAGCTTATCAATTTCCATGAAAAATCCTATTGAGATTTGGATTGAAATTGCATTGAAGCTAAATTTGGAAACAACTGACATCTTTATTATGTTGAGTTTTTCTATTCAAGTGAATAGTATCCATTTCTCCATCTATTTAGATATTATTTTATATTTTCAATAAAGTTTTCCAATTGTCTTCAAAAAAGAGTTCTCCCTCTTTGTTTACAGTTCTTATTACATTTCTTCATAGGTACTTTATGTTTTGTTGCTATTGTGAAGGGTGTGGGTTTTTTAATTACACTTTTTCTTGTTTTTACTGATTGCTGCTGATGTATACGAAATGCACTTGACTTTTACACATTTTATTTAGCAAACCTTGCTACACTACTGATTTTAATAATATAGCTGTGATTGTCTTTTCTTCATTGTCATACGTCTTTCATTTCTTATAGATTTTATTTCTTTTTTCACTTTTCTGTATCTATACTGGCCAAGACCTCTACTGCAGTGTTTACTAAGTGAAGTGATAATGAGCTTCTTTGTATTTTTCCTATTCTTAAAAGGAACTATTTTGACTTTTCATCATTAAGTATGATTTTTCTGATATGCTTTTTGTAGGTATCCTTTCTTAGGTTAATGAGATCCTATTCTATTTCCAACCTTCAAAAAAAATTACTGAAGTTTGCTGAATTTTAATAATTTTTTCCTGCATCTATTTAGATGATCATATGGTTTCTCCTCTCTAAGCTATAAATATAGTGAATTACATTGATTGATATTTTTGAATTTTCATTTCCACGTATTTTAAACATACACATAGCAAGCTTCAAACTTTTTGGTGTGAATTATGTGATTTACACACAGCGAGAGTCACACTTTTTTTGGTGTACAGTTGTATGAGTTTTGACAAATGCATAGAACTGTATAACCACCATCACAGTCAAGATACAGAACAATTTCACACCCCGCCCAACCCCCATCCCCCCATTTCTTGTGGTAACCCTTTACTGTCATATCCAATATCACCCTTATCCACTGAAAACCACTGATCTGCACTCTATCCATTTGGTTTTACCTTTTCTAAAATGTCATATAAATAAGATCATACAGTATATAGCTTTTGAGTCTGGCTTTTTTTGCTTTACATAATGCATTTGAGATTCCTGTACATTCTTGCCTATATGAATATTTCCTTTCTTTTTATTGCTGAGTAGAATTCCATTGTATGAATGTAACAGAGTTTATTTATGCACTCCTCAGTTGAGGTACATTTGTGTTGTCTCGTTTTTGGTGATTACAAATGAAGTTGCTCTAAACACTCATGTATAGGTTTTTACGTGAACGTTAATTTCATTTCACTTGGGTAAATATCCAGGAATGGGATTGCTCGGTTGTATAGAAAAGGCTAGGCTGGTTCCATAAAACGAGTTGGGAAGTGCTTCCTCATTTTCTGCTTTCTGGAAGAGATCATGAAAAATTCTAGTTTTTCTTCTTTAAATATTAGTAGAATTTACCAGGAAAACAATCTAGGACTGGATTTTTCTTTCTTGGAAGGTTGTCAATTGTAAATTAAATTTCTTAAATCATATAGGATTATTCTGGCCATCTATTTCTTCTTGTGTGAAGTTTGGTAATTTATGTCTTTCAAGGAAATGGTACATTTCATCTAAGTTGTCAAAATTATGGACATAGGATTGTCTTTGTATTCCCTTATTATTCTTTACAATGCCTTCAGGGTTTATAGTAATATCTTTTCATTTATTCCTGTTATTGGTCATTTGTGTCTTCTCTCTTTTCTTGGTCAGTTTGGCTGGCGGTTTATCAGTTTGGCTAGAGGTTTATCAATTTTATCTTGTCAAAGAAACAGCTTTTGGTTCAATTGATATTTCTCTACTGTTTCTCCTTTTTAAATTTCATTGATTTCTGCTTTTATCTTTATTGTTTCTTTCCTTTTATTTACTTTGTGTTTAATTGGCTCTTCTTAAGATGAAAGCTTAGATTATTGATTTGAGTCTTTTCTGTTTTCTAACATAAACTTTTATTGGCATAAAATTTCCTTGAAATATTACTTTATCTGTAACCCACAGATTTTGATGTGTTGTATTTTTATTTTCGTTCAGTTCAAAGTATTTTTTAATTTCTTTGAGACTTCCTTTTGGACCCATGGGCTATTTAGAAGTGTGTTGTTTATAATTTCTCAATATTTTGGGATTTTCCAGGTATCTTTCTGTGGTTGACTTCTAGTTTAATTTCTAGTTTCATACCTTGTATGATTTCAATTATTTTAAACTTGTTAAAGTTTGTATTAGGGTCCAGAATATGATCTTTTTTGTTGAATATTTCATATATATTCCACTTTTGTTGGCCCAAGTGGGGTTTAATGTTGATTAAGTCAAGTTGGTTGATACTGTTCAGGTCTTCTATATGTTTTCCAATTTTCTGTCTACTTGCTTTATCAATTACTGAGAGATGAATGTTGAAGTTTCCAAGTGCAATTTTGGAATGATCTATTTCTCTTTTCAGTTCTATCAGTATTTGCTTCATATATTTTGTAACTCTATTTTTAAGCACATACATATCCCAGGTAGTTATGGCCTCTTGGTGAATTAACTCTTTTATCATTATGTATCATTATGCCCTCTTTGTCCCTTGTAATTTTCCTTATGCTGAAACCTACTTTGTCTGACTCCAGCTTTCTTTTGATTAGTGTTTATATGGTATATTTCCCCATCGTTTTACTTTTAACCTATTCACATCATTATATATCAGGCAGATGTTTTCATAGCTAGCATATACTTGGTTTTTAAAAAAAAAATCAATATGACAACTTTTGTCTTTTAATTAGTGTGTATATGCCATTTACATTTAATGTAATGTAATGTAACGTATTACATTAAATGCTGAACTTAGGTCTACCATTTTTTAAAGTGTTTGTTTTTTCTCTCTTTTTTAAAATTCTGGTTTCCATTATCTGCATTCTTTTGGACTATGTAAATTTTTATTATTTTTAGTATTCTAGTAACTTATTTTTTGCTTTTTGGCTATATTTCGCTGAATTTATTTAGTGGTTACTCTAGCAATTTTAATATATATACCAATCTTGTCACTGTACACACAGAGTTAATATTTTGTCATTCTAGATAAAACATAGAAGACGTGCTACCATATAGGTCTTTTTATTCTACCCTCTTTAATTATAATTGTCATATACATTACATTTACATATATTGAAACCTCTCCAGGTGATGTTGTAATTTTTGCTTTCAACAATCTTAAATGTTTTAAAGTACCTGTGACAAGAAACATATTTATATATAAAATATTATATTTACCCAGGTATTTATTATTTCTGCGACTTTCCCCTCATTCCTGAAGGCTCGAGTTTCCTTCATCATTTCACCTTCACCCTGAAGAAATTCCTTTAGCAATTCTTTTAGAGCAGGTCTGCTTGCAATGGGTTCTCTTAACTTCATATGAGAATGTTTTTATTTAGCCTTCATTCCTGAAAGATATTTTCACTGGTTATCAAATTCTTTGTTGGTAGTTCTTTTTTATTTTACACTTTAAAGATGTTGTTCTCCTGTCTTTAGCCAGGTATCTAACAAGAAATCTGCAGTCATTTGAATTGTTCTAAATATAATGTGTCAACTTTCTCTAGCTCCTTTAGAGATTTTTTTTTTATTGTTAGTTTTCAATAGTTACATTATGATACATTTGGGTATGTCTTTATTTGAGTTTACCTTGTTTTAAGTTTTTGAACTTCTTGAATCTGTACATTTATGGCTTTCACCAAATTTGGGAAATTTTCAATCATTTTTCTTCCAATGTTCTTCTGCATCAATGCCTTTTTCCTTTTTTTCAGACTCCAATCATATGATTGAAATAAAATGATCTGACTCATAGAGGCTGGTGGGACAACATCAAGGAATGTAACAGTATTTTTCCTCTGTCTTCTTCAGACTGTCTAATTTTTATTAATACAGCTTCAAATTTCCTTACTCTTTCCTCTATCATCTTCATTCTGCCGTTGAGCCCAAGTCAATTTTTCATTTAAGATATTTTAATTTTCAGGTCTCAAATTTTCATTTGGTTCTTATTTATAGTTCCTATTTCGCTGCTGAGAATTTCTGTCTTTCCATTTGTCTCAAAAACACTCACCTTTACCTCACAGAGCATGCTTGTAATAACTGCTTTAAAGTCGTCTTCTTATAATTCCAGTATCTGGGTCATCTCTGGTTGGCATCTGTTGACTGTGTTTTCCCTTGAGAAGTGGTCAGATTTTCCTGTATTTTGGTATTTTGAGAAAAATTTTTTATTATATCTTTGACATTTCACATACTATGCTGTGAAACTTTGGGTCCTATTAAGATCCTCTAGAGAATGTTGATTTTTTTGTTTTGAAAGGCAATCAAACTAGCAAAGGTCTGGATTGAAAGATGTGTCTTGACTATTGTGTGTGGTGATTCGTATGCAGTTCAGTTTTCAAGGCTTTTGTAGTCTGTTTGGGTCTCCCTTTCTCATGTGCAACTCAGGGGTTGGTCTGGACTTGGGCAGTCATTTATATCATAGTTCAGTTCTCAAATCCTTTGCTATTCTTCTTTAGGTGTGTTCTGTGCATATACAGCTTGTAGATAAGATGAAACTTGTATCAATTCATACCAAAGTCATGGCTCCCCTTCTCCAGGCTTTTTTTCTTGAAATTTCCCTCACATTCTCTGGTTCTTAGAGTCCCCATTTCAGGTTCATCTGGCCAGAAAGTTGGGGTTCTCTCAGAGTTTTAGCTTCCTGCAGTGTTGTACATTTCTGTGTGACTGGGGCCACTTTCGAGTGAAAGTGATGATAGAAAAGAGAGAGAAGAAATTATGGAGATTCCCTTCCACTCTTTATACTACAGAGACTATTTTCCTCATTTCTTTATTCAGATGGATGTGCTTTTTCTTAGGGCCTGAGGTACACACACCATCATGGCTGTCAACTGTGTCGCAGCCTAGTTTTGTTATTGAGACTGCCTCTGGGCAGGCTGGGATAGGGGGTGGTATAGAGAGACAGAGCCAGAGAGAGAGAGAAAGAGAGAGAGAGAGGCTTCTCACCACACTTTATGGTTTGCAGGGGTCTTTTGTTCTGCTTCTCTGGCCCAAAAGATGGGCTTCTCTCTGAGTTTTTGCTGACAGTGCCCATTTTCTTGTCGCCTGATTCAGCCCACCCTTGGATCAAAGACAAAAGATAAAGGAGGGAAAAAATATCTCAGAAATTCACTACCACCACATTGGTCATTCTTCAAGTTTTGACATCCCTTCCCAATATTCCAACTAATATTTAATTTTCTAAGTCCTAAGTAGTTTCTGTTTGGATATTGTTCAGAGTTTTTATTTGTAATCAATATGAGGGATAGACTGCATGTTGGCTAGTACTGGAAGTTTGCCACATTCATTGATTTTTGAATGTTAAACTAACCTTGCTTCCCTAGGATAAACTGCAATGGCCCATGATATATTATCCTTGATATACATATATCAACATATACCATACATATATCATATATATCTATACACATTGCTGGATTTGATATTCTAATACTTTGTTAAGCTATGTTTGTGTTCCCTCCCAGCATTACTACTTTCAATTCATTTTTGTCCTCTTCAAAATTTTTCCTTTTGTGGAAAGGAAATGCATTTAAATGATGTTTCAGCTGAGATGTTTCAGCTTAAATGCATTTCAGCTCAGAAATACATTTAAAAGATATTTCTTCTTTATAGTTTATCCAAAATTTTAGTTATTCCAATTGAGATGGCTGTGCAGGGTATCTAGTCTGTCAAACTGCCAGAAACAGAGCTCATGTTTTTTATTTCATGTTATATTGCCTCTTATTTTTACGTGCCTCCTGTTTGTTATGTCAAGTAGTAAAATATCTCTGGAAGTTTCTTTATATAATAAAAAGATTTCAAGTTTGTATAGTAACTTGCAGATTGTAAGTAACTTTCATGTTCATCCCAATCACTTTATGAAGAATGCAGGGTAAAATTACTGTCTTTATATTAGAAAGGAATAAATGGGCTCACAGAAGTTTACTTAACTTGCCCCATGTAAGTATGAGGTAGAATCAGAATGATCAGTTCTCTTTCTTCACCATGTTTCATCCAGGAGGGTCAAACAAAAATTGCATTTTATAGCAGAACCTGGGGAAGTCAAGTTGAGGGGGCTGGACAATGGGGGAACAATTGGAGTTTCACTGACATTGACTTTACATTGATTTTACAGATCAGCATCTGCTTCCTTGTTCTACTGCTAACTGGATGCTCCTTCAGTAAGGCATCTTGGAGATACTTGACCACAAAAATACTATCCTTTTAATTTAGCCTGCTACTCTCAAAAAGAGGAATTTCTTGGTTCAGCAGTCCTGATAATTGTATTCAAGACTTTAAAAACTTGAGAAAAGCAGGGACCAGCCTGGTGGCGCAAGCTGTTAAGTGCGCGCATTCCGCTGTGGCGGCCTGGGGTTCGCTGGTTCAGATCGCAGGCGCGCATGGACGCACCACTTGGCAAGCCATGCTGTGGCGGCGACCCATATAAAGTGGAAGAAGATGGGCATGGATGTTAGCCCAGGGCCAGTCTTCCTCAGCAAAAAGAGGAGGATTGGCAGATGTTAGCTCAGGGCCGATCTTCCTCACACACACAAAAAAAACAAACTTGAGAAAAGTAGAATTAGATATGCAGAGACTGACTTTGATGCTGAAATACCAATCAGGGAAAGGTGCTGGCTTTAGTTCAAGCACAGGAAAGACTTATTCTTGTTGAAACTCAAGTTCAAAATATGATTTGTAAGTCTTTGGTCTAATAATTTTTCACAGGATAAATGTTTTCTGTTACTATCTCTGATGATAATTCTGTTACAATAAACTGTTTTTAAATTGAAACAATATACATCTCTCTTTTAAAAAAAAAATTCAATACAATACCCAAGCAAAAGATAGTGTCATTAAACAAATAGAGGTTGCTGCCTGTAATGATCCCTCGTCTACTTAGGGATAGTCTGATTTTCCTCCCTGTGTTCACCAAACTTGTCTTAATACCTTGAAGAGACTGGCTTGAGAGGAGCAGTGCAGATTCACCTTTTGTTTTATTTGGTACTAACTTATCAAGCACTGTGACATTTTGAAATATAGATGGATGAATAACATTGGTATGTTGTACTCAAGTCATTAAAAAAGGACATTTGGTTAAAATATTTATCTTCAACCTTGATTACTCCTTTCATGGTTTCCATAAGTCTATTTTCTTGATGATGCCTAGAAATTTTTATGCAGATCTTGACCCAAACTCTACTACGAAACTTGGACTCTGTGTAGTTTAGTGTCTAATATACAAATATACCTGTCTACAGTTATAAATAATTCTCCAAATTCCTATTGCAATGATTATACTACAATTCCACATATATTTACCTTCTCCCCAGGGGACACAACCTGTATTTCTGCCCTGTTTATTGCAACCATTTCTGAGTCCATAATGTCTGTTTATTGTCCATTCTTCTCACTGAGGTCTTGCTATGGCTTCTTGTCATCCCTGCTACTGTGTTCCAAGTGAGATATTTAACCACCCCTAACACATCCAATATACAAATAGAAAAAAATTTGTTAACAAAATCTTCCATTTGAAAAAGATTATTGCCTAGAAGTAGGGGGCAGGGAAGCAGCACACAACGACACTATCCTTGCCTTGTTAGATAAGGAAGCAGGTTCTTCCTGTTGGTAAACTTTCCTTTAGGGCAATGGATAATCTACTGGGTTATTCAGTCCAGCTGGTCTGTACCAGAAAGATGAATATTTTTAGTGTTTTATATGGTTTTGGTCATCAGGGACATTTGTGAGGATTTTTCTATTAGCAGATATATCGGGTTAGGAAGTGAGAGCAAAAAGAACCAAACATGCAAAGGCTCATGAAGAAAAAAGTTTCTATCTTGCTTACATAATTGTCCAGGGAGGCTCCAGTTTTGCTATTTTCAACACACAGTTTCCAAAGTTGTCCTGGTGGTCTTCTCCACCTCTGTCAGCTAGAAGAGGGAAAGAGCATGGAGATTGCACATGATTTTCAGGGGCCAGGACTGGGAGAGGGAGAAGTCACTTCCTCTCATATGCCATTGGAGATAACTAGTCAAAGGACCACAGCTCACTGTAAGGGGGCCTAGGCATATGTCTGAAGGTGGACAGCTAGGTGTCTTTGCCACAGGGCCTATACTTCCTTAGCTGTGCATTTCCTGCTGTTGGCAATAATAGGACAGGAAGAATTGCCCTAGGCAGTGGGCAATCCTGGATTCCTTTTTGCCAGGCTTGTTTTTGTGTTTTTTTCCTTTCTTTGTTTGGAGATGGTGGTGGTGACAATAGAACCTTTTTAAAACCCTAGGAGGTTTCCTGTTTAGGAACTCTGTTTGCTAGTAACAAAGCCAGTAATCTTGCCATGTCAAGATATTCGAGTCTGGATCCCCTCTCCCTCCAAGGTTTCAGTCTATTGGTGACTCTTCAAAGGGCACCACCCATCCTCCTAGGCCTCATCTGAGTGCATCTCACTTTGGTCTCTGTCTTTGCATGGTGGGCTGCCATGATGGGGCAGGGCTAAAAGGCCCTCTGCCCCAGGGGCTCCCAATATCCTTTGTAACCTGGGGAAAGGAGAATGGCCTTTGTCAGGTAACAGTGCTTTGTGGACATTTAGAGGATCTGGCTTCTTCATTCTGGCTCACATTGGCTGGGTTTTGGTGCAGTAGGATGTCTTTTGAAATCTAGAGCATGCCCAGTAGCAGAATGGCCTCTCTTTATGCAGCTGTGCCAGACAGCTTACTCCTGCTCCCCTTTCAGCTGTCTCTGCTTGGACCACATTTTTTTTTTTCTTTTGCAGCACCTTATTGACGGCTGCAAGAAGTAGCCAAAACCTCCAAAATCCCAGTTTTTTTCTACCAAGTCTTGTAAAACTCTACGCTCAGTGAGGATAGGCACATGGCGTGAATAACAATAAATAATGTGTAATGATTAACTAACTGCTTTGCTACTGAGTTTCCTAACTCAGGATGGAGAAAACCTCCCTGCCCCCTCTGCACCTGAACATAGTCAGTTCCACATTTTGGATCTGTCCCTCTCAATGCTTCTGTCCCAGTTACCAATTTCAACATCAATTAGGGCTCTATTGGTTGCCAATGGCACAAAGCCCACCCAAAGTCGCTAAACAAATGAACAAACAAACCAAAAACAAATTCACTAGGGAGCATGGCTGTTTCAATAGAAATATAATTTGAGACTCATATGCAATATAAAAATTTCCAGAAGCCATATTAAAAAAATTAAAAGAAATAGATCAAATTAACTTTAAAATCTAGTTTATTTAAACTAATATATCCAACATATTATACTTTCACATGTATTCATTACAAAAAATCATTAACGAGGTATTTTACATTCTTTTCTTTTTTTATGCCAAGTCTTCAATATCTAATGTTATTTTAGACATATGAAACAATTCAATTTGGACTAGCCACTTTTCAAGTGTTAACTAGCCACATGTGGCCAGTGGCTATCCCACATTAGATAGCATAACATTGAAGCACATTAGGGTGGCTCTTAGAATCAAAGGAGCTGCTTAAAACCATCTCATCTTTTGTATGCTGGCTTCATTTTTGTTTGCTTCTGATCTGCTTTCTCAGTGTGCCTGGAAATATACCATTGACTGGGTGGCTTAAACAAAAGTCCTCTCTGGACTCACACACTTCAGAGAGGAGAGAACTCCTTTTCATCTCCCTATCACCTTTCTCCTAACTACCCCAGCTCCAGTTCAAAAACTGGAGAACTCTGTGTCCATTTTCAGGCCAATCAGATGGTCCCTTGATGAGGTGAGATAATGTGATTGGTTTATCTTGGGATGGAGGTGGAGTTCTGTGATTGACAGCTTCCAATAAAACTTTATGACTACAGTTGGGAAGGAAGAGCTCTCCCAAAGAAGAGGGGTTGCTGTAACCACAAGAGGAAAAAAGATGCTGAGAAGTCAAAAACAATAAATATATACTACCATACCCAAGAAAGAATAAAAATGGCTATTTAGGCAAATACTGTGAGTCTGTTCTTCCATGAACTGAACACTTGAGTATGGATAGTAGTATGTGTGCTTGCTATGTAAATATTTCATGAATAGGTTTGGAATGTCAGGAAAATAAAAATGATAGCTTCATTTAGCAACTAACTCCTCAATCAACCTACTCTACAAACTTATTTTTGTTCTTTTGTTAAAAAATAATCAGGAAGCATAACACATTGATTTGGTGGTTTAAAGTTAAATCATAAAATGTTGTGTTCCTAACTAGGAATGAATGTGAGGAATGTCTGAATCAAAAAACAAATTTTCAGGGATCAATAGCATTTTTTAGAATACAGTCATGTTGATTGTTTTACAAAAAGGAAAAGATGTCAGAATCCCATAAAAGTCTGATAAGCAACAGACCCTACTGATTCCAGAACCTTGCCAATTACTGTCATTTTGCAAAATCCTTCCTGAAAAGATTGACTGATATATAGATGAAACCTTGGATCTTTTCAGACCAAGACACAGAACAGAAACTACTCTGGCTGCTGTGGCAGATGATCATTTTAAGGTTAAGGATTATGACTGTTTATCTTAATCCACTGGGACCCATCAGTAGCTTTCAACACTGTGACTATACGATGCTAATGTTCCTCTTCAATGTTCTGGCTAATGTAAAGAAGAAATCTTTCTCCAGGGTAAATGCCGTCCTGTCTAACACACATAGGAAGATGTTCCTATGCTTAGTTTAAATTAGAACTGACTGCAGAGAATGTCTTGGGAATTGGTGGAGTTGAAAGAAATCTCTTTTATATTTTTTTCTTGAGTTCTTTCTGTCTCTTCCAGGCTTTGCTGGGAAGTCGAAAGCGAAGAATGTCCACCATATTACCCTCTTCATCACTAATTCTGCAGTGCTCTAGGTGAAGTGGGCATGACAATCAGCTAGGTGCTAGTTAAAAATGTATCTCACCTGGCCCCACCACTAGAGATTCTGAGCATATCTGGGTGGGACTTAGGAATACAGATGTGGTATAAGCCCTGTAGATGATTGTCATATAGATCACACTTTAAGAAAACCTATTTTAGTTTGTAAGTTGTGTCACTCTAATTCTCCATTCTGATCATGTATGGAGGAATGAACTAAAATAACATGAAATGATAATTCTCTCCATGTAAAGGCTCCTTCTTAAAACTTCTTTAATCCAGAGATTCCCAGGGAAGGAAGGCCCTGGAGGAGCTCCAGGTGTCTGTGAAGCTCCTGAGATGGTACGTACGTTTTGTACACATGTGCATTTTTCTGGACAAATGCATCCATAGCTTTTATCAGATTCTCAAAATTCTCAAGCAATGCGTTAATAGCTCCCCACTGACCACTGAATTAAATACAAATCCCCCAACATGCCATTTAAGATATGCAGAAAACTATCCTAATTTCCCTTTCTGGTTTGTCTCCCACTCATCTGCATGCACTTTAATTCTTGTCAAAGAGACTATTGACTGTTCCCTGAGTTTGTTCTTATTTCTGCACTGTCTTAGTCAGTTCAGGCTGCTGTAGCAAATTACCACAGACTGAGTGGCTTAAATTATAAACATTCATTTCTCAGTTCTGGAAGCTGAGAAGTCCAAGTTCAAGATTCAGGTAGATCCCATGTCTGGTGAGATAACTCTTCCTGGTTTGTAGATGGTACTCCTCTCCTTGTATCCTCACATGCTGGAGAGTGGAGAGCAAGCTCCCCTGTCTCCTCTTTTTGTAAGGGCAATAATCCAATTCACATAGGCTCTATCCTTATGACCTAATTACCTCCCAGAGGCCCCATCTCCAAATGCCATCACATTGAGGAGCAGGCTTCAACTTCAACATATGAATCTGGGGGGGACACATTCAGTCCATAGCATGTGTCTTTGCCTATTCAGTTCCTTCCACCTGGGAGGCCCCTTTTTGTTGAAATCCACAGTCATCAGTTTTCTGTTTTCAATTCCATCTCATCTATCTGAAAGTGATCCTCCCATTTGGGTATGATTGCTTCCTCTTCTAAGACCCCAAAGCTCTTAGTTTGAATCTGTTTTGTATTAGAGTTACTTGCTTCTTATTTTATACTTCTTTCTAACTGCAGAAGAATAGTTTCTTTTTTTTCTTTCTTTTTTTTTTTTTTTTGTGAGGAAGATCAGCCCTGTGCTAACATCTGCCAATCCTCCTCTTTTTGCTGAGGAAGACTGGCCCTGGGCTAACGTCCATGCCCATCTTCCTCCACTCTATATGGGACGCCGCCACAGCATGGCCTGCCAAGCAGTGCGTCAGTGCTCGCCCAGGATCCGAACCGGCAAACCCCGGGCCGCTGCGGCGGAGCGCCTGCACTTAACCGCTTGTGCCACCGGCAGGCCCCAGGAATAGTTTCTTAATCATCACTCTAACCATTTCTAGTTCCAGTCCTGCATTTAGCAGAGTGTCTTCCACATAAGACACTAAATAAATATTTGTTAAGTTAAACTAAACAAAGTAGTCACTTGGATGTTATACGCTTATTTCAATAACAAAACACTTTTTCAACTCTTCTTTAGAAATTAAAAGTAGAACGTGTAGTGATTTTTTGTTTTTTGTTTTGTATATTTTCAATGGTGGAACAATCATTATCCTTTGAAAATGAATTGATATCAGAAAACAATAAAAAATTCATGTAAAACCAAGTCAGTTGCAGCTGTAAATAAATATCAATGTGAGACTGATATTCACGTGGTTCCAAAATACTTGTTACAAACATTTTAAAGCAAGAGTTCTATAAACCTATATCACTGGAAGGTAAAACTTTCTAAAGTCAAGGTTATCAAGGTATAATTCACATACAGTAAAATACACCATTTTTAAGTGTACAGTTTAAATTTGGACAAACATACAATTGTATAACTATCACAACAAGATATTGATTACATCCATCATCCTCAATAGTTCCCTTGTGCCCCTTTGGAGACTCCTCTATCCCCAACCCCAAGCCCCTGAGAACCACTGATCTGTTTTCTGGCATTACAGCTTTGCCAGCTTTCTCCAGGGTGAATGCATAACATTATACGAATGGAATTATACAATATGTCATGAGTGATCCTGGCTTCTTTCACTTAGCATAACATTGCATAAAAGGAGGACATCATTCTTTTGTGGATACTCTGGCACATTATTGAAAAATTGCATCAGGGAGCCCCCTCCACATTTCTACTGCTTGGTGACTGTTAATTTCCTAAGGCTGCTGTAGCAAATTACAGTGGACTTGGTGGCTTAAGACAACAAAAATTTGTTCTCTCACAGTTTTAGAGGCAAGAATTCTAAAATCGAGGTATCAGCAGAGCTGTGATCCCTCCAGAGGCTCTAGCGGAGATTCCATCCCTTGCCTCGTCATGGTTCTGGTGGCTTTTGGCATTCCTGGGCTTGTGACTGCATCACTCTGCTCTGTCTCCATCTTTGAATGCCCTTCCCCTCTTTTTTATGTATCTTTTATAAGGATGCTTGTCAAAGAATTTAGGGACCATGTGGATAATCCAGGATGATCTCGTCTCAGAATCCTTAACTTAATTATATTCGCAAAGACTCTTTTTCCAAATGAGATCACACTGACAGTTTCCGGGTATTAGGATGTGAGAATATCTTCTGCAGGGCCACCATTTAACCCACTATAGTCCACCCTTTGGACCTCCAAAACTCATATCTGTCCTATGTGCAAAATACATTCACCCCATCCCAACACCCCCAAATGTTTCAATCAAATAGAGTATCAAGTTTAAGTTCAAAATCTCATCTAATTATCATCAGCTCAAAAAAGTGTCAAATCTCATGATCTAAATCAACCAAATCAGATACAGGTGAGACTCTGGTTATTATTGATCCTCTGGCAAAATTCCTCTCCATCTGTATGAAACTATAACAAAAGTTATCTGCTTCCAAAATATACACTGGTAGGCTAGGCATAGAATAGACATTCCCATTCCAGAAGGGAAAAAAGGGAAGAATAAAACAGTAACCAGCCCCAAGCAAGTCTGAAATCTAGCAGAGCAAATTCCATTCAGTTTCTGTGGGTCAAGGCTCTGTCCTCTGAGCTCCTCGCAGCTCTGTACACCTCTGTGCCTCCAGATCCTGCCTCTGACTCTGCGCCTCTGGCCTCTGCACCCATGCTCCTGTCCTTAGAGTCATTTTTCTTTTTCCTTGAAGGGTAGCATATGCTTGCAGCTAGTAGCTCTATCAGCTCATTTCCTAAGTGTAGAATTTTGGAAGTCCAACATCTCTCTTTCACTTTGTCCTATCTCTGTCACCTTCAGTCCAAGTCGGCAGTGTTTCTGCTTATTTCAAAGACCTTGTGGGTTTTTATAGATGTGATGACCATGTAAAATCAGTTGACTTTAAATAAAGGAGGTTATCCTCAATGATCTAGGTGGGCCTGGTCTAATTAGTTGCCTTAAAACAGAACTGAAGCTTCCCTGAGGAAGAAGAAATTCTGCCTGTGGAAGCAGCATCAGTCCCTGCTTAAGAGTTTCCAGTCCACCCTTCCTAACAGCCTGCCTTATGGGCTTTGGCTTATGTTCCTTCCTCACCGTCACAGCAGCTGCCACCACTCTCATTGAGGCTTTTCTGTAGCCCTTCACCTTCCTTTATGCCTCCCACCTAGTTTAAGGGTTTTACTACAATTTGGAATGAAAAACAAACAGGAGATAACAAATGTAAACAACACAGAGATTTTACAAACATTCCCAGAAGGCTGCAAAATCTTAACAATCACGGTCCTTGACTTACAGTCTCTAGCTCTTTCTGAAACAAGTAATAGGATTCTTCAGGGCTTTTATTTATTTGAGGGAGGGGCTCACTAAACACCCCTTCTATTAATCTTTCCTATATCTAGGGCTTTCTTACTAATTTGAAGATTGACCAGAGGTAGAGCAATGGATTCCTTTGTCTTGCGTGGCTAGCCCTCTTCCTGCTGAGAGATGGCTGAGCCACCAGCTATTATCTTGTATGTCTTTAGCTGACAAGCAAAATTATATGGATTTTAAATTATAACCAGTTTAATACTGTACTAAGTAACATTTTTTTCTATCCCAATAATATGAATATTTTTAAATATATTGAGATTCAAAGCATGACTGTTTATAATACCCAGGCTCACCATCACTGATTGGATTTTTAATGGTTCATTTATTTAGGATGACTGAAAAGAACTTTTCAAAATGAATGCTGTTGGTATCATGAATGCTAAGGCAATAGGCTGATTAAAATGACCCCAGAGAGAATGGTCAAAATCTGCTTTATTTCCTATCTCTGTATCAAGAAAGATAATTTTATTGCAAAGAAATGGATACCAGGAAGACCTTGTTAAAGAGAAATGCTGCAGTGTTCTACGTTTTCATGATAACTTCACTATATGAGACTCAGAGCTTTTACAGACAAATTTAGTATCATAGTGCGTCAGACCACTAGGAATTAACATGTTCAGCTTCTGTCTTTCCCCACTCTAGCTCAACAAGCTCGAGTGCACAATAAGCTGGTGACTCTTGAGATTCTATAATACAGACAAATTGGATAAATCATCCAATGTGAATATTTTTGATCCAACTTTTCTGTGTTAACTATGGAAATGAGCTACTGTGTCCATGATGATTTTCCAAGATCCAGTGAATGTCAGCTATGTGGTCACAGACGTGGTATATACTGTGCCATGGAAGGAAACGAGACACTGCATGATGAAAAAAATGCCATTTTCTATTTTGAAGTCTCATGACTGTCCCTAAATCCCTTGCCTCATTTCCTTCTAACAGCTGTCTTTGAAATTGGAGAAAATATGTGTCCAAGAGAAAATAAAGGCCAAGGCTTTCAAGTGTTCCTCCGGGAATTGTATGCATCAGAGTTCCTTCACGTAATCATTTATTTCTTAGTTTTAAAACCATATACATTTGTTCAGGTCCATGAAACTTGAAATGTAACTAGATTTTGCTGCTATGATGATGATAACGATCAATATCCCTCCAATTTTTAAAAAGTTTTGAGCAGATGCTTATGCCTTATGAATATCTAATTTTTAAGGATGAATCCAGGTGCACAGAGTTCTTTATTATAGTAAAATAAGTCAATTTTTTAATTCATTCATCAGATATTTCTCCCTTACTATCTTTCTGACTTTGGGTAAATCATATAACCTCTCTGGGTCTCAGTTTTCTCATTTATAAAATGGAGATAATAAAATACATAACTCAAAGGATTATTTGGAATTAACTCATTTAGCAGAGTGCCAGGCACATTAGTGGCACTTTTAGCTTGTGTTATTGTTATCATTGTGGTTAATAATACGATTATAGTTCAGCTCCATGTGCAGGTGATCTCCTAAGCGTGGGGCATGGAAGGTCCATGGAAAGGCCATGGCCACTTCTCTTCAGAAACTCTTTGTCTAATGGGGGAAAAGGCATATAAATGTTTAATTGCACTCATTGTTGCACCTCCAGAAATTGAGGCCCAATGTATAGAGTGTTATGGTAACCCAGAGGAGAGAACGCTAACATTTCCTGGGATTAGTACAAGGCTTGGAAGGAGAGCTGACTTGTGAGCTGAGCCTTGAAAGATGAGAGGGAACCTTCTAAATCAGACCAGAAAGTGGAGGAAATTTGGAAACAACATCTGAGAGATATTAATAAAAATGGCTCATACATAGAATAGCCTGTAGTCCAGGAGGGGTGCAACGTGGAGAACATGTGAGGGTTGGTTGGGAAAAATGTATATTATGACATTACTCCATTATTATTTATTTATTCATCTATTTCTCTTGCTAGAATTTAAATTTCATCAGGGCAAGTACTTAGCTTGTTTTATTTTCTTCTGTATCTCCAGCAACTGGCAAAGTTTCTGAAACATGGGATAAATATATATTGGTTGAACAAATTAATCATTTATCTATTAGTTACTCAATTCACTTGCTCCTATCATCTTTTATCCATTTCCTATGTGCCTATGTGCCACTTTTTTAGTAACTTAGAAACTATACTTTTCTGTGTAGGTCTCTTATCTCTCTTACAGATTAGAAGCTCTTTTTGAAACGTGATCAGTATTATGGCTGCTGGCACATAGTAGATACACAAAAATGTTTGCTGAATTTGAATACTAAAGTGTAAAATATTCCTGTCAGATTACTTCCTATTTCGTTATGGGACACGAATATGGTAGATGCTGCAAATAGAATAGAGAAAAAGATGCATACGGCAAACTAGCCCTCCCTCACAATTTTGTACAACTGGGGGCTGTTTTCTCTCACCTGCTTACAGAGAAATGAAAGCTGCAGTGCACATGCACGTGTGTTATACCACGTATGGCCACAGTGCAGCATACGGGCATCTTAGGTCAGAGTTGCCAGATAGCTATGTCTTTGCCTATATAGAATGAGTAACTCAGATGTTTTGTTCAAGAAATTTTGATACTCCGAATCACATTTTGAATGCCCAATCTCTGCCCCCTCCCAACATTTTTGTGGGTAAGCCTTTTTATATAAAGAAAACATATGACTCTAGTGGGGCCTGGTGGAGTGATTTAGGGAGGTGAAAACCAACAACCAATGGCCCTCAACTCCCTTTACAGAGAGCTATCCCTGGAATTTTTCACACATTGTCCACCCTTCTCCTCCCTTGAGCTGTGACATGGTGCTTATAAAAATGTGTGATCTTTGCCCTCTGGTATTTATAACCAGCTAGAGAAGGGACTTTTCATAAGAAAATTACAGCATAAGGCAGAATGTGATGGGTGAAGCAGTCAGCTCCAGTCTTAAGCAACCGTGAGCATAAACCTTAGCTGCTGAAATGAACAACTGTTCTCATTTTCTTAATGGTTAGATTAGCTCTGGGAGGGCCAGGACCCTATCAACCCTACATACTGTTGTAGCCCAGCCCCTAGTCCAGTGCCTAACACACAGGTGTTTAATACATGCTTGTGGGATGAAGGGTTGAATCCTTCCCTACCTAGTGAGTTTTGTTATCTTACCAACCCATCATGATGCTTCTGTAGCTGCTTATAAATGTATTCTTTGTACACGGACTAGTTCAGTATTCATCAACCTCTTATAGTGTGTGTGTATGTATGTGTGTGTCCTTCAGGGGAGATGAACGACAAAGAGTGGGAGGTGGTAGGAAGAGTGCTAGATTTAGAATCAGTTTGATTCTCTTCTCTAGCATTCCTAGATGTGTCACCTGAGTAACTCCCTTACCTCTGAGACCCACCTGTTAAGTAGGAACAATTCCTCTCCTGCTGTCCTCCCAAAGCTGCCATATATGAAATTGTTTGCAAATTATCAGGCAATATAACAAATGGAAATAACTGTTATTCCAAATCGAGAATCAGGATGGGTGAAATGGCTGTGCTCCTGAAGCCGTTTGGTGAGCCTTCTTGACCACGGAGTGTTCCATTCCCCTTGCCCATGGCGGCTCTCAGATTTCTCACGAAGGCAAATGCTCCTTGCAGCAGGTTCAGTTCCTATAGGAGGCAGATAACATCACAGTGATGGTGCACCCTGGCTGTGTACAAGAATGGCATGTCACATTGTTGTTGTAATGACGTCTCAGACTTGCTTTTGTATTTTTATTTTTTAAATCTTCAGTACTTCTTGAATATATAACTTAGTAAGAAGGCCTCAGAGACTGATTTCAGCTCTTCTCTGCGTGGAATACCTGTAAAGGCATGCCCAGCTCCGAGGTAAATACAGGCACGGCCAATCTATATTACTGCCTTACATACTGGCTGTGAGTCTTGTCGGCAGCTTCACAAGGAATGTAAATCTAGACATGACAAGAAAGCCAGAGGCAGACTCTCATAGCACTCCATCCTAAGGCTTAAAGTTGAAATGCAAACACCCGCCAGAGAGTTAGTAGTGAAGCGTTATCAATCACATATGCATGCACGAATACACCTGCTCCTCTACTGACACAGGACTAACGTAGTGAAGGACAGAAGGTGCGCTGGGTCCTGGAAAGGGAGGGAGGGGAGTGGAGCAAAGGAGCCCCTGGAGGGGAGGAGGAGCACAGAAAGACCATCCTGGGGGCACTTGGAGATAAAGTCTGTTAAAAACTGTAATTATGCTAATTTCAATTATTGTGCCAATTACATATATTAATTCATAATCACTAACAAACTCAGTTTAAATATTTTGGGGAAAACCTGCATGTTCAAGACATCTTGTTCTATTTCTAAAAATAGAGGAGGAATTTATGTGGTATCACACACTTGAATAGCTAATTTCTTTCAACACAGTTTCTTGGCTGGTCAAAATTCCTTCATGTTCATGCGGTAAGGACCCTAGGTTGATTTCTTTATTAATTCTTCTTCTGTTTTTGTGAAGTGTACATTGTAGAAATGACAGTTAATGGCTTCCTAGACGACCAAAACCTTCAATGTTCTTCCAGGTACCTTTGGCAAAGTCTTTATTTTGGAGCACAGGGGTTTTCACCAGGCATCCTGAGTGTACTAGGGAATAATATAATTCCCACCAGAGTTCCTCTTTCCATTAAGGAGAGGAAACAGAACTATCTGATTCTCAAGGATATGCCTTTTATTCAACATTTCTCTGGTGCCCCTTGAAATATATTCAATCTTTGCCAAGGTGAGGTCTTATGGGATTTACAAGACTCTATGGAGCTACGTCAGGAATATACTAGGAAAAGCATTTTATGCATTAGTTGACTACATGTGAGTATGGAAAGTCAGAATTCTGAAAATTTAGCACTTTGAGGAATGAAAGAGTGCTAGAATGTTTTGAGAGGTACATTTGGGATTATAACTATGAAAATCAGAATACAATAGAGAATGTATCAGCTGGGTTTTTTAGGCGAAAACAACAGACTCCTATCATGCTAGTTTACACAGTACAAGAATGTATTAAAGGATATTAGGCAGCTAATCTGCCTTAATGTCACCCCATCTTCTTCTAGCTTGCAATGTTTCTGATGAGAAGTCTGCTGTCATTCTAATCTTTGCTCCTTTGTACATAATGTGTCTTTATCTCCTTTGAGAGCTCTTAAGATTTTCTTTTCTCACTAGCTTTTAGTACTTTGAATGTGATGTATAATGATGTTATTTTGTTTATATTTGTCCTTTTTGGGGGGTCATGGGCTTCTTTCAAAAAATTTATATGTAATAAAGACATTTTCAGACATAAAAGCTGAGAGAGTTTATTGCCAACCAGGCCTGCACTAAATTGCATGATGCCAAATGTTTAATAAATAGCTTTCCAGGAAAACAAGCCTAGATTTGTTGCATTTCTTGATTTCCATGGTGTAAACAATCCTACTATGGCCAGTTTCAAGCTATCAACCAATCATCTCTGAATGCAGGATAGGGAAGAGATGCACATAATTGTCTCTTACAAGCATATGTGGGTCAACTCCAGCACACACTGCCTGCACTATAGGAAATATTAAAGGAAGTCCTTCAGGTAGAAGAAAAATAATACCAGATGGAAATTTTGATCCACATAAAGGAATGAAAAGCACTAGAAATTAAAAATATGAGTAAATATAAAATACTTTTTTTCTAATTAAATGTTTTCTTTAAAAGACAATTGACTGCCTAAAGCAAAAATAATAATAATGTGTACCATAAACCATAGAGTAACCACTAGAAAGCAACAAGAAGGAGACACAGCTAATACAACAATAATAGAGAAAAATAAAATTATACATAAACTACTTCATTTATCTCATTACCCCCCTGAAAAAGCAGGAAGAAAGGAAAAAAAGAAACAAAATAGATAGTGCAAATATAACACCTAAGCCCAACCATATTGGTTATTACGTGACATTTAAATAGTCTAACCACTCCAATTATAAGGTAGAGATTGTCATATTGCATTAAAAGGAAGACCCAACTATGCTATTTTAAGAAACTCACTCATACATAGGTAACCCTCTCATAATAGGTCAAAAGAGATACTGTACAAATCCCACTGAGGAAAGCCATTGATGATTTGTGCATATAAAATCTTAACATTTGAAGAAACTTTATAATCTATGTTTTCAAATTAACAGTCAATTCATACCACCTGTAAGGAGTTCAGGTAGGCACTGAGGTGAAAAGATACAAAGGATTATAGCATGTAATCTCTAAATTTAATGACAGATTGATCATATTCTAGAATAATGAAGTAAATTTATAACAGTCTGAATTTGGAATCAGAACATCTGGCTAAGTAGTCCCAGTTCTAGATTTTATTAACTGTGTGATTTTTGCTAAAGCATACCTTTCTGGGACTCAATTTCTTTTTCTGTAAAACAGTGGGTTCTCTACGAAGGTGGGGAGTCATTTACCAGAATTTAAAAATATTTGTGAGACCTCCTCCCAACGCTCTCAGACTCTAATACACCCTCAGGCTGAGTCAGGAGGTTCTACATAACCTGTGTGTATATTTTTAAAAAGCTCCCTAGTGATTCCAATAAACAGCCCCCCCACCCACCCACATCCTACCCATCAGTTGAAGATCACTGAACTAGGTCATATCCATGGTCTCTCCCACCTATGACATTTTATGATTCTTTCTTTTGTGCAGAATTAATATCTGGGTATTCTTCAAATTACTTCAAATTTGCAGCTACTTGTTAGACCAGCACTGACAAGTCCCAGGCTTGGCTTCTTGGCATCTTGCCATTTCCTTTCAATTGATGGATTGGAAATGGCGCTCTGTAACTCTGTTGATTTATCTACAGATATTTTACTTCAGAGTGAATGTGTGGATCCAATAAAGAATACACTGTAGATGCACATATTTAGTTGACTGTGCAATTCAGTTCACCATAGCAGAACTGCTTAGGGACTGTTCAATGTTGCTGTGGTCTAGGGTGGCTGGCATCAGTCTGTTGAAAAATCAATGAAGTCTGTGCTTTGGAAAAGAGAGTACTAAATTGGTTTTACTGGTTCACAAAACTGGAAAGTAGGTCATTGAATGACATTCCAGTAATTGCTGTTGGCTCTGTGGCAGGCTCAGTAGCAGATACTGAGGAGCAGGACAGCCACCCAGAGCCCTGAGGTCAGAGGGAATGAGGCCCTGTGATTCCAAGGGGGACTAGCCAAAGCACAGTCTTCAAAAAGGAGAGGAGGACCTCCTCAACCAGCCTTCATCCAGGGCCACAGGAAATAATTTTCTTCCATAGCATATGGTTTGTTTTAGTTTTAATATGTCAGAGATGTTTCCTTTAATTATTTTCCCATTCCTTTTTGCTTTTTTAAAAAAGACTTTTACCCATTCCTCCCCTGAGACTGCTTGAGGATTCTGTGTTATTTCATTTCTAACGTGTTGCATTTCAAAAGACTTGCAGAATTAAATCTTGGCAGCAAAAGAGGGGGCTAATTAAGTAAGAGTGGGTCATGTTCTAATTTCCTATTCTTAGTCAGAGTGAAGGTCTTTTTAATTGTAAGGCTTAAGTAGAGGGACTAGAAATTTTTTTTGTAATAATTATGAACATCACTCTCTCATACACAGGTCAACAGAGAAATTGGTACAAATCCCACTGAGGGAATCCATTGATGAGTTCCGAAGGAAGGAAATAGAAGTGAAAGTAGAATAGCAAGGGGTCACAGGCAGGAGTGATACAGCTCTGGTGTTAGCTCTCTTCTGGCAGGGAGTGTGCTATTCTTGTGGTCCTTGGTGGAGACCCACTATATATTTAACTACAGCTAGACCTTATTGAAATCAAGAAGGCAGGGAAAATCTTTTCCCCGACTTCACATTTCAGTTCCTCTTTTCGTTGTCCTGACTCCCAATATCTCCCCTTCCATTCTTCTCTTCTCCCCACAGAAAAGGTGCCTGTCTTGCTCGCAGGTACCTGTCAACTAGGCCATGGCACAGCATAACCCCAGGAGGCCCCATTTAGACACTGGCAATGTGTCTGGAGTATTGCCTGGAGTTGGGCAATACTATTGCCCTGTTGCTTTTACTAAAAGATCAAAAAGGCTTTAAGGCAGAAGAACCTCACTTTTCAGTGGTGGAGTGTCAGGAAACTTGGCAGGGGACAAGAGAGACATTTGAACTGGTAGCTTCCTAGTGTTCTAGCATCACTGCATTTGTAAAGGATTGTGCTCCATGTGGCCCTGGCAATGATTCTTGAAGGATGGCATCACTGCTGCATCGTTCAGTACATTTTCTAGAGAACGTGGTGGGGAAGGATAAGAATTTGTTTCTAGAGACATCTAGTAACATAAGAGATATCATTGTGAGATCTGTAAAGTGCTCTGTTATACATTATACTCTTTCAGACTCTTGATGTCATTATGGGGCTGGAAAAATCAGATATTATTATGTTCACTATATCAAACTGGAAACTAAATCTGAGAGACCAAGCTACATTCCTAATATTCACAAGTGAATAGTTGAGCTCCACTGGAAGTCAATGTCCTGTCCCTTAATCCATCTTGTTCTAAGCCTTTTGTGTGTGTGTGGTATTAATTCTATACATTCCTTTTATAGTAGAGAGTTCTAATTTGGAGCAGGTCCCTTAGGGCTATGAAATAGAAGCCAAAACAAACATATACAGCTTTTTGGTCTTTTAGCCTAGGTTCTCTAGAAAACAGAGCCTGAGGCAAAAGCTTACATGCTAATACTTTATTAAGGGCACATCCCAGGAAATTAAGAGTAAAAGAAAGAAGGAAATGAGGCAGGAGAGGAAGAAAAGTTGAGTGGATGCTGTGATGCACCACCTTGATCTCACTTCAGGAATGATGATGTTATTCCCTCAGTTGCTGGAACAGTTGTTGGAGACAATCCTTAGCTGTCAGCCCTCTTCAGGAATTGCCTTGCATGAAGAGAGATGCCTCATCCTTCTTCCCAGAGCAGAACCAATTATGGTCAGTGCAGCAGCATAAAGGCCTGGCCTTCTCGCCTCAATTCAAGACAACTTTGAAGGGCTGTCTCAGTTCCAGAGTTCCCCAGGAAGTCAGATGAGGCCTTTGTTGTGGCTCATCATAGCCCAGCTTTCCCCTTTGCCCACCTCTGTTTCCATCCCTTCTCAAGATCTCTCTCTAATAAACTTCCTGCATGTTAATCTCCGTCTCAGTCTGCTTCCCAGGGAACCCAACTTGCAAAAATACACATTTATGTTTTGCACTAGGGCTACCTTAACTCTGCTGCCCTCTGTCATAACGTTGTCCAAAGATATCTGAATCTTCTTAACATCCTGCAGCTATACTGGTCTATTATATTGAGGACATCATGCCAATTGGACCATAAAAGTGAGAAGTGGTGAAAATTTTGGAGGCTTTGGTAAGACCTAGCAGGTGGAAGATAACCTCTGCAAAGATTCATGGGCCTATCACATCAGTGACATTTGGGGATTCAGTGGCCTAAGACAACTCCTCCAAAAAAAGGAGAAATTATTGTGTCTTTCACCTCCCATTGCATAAAAAGAACCTCCATGTCTGACAGATTCTGAGGCAGGATATTCCACACCTGGGATTACTACTCTGCCCTGTATACCAGGTGGCATGAGAGGCTGCCAGCTCTGAGTGGGGTCCAGAATAGGAAAGGGCTCTTCATGTGGTGCAAGTGGCCTGCTATTTGGGCCACACAAAAAAGTTAGCTGACCATATGGTATTAAAGGCATCAATGGTGAGAAAGATGCCATATGGAGTTTATGGCAAGCCGCAATGGGAATGATAATGCAGATCCCTATCAAAGAACAGCTTCTGTCATACAATTAGGTAGAGAGGATGTACCTAACCATGGGATGTTAAGTGACCATGTGGCCTGAATTGCCATCATGAGCTGGGCTCTGTCAAACCTACTAAGCCGTATATTCAGGACGGCCCAGCACTAATCCATCGTAAGATAGAAATTGTACATCTCAAACTGAACCCAAGCAAGGCCAGAGTATAGAAGCAAACTGCACAACACGTGGCCCAGACCACTCATGTCATCCACCACTATTGCTCCAGGGTCTTTCCCTGAGTTGACTCTTAAGCTGCAGAGGAGAATCTCATGCCCAGCTGATGGAGGAAGGACCTCAGGCTTGGTTCATAGATGGAATGGCTTGGCATGCAGGTATAAGTCAAAAGTGGATGGTGGCTGCTTTATAGCCTGACTTGAGTGTGGTCAGTGGGCAGCACTTTGGTTTGTGCACCTGACTAATAGACTTTATGAACAAAGAGAACTTGCCCAAGGTTATAATATATCCAGATGTGTGGGCAATGACAAATGGGTTTCTCCTGAAGGAGAAAGATTATAAGGAGACAAGGAAGCATGTGGATGAACATATGGAAGTCGACACAAAGTATGAAGATTTTTGTATCACATGCAATATCCGTTCGAGACTAGTTATCACAGAAGAGGCACTAAACAACCATGTAGACAAAACAACTCAGACAGTTGACATCAACTACCCTCTGTCATTGGCCATTGAGTGCTGGGGTAATGAGCACATGAGTGGAGTAGCCACGGTAGCAGGGCTCAACAATATGAGCCCAACAGAATCCACTTCCCCTTACCTTGGCTGATCTATTATTGCCATTGACAAATGTCTAACCTGCCATCAACAGAGACCAGCTCTATGGCCCTGATACAGCATCATCACTTAACAAGCCACTTGGTGGCAAATTGACTCCATTGGTCTCCTTCGGTCTGGATGGCCCAGCAATTCATTTGACAGGAATAGACACATATTCTTGGCACGGGTTTCCTTTCCTGCCCATAGGACCTACCCAAGGTCTTACTGAGTGTTTGATACACTAGCATGTGATCCCACATAATATTGCATCAGACCAAGGGACCTACTTTACACCAAAAGATGTACAGGAATGGACACATAACCATATCACATACTTTACCACTCAGAAGGTACTGGCCTGATAGAGCAATGGATTGGCCTGAGGAAGAAAGCACAGTGGAAGCACCAGCTTAGAGTTGATACCTTACTAGGGTGGGAAACTTCCCTCCAGGATACAGTATGTACTCTAAATCAACAGTTATTTATGATATTGTGTCCCCAATAGGTAGAATACATAGACCCAGGACCCAAGAATTAGAAGCACAAGTGGCCTGTTTACCATCACTCCCAAGGAGCCATTGGAGGAATTTTGTGTTTCCCATCTTCATGACTCTGAACTCTATGTGTCTAGAGGTCCTGGTTCCAAGGAAGCAACACTTCCACTGGGCACACATCAAGACTCACAATGAACTCTAGGTTCTGACTGCTCTCCAGGCACTTTGGAGTCACCACCCTGTCAGGGTTAACTGAAACTGAGGTCGGGCTAGTGCTACACAATGACAGGAAGAGATATGTTTGGCTCCCAGGTAATACATTTAGATGTCTCTTCAGATAGTAACCATAGTCTGCAAAGGGCATGATGCTCAAGGGGCTCAGATTCCTCAGGGATGAGGGACAGAGTCATGCCATTGAGTTAGCCACTGAGACCAGCAGAGGTGCTATCTGAGGGTGAGGAGAACCTAGAATAGACAACAAAGGAGGGAGATGATGTATATCAATTGAGGCCCTGAGACCATCTGCAGCAGTGGTGGCTATAATTAACCCCATTAACCTTCCTCTGACAAGTTTCTCCCAGAAAAAGAGGCCCTGCAGAGTCCTAAAGGAGCTGCTCCCACTTATACAAAGAATTGGATCTGAGTAGTAGAGGGGTACATTGAAGTAGATGCTGAGATGCATCCCCCAGATCCTCCTTCAGGAATGGTAGACTTATTCCCTTAACTGCTGGGATTGCTATCAGAAGAGAGCCCTCAACTGTCAACCCTCTTTGGCATTTGCTTCTCTCAAGGTTGCTGCCTTCCCAGGACAGCCCATATCCAATGACTGATGCAGAAGTAAAAGTGCCCAGTCCCCTTGCACCAATCTAGGATAATTCTGGAGGGCCATCAAAGCTTCAAAGCTATCTATAGGCATGGCTGATGTCTTTACTATATCACAATTCAACTTCTTTCTCTGCTCAAACGGCTTCTTTCTTCCCTTCTACAGGCATGGATCCCAAGAGGATTCCCTAATGCAGCACACCAAACTTTATCTTAGAGTCTGATTCCAAGGGAACCCAACGTGTGACAGAGAGCAAATACAAGGAGGTGCATTACCAAGGTGACTACATCAATCACCAAACATATCTGGTTGCTCAATTTTCATAGGACATCTCCAGAGAGATTGTATGAAGGGACTACATCTCAGAACTGTCCATGGGGGATGGAGAGAGGCGTGGAAGACAGAGCACTTTCTCTGCTGGCTCCTTCCTCTCTCCTATTGGTCAAAGTCTGCCCCATTGAGCGACAACACCTCCATACTTCTAAATTGGGTAATTCAGCCACTCCAGGTGACCACTGGGGAAGCCAGATCCTTCTCTTGTCCAATCCTTCCAGTGCCTAGGGGCAGAAAGTTCTCCTTATCCTACGTGCAGGAGTTCTCAGGGGGCTCCCGAATCTGTAGTGGTGGTAGCAGCGGCAGCCAGAATTTCTGACCACAGGCATGTCATGAGCCATCAATAGTGCCACTATAGTCAGAAGGGAGAGCAAGTGACTGAGTAGACAGGACTGAATGGAGGTGCGATGGAACATAAACTATGACCAGTACAATTAGTAGGGATGTATATACACATAGATCTTTTTTTTTCTGATGGACCTAGTTATATATTTATCCTATTATGAAATATTTACTTCTCTCATCTGATTATGGGAGAAGGAGGAAGCAGAATAGTGAGAGTGGCAAAAACGATAATAGTAGTAATATTAATAATACTTATATGATTATATAGTACTTTACAGCTAACAAAAATGGAAAAATATGCTTTCGTAGAGGAGAAATTGTAAGACATTTTCCCGCTAGTCACCCACAAGTGTTTCAACTTACTCTCTCTTTCAGCAAAGGGAAGGATTTGATGGTTGAGATAAACTGGATTTTCCTAGGCCAGAGGAAAACTGGGATGAAGCCATGGAAGCCAAAATACTGAAGGACATTGAAGGTGAAACATAATCCAAGTACCTCACTTTAGACTTAGGAAGCAAGTCTGGAGAGGGAAAATAAGCTCTGAGTCAGCTTTTGATTTAGGAGGAAATGATTAAGAAAGAAGTGATTGTATTCATGTTAAAATTAAGTGGTGTCCTCATTAAAACTCTGTCTCTCAGGAAAGGACAGGCCTGGGTGGAAACCTGCGTTTACTGAATCCCTATTATGTTCCATGGATTGCACATTCATTATTTCCTCTGATTAACCGATTAATCTTCACAAAATCTCAGGAGGTAGATATCATTACACCTATTAATTAAGAAGTTTAGTAGCCTGTGCAAGGCCAGATTAATAATTAGTAGCTCCTGGAATCAAACTCTGATTTCTGACCCTAAATATCATATTCATACACAGTATCACACTGACTCCAGAAAGGAAACAGTTAAAGATTATTGAAGCCGAGAACAATGGAGTCATATTTTCATTTTAATACACTGCTTCCACTTCCTTTTTATTTTAGGTGAGTTAAAAACATCAAAGATTATAGAACAATGGCTTGCCCCAAGTTGTTAAAAGCTTAACTTTCTGTTTGAATCAATAAAACAGTGACATAAATATGAGCAAAAACATTCAAGATAGACACATTTCCAAATCTCCTCACCACCCTCTGGGTCAGAGGCACCAAAGTCGGCCCACCCTGGTATCTTCCTGTGTAAAATGAGGGCATTCTGCTCCTGGGTCTAAAAGTTTCCTTCAAGCTCCAAAACAAAACAAAGAAACCACCATCAGAGGCCTGCACAGTTCTTTTCTATTCTTTTTTTAACACGAATGTTGAAAACTTCCAAGAATAGGAACACTGAGGGGGAGGGGGCGGTCTCACTGAAATACTGACCCAGTGCAAACACAGGAAGGGCAGTTGCTTCAGATGGGAGCAAGTCATAGCGAGTGTTCTGAGCTCTCTGCCCCGGGGTGGTTTCAATTAATTGGTTTATGCTGGCCTGCGGCACAGTCTATGGGGACCCTGGATGCCATCGTTTAGCATAGTCATAACTCAGGTATGACTTGGAAAAAGAATGAAGGGATCCCTTTAGACCCAGTGCTCTGATCACTCTCTGATCACAAGGAATATTTTTCTGTAACGAAGTCATTGGCTTTTCCCTGTAACGTTGGACACAATAAAGACAATAAGTTAACTTATAAATATTTTACCAAGAAAAATTTAAATGTAAGGAAAACTTTCTTAAATGTATCTATATTTAAAACATTAATAATTCTTTTTTGGGGAGAGTTGTCCTAAGCTGTGTTCATAATCCTCTTACTTTTACTCTAAGACCTTCAACCAGCAAGGCAAAAAAGTATACAAAGGTAATACAAAGAAAAAAGTTCATGATAAAAATAAACTGAAGTTGGGGGGTGTGTGTGTGTGTGTGTATGTGTGTGTGTGTGTGTGTGTGTGTGGCCCCACGGGATTTGTCACAAACTGTCAAGTACTTAAGGGTCGTTCTCCTCTGTTAGCACAATGCGTGGCTGGAAGAGATGCACATTCTCTGCTGCTAAAAGAGTTGTGGAATTTAAGGTGGTCACAGTACAAGGTAGTTTAAGTTTATCTAGGGCCTAAGGGAGTGCCACAGAGAGATTACCTAAAACTTACCATTTAACTGTATGCTCTTCTCGGAGAGAAAAGCTTGGGCTATGGGAGATCCTTCCCCTACAAGTAGGGCTGGGTGGAGGATGGTCTGGCTGGGGTACTCGCACTACCATATAACCAGGAGCGGGGACCTGAGCACACATATGCTACAGCTCTGTTTGTCTGACACTTTGTGGTGCTCAGAGAAGTATGTGATGAGGATCCAGGGGAATCTGGCTAGGATGGGATGGGCTCCTTGATGTTGTTCCGCTCATCTGGTAGAGGAAAACCAACACAGAAGCAGACCAATAGAGCACACCTCAAATAATGTGGACAATTGAATCTGTGGCCTAGTGGAAAAGGTAGGTTGATACCAACATTTAATTTAATTTTGTTGTATTTTATTTATTAGAAATCAACAAGAATAGAACTAACATGTGATTCATGGCTAGACAATAATAATAATAAAGTAGACAAAAATATCATCATTAAACTATTGGATGACTTCTAGATTTCCACCAAAGCCCACCCAGAATACATTGAGGGCCTATTTCAGGATAAGAGGAGAACTAACATTCTATGATAGGAAATTCAGTAACTAATTTTGCTCAAACTGAAGAATGTGTGAACTCTATTCAACCCACTGTCCCCCCAGAGGTAATATAAGTTCAAAATTCTTTATCCACAATTTTGAAAACCAAAAGTTTTTCATAACTCATTTAATGGCAATATCTGATCTGAACTCTCTTGGCAGCGAATCAGATCTGAACAGGCAAGAAGCTGTTAATAGTCTTTACTTATCCCACTTGGTGTGAATTACTAATACATTTTCTAGCAGAACTGTGAATGTGTTTAATTTGAGGTTCTGCCCCACATCTGGAAGAAGGTGTCTGCTATCTGCCCATTTTACCTTTCTGATATTGACAAAGTGCATGCCAAAACACTTCTGGTTCCAAAGGCTTCAGGTTTTAGACCGTGGACTTGAAAATAGATAACAATCCCTCCCTGGATGCCAGTCTTCTTGTCATCCCACAGACAGACCAAAATGCATTTCTAGTGACAACCAACCATTAGCTTAATGCTTCATTGCCCTCTCGTCTGTCATAAAAAAAATGTTAAATTTCTTGTTGGATTCCAAAATAAACCAGGGGAGGATATCACTGTGCTTTTTTTCCTCATGGATACAGATTTGATTTTCCATTTTATAATTGCTAAAATAATCCTGGTTTACAAAAAATCGTCTTTCTTTTATTCCTGAGATGATGCCCATTCTATCCAATACAGGTTAAAGGAGAGCGGTGTTTATTTTGCATTTTCCACTCCAACCAATCAATTCTAGGGATAGAGCACGTGGTACGAAAGTGAGGCTGTTCTCAGAGATAGACAGTTTTAGATTCTGGTCAGGCATAGCTCTCTTTGATAGATAATCAATCCAAGACAAAGGATAAATTTTCCTTCCTAGAAGTTAGTGGTGATCCAGTCATACTGCAAAGGATTGCAGTTGTATTTCTTTCCTTTCTTCCTCCTACTCAGTCACTTAGTCCGTTGCTCTACACATAGCAGATAAGCTGTGGAATGAGTTATACATCATGATTTGGTTAAATTTCTTTAGGTGGGGGTGGGGGTGTGACAGCAGGAAGCCATCTGGAACAAAGTAAGGGTAAAATTAAAAGAGTAGTGATACTTCCTTGGGATTCAGACAAGTTTCAGAAAGGGTTAGTTTCCCTTTCGTTGAAAGTAAAATGATGGAAGACAATAGCTCTGCCTCCTCAGTGATGCCCTGGAATTTCCACTTAAGCCTATTTTCATGTGTTTTTCCTTTTTCCTAGAACAACTCCCTTCTCACCAAGCCTGGCTTCTGCTTTTCTAGATGGTTCAACACCAGGTTCAGCAACTCCAGGAACATCCCCCCTCCAAACCACAGTCTGTGCTGCCACAGCATTCTTTACATACCTAGTAGTACTGACCATAGAGCATTATGATAATTTACAGCGCAGAACTTGCATACAGAATTTATTGTTTCCAATTTATGTAAAGAAATCATTATAACTAATTTTTGCATTTGGAAACTATTTTCAATACCAGTTCAGTGATTAATCCATATATATCCTGATTGAATAATTTCTGTTTAAAGTTAGGAGACAGCTCATTTAATAAATATTTAAAACATAACACCATCCTGTGCATCTGGAAAATTCAGAAGACAACTGAATAATGACATATTCTGTGTTCATACCTCAACTGATATCCCACTCTCCGTAGATCAACTGTTTCTTTCACTTGGAAAAAGATTACTATTTTCTACGGAAAAAATAAAGGCACTTTTAGAAATAAGCGTACAAAAAATTCCTTCTTCAAATCAAATATTTACAAGTTATGAGTGCAATGTTAGATTGGTTGGTGCCATCCCATCGATTCCGACTCCTATCGATCCTGTGTACAGCAGAGAGGAACCCCGCCGGGTCTTTTGCACCATCTTCTCATCCTCAAGCGCTACATCAGACAATGTTCTGCTACTACTTGTAGGGTTTTCACGGCTAGTTTTTTCGGAAGTGGGTGGCCAGGTCCTTCTTGTAGTCTGTCTAGTCTGGAAGCTCTGTTGAAACCTGTCCACCATGGGTGACTCTGCTTGTATTTGAAATACGGGTGGCATAGCTTTTAGCATCACAGCAACATGTAGTCACCAGAGTATGACAAGCGACAGACGGTGATGTGGTTCTCTGACTGGGAAATGAACTGGGGCCACAACAGTGAGAGCACTGAAGAATCTGAACTACTAGACCACCGTAATGTGAGATATTACCTTGTTTTATAAAAGACTCTGAAGATAGCAACAATTTCTAGCCTTCTCCAAGGACTTCTAGTGTCCCAAACTGCCTTCTCACATCTTCTCTGAGGGTAACCTAGAATTTTAGTTCAGGCCCATTTTCACCCTTCAGAAATCGTTACCTTCAGTAAATTTTTTTCCAGGCAATACTTAGTTGAATTTACATCTTTAAACAATTTCTTTGTCCACAGTTTCTTCTTGCACCTTCTTTTTGAATTCATTTTGTTGTTGCTATTTTTGTTACTAATCCTTTCAGTGAGAGGTCTTTCTATGCCTGAAAATGTATTTATTTTGCCCTCTGTCTTGAATAAAAGTTAGTCTGTATTAGCACTTTTAATATATTGTTTCATTGTACTTTGGCACTTATTTATTTCTGCTAAGAAGCAGCCTGTGTTCAATCTAGTGTCATTGCATTGTAGGCAATCTATAACTTCTCTCTAGTAGCTTTTCATATTTACATTTTACCCTTGGTAGTCTGAAATTTCACCAATATGTCTACTAGTGTATTTTTTAAAATTTATTTACCTTGTTCAACGTGTGGTAAGATTTTTTAAATCTGAGGATTTATGCTTTTCTTCAATTCTTGAAAAATTTTCAGATATTGTTTTGGCAAATATTTTCTCACTCCATAATTTCTACTTTTGTATTCTTACTTATATTTTGCAACTTCTCAGTCTGCCTGCCATTTTCCTTAATATCTCTTTCACATTTTTTTTGTGTGTGTGAGGAAGGTTAGCCCAGAGCTAAAATCCAATGCCAATCCTCATCTTTTTGCTGAGGAAGATTGGCCCTGGGCTAACATCCATGCCCACCTTCCTCTACTTTACATGGGATGCCGCCACAGCATGGCTTCACAAGCAGTGCATGGGTCCGCGCCCAGGGTCTGAACCTGCGAACCCCAGGCCACCAAAGCAGAGAGCACAAACTTAACTGCTACACTACTGGGCTGGCCCGTCTCTTTCACATTTTTCACCTCCTTCTCTTCCTATGTTGTATTCTGGGTGCTTCCTTCTGTTCTATCTTTCTACTCACTACTTTTATTTTTCTATTTCTAGTTTACTCTTTATTTCATATATTAAGATCCTTTTTACTTTCAGTAGCCATTTTTTCATTTCTATTGTTTACAGTTGGTCTTTTTTCATATATTCCTGCTCTTGTTTGATAACTTTATGTTCTTGTTTCCAGGATGCTAGTCACTTCTATATCTCTGAGAAATTTAAACATACTTATTTTAAATGCAGAATGCTATCATTTATATTTTATCATTTGTGAATTCTTCTTATGTATGAATCTTTTGAGTGTCTCACATGGAAAGAATTTCCTTGTGTGCTTTATAATTTACAGTTGCAAGTTTATCTTCCAAGGGACCTTATTTTTATGGACACCTCTCCTGATACAGTGGTTTCATGGTTGCCTCATTCAGCTCTCTGTGTTGTTTGGCTATTGGTTAGGGTGGGTTCATAATTTTTTTTGTTGTTATTGCTGTTTTTGTTAAGTGACCTCATTGAAAACTTGATGATATCCCTGTTTTCTTTACTCAAGAAATACACATACAGATATACACATACTATATTATTCGTAACTTCAGGAAGTTTATAGGCTCCTCAAAGCCTAGTCATTCATCTTGTAGGAATGTTCAGATCTCTGGGTTAGAAGTTTTGTTTTTATCTCATGTGGGTAGAAAAATTCTAGATGTTTAGCCCTCTTATAGTACAGCACCAGTTATGATGATCTTGAAGGGTTTTCTTGGGCCATAGGTAAGTGACACATTTTAATTTTAGTTATCCTTATAGGTGTGTCGTGGTAGCTCATTGTGACTTTAATTTGCATTTCCTAATGATTAATAATGTTGAGCATCTTTTCATGTGTTTTTTGTATTCTGTAAACTTTTTTTTGGTAAAATGTCCAATCAAATCTTTTGCCCATTATTTAAAAATTGGGTTGTTTGTTTTCTTATTATTGAGATTTTAGAGTTCTTTAAACATTCTAGATGCTAGTCTATTTTCAACTACACGATTTACAAGTATTTTCTCATGATCTATGGCTTGTTTTTTTATTCTCTTAATAACGTCTTTCAGAGTGCAGAGTTTTAAAATTTTGATAAAGTCCAATTTTTTAATTTTTTCTTTTGTGGATTGTGCTTTTGGTGTTGTATCTATGAAATCTTTGATGAACCCATGTTCACAACGATTTTCTTGTATGTGTTTAAAAAAAGTTTGTAATTTTAGGCCTATGACCTATTTTACATTAATTTTTAGATATGGTGTAAAGTTTCTATCTATTTTTAACTGTATTTTCAAAAAATATTTTATTTGGAGCTGAGGGAGGCTGATTATGAGCTTGCTTACTCCAGCAGACTGACCCTTAATTGGTACTACATTATATAGTGTTTTCATTCAATAGTTCATTTGCTTGACATGCAAACTAATTATATATAGGCTAATTGGCTACTTTCCAATTAAGAGAAGGAAATGACTGGCCATGCATGAAGTACTGGTTAATGCAGAACAGTATGTAAATCATTTTTCTGGATTCTCAACAGACTGCTAGATTCTCTTAAACAACTACATTGGGGAAGTTATTTGCGTAATGAAATCAAACCCATCCATTATCAAAGGCATATTTGTAATTAAGTAGCATATATCAATGGGGTCTAAGTAAATCAATGCAAAGCAAAATCAGCAAATTAAAATATATTGTCAGCTCATGAAAGCATCTCTTCAAAATATAGTATTTATGAAAAATATTTAATGAATATACATATTATGATGAGAACTGATGGGTTAAGTGTTTTCTAATATTGTTTTGAACTTTAATATATTTTCCCACCAAGCTTCTAACATTGAAAAATGCATAAATTTTTTCACTTTTCTTAAGAGAAAATAAAAAGTTTCTCTGTGACCCAGAAAAAAAGAGCTTCTTTCATAACTAACAAATATTTTTAGAAGAGAAAGAAAAAAAAAAAGGAAAAAAGAACTTTAGAATGAGGCAATAATATCTGGAATACATATTCATGCCCAGTTTGAAAAATGTAGGTCATTTTTTTTTTTTTTTTTAAAGATTTTTTAATTTATTTTTTCCCCCCAAAGCCACAGTAGATAGTTGTATGTCATAGTTGCACATCCTTCTAGTTGCTGTATGTGGGACGCGGCCTCAGCATGGCCGGAGAAGCGGTGCGTCGGTGTGCGCCCGGGGTTCCGAACCCGGGCCGCCAGCAGCGGAGCGCACGCACTTAACCGCTAAGCCACGGGGCCGGCCCTGTAGGTCATTTTTGATGCCACTTTATCTTTTGTATAAACATTCCAAAAATCATAAAATGTAAATCATAATTAAAATTCTCTGAATTTTAACCTTTCTGGGAAAACTACTGCTAACAATTTAAACGATTGATATAAAAAATTTTTAACCAATATTTCTCTTTGGCTAGGAACTATGTTTAGCTGGGAAAGTGCTTCAGGTAGCATGTAAGACCTTAATAGGATCTCGATACTGGTGAACATTTTTATGTAAAACAAGACCAAAATTGTCCTAGTTACTTTGGAGAAAGAAGGGAGATGAGTGAGAGAACAGAGATCAGTTAGGCTTTCAGACAAGTGTCTCACCTTGTCATGAACCTCTCCCCTCAACACCAATCACCTCAAATCTTCAATAAAATGTATATGTACATCACAAAATATATATTACTGGACATCTTGTGAAACTGGTGAAGAAGCCAGACCCTCATCCTGGACTAATAGAACACAAACAAAGACATCACATGCAGATGAGGATCCTGAAGAATTACACACAGGAACTAGCAGAAACCATGTGGTTTCTCTCACAGGATTGTAGAATTGGGGTTTGTATCAAGTTTAATCAGATCTCTAGGTATCAGGGAGTCCTCAATGGGGGGGTATCATCCAGGCTACTTATAGATTTTACTGGTATAAAAAATAAAGGGCAGACATATTTACTGATATAAAAGCATGTCCTCAAAATATTATTAAATAGGAAAAGCAAGTTGTATAACAGTATTCCATTTTTCCAAATGAGTCTCCTGGAAGTTGAGTTCCAGAGGGAGAATTTATTATGCAAACCAGATTTACATTAAGGAGGAATAGAGATACCAGAAACAGGTCCTGGCAGTGGAGCCCACACAGAAACAGAGGAGGAGAGGGGGAGGAAACTCAGGAGTTGTGGAGGAAGGAGGCAGAACAGACCCTGCAAAGAAAAGTAGGAGCAGGGAAGACAACATAATTTGTCTGGCCCAGTGAAAAATGGAAATCTGGGACCTCCTGGTGAAAAATTATTAAGAATTCTAAGATGGCAACTGCAGAGTATTAAATAATGTGCAGGAGCCCTTGTAAATGCTGGGGCCTGTGCAACTGCACAGATCCCATGCCCGTGAAGCTGGCCTTGACTAAGAGGACACAATCTGTAATTCCTACGCCTCATTGTACGTTTTTCTCTTTTTCCTGTAATCATCGACTTTTTGGGACTAATGTCTCTTTTCTTCCAAAGAAAACACATGGAAAGACAGTAAAGGTTTATTTGCCCCAGATTTCTTTCCTTATCACCTATCCTTGCTTCACTTCAGTCAGGCAGCTTGGAAGGCAGCTCCTGGAAATTCTCTTCCTGGGAATCACTGTTAGCAAATCTCTTATACACTAGCCTCCAATTATACTACTCACTTATTATTTCACATTTCTGAATCAACTAACTTTCTATCTGATTGATATAGGAGCAATGTGGTGAAAAGAGCAAAAATTCCGGGTGTGCAGTAGGTGTTCAATACCTCTTCATGAATCAAAGAATTAATGAAAATTTCATTCTAGTCTCAGTTCTGAATGTTCCTGGACAGGTCACTTAACATTGAGAGGGTTCAGCTTCTCTTCTGAAAAATAATGACTTGAGATAATTATCAAGTCTAAAAATGTCTATGTGGTTTAATGCATAGAAAGATACATTTAAAAAGAGAAGCGGCTGAGAGGATGGTAAGGGCTCATTTCTAACAGGTGTTCTCTCTGCTTTGGAAAAGCAACACGCAAGCTGTTGGAACAGGAAAAAAAATCCATAAATAGAATTTCTTGATTTCCAACACATAGTCACTTAATGTATGTATTTATAACTTCTACATTAATACATTCACAGCTGCATTATTTATTTATTCTACGTGTCCATACCTGTCATTATGCTATTTCTTACATGGAAGATATGGCTAAGGAGGTTAGGGTGTGGCTGTATCTAGCTGCACATCCAGACTATTAATTGGATAAGAATTGAGGCCAAGGTTTGTAACCCTGTGTCTTGGTCTTTGGGCAGACCAAAATTGGTTGTCCTCATGACCAACTCTTGAAGTACAATGTGCACCCCCAAAGCATACAAACTACTGTATTTTCTAAGTGTAATAGTAATGGAAGCAAACAAATGACCGAGAAAGCAAATGGCATCGCGCGGGATTCAGTGTAGAGCTTAAACACAAAGTTTGCCTTGAAATGAGGCTTTATGTATCAACAGATAAGAATCAAGATGTTAATCACCATTACTCATACCAACTGAGCCATGTTTTCTGTGAAATTAAAAACAATTTTTTTGGGCCAGAGCTGAGGAGGGGAAATTGTGACCCCCTTATCTGTAGTTAAATATCTACTTTACCCCCTCTCTCTTCAGAAGTGGAGATAGAACTGATAAAACTTTTTCCCAATAAAGTCTCACATGTTTAAAGTAGCCTAACAGCAAATTTAGAGGGCTAGTTCCTGGGTGAGTCAGATTAAATGTAATTAACAGACTTTACATATCAAACGTAACGTCATTTTCTCCCCCACCTTTTCTCATTCTCAATTATCAGTGAAATGAATGATTTGAAGAAGAGAATTTTGTCTGGGAAAATTAATTGTAGTGAAAAAAACTGCAAAATTCAGTGAAGCTGAATAAAAACGTTGATGTACTTCAGCGGGAAAGTAAAATAAATACAGATTTGAATTGTAGCTTTGCCACTTATTAGCTTTGAGGCTTTAGACAAGATTTAAAACTACTCCAAGCCTTGTTTTCCTCTACTATAGGGATAGAATAATCTGTAGCTCTCAAGGGATGTTGTGAAATCCATGCGGAGCAGCATCGTTTGCATTTATGTTATACAAATAATGTGCATTCTTCCACGAAATTAAAATACATAACCATGAGTGCTTTTTTATGCAATTAATACTTTGAGAAATGAATTTTGTGGACTATTCTTTATTGTATACTTTACACTATAAATATTACCTTCATGCATGCGTTTATCTTGAATATATAAAACTATGCATACTATTCTTTATGGGTTAAGGGATTTTCATGGGTAATTTTACCCATATGTGATTTCCACTGTATGAGATGACTTCAGAACACAATCCTCACATCAGACGTAACTCCACTGCGTATGGAAGTGTTTGGCAAATCAAAAAGACCATGCAGGAATAAGATGTTATTAATATTTTCGTTTTCATTGAGGACAACAAAAACACAACAAAAAAAGAAGAAAAAGAAGGAAAAGAAACACCTTACATAAAGGTTTCCTCATACTATTTTTCTTAATTGCCTCAGTTTTATATTTAGATGAAATAATATTGCAGTTTAGAGTTTGCTGTCTTTAATCATCAAAAAGTAGAATTGTATTCAGTTAAATCTCAACAGGCTTAACAACAGTGGCCTAATTTTAACACAACATTGTGTATTTATTAGTTATTACAAGTTAGTTTTAAAATAAACTAAGTTTAAATCCATTGAATAACCACTTTTTTTGGTAATAGATGAATAACCAGTTTGAGAATCTTCATAGTTCTTCCATGGTTGCTGGAATTTCACTAATAATTTTTAAAATAAATGGTTATTCAACCCAAATTAATACATAAATATGTTTTATAAAAAGAAAAAGAGAACTTTGTTATAATTTACCAAACATTAGAGCTGCAGAAACATTAAAGATGATTTCTGTTCTCTTTTACAATTTAGAAACACAAATTGTAAAAGGTTAAGTGATTGGTGGAGAGTCAAGCATACATCGTGGTGAAGGTGGAACTTGAGGCAGGAAAGTGGAAAGCCAGTGAGAGGACGTCAGCACAGCAAGGCCAGCTGAAACACGGCCTGGTCACGACCTATAGCCTTGCAAACTCCTCAGAAACATCACAAACGTCACAGCTTTTTGGCTGGTCCTGGAAGGGCTCCAGAATAAATACATAAGGCCACAGGAAAGCATAGGAAGACATGAATGTTATACTTTAACCTTTTCAACAGTGTTTGGAAAAATGCTGTACAATATATCAATAAGCATCGAATTATAAGTGTATGCTAGAAAGCCATTCTCTTGGTTTTACTTCCGCTTTTGGGAGACTGTATGATTTTTTTTATTTTTGTGTTCTTCCATGATCACATCTTACTCCCTAGTATTGAGGGATAGCTATTACCTTGAAGGGTTTCTGTGGCATTATGGCCTACAGGAACATGTACAAGTTTTGAATGAGACAGTCTTGGGTGTGAATCCTGACTCCAGCACTCATTGGTTGGATACCCTGAGTGAAGACACGCATTCTCAGAGTCTCTATTTCCTCCCCTGTAAAATGAGGATAATATTGCACAGTAGATGTAAGGATTAAATGAAGTATATAAAGTGCTTAATATAAAGTAGGCACTCAATACGTAGTAGCTCTTTATCCCCAAGACATCAAAAGTTTCTCATTTTCCTCAAAGAGAAAGAATATTACCTTCAGAAAGAAAAGAAACAACTCTTCCACGGAAAAAAATCCTGTTTGAGTAGTTATAGTGATAGGCCTTGTTTCCTGATATTCTCTGACTTTCTGGCATTTTTGCAGCACCTTTCAGATCACATCGTATACATATTTTTTCCAGCTTTATTGAGGTGTGATTGGTAAATGAACATTGTATAGATTTAGGTCATACAACTTGCTTTTTTGAATGGTGTACAACATGATAATTTAATATGCATACACACTGTGAAATGATTACTACAATCAAGTTAATTAACACATCCATCACCTCACATAGTTACCTTCTTTTTTATGGTGAGAACACTTAAAGTCTACTCTCAGCAAATTTCAAGTATACAATACTTATTAACTATAGTCCAAACTGTACATTAGATCCTCAGAACTTATTCATCTTATAACTGAAAGTTTGTACCCTTTGACCAACATCACCCCATTTCCCCCACCTCCCAGCCCTTAGTAACCACTGTTCTACTCTCTGGTTCTATGAGTTCGACTTTTTTAGATTCCATATGTAAGGGAAATCATACAGTACTTGTCTTTTTGTGTCTGGCTTATTTCACTTAGCATAGTGCCCTCCAGGTTCATCCATGTTGTCACAAATGGCAGGATTTCTTTCTTTTGTTTATGGCCAAATAATATTCTATTGTACATATATACTACTATCCATTCTTCTGTTGATAAACACTTAGGTTGTTTCCATGTCTTGGCTATTGTGAATAATGCTGCAATGAACATAGGAGTGCAGATATCTCTTCAAGATAGTGATTTCATTTCCTTCTGATGTATACCCAGAAGTGAGATTGCTGAATAATATGGTAGTCCTATTTTTAAGTTTTTGAGGAATCTCTATATTGTTTTCCATAATGACTGTACCAATTTACGTTCCCACCAATGGTGTACAAGAATTCCCTTTTCTCCATATCCTTGCCAACTCTTGTTTTCTATTGTCTTTTTATTAACAGCCATCTTAACAGGTGTGAGGTGATATCTCATTGTGGTTTAGATTTGCATTTCCCTGATGATTAGTGATGTTGAGCACCTTTTCATATATCTGTTGGCCGTTTGTTTATCTTCTTTGGAAAAATGTCTATTCAGGTACTTTGCCCATTTTTTAATCAGGTTGTTTTTCTGCTATTGAGTTGTATGAGTTCCTTATATATTTTAGATATTAACCCCGTATCAGATATATGATTTGCAAATATTTTCTCCCATTTCATAGGTTGCCTTTTCATTTTGTTGATGGTGTCCTTTACTGTACAGAAGCTTTTTAGTTTGGTGTAGTCCTACTTGTTTATTTTTGCTTTTGTTGCATGTACTTTTGGTCATATCCAAAAAAATCCTTGCCAAGACAAATGTCAAGAAGCTTTTTCCCTGTTTTCTTTTAGGAGTTTTATTACTTCAGGTCTTACACTTAAGGATTAATCCATTTTGAAGTGATTTTTGTGTAATGGTGTAAGACAAGGGTCCAGTTTCATTCTTTTGCATGTGGATATGTATCCAGTTTTCCCAACACCATTTATTGAAGAAACTATCCTCTTCCCATTGTGTACTCTGGGCACCCTTGTCAAAGATTAGTTGACTGTATATGTGTGGGTTTATTTCTGAGCACATTCTATATTTTTTTTATGAGAAGCCTTTGTCTCTCAGTTTATTGATGTGAGTATTCAGTGAGGACATGAACAAGGTCCAGAGAAACCATGTTATTGTTATTCTGGAAAGATCATTGTACTGGATTATTTCCCTTGCCATTTCTTCCTGTTAAAAAGGAATAAGAAAGACTTTTTTTACAGGGAAAAAACTGTAATCACTAGATACTTGATATGCAGTCTGAGTCACCATCCTTTGGGGGTCTTCATTTTATCAAGTCCTACCCTCATCCAGATGCTTAGTGGCTGAATAATTTGTTTTGTCCCTCACACCATCATAGGCAAAATCTGACTTGGTCATTTAGCCTCCCAACGCAACCCAGTGTAACGATAAATGCAGATGGCAAGTAACATTAACCTTTTACATTAATACCCAAACAAGACCCAGTAGGGAGCAAGAAGTCATTAAAACATCCAGATCTAAAAGTGTAGCAACACAACCCAATGTACCAGAAGTGACACTTGTTTACTAGGACCTGTCTAGGGGAGCTGAAGAGCGACTTCACAAAATAGAGACCAGCCAAGAGGACAGAATGTTTTTACTGCTTGGAAGAAGTAGAGATAATCTGAGTGGTGATGTTGTCATACCAATTTATCTTAATTTCGGCATTACTCAATTTATCTGTATAAGACGTAATGAGTTTTTCAGTGGTGATGGGAAATAGTATGAGTCAGATGGAAGCGACCCTCTTCAAAAGGCTTCCCTGATCACACTAACTAGAAATGGACCTTTTTCCTTTCCCTGCTCTCTTGCATTAGTTTATCATACTTCCTTAAATGGGACTGATTTGTGTCTATGTCTTATCTTTCCTACTGAGACACGTATTCTTGAGAACAGGTGACTATGTCCTGTGTATTTTTCTATCACCCACTCACTTGGCATAGTTTTTTTACATACAGTAGATAATAAAAATGTATGAAATGAGTATATAAATGGATAAATGAAAGCAGTGTTTTGGGCCCATTCAAAAGAAGTGAGCAGGGGATGAAAGTAACCAAGAAAAAACTAACCCAGAATTGCTTGACTTTGCCCCAAAGCATGGAATCATTACAAGTCTGCAAACCATTATTACTAGGTCAGTCTCAATTCTCCACTTCTCCTGCCAAATATTTTATTTCTTTACCTTTTCCTCATGCATACATTTTTCACTCCTTTATCATCTTTACTTCTTTTTGATTGCTTTATAAGTTAGCTCTCCGAAGTTAAAAATTTCAGTGAAATTGAGAAATTGTTACCTTCTTTAAATTAGATTATAAGACTATTAGAGTGAGTTTTTTTTCTGAATTCTGTATAGACATCTGGCTCCCTGTCAACTCTCAGTCATCATTAACATCGATAATGCTAATTGTATTTCCTTGTGGAGACCCGGTTGACAATACATGATACAATTAATCAAAAGCGAAAGGAAAGCAAATTGTGGACAGGATAATTCTTTTTCATAGTGAGTAATATACATTGATAGATGATTTTTGTTAATGAAGAGTTCAAATTACTTTATAAATTTGATCTTCCCCTCCTTGTAAGCAGCTGGTAAGGATGAGTTTCCCTACCTTTGGAGAATTTGAGGCTCAAGATTGCACAGGGATAGAGTCAGGACAGGGCCAAGCTTGCAGACTTCTTAGTTCATATTATCTATCTCCTGGGTCATTTGTCTGGTATAAAGACAGACACACATCAACCACATGATAAATGTGATAACAAGCTTGCAGTGTAGTTATAGGAAAATAGGGGGACTAAATGAACCCACAGCTCTGCTCTCTGGCTGTAAGGTCAACTCATGTAACCTTTAGAAGGACCCAGAAGCTACTTCTTATCCCCTTTCCACCCACATTTTGCCAGGACTGTACAACTTACAAAGAGGACTGCTACCAAAGGGGTTCTAACTGGCTTCAAGTGCCACTTAAGACTTGAATTCAATGGGGGCTACAAAGATCATAGACTCCCTTTTAATAATTTTTTGCTCAAACTATAGTAAAGAGAGAATGATGTGTGTTGCTAAGGGCATAACGGGGTATTAGGGAGATATTGTCATTTTAAAAGTGGTATTATATCTCCTCTTTTGTACTTGGGACAATAATCTGAACAACGCTATGAGGGAGTTATAAATGAGATGAATAATAGCTGAACAATGGACTTTCAAAACAATATTGTCTCCAATAAATATTCCAGAAGTATCTGAAATAGCGTTATGTCATTGGAGAAGAGCCTTCACAGTTTACATTTGGTTGTTAAGGTTTTTATTTTTTGTTTGTTTTAAAATCACGACCCTTTACAACAGAAATTGGAAACTGCACTGTTTCCAGTTGGAGAAGAGTGCCCACTGTTTTATTCGTTGCATACATATATTTATAAAAATGGTTGATTCTGCAAGTGGTGATCTAATAATTCTTGTTTTGCTAGGAAACAATTTAATCTTAAACCATGTTTATCTAGCCTCCCTCGGGACTGACATGCATCATTACCCTTCTCAGTCTTTGTGGACCCTGTGAAGATCCTAGAAGAAAATTTATGGTGCCCTAAAGCTACCACTACCAGATGAAAGAATTGTCCTTTATTTTGAAAGCTGACTACAGTGTGATCTCTGTTGATTTCTAAGGTAATATTCAGGTTTTAACATGGGGTTATTTTTCCTTAAGTCAATAAATGAAAAATGAAAAAACTTTCAACCAATTCTGTGTTCCTGTAATAACAGGATCGCTATGTCTTCCACTGGCGTTGCATAGGCAGTTTGCTAAGAAGGCTGACTCCCCAAGTTCTGCTGTCAGAAGAGGAGGTTATACAAGCATAGAAACAAAGCTGTTCTGTCAGCCAAAATACCAGTTAAGCTGTGTTTGCTATGGCATAAACAAACGTTCCCTTCAGATCCAGCCAATGTGAGAAAAACAAGGAAATTACAAAGGGTGGTTTTAATGTTAAGAAGACAGGAGTTAGGAGGCATGAAGAAAGTTTTGTTTTAAAAACGTTTCCAGTAAACCACCCTAAACAGCTGGGCCTACATAATCACCACCATGGTGTTTCAGAGGAGAGTATCTTAGACTTGGAACAAGAGAAGCAGGCTGCACGGTCCTTCAAGAATGCATTTAGAGAAATTGCCGGAATAATGCAGATTGTAGCAAGTCACACAAGCTTTCCTCCTTTTTCTCAGCAGGTGAATTTCTGCAAATAAGATACCATTCTGAAAATAAGCTATTTCTTTTAAAAATGACATTTTGACTAAACACAGAACCATAAGTAAGCCTTCAATACAAAGGGTGCCATAATCCTCCTATGACTCTAGAAGGAATACCTATGGAAGCAGAAAATCCATAAATTCTGTAAATTTTTAAGCTTGCTTTAAAAACTATAGTTATATTAGTATCGCACTGAACTAAGAGAGGCACTTATTTTCTATCTTTTTGAATAATATAAATATTTTATGTAATAGCTCTATGGTTTGTCTTTTCCATTAGACAGTCTTAGACACGGGCATGAAGTCCTCAGGTGAAGTAATCTTTTCCATTTGGTCTACAAGTTAAATTCATACATACGTAGACAGTTATGCATCTATGTGTATAATATATATATTTATTATTTATGTATCTATGTATGTGCTTATATCCTGGATTATTCCAAGAAGACTTTAGGTGCTAACAGTAAATACATGCAATAAATTTGCAAAGCAAAAATATAAAAGTAAGACATGGAAAATCTAAATTAGCATGAGATGTAAATGGGCTAAGGAGAGTGTTAGGGTGAGTATATTATGCCTAAGCAAGCTACAAATTTCTATTTAGTTGCTCTAGCTGAGTGATGAATTTAGTTCTGAGCTTTAGGAATGAAAAAATAATAATATACACCAACAATTAAATTGTTTTTTATATGTGAAGGTCAAGAAAAAGGCATAGAAGGTCCTCAGGAGGATCACAGCTTCTGACTAACAGTTAACTCCTGAAGTCTTCTCTCATGAGTCTTTGTGTTAGGGACTCTGGTAGAAGTCGACAATGTCCTCAGGAACAAACACAACAAAGCCATGCCTGGTAGCGTGTCCTGAGGAAAGTCAACAGTACAACATCTCATTTCAGTCCAGGGGAAACAGTTCTTCTTGACATGTTTATGGGCAGGGAAGGTAACATAGTCCATGCACATAGAGTTTTGATGTGTGGTTTTGTCACCGGCTGGGTGCCTCGAGAAACTAAAAGGTGGGTTTGGAAGCAATTAACTGTTTTTCCAAATTGTTTCTTTTCCTTTTGTATGTTAAGGAGATGTAACCACCAGCCATCCTGAAACTGACCAAGCCTCACCACAAGAGCTATGCCCATTACCTTTGCCTTATTGTTTTTATTTTTATTTTTTTATTTTTTTTGTGAGGAAGATCAGCCCTGAGCTAACATCCATGCTAATCCTCCTCTTTTTGCTGAGGAAGACCGGCTCTGAGCTAACATCTATTGCCAATCCTCCTTTTTTTTTTCCCCCAGAGCCCTAGTAGATAGCTGTATGTTGTAGTTGCACATCCTTCTAGTTGTTGTATGTGGGACGCGGACTCAGCATGGCTGGAGAAGCCATGCCTCGGTGCGCGCCCGGGATCCGAACCCCGGGCCACCAGTAGCGGAGCACGTGCACTTAACCGCTAAGCCACGGGGCCAGCCCCCTTTGCCTTATTTTTAATGCAAAGATCTCTCCAGGAGGAGCTTGGGCCTCATTATGTGGAAGCATGTTCTCCAACTGAGCCCGTGCAAGCAAATACCCGCTTTTCCCTTTTGAATATTCATTCCCCAACCAAATAAAAGTTCCTGCTTTCCTTTGTTCGGAGACACCATGACTTTGGAAATGATTCCTCGTGGCCTCCTATTAGCTGCAAATACACTTTACTTTGTGAGACAACTTCTACTGGTGTAGAGTCTTATTTAACTCACCAGGAGGCGAGCCCACTTGGTTCAGTATCAGTTTGAACCAAGGATAAAACATGCTATGCTTGTAGTTAAATAGATGGACTGCATGAACATATCTGTGGATAATTTTAGGGTTGAAAGTGACCTTATAGAAAGTAATTGCTATGACCTATTCAGCAGTTACCAGGGACCAGGCACTTTGTTTATTTGCATTTTCCATTTATTTGTCCTAAGATTCTTTGAAATAATTTCCATTTCCACTTCTGTCCACTTTACAAATGAGGACATAGAAGCTGAAGAGAATTTAATATACCTATCAAAGGTGTATGTGTGTGTGTATATAACACATACATTTAAAACTGACAAAATTAAAAGAAAACATGAAAAATCCACAATCATTCTGGAATATCTGAACACAATTCTCTCAATAAGTGATAGATCAAATGGACATAAATAAGTACAAATAGGGAAGGTTTGAATGGAATAACAAAATTGCTTGTTTTACTACAGGATTTCCCAAAGCTTCCTGATAGCCTAGTACCAGACCTATTGAGCGAGGATCACCAGGAAAGAGACTCAGAAGGCTGTATTTTTACAAACTGCCTCAGCTGATTCTTATCATACAGGAGGTTTAATAAATATTGATCTAATGAATATATAGAAACTCCTGAATCCAGTTCTATTCAAGTTACAAGGAATATTTACTAAAAATCTGAAACGTTTACCAAAACATGACAATGCTTTGGCCATATAGCGAGTCAGAGTAGATTCCAAAGGACTGATTTTACATGGAATTCCATCTCTGACCACAATGAAATTAAATTGAAATTAAAAAAATAAAAATAAACTTAAATTTCACACTCATGCATGTGTATGCAGAACAAAATAAAAATAATTTTGGAAATTTAAAATACATTTTTAATAACTCATGGTTTAAGAGAAACAAATTGGAAATTCAAAAATACTTAGAATTGCACAATAAAGAAAATACTATAACTCAAAACTTTGGAAGTGTTATTAATGGAAAAATTTTAGATTGAAATGCTTTATTAGAAAAGAAGAAAGTCTGAAAATTAATGAGCTAGGCATCTTAGCAAGCTGGTAAAGAACAATAAACTCAAAGAAAGTAGAAGAGTCAAAATGAAGACAGAAAATAATGAACTAAGAAACAGAGACATGAATGGATCATCAAAACTAAACATTGGTTTTTGAAAAGACAAAAAAAATTGACAACTTTTTGGAAAGTTTGATCAAGGAAAAAAAGACGTAAGCTTCAAAGAAACGCTTTGAAGAATGAAAAATTACAGATAATAGAGAAAGGGAAAAAAATGCTCTGATGCCAAAAATTTTGAAAACTTGGAAGAAATGGATATTTTCATAGAATAATACAATTCATCAAAATTGACTCAAGACAAAATAGAAACTGTGAGTAGCTCTGTAACTACTAAAGTCATTAAACAAGCATTTAAAAAAAATATTCCCAGGGACTGGCCCGGTGGTGTAGTTGTTAAGTTTGTATACTCCACTTCAGTGGCTGGGGGTTCATGGGTTTGGATCCTGGGCACGGACCTACGCACTGTTTATCAAGCCATGCTGTGACAGGCGTCTCACATATAAAGTGGCGGAAGATGGGCATGGATGTTAGCCCGGAGCCAATCTCCCTCAGCAAAAAGAGGAGGATTGGCATTGGATGTTAGCTCAGAGCTAATCTTCCTCACCAAAAAAAATAACATAAAATAAAAAATTAAAAAAAATATTCCCAGAAAGAAGATGCCACGCACAGATGGTTTTAGAGATGAATTCTACCAAATATTCAAGGGAGCTAATTCTAACCCTGGCACAGAAAAAAGAGAAAACATTCTAGAACCCATCTTATGAGGCTAAATAATTTTGATGACCAAAGCAGATAAGGATTAATCTGCAAAAAGGCACTTAGGTGCCATTCTTACTTATGAATATTGATCCATTGAGTTTTTGAGTAACAAGTTATTTTTATAATTTTATTAGTGGCATAATACAATTCAAGTTATATTATTAGTGCCTAAAAGCTTAGCACTGTTATATCTTTCTGATGAATCGAAAGTTGGATCATTATGTAGTGAACTTCTTTGTCTTTAGTAATGATTTTTGCCTTAAATTATATTAGTGTATTATAAATTAACTTCATCAGCTTTCTTTCAATTAGCACTTTTCAGGTATATCTTTTTTCCCTCCTTGCCAACTTTTTGGTGCCATTATGTTTTAGGGAGGGCTCTTATACACAGCATCTAGCTGGATTTTCTTTTTAATCCAGTCTGACAATCTATGTATTTTAACAGGAAAGGAATCAGTCAATTTACACGTATTTTGGTTAATCTCTACCAACAGTTTGGACTTTCTCTTTGTCCTGTTTTTTCTTTTTTTTTCCCTTTTCTCCTTTCTTGCCTTCTTTTAAGTCAATAGACTTTTATTATCATTCATTTTTTCCCTCTCTACTGGTTTTGATGTTTCTGACTCTATTTTTATTCCTAGTCAAAACCCTTGAAATTTTACCACGCTTACGTAACAAGACAATAGGTAAGCCTCCACGGGAATAGCGCCAGGACCTATGGATGTTTAACTCCATCTACCACATCACTACCTTTTAGGTTTCATGCTATTTTGTTCATTACTTTATAGTTCTTTGCAACTTTCAATTATTTTTATTCTCCAAATTAAACATAGTTATTTTTGCTTTGTTCAATATTTGCTTAGATTTATTCTCATCTTTAACATTTTCTTGATTCACCAGTCCTTCCTGCACTTCAGACCTTCTTTCTGGGAAAATTTTGTCATCTTTCTAAAATCCATCGCTTAGATTTTTCTTTACTGAGTAAACTCAGTTTTTGTTTCGCTAAAAACGTCTTTCTTTACTTTCCTTTTTGAGTGCTAATTTTGAGTATACAATTCTAAATTGAGAGTTATTTTCTCTCAACAGATTGATGCTACTGATTCCCTTGTCTTCTGCCTTCCATTTTTGCTAATGACAAGGCAAGCCATTGGATGCATTAATTATTTCTCCTTTTTAGCTTGCCTGTCTTTTCTCTCTGGCTGCTTTTAAGATCTTCTATTTTCTCTTTGGATTTCTTTGTGATACGTTTTGATATAGAATTTCTTTTTATTTTTCCTGTTTTGAATTCATAGGTTTACTCAATCTGAAGAGTGATGTGTTTTCAGTTGTGGAAAGCGCTCAATCATCATCTTTTAAAATATTTTCTCTCCTTCCTTTTTTATTTTCTCCTCTTGGAGCTTCAATGGGATATATTTTAGGCATTTATCCTTCATATTTCAACTTCTTCATAGTTTCTATCTCTTTTTCTCTCTGTGCTGCATTCTGGGAAAATTTTTAGGATCTATGGTCTAGTTTGTGATTTTCCTTTTCAGCTAAGTCTGACTTACTGTGATTGTCCACCACGTTTTACAATTTCAATGATTTTATATTTCATTTTGAAAAGTTCTATTTGATTTTTTTCAAATATGACTGGTTTAAAAAAAATAATCTCTTGCTCCTTGTGGTTTCAGTTCTTTATTATATGTCTTAAACATATTAAATATGGTTATTTTATGTGCTTTGTCCAATAATTTCAATATCTGAAGTCTAAAAAGGTCCAGTTCTGACGTTCTTTTTTGCTGACTCTTAGTCATGGTGCTATTACCGTGTTATGTTTTAGAGCTTTGTTTTTTATTACAAGATATATTCATTGGAATATTATACATGGGAATACTTTGAGGTCTGGATCAAGGAGATGTTCTTCCAGAAAGGATTTGCCTTTGCTTCTAGTAGGCATAGGAGGCACTGGAAACTCTGGTACACTTTGTTGCAATTACTGAATTCAGGTCTTAGAGGATAGATAAAAAGTGTAATATCTGGCCCCAACTCCCATAAGTGCTGGCCTTTGGCTATAAATTCTCAGGGGAGATATGTTTTCCCTTTCTCCAAAGTCAGGACTGACAAGTCCTCATGGGCAGGTTTTGTTTATGGTTTTTCATTCCTACCTCACTCTTTCCTGGAGGATATAGTTCTTCTTGGATCTCTGCTCTATATCATGGGCCTCCAACTTGACCCTTAAACATATGTGCCTTCAAGCCCTTGACTTTGGTCCCCTTCCATGACTATTAATCCGAAGATCCAGCTGTCCTCCTCCTTCTCAGGGCTGCATGGCCACAGGGCTTTCTGACCTCTCTTGTCTTATGCTCCTGCTTCACATTCCTGCCTAAGAGGACTTTTCTTACATTCTTGAAAATTCATATATGACTTTTAAAGGATGTTTGCAAAATATTTTACGCAGCATGTCAGTGCTTGGCAGGCTTTTGAGATCTCTAGTCCATACTAATGTTGAAAATAGAAGCCCAGATACATTTTCTTAATGGTACCTAACAAGTGGTCATTACTTGATAAATATAAGAAGATTGGTTATGAACTATAAAGAGTTTTATAAATGTTTAGCTTAAATACAAAAAATATGTACAAACAATTGAAAAATATGCAGAAAAAGCTAGAGAATCATCCCACAGTGTTATTATATTTGGTGAAATCTTACCCAGGACTGACTGAAAGAGTATTTAGTTGCCATGATGATTCTGTGGTGCCCACAGAGTTTTTCCTTTTCATAATGCTGGTCCACATTGGTGGATATTGTAGTTTCTGAGGACTTCCGGTCTTTGCGTCTGTAATGGATCCGATCTTAGTCTCCACTAATTATAAGCCAAAGCTCTAGCAATTCTATTGCTTTTGTTGCTTCACGTCTTGTGCATGTGCTCGAGGTGAACTAACTTGCAGCTGGCTCACGCCATGATTTACTTTACTAGAAATAGTTTCCCCATATTGTTATAGTGAGAAGAATTCTAATGGCTTCTTGAGTTTTGATGGGAAAGAAACAAGACCATGATCTGATCCTGGGGTAACGTAATAAGGATGCTGTAGTTTTGGGTTAAAAGCCCAGGGCTTTTTTCTCTATGTACACTTCTTTCACTGTCTTAAAAATACGACATCTGTATTAGTTAGGATATAGCTTTAGTTGCTGTGATTGGAAGACTGCTGGGTGGTGCCAGCTAGAACTCAAGGTTCTACTACTAATGGAGAAGGGGAGAATGGACATTGGGAACAACTAACAGTGTCTGTGGAGGGCAGTGACATGAGTCCATGCTAGGTATGTAGGTTATGAACAGACCATGAAAAATCTAAAGTTAAATATTTCAGCCTTTGTCTGACAGGTAAGAGGAAACCATGGAGGTGTTTAAGCAATGGAGCAGAATGTACATGTCATACGAAAAAAATAAAGTACAATCACCTTTCAGAGAAGCCAGAGATAAGAACAATACCAAAAACAATTTGAAATTGTCAGAATTACATTTAAGTTAATGTTTCCTACTTACATATTCAGTCTTCCTATGATGTAAATAATACATCATTTTTGCATTGAAATAGGCCTGTTTTTAAATGTAAACATATTAATCACTAAAACTTGCAGGTTGGAAAATACATATATCTTAGAGCACTTAGTGAGTAGGACAAAAAGGCCTTGGGTGACACACTGGCTTCCATTATCTGTCTGTCCATAATCTATCCCTTAAAAGGGAATACCTGACATTTACCACAGAATGGTAGCTTAAATTCAATTTAATCCTCTTCTTTATTCTTAATAATCCCTTGGTCATCTCTCAAACGTAAATTTAGTTAATGGAGTCGACACAGGAAATTAGGAGTAATTTTATACGCACATTCTTCTCTGTGAAATAGGCAAATTGTTATTCATTGGCTCTTCAATTCCCTAGAAGAAAATTTTGACCTCAGTACAAAGTGCTATTACTGAAAACTTTGAAAGAGAGTCAAAATTGTAAGTTTCTCGTAACAATAATTTTTGGTATTTAACATAGGATTTTTACAAAATGATTTTAAAGGATTTCACTGATGTTTTGACAAAGTGTCACTTCACTTATTTAATAACAAGGAAATTAAGATGTAGGTTGGATGTATATAACATTCAACATGATTGAGTTAGCTATTTTCCTGTCTGCTTTGGTTTTGTTTTTAATAAATATTATCCAATTAGCGACATGGCAGTCACTAGTTTTTGTCATCGATTAACTAAAATAATAAGATCACATTACATTGCTTGATTTCCACGAGGACCAAACTAGCTGGGCACAATTCCATCATTTACTGGAAAAGAAATGATGATCTGATCATGTCCTAATTGGCACAACTTTATGAAGAATTCATACCCAACCAATTTTATTTCTTGCTACAACTGAGCGATGAGCCATTGAGCCTGCAAATAATTTAATTCCCTTCTTGTGACATTCAAATCAATCAGTTGGAAGAAACGATCTAGATCTAGCCAACTGTTTCTCAAACTGTGAGGCTGTGAGCACTGGGCATTTTTCTCTTATTTAACATCTGATTTCTTTCCACTCTATTTCCATGTTAGCTCATTATTCTTTATCCTTTGTTTTCAGGCATCACACTCGTGCCCTCTTCCAAGTGGAATTTGGTTTTTGAAAGAAAAAACACATAATTTAGGTTGAGAACCTGTATATTAGGAAATAAGGATCCATTTCACTTGTTAACAAAATGAAAATCTAAATGGTTTAGGTTTTGTTGTTCAGTGATATGAAGCATTGCAACAAGAATATTAGAAGAACCATTTAAGGACCAAAATATTTTAAAAAATTGAATCAAAATAGATGCAAAGCTAACTAAACGGTTTAAACCAAAGCTGACAAATTTCTTAAAAAGATTATGACTGGAGGCTTTATGAGCATAGAATGATTTATTTTATTCTGTGAAAGGATGGTGAATTTGGACCACTATGGATTTATGCATCTATGTCAACCAGGGTTTCTCTGCTATTTGGCAATCCTTTCAGGCTTCTCTTAGAGATTGCTTGTGCTTTCCAGGCATAAGAGGTCTTCCAGATCTTCTCTGGTCTCAGACCTGAAGCCCACCTACTTCTCCAGGTTTTGGCAATTGGCATCTCCTCTTGCTTTTCCGACCAGATGAAAGCCATCAGCTCTGAACTCTTCTACTCCTCCTCCTTCTAACTTCATCTGTCTTCCCCTCTATGCTCAAGAAGGATCATGTGATCCCCGCTCAGCCCTACCTGAGGCTCTGGAATAGACCCTGCTTCAAGTCACAGGCTATAGCTCAAGCAATAGTGCACCAAGGTAAATGTGCCGTTAATCCCCCTCTGACCTTATGGCTAGTTTTACTAATTGAGCTTCTGCTTTGTTCTTTTGATCCATGGTGGACATTGTCTTACTCAGCAATCACTTCTCCTCCCTACTAGCCTTGATTATTAAAGTTCTGTCTAAACAACCATCCCGTTGCTAAAACCTTGTCATTTGCTTCTAGATGCTCCAATGTGTTCTAGATGCTCCAGTGTGAACACTCTCCACTAGTGTTCTCTATATACCTGAAACTCCAATCTTCTCTCCCTTGCTACATCCCTGATAGTGGCCATGTGCTGTACCATCGCCTTTTTCTTGTCACCATAAGTTGGGTACCATGCTCTACTATCCTGTGTAGACTTCCTCCCTCTACCTGTACCTGGTTCTGACCCACAGTCCTGCCATAACCTGAGCATTAAGTCCAATCTCCAATCTCTTGATGAGGCCAACTCTCACCAAGGTGATGAGCTCTGTTCTGAAACATTATATACTATAAGCTCATTCTTTTTCCTTTTTATCGTGTATCCGAGGAAAAAGGGATGTCACATCTTTCCAAGGCCAACTCTTAGAATCCTTGAAACCTGTGCCTTTAATTCTCTCTGATCCTACCTCTTTTAACTTATCCAAGGTCTTGATCTCTCAATTATTCATTCGCTCATTCTTACTTTTTCTGTGGCATCTTTGAACTCTGCCTTCAAATATGCACTGATTTCCTAGGCTTGAGAGAAAATAAAAACGTCTCTTGATCCTGCTGCTAGCACTTGACTTCTGTTCTGTTTTCTCCTTCCTTACCTAAATAAACTTTTAGAACAAAGGGCTTACGTAGCTTCCTTTCATTTCTTACTGTCTATTCCCTCCCTTACATCTTAGATTTTGGCCTGTTCCTTTTCCCTGTCCACGTTGCTGAAGTGTTTGTTGTCCTAATCATAAATTTGGTAGTATTTTATCAGTTCTCATTGTTCCTGATCTCTCTCTGCAATATTAATTGCCACCATTTAGTGAGTAGCTATAGTGTGCTAAACAATGTCCTAGTTTAATGAACACTTGCAGAATGTTTTTCCCCAGTAGTGTCAACTTTCACCATCTTAAGAATAAATGAATATTTTAATGTGGAATTCCTCATGAAAATGGGTCCAACAAGTGAATAAAATTTAGCTTTAGCCTCTGCTCTGTTCTTTCTCCTCCCCACTGTATGCTATTCTGTACATGGGGAATTGACTTTTGTGGCACTTAGGAAGTCTTCCTGCTCAACATCACAGCCTCATTTGGAAATGTGACTTTTTCTGATAATCTGTGCAGAGCAGTTAAAGGCACCATTACAAACCACTACACGATATGAACAGACCTCTGGATGCCCTAATTACAGAGGCCTCCTGTCATACGTGAAGTTTCAAGTCTCACAGGCTGCTTCTCTCCAGTGTTAAATGGAAATGTACTTAGCCAGAAGATTTTCTTTTCTGGACTGCATGTATTATTGATGCTTAATGAAAACACAATAAAAAATAATGTTATCATCAAACAAAGGCACACTTATATCGAATTGTTCATATCTCCCGAGAATTTCTTATTTCCCCTGCTTTTGAAAGCCAATTGCGTTACCAACCACTCCAACATCCCTCCTCTGACCTACATGCACACGCATAAACTCGGAGAAATGAAGCATTCTAAACATCCTGTATAGAAGTGGCCAGAGGACAAGAGATCTAAAGATATATTTTCAAATGGAAGTAACTGCATATACTAAACCTAACACATACCAAAGCTTCTTTTATGCGAAGAAGCGTTACTTGCAAGGTCATTTTGCCTTACCTATAAAAGACTGCATTTCTGTCTGTTTTTTTCCCCCTTATGATTTCAATGTATGTGTTTGTGATGCCATATGGAAATAGGGGAAAAAATATTGGCTGATGATTCTGCCTCAAATCCTCTCAGAAATAAGAAATAAAGTAAATAAATATATAAAAAACCAAGTAGTCGTGAATTGAGAGAGATTATCTACATGAGAAAGTCAGTTCGAGGTCTGTTTGTAGTCAGATCAATTCCCCGCCATTTCGTGCTCACTCTGTGTTACAGATACTGAAACCTTAGCTAGGCTTCTGTGTCTGTTGGGTTACAGCTGGTTCTGGCAATGGGAGGCACTGGCAGGAGGCTGGAGGGCAATAGGAAGGAAGAAGCCGGAGTATTTCTCTGCCCTACCCACTCTCCTTTGAGTACAGTTTGGACAGATGCCACTTTTATTTCATGGCTCCACTTCCCAATGGACAGGCCCCCATGGTCCCAGCGTCCTCTGATGGCCCCAGCCCCTGGCTCTGCTAACACTGTGGCTTCCCTTTGTCCCCTCAGCCTAGGGGTGAGAGTGGCTTCCTGAGGTTGTTAACGCCTAGGTTGCCTCACTGATCCCTTTTGGTCTTATTCTCCGTGTAACCAATTCCCTGTATTTAATTTCCTCTGCTCTAAATATTCAAAGTGATTTCTGTCTTCCTGGTTGCATCACCACAGACACATCCTGGATAAAAACCCAGACCATGCAATGACTCTTTCTGTTTCTTCCAGATATATTTTTTATGGACAGAGAAAAAAATCTAAGTGTATCTCTTAACAAGATATGTGAACATCATTTGTTTGTCTCTTGAATTTGAAATTAAAATCACCTCAAAACATTTCCACTTTTTCATCTATGGTTTACTGTTTCTGATATTGCTCTCTCAACACTATATCCACAACACTGAAATTTTATGCCAGCTTTTTTACTACTCTTGAGGAGGTGGAGAAGTTGACATTGCATTTCTCCAACGTTCCAACTTATTATCATGCTTTTCCTCATGGCCATCTCATCTTTGGCCCAAGCTTCTCTTTCTCATTTTGCCAATATGTCCTCTTTTCGTTAAGTCAGCTTCAAAGAAAAACAGTGCTTTGGACTACATTAGGCTTTGTTTAACTTGTTTAAGCCAGGGTGTGCTTTTGATTCAATAAATAAACCATTGCTCTTAGGGGCACAACAATATTTATTTGGTGCCTATAGTCTACAGCTCTGCAATACATACTATGGGAAGACAAACATCTACATGGTGGCTGGGGAGAGGAGGACCATTTGGCCTTCAAGGGACAAAGATACAGAAAGACATGAATAATAACTATAGAAGAAAATGCAGTCACATAGAGGGATTTACACTTGAATGCTGTGTGGGGACATTACATCCCAAGATGAGTACGTGAACAGACCAATATTATAACCAGGTGAGAATGGTTAAGAAACACTTCATGTAAAAAGTGAGCTTTAAGCAGAAGAAAGGGACCAAGTAGCTTTAGTGGAGAGGGAGGAGTAAAATGGCATTTTTACGTGGCAAAAAGCATACACAGAGCCTTAAATTTACATGCAGTCAAGAGCAAATGGACTTACTAGGCAGGAGCGAAGAGGAGACACTCAGTTATGAAGCAGAGAGAGGAGATGGGGAGAATCAGACACCTGATGCAGGGTCCTGAACAAAAGCAGGAGGAGATTTGATTTGGAAGACAAAGAAAGGATTCCGAGGGTAAAGATAAGCATCTAGCCTTATCTCATTTGTGCATTTAGACCATGAAACCTTGATGTGTTAAGGGCTTTGGGGAAATGTCCCTAATATTTGAGAATAGAATAGAAACCTGTGTGTAGAAGCCTGTGTATATCGAGGTTGCTTAGATGCTGGGAGGGTAAGTGATTTATACAAGTTCAAATGCCCTCCATCCGGTCTGAAAGCTGGGTCTCCAGACTTGAGGCAGATGTTTTTCTTACCATGACATTCTTTTTTTTTACAAAGCATTGCAGACAGAATATGGGACTGAATAGATAACTGGTCTGATCCAAAATAGTGTTATTTTGGGGTTTATGTCTTTGTGACCAAATCCTTCACTCGCTTTCCCCCTGCCCCAAGACCCTCCACATTAACATTGGCTTCATACTCCTTCGATCCACATTCTTCCCTGGTGACAGAAAGCTCTCTCTATGACACAGATTTGCTCATAATATCCCTGTGTTTAAAGTCCACTAATGCTTCTCTGTCACCTGCAGGATAGATCCATTCCCTTAGTGTGGCATATGGGTAGGATTGCCAGATTTAGCAAATAAAAATATAGGACTCCCAGTTAAATCTGAATTTTAAACAATGGACTTTTAAAAAATATAAGTATGTTCTGTCCAATGTTTGACACATACTTAAAAACTGTTGTTTCTCTAAAATTCATATTTAACTGAGCACCCTATATTTTATCTGTCAACCCTAGGTATGGGGCGTCTTCCTTTCTAGGTTCTTCTCGCACCATGCCCCCTCAGTGCCCAACATTCCAGCCATCTCCAGGACCCCCAGGGGTTACCTGCCACCAGGGCTTTCCTCACATTCTGCTCTCTGCCTGAACTAGAGTTCCTGTACTTAACCGACCTTGAGGATTGTGGAACTCCAGGTGGAGAAATGCAATAAAGTGTAACCTGCCATTGCTCCTGGAAGCCCTCACCCTGCCAGTGGGGCACAGGGTCCTGGGTGGAGGTTGCAGCTATGCTGCCGGGGGGCAGCAGTGGATGTTTCAGGCCTGATCCTTTCAGTCTGAGGAGGCTATGCCTGTTTCCAAAAAACCAAGTCTTACTTGCTCCTAAAATAACCTCCCTCACAGCTTTATGAGTCCAACCTTGACTCCCCTCGCAAAGCCCAGGCCTTCCTGAGGCTGCTCGTCCCCCTTTCCAGATGGGCCGTCCCCCCTATGATCCTTGCTTGATTCAAGTGCATCATCCATAGAAACTTCCAGCCACGTGTTTACAGGTGTCCAGCTTCTGCCCACACCTGACAGAGCTCTCCAACAAAGCTGCATTCATAAATTATGCCCCAAACGATGTTAATGCTTTTGCTAAACTGCTTTCCTTCACTTTTTAATAGTGTCTATGTAGTAACCTCAGGAAACCTGACCCTTGGATAAACTACTTTTGAACTAAAAATCTACATAAGGCATTGAAATTCTTTGATCTCGAACATGTAAACTTCAAACCAAGAATTAAGTATATTCTCTATTATGTTATGAGGAATGAGAATAGTGAGTTTAATCAGTTACTATTTGTGGGAATACACTGACCCTGAATCTGAAATAATCCCCTTATCCAGGGAAGAGCTCATTCTTGACATCCAAGGGAATGTTTCTCTACTCTTTGAGACAACTTGCAAATGATGACGTGAGTGTGAGTTTCCAGCAGGATTTCTCTGGATAAATAAGCAAATGTTACAAAGTTTTTACCAGTATACCACCAGAAGTGTTGGAAATTGGAAAAAAAAAATCTGCATCTGTGCTTAGACTTTCTCAGGCAAGAAACCACTCATACAGTCCCAGGATAATCCTTTTTTTCTTTTGGCATTGAAATCTCCACAGAAAAACATCGTAAAAGCCTTTCTTTTTGACTTTACAAGACATTTCAACATCAAAATAATCATCGACAGGCTGAGGAAGCTGTGTCATAGTCCGGGTCAGCCTGTTTTTTCCTGAAGCAGAGGCACAGAGCAGAATGTGAACAGCAGCTGAGTGGAGCAAGTAGGCCAGGCTTGGGCGCAGGAGAAAAGGTAGGGCATTGTGTGTAATAGGAGGTGAATTATCTTACGCCATCTTTAGGTACCAGCATTGAATAACTTCGTAAAAAATTACTTAAGTTCCTTAGAAGTACTTCAGAGCTAGCATGATGAAATATAGCTGCTTATTCATTCACCCGTTGAATTTTAAACTTTTTTTTTGGTTTATCAGTTAAATAATAATAATATAGAACAAATACGTCTAAGGACAGCCACATCAGACTAATTGGTGCTGCTCTTATGTAAAGCTCCTTAGGGAAATTTAGACTTGATGCTAAAATAAAAGAAAAAAGGGAAAGCATCATTTTTGGAAAAGGAGGACAATGACTTGAAAATGCTCCTCATCCCGTTTTGTACTTCATGCCTCCTTCTGCTCACGAAATAACTGAATATATTTCCTGTGGTCTATCAAACTGCTTTCCACAACTTGCAAAAATTAAAGGATATTATTGGACTAAAAACAAGAAACACTGTGCTCATAATGTCAAATGGACATGATGTGCCACACTCAGAAAATAGGCCGCGCTCATTTTCGTTGATTTATTTCAAAACTTCTCTCAGCCAAAGGGTCCTTGGAAGTTTAATAACTTTCTGCTACGGACGGTAGCAGATATGTTAGGCAGGATTGGTGAAATATAGCCATTAACATGTAAATCCAATGCCTTAACAAGAATACATTTTAAAGTTGGTGACAAGACCTAAAAATCATCATTTAATACCCTTCCTTTGAGCAGCTTTTTCATTTGACGTGGATGCTTTCGTGATTTAGTGCCGTGACTATAAAATGTCGGGAGGATTTATTGACATGAAGCAGATCAATTCGTATTAGAAAACAAGAACTAGAACTAAAACATCCCTTCTCTGACCTATGATATTCTTCTGTTCTAAGCAGAGGGGACTGAAGTAATATCTAATTAGCACCCTCAATATTAACATTAGAATTATTTTTTCCTAAATTACATTCTAAAGTAAACAGCAGTTGTGGCTGGGAGTCATGGCAGGAAGTGAAAGCTGTTGTATTCATTGACAACAATAGTTTTCAGTTGCTTCAAGCTCAAGTAACAATTCTATCAATTATCATGTAAGGAGTAGATTTCTAAGCAAATCCTGAATCTTCCTAGAGAAAGAAATGGGAGGGAAATACCAGTTTATTGAACTATATCAAACACAGTCACAATGAATCCCTCCTGCCACGTTGATGGTTGTTTCCATGGAAACAAGGCTTACAAAAATAGCTAATATTCTGTTTTGCTTAGGAAATCAAGTTTACATGTTTCCTCCAGCACAATTACTATAATTGGCTATGAGAGTTATCATTGGGTTTAATATTGCTTCTAAGCAAGTGTGATCAGTGCTATGCTCATACTGCATGGAGAGCACAGAGGAGGGTCACCTAGTTCAGGCTATCCAGGAAAATTTCCTGGGAGAAGTGATGCCTGAGCTGTCTTGATGGATAAGTAGAAGTTAGTTGAAGAATGAAGGAAGGGTTGTCCAGGCAGAGGAAATGAAAGAGGAATAAGAAAATAGTAGAAAAAGAAGTAAAAACCAGATTTTGGCTGTCATCTATTGCCGCACTGAGAATCTTTACGTGGAAAACAATGAGGGTCTGTAGAGGACATTTATTGCCTTTACCTGCCAGGCATCTTTTCTCTATGAAGGTTACTGCACCTGACCTTCCCTGGAGAACCATACATCCCCCATGTTGACTACCAGGTATGGATGAATCAAACAATCCTACCTCCATGAGCACACAACTTAGGCCTGTCCAGTCAAAGCATTCCATTATCCTAAACACCGTAGTGGGTTCAGGGGTTGTATTAGCTCCCTATTGCTGCTGTAACAAATTACCACAAACTTAGTGATCTAAATACAAATTTATTATCTCATAGTCCTACAGGTCAGAAGTCCTAAAATGAAGATATCAGTAAGTCTGCATTCCTTCTGTGGGCCCCAGGGGAGATTTTGTTTCCCTGCCTTTTCCAGCTTCTAGAGGCCACCTGTGTTTTTTGGCTAATGGCGTCTACCTCCGTCTTCAAGACCATCAGCAAAGCATATTCAAATCTTTCTCCCTTTCTCTGACCTCTGCTTCTGTCATCACTTCTATGACTGTGACCCCCCTGCCTTCCCCTTGTAAAGACCCTTGTGATTACATTGGGCCCATTTGAATAATCCAGGATAAGCTCCCCATCTAAGGATTCTTAACTTAATCACATCTCTAAAGATCCTTTGCCATGCAAGATAACATATTCACAGGTTCTGGGGATTTAGACATTGACATCTTTGGGGACCATTATTCTGTCTACCACAGGGCTGTTCATGTAACCCAAGACAGGCAGTGAGACTTAGATTCTAATTTTAATTGGAAATATCAGGGAGGAGGTGCCCTCTTTCTGCTAGAGGACTAAAATGGTAGAAATTTTAATTTTGGAACTGCTTGAACTCATTTTGCTACCACTTGGGAGTGCCTGCCTAAGAATAAAGTCAACAGAAAGAAAGCAGGCTAAGAGGTGTAGAGGCGAGAATCCTGATGTCATTGTGAGAGAGTCTGGACATGACTGTGGCTATGCAGATACGATCTCTGGACTTTCCAGTTACTTGAGCCAGTAAATTCTCACCTTTGCACAAGCCAGTCTGAATTGCATTTCTGTAGATGCAACCTAGAATCTTGAGAGATACAGGAATGATTAAGGCTTTTAAGCAGAAGACTTTCACGACTCAATTTTTATTTAATAAATAAGTAACTGGCACTGGAAAATGTGTTGGAAACAGAACAAGTCTGGAAATAGAAAGACAAATTAGGGAGGAAATGCAGTAGATAAGGTGAGAAATGATGAAAACTTGAAGCAAGTCGGTGGCAGTGGCAATAGAGAGGAAGTAATGAATTCAAGTGGTAGTTAGAAGATGAATTGCCAGGATTAGATGAAAGGAATGAGACTTGGCTGAGGCCCAGGCCTCCAGGCTGGGTGACTGGGTAAATACTCAGGTCCGTGAATGGAGGAGCCAGCTGGGCCAGGCATATGGATCTGAGAGTCAGTGTATAGGTATTAAATGGATGTGCAATTTTAGATGACGTTATTTTGAAATAATATGGAGTTAAAAGAGAAAAAGACTGAGGACGGGATTTAGGAAAATGTTTATAAGAGATATTGGCATTATAAAAACTAACAGAAGAAAGGTTGTCAAGCAGTGGAAAGATGGAAAGAGGGATAAGCTGTAGCAAATGCTGCTGCCAAGACAAGAAGGATAGGCAATGAAAAGAGAACAGTAAATTTGTTAACCAGGAGTTCAATAGCAAACAGTTAATCATATTTTAAGGTTTGACCCAAGCTGCCTCCTCTTTGAAGCTTTCCTTTACTCTGCTCAAGAGAGTTGATAACTTTCTTTTGGCTCCCCAGTATGCCCTATATAATTCTATTACAGCACCTACCACTTTTAAATATGAACCTTATTCCATAAATGCTTAGGGATAAGAATATCACATTGCTTTATTTTTCTACAGCAAATTAAATTTTTAAATTTTCTTCAGAGCCTCCTGTTTGCAGAGCAGTTAAAAAAAAGTCAGTTTCAGGAATGCTGAATCCTCCCCAGTGTATTAGAAGAATTTTGGTGGCTTACGTGATGCCTAGAAATTGGTAGAAGGGCCTCCAGTCTTTAGTTTGTCGCTATTTCTACCGAGGTGGTCATTTTTCAGGCCCACAGGACCCCATCAAAGGGATCATTCCAAGATTCCATAATGGATCAAAAGATAGACTGAGGTGAGTTAAGGAGGGAATCCAAGTGGAATGAGTGAGTATAAATTGTTCTTTCTGAAATCTTGGATATGGAGAAAAGGAGATGGTATAGGATTGGGAGGAGGGGAGAGGAAGGTCACGAGAGAGTTGGATACTTTCCTATTACAAATTGACTTGTTAAGGATACATTGGTGCTTTGGGTTCTTGGTTTGTTTTTGTAACTATTGTTTGTTTGCTTACTACCATTTACTCATCGTAGAAGAAATATAACGTCTCTCCTTCCTTTTCCCTTGCCCATATCAAATATCTCGGGAGACAGAGTCTAGCCCAGATTCAGGATTTTTTGCCCATGGAAAAGAAACAGATGTGTATGTGAGTATATGAGAATAAATGAATAATTGGAGATGGTGGAGGGGTGGAGTGAGGACAGGCTGCTCTGGAGACAATTGCTTCACAGACTTTGGTGCTGAGAATATAGGTCAGTGGGTCCTTACGGACCCTGAGGAATCATTAAAGGCACATTTCTTCAGATTCCACACAGAGATTCTGAAGTTGTAGGCTAGCGGTGATTGTGCTATCTTCATTTTAACAAGCACCCCAGGTGATTCTGATTCAGATGGTTTGATAACCACCTTTGAAGGTTTTATACTTTGAGGGTTAATTGAAGGAAGGGACTCTAAATTTGAGGAGGTGTTAGATCCTGAAGATTTGGAAGAGAGTTGCAGTATTCTAAGACAGCAGAGCCTATATCAGGGATGAGCCCTGAGCTGAGAACTTGAGACCCTCAGGGTTTTCAGTGGTTAAGCTTAGCAAGGAAAGAGTGCTGCCATCAATGGAGACAGTGGCCTGTGAATAGACCACACGGGTTTGGGAAAGTAACATTATCAGGATCTTCCTTCAACTCTCTGGACCTGAGGTGAGAGGGGGAAGCTTCGCATAATGACTGCTATTGGACTTCTCCCCAACTTTGATGAATGAGGCCTGCATTCATCATTAAATGAAATTAATTTGACTTAGAAAGATAAAAAAATGTGGCATTTCTTATGCTTCAAGTGTCAAGGAACAATTTATACCTGATATTTATTCTAGTTATTTTTAAAGGTGGGAGAGATTTGAGCATGGTTGGGTCATAAGAGGAAAGAGCTAATAATAAAAGGAGAGATTGAAGAGACTTTTCCTGAAATGCCTGAATGGGTTTCTGGAAGTTACTACAATGGTATTGATGGATTTTCCATGGCAAATCTGATAAGCAAGACAGAATGCCCTCTATCAGCAGCCCTGACCCTGATCCACAATACCCTGCCTTTTGTCCATTCTTGTCATCATTGGTTCAAGTGTCCCCTCCTCTGGGAAAGTTTCCCCCTCCCCAAGCCCAGGTTCTTCTGATTCCTCCCTTCTCTGTGCTCTCCCGGTCCATATTCTTCCCAATGTTCCTGGCATCATCTGTGTACCCTTTAATTCACCCACACGTTCCCAAGTGTAGGGGTGTGTCTCATTAGTCTTTGTTTCCCCAGTGTCCACCACAATGTCGGACATATAATAAATACTTAATACATGTTTGTTGAATTGAACTTCTGAAAATAAATTTACAGTATCTGAGCATTTAATTCTAGACTAAGAACATAATGAAAACGTTTATCACCAGTGATAAACCTATCACAGAAGTTTATGTAGCATGTTCTAACAATAAACAAGTTAATTTTCATTATTCACTATCCTAGCTAATTCAAGGTTCTGCTTATTTATTTATTGTCATATTTGCATATATAGTATATACCAGGCAGTAGATATATAAAAAACGAACAGTCCATAATACTTGCCTTCAAAGAGTACACAATCTAGTAGTAGATAGGAAAATAATGTTATTATGGTGAAATTATATTATAGTCAAGAAAATGCTATCATAGACATAGGTACAAGATACTATAGAAGTACAAAGGAGAATCTGAGAAGTAAATCATCTAACTGGAAGGGGTATAAGAGGACAAGAGAAGGCTCCCAGGAGAATCTGAGCCATGAACCATGTCTAAAGGATGAATAAAAGTGATCAAGGAAGGTGGTGGGGGTGGGCAGGATGGGGAGATAGGGAGAAATGATTTTCACATCCCTGTCCCTGTAATGTCTAGGAAACAGCCAGTGGTTTAGTATGGCTGGAATGTGAGGTTTGTGTGAGGATATGGATAAAGCTATGTGAGTACTGGAGTCATTTGTAGAACTTTATTTCTTGGAGGTCAAGCAAGTGAATATAAAAAACAGCTGTAACCAAGTTTAGGTCTTGATTCCAAATCTGAAAAGAATCTTTATCATACCAGTAGAGTAGAGTAGTACAAAGCTCAGATGGGGAAAATATTGGAGAGTTCACTGAAGCATAAAATTCTGGGTACTGCGTTGCCAGCAAAGGGCAAGCAATTATTGAAAGTTTCCCCTTTCCGTTTCCTACTCTCTGTATCCACAGAATGGCCTACAGTCTGGAAGAAACTGAGCAGGCAAGTACTCAGGTATGAATAATTCATTTGGCCTGTTTCACTCGGTATATTTATACGTTAGTTTTTCTTGGATATCCAAGAGGGAATGTGGGTTGGACCCATTCACACTATTGATTTGGGTGTGACATTTTGGTGGTTGACAGTTTGAACTCCTTTGTTTTTCTTCCTATAAATCTCCTATCCTAGTAACTATCATTTCTATCCTCTGAGGCTTCTCCAATAAATCTAATATGAGAGGTTCAGTATCTCACAAAGTGAAATGCAGTTCTTCGTGTAATAATGCTTCCTGCAGAACTTGGCAGAAATCTTATTGGCATTGATGTTGAGGGAAGAAGAGGCACTCCCAGGTAGATTTCAGAGCTCAGAAGTAGGAGAGAAGATTGAAAGTACTCCCAAGACCAGGCATGGGAGATGCACTTTACTTTCCTCCATCCCAAGGCTGAATTTTACTCATCGTTCCTTCTTGCATCCTTAGTTCGAAATACAAACATCATCTGAGTATCAAGAGATAGAGATCTAGAAAAGATTGTTTTAACCCCTTCTATACCTAGAGATATCTAAATTCTCCTCACGATTTATGTTCATCCCTGGGGACTCATATTTTTAAGGAATTGGCTGCTTTAGGCTCTTCTGTCTCCAGGAGGAACCCACACACAAAGGATTTTGTGTGCTCAACAGACTATTAGAGATATAGGGTAGGGGGGTAGGAATCACACGAACAGCTCACATAGCACAGAGAACAGGCTTCTGCCCTCACCTTGGCTTCATTCTTTCTTCCCATTTGTCTCTTTTCTTACTTTCATCTCTGAAACCACATAAAATTCTCCCTTTGTCTAATGTGTAGCACCGTAGCAATCAATTTTTGAAGAGCTCACTTTCTACCCCAAGCATTTTCTACCAAATACAGTGTTCTAAGAGGATTTGGTGATAATGTTTTTCTCCTTACAATAGCCATTTTGTTCACCCTCAAGGTAAGTTTCTTTCCCATACTCTGAGTTTATCATTCTGTATCTTTCCCTAACACCTCACTTTTCTCATACTTCCATTGAGAAAAACAGAAGCCATCATAAGAAAGTCCTTTATCTTCCCATGACCAGTTTTACAAACTTATCTGTGTTGGGGTTGATCTTTGCCTTCTTTCTTCCTATTAGGAAGTTTCTCTCTGCTCACAAAAGCTAAGAGTTCATCATGTTCTCTGGATCTCTCCTCCTTTGCTTTCTTAAGCTTTTTTACTCTGGTATTCCTCTCTTCAGTATCACTAATTTCTCGTGGTCAACTGGATCTTCCCCATCAGTATATAAATTTTCCTGCATCTCCCACCTTAAACAAAATTATAAATTAACCCATGTCCCTCTCTAGCTGCTGTTCCCCTTTACAAGTAGAACTTTTTAAAAGCCTTGGTTATGCTGTCTTCATTTCCCCACCTTCAAGTAACTCTTCAGCCCATTACAATCCACCTTTCCCCTTCATGCTACCACTGAAAAAATCTGTCAGAGGCACCAACGATCTCCATATTGTAAAATCCGATGGAAATTTTTCTCTCCTCTTCCTTGACTTCTTAGCAGCCTCTGACAAATTGACCTTTTCCCTCTTTCTGGACACGTCTTATCTTGGTTTCCGACTCCATGTTTGTTTGCTTAAGCTCTCCTGCTTCCTTTTCAGTCTTCTTGACTGGCTCCTTCTCCTCTGTCCATCCACTAATAAAATAGACTTCACAGGGCTGAGCCGAGTCCTGCATCTCTAATCTCTTCTTATGTAATATCATCCAATCTCATGGCTATAACAACCAAAGACTTTCAAATTCTTTTTTCCGTTTCCAAAGTCTCCTCTTTGCTCCAGGCTCAAGTAGCAAAATGCTTATGTAATACTTCCAGTTGGCTATCTCTCAGGAAACACATTTAATATGTCCAAAACAGAAATTTTGATTTTTTTCCCCTAAAATCTATCCTGTTCCCATACAAATAAATGTATTTTCTCAGCTGCCAAAGCCAGCACTCTGTGAATCATTGTTGATTACTCTCTTTGTCTGCATTCTAACTCTTAGCAAGTTCTATTAATTCTACCTTTAACATAAACTAAAATCTACACATGGTCCATCTCCACTGCCACCCCATCCAGGCCAGCATCACCTTGTGCCCGATGAACTCTCATAAAGTCCTAATTAGTCTCCCTCCTTACTCTCATCTCCTTTCAATCTGTTTTCAGTAGCTAGAGTGATCTTCTAAATGCAAATCTGATTAGGCAATGGCTTCTGCTTCTTCCTCAAAGCTTGGTCTTGGCCTACAAGCCTCTACATTATTGCTTACTTTTTTTTTTTTTTTTTTTAAAGATTTTATTTATTTATTTTTCCCCCAACGCCCCAGTAGATAGTTGTCTGTCATAGCTGCACATCCTTCCAGTTGCTGCATGTGGGACACGGCCTCAGCGTGGCCGGAGAAGCGGTGCATCGGTGCGATCCCGGGATCCGAACCTGGGCCGCCAGCAGCGGAGCGCGCGCACTTAACCGCTAAGCCATGGGGCCGGCCCCATTATTGCTTACTTTTACAACTACAACTGGACAACTATGCCATTCACTCAATATAATCCAGCCCCATGCTAGTGCTTTCTTAATGCCTTAAATATGCAAATTTTCTCCAGTTTTAGGGCCTATGTACATGCTGGTTCTTCCATTTGAAATATTCATTCCATGGTTCATTGTACTTTTGTTTTCTTTTCCTTCACATCTTCAGAATGATATTTCCTAGTCATCTTAGGCTCCCATTCACATTCTCTACATTCTCTACCTTCTCTTTGATTCCTCTAGAACTCCTGGTTGGTTTTGTGGTTTGTCTGTCTTTCCCAAGAGACTATCAGTTTGTAGAGCCTTTAACATTGGATGCCTAAGTCTTACTCAAGATATTTTGATTTGCACAGTCTGGGGTGAAGACTGGTTATCAAGATTTTTAATAGCTCCTTGGTTGATCTTAATGGGCAGGACCACTGCTCTGGGCCAGTGGTTCTCAAAGTGTGGTCCCCAATCAACAGTATCAGCATCACCTGCAAACTTGTTAGAAATGCAAATTCTCAGGCCCCACTCCAGCCTACTGAGATGGAATCTCTTCAGGTGTTTCTGATACGTAGTAAAGCTTAAGAACTGCGACTCTAGGATAAAGTCCATGAAGGTTATTCCTTGTATCCAGATATTGCGTAGAGTCTTTGGCCTAGTAGGCTTAATAGATATTTGAATCAACAAATGAATAATTAATAACAATCATAATCAGTAAGTGAATAAATTACATAATAAACAATATAATGTATGAATGCTTTCACTTGCATAATTGAATGCAGGTTATCTGATACCAATGTACTTCCCTCTATTAACAGCTAAGGATAAATTTACTAGCCCTCACTAAGAAAGTATGTTATGTCAGAGATAGAAGAGCAGCAAATAGTGTGATTTTCTGAACTGCTACCCCAGCAATTTTTTTTCTCAGCCTCATTTATATTGCTCCAAACACTATAGCACTGAGTGTTTTGACAAGTGAGCTATTTTCATTTCTATAATTTCCACCTCTAATTCAAAGGTGGTAAAGTGGAGAAGCTATTTATTAGATTTCATTGGTAACAGATTAGCACACACATTTATTTTCCTTTAATATCCCAGTGAGTGGGTCACTAATGGCCTGCCCAGTCAAATTAGGGGATGCCTGCCTTTTCCTGGATGAGCTTCCATATATTGCCTGTGAACACTCTTCCGTTAGAAGCCCAGTGTTGCTATTATCTGCACCTCCTCCCCAGCACCATCTGGAAACCTCACTATTCTCGGAATGCAAGGTGCAAGCTCTTCATTCTTAGACATTTTATCATGCTGAGAATGCTCAGGCACTGGGAGGACTGTCATGATTGGCTTGCTAGAGAAAGAAGAAAAGATTATCGACTCTAATTCTAGTGTGAAGTTGATATATAAGCTAGAGAGAAACAATGATATTAGTTCAAGCTGCTCAGGAGTGAATTATGCCTCCCCTTGGATAGTGTTTCTAACAAACTGAAAGCTGCTACTGGAGGTGGATGCTAATTCTGTAGCTCAGGCTTGTTTCTGGAATTATTCTCTATAATGCATCACTCTCCCAGGCCCCAGGGAGAAATAATGCTACAGCTGTATATTGACCTAAAGGGCTGCGCCTGCAATCTCTTCCCCTCCCAGGGGTGCCCTGGAGAGCTTTTCTCCCAGATCTCAGGGGCCTAATTGGTGCACATTTCAGTGGCTTTCCTGTAGGGCCAGCAGCAGCAGCTTTGAAGAGTGCTGCAAGGACTTGCTCAACAAAGATGCCCTCCCTTCTCCCACCTGGTCCTTTGTGGCTAAAATTCTCAGCTGTTGTCACTCCTTTTAAAGTCAGGAGTACAGTACTGTTTGGGTAGATTTCTTCCTGACCTTTTCCTTCTCTGCTTCCTTAGTCTCCATCTTTCCAAGGTTACTGAGGATTAGCTTAACATAGATAAATCATTGCAAAATCTTCAGGGGGGAAAAAAAAGACCTGGACAGAAAATGAGAACACCAATAAAAGCATTGGCTCTGCTCACCCCACTCCAGCAATGAGGCAAAACAGATACCCTCGTGCTGCATGACAAATGGAATTTGTACAAGCTCTGAAACATACCACGTGCCTTGATCTTGGTGAAGAGAGTGGGTAGCTAGCTGCTACAATGAGAATCCACTATGGAAACTGTTCCTGCCTCTAGAACCCTCCTGAAATGATAAACAAAGAAACGTATTCCAGGACTACAGTATGCAGATTAAGTAAGTGATCTAATTTGATAGGATATATAGCATGATGAACATCCTGACTACCCATATTAAAAATATTTTTCCACCTGTCCTGACCTGGATGACCAAAATTTCCCATTTCTTTACTCCTTCGTACTGAAACAAAAAGGATCCTATTATATTTAGGGCAGGGGAAGGGGAGGGGGTGATGATATCACTTTAGTCTACTCTCTGCCATTAGAAACTTAGCTTAAAACTGTTTATCACTTTACCTGGATGGGCTTTGATGTGGAAGAATCAGGGTAGTTCTGGAAGGGCAAGCCCTGGTAGGTGGGCAGGCTGGGGCAGCAGGAAGATAATGGGGGCCTGGTCTTGGGTATTGTGGAATGTGTCAATGAAAAGATGATGTCCAGAAAGGGAATGAAAAGTCACTATCTGCTTCCTAGTTTTTGGCTCTGCAGCCAGAGTAAACTGCCAGAGGAAACTTTTAAAAGTCCAACTCTAATCATCCCATTCCTCTGATTATTTTAGTGGCTTCTCATTACATGAAGATGAAGACAGGCATGCTCAAACTGACTCCTGCCCACCTCTCAGGTCTTATTTCACAGCCCTGTTACATGCTCTTTTAACATCCTCTACTTTATAAAGCATGTTATAATTTTATTTTGAAATGTGATTGTGTAATTAGTTGCTTAACATCTATTTCCATTAAATTGCAAGCTCCATAAGGGGAGAGATTTAATCCATCTTGCATCAATGCTTTATTTTCAAGATGTTCTACCAAGCCTTGCTCATAGTAGGCGCTCAAAAATTATTTGTTGAATGAAGGGTGAAACGACCAGTTTTGGTTGGAAAACATAGGGTTCCTGTCTATAGACAAAATGTAGGAAAGGATAGAATCAACTAGATAAATATTTAAAGCTAAAAACTCTGTATTTCTCTCCTTGAGGGGAAAAAAAGATGGATACCATCTTGTTAAAGGTCTGACTGGGATAAAAGTTTCTGTTTTAGCCGAATTCAGATCTGATATCTTCTCTTTTCTAATGTGTAAGCACTATAAAATTTAGGTAAAATAGTGGATGGTTATTTGTTGTGGGGGATAAAGGAAATGGTGGCCAACTCTCATGCATCCATACATGTTATCCTTGACAAATTTTGATCTTGGGCTGACTTTTTTCCGTACTAAATAAAATGCAAAATGATATCCAACTGTTTCCTTCCAGGCTTGGATGTGGTTAGAGGACACGAACACAAAGTTCCAAATCCAAATCTAGAATTATTTTTTGGTTACTCTGGAATATCTACATTACTCTTTGATACATATATATATATGAGCATATTAGTACAGTAATTGAGAGCTAGGTATATGTCAATATAATTAGCAATACTCCTTTTATTTAAACCACATTAGACCCAGCAATTCTCTTCCTAGGGTATATATCCATAAGAAATGGATACATATTTTTACAAAAAGACTTGTGTGAAATGTTCATGGCAGCCCTATTCATAACAGTTCCAAACTGGAAACAACTCAAATGCCCATAAGAAGGGAATGGTTGGGGCAGGCTCCGTGGCTTAGCGGTTAAGTGTGCGCGCTCTGATGCTGGCGGCCCGGGTTCAGATCCCGGACACGCCCCAAGGCACCACTTCTCCGTCCAACGCGAGGCCGAGTCCCACGTACAGCAGCTAGAAGGATGTGAACCTATGACATACAACTATCTACTGGGGCTTTGGGGGGGGAAAAATGAATAAATAAAATCTTTAAAAAAAAAAAAAAAGAAGGGAATGGCTATGAAGAAGATATTCTTTTGATAGAACATGACTTAGGACTAAAAAGGAATTATTGATACAAGGAATAACCTGGTTGAATCTTACGGACATGATGTTGAGCAAAAGAATTCATACTCTATGGTTCCATTTAAATGAAGTTTAAGAACAGGCAAAACTAATTTATGATGTTAAGCTAGAAATCAGAACAGCAGTTGCCTCTGGAGAGGAATGTAGATGGAGGACTGAAAAGACCATGAGGAATTTGGGTGATTTAAATCTGGGTATATACATTTGTCAAAATGCATGATGAACATTTAAGATCTGTGCGTTTTACTATAGCTAAATTATACTTCAACAAGAAAAAGGTCAAAATGCAAACTAATAATTTATATTCTCAAGAAAATACTTTAAAGACATCAGAAATAAAATGCACTTGTTTTCTTCCAATGTATTTGACACTAAAATTGGAAAAAAGTAATAAAAATGGCCATTAATATACATAATCAGATATATATGAATTAAACTTTGCCTCTAAATTATAATAAACCTGGTATGCAATTAGCCAACATATCTGTCTGTGAGTCCAATGGTGAAATCCACAGCTCTCAGGGGAAGGGATTTCTTCTTGTTTACATTTGTGTCCCAAGCATCTAGCTCAGTGCCTGGACTGACTCTTACCTTGAAGTATTTGAGGGACTTGGAAGAAGACTTACCTTCTTCAGGCTTCAGTGTCTTCATCAATGTAATGGAAATACCACCTTACTTCCCTAAGTGTGTTCTATAAACAATATAACAGACCCAAAATACTTTTGAAGTAGTTAAAAGTCCAACCTAAGTGAAAGGTCATTTTAATATTTTCAGTAGGTGGCTTTATGTTTCAGTTCTTCCTTTTTCCCATAAACTGACACAGATAAGATAATGACTCCAGAACCGTAGCCCTTCAAAAACTTATGTAGTCAAGCTTTCAAGACCTATCTCAAGGAATAAATCACCTATAGAGAATTTCTAGCACTCTCCTGACCCTAAGACACACACACACACACACACACACACACACACAAACACACAACCCAAGTAAAATTGGCCACACCCTCTTTGGTGCCAAAAGGGCAGGAATTTGTTTTATTAATCTTTGTATCTCCAGTGTCTAGAATAGTAGCCCTCACAGAGTAGGTGTTTAATATGTTTTAAATAAATGAATGGACCTCAATTGATTAAAATAGTCCAGCAGTGGAGTGATTTGATTTTCTAGGGAACATAGAGTGTGTGCTGCATCTCTATATGAGTTTTATTTATGTCCTCTATTGATGGATGAGAAAATTAAGCCTCATAGAGATTCAGTAGTTACTTGCTCAAGGTCATTCAGCTAGAAGGTAGCTGATGCAGGGTTCAATCCCGCATTTGTCTCCCTGGATGGTCACAACCATTATATCATACTGCCATATTATTGAAATAACTTTTCTAACATACATTATTACATTTCAGATCTAACCTAAGTAAAGCCCAGTTGATGAAAAATAATCTTCCTAAAGACAGAAGATTCTTTCTTTGATGATTAAGCTTTCATTGCTGGCTAGAGTACTAGGATGGAAATGAAAAGATTTAGGTTATAGGGCCAGGCAAGCCTCTTTTGAACTTTGCAAGCTGGAGCAAATCACTGGATCTCTGTGAGCCTTCATTTTCTTATCTTTAATTAGAGAAAATACTATCTACTCTGTTTTACCTCACACGGTAGAGAGGATCATATAAAAATATGTGTAAGTGTTCTATGAAATATAAAGTGCCATAAAAATTGTTAAAAAAAAAAAAAGACACATCACAAATCATTGCACTATGGGAGACTGGGCTGAATTCAAAGAGACATGTATTTGAATGGTTTTTTTTTGAATTTTTAAATATATAAAATATATAATGAGGACTTTTAGTTGAGGTGTTTCCTATTAATTCAAACCAAGGAGACCCAATGTATTGGTTTGCCAGTCTGAAATGGGAGGCCTTGTGACCATGTGGTCTATTCCTTTAAGCAGATGGAATAATACATTCAGTGTTAATTAAAATCTTCAAAGGGTCTTCAAAGGGTAGCAGTAAATACTATGTATTTCCCTTATTTAAAACACTAGCAGATGAAGAGTTCTTTTTTCTCCTTAATAAATATAGGATTCCCATCTGTTATCTTTACAAAAATGTACCATGTAATGCAGAATAAAAGAAATAGAATTGAAAAGAGTGTGTCATTCTCTTTCTCTCACAATAAGCCATTGTTTTCTAGAACCAGATGATGCCATTTTTTTTTTTTTTTTTTGCCATCAAATCTCTCTTCAAAGCCATGGGAGACTATCGGTCAGTCCTGATAAAACACAACCAAGTAGAACTCCTGCTCTCCCCTATTTCAAAAACATAGTGATGATACCAGAGGTTGGCTTACTCAACACCCAACCTAACCCCCTATTAGTTTGTCTTCCTCTACTAGTGAGGCTGGAAAGCTTAGGCCTATGTTTCCCAGATGCTCAGCAGCTAGGATGCAGTCCCATGTACCAGAGACTTGGATGTGGAAGTGAACAACACGAGGAGAGAGTGGCTCTTTAAGTAGGCAGGCGTGAGGGTACCTGGTTCTTTTATGGCAGCTGGGGTGGAGTTTTTGGTTTCTGGTCCTAGCATGTTAGGTGGCAAGTAGTGGACAGTATCAGAGGCAGCAGCAGCCTTTTTGCAATAAAAATCCTGTGTGGCAAATGGGCATTTTTCATACCTGTGTCTATGGCTGATTATATACAAACTTGTTTTTCTGGCCCTCCCAGAGAAGTTTGTGAGCTATCTATATCCTTTAATAAACTCTTCTCTGCTCAGACTAGCCAGAGCTGATTCTATTGCCTGTAAGAGTCCTGACATTTATAATTTACATATATGGGTTTTAACCAGGGGTTTATTGATACATGCTGGCAAACACCGCTAGTTACCTAACCAATAGCCATTTCCTTTCTTTCTTGTTAACAGAACCCTGTTTTGTTTGGGGTAGCAATGTGCTCAACTGAAAAATGACATTTCCTAGCTTCTCTTGTAATTAAGCATGGCTGTGGACATAATTCTATCCAAAAGGATGTCAGCCGAGGATATCTGAGTAAGCTTTGCTTCTCTGACGTAAGCACCCCTCCATTTCTGCTTCTATTCTGCCTGAAATATAGACGAAGTGGTTGGAGGTTCAGCACCCATCTTGGGATCATCCTGGAAAGGCTAAGAGAGTGGCAGAGACCCTGCCCTGACAACCATGAGCTTGAGTACCAAAGCCAGCAACAAACACCTGCAGTAACTCCGGACTTCTTGTTGCGTGAGAGAAATCCATCTTCACTATCCATTTCCAAATGCCATCACATTGGGGATTAAAGTTTCAACATGTAAATTGTGGGGGAGGGGGCACAGACATCCATAGCAGCAGCAATTTTAATAACACGTACTGATGGTAACAAGTAGCCTGCCCTTGTCCTGTATTAGGAGCCTGGGCTAGATTACCTAAGAACCCCTCGGTTCCTTTCCTCACGCGCTGGCCTTTCAGATTTCAGCTCTCTCTATAAGAGACTACTCCGTCAGAGCTCCCATATATCACATAAGCTTAATTAAAGGTAATGAGTTCCGGGTCACTTAGGGTGTTTAAGCATAGGCTAAATGACCTTTGGGAGGGGACAGTCAAAGAGACGAGTCAAATCTTTGACCACAGTTAAAAGAAACTTAAGTCTCTTTCAGTTTTACAGTTCTTGGATTCTGTGTCAACATCTCTCTCACAAATGCTTTACACTCGAATACCAAGAACTTGTTTGTTCCGTTTGCCTCCTGCCATCTTTGTGATGAACATCCCACCCTTCTGTTATGGGTGTACTCTTTTTTGGGGGTACATGTGCTTCATTTGGGAAGCAAATGAAACCATGAGGCCAAAGGTGAAACAGATTGGAAAAAAAGAATGAAGGAAGGGTATTCAGTTAGTTAAAGCAGGAGTTGGAAGTGAATAGGTTACAAAGTTGAACTGGGTTCAGTTCCTAGAAAAGAAATTGTGTCTAGAAACTTGAGGGCATGAGGACCAGGGGAGCAATCCAGCTTCGCGTGCTGGAGAAGGACCAGGAGAACAGTTTCAGCCTGCCTCTGGGAGAATGTGCTAAGCTGAAAGTCTGCTTTCCTCACAGTCTCAAGCTAAAAATGATTGCTCAAGGGCAGAGAAGCATGATGGGGTAAAAATAAACCACACTTACGTCTGACAGGGCCAAATAAGAACCTGTAATATGCTGACCCGTTTGCAGTCTGGTATCTTGGGATTTCTCACCTGTACAGAAGTAGTTCCTTGCACTCTAAATAGTTATCTGAGTGTGATGCTCCTGATGACTCATTACAAAGACAAGGTCCTAAGGGGGATTATGGGGCAGTGCTGTGTCCCCAGGCCCCGGGTCAGGCAAGTGAGACTATCAGTGACTAACAGAGGGAGCCTCTTGGGTAGAAGGATCCTGACTGTCTATCACATGCCCTTCTTTACCTAATCAATTCTGCTGTCTCCAGCAACAGTCCCTTTGGTCCAGAGATGCCCCACAGTTCTGTCTACTCAGCCCAGGTGTTGTTTAAGGTGAAAGGTGCCTCGATTTCATCTCCTGTTCTCTTAGCCTCTGGTTTCTAAGCTCTTGGCATTTGCTGACTCATGTTTCAAATGGTTGCAAAGAGGCACTATTCCTCAGCAATGCTAATGATACTTCCCTACTAACTCAGTCGCAAATCCCCAGAACTGGGTCCCCAGCCTGCTTCCCTTCAACAAGGCAGAGGATTACAAGGAAACAGAAAATACACCCTGCTCCCCCTTTGCTTCCTCTTGGCTGGTTTTGAGGCTTCACAGGTTCTGTGTCCCGCCCCCACACGGTTCCCTATCACGCTCAAGCTGCGGAAGAAGTGACTGGCAGAGGCTCAGCCTGGAGCGCCCCTCTCTCTGCATTCTACCTCCATGGCCGAAGCCTCCTTCCTTCCGTGGCAGATGCTGCAGGGAAATGCTCCCCTAAAGTTTTGCATGAGGCATTCTCAGATGCAAAATGCCCCTTTCCTTCCTCTTACCTCCCAGAATCTAACATCAAGCGGCCCCACTACCCAGAGAAAAGTGTGTGGCCACGTATCAAAGTGACTGTCAGAAAGGTCAGATTCCACTTCCTATGACCTTAAGAATGTTCAGTTGTTTTCTACAGGTAGCTGAATTCTTGTGAAAATTTCTTTAGTCCTTGCCTTCCAAATAACATATAGATTTTTTTCCCCAGATAGAATTGGTATTTGTAGAGAGAAGGATAAAAAAGACAAAAGGCTTTTTTGATTTGTTTCGGCAGCCTAGCTTTCTTTAAGTTGAAAATGTGCCAAACAACAGAAGATTGAGGACTTCTCAGTCTGATCCTTCTCCGGGAGCCTCCAGGCCTCCTCCAGAGGCTGGGCCTCCCTGCCTCCCGAAAGCGATACCCTCCCCCAACACTTGCCTTTCATCCTGTTTGCCAAGGACTGTTCCTTGCTTCATTCAGGTATGGCTTCAAGTCCCATTTCATCTTAGAATCTCTCAAAGACTATAAAAAAGGGAAGTGATATTACTGAGTGCTTAAATAAGACAAATTCCATGAATCTCTACGACTCAGGGTTGTGGAAACACACTCACACTGTGTTAAATTTATACTGTAAATGTTGATATCATTCATGTCATGTTAGCTGTATTCAGCGTTTCCTTAGTTTTTACTAGGTCTCCAGGAGGCAGAGATGGATAGGGTAGGGTAACAAGATTTAATTCAATTTAATAAGTATTTGTTGAGGGCTATATGCATGGTAGCATCTTTGCATAGAATCATTCAAGAATAATAGCTAATCAGTGCTTTTTGATGACAACTCTATTTTATATTATGCTGCGAGGACTTAATTTTTGTTCTGAGATTTCTTGAAAAGAGAGGATAATATAATCACTATTCTCCCATCACAAATCAAGATTTTATTGACATTTCAAACTATTATGTTTCAGAGAACTTCTAGACACCCTTCGAGTAAAGTTTTTTCTTTTTGAATTGGAAAAAATAGGGGAAGAAAGCATTACTTGTGGAATGGCATATTTCATGCTAACATTCCTTTTTAAAGTTTCAAGAAATTAAAGAGAATTATCAAGTAAAATCCATGCACATGATTGTTCCAAGTCCTATCCATACTGTAAACAGTTATGTCTACAGACAGAAACTTGGGATATTTGGAAACATGCTCAGTTTGTTCTTAATCTGTCACTCTCAGTCATGACTGTAACCATTGAGCACATCAGGTGGGGGTTATTTTTTAATAAAATGGGCCAACATGAAGAACATACTGCCTGGAATTATGCATCTTCAAGTTCCAAAGAAGTGTAAGAAAGCTCTTGGACAGTATCTCCCCATAAGAGGAAAAGCCATGTCTGTGGAGGCTTTAGTACTTCTTGTACTTCTTCAAAACGAAACTTGAACTTGAGAGAAACTTCAAAAATAACATTAAGCAATTGCTTACCATGTTCTCTTAAAATGTCACAACTCAGTGCCCTTTTAGTGAGAGTTGGGGCGTCAATGATAAGACAGCAGGAGTAAGAACACAACTCTGCCCTCACAGGGCTCAGAGGCAGGACGCGTTGTTCCTTCCTCATGTAATATGAGCCACGCTGAGCAGTGTCGCCCGCTACAAAGCAATTCTCCTTCCTGGTGTCAGAGAGCCTGCTGTGGGATGGACCTCAGATTTTGGTTCTGCTCCTTAGTAACTACATGACTTTGGCAACAATAAAATTGACAATAACAATAGTAGCAGCTACCACTCAATCTTCCTACGTACCAGGCACTTTAGTTATAAGCACTTTACATGAATTCACCCATTTAATCCTCACAACAACTCTGAAAGGCACACAGTAGTACTGTCCCTGTTTTACAGGTGAAGGGGCTGAGGAACAGGGAGATCAGGAAACTGGTCTAACATCATAAAGGCAGTAAGTTGTATAGTCCCCTGAGTCTTAGTTTCTTTTTCCATAAAGTGGGGATCATTTTACCTACTGCAGTGCTATTGTGAGGATTAAAGAAATAACAAAGGTAAAGAATCTGGCACATAATAGATGCTCATTAAATAGAGATATTATTAATAATTTCTTTAGATTAAAAACCCTTCTCTTAACAACCCATAATGACCCTGACTTTATTTAGAGGTTGCTTATCTACCAAACTCACAAGTCAACTAAGAACCAGGAAAGAAGCACAAAGCAATCAAAATAGTCTACTCAAAATAAGCAATCAAACAACGCTCTTTTTTTTTGGTGAGGAAGATTAGCCTTGAGCTGACATCTGTTGCCAATCCTCTGCTTTTTGCTGAGGAAGATTGGCACTGAGCTAACATCTGTGCCCATCCTCCTCCATTTTATATGGGACGCCTGCCACTGCATGGCTTGATAGCAGTGCATATGTCCACACCTGGGATCCGAACCTGCAAACTCTGGCGCAGAAGCAGAGCGCGTGAACTTAACCACTACGCCACCAGGCTGGCCCAAACAACTCTCTTGCCCGTTATCCTAACAGAACCCCCAGCAGGCTTGCTGCAAGCCTATTTACTCCAAGGGAGCCCTGGTTCTAAGGAGCTTGGTTATAAGGCTTCTCGACTCACAGATGGTTAGAAATGCAAATCAGAAGGGGAAGAGTCTGCTAGGAGAGAAGTGACAGCTGTCAGTGTGGCAGCAGTAGGGGAAACGGAAATGCCATCACAGCAGACAGGAGAACTCAAAATGCGGTCCAGTCTGGACTCTCTGAGGAGGGCAGAGTCCCTCATAACAGATTACCAGCCCTCTGAGGAGCCTGTCCTGGTACCTCGTCACCCATTTTGGCAGAGTTGCCGCTCCTCCTCCTTGTCCCATCCATGCCCTGTTCACAGCCCTAGTACCACCTCTTTTGCCCTGGACTGTAGTAATTTGTCTTCAATATCCTCATCCTAGTTTGACTTTAATCTCTTTAAATGGCAAGGGCATTATTTCATTCATCTTTGTATCTCTGAGTCTGTCACATAATGGATGCTCAATATATGCTTGTTGCGTAAATGGTTATTGATTCAAACTATTACAAGGGAAAGAGATAGGAGTTTGAATTCATGTTTTTAAAGATAGGAACCAATGCAAAGGATGTTGAGAAACTTTCTATTCAAAGCCAGTACAACTTTTAAAAATTTTCCCTTAGACAGGTAAGCTTCAATAGCCTGGAAAATTAATGTCAGTGTGGAGCACATCATTTCCCGGGAGCTCTGGATAAAGTAGGCATTCATCTGCCCACTTGCTCACTGATGAGAAGAGGAGAGGAGCCACAAGAGGAGAGGGACCTAGGTCTTAATGAGCATCTAGTGGAGAGGGAGAAAAAGGGTACAGGAGACGGATTATGATTACTGAAGATGAATGTGATTGATGTCACAATTGTACCCAGACCTTGTTCTGCCCTTTTCTCAGAAAATGGAGTGACATTTTAGAGAAAACTTAGAAAATTGATCTGAGTTACTTTGGAAGGTGGCGTCAACCTTATCCATTTGAAATGATGAACATAAGGCAGGATAATAAAAGCAAGACAATAATTCATCAGCTAAATTGTGAGGTGTCTATGCTTCAGGGAAGGGTACTCGAACAAAACATAGAGAAAAAGCCTTTGACTGACAAAGGACTAGACCCTGAAAAGACTCGGGGAATAGAGAACCCATGAGTATCAAGACTGGGTTGTTTTCCAGAGCTGAGTGGAAGGAGGAGAGTCAGAGAGGAAGCAAATAATGAGTGGATACCACGTGTTGCTGGGAATGAGGGATAGGGGTGGGGTTATGAACTGCAAGTCCAGAGGTGGGGCAGAGAGAGAAGATAGATTAGTTTGGGAATCTGAATTCAGAGGGGATCCATGCCCATCTGCCAATGTAGAATCAGAGAAGCAGCAAGACCACCAAGTAAAAATACCCTGATGACTTGCCTTGGCACAGAGGCCTGAGCAGCCTCATGGAGCCCCCTCCCCAACCCAGGAGCAGGGGGATAATTCCTGTGTGCCTCAGCATAGCAGGGAAGTGGTGAAGGGCTATAAAGGGCCACCAAGCTTTGCATAGCCCTATGCTTCATGGGCACAGCAGCATGATCCTGACAGGGTCATGATAGTGAGCTCAGGGAAACCCAGATGCCAAGCAGCCTTGGAATGGGTTCCTGAGTGGACCCTACTGAGAATCAGATGGGAAAGATAAACCTGAACACTAATAAAGATAAAGGACCACCTGTATCAGACACAAGCCCCGTAGGTTATGCTTTAACACCAAGTAAGGCCCCAGAATTAGACACAATCTCAGTGTTAGGGGTTGTTTCAACCTCACGGTACAGCGGGAGCTTCGTTGATGGACTAAGTTTCATACCAGCCAAAACACCCACCTTCTGCCACATCATGACTGACCCTAACCTAAAACCCACCAGCACGAACACCTCCCCAGGCTGGGAACCAAAAGCCTCTCGCTTTGCTTTGCTTTAAGAGGATGGAAATAGCACACTATTGACCTGTTGTACGTTTCAGAAACAGTCTGATTCCAAACTTGAAAAGTCACCCCGTGTCGATCAAATCATGTGTAATGAAGTGAATTGAAATGTGTTCAAGGTGAGAGTGGGCCACGCATCAAGCCTGTGCAGCTCCAGGGCTGTTTGCTTTCTGAGGGAGCCCTGACCCTCCTCCTCTGCAAAGGTTCCTGTGGTTTCCCATCTGAAGTCACCTCCTCTGATAGCTCTGTGACAGTCCACAGCGGGAGAAAAGGTCAATTAAACGGGTGACAATTCCTCGCTGAAAGCACGCGGAAGAGCGTGCCCCACACTTGCGTTCTTCCATTTCCATAACCACAAATTTCAATCTGTTGTTCAGGCAGATGCCTGGCGATGGAATAAGGAGAATTTAAATAAGCTGTAGGCTTCTGGTTCAACCCATTTTCTTTTCTTTTATAAATTTGGTTTCCGCTGCTGTTCATTCACATTTCATACCTTTGATGGACTATATTTAGTCTCCATATTTTATAGTTTTTAGAGGCATGAATTAAGTTTCACACGCAAAATGAAATCTGTGAAATTTCTCATCTCCCTGGGTAAAAGAACTCCCCCAGCTCTTGCAGCAATTTTTTAAATTGTGCCAGAAACAAGAATCAGGTTTCACCAGTGAAACAGGTGTATGCAGCCTAGAAATTGTACTGCAAATAACATTCTAGTGGATAATTGGAATGTAGCTTCTTGTCTTCATAAGACAATCTAAATAAAACCAAACCAGACAAAATTATCATACCATTGTCCATGCCCTCAACTGAGAAATCTTGTTATCAGACAAAAGTATGTCTGTCAAAGAAAATGAAAATAAGAGAAAATAGGGCAGGTCAGAAATAATTTTGTTTCACACTGTATTAGTCAGCTCGGGCTGCCGTGACGAAATATCGTAGACTAGGTGGCTTAAACAACAGACATTTATTTCTCACAGTTCTGGGGGGGCTAGAAGTCTAAGATTGCAGTGCCAGCATGGTTGAGTTCAGGTGAAGCCTTTCCTCCTGGCTTGCAGATCACTGCCTTCTCGCTTTGTCTTCACATGGGGGAGAGAGAGAGAGAGAGAGAGAGAGGGAGAGATATTGCTTCCCCTTCTCATAAAGCCACCAAGCTTATCCTATTAGGATCCCACCCTTATGACCTAAGTTAACATTAATTACCTCCTAAAGATCCTCTCTCCAGATACAGTCAAATTAGGTGTTTAACATATGAATGGGGGTGGGGCACAATTCAGAATTGAGTCCATAACCAACACCTTGTAAGCAACCTTCTACAGGTACTCAGCAGATAGATCCCCTTAGTGTAAGAATTCCGGATTGTGAATACACTGTGCTTTAGTGTTCTTATTGGTTTTAAAACTTTCAACATACGCTAGAGAAGTGGAAAATCAGTATAGTGCAAGACCACTGAGACCTGCAGTCTGGAAGCAAACGTTCTCTCATTTGGTCAATAACAAGAGCATTTCAAGATGAGTGAGTCTAATAAACACTAAATCTTTCTTATCAGAACAGGACTATTCCCTTGAACACAGGGTTTCCCTAAAATGAGCTGCTTATGAATCAACCAGGGCCATTGCCTAACAGTACCACAGATGAGAAAACCTAAATCCTTTATACACTTCATCAAGATATTTTCTAGTAAATATAAGTCTTCCCCCGACATCACATTGTCCTTTATTCTCTCTCTTTGCTCTCTCATATAAATTCTGAATGCTATTTAAGAAATCCATAAGTTAAGGATTAAGATCTCTATTTAGGTAAGACCTCATCTCCTCCACCTATGTACAGGCCTCCAACACCATGAATAAATGTATCCTACACCACAATAATAACGTGATTCCAGGTTCTTGTCTCTTCCATAAGCCCTGCCTCACTCATCATCTGAATACAAAATGATCTTTTCTCTCTGAGTTTCGGTAGCACTTCTATTTCCTGTTTGTAAAATTCATTTGGGAACTGTTTACTGTAGACTTTCTCAACCTCAGACCTATTCTCGGGTATCATTAGTTCTCTGTGAGAACTTATATCTGACTATGTGTGTGTGTGCTTCATTCAATGATAATCTAAAAAATGGAGGCATGCTCTGGATCATCTGATGAATACCTTATCACTGATAATTGCCGTTATAATTTCAGCACCCATTTGAGTTTCTGACTCTTTTGGCCCCAAGTAGTACCACTTTAATCATAACAAGCTAATAAGACAAGAGCATAGGCAGACTTAAGATGCAAATGATGCTTTTGCATTAAGTGAAAGCTAAATGAAAGCAAAGTATTCTACATGCAGAAAATATGACCATTAGTTCAAAAGAAAAAGTGCTGGGAGAATTATATCATCATTTAGCACACACTCATAGAAGCATGTCAGACTCAAAAGACTCTGCGCCAATTTAGTTTCAGTAAAACAATATTACTTACTACATTAAATCCATGATTGTTAATTGGAGTATGTGGCTTTGGTTATTTTTTCATATTTAATTTATAAATTTGTTTTGGTTTTATAGCTATGTAAGAACCATAAGCATGTGGAGTATATCTGGCTTATGTTTGTACATAAATATAAATGTACATTATATTTAGGTTACATTATAATATAAATAAAGTCAACACTGGAATTCCACAGGGTTTTTTAAAGTTACAACTATAAAATCCTAATATTTTTTATTATTTATTTTAATATAATACTATGTTGTGATGTTTCTTTTATTGTGGCCTTAAATGATTGTTTCAATCTTTTCCTATTTAATTATTTCCATCTGTTATTGCCTTTTTCCCCAAAATAAAATGTAAATTTCTGAAAGACAGAAATGAGCTTTCAGGCCATTTGCATCCTCCTCAGCATCTAGCACAGTGCTGAGGACATCATGAATGCCCAATTACATCGGTGGATTTTAGCTCTTTGATCAACCACTCTGGACTTAACTTCCCATTCCAAAACATGTCTGTTTGTTGTTCTAAATCCACTTCCACGAAAGGTATTTTTTAAAATTTAATTAGTCTTATATTTCTGGTATCAACTATGATTACTGAGTATACCCTGGGTGCCAAGAACTGCTCTGAGCACTTGATATAGATCATCTCACTTCATAATAACTGTTGGAAGGCAGGTGGGAAAATAAACAGATTACTTCTGCTTATTAATAAGGAAACTAAGTCATAGAGACCATAAGTACATTGCCCAAAGGTCATACAACTAGTAAGTGGTGGCAGTAGGGTTCTAACCATGGAATACTAAGCCCATGGCCCGTCCTCGTACTGCCTGCAACTGAAGTTTGCAACAGGAATGTGCAAGTTATTGTTGTATTACCGCACTGATGCCCCAGATCCTTCATCAGAAAAGTGTGACTCGATAGGGAAAATGTTCCCCCTCACTCTTCAGGGAAATGTGTGGCTACCACATCATGACTGAACACCTAAAGTATAATGTCTATTATAAAGGTGCAAATGGCAAAGTGTGAGTTGTTCAAACTCCAAAGTTCTTAAATGGACATGTGATTGGAAAGCAAATATTTTGATATTTATTTGGTCTATTACTCATTTTATTTTGCTCTTTATTTTGCTTGGAATAGTGCTCAGCACATAATAGAATTCAAATATTTGTTGAATGGATGAAATCTTCTCCTTTTTCAAGTTTAGAAATAGTAGTTTAGGTTCATCTTTCATGTGCAAAACTCAATTTATTTTTGTTGCCAATTCATTCTTTACTAATTAAAAAAAAATCTCCACTAATTCTAAGACTACGTCTGGATACCTGAAAAAATGACCTAATATTTTTATGATCTTAATGATGCAATCTCTTTGGGCATATGGGTTACTGGAATAACAACACATGTTGACTGCAGATCATTTCAATTGTGGTCGGTAGACAGAGTCTTCAAAGCACATTATTTTCACTGCTATTTTTTTTCTGTCCTTTTTTGTCTCAGCTGCCAGAAGAGTGGATGATCTCTGACAGGGTCTCTCCTCCCAGTGAGTTTGCAGAACATACACTTCTTTAATGTAACAAATCTAGTTCCCTCCGTTATTACACAGAGATTTGATTTCCCAGGAGACTCTCCTTGTTCCTGCCGTGGTGACAAGATTTGTTCTGTTGCAGCTCATAGCTCACAGCCTAGTGTATCACCTCATGGTAATGATCGGTTCCATCCCAGACTAATCATGAGGGTAACCCCAGGGTCATTATCAGAGTGCTATGTGTATGAATTGTGGTCTGTCCTCAGGTCTGTCCTGAGATTCATTAATGCATTCATTCATTCACCCAGTCCTTCAACACACAATTATTACTTACTTACTCTGTGACAGGAGCTAGGGGCTGTGGATATAGAAATGATTACGAAAAATAAAGCCTGCTCCCAAGACACTCGCACTTTGGAGAGACATGCAAATGATTGTTAAATGGTGAGATAAGCATTGTAATTTTATAGGTGCTCAGATCGTAGGATGAGGATGTGGTAGCCGTGAGGTAGTGAAACATAAAAGAGAACCACTACTTTGGGCTGTTTGATATCTTTTCCTCCTAGTTTTAATGAAATATAATTGATAAATAACATTGTATAAGTTTAAGGTCTATAACATATTGATTTGATAAATGTATATATTGCGAAATAATTACAAGTTTAGTTAACATCAGTTACCTCACACAGTTACAGATTTTTTTCCTAGTGATGAGAATTTTAAGATCCACTCCCTTAGCAACTTTCAAAAATACAATACAGTATTTTAACCATAGTCATCCTATTGTACATTACATCCCAGAACTTATTTATCTTATAACTGGGAAGTTTGTACATTTTGACCCCCTTCACTCATTTCCCCCACCCCATCCCCAGCCTCTGGCAACCACAAATCTGATCTCTGTTTCTATAAGTTTGGTTTTTTTAGATTCCACATATAAGTGAGATCATACAGTATTTGTTTTTCTCTGTCTGAGTTATTTCACTTAGCGTAAGGCCCTCAAGGTCCATCCATGTTGTCTCAAATGGCAGGATTTCCTTCTTTTTAAAGGCTGAGTAATATTCCACTGTATGTAAACACACACACACACACACACACACACACCCCACATTTTCTTTATGTATTCATCCATTGATGGACACTTAGGTTGCTTCCATGTTTTGGCTATTGTAAATAATGCTGCAATGAACATAGGGGAACAGATATCTTTTCAGGGTGGTGATATATACCAGAAGTGGAATTGCTGGATCCTTCAGATATACACCAGAAGTGGAATTGCTGGATCATATGATGGTTCTATATTTTTATTTTTTTGAGGAGCCTCTATACTGTTTTCCATAGTGTCTGCACCAATTTATATTCCTACTAACAGTGCACAAGGGTTCCCTTTTCTCTACATCCTCGCCAGCACTTGTTATCCCCTGTCTTTTTTATAATGGCCATTCTAACAGGTATGAGGTGACATCTCCTTGTGGTTTTGATTTGCATTTCCCTGATGATTAGTGATATTGAGTATCTTTTCACGTACCTGTCGGCCCCTTGAATATCTTCTTTGGAAAAACGTCTGTTCAGGTCTTTTGCTCATTTTTAAATTGGATGATTTTTTTTTGCTATTAAGTTATATGAGTTCCTTGTGTATTTTGGATATTATCTCATTATCAGATGTGTGGTTTGCAAATATTTCTCCCATTCCATAGGATGCCTTTTCATTTTTCGGTTATTTCTTCTGCTGTGCAGAAGTTTTTTAGTTTGATGTAGTCCCACTTATTTTTTATTTTGTTGCTTGTACTTTAAGTGTCATATCCAAAAATTCATTGCCAAGACCCATGTCAAGAAGTTTTTCCCTATGTTTTCTTCTAGGAGTTTTATGGTTTTGGGTCCTATATTTAAGCGTTTAATCTATTTTGAGTTAATTTTTGTGAGTAGTGTAAGATAGGGGTCTAGTTTCATTCTTTTGCATGTAAATATCGATTTCCCCAGCATTGTTTATTGAAGAGATTGTCTTATCTCCATTGGGTATTCTTGGCTCCCTTGTCATATATGAGCTGACCATATATGCATGGGTTTATTTCTGGGCTCTTGATTCTGTTATGACATCTTCTTGAAGTCTGTTTAGAACAGCAACCAGAGTGATGGGAATAAATGCCCCATCTGCAAGACTGGTCTTTAGAAGCATGAAACCTCACCAGAGATTGAGTGAGAAGCTGCAAATGCTGGCAGCCAGCTTAATAGCTATTTGAAGTCTTGTGTGCTGTTCTTTTTTAATATGCATAAATTCATGTGAATTTTCATTTTAGCATAATATAGCATATTTATTTTAATGTAAAAATGTGTTAAATTAATTAGCCTCCCCCATTTTGCAACCGACAAGTTCCTCAAGTAAAATGTATACTCTAGGAAAAAACGCCAAATTCTTCCTGAGACTTTTCATACTCTTTGGCACAGGAATGAGTACTCCTATTTTAGGCTGAGAAAAAAAACCACTGTAAGAAAAAAGAAATAGAACAATATTTCATTCAGTATGATGAGAGTATGATAAGTCCCAAAAATCTTTGACTAAGCTAATTAACAAAATGGTATAAAATCCAATTTAAATCCGTAGGCCATAATTATTTTGGCAAACGATATAAGAGAAAGTTTACAAAGCTGTTGATGCAAGTAATTTTGAAAATGCAAAGCACTGGCTTAACAATTAGCCCTCTTTTGAATATATAAGAGAGAAGATTTGAGAATATTTATATAACAGTTACCATAAAAATGTATCTTAAAGTTATACTTACTCTACAACTTGTCATTATAAAATTAGGTTTTGATCTGTCTATTTTTTCTCCTCATATTGAACATTTTGTGTAGGTGGTTCCAAGTTCTGCTGATTTGTAGTCTTGAGACTATGAGTGTGTATTATAGGCAACTACGCAGAAAATATTTGTTATAGAAAAAAAGTTTACTTAAATGTTTAAACCATTTGCCCTAGGAGGCTGATCTTATTCACCAACCTGAAGGTGCTTAACCCACCAACTTAGACCTCCTTGATCTGATCCTAATTAACTAAACTAGTATAAAAAGTTTGAACAGTCTCTCTTAGAACTAGGAATGTAGCTAAGGCATTCCTGCTCATAAAAAGCTACTTGTAGAAGTAAAGTAAAGTGATTCTCACAGATGAACTTGAAAACACAATGCAAAATCTTGATTTTTCTCTAAGTTCCCCAACTAGAGCTCAACAAAATCCATGCATTATCTGCCACCTGTTCCTACCTCCCCCTGCTGTACAATCTGATCACAGCTCTAGCAAGCTGCCAGCTGCTCCTCCTCCTTCCCTCTCTAACCTGGTAATGCATCAGCACTCACCAGGTTACCCAAATCCAAGTCTTTTTGTGTGCGTGTGTGTGAGGAAGATCAGCCCTGAGCTAGCATCCATGCCAATCCTCCTCTTTTTGCTGAGGAAGACTGGCCCCGGGCTAACATCCGTGCCCATCTTCCTCCACTTTATGTGGGTTGCCGCCACAGCATGGCCTGACAAGCGGTGTATCGGTCTGTGCGCGCCCGGGACCCGAACCCGGGCCGCTGGCAGCGGAGCACGCGCACTTAACCGCTACGCCACGAGGCCAGCCCCGAAGTCTTTTTTGATTTCTCTCTCTTCTCTCTACCCACCAGTCTGTCACCACCCTTAACAGGCAAGCTGCCTCCAATAAATATTCACGGTGGCTGCATGCTGCTCAGCACAGGGAATTCTTTCAGGTCCTCACTTCCTGACCTCCTATTCTTGGCCTTCCTATGCCTCCACTCCATGTTCTAGAACCCAGTAACCTAGATTCAGATGCCAGCTTGGTGACAAACTTAGAAATCCCGTAGGACGTTACTATTCAGAATCTGTCCCCTCCTGCGCTGCAGGTCAGTACATTCCAATCTCTATACACTGCATCTGTTGCACTCAGAGAGGCAGAGCAGGGTCATGTCTCCCAGCTGCCGGTCACTCCCCATTCCAATCCATACCCCACCTGCCAGCAGAGGAACCACATCATTCCACCACTCAAAGTAGTCACTGAATCTCTGCTGCCCAACACATGATAACATCTATAACTTCACTTAGATGCACATTTTAGGCCTATGGCAACCTGGCTCAGACTACCATGTCCCCTACATTCACGTCACATTAGATTATCCCACACACTTATTATTTTATTTAATATTTAGTGAGTGATTGCTACATGCCAGGCATTGGGCTAGGGAATTCCACAATGAGTAATTTTGACACTCCTAGAAAAGTCCTATCTAGAGGGGGTATGGAAAGCAAATAATTAAAACAGTGATGAGAGCTATGAGTGATGTTTAAGAGATAGCCTAGGAGTGTCCCGAACCCAGTTTGGAAGCCTCCCATAGGGATGGATTTCTAGAAGACATCTGGGAAAAGCAAGACCTGAAAGACGAATGTATACTATGCCAAGAATTTACCACCTAGTTTCTCTCTTTTGAAAGATCTTTTCTCTTTCCAGAGAGAATTCTTACTCGGTCACTCCCTGAGGCTCTCCCTGACCTTCCCAGGCAGAACTAAATGTTCTCTCACCCATGGCTCCGTAGCACATCTACCATACTCCTATTACTGCTCTTACCCTGTTGCATCACAGTGATTGGTGAAGGTGACTGGCCTCGCTCTCACCCAGGAGCTCCATCAAGGCAGAGGAGGTGTCTTTATCCATCTTTGTGCCCAGCCACACCTGACACCTAGTATGTGTCCAATAGTGTTTGATGAATAATCGAATTTAACAAAGGGTGAATATGTCAACTTTGACATTTGAAAGTCCATGTTAAAATAAGTAAGGCGTCTGTAGGGATATAACACATTAAGGAGAGTCCTTTATTATATACAAAAATCTTTTTACATTTTAGAAAACAATACATGAGGAAATGAGATAATAAATATTCCCTGTAGAAATGATGGGGAACAAATGAAAGGGAACAAATGGTTTCTTATGTTTGGACACATTTTCCAGCATGCGGTTGATTTGAGCAATGTTTACAAGTGCTGCTAAATTGTGGGCTGGTAGACACTTTGCCATTCACAGGTTTCAGCTGTGAGTGGGGTCAGTATAGACAGCTCACAGGAATCACCCATAAGTCCCCAGCCATGCCAGCCCAGAGTAAACCCACCCATAGGCTTCTGGGCCACTTGAACTGCACTGATCTTCACCCAGAGCCACTGGGGCCACAGTGTATGGCCTTTGCATGGGGCAAGAAAGACAACAGGATTACACACACACACACACACACACACACACACCCCCCACAGGCCGGATAATTAAACTAACCACAATTACACCAAAAGCTTAGCATCTATTTTTGTCATCCGTAAAGGTCACTCCCCATTAGATTGCTGGTAGACTTCTCTACAATTTTTGACTTCACATCCCCTAGTGGTATAAAACACAGGCTATTTTGGTCACCAGCAAGCTCAGGGTAGTTGAAAATATATTACCCATGTACCTCACCACCACATGTTGCTTTAAAATTTCTTCTAAAATATTTAGAAAATGTTTCTTGTGGAGACTGGCAGGCTATTGTTTGTTTTGCTTTTCCATCTGGTATTCAATTAATATACTAATAACCACTCTGATTTCTCTTGCTATGATATTGATTTTAGTTTTTCTTGTGGCATGTTTATTTTCACTGGGGGATGGAAAAGCACTACAGATCGGAAGCAATGTTTCATTTACAGCTACTACATGTAATGCGACCCAAGTGCTGTTAACATTCTGTAACGGGGGCATGGCTAAATCTAACTCAGATTTCTCCACATGCTTAGCATTTTCTTGGATGCTAATGTCCATTAACTTTCTATTATTAATTTTATGCTTATAAACATTATGTTAATAAATATGAACAATATTGTAAAGCACAAATGGAATATTAAAAGTCAGAGAGATATGAATTATAAAACACTTGCAGATAAATGTGTGTCTCGTGTGGTGTCTTTTCTTTCATTCCCACTTTTCATCTTTCCTATTAATTCTGTTGGCTCCTGCGGAAGTCACTGAGCTCTGGTCTGAAGTCTCAGGGGCATTTTGCAGCTGTGAAGCCAGGAATTTAAGGACAACTGAGAGAGAGGATAGAAATGTTCAGAGAAAAGTAATTTCATCTGCAGATGAGCCGGCTAGAAATATCCTCGTCGCACTTGACAAAAAGCCTGTTAGTGGGGAGAAAGTGCAACTACCTGCACTTGAGAGAAGATAATAAAGGCGAAAGACTGTTATATTGCTGAAGGCAATGGCCATGGTTACACTTCTTCTCTGTCTCTCGTAGGGTCTTGTACAGTGCTGAGCAATTAGTAGGTGCTCAGTAAATCTTTGTGGATTGATAGAAAGAGGTGAGCTTGACACATGGTTCAAATGATGCCAGCTCTGAGTTGATTCCTCCTTTAAGCCAGTCTGTAAAATATATCCCAAACTTTTCACGTGGCCAGCCCACCCCAGATCTGAGCCGTTGTTACAATAAACTTTGAAGTCCATCCCACTCCTGGATGCATCCCCAGAAGGACGATCTGCTGAGACTAGGTCAGAGACATCGCTCCCTTGTTCTGGTTCCCTTTACCATCCCATTAGAATCTCTTGGTAGCTGCTGGTGCTTTCTTTTTCTGTCTGAGTAGAAAAATATCTTTAAATCGAGTTCTTAAGTTTTTCCTCCATAATCCCTAAGTGCTCAGGATGAAATGCTGAAAAAGACCTGGACTCCGCTTTCCAGGATTTTTGCACCCTGCTGGAGGAGGTTGGGTACCTGGCCAAAACACAGATGTTCGGTGAATGTCAGCAGGATTAAATTAGCTGAAGGAGACATCTACTTTCTGCCTCTTGAATATCACAATTATTTCTTTCTTAAAGTTGCTTGGACTTAAAGAGTGCATTTGATTCATTCCTCAAAATGCCTCTGTTGAGTGTTCCATTAAAGTTCACAACATTTTGTTTTCTGTTTTTTAATGTGAGGAAATAGTTGCCATTAAGAGTAAATTTGCTTTTCAGACATAGTCAAAAGTCATTTAGATACAAGTCTCATAAATAAAGGGGCTGATAAGTCTGGGGAATAGCATTGTAAGATCAAGATAAAATATGGCTATGAAGTAATGAGGTCATTTTCTTGCTCATAAACTGATCTGAAATGATATAAAAATAATAGAAACTAATATTTTGAGCACTTAGCACCAAGTGCGTTGTGTACACCATTTCACTTAATCCTCATAACCACCAAATAATTTATGTATCATTTTTGTTTCCATTTAAAAAATGTGCATAGAAAAGCTAAGAAACTTGCCCAAAATGACATAAAAGAAGGGTTGGGATTTGAAGCCAGGTGTACTCGAGACCAGCCCTGTGTGCTAAGCCACCAACCAAACTGACTTCCAGAAAGTGAAGTCTAGAGAGGTTTTGAGTATGTACACCATATTATAAAAGCGTTTTCAGGAATGACCCAGACTCTTCAAATCTGGATATATTGGCTACAGTGTATTGGGTACAAATTAGTCCAAAATATGTAACAAAGAGTCAGTATACACACGGCTGCATGAGGTCAAGGTGACAAACTATAACTATAAATTGGGAGCGTGCACTTAGTAAATAAGCATGGAAGTGTTAATGCATCATCTTAGAGACATCGAGGAAAGCAGCTTAATATTACCTCTCATTTATCAAAGAAGTATATATTAAGAATGCAGGAAAGAGTAGAGAGGAAAGAAGAACAGAACTCAAAGCAAAATAGGCTCAGTATCAAGATTAGAGAATTAATCTGTCACATTTTCCCATTTTCTCCTGTTTTTCATAGAACCTGATAGGGTAAAGCAAGAATACAGAAGCAGTGTCCAGAAATTTTGAGTTTTAGCTTTTGTTTGCTTTATGATTACTCTTAGGGTTGCCAGAACTCACAAGTTCCTACACTCTCAGGTCTATTGTAGACAACTTGTATCATGCCCATGTTTAAAAGAATCAAATTTGAAGACCAATGTAAGGTTAGTAAAAAAAAAAAAAAGAAAAAGAAAAACAACTAAGCTCAACAGATTTTTAATATAGATTAGATATTAGGCAAATGTTAAGTTGCTTCTCGCTTTCACTAAATTAAAAAAACACAACATCTAACTCTTTGAAAGGTACTTGTGAATGTAAGCTTGGAAAATATTCCAGCAATGACTTTGAAATGTTGTGTATATGTGTGTGTGTGTGTGTGTGTATGTGTGTGTGTGTGTGAGAGAGAGAGAGAGAGAGAGAGAGATTATCAATATTCATGGGATTTGTATTACTGATTTCCATCTTATCAGTCACAGGAATGCGTCTTTGAATATAGATTTACCATCTGCAGTTATACAATTAAAGTATGGTCACTAAATTCATAATGGATTCAGGTGCTTTTTAAAGAATTTTTAAATGAACAGATTTTTACTGGCAGACAAAAAAATTAGTGCTGGAATAATCATATACTGCTGAATCTTTGAAGATGAAAAGCTTAGAAGGGAAAGAAAGGGTATTTAGTTATTAAATGTGTAACTCTATTCACATCAAACAAAAATCTTGGGGTATCAAAATACTACTGGGTTTTTCTGACTCTTTCAGGCTCAGAAGCTTTAATTTTAATAGGCTTAGGATGTTATTCTGCCTGTTTTTGCAACTCATTAAAGAAGATAAAAATATTTTCTTCTGAACTGAGCCTTTAATTTTAAAAGAAAAACTCCTAGTCTTTACTGAAAGGTGTAAAGAAGGATCCAGAACAGCCCTGTGTTTATTAAAACAGTATATAACTTTAAATCCTAAGCCCTGGCTCTGATCACAAATCAGCATGCCAATCGGTTGGTGGATTTAATTTAGTATTAGTGGATAGTGAGCAAATCAAACCGTTGTTTGGCCTACATAACTTCAAGTAGACCACTCTAATTTCTTTCTCCTGAATCGACTGCTTTTGACAGAACTGTACAATTGTGTCACTGCATAGCTTTAGGCTTCATTGTTTGCCTCTGAATTGGCCTGTCAAATTGGAAAATGCTCTTGATAAAATTTTAAAAGAAATACAGTAAGTCATAAAACAGTATCTATAATAATATACTCAATATTGTCTTTTAAAAGTTATACATATATGTTCATAGAAAAAACAAAGAAATATTAAACTATATGTTAAGGGCAATTATTTTTAGTAGATAAGATTGTAGGAAATGTTTGTTTTCTTCTTTGTGGCTTTAAAATTGCTTTCTAAGTTTTCTACAAGAACAAGTGCTATTTTTACAAACAACAACAAAAAGGCAAGCATTAAATATTACTCTAAAATTTGGCATCAAGTATAAAAGTTCAAGTTAAATATGTTTGAAATTTCTGTTAGTCCGCTGTTTGTACTATTTCTTCTATCATATACCTAAAAGATCTGCTTAAATAATTTATAGATTTATGGAGAGGATATGGTGTTCAATATAAATTATCTGGTTTTATGTTTTTGAATTTAGTTTGTTAATAATAGGATGACGAAGCTTTTTAAAGATGGAATTCACCACATCAAAATTGACGCATGTGGGCACGAAATCAGTGCAGCTGACAGATTATGATAAGAAGACTAAAAGACAAGGATAATGACAGCCTGGCCTGAGCACCTTCTATTTACCCCCCATCAATGGTCAGGTGCCCCTGGGCCCTTCCCTGGAGCTCAACTGTGTCTCTACCAAGTTATTCCCCAGTTCTGCTTTGAAAGGCTGGCTTCAAAAAGGTGAAGAATCAAAAAGATTTATTTTGCATAGCTCCAATGGGGAGAGATAGGACAAATGGGGCCAAATCTAAGTTTGGCTTAAGGAAGAATGCCCTGAGAGTCATGGTCAAAATCTCTCTCCCCTGGGGGAGGAAGTAAGGTGTCAGTGAGGGCCTGGTCCAGCTGGGGCAGACTGAGGGAATCGCTCTACCAAAACCAGGTAACAGTGAAATCAAGAGATGGTGAAGAACAGAGTCAAGCAGAAACCAAATCAGATAAGGAAGCCAGTGGAGCTGCCCCAATAGAAAGGCGAGAGTCAGGTATCAGGCAGTGGGGAACTGATTCAGGGATAGACAATGATGCTGATGACTCCGGATCAAGATTGCCTACACAATTTTTGGAGCCCATTGCCAAATGAAAACGCAATGTAATTTGTTAAAAAATTATTAAGAATTTCAAGGTGGCACCAGCAGAGTACCAAGTCAAGCATGGGGCCCTTCTAAGCACAGGGCCTTACGAAGCCGGCTCTGCATTGGAATGGCTCATCACCAGGAAGGGGAGGAGTGTTCCTAGGTTTATCATCCTTGGACGGTCTTACTTGCTAGCTCACCCAGGAATGACATGGAGACATGGGATGCATTAAAATGACAAGGAAGACAGAGCTTTTCAAAATGGACTCGGAAAGTATGGTCACAGGAAATGTTCAAATAAAGACTGCATGTTACAGAGAGAATTCAAGCGCTGGGTAGGTATTTATACTTGAGGACCTTGAAGATACCTTTTGACTTGGAGTCTAGAATTCTGTGCTAGATTGAGAGGTCTAAAAATCATTTAAAAGTATTCTTCAGACTACAGGTTCTGTAAGTCCTGAGTTTTCCATATATTCCCAATTCCAATTGTTTTCATTCTTATAAGTATTATACCCTGACTTGTCAGCCAAGTCTATCTCAGGAGCATTGATACTATAATACAGTATTCCTCACTGACCTGCCTATCCTTAAAATCACTGCCCAGTGGCTAGATTTGCAGGTGATAATCTCTGAGACCTTTCAGACCTTCTCTCTCATCTCTAAACATGAGGATTAGGAGTGAAACATTAGATTCTATTTCTCTGCTCCACTGAATTCAAGTCTTCTTTTTCTTTCTTCTTCTTTAGAAACATTCACACAATATAGCGAACTCATTTTCTTTTTCTTTTTGGCGAGGAAGATTGGCCCTAAGATAACATCTGTTGCCAATCTTCCTCTTTTTGCTTGAGGAAGATTTGCCCTGAGCTAACATCTGTTGCCAATATTCCTCTTTTTGCTTGAGGAAGATTTGCCGTGAGCTAACATCTGTTGCCAATCTTCCTCCTTTTGCTTGAGGAAGAGTCGCCCTGAGCTAACATCTGTGCCAATCTTCCTCTATTTTGTATGTGGGTCACTGCCACAGCATGGCTTGAGAGAACTCATTTTCTTAACCACTTATCTCCTTATGGTAGAGTGTATAAATTGTTCTCATTCCCCACTCCTCCATGTCTCCCTGTGTCCACACTCTTTGCCATGTAACGTTGCAGTCCTTCCTCCTAAAGGTGGAGTATATTCCCCCTCTCATTGATAGTGTGCTGTACTATGTGGCTTACTTTGCCCATGGAACATGGGTGGAAATGACAGTGTGTCAGCTTCAAGTCTAGACCTTAAGAGGCAGCATGTGTTTCCACTTACTTCTTCTTCTGTTAGGGCCATGAGAAGAACATGCTCCAGGTCAAAGAGGATAGGATGAAAGACCAGTGGAGCAGACCTGGGCCCAAGCTGCAGTTTGGAACTAAGCTAAGGCAGGCCAAACTTTAATCAGCTAAACTCTAGGCAACTCATAAGCACATGAGCAAGAATAAATAATTATTATTGTTTTAAGCCACTGATTTGTTGCGCAGCGTTACTGTAACAAAAATTGACTGAGATACTCCTTAATTCTCTAGCTCTTTGAAACTTTTATCCATTAAATGATGGTGAATTTTGAACTCATTCATTAACTGTGAAGAGTGTGATGATGAAGAGTCCAGGTTTTGGAGTAAGTGGACCTGGATTGGAATCCTAGCACTGCAACACCTCAGGGCCTCTTCTATGGGATGGAGATAATAAGATGCCCGCCTTTTGGGGATTATTATGGGGACTGAATGAGATAATGCACTTAGAGTTCTCAGCACAGTGTCTGGTATGTAATAAAAGGACAATAATTGTCAGCTGTTATTGAGGTTGGCCTCGAGTAAACACAGAACGGCCCAGCAAGTATGTCTGGAGGGGTGTGAATATTTGAGATAGGAATCACTTCATGAGGCTAAAACAATACCTGCTGTCACCTCAGACACAATCAAAGAGAATCAACACTGGGAAGAATAGCAGAATTGAGTGAGAAGGATTAAGGGAGAATGCATCCTAGCATTTTCTGAAACCAGTACCGTGGTACAGCTGCTACAGCAACAGCTAGATCCTCTCAATGCACAGGATTCACCTGAAATGAGATAAAAGGCAAACTTGTTCTAGGATCCATTATCATTTATCACAGCACAATGAGTAACATGAGCAGATGGCCAATTATTTCTGCAACTGCAATAGATGAAGTGTGTTTATTGCGGGAGGGTGAGTATAGCTCAGTTGTTCCGCTTATGTACTGATGGGCAAGTCAAACAAAAACTTTGACTCAATAGAGGTTAGCAACAACCAACATCCACAATCTGTTCCTGGTTCACAAATATATTATAATTTTTCTTTGCAATAATTTCTGTTTGCTAGTTTATCAAGGGCATCTGTGCTTTAAACAAAGGTTCAATTCTTTTCTGTCAATCATTTCATCTTAATTGATTTTTGTGACAGTTAAATGAGATAATGCATGGGAAAAAAAGCTTTGCAAGGTGTAAAGGGCTGTACCTGCTGGCTAATTTAATTTAAATTGAATTGTGCAAGGAATTAAACATGCTTATCTCTTCCATTATGGTAAATTGTGAGCTATCAGACCTGGGATTAGAACTTGAAGACAAAATCAAGGAAAATGAACAGGTGGCTGGGGGGCTGGTAGAGGGAGAATAGTCTTTTCTTCCAGAACGACTCACTGAGGGGAGGGTGATGGGAGCAAAGAGGAGAGCAGATAAAGGAAATGTGAGCTTTGGAAGCATTTTTCTCCCCCAAGGAAGTTTCTGCCTGAAAGAGTGACCAACTGCCACTTTATTTTAATTGAATGAAAAGAAAATATAACTTGCCACTTAGACACCAAATGGTTTCTATTATTTTGCAGTTTCCATTTCTCTTTGCAGGGCTCTAAGTCTTAAAACCCTCTTAAAGATTTAGTTACCAACAAATGACCTAAGCACAGGACACAGGCTCTCCTCATTTTCTCTGGCCCTTCACAGGCACTTTGTACAATCTCATAGGTGATGTGCAGTCCCCAGAGAAGTGTCATGAGGAGAAAAGTTACGTTGGAAACTTTTTCCTCTCTTATGGTACCCAAAGTTGATGGGGAAGAGTCAAGGTGGGGCTATTGTCGCCACTTCTTATTGGCTCTATGATCGCGGACAATTCAGGTTCCAGATCCGCTAAAACTGAGATAATGATAGTACCTGTTTCATGGGAATGTTATGAGTGTTAAGTAAGATAATTCATGAAACGAATTTAGCCCAGTGCTTGACAGATTGTGTTCAACTTAACGTTAGCCACTATTATATAGTCCTTCGGTGGTAAGGAAGAGAGCCGGGGGTTTGGGGTGAATGAGAGAGGCGGAATAGATGGCAGGAATAATTGTGAGCTGATACAAAGAAAAGACAAAAAAACTCATTAATTTAAACTAATTCAAATTTTGAAAATTGAATATCAGTTCGGTTTAAGTTCTCTCATATCGTAAAGGAAGCACAAATGTTAAACAAATTAATAGCATGGAGAAAATCATAGAGAGAGTGATTAAGCCAGCAGGGAAGAAATAGTGCTTTTAAGGACATTAGAAGCATTTACTATCATGGAACCAGCATGTTCATTATATACTAGTCTTATCTATTTGATAATGTAACCTAAGATCTCTATTCAGCAAAATAGCCAGATTAACTTCACCGCATTAATTTAAAAGAGACAAAATCTCCTTTTTAATATTTCAGCTCAGGGAACCTTTTTACCAATTCACAGATTTTAGTGATATTTTCCTGTAAATGTGCCATCTTGTACAGCTGAACTATGAAAAACGACATTTCCAATCCCTTGCAACATTAAAACTTGGCACAGGTCCAAATAAATCATTCTCAAATAACACCACCAGTGACTACACTGTATGAACCTTTATGAAGTAATTTTGACAAACTACATCCTGGCATATCCATGTAAACGATTTTCAAATATATTTAGGACTACAGATATTATCTGGGCACGCAAAGTAAATTAACTTCATCCTCTTTCTTTACAAGAATACGAGCGCCCCTCTTTGGTGTCAGATTACTCATGTCACATGCCAGAAAAAACACAATCAGATCTGGCTTGGCCTTCTGTTTCATCTTATGCCCATGTGGGCAAAGGCTTTAGGAATCATGGGGAGGTGCCATGCTGAAATGTGTTCATTAGCCTCCCTGCCCGGGGTGACTTCTGAATTGGTGCCTGTGTCTTGCTGCTGCATATATTCCTAAGACAACAGTAACACACAGTGAAATCAGCCCAGACCAAGGGATTCCAGTTGCCCAGGCCAGGCATGAAGATTACCTAGGCCTTGGTCACAACCCTGATCACCCTCTCGTTCCTCATTGTGTCGGAGGCAAAAGGCCAGAAATGTCATCATTTCTTAACCACGGCTCCACAGTCTTCAGGACATAATCATATCTTACTCTATTTGGGAAATTTCTTCGCTCCTGCTGTGAAAATATGCCCCCTCTTACTGCCAGAAATATTTGTTCAGGGCTTTCCGAAGTAGAGTTGATTACAAAGTTTCTTTCATAGGGACCTTTTATCCCTGAGACAGTTCCTTTGAACTAGAGGACAAATTTGAAACAGGATAAAGAAGGAGGCAGATAAAATAGAAACAGGATCAGGGTTTAGGCAGCCAAATAACCAGAGCTCAAATATAATTTTTAAGTTCCTTGATCTTAGATGTTAGATGCTAAAGTGCGTTATCTAGCTTCTCTTTTTTCTTCTTCTTCAAAATGGAGCTCTCCCTTGCAGGACGTAATTTTTGTCTGGATTATGTTATGGGGGAAAAGTCTCCATAGAGCCATCTTAGAAATAGAATGTCGGGGGGCCAGCCTGGTGGCATAGTGGTTAAGTTTGGCGTGCTCACTTCTGCAGCCCAGGGTTTGCAGGTTCAGATCCCAGGCACAGACCTACACCCCACACATCAAGCCATGCTGTGGCAGCATCCCATATACAAAATAGAGGAGGATGGGCACAGATGTTAGCTCAGGGCTGATCTTCCTCGCAAAAACATGAAATAGAATGGGGGGGGGCAAGGAGGAAGAATATCAGATATAAAGCCATAAGGATGAATCTTTGAGTCTCCTGGCCTAGGTCACGTCACATGTGTTATATGTAGTTACTGTACCATTTACATGGAGATGCAGTTCCTCGGGAGATTTGTATGTAACTTTTAATAATTTTATGTATTTAGATATGACATACTTGGACTATTTTCAGAGTTAAATATAATAAAAACAAGATGACTAATCTGCGGCTCAGTTGTAGCAAAACTTAGGGAAAGTTATTCCCAGGATTATCCTGGGTATTTCAGCAAGTCTGATTTGCAAAACTCCTACTAAGTTGTCAAAATACATGCAAGGGTCACTTTTGTGGTCAGAGCCTGGCATATTTGGTGAGATGCATCAATTCATTTCCAAACTTGCAAATTACAATAAATATGTTTATTCTTGTATGGGCAAGAAGCCTTGATGACCACCAAGAGGTTGGATTCAACCTATAAATGTGTTTTCTTCAGCCTCTGCACTGTTAAACATATTTTTGGGGGAAGCTTTTAAAAATTGGGAGATTTCACACAAAAATCTATATTTCTGGCTTCTCCTGAAAATCTGTCAATCTTGGGGCTATAGTCCCACATGGAAAAATCTGCAAGAAACTTTAGAAAGAATATACTCTTTTGGTATGCCACAGCCCCCACCTTTTCCTTTTCTATTACATCTAGCCCCAAACACTCATTATTGTTACCTACAGGGTCATAGCAACATTTGAATTTATAACTTCTAATACAAATGCTTCATAAATAGACTAAAAATTAACTTCTCAATAAAGTTACTTTATAGATAGTGTGAATTATTTTCTGCATTTCTTAGTCTGGTTTAACAGCCATATAAAGTATGAGTGCACATGTGTACACACACACACACACAGACACACACACATACAACATAGCTAAAAGAGCACTGAATTGCGAACTAAAAGATATATTTTTCTTCTAGCTCTTGCTCTGTCAGTAAACCAGTTGCAGGACTTGAATAATTTTCTGTATTCTTTCTAGGCCTAAAAGATTCATCTGTAAGATGAAGCTAGACAGCTTCCTAGCTTCCCTTCCAATCTAATATTCTACAGGTTTTTTTTCTTTTAAATTATTTAGGAAAATTTATTTTGGGACTTCAGTGATCCAGTTTGATTTCCTTCCCCATTAAAATTCATGGGACCACAGAACTAAACTGAAAACAAAATTAGGGTCCAGTTCTTTCATTTCATAGAAGGGAAAAACTGGTGCTTGGAGAGATCATATAAATAAATAGCAAAAACATGTGGTAAGTGCAAACAGAGGTGTTCAAAATGCTATGGGAACACAGAGAAGGAAGCAGATATTATCTATTTTGTCAAAAGCATCTCCTTTCTTCTGCCTGCTGTTTTATCCTTGGAGGATATTCTATGAGCCACAGGGCTGGGATGAGATTTAAAAGTGACACAGACCATTGACCCAATGATCCAATCTGGAATCTTGGAGTGACTAGGTTTAAAATGAATATTTTCCAAAATTTTATTGTACTCAGACTTGTATTATTTGGATCTATGTCTTTCCTCCCTACTAGGCAGTAGTAAATCTTTAAGAGCAAGTATCACTCACCTTTGTACTTCCATCCCCACTCAGCATTCCTAGCATGGTGCTTTGCACAGACTAGGTATTCAGTAAATGTTTGCTAAATCCAAAGAGGAACTTCCAGATCTATAATCCACAGAGATATTTTTCAATGGGTCCAAATAATTAATAACATAATACCATAGATGAACCTGAGAACCAACAACCGTAGACTAGCTAGGTCCTGACTGATACATCTTATTCTGCTGCATAGCAGTTCAGCTCAGTAAATCTGTACTATGCATCTACCATATGCAAAATATATACTAAATGCTATAGGGCAAAATTTCCTAAACCTGGGTGATTATCAGCATTACCGGAAGAGCTTTTAAAAACACAGATCCTGGGCCGCCCCGTGGCTTAGTGGTTATGTGCGCGCACTCCGCTACTGGCGGCCCGGGTTTGGATCCTGGGCGCGCACTGATGCACTGCTTCTCCCGCCATGCTGAGGCTGCGTCCCACATACAGCAACTAGAAGGATGTGCAGCTATGACATACAACTACCTACTGGGGCTTTGGGGGGATAATATAAATAAATAAATAAAATCTTAAAAAAAAACAAAAAAACCCCACAGATCCTGAAGCCATATCCCCAGAGGTTCTGACATAATGTATCTGGGCTTGGAGGTCTCTATATGTGTTTTTTTTTTTTTTTTTTTTTTTTAAAGATTTTATTTATTTATTTTTCCCCCAAAGCCCCAGTACATAGTTGTCTGTCATAGCTGCACATCCTTCTAGTTGCTGTATGTGGGACGCGGCCTCAGCATGGCTGGAGGAGTGGTGCCTCGGTGCGCACCCGGGATCCGAACCCAGGCCGCCGGCAGCGGAGCGCACGCACTTAACCGCTAAGCCACGGGGCCGGCCCTCTATATGTGTTTTAAGTTCTCTCACTGATTCTAATCATTACTCAGGTTTAGAAAATATTACTTAACTAATATATAGGTGAAGAATATAACTGCTAATTACATATTTCATTTTGAATTTGTGTTCTAAATTTCAGAACCTTAACTTCTTCCTTTCAGAAGGGAGTAAGCAGATGTTGCTAATCTCCTAAAACCAACCATAAATTCATTACTGTCTATGAAGTTTAGAAGTGAGTAAGAAATATAAGAAAATTAAATTACATGAAATGTTAAATATTGTTTATTTCTATAGAGAGTGATAAACTACCATTTTTTTTCTTATCAAGATAATTCAGGAATATTAGTAGTAGCAATAGAGGACTGCTTCCTTATCTCTTCACAAAAATACAAGATTCCCACGGTAACCACTGAGATGGGACAGGATATCTTCTTAGAGGCAGAGAATAAAGCCAAGCATCAGTTGGGATCAGTTGGGAGAGAAGAGTCTTAACTAGCCAAAAGTGATACTTTTAGCTATATTTGTATAGACTCAGCTCATTTTAGTTAAGACTTCTAAATTAAGTAATTTCAAACACTTGGCATAGTAGCTGCCAATGTTAACTATCCTTACGTGGTTTTGTATATTCATATGAACTGATCTGAATATTTTTATTAAATCACTTAGTCAAGAAAATCAAACCAGTTTTAGCATATAAAACAAAAAAATAGGAATGAAAGCTGATGAAACACTCTTTCTTTATAACATCGATAAGGATAATGACAACTTCCATTTACTGGGGACTTACTATACCAAATACTTCATGTATATTGTCATTCATTCCTTATAGCAGCACCACAAAGTAGGTATTACTGTCCCATCTTATAGAAGAGGAAATTTAATTTTAGAGAGGTTTAATAATTTATCCACAATCATATAGCTAGCAAATGGTGGACTTAAGATGAAATCATTCTGACTCAAAAGTTTTGTCCTCCAAAATAAAAACATAATTTGTACCACAGTAGCTGTGAACTGTGGTCTTCTAGCCCAGTATTCTCTCTCAAAGAATCTCATTGTGGAAGAAGATGGTTGTTCCTCTGCACAGCACTGCATTGACCTCAAAGGTTAGGAATATACAATCTTGTCAGTCCTTAATTTATTCTCTGATTTCTTTAATTTATTAATATTTTTTCAGCTGTGCAGTCACGTAACAAACATTATGGTGTACTCACCAAGTGCCAAGCACTATACTTGTTACTGTAAATATAAAGGCATAAGGAAGCCTCTGTACTACAGAAATTTATATTCTACTGATAAAGATTGAGAAGTAAATACATAATCTCAATAGAATATATAGGAGTTGCACAAAAGAGGTGTTTGTAAAGGTGGGGGTTGTCAGCGAAGCCTTTACAGAAGCAATGCTTTGGACTAGACCTAGTAGTGAGTAAGGTGGGCCAGGGAGAGGAGAGAATGGCACTTTAAGCTGAGGGAAACACATTTACACAAGAATGCAGTCAAGAAATGGCTTGATATTGGGGGTCTGCAATAGATCTGCTGAGTTGGAGTTTAGTGGGCAATGGGAGGAGGGGGAAAAATGAGATTGGAGAACTAGATAGCAGCCAGAGTCTTATATTACTATTACTACAACTATTTTTTATTTACTCAACTCTGTGTGCCTGGCACTGTGCCAAGTACTTTACATACGTTATTCCCTGAGGAAGTTTACAGTTAAAGAAATTGCAGCTCAGAGAGTTGAAGAGATTTGCCTAGATCATGTGGCTTGGATAGAGGTAGAATTTGAGCTCAGGTCTGATTTGTCTCCAAGCATACATTTCTCTTCTATATACCACACATAGGTGTTTGGAGATTATCCACCTATAAGCAATGAGAAGCAGCTTGAGGATTTCAAACTGCCACGTAATATGATCAGATTTGCATTTTGGAAGGACCTCTCTGGCAGCAATGTACAGAATAAACTGAGAATGATACAGAACCAGGAGACAAATTAGGAAGTTACTACAAGGGTCCAAGCGAGGGAAAAAAAAAAAAGAGTGCCTTGGTCAGTGGTTCTCACAGTTGGCTGTCCATTGAAATCACGTGGGAAGCTTTTAAAAATATATAATGCCTGGGTCCCACACTCAGAGATTCTGTTTTAGTTGGTTTAGGATGTGGCCCGAGCATTGGCATTTTTAAGGCTCCCCAGCTAATTCTATTATGCACCCAGAGTTGAGAACCATTGGCCTTGGACAAGTCAATGACAGTGAGAACAGAAATGAAGAGATGGACTTGAGTATTATTTCGGAATCAGGGTCAACAGGACTTAGCAGTTGATTGGATGGTCTGCAGGGTGATGGGGAGAAGGTAAGAGCAAGGGAGGGCTCTGGGATGACTCCTAGGTTTCTGATTTAGGGGATTGGGAGACTGTGGCTCCATTAACCAGGAAAAGAAAAACAGAAGTAAGAGAAGGTTTATAATCTCTTGAAATAATAGACTATAGAATAGAATAATTATATTATGTAAAATAATAAATTTTAAAAATATTTGTGATAGATTCTATCGTAAAACAATAAACACAAGTATCCTCTTTCGGTCAAAGTGAGAAAATATAACTTTTAAGTCTTTTGAGACTAAATCCTATCCCACTATCTCTATCCCTGGTGTTAACAACCCACTCTACCTTCTCTCCAGGCAGTCTCACTATTCCTGGCAGCTGTAAGGATCAGCGTGAGCAGGTTGATGATGGCAGTGGGCTACAACCCCATAACTTCAGTTCTACTCGCAAGCACTATCAAGGAATGGTCTCTACTGGTCTCCTAAGCTCAGAACCAGTTCTAGTGGTAACCCTGGCAGGCAGAAGAGAAGAGGAAGCCAGATGAGAAGAGGAAGCCACTACCTGAACCAGCTAACACTGACTTATTTACACTCACCAGCAACTAGGTCAGTGGGAGAAACAACAAATGGTTCTCACCTTGGCTGCACACTGGAATCACCTAGAAAGCTTTAAAAAGCATCGATGCCTGAGTTCCATTCCCAGGGACTCTCATTTTCATTGGTCTAGAATGCAACCTGGATAATGGGATTTTCTTAACTCTCTTGGGTTATGCTAATGTGAAGCCTAGGTTAAGAACCATTGTTTTAGTACCTTTACGCACCTTTCAACAAATAGATGGTACTCAAGTTAGCAAGTAGGTTTTTCTGGGCTACTTAGAATGGCCAGAGAATGGCTTCCTTTTATCAGAGCCTAAGCAAAAACTACTGCACATGTTAACACTTTTGTAAGCAATGTATTCTTAGTGGTCAAAAGTTCATATATAAACTTGCAGACATCAAAGCCAGATGCTATGGTTTTTGACTTTTCAGACAGAAATGAACTGCCTGCATTCTAGTTCATGGTAGTAGTCAGCATCTACTCAGGGAAACAGACCTATGAACTGGTAATATAGCAAAAGGAATTTAATGTGGACACTAGTTTAAAAGTATCGGAAGAGCTGAAAGGGAAAAGAGGCTGGGCAGGCTACCTAAAGATGGGACAAAAAGAAGCTACACACCACCCATAGAACTGGAGAGACAAAGGTAGGAAGGTTTTTACATGCATGCAAGAGTCTGGGCTGCCTTTGGCAGCTGGGCCTTGGAGGGAGCACCTGCCTGACAGGAGCTGGAACCACAGAGATGTAGCCACTGTTGGGGATGTCTTTAAAGCTGAGAGAAGGAGGGGAAGAAACCCTGGCTTCTCCCCTCCACTTGCTCTCCAGTCTCCCACTTGTGTCTTCCATTGGCTGAAAGTATTAGGAAGCCAGTTGGCAAGGGATCCTGGGATGCATAATCTGTAGGACTTCCCACCCCGCAATACATTGCAGAGCTGGAGGTTGGGGACGGATCTGAAAGCAAACAGGCAAATGACCAGGGCATAGATGCTGAGCCAGATACATCCTAAATTCTGGCTGAAGATACATTCCATACCTGCTGCTAAGTATATGTGGGATAGAATACAAAGCACCTGGAAAATTCTGAGAGTTTTCCTCCTTTTATTCTATGTACATAGGAAAAACTATTCTAGAAACATATATTAGTAATTGTTCTGACATTACCAGCTTCTCAGCTGAGAAGTTCACACTTGCAGAACATATTCCAATATAAACATGTGAAAAATCTCTTTGACATGCATAAAGGAAAGAACAGATGCAGATTACACAAAGGAGAAAACTTTGGATAAGTGTAGTCCCAATGTGGAGAATTTGACTGATATGAACAGTTAGTGGTAGTGTAGCAGGTGCATTGAGGGTGCTATTTTCAGATAAGGGGTAAGTCTTATTTCCAGAAGCCAATTTGCAGCAGTAAAATTTAGAAGAATCATTTTTTCCCCCTCAGAACTTACCTTGGCTAAAAGTACTGAAAAACAATCAAGAGTGGAGTTGTTTTTATGCAAACCTGCCACTGAGGGGGCCATGTGGGCTTCAACTCCAGGACTAACTTTCTACCTGTTTGTGGTCATACTATACTATTTAGAAGGATCTTGCTTATTCTAAAACAGCATCTTTGGTTAGGACAGATGAGTCTGGTCCCAGATGGGCCATCTGGCTAGAACACTGATGAGAGGCACACCTTGACGCATTTGGACTAAGTCATAGATGCAGATCCAGCAACTGTATCATTTTCCTAAGGGTGCATTAATCCGAGTTAGAAGGAAAAACAAATTATTTTCCTATCTCTCCCTTGAACTGGAAGAAGATTAGAAAGAATAAGATAACTCTGGGAAGATTGTAACTTAGTCTTAGTTTGTCTACTCATGACTCTATTCTGATTGAGATGACTGTTACACTGGATTAAACTCAATTATTTTACAGTGGTTTTCTTTTCTTTTTCAAAATGAGACTTCTCCAGAACATGGTGATTTGACTTCCTGAAGGCCCATCTGGTAAGGTTTAGGGGGCCTGCTCAAGGGGGCAGCAGAAGGGAGGCTTCCAATTGCAGAATGAGCAGGATAACACATTAGGCAGTAGTCTGCTCTGAAAGTTCAAAGCATGGAACAATACTTGCTCTGGAAAAACTCAGCATGGGCCAACCAGTAACCATGACCACAACCGCCTATGTGAATCAGGGCTGTTGGCAGTTGAGGCAATACTTCTCAACTGAGAGCAACTTATGGAGAACCTGGTATTAGAGGACATAGTAGCAACGTAGGAGAATACAGTACAATCAAGGCAGTAAAAGTCCTAACGTCAAGATGAACATGGCCTTCTCCCAGTCCATTCCACATACAACATTTATTTGGCCTGCACCTCTGTGTAGTTCAAGAATGCATTTTTCTAGGGATTATTCAGTTTCAAGAAAGCCAGAGCTTTAAATGATTAGTCTGAAAATATGTCAGTCCTTTATGAGCATCTCATGAGGCACACAGTATCTCCTTAAAATCCTGGCTTCCAAGAAACGATGGAATCCTTGTCTTGACAGGTTGATTTTCTTTGCCTAGGCTCGACCAAATGTGATACTAGGTAGAGGTGCTAGATGTACTGTGTTTCAATGGCAAGGTTATTACGTCCACTGAAGACTTAAAGGGTTGTGTGCTAGTTCTTGTATGGGGGGTGTGTCTATGTTTTGCATCCTAAACACTGTATGGTGTGTGAATTGCCAGAAATGCCTGATATGGTCCAACCTAGCAAATATCCAGCAGGGGTTTTCATTGGTTCTCCCGTTTGTTTGTGACCCTCATTTTCATGAAGGCAAAGGTAAGCTTTTAGAATATTTAAATTTTGTGTTGTTAAATATTTTAGTCAATTGATTCATGAAAACTCTCTTTTATCTCTCACCTGCTCCTGCACTTTGGGCAGTAACAAGGACAGGGCTAGAGCTATTGTTGTGTGTTAAAGAATTTACTGATTTATTTTACAGCAAGACCTATGACACGGGTCCCTCTGCCACAGGCAATAGAAACAGGCAATTCCCGCTGAGGAATGAAATCATTCAGAAGTTTCTCTGTAACTAAATACAATCCGCTTTCCTGCAAGGATAGTCTTCTCTTCTCTAGAAATTTACATATTTATACAAAACCCATAGTTGTTTTTATCTTTGTTCTCTCTTTTGACTCGACCTCAGTTTCCAGTGAGATTGTCCTAATTCAGTGTGGAAATTAGGCTTTTATATGCACTCCTTCTATAAATGTGACACCGTAATAAAGGAGTGGTTTGCTGTCCTCGATAATCCCATTTGGCTCCAGCATAGTTCTTTGAAATAATTCCCTTGCTGGCCGGTTATATTCCAAATGTGTGCAAACCATATTATGCTTTCCTAATCTAAATTATGCAAAGAACCAGACCCTTACCTGCCATCATATTTTATAGACACTAGTTTTTATTAAATTGACATAAATATTTCACCATCCTTGAACTTTTGATTCTGTTTTCAGTTTAAATCTGTTTCCCCTCAGATTTTAAAGTCTGCTTCTTCCTAAAACATTATTCAAACTTGAACATATTAATCCATCGTATGGCCAATTTTGCCCCACATTATTTTACTCTTCATTCTCCAACATTCTCTCATCATTTCTTATACTTTATTTTTTTAAACTTCATTTTCACAGTAGTTCAGGGGATTCAGACATAGAGTAACATCTTAAGGACTGGGAAGTTTTTAATCACTGAATCTTTTCTAACCAGTTTAACGGCCAAGACACTATTCAGACCAATCTGTATTTTGGTCATTCACAGTAGAATGGTAAACCAAAGAGCTGTGGGCAGTCACTGATACAAGTTACACAAAAGGATATTGGGAATCCATTAGACATTAGTAGGCATTCTTAAATAAATGAACTATTTCAAAATTATCACCCTTTCAGAACCATAGACAGCTACATCAACCCCTTCGTGCTGATCGCAAAAATTGGGATTGTAAAATGAAAAATCTAAAGTCTCTTGATTATGTAGTCTTACTTAATGCTTTAAAGTTTTAAACTTAGTTTAAAACTTGGTTATTCTTTTAGGAGGACTATGCAGAGCATTGAGGTCTGAGCTAATCCTTCAGAAATCTTGTTTAGGAACCTAAAGTAGGAGTCCACCAACATTAGTAGATTGATGAAGCACACTACTCTCCTAGAACCCTCGTGCTGAGGAGACTTGTCTGAGGGGTCCTTATATATATGTGTGTGTCTGTCTCAAAGAACCTAATATCCTGGGAAAGTTTAATGGCCCTTGGCTTTGACCTAGTGACAGCAAATTTTGAGGCTTAGTGATTAGGCTTAATAGAATGTTATAATTCTATGCAATTGTGTGTGAGTATGTTAGAAAAGCTCATGAGAGGAGAAGATGGGAGAGAAATGGGAAAGGTGAAAAATGTGCAAATAATCCTAAAGAGATAGTGAGAGATTTGTGGTCAATTTGATCTAGAATATCATGGGAGCCAGCGAAAGCAAAAAAGAAAAAAAAATGAGTCACAGTAATATGCAAAGAAAGGTTATTTTACCTCTGTCACTAGACATATGAATATTTCACTGTTAGGTAAAAATCATCCTATATAGCATTTATTAGATCCTTCCATGGTTTCTGATGAACTTTATATCACCCAAGATAAAATGTGAGGACAAGGGACCTGAATAAAGTTCTTGACATATTCCATTCAACTTTTATGCTGGGTTTCTATTATCTACCCTCCTTCCCCAAAATAATCACCTCTCTCCCTCTGTCCAACCTCCCCTCTGTCATTATATTCCTGTGGATTTTGTAACTGGGAATGTTCCTTTTCATGTGAAAATGTAGCTGGTGTCTCTGGAAAAGAGAGAAGACTAATTGGCTACTTTGGCAATCACGTAATCCTGAGTCTAGCAGGATGGGCTGGTTTTTGGCAGGAAAGAGAATTAAATGCTCAAATTCCCAAGCTGTCAGCTAGCAGATGCATATTCAAATAGGAGAACAAAGAACCTTCTGGAACAAAGTTGAGAGCTCTGGGTGCGTTGTCAATTGGAAGGGGAATCTGACTGTTATAGCTCAGAAGCAAATGTTCACCTCCATGTGTCCTGACTTTCTGCACCAGTCCCCTCACCTTCCCTCTCCACCCCATGCCTCCAGCCTGCTGAAAAATGTCACTCTAAAAGGGACACATATGGCTACAAATTCAAAATTTCGCCCCTGCCACATGTCTGTGCCTCTTTATCATTGAGCTAATTATGTTAGGCAGCATCAGGTGCTTTCCACCTGGCCTTTCTTTGTGGCTGTGTTATAATCCTATCTTCCCGGTTCCAACAAGGCCAGGTTCAGGCAGGCCACTGACTGTCTTCTGGCCCCAATCAATTGCAAGAAGCCAGCATTACCTACAGAAAGAGCCAACAACCTGTTTCTCGGTACTTGGTCTTTGCTAGGATAACCCCCCTTTTCAGCTCTTCTGCCTCTATGGTATTGAGGTGGGGGGGATTGGTATGACTCGAAAGATCTCTAGATATTATTGATGCCATACTATTTTCAGCTAACCTGTAAACTGTCTATGAACTTTTTCCACTTAGTAAAACCTATTATAACTTCAAATGTTAGCCACACCCAGACTACTTCTTACCTCCTCCATTTGTCACCCCCCTAGCTTAAATCACCATCAAATCTCGCCTGTATCAATGTCTTTGCCTCCTAGCTAGCCTTTGGACTCTATCTTTTTTCCACTTCAGTCTAATCTCAACCCAGCATCCAGGGTGATCCTGTCTTATCACATCACATCTCTGCTAAAAGCCCAACAACAGGGCCTTCCCAGCACACTCAGAATAAAAGCTAAAGACCTTACAGTCATTCATGATGCTGTCTATGACCTGGTCCATCACCAACTCTATGGCCTCAACTTCTATTTTTTTTCTTTTGGTCACTCAGCTCCAGCCGTGCCGTCCTCATCGACATTTACTAGGCATGCTTCCACTGCAGGGTCCCTGACTGGCTGGTTCTTCCACTTGCATTGCTCTTCCCTGAGAAAGTCACGTGGCCCTCTTCCTCCTTTCCTAACCTGCAATTTTTTCCTTCCCTGTTTTTCTTTTCTCCTCAGCATTCATCACTATATATTCCACTTGTTTATATTTTTATTTTCTTTCCTGCTATAATGCAAGCTTCATTTCCCCCTAATTTCCATGTTTGCTCTGTGAATTTTTCTCTCTTACTAGCATTTGGCATTCTTTGAGGCATTCAACTTGATATCTTTGCATCAAAGCTATCACTTTGTTATTGTCCAGCTTTACTGAGATATAACTGACATAACATTGTGTAAGTTTAAAGTGTAGAATGTGTTGATTCGATATATTTATCTATTACAATATGATTACCACCATAGCATTAGCTAACAGCTTCATCATGTCACATAATTGCCATTTCTTGTTTGTGGTGAAAACATTTAAGATTTACTCTCTTTGGAACTTTCAGATATGTAATAGAGTATTATTAACTATAATAACCATGCTGTACATGAGATTCCCCAGATCTTATTCATCTTATAACTGAAAGTTTGTACTCTTTGACCAACATCTCCCCATTTAAGGCTATCACTTTGGATCCCTTCTCCCCTGGGGTCTATCTTCAATAGACCAGACAAATATCAAAATCACAAAAATCCTTTATACTACTGAGGGGGAGGAAAAATATGCTGAGATAAAGAGAGAATAGATTTTTACCAGGCAGGTCTGTTTAATAGTGAAAGAAATGCAGGATGACAGAAGGCAGAAATATTATTTAATGCAGAAAAAGGATGGAAAAGACATTCTAACCAGAACAGATTAACTCTAGGCTCCTGCTGTGAAAGCAAGGAACACAGACCAGCTCCTCCCAATTCTGATCAAATTCTCAACAGTGGCATAACTCTTGGAAAATCTCAGGCTTCCTGGTCTTTGGATACTTCCTGTCTGACTGGGTCTACTTTTCTGCAGACTCCTACATTCTTAACTATCCAGACATGTGTCTGATTGGGAGTCATTTTAAGTCACGTGAGAAGGATTGCCTTTAGTTATGTCTCCAGACGCTTAGAGATTAAATGGACCCTTATTGAACCAAGTTATAGAATCAATCATCCTTTTATCTATGCCTTTGACAGTCAAAGCCTTTTTCTGAGGATTCTTCTGGGGAAATGGATGAACACTAGATTTTTTCCTTATTATTTATCTTTATTAGACTTTTTCCAATTTGGGGAATAACCTCGTGCCCAACAATCCATAGGTGAATGCTGTCTCAACTCCTACTTACAAATAAAATTAATTTGTTGAACACTTTTACTTCAGTTAAGAGCTCACATTGGCTGGGATAGAGAAGTTTGCCCCAAACACTACCATCCTAGGTTAGAACAATGGTCTTTATTTTTGCTCAGGTACCCTTTCCAATAATTTGGAAAAATCATCGCCTCAAAGATTTTTGTTTTCAGGAAAAAAAGAACCATAATATTAAGTAGTTGAAAAGCATTTAATTTCTGGCATCTTGTAAGAACACTTTGACATTTAAAAATGAAATTACCACAACATTCTTCTAAATGTTTCATTTGATAATATTTGATAACTGCTATAATCCATTTAAAATATATTAATAAGCTGTTCCTTAACATTTAGAAATTTTACATCTTTCCTTTTCCTTTGTTAACTCATATTTCTATTCCACTATACTCCTCTAGATATTTATCCTTGTAATATATTTTGTGCTTGAAAAATATTTTGTTGATCGTCATATCACGCTTATCTGTAACAAAATATGCACAAAATTTAAAATTTTAATTTTCTCTAACCATGAGACTTTGTGCTATGATTTTTTCCTGGATTGGATTACCATTTATAATTTTCAGTAATGCATTCCTGATCAAAACAACATATGTATATTAAAAATTTTGGTGAATTAAACATAAAAAGTAAACTTTTAATTGAAAAGTCTTCTTTAAATGAGATAAAGATGATCAAACTTTCCTTAGGCTTTTAGTGCAAGGGGACTATATTTACTACTAAAAACTAATTACTACTAAAAACTAATTGTAACATTAAACATTTTATAATATGAAATTTTATGAGGATTGACTGTAATTGGAATATATATATATAATATTATATAAACAAATTTCCAAGCCTTACCCCCAAGAGATTCTAATTAAGTAGTTTGCCCTCTTACACTTTGAGAAGCACTGGCTTTGTAGAATCTACTAAAGATTTGGGTCTTAAGTGTAAGTGCAAAGATTAACTCAAAGATTCTGACATAAGGGCTGATATAAGCAGAACTGTGGAAAGAGCATATGAAGAGTGGATTGTTGAGGACCAAAAGAGGCTACAGAGATACCAGCTGGAGATTATTTCAGTAGTCCAGGCTGGAGATGATGGTGGCTTAGGACAGGGTGGTGGTATTCATGATGGAGAGAAACAGACAGGTACAATAGACATTCTAGAGGTAGAGTTAAACACAATGTGGTGATTAATTGAACATGGAAGGTGAGGTAGAAGCAGTATCAAGGATGACTCTCAGATTTCTGGCTAAGAACTGAGTGATGATACCGTTTACTGAATATGAATACCAAAAGTAGAGCACTTTGGGAGGTAGAGAAAGATCATGGTTTCCATTTTGGACGTGTCTGTTAGACACCTATGCAATTGTGTTGGTCAGCTATACCAGCTCTGAAAAAAATGGTACAAACTAAAGCAGTTCTCAAATTTTAGCTAGCATCAGAATCACCTGTGGAGTTTGTCAAACCATAGATTATTGGGTCTCACCCTCAGAGTTTCTGATTCTCAGTTCTAGGGGAATAAAGGGCGGGAATTTGCATTTCTAACAAGTATCCAGGTGATGTTGTTGTTGTTGGCTCAGGGACCACGTTTTGAGAACCACTGAGGCAGAGCTTTATATTTGGGAGTCATTGGTACATGGACGGTATCTGGAGCCATAGGAATGAATGAGATTACCGAGGGAGGAGAGAATGTAAGTAGGCCAAAAATGGAGCTTTAGTGAGCCTCAAAATTTAAATTACCAGTGGAGGATTTAGAGTATCCAAAAGCGTGTAAGAAGATGAGACTGAGAGCTATGAAGAAAGCTAGGTGAGGGGTGTTATTACATTCACCCAACCTCTTTTTTTTTTCTTTAATGTTTTTTTTAATTTTTTTTTTTTCTCCCCCAAAGCCCCAGTAGGTAGTTGTATGTCATAGCTGCACATCCTTCTAGTTGCTGTACGTGGGATGCGGCCTCAGCATGGCTGGACAAGCGGTGTGTCGGTGCGCGCCCGGAATCCGAACCCCGGGCCGCCAGCAGCGGAGCGCGCGCACTTAACTGCTAAGCCACGGGGCCGGCCCTCACCCGACCTCTTATAAGTCTTTGTAGCCCTGTAGAATTTGCCACAGCTAATATTAAGAAATTTCATTAAAATAATGAATAAATGTGCTCTGGAAGCAGATACCACCATCTGGAACTGAAAAACTCCCACCATTTGCTTTCTGCTTCTCTCAGCTGAAAATTATGAAGCCAAATTCATGACACAAGAGCTGAGAAATTTAGGTTTGTTAGGAGAATGGACATATCTCTTCGAAGGAGCACAACACCTATCCAAATCACTAAGGATCATCAAGATGCAGACAATCTTTAATGTATGGATTACTTGAAATCTCATCTGGCCCCATGGGTTCTATTTCTGTTATGCCTGCATTTAATGGTGAGGTACCTCTGCATCCTCACAATGCCAAGTTAAGGATGGCACTTGGTCCCAGAAGAGAAAGAAACTTCCCCATGTCTCCTCCCTGCCTCCTTACGGAGGAGCCCACCACTCCTCCTGCTATTTTTTTTCACTGTTTCCAGGTCAATCAATACTTTTCTCATAAACTTGAAAGTATTAGCCACAGGATTTATTGATTAGTGTTTAACTGAGGGCTATCCATGCAGGAATCGCAAGAGAAATTGACTTCCAACCCCATCAGGGTCTTCTGTGACATCAAGGAAGACCAGCTGGCCTCCTGAGCCATGTACTTGCCTCAATGTCCAGTGACATCTGTAGCATGACTGAAGTGCCAGGTAGATAATTCAGAGTTATTTCTGCTATCATCAACTCCCAGAGACACAGGGAGAGTTCTGTTAGTGATCCTCTCCTTCACATTCACAAGACTAGTCTGGGGGTAATTTTAGCATCCCTAATCATGGGTGGAAGTCCCTTGAGCTCTGACTTATTCTGGCTCTTTGTAAGCCTGTGGACCAGGACTACCCACATGTAGCAGGTGATTCGCCCACACAGAGAAAGCACAAAGCAAATAGCCTCTGCCTTAACATTGAAGCCCTCCAGCCATGTTTTCTGATGCTTCTCTGATTGCCAATCTGGCTTGCCATTCTCCGGACCGGCCTACAAATCCTCCCCTGCACATGGATGGAGCAGCCTGCTAGCTTGCCCACTCACCTCTTCACTCTTGGGCCCAACCACCTACCCACCTGCCTGCCTGCCCACCTGCTTGCCTGACCTATGGATTTTTCTTTGTCTATTCCTCTGACATATGATTAATTTGTTGTTGTTGTTTTGTCTTTGTAGAAAATGAACTTGGCAGAGGTTTTTATCATTTGTTTTTTGAGGTTTTTTTTTAGCAATTTGAACTTTGTAAATTTAACCCCCAACATCTCCCTCTCCCCTATTTTTTTTTTAGTTTCAATTATAAGTAGTAAGTGTGAAATTTGATGTTATACAATAAATATAAAAAGTATTTTTGATAAACAGGCAATTGTAAAATGCAGCCGTAGTTGAATATTTAAAGGATTTCTGGAGAAAATATTTACATATTGTAAAGGATTCATTTATGCTATGAATCTTTTCCCCCTAATGTACATTTTTCATACATTTATACTGGATCTTCTTAAAGCACTCCAGCAACCTGGGAGTAGCTTTTGTCATTCATAATCCTTCTTGTCTATGGAAGGAGGGTAATTCCAACCTAACTGGGCATTACTATAGCACTTGCCACTACAGAACCTAGATGTAGTGGAAAAAGCCCTCTCCACAGCCTCCCAGCTGTGCCAGCATACACTGTTTAACCCTGACCTGATGTCTTCTGGATGATACACATGTCAAGAGTAATAAACTTCTATGTTGATGATGTTTTCTGCCTGAAGGGGAAAAATATCTAGAGTAAGACCAGAGCCCTATATATAAAACAACCAGAATGTGGCACAATGAAACCAATCATTTCTGTCAAGTTAATGAATAAGCCAACGGATAAATGACGAGTCCATCTGCAGCAATCGGTACTGTCTGAAATGAGTGCATCAGCTGTGCCCCAGTTTAATGCCGGGGCTGAATATAGAAATGGCCTATATACCGCTAACGTTTTCTTCCACACTAAGAAGACTGCGATTGTGTTTACAGACAGCAAAAGGAGGATATGCTTCCCTTCTTGGAGTCATCAGAGTGCCCCACATTTACCAATGACCCTACATGAACAAATCCTTTGAATCTACCATTTTTCAGACAGGCTACTAAAGTAAAACCAGCCAGTTTTTCCTCCCTCTGATTTAGGTTTCTGGGAAGCAAAATTGCTGGATCCTGGAGTTTATGATGATGTCACAGAGTCAGGGCAAACATGGGGCTAGCCCACCACGGTAGTCACATATGAGCAGAACTAATAGATTAGTAAGTATCAATTTTCACAACTACTAAATACTTAATTTTCAGTATATTCTAAACTTACTTTAAAAAGATACTGAATTATGGGACCGGCCCGGTGGTGCAAGCAGTTAAGTGCTCGTGCTCCACTGCAGTGGCCCGGGGTTCGCCGGTTCGGCGGATCCCGGGCGTGTACCGACACACTGCTTGGCAAGCCATACTGTGGCGGGGTCCCATATAAAGTGGAGGAAGATGGGCACAGATGTTAGCCCAGGGCCAGTCTTCCTTAGCAAAAAAAGAGGAGGATTGGCGGATGTTAGCACAGCGCTGATCTCCTCACACACACACACACAAAAGATACTGAATTATAACCATCATGGGGGCAGAGAGTATATCAAATGTATCTTTGTAAGTCCCATCACACCTCCTATAGAGAACTGCACATAATAGGCGCACAATTATTCCTTAAGAGAATCAGAGAATATCAGAGTTGAACCCCAGGAAACCCTTAAAGACATTCTAGTCTGACGTTCTTCTGGAGTATGAATTCTTTTAAATATCTCACACAAAGCACGTGCTCAGTCTCTGCCCGGATACTTCTATAGCTAGGTAAGTCACTGCCTTCTGGGCAAGCCCATTCAAAGTTGGGAAGTTTTAATTTACTGAATGAAAGAAGGAATAAAGCAAACACTGGCAAAATTAAAAAAGCTACAAGCATAAAACTGTAGCATTTTGAGATGGACACAACTTGAGTGATCAAAGTTAACATTTTAAACTCCATGATCAGTTGTTATAATCATGCCTACAGGATGCATGTACTTACACTTCGCTTGCCTCCCTCTAGCTCTATCATACTCCCTGGGCTAAACCCAACCCCGGTTAAATTCCTCGCTTCTATTCGTCCATGCCTGCACTGTTCTGCTCCACATGCATGGGTAAAATACAGATCTACGCTGACTGGTCACCCTTTAAATTCATGAACCTCAGAGGCCTCCTAAGGTTGCATAGCAATCATTCTACTCCCTAATCAATTCCTTCTCCCACTCTTCTGGATGACTTTCATGCCTCTCCTCTCTCCTCAGAACTTCAAGATCTTCTCCCCATTCCTATTCATAGTGGGTCACCTTGCTTCCTATTTCACTGAAAAAATAGAATTAATCAGAAAAGAAATTCCTCAGTTCCCCGACCACATCCACCCAACTACCTGCATCTGTGTGCATAAGCTGTCCTTGTAACCGAGACCAAACCTTCCACTTGTACATTAGTTCCATCCTCTTCTGCCTTCTTAAGCAAATTATTTAGCAATGTTTCCTTTTTCTCCTTTATCTTCAATTTTTCCCTCCCTACTGGATCATTACCAAAAGCATAAACATAGTACTACGTCTCTCAGTTTAAAATAAGCCTTTCTTGATCCCTCTTCCTGCTTCTGCTACTGTCTCATTTTTCTCATTCCTTTTATGAAAAACTCCTTAAAAAAATTGTCTATACCTATCTAGCTCCAATTTTTCTCCTTCCATACCTCTTCAAACTACTTCAATTACACATTTACCTATACTATTGCAGGGAATATTTTCTTAACAAGTTAACACTGCTAAGTGTTATCCTCAGTTTTTTTTTTTTTGATGAGGAAGATTAGCCCTGAGCTAACATCTGTTGCCAATCCTCCTCTTCTTTTTTTTGCTGTGGAAGATTGGCCCTGGGCTAACATCTGTGCGCATCTTCCTCTACATTATATGTGGGATGCCTGCCACAGCACGGCTTGATAAGTGGAGCCTAGGTCCACATGCGGGATCCTAACCTGAGAACCCTGGGCCGCAAAGTGGAGCCCATGAACTTAACCACTAGGCCGGTGGGCCGGCCCCTCATCCTCATTTTTAATGACTTCTCAGTAGCATTTGACATAGTTGAATACTCTCTCCTTTTTTCAAATATTTTCTTCACTTGGTGAGGTAGCTTATCTCCCCAGATAGCTGTGACTGATTCTTTTCCTTCTTGTAAGTGCATGCCACTCCTTCACTGAGAGATGGTGTCTATTTCTCCACCCCCTTGAATCTGGGCTAGACTGTCATTGATTTAACTAACAGAATATGGTGGGAATAACACTTTAAGTTCTAGATCTAGCCTTTAAGAGGACTGGCAGATCCTGTTTCCTTGCTCATGGAGCCCTGAGCTGCCGTGTAAGAAGCCCAGGAGGCCACATGGAAGAGTATTGAGGTGCCGGACGTGAGAGTGAAGGAACCATTTTGGCCTTTCAGCCCAGTCAAGCCTTCAATGACCCCAGATCCAGCCAAGATCTGACGGCAACTGGATAAGGGATGTCAAGCAAGAACCACCTAGCTGAGCCCAGTCAATTCATACAGCCTGGGAGCCTAGTCAATTCATACAGCCTGGACATATAATAATAAAGTGTTTGTTTAAGGCACAAAATTTTAGGTTGCTTTATCACACAGCAATAAGAAATTGAGTCACCACATTTGGCAGACATGAAAACATGGCCTCCAGCTAGAGGGAGCTTAATTGATCAAGGGCCTCCGACTGCTGCCTCTGAAATCCATTGCCGTATTTGCATAGAGTATGAAGTCAACATTCCCAATGGCTGCATGCGGCAGGGATACTAGGGCAAGCCCATTTCTGGGAAACAGGCACTCCTCAGATGGTTGACTTTGGCCTGAGGACTTCCCAATGGACTTGCTGAACCCTCCTTATATTACATCCATGCAACATATCCCCCCTCTCTTCTTCACTGTGGTCAGATTTTCATTGCAGTCTGTCAGCTGTCCCAGTCTTGTACGGCTCCCTCCCCAAATTTCTCTCACAGGCATTTCCTCTAATAGAATACTTGCGTGTTTAATTTTATCTTGCCTTCTGCACGTAGGACCCAGGTTAACCTACCACACTTACCAGGCTCTTCCTCTTTAGTCACTGCTTTTCAGTCTCTTTGATTGGTGTCTCTTCATCTCCCCGAAGTCCAAGTGTTGATGTGCCCTAGACTCAGTCCTTGGACTTCTCTTTTCCTTCCATACTTATTCCCTTGGAGATCTTGTCCAACCTTATGGCTTTATATATCATCTATATGTTGAAGACTCATATTTTCTATATACCTGTAAAATCTATCTATATGTTTATACATTATCTATCTATCTATCATCTATCTATCTATCAAATCTCCAACCTGGACCTCTCCCCTGAACTCCAGACTTGATATCTCACTCAGATGTCTTATGGGAACCTCTCAAATTTAACATTTATCATCAAAATCATCAAATTTCACAAAACCACACTGCTGGCATTTCCTCCAAAACTGGTTCCTCTTGCGTTCCTCGACATGTCAGTAAATGGCAACTCCATCCTGCTAGTTGCTGTGGCCATTCTTGACTCTCATTCTCTCTCATACATCACTTCTGATCATCAGTTGATCCTGTCATCTATAACTTCAAAATATATCCAAAATCTGACCACATCTCACCACCTCCCTTGCTACTATCCTGGTCCACTGCATCATCTTCCCTCACCTGGATTATTGCCACATCTCTAGTCTGGTTCCCTGCTTCTCCTCTTACTCCACCTTCATTTTATTCTCAGAATAGCTGCCAGAGCAATCTTGTTATAACTTGTCAGATCATATCATTCTTCTGCCTCAGACCTTCATTTATTCAAAAATCTTACCTTACTCTGAGCAAAAGACCAAGTCCTCATAATGATGTGTAAAACTCTCCATGATTGGTCCCCTAGTACCTTTCTGACTTATCCCATCTCCTCTCCTCTTCGTTCATGCTGCTGAGGTCACATTGGTTTCCTTGATGGGTCTCCAATCTGCCCACTTGCCCCAACTTCAGAGGGCCTTTACACTGGCCCTTTGTCTGGAACATTCTTCCCCCTATACCAGCCCCTCTTCTTTCAAGTTTTTGTGCAAATGTCAACTCATCAACTAGACCTTCTCTGGCCAAACTCTCTAAAATTATAATTCCCCAGGACATTTCATATTCCCCTTTCCCTATTTTATTTTTCTTCTTAGCACTTGTCAATATCTAAAGTAATGAATATTTTGCTTAATTATTATTTGTCCTCACTACTATTATGCACACTCTGTGAAGGCACAGATTTTTGTCTGTTTCATTTTCTGTTGTTTCTCAGCACCTAGAACATTGTCTGTTATATAGAAGATGCTCAATAAATATTCATTGAATGAACAAATAAAGTATTTTTCTAAAATAAAATAAAAATACATGAGCCAAATTTCACTCCCTGGCACATATAAAATGCTCAATAAATATTCATCATGTTAATTAATGAATTATTTTTGTAAGATAAATTTAAAAAAATACATGAGCCAGATTTCATTGCAGTGAACCAGAGAAGAGGCACAAGTGCTATTTGTTTCACTGCAATTGCACAGAGTACATCTTTCTGTAACTGAATCATAACTGGGGTTTGGGAATTTTTTCATTATGTAAATATTTTCAAAATCATGGTCTATTCCTTGACCGCCATGTGTAATTTCTGCTTCTTGTCACTGAGCGATTGGATTTCCTGTCCTTGACTGCTAATCATGGTGGAATTTGATTAAGGCAAAATCAAAGGGAAAATTTCCTACCTGATTTCTTAGAAGAAGAATGCAGCTCCAACTGAAATCATTTTGCGGTGAAATTCATTTTTTCAGGTAAAATATGCAGACTTAAAACAAAGGAGAGAAAGAAAAAGGAAGAAGGGATAAGCCTGGAAAGTTTAAACTCTTTCATCTCTCAATCCTATGGATGGGGAAGGCACATCTTAGTCACTCAAGTCCTATAGTTTTGGTGCCAAAGATTCCGTTCCTCCTTCCTCCCACTCTTCTTGACGTATATTTAAAACAGCCAAATGCAAAAGGAGCTCATCATATCTTCACAAGAGGAGGAAGCTCTGCATTCCCTTTACTGTATCCTGGGATATTTTTAGCAGATTTAAAGAACAGTTTTTGACAGTAGTAAAATAGAGCTCTTCGGGAACTAGTTATTTAAACCCCTGCTGAATGTACCCTGACAAAACTTACAGAGTTTTATTAATTAGATAGCCTGAAGAGAGAATTAAATCTTGAGTCACAACCTCGTGTGCCAAAATAAGTCAAAATCTTCAAACTTAGCCTTGTAATTAGAGGGTCCCAGTGAGAGATCCGGAGTTGTCACTATTTCTATTGAAGAGCCTGGCTGGCAGCATGCGTTCATGAGAGAAAACTGAAGCAGCAAGTTCTGAAGGACCAAGAAAAAATGGGTGTCATTGAAAATATGTGTGCCTACCATCTCCAAGAAACCAGGGCAGTGAGTTGGAATTTACTGCTTTGAAAAACAGGAGCCTGTGATGTTGTCTTCCCAATTTACACTGAAGCATTTGTGCCATTATCTGCCCAAAGGATAAAAAAGAAAAAGTTTAATTGTCCCACCACTTTCTTAAGGATAAGAAGGTAGAAAGGCGAAATCAATGAAACTTTTTCCCAAGCTCCAGTAGGCAATATTTTTATCTAGTAATTTGTCCTGGAGCTCTAGTGAATTTCGTGCAACTTCAAATATTCTCTAGAATAAAGTACCGTGTTGTAGCTCCCATAAACGAGAATGCTTACTTTTCAAAAATGTGACATTTTTCAAATGATTTGCATTTTAAAGGTCTAAGGAATTTTAATCACTGATCAGTTTTAACCCACGTTTCCTGCATACGTGCATAAGCATACACCCTCAAATTTGCCATCCTCATAAAAATTCTCTCTTAAGCTTTTACTTTCATGTGTTTTAAAAATGTCTCAGCTCCCCCGCAGCTCTCATCAGCTCCTTCCCCAGTGGTGCCCCTGCCTGGGAAGATGAAAGGCCATCTTCACCTCAGCCAGTGCTCCTGGTTCTGCTTTCACACTAATGGAAAATAACTAAGATGGGAAAGGAACTGAGTGTCACAGGCTGTCCTTGAGCTGGCGCAGTGCGTTTCCCACAGAGGCTTTCTCAGCTCTCATGCCCATTCGAAAAAGCCACCTAATACTCAAATTTCCTTAATTAAAATAAATTGTACTGGTTCATATCTACCCAGTCATTATAGAATATAAGGAACCAATGTATTTCATGCACATTAGTTTTAGGCTCTGGAGTCAGGCTGCCTAGATTCAAATCCCAGCTCTCTCTCTTATTAGCTATGCAATCTTGAGCAAGTTACTTAAACTTTCTGTGCCCTGTTCCTCACCCATAAAATGAGAAATAATATTATTTCTGTAAAATGGGAAATAATATTATTGCCTATTTCAAAGGGTTGTTGTAAATATTAAATAAGTAAATATATGAAAATATTCTGCAAGTATAAGCTATTATTATTTTATAGTTCCCTTTTGCTAACACAGTAACAGATATAGCTAGGGTTCTTGATGACATTTAATGCCGTTAGGATTAAAAACCATATAAAAATTCTGTGATATCTACTAATTAGTATTGACCATTGGTATTGTCTGAATGTTTTGTCTCTGCTAAGTTGATGGTATTAAGTGGTGAGGTCTTTTCGAGGTAATTAGGTTATAAAGGTGGATCCCTCACGAATGGGATTAGTGTTTTATAAAAGAGACCCCACAGAGATCTAGTCCCTTCCACCATGTGAGGACACAGCTAGAATTCAGCAGCCTGCAACCTGGAAGAGGGCCCTTACCTGACGGTGCTGGTGCTCTGAGCTTGGACTTCCAGCTTCTATAACCGTGAGAAACAAATTTCTGTTGTTTATAAGCTACCCAGTCTGTGGTATTTTGTTATAGCAGCCCAAATGGATTAAGACAACCATTTTGACAGTTAACTAAACACTTTTCACGTCCACAGCAAATGTTTTTATTGACCTGGATTCTGGCTATCCATTAGCTGGTGTTCAGGGCCACAAGGCTAGTTTCATTATGAATGAAGACATGGTGTTCTGGCCAAATGAGAGTCAGACGATACACCTCTCAGGTAACATGCAGTCAATAATATTTAAGTGATTCTCATGGAATTATGTGCTATTACCACCAATAAGCCTTTAACAGGTGATGATTGTGTGCTGGGCATTGAGCCAGATAGAGGGCCGTGACTTGGTCGCTTACAATAAGCTTAAGATCTAGTTGGAAGACAGGATATATTCATCAAGAGATAAATAAAAACAAATGGCAACATAAGGTCACTACAACATAAGTGGAGAAGGCAAACATGCTCTAGCAATTCAAAGAACAGAGATTATTCTGGGTTGGGGCAGCTAGATAAACTTTCATACAAAAAAAAATAGAACTCCAGTGAGGTTTTGAGGATGAAGCAGAACTTTAAACAGGTAGAAAAAAGAGAGGAGAAGGCATTTCAGTGGTAAAAGTGGTGGAAATATTTATGGCACAGTTGGAGAATGAGCTATCTAGTTTTGCTGGATCAGAGTGTCATAACCCCTCATCAGTGGTGATTCCCCAGTTTCATGGAATACATTACGTGTTTTTAAATTTAATCTGGATTTAAAATCACTGAAAAATTCTATATTTCCTAATGCAGAGCACTATCTCTCACATCAAGGTGATTAACCAATATAATGGAGCAATTCTCTCTCATGCTCCACTTTAACCTTCTCCCTTGCAGCTATTTTGTCTTTCCTTAGCACATCCAATCAGATGAATTTGGGAAAAGTTGTAAGGGAGACTTAATCCTGCTGCTAGGACTACATTAAAATTGCCCTTGAAAAAGGCTGAGAAAGTCAAAAAGCTGAGAGGAAAATTGGTAGAATATACATTTCTATTGCCAGTGCCACTCTCCTTCATTCTACTCTGTACCTAATCAGAAAAGCAGAACATCAGGAGCCAAAATGAAGTATAAAGACTATTTTGTACAACTTGGTTACTTTACAGTGAAGATACAGTTAAGATCTCATAGTAATTATTGGCAAAATCAGGACTAGAACTCAGGACTGGAGGCCAGAACCTGGGCTCTTGATTATCTCTATACCAGATTGGTGGGAAGAACCTGGTGGATGAAAACTGGCCATGGAAACTAGGGGGAAGTCAACGGGCAGGGTCAGTGTGGGATGGGCTAACAACTGGATGGCCTGCTGTGATAGAAGAGGAGTTCAGAGAGTGTGGGAACATGGAAGAGTGAACAAGCCATGATTTTGGGGCCAGAAAAAAAGAGCACCAAGATGAGAATCTTAGAGAAGTGAGAATCTGTGAGTCTGAGGTCCCTTGATGTGTCTTAGGGATTTGTGATTAAAGTAGAATGAGAGGTACAATGGCACCTCCTATGAATTCCAATTCAACTTGTAAAATCAGTTATACTTTTTAGTACCAGAAATGGATCTCAAGAAGTATGTCCTTGAATCTCAAAGACTCTACTATACTTTTTGATACTTTAAGGTTTCTGTTTTTCTTGCCAACTGATTCTCCAATTATTGCTGTTAGGAGTTCTGACCAGTAGAATGTAGGAAGGTTCTAGCATGCAAAATGCAATGGTAGATCATACAAAGATATGATAGATATGATACGCATTTATATTTATCTTGATAATCAGTAAATCAATGCTTGTTGTAATGGTTATTTTAGTTGGTAGATGACGTCTGCAATCTTGATTCTACTCTCTAGTTTAACTCTAACCTTTTGAAAAAAATTTCCTGGATGTCTATCGCTCCCAAGAATACTTTTCCCTTCAGAGAAAATCTCACTGCCCACTCAGCAAAACTGACACACGAATAATATTGGTGCTGAGATTTGTCTTATTGAATATTTTACAAATGATAATGATGAGGATGTGGGAGTACAGTGCCATTTGTGAGCCTGAAGATAAAAGTCATCTTGTAGATTAATGAATTTCATGCAGATGGGGATAAATCCCAACAAGCTAAAACAAGGCTATGTCAATGTCAGTGGGTAAAGTGACAAGATAGTTTTAATATGAGAAAATGTAAGAATATTCATTAAGGATCCAATAAAAAACTTGTAAGATTTATAAATTATGATTTATAAGAAGGTAGGTTTGACCTATTAATTTCTTATAAGAAAACTATCTGAGGTACATTGAAGGCTATTTACTGAAGGCATACAATTTAACAGATAAGGAGGCAAAGAAGTAGATATAGTAAGGGTGAATATTGGACATAAAGCCTCATCAACCCCTTGTTCACAAAATGCTATAGCCTCCCTGGAACTGCTTCATGCACTTCTTGTCATTGCACCTCCAGAAAGAGAGGGTCAGTTTGGAAAAGCCTTGCAATCTTACTCATCATTGTATCTCCAAAGTTCTTGGCACATAATAGTTTCTCAAAAAGTGTTTTGTAAAGTAAACCATTAGAAGATCCAATATGATCAATTAACATAATGGGATGGTGTAAAGGTATAGTTGCAGATTTGAAAAGATTAGTCTGAAAGTTAGAGGCTGAAAAGACAGAGGAATAAAAACTACAAAACGAATGGACTTTCTCTCCTCCCTTCCAGAAAATTCAGTGTATAATAAATATGAGGTATCTTCTGAAATTTAAGAGATAAATATAAGTCAAGTAAAAAGGATTCACAAAGCATACAGTAAATTTACATACCTCATTACTTTACAAAGTAGATGTGTCGAAAATGTATATGAAATTTTTAAAAAGGATTTAATATAATCTAAAAATATATACTAAAGGAAATAGGAATGTTTAAGTGTCCTCAATTTCTGAGACTGATATAGTGGAGAGAAATTATGCTCCAATTCTTTCAAAACATAAAATATGTATAGTGTAAAGAACACCAAACCTGGAATCAGAATAGCTGTACTCAAATTGTGCTCTGCCACCTACTAGCTCTACGACATTGCACAAGTCACAATCCCTCTAAATCTCATTTTCCTCATCTGTGAAATAGGAATAATGAGACCTCGCTTGTGGAATTGTTTAATAATAAATATGACAATGTAGTTGAAAGTATATTAAGCACAAATTGATATTCATATATAAGGTATGAAATAATTCCTTCATACCACTAAGATATAGAATATTGGGACGACCCAATGCGACATCAACAGTTCTACAATTCAGTATCTGAAGTTTCCATTTATCAAATTTCCAATTGACAATCTGTTAGAAATACACTCGTTTTATGACACTAGGTATCTCTGCCATGGGTACCTTAGTACAAACACCTACCTTTTATTCTCAGAAGGCAGGGCTAGGTGGGAAGGTAGTGGGGAAGAGTGAGGAGTCCAATGGCCTTTTAAAAAATGCCTGAGGAGAGCCGGCCTGGTGGTGTGGCAGTTCTGTTTGTGCTCCGCTTTGGCAGCCTGGGGTTTGCGAGTTTGGATCCCGGGCATGGACTGACGCACAACTTATCACACCATCCTGTGGCGGCGTCCATATAAAGTAGAGGAAGATGGGCATGGATGTTAGCCCAGGGCCAGTCTTCCTCAGCAAAAAGAGGAGGTTGGCAACAGATGTTAGCTCAGGGCTAATCTTCCTCATCAAAAAAAAAAAAAAAAAGCCTGAGGTGATGACAAGTTCTGAAACCTAGCAACCTTTGCCGTTTCCCTGGTGTGAGTAGATACAAGAGGTGGTATGAGGATTACAGAATGAGAACTTCATTTTCAGAAGCTAAGACAGAGCTGCCAGGATCCTGGTGCCTGAGTGGCAGCTGCTCAGAAGTCCTGGCTTCTAGATAGACGCAACATAGCAGTAGGGTTTTTTTCCTTAAAGATTATATTAAAACTATATTATCAAATGCTAAAAAGAAGCCTACATTTTAATGAATTCAAGATTACCGAGCCTCGTGGCACCCCATTCAAATAGCCATAAGGGTCTTCAGGAGTCTTGCTTTCTAAAAAACAACCAAACAAATGAAAACAGATCTGCTGTAAACTACTGGTTTCCCAAAGAGAGAATGCAAACTGATGTCTGATAATCTCACTTCTCGCCTCAAAATCCTTTAGTGCACTGTTTCTCAACCTCGGCTGACATTAGAATCACCTGGGAAGCTTTCAAAACTCCTGATGCCTAGGCTACATTCCAGAACAACTAAATTAGAATCTCTGGGGGTGGAACCCAGGCATTGGTTATTTTAAGGCTCCCCAGATGATTCCAATGGCAACCAAGGTTGAAAACCATACTGTAATAGTGTTCCATTCCCGGCTGAATCAAATCCGTGCTCCTTAGCTTGGCACGCCTTCATCTCCATCTATGTTTTCAGTCTTATTTCCTACACTCCCAGTGCCCTAGCCTAACCAGTCTGTTCCGCTCATGCACTGTTTACCTGCTGATGCTGCAGATCCCTGTGTTTACCTCCATTTATCTTACCTCTGCTCATTCAAATCACATTCATCTTTCAATATCCATTAAATGTCCTGATTTTCACCCGGTGTGGTGATTTAACAACATGCCCACAAATTCTTTGACACTACTCGTACAAAAGGTGGAGTCTAATTCCCTTTAAATATGGGATAGCCTTAGTCAATTGATTCTAACAAACAACATGTGACAGAAGTGACTTTGAAGTAAGGCTGGATTCAAAAAGGCCACACAGCTTCCACTGGCTGCTCTCTCAAGACAGGCCAAGATGGAGAGACCAGGTAGAGAGACTACAAAAGATAGAGTGAGATGCCTGAGGAGCCCCAGCTGTTCCTGCCCACCAGCCCTTGGAGTCTATGCAGCATCAACTGCCAGACATGCCAACAAATGAGCCTTCAGATGATTCCGGCCCCCAAGATTCAAGTCATCAGCTGAGGCCCCAGACATCATGAAGCAGAGACAAACTGTCCCTGCTGTGTCCTGTCCTAATTCCTGAACCACAGAATAATAAATAGGTATTTAACACTGCTGAGTCTTGGGATAACTTGTTACACAACCATAATAACTGAATAACCATATTATGGTTGTTACGCAACTATAATAACTCTCGCTTTTGTAGCCATTTTTTATCTCTGCCCTGCATATGGCACTTAACATATTCTTTTACTCTTTTTATTACTAAATGTGTTGTGCTAGGTCTAAATATAATAATAACCCATAGTTTATGGGTTATTTATATATATTTATATATATATATAAATATAACCCATAGTTTATTGATTTTTATATCTTCCACAATGCCTCACCCTAAAACGTGCTTAAAATCTGAGTGAATTTGTAACTTCTAGCATAGTCAAGCATTAGCCTTATTAAGGTGTCATTCTGCCTTTGTCTGGTTCCAAATTCCTGGCTGTAATTGTCAATCGTGTTCACCTGGTTTAATTAAATTAAAGGCCTTGTATTACATCAAGACAATACAAAGATAAAAGGAAATGTTGAGAATAACTGAGTGTATAAGACTGAATGATAGCAACATGCGGACAGGTTACTAATACAATAATATATATATAAATACAAATAATGTGCATTATGGGTCTGGTATAAGCTTTTCTAGTCTTTGCTCTCTAGGAAACTGATGACTTAGCTCTGTGGCTAAGGGGAAGGTTGCTGACCTTGTCTGGTCTGTATCCTCTTCTTTTCTGGGGTTGGATGTGTATCTCTGTGCATGGTGTATATGTCTCACTTCATCTGTGCTAGAATGTCAGTTCCTTGCAAGGTTTTTTTGTCAAATGCAAACAACCGTCTTTTTAAAAGGCAGTGTGCCAGGGTAGGAAAAGCCTGGCCAGCCTGGGTTGAAGTTCCAGTTGGCTGATCTGCCTCGGGCGAACACCTTCACATCTATGATACTCAATTTCCTTAACTGCACGAGGGGGCGGGGGACACTAACCTTACAGGATTGTTAAGAGAAATAAATAAGATTAAATACTTCAGTGGATAGGCAGTGACCGGCACACAGTGAGCATTCAAAATCATTAGGTATCTTATCAATTCCCTTAAATATTCAAGGAAAATTTACTTAGGTTTAGAGTTTTTGCGAACTTAATGTATCACTTTTCTTCAACATGCTCTACCAAATGGTGGCTGGAGCTGCGAATTGGGAAAGTCTTTGGTCTCCCTCTCTCTGTCTCTCTCTCTCTTTCCTGGAATCTCGTTTCCTTTCTCCCTCTCTGATCTGCTAGACTCATGTTAAGCTGAACTAAGACAAAGTATTATTTCAGTCTCTGATATGTTGCCATAAAAAGAGAAGTTTTGAGGTAGGATACAATCTAAAAAGTGCTATGCTATTGAGCCTTTTGACTCCATGATATTTCCTCTGTTATAATTCTAAGCATTCCCCTGGCTGTAGTCCTCAGAGCAGAGATTAACTATATAACAATTTTGGGCCGGCCCCGTGGCTTAGCGGTTAAGTGCTCGCGCTCTGCTGCTGGCGGCCCAGGTTCGGATCCTGGGCGCGCACCGACGCACCGCTTGTCTGGCCATTCTGAGGCCGCGTCCCACATGGCAGCAACTAGAAGGATGTACAGCTATGACATACAACTATCTACTGGGGCTTTGGGGGAAAAAAATAAATAAATAAAATCTTTAAAAAAAAAACAGTATAACAATTTTATTACTTCTATGAATAGATTACAAATCATTTTTTAAAGTACAAGCACAAGAGGTCAGTACCAGCCTTCTCCCTAACCCTTTTTCTTCACTTAGAGATACCACATCTGCCTGGCTCTCCTCCTGTCTCATCCATTAATTCACAAAGTCTGGTCAATTGTTCCAGCGAAATATCTCTTAAAGGTTCCCATTCTTCGTAGCTCTGCTACCATTATTTCAGTGCATCTCAAACTTTAATATGAATTTAAGTCATTGGGTGAACTTAAAATGTAGAATCTGACTCAGTAGGTCTGATGTGGCCCAAGATTCTGCATTTCTAACAAGCTCCTGGGTGATGTGGATGATGCTGTTGGTCCAGGACCACATTTTGGGTTACTAAGATCTAGATCACAGCAATAGTCTCATTCCTGGGCTCCCTGCCTCCACTCCTGCCTGTATCATTCTTTTTTTTTTTTTTTAAAGATTTTATTTATTTATTTTTTTCCCCCCAAAGCCCCAGTAGATAGTTGCATGTCATAGCTGCACATCCCTCTAGCTGCCATATGTGGGACGCAGCCTCAGCATGGCCGGAGAAGTGGTGCGTTGGTGTGCACCCGGGATCCGAACCCGGGCCACCAGCAGCGGAGCGCGCGCACTTATCCGCTAAGCCGCTGGGCCTGCCGCCTGTATCATTCTTGATGATAACACTAAAGTAAGAAATTTAAAATAGAAGCTTGATCACACCTCTTTCCTACCCCCACTCCCAGCCCCACCCATCCTACCTTTTTTTTTAATTAATTAATTTATTTATTTTTTCCCCCAAAGCCCCAGTAGATAGTTGTATGTCATAGCTGCACATCCTTCTAGTTGCTGCTTGTGGGACGCGGCCCCAGCATGGCCAGACAAGTGGTGCTACGGTGCGCGCCGGGATCCGAACCCAGGCCGCCAGCAGCAGAGCGTGCGCACTTAACCGCTAAGCCACGGGGCTGGCCCCTACCGTTCTTTTTAATGGACTCCCATAGTTCTCAAGATGAAGTCCATGCTCCTTAGAATGACTTAAAAGGCTTCTTAAGATTTCATTCCTCCTTGCCTCTCCAGCCTCATTTCTCTCTACTCCTTCATTCAACATATATTTTAAAAGTGCTGCTATGACACTCAGTTCCCACTTCTCTAAGAGCCAGCCACAGCCAAGAGCTTGTAATGCCCCCGGCAGATCTTTCTTGCTTCTAAAACTTTTCAGGTGCTGTTCCCTCTGCTTTGAACATGGTCATTCCTCCCTGTTCCTCTGTCCCCAACTTCTTTGGCTAGAGCCTCCTCATCATTCAGGACCAAACTTAGGATTACCTCTTCTGGAAGACTGTCCCTTCCCCCATTAGATGCCCCTTCTATATGGCAATCTGTTCATAACTTCTACTTTGCACAGTGCTGGGACAGAGTAGGAGATCAGAAACCACTTGTATGAATGAATAGCCCTTATGGCACTGTATTGTAATGGACTGTTTATTTGACTATTTCCCCACAGTAAATTTCTTGAGGGCAGCAATCGTTACTTAATTCATTTTTTATCTCTAGTGGTGCCAAGGCAACTCAGTAAAAATTTGTTGAACACATGAGTGAATGAAAGAAAAAATGAGTTAAAAGTTGATCCAAAATCCCAAAATCATAGATATAAGCAAAGTTATGAATGGATTAAAATGTTATAGGAGGAGAAATTAATAAATTCCAGGACTCAGACATGGGCTGGAGACAAGCAGGAAGGATCAATGTTTAGGTTTCTAGGTTTCTGTGGCTAATAAGTAAGAGTGCTATGGGTGAAATTCCTTGATATTCAGGTTTGGTAGAAGGTGGATGGAAGTGTAACTGGGAATAAACACTCTCGAACAAAGCAGAGAGAACCTACACTTAGAAATTCAGCCAAAATCGCAGGTTTCACAGCTACGCAGATGTTCTGCTAACTCAAAAAATTCTCCAGTTTTTGAGTATTAACTGCCTAGGAGAGTGGCTAAGGAAATGTGTTATCAATTAGGGAGTGATTCAAAGTGAGGACCAAAGAGAGATAATTTGAGTACATCCTTTATTGAGCCACAATTATATCCACATGTACATAAGAAGTAGAATTGTCCTATAAGAAAATCAACATACCCTCAGATTTTTGTACTTTCCTGTCATTCTTGACATAGTGTCTTGAGAATTTTCATGTGCAGGATTCTACAATGTAGAAAACATTATTTTCTGGTGAATGCGTGTGACTAAAAAAAGAAAAAAAACAGACCAGTCCCTGTCCTCCTGGTGGTATAAGTTGACAATAGACATGGCAAAAGAAACAAACAAAGCCATAAGTGCCGTGATCCAGGCAAGGGCAAGCAGTAGTGGAGCATAGATGAGGACTTCTCATGAGATGGGGCATCAGGGAACACTTCTTGAAGTCCTGGCAATAAAACAATTCTTAAAATTTTAAAAATTAAATCAAATAAACCAACAAACACAAAAAAATCCAAACTAACCAACCAATCAAACCAGAAACCCAAAGGTTGTTAAAAAAACAAACCCACAAAGTTGTCAAACAAGAGACAGGCTTATACGAAGAAATCTAAGGAAAATACTTGGATGTAGCCTCTTTCTTTTTTCTTTTTTTTTCTTATTTCTAACCCGTGCCCCCTTTTCTCCTCTCTTCTCTGTCTTTACCCTTCTCACATGTTTTTTCCCTCGTGTCTCCTCATCTTGTCTTCCCTTCTCAGTCTTCCTCTCCCTCCCTCCCTTCCAGCCCTCCCCAGCCCTCCCCAGCCCTCCCCAGCCTTCCAGTCCCTAATATACACCAGTAACTAATATGGGGTGGGGGTTGTGGAAGAAGGCAGGATTAATCCCAGCTGGAGGGTGGGATCAGTGAGAGGCAGACCTGGAAGCAGAAGCTAAACCTCTGGGCTCTGAGTCCCTAGGATTCTGGTGGGGACAGGAATTCTGACTTGGTCTCGGTAGCCAAACAGATGCCAACCTTTCCCTCTTCAGATTCACGGCCCCTGGTACTTGAAAGATAAACGGGTCCAGTGTTTCGACAAGGATCACACAGGGTACTGAAGGTGGACAGATCTAGGAGGATCCCATCCTGCGAATTACCAAGACCCAAGAACCAGACTACCATCTCAGCCATCAGTGTGAGCAGATTGGAAAAGTCTAGATCTTCCTGATTTATCTACTGAGCTTCTACTTTTATACATTTACATCTTTATATATTTCATAAAAGTTTTATAAATTTTAGTATTTATGAGTTAAAACTTTAGTTGCAGTGACAAAAAAATAAGATGGATTCTGAATTTAGAAAATAATAAAGTATTTTCACCTAAATAAAGACCAAAATGGCATTGCCATCTGGTTCTTCTATGATATACCTCTGAAAGTAACTCTGTATACTAGATGTTGGCAGGTCATCCATCATGATGGAGAGAGTTTATAGGCTCTCCATTCTCTCTGAACTCATTTACAGCAGAGTCAAACAAAGGGTAAGTAAGATGCTTTCTGGATAAATATAAATAATAAAAACTACTGTAGAATTTCCATATTATACAATACCATAAAGAGGGATATTTCATTTCCTGTTTCTGTTATAAACTGGGGATTTTTAGTGTAAGGAGTATTCTTTGGAAAGCTTTTTTCTTTTCCCATAGAATATGGATAATATTTCAATCCATGAAATAAGGCTGAACTCCTAAGACAGAATATTTAGGGTAAGAAGAGAAGAGTTGTCAACGTGGGTTCTGATGGGGAACAAGCAAGCATAACTAGTAGGGGTAGTCAGGGAGGTAGGAAAGAATCAATTAACTGTGCCATGTAAATCAGGAAAAAGAGAGTTTTAAGAAAAGTGAACATAGCGTCAAATTCTGCATCTTCAAAATATTTTAAGCCTTGAAATTACCTCTTAAAATTCACTGCATGGAATTCAGGGATTGTCTACACAAGAATGACTCTAAGATTCAAAAATCTTTGAAGCTTAAGCTTTTATATGTGAAGTTGTCACAGTTAAATAGAAATAAAGGAAACAGGACACATAGCCCAACCAATGCGCGCCTGCCTCTTGCTAATACAGCTTTACTGTAGCGTTTAACCCAGGCCTTCCCCTCGTCAAGGTTTTATGTTAGATTGTCAGACATCCTCTCCTCAAAGTTGCTTTGAATCTCCTCCAATAAAGGGGCCCTTCAGGGCCTTCTGGGTCTCCTCTCCAGAAAGCAGGCCAGAGGATCCATCAGTTGGCTGCACGGGTCAGAGAGGAGAGCAGACAAGAAGAACCAGCCACGCCTTGCCTTTTCCTTTGGGTTTGTTCCCTTGTCTTCACCTACAATCACTCTCCCTTGAGACTTTGAAGCTCTCTGATGGTTTTTACCACCCTACCTTTTGTTAAGAAAGATTGTTTTTTAAGCTTCCTTTTGGTCAACTTTATTTTTAAATCTCTCAGGCGGTTTCTTAGTGAGCAGCTAATTCAACCACTTGCATATTGCCTGACTCAAATCAATCCCGAGAAAAGTCCATTCAAACAAGCCGCTTGGTTGGATATAAAAGAAGAGAAAAGAAAAGAAAAAACAAAAAGAAAGGAAAGAAAAGTGCCCACTTTTGTGACTCAATTGCTTACCATCTTGCTTTTGATAATATGAACAGGCAAAACAGATACACTAGTTAGAAAAGATACCCTGTGGGCTCAGGGTGTGTCTGCACCCCACCCCACTCCACGCCCCCCAGCCATATTCAACAAATTGGTCTTGTTTGATTCTTGATCCCAAGGCCCTTTGTGGTGATCATCAATCCTCCTGCTGCTAAGGCATTATTTTCTCTCAGGGAAGCTCAGGTATTAGATTAATTGGAACTGAGTTTATCCTAATGGCTATTATCTCTGCAGGCAACACTCTTCTTGACAAAGTGCTTAACCTGAACACAATTCTGGTAGCTACACAGCATTGCTCAATCACTGAGTCAACTTGTCTACACATATTGATGTGGGCAAACCTCTGTACACGTTTAGTTTCCCTCATCGTCACTGAAGGAATTAGCTACAGCTTTCACAGCAGCATGTGCTGGTCAGTGTTAAAGCCACTTGTGATATGGGATTATATTTTTTAAATCTTGGAAATGTAAACCAATAACCTTTTAATTTTTCATTTCAGATTCACTCATACCGTACATCATTACTCAAAATGAGCAAAGTCTATATTTTGTCTCTTGGGAGGTTTGAATACTATGCATCTATTTGTATGTTACAACTTCTGCAATTATTATAGCCAGATGCTGTCCAGAATCCTCATGGAGATAAGTCTTTAAGGATAGCTAAATTTTTCAATTAAAGGAAGCTTTGTTGCTTTAAACAAAGAACTTTATTCTAACCATATTAGTTGGAAATTTTGGAAAATAATATTCATATTCTCTATCTTCCTAAATAAAAGGTAATATGGTGATCATTTAGGAAGGACATTATAAACACCAGTAAAACTGCTTATTGACATACCTGAGACCATTTCTCCTATACTAACTGGCCTTAGGCTGATGTGTTTTTATATTATTAGATGTGATTTTCACTGCTTTTCTGTATTTTACTTATCAGCCCCCACTTTTCACTGTCGTGTGCTTGCCTGCATCAGCCCTCTCCTCCCCTTTCTATTTTGCTACCTCAAATCGACCATGAGTTTAGAAACTAGATTACCAATCTTAACAGTGTGTATGTCAAATGTAAATAGAGGTTGTGCAAGAAACTGACTTTTTGAAAAACTCCACCAGCTTTGCTGCAGTGCAGTATTGAGGCTGGTTGCTCAGAGCCCTTTTTGCTTTCCTCCTGTGCCGTGTGATGTGTCTTCAGCGCGCTCCCTCAGTATGGAGTGGGGAGGAGTGACTTGGAGGATAAGTAACCTCTGAACAAATGAGTTATTGTTGGAGACAGAACTCTAAGAATCTTGTATCTGACATTCCTTGGAATGTTTCGGTGTCCCAAATGCTGCTTAAGAAGTACTGGCATAGAATGAGGTGGTCTGTATATGAGGGAGGGGGCAGAATTAGTCAAGGTGTTATTAACCTCTTGGAGTAGCTAAAGAAAAAACACTCTATAATTTATGTGAGTTTAATTACTACTATGCAAGAGTGGCTTAATTATTGTCATATGTATGGTATTCTGCGGTCTTCATATGCTCCCTGGAAACTATGTCTGAGGTGAGAGAGAAAGAATCAGTGAAAATTATAAAACACACGTTCTCAACAGGAGCGAAAATTGGCTCTCAGAGGAGAAAATCTTATTATTATGTATAAAGCACAGACAAATATATACAGTAGATAAACAGATGTACAACATATATGTGGTATTAAAATTTCATAGGGAGTGGTGTTAGAAAAAAATGCTTAAATGGTCTCCGTGGGTTAGGGGGGCAATATGAAAACAAGGTTGAGAAACACTGTTATAAGACATGAAATATGAGACTAGCACCTCCTGATGAAAGACGAGGTGCTGGCAGATGCAGGCAAGAGAAGCAGGGCCCACAGGCACTCTATTTGTGTGTTCACCACATGGCTCTTCTTCCTCTCTAGCTCCCTTTCTCTCGTTCACTGACACAGCACTCTTCCCTCCAGCAGAACCACCTGCATTTCTCCAAGGTGGCATTCTCTTTCTCGATGCTGAACTTTGCACATGCTGGTCCTTTGGCCTGGCATTCTCTTCTCCTCCTTTCTTACCTGCTGACTCATGCTTCAATTCCCAACTCAAGCATCATCTCATCCAGGAAGCTTTATAAATACGTGCAAAATAACAATAAAAACAAACAAACAAAATTAAAGAAAGCAGGATCAATAGACAACAGTGATATTGTCCCGTTTAAGAACGCTTACTTTAAGCAGAGACTTGAATGAAGTGAGAGAGAGAGAGAGCCATATGAATATTTGAAGGAAAAATGTTCTGGGTAGAAACAAATACTGTGAAGTCAAGGCAGGTTTGTCTGACCATGAAGGAGCTCCGTGTAGCTGAAGGAGCAACAGAGAAGGAAAGTCAAAGAAAATTAGGGTGGAGAGGTAATGAGGAGTCATATGGGGCTTTGTAGCATAAGGACTTCAAATTTTCTACCATACTTTCTACCAAGTATGATGGAAAATTATTACAGCATCGACAGCAGGGTGTACCGTGAGCTGATTTATGGATTTAAAGGCTCTCCATTGACTGCTGTGTGGAGAATTGATTGTAGAGGTACAAAAATCAAAGCGGGAGGCCAGTTAGAAGGCTAGTGGGATAGTGTAGCGGAAATGATGGTTGCTTGGACTAGCATGTTAGCAACTGAGTAGGTGAGAAATGGCCTAGACACATGGAAAACGACTCCCCAAACTGTAAGACTCAGTTCAAGGACCCAAATTGGTAGAAACCTTGTCCAACTACCACAGGTTGATTAGCATCTTCCCCCTCAGGACTCTCATAGCTCTTAGTATATTCCTCCATTACTGCACTTTCCTTATTCTATTGTAATTATTTATTTATATATCTGTCTTCCATACTACACTTAAAAGCTTTGTAATGGTTAATTTTATGTGTCACCTTGACCAGGCCATAGGGTGCCCAGTTATTTGGTTAGGCATTACTTCTGGATGTGTCTGTGAAAGTGTTTCTGGACGAGATTAACATTTGAATTGGTAGACCAAGTAAAGCAGATCATCCTCCCAGGCCTCATCCAATCCATCGAAGGCCTGAATAGAATAAAGGGCTGAGTAAAAAAGAATCCTTTCTCTCTGCCCGGCTGTCTTTGAGCTGGGACATTGGTCTTCTCCAGACTTCAGCGTTACATGTATATCTAGATAGATAGATATGTCTAAATAGATATATATGTCTAGATAGATATCCATATCTATATCTATATCTATTTTTATATCTGTCTGTCTATCTATCTATCTATCTATCTATCTATCTATCTATCTATCTATCTAATGTCTATATGTCTAGATGGATAGATCCATATCCTATTGGTTCTGTTTCTCTGGAGAACGCAAACTAATACAAGCTGCTTGAGGGAAGACTGTATTTTAATCATCTTGTGCTCTAGACCGAATCTTTGTGTCCCCCCCTGCAATTCATATGTTGAAATCCTAATTCCTAATGTGATGGTATTTGGAGGTGGGGACTTTGGAAGGTGATCAGATCATGAGGGTGGAGCCCTCATGAATGGGATTAGTGCCTTTATAAAAGAGACCCCAGAGAGCTCCCTCTCCCCTTCTACTATGTTATTATAGCATCTCAAATGGATTAAGACATCTTGGCATCTGTAAGTCCTAAGATACTACCAGAAACATAGTAATAATAGCCAACATCAACATGCTTTCACACTGTGCTAAGCATTTTATGTGTTATTTCATTTGATACCACACGGTGATGAGACAGGTATTATTATTACCTCATTTTCAAATGTGGAAACTGAGGCACTGAGAGTCTAAGTGACTTGTCCAAGTCCATAGAACTAGCTAGAAAGTGGCTGCAGCAGTCCTTAAACCCCCTCTCTGAAGACAGAGACTTCACTTTTAACCATATTTGTAACTCTGCCATAATAAATGTTTTGTTTTTAAATCTTGGAGAGTCCAAATTACTTCAAGATTAAAATTAGATTGAATGAAATTATCAGTAATTATATAAACATCTTGCTCAGTCTCTAGTGACACATCCCTGTGACTCTATGCTTTAGTTTTTCTGGTACAAGAGGCACTGGTTTGGATTGAAATTCTCTGAGGTTGAGGATCCTAGGAGTACATTTCTGGGGTGTGCCAAGAGCATGGTGGTTTGGTATGTCAGCCTCAGTGGGCCTTCATGATTGTTTGGAGCATAGCATACTGGCGATAATTTTTATCTAAAATAGTCCATTCTTCATCTATTGCTGAAACTGCTACAGACCTACTGTTAGTTACATTAAAAAAAAAAAGCATTCTGGTTTATTTTCCTAGTTATAGTGTTAAATCTGTACTCCTCTAGTCACCCAAGTATCCTTTGAAATGATCACTTGTGATTTTAATAACTGACTAAATATGATCAAAGCACAAAGTACAGTGAGTACAATGACTGTTGGACACCGCCAACTCAAAGCATTTTTAGAACAGAGCCAAGTGTAAACGAATACACAAACAAGTAACCAACAAAACCCATGACTTTGGCTTAACTATCACAATGTGCTGACTAAGCTTAGCAACCACCAATGTGAAAACACTTTCTCAGGAGAAACACATGGGAAGAACTCCACTGCCAAGCATGTTCAGTGAAGAGAAGCCTCATGGTTTTCCAAGCAGATAGCCTTTCTGTTGTCAGGCTGACAGAATACAGTTAAAATTATCTAGCATCATTTTTACCTTCATTGTTTTCTACTGTGAATGATATGGGTGTTTCTTATTTTCATCCCTTTGTTCTTTTTCTATGATGACATCAGATATTGGGCTTCTACAGAAAACCGGGCAGAAGAGGTGCATTGTTTTTCTCTTTCGGCTTACACTGTGTTGCACAGACTGCCTTGTTCTCATCACCTCCTTTCTCTCACCCACTCCTCACTTGTGATTTCAGAAAGCCTGCTGTCTTTATGTAAATCTAATAAAGCTTTATTGAATAAATAAAATAAATAAAGCCTTATTGAATTATTCCTAAACACTGTGGCAAACATCAAAAAATACAAAATATTAGCAGGGAGGCTATGCCTTTAGGTCTTCAGAATCAGCGGGCTCATTTTTCCAGTCTTTGTCATCCTTTCCACACACCACAGAGGTCCCTGGCTTTAAAGCTAATGCTGTGTTTGCAGATCAGAGGTGGAAGTTCACTGAGTTATTCTGAAAATGAAGGACAGCTCTCTCTCCAAGTCCAAAGTGCCACAGCTTTTTATAGAGAAAGATCTTGTGGGATCTCGTATGTACAACTTGTAACTTTTTTCCTAATGGTCAGGGTATTTTTTGGCCGGGGAGACCAAAGAAGGGATGGAATAAAGGAAGAAACAGAACCTGAGCTGGAAATGTACCTACTCATGGAGGGCTGGGCCTGGGCAATGTTGGGAAGTTGGAGAAAAACTCTCAGCTCTACCCGCCTCTCCTCTTAAAAGGCGCCTTCCTTCACCCTACCCATCCAGAGGTATCTCTTTCCCATTTCCCAGGCTTTCTCCAGTTTCCCTACCAGCGCCTCTTTACAGAGTCAACAGAAAATGTGACAGTGCGGAATATGGGAAACAGCACTCGATGCACAGTCAGCTGAGTCCTGGTCCCAGCCTCACCGTTTACTAGTTGTTTGATTTAGGGCAAATGGTTCAACTCTGAGCCCCTTTCTCCTTGTCTATAAAATGGGGATCTCTTCCCAGTTCACTTCACAAACCTACTTTTAGGGTCAAGTAAGAAAATTCACAGGTGTGTTCTATAAAATCTAAGCATTGTGCAAATACAAGGCACAATCAATTCGATTATCTGGTACATGGTACTCAATGGTTACTCTGAATGATTGCTAAATGACTGCATTTTCTCATTTGACAAATGCTATAATTCTGAGAGATATTTGCAATTCCACAGGGGTCAATCTGACATAATTAGAAAGGGAAACTTAACCACTAAAGTCATTCTTTTTGCAATCAGTTGAATAATCAAATTGCATCATTAAAATCAATTGTTGGATCCCATGGGACTAGTACACCGTCAGCAACCTCAGACTCTGGACCAATCTGGTCATCGTAATGGGGATGATGCTGTAGCTACTTATGGTTCCATTACCAAATAGTTCCAGCCCCTTATGAGTTCCGTTATATACCAGAGAGGCTGGTAAGCAAAACAAAACAATGAATTACATTTCTAACATTCCCTTGAAACCATGGCAGGCATGTAACTTATGTGCCAATCGGTTGAACCCACAGTGAGGTTTGGACACAGAGTTAGTGTACAAGTAATGGACATGTGTCTTGTGACAAGCACAGTGGCACAGGCATCTGGGTTTTCAGGGTCTGCTGTGGCAGAGTTCTAGCATCCAGTACCTTAATTTGCTTGAGTCTAAACCTTGGGATGACTGGGAAATCACTGCCTTTGATGAGCCTACCTAGGAATGACTAGATTATGTTTTCGTCCATTAGAGATAATGGGAAATAAGATTCAGATATTAGAGCAAGTAAGGACAAGTAAAATTATATTTTTTGCACAACAAAGCTTGTGATTATGAAAAATCCTACTTGCTACATGGTCTGTCTTGAAGATGGCTCCCAATCAATCCATATAGGTTGGCCACATTCTTTTATCTTGCTTTTAAAGTATACTGTGCTTTTTTTTCTACTTAGCCACCTCCACATATCATTGAAAACTTGGAAAGAATCATTTTTAGTAGCTGCACAAGATTTCATTGTATGTATACACCACGATTTATGGATCCATGGCTTCATTTTTACACATTTCTGTAACACATTTTTGCTATGCTAAAAACTCTGTGCTAAAAATTCTTTTGACATTTTGAATTATTTCCTACAAAATATCCAGAATCAGGCTTTCTGTTAATACTTTTGGTCATTTGCATACTCTACAAGATTTCAATTTAGAAAAAGAAAAGCTTTCCAAAGAATATTCCTCATACTAGCAATCCTCAGTTACAAGAGAAACTGGAGATGAGGTATTCCTCTTTATAGCATTCTAGAATGGGAAACTCTGCAATAGTTTTTTTTTTTTTTCCTGTGTTTTTTTTTTTTGTGAGGAAGATCAACCCTGAGCTAACATCCATGCTAATCCTCCTCTTTTTGCTGAGGAAGACCGGCTCTGAGATAACATCTATTGCCAATCCTCCTCCTTCTTTTTTTTCCCCCCAAAGCCCCATTAGATAGTTGTGCATCATAGTTGCACGTCCTTCTAGTTGCTGCATGTGGGACGCGGCGTCAGCATGGCGGGCGAAGCGGTGCGTTGGTGCGCACCCGGGATCCGAACCCGGGCCGCCAGTAGTGGAGCACACTCACTTAACCGCTAAGCCACGGTGCCGGCCCTGCAATAGTTTTTATTTAATTTTGTCCAGAAAATATTTTATTTACCCTTTGTTTGACTCTGTTGTAAATGAGTTCAGAGAGAACAGAGAACCTATACACTCTCCATGCTGGCTGCTAGGACCAGGTTGGGAGTCCTGTCTCCAGTGCATTCCTGGGCTCACGGTCTGAGCTTTAGTTCCTGCTTCTGTGGCTGCCTCTCACCCATGCCACCCTCCCCCTAGGACTCAACCCACCTTTACCCTCACCCTCCCATCCCTGGGGAGACTGACCCTTCCAGTACACACTATGCCTGGAAGGCCAGTGCCATAGGCTGGGGTACCAAGTCAGCGAGTGAATTTCTAGAGAAGAACTATACTGACAAAACCATCAAAATGGATGATCTGACCAGTAAGCTGGTTATCAAGGCCCTTAAGGAGGTGGTTCAGTCAGATGGCAAAAACACTGAACTTGTTGCCATGAAGCGAGATCAACCCCTCAAGATTTTATCCTAAAGGAATTTAGAAATCTATTGCTGAAATTGAGAAAGAAGAAACCGTAAAAAAGGAACAAAAGAAAGCATCATGATGAATAAAATCTTGCTTGTAGCCATTTTTAAATTCAAATCTTGAATGATTCTCAAAATGACCTGAAGGCATTTCCATTCCATATCTATACTATCCAAGTGTCCTACAATAAACTGCCATATTTTTTAACCTTTAAAAAAATTAGAATTAGAGTCTGGAGGGTGAGAATTAGAGACTGGAGGGTAGGATCAGTCTGTGGGGGAGGGAGAGAGAGGAGGAGTGAGGATGGCAGAAGGAAAATGAGGAGACAGGAGAGAAAATAATGAGAAAGGTAAAGAGGAGAAAAGGGGAGGAGTTAGAAATAAGCTGCATCTAAATACCTTCCTCAGACTTCTTCAAATAACCTGATTCCTGTTTTTTTTTTCTGCTGAGGAAGATTTGCCCTGAGCTAACAACTGTTTCCAATCTTCCTCTGTTTTACATGTGGGTCACTGCCACAGCATGGCCACCGACGAGTGGCGTAGGTCCACGCCCAGGAACTGAACCTGGGCCACCAAAGTGAAGTGCACTGAACTTAACCACTAGGCCATGGGCCTGCCCCTTGTTTTTTTTTTTTTTTTAAACAGCTTTTGGGTTTGTTTGTTCGATTGCTTGTTTGGTTGGTTAGTTTCATTTTTGTTTGCTTATTTGTTTGCTTGGATTTTATTCTTTAATTTTAAGGGTTATTTTCTTTTATTTCCTTTTGTTGCCTGGATTGCAAGCTTTCTATCCACAGCAAATTGTAGATTTCTTTCAGATAAAGCATTTCTGCTTCTTTTCACGTCCTTTCATCTCCCTGTGGCAGGTGGAGTGGCCATGCAGCGCTGGTGGTGTCAATGTCAAGGCTGTCATGTTCACAGGCCGCTCGTTGCCAAGTGTCAGGCTAGACAGAGACGTGCTCTGGCATAGTGTCTCTGCCACACCCTAGTACAGAGGCTAAGGGGCTCATGGAGAAGAGGAGGCCTACACCGGCAGACAGGCCTTGGTTTCCTCTTTTTGTGTGTGCATTAAATAACTAAGTCAATGTTCTTTGAAGTCAAGTTATAAATAGTTGAGAATTTGGGTTGTTTAAATTATGAAATAAGTTTTTATCACTTCAAAAACAAGAATATTGATGTTTTACTTTAAAATAGCATGAACTGCCAAAAACCATATAGGAATCAGTAAATGGAGGCAGGGAGGAAATTTTATCCTGGAAGCAACACTGGGTTGGTGAGTAGGGGCTGTGCAGGGATGGCGAGGGAGGAGAGAAGGGGGAATAGAAGAAGCAAGGATGAAGACCTTTCCCACTCTACCTCCCCCAAATCCCAGATTTTGATACGTCCTTCAAATCAGAACACGCTGCCTCAATGATGCTGATTTACCAGCCATTCTTCATAGCATAGCTATACTTCTCCATGAAACCTTCTTCACGCCCCAAAGGAGAAAATGATGCCACTTATGTTTTGACGTGATATCTCTAATTAGGGCATTGTTAGAAATGCCAAGGAACTCCAATTAATTTTATTATGGTCTGATACTTTAATTTCTAATAAACCTCAACACCAAGAAGAAAGAAATGGGTGCCTTCTCTGTCAATAAAATATTAAAAATTTTGAATTATGTAAGATTTAAGACATATAAAGGATTAAATTTACAAGAGAAGCTCTAGCTCTTAAAGTACCAAAAGTGAGGAAAATATTCATTGATTTAGGTTATGAAGATACTTTTCAACCTCTGAAATTAAAAAATTGGTGAAATAGAGATTTCTGTTGGTGTGGCTTGTAACTGAGATTTTGGTATTCTGATGCAAAACATCTAATTGTATAGTCACTCCTTGAATTTGCTGTTCATACCCTTGCTTAACCCCTTAGAGCTTTGACAACTATTTTGGAAGCATTACTCTTCCTTAGAATCAGCATACCCTAACAGGTTGAACCACGCACTTCCTATCTGCTGCTTTTTGCATGTATAAAGACTTGATTATTCTCACTCCTCAAGGACAAAATCTTTATTTTCAACTTTTTCTTTTTTGGTAATAATTCTCTGCTAATTTTTGCAATACTTGAGACTATTAACAACCTCCTTTAAAAAAAAAACTCTCTGCTCTCTGGTTTATCACAGTACCATATTCTAAAATTCCTCGTTCCTCTCTTTTATCATCCCACATATTTTTAAATCGTGGCTCCAGGGGAGTGGGCAGGTATCAGAACATCTGCAGTGAAATTTCAGTTTTATTACTTACAAGCTGTGTGATCTCAGGTTGGTCACTTAGTCTCTGATTCATCCTTCCTCTGCTCATGCATAAAATGCAGATCATTGTAACTGATTCACCAAAGCTTTAAAAGAATAATTCATATAATTTAGAGTCCTTTGTAAACCACAGAGTGATTTCAAATGTAAGGTATTATCTGAGGGCTCTTCTTTCTCCTGTCTTCCAACTTGGAGCCTTCCCTTTGATTCCATCTGCTCTCAAATTTTCTATATTGATGACAAATAAATCTACAACTCCTGTCCTGACCTCCGTCCCTATCTTCAGTCCCTCTCCCCAGCCATACAGACATTACGTATTCTCAAGGTCACGGGACTCTGCACTATGTCTTTGCATATCTGAGACCAACTGGCACAAAACTAGGCAAGTTGTATCTCCTCACTCATAATTTAAACAAAACCTCAAATTTAGTATATGAAATTTTACTACTTTTCCCCAAACCAGATTTTTTTCCAAATTTTCCCATTTTTCATAAAAGTCACCAACACCCTAGAGCCACCTGGGAATTCAAGTCATCGTTGTTCCTTTCTTCTCACTTTCAATATTCGGAACCAGGTATTTTCGATTCTTAACTTTTCTGCCTCTTTTGCATCTACCTACCTACCACCATCCTGGTTTGGACTTTTATTACTACCTGTCAGGGCTATTACTATAGCCTCTTGGTTTACTTCTTTAATCCATCTAGTATGTTGCTGCCAGATTCCTTTTCTGAAAAAATTGTAAAATAAGTGTCTGAGAGTGAGAACCTGTACAAATTCCGATTTGTCTGAGTTTGCCTGGCAGTTGCATAAGGAATTTAAGATTTTAAAAGGGTACGGACACTGAAAAGAAGGGAAATTCTCAACAGTTGTGGTAGGCAGCCTCCAAAATGGCCCCGGTGATCTTTCCATCCTGGTATTCACGCCCTCTTGTAATTCCCTCCCCCTGAATGTAGGCTGGACCTTCTAACTTGCTTCTATCAAATAGAATACGGCACGATTTATGAGATGTCACATCAGAGATTAATTTACAAGAAAATCTACGCCTTTCATCTTGCTGTCTCTCACTCACTCTCTCCCTCATGTGCTCTGAGAGAAGCCAGCTGCCATGTTTGAGCTGCCCTATGAAAGGCCGACGTGACAAGGAACTGGTATCTCTGGCTGACGGAGACCTGAGCTCTGCCAAAGGCCATGTGAGAGAGCTTGGAAGCAGATTCTCCCTGAGTTGAGCCTTGAGATGAGACCATAGCCCTTGCTGACACCTTGACTACGTCCTTATAAGGAATCCTGGGCCAGAGGACCCAGCTAAACTATGCTTCCATTACTGACTGGCAGAAACCATGAGATAATAAATGCTTTTTGTTTTAAGCTATTAAGTTTTGGGATAATTAGTTTTGCAGCAGTAGATAACTAATACAACAGTTTAGCGTGTGTAAATCCAGATTGTTTTCTGACCTTCTCCTCTCTACAACTTGTGGTCAGTGCCCAGGAAACAATAGGCTATGATAATCGTTTTCAGCAAGGCCCTGAAAAGACAGCTTGCTGCTTCATGGACCAAGTAACAGAGTGTAATATGAGTGGAAGTAGTCCCACTTTAGCAAAGGGACTGGGAGGAGTTGAGTGTTATGGACATCAGAAGCACATCAAAAGCAGGAGAGATGACCATGACCTGGGTGTCAAGCCACAACATCTACTTCACAGATGATAGGTGATGTCATGGCAACAACACAGGACACACACAGCCATGTTAGGGTCCATCATGGGGAGCTGGAGAGAACACAAGATAGGCAGGAAAAAAATCAGAATCATTCACGATATACCCTGCAGTCTTGAATGATTTGAGGAGAGCTGGTACCAAAGCCAAAAAGCATCTTATTTATTTCTTTTGTATTATTGGGGCCACATTCATCTTCCATGTAGGTGGAAACACGGGAAATATAGATCTTACCTGCTTCCATCATGTCATTTCACTTCTTTCTGTTGCTTGCTTTCACGCATTTCAACATTTGGCTTCTACTTCTATTCCCTGTCCGCAGTATAGTCACCCTCTCACAATGCATTGTATTCACTCTCACTAGCTTTCCCACTGTATATAACATCCTTCTCCCTCCTTAGCTAATGCCCAACCATTTGCAAAGTTCAAGGGAGATCCTAAATTCCATATAACATGTAAAATGATTTAAACAATTTCTAAGTATGTACCATGAAATTATGGAAGATCAATCTGCTAATTGAGTATAATATACCAATTTATTTAGAACATAGCTAATATCGGTTAGACATTCTCAGAGATACACAACATATTTACGGCATGGCCACTCCCCTTAAGGACTTAATCTTATTTCAAGGACAAAACCTTCCCCTGTGAAGCAATCCGAGAACATAGACAATATAAGTATATTTTTGATCCTTCTAGAACAAATCAAGTTGCTGCTTAGAAGTGCTTAGCTTTTAAAAGGAAAGGAGAGATTAAAATGTTTTTTGCTGTTTCAAAGCAAATTTCTATTTTCACCTTCACCTTGACATTGATCATAAATGGGAACTTCCAGGCTCTAGTGATGGCAAAAATGGTTGCCTGCAAGTTAATCTTTATGAAACTGATTAACCAGAGTTATTCCTGGTGAGTAAATCAGTCCTACTGCTCTCAGCTGTCTGTCACCAAATCCAGATGTTTGCAACCCAGAGAGAGGTTTTGAGGGAGTAGGAGTAATGTCAGTAAACTAACTTGACCAAAGTATAAATTTAACGTTGTAACTTGTTATGTGATGCCTACCAACACATTAATCTAATCTATTTCCTAGGCCCCTATCTCCAACTAGGTCCATATGATTTTAAAAGCAGAAAGTCTACATTCCTTAAAATTGTTTCATAGGATGATTTCACTCTATCACCAAACACTCCTTTATTTCTTATAACTTGCCTACCGTGCTTGTCCCTGAAAAAGAATATAACTATGCTTGGGAATAATTGCAAGTTGTTAATAGTTGCATAATAGGCTAATATTTTCAAATATCATCTGATATGATTTTCACTTTGGAAATTCTTGCTGCCAATGCTTTACCCATCGAGGATGAAGTGGTCATTACTTCAGAGCATAAGCAGAACCAGCTGAGAACAAAAAGAAAGTGTTCATCTTTAGGTTTCAAAATAAACTCTTAAAAAGTTAGGTATAGATGGTCATGAAACACAGGCTCCCTTATAACAACAGCCTTGCACCTGAGAAAAAAGGTGTTCCCTAAATTCCTCAAGCTTCCCTTTAAAGATCAAGAATCATAAAGCATAGAAATTTGCTATAAGCTGTGGGGGAGAGAAAGGATGTACATGAAAATCTTTTTAGAGGCAATTTCTTGTCACACAAGAGGTGACAGCCTGGAGAGTGATGAGAAGAGAGATAAAGAGGAGGTGAGTGCAGTGACTCTGATGGTGTTTTGGCCTCGCTCCTCTTCCAGGGAGGAAACTCTAAGTGGGAGTGGGGAGGGGATGGAGGGAAGGAGAGGTGGAGAGGTCTGAGGGCAAATAGGATTTACACTTCTCTCCCCAACTGTCACCAAAGTGGTTAGAGTACTTGAAAAACACATTGTAATGTCTTTATTTTAAAATAGACAAGATGAAGACTGCACCCATTTTTTATGAAACAGTTTTATTTATTTATTTTTTAAATCAGAGTGGTGAGCAGATCAACAGACTAGAGAAGTCTTTTAAGTGGTGGTCTCCTATTTTTTTTTTTCGAAGTGTCTATAATACAATAGTACCCATTGTTTCTCGTGTGAATAGATTAAAATCCCACAATATTCAACATGAAAAATAGCAACTCCTAAGAGTTTTGTGAAAAGCTGAGCCACTCTTTCCATGTGTGCTAGTGAAGCTACATTTTGTGGTGATGAATGGAGTGGCTCAGGAAACGCCTGAGAGGAGCCCTTTCCTACTTGGCCAAAGTGTGTAAAATCTGCTACAAAATCTTAGGTTTAAACCTTTCTCCTCAGACCTCCAAAATAATACCTTGTTTTTAAATTATTTTATTTTTAAAAATATTGATCAAAATGCAACCTGTCTCATTTTACAGACCCTAGGGATGGAAAATGGAGTATTTCTTTCTCTTTTCTTAGCATTTGAACCCACCCTTGCTGCAATGATCTCCTCAGTCTTCTCCTCTTTGAATGGCAGCTCATCTGCTTTGCCTTCAACTGTGTAAAACTTTCAACAAAATCATTTTCTTTTGAGTTGTCACCACTGTACCCACTTCTCTCAAGCAAATGAGTCCATTTACTGCTGTTGACAGCCTTCACCATTCTATCATACCTGATATGGAATGACTGAACGCACTGGCTGATGGAAACTGACTCATTTTTTTTTTCCAGTTTCCATTCCAAATCTCCTTGATCAGGATTCCAAGCCATGTCTGAATATTTAATCCCTATGAAGACAGAACACTTCAAAGGAGCCTTCTAAGACATCTCCTATGGTGCCCTCCAAACCCACTAACTTATACTATCTGTGATCTTAGACAATTAGATTCTCCCTGATTCTGGGTGAAGGAAAACTATGGTACTCTCCAGCAGAAACTCTCAGTAAGCAGGAGTCTTGACAGTTCCCTGCACAGCCAGACAATAGAAACACTGCAGAGAAACCTAACTGTGACTGCTGTTGTTTAAAAGAAAAGTAACATATGTTTAGGAGGCATTATCATTTTCCTCATCATGCATGTCAATTGACACTTGGTCCATAGCTTATGAAATTTTCAGTTTGGCTAGTTATATTTACATGATATAAAGCAAGGTTCTTAGGGTTGTTGGTAAATAAAGTATAATACTCATGCTCCCTGTGTTATAATTGTCACTATTTTATAGACCATTCTAAAGGGGACATTTGAATACTCAAATAAAAGGGAAGGAGCAAACAGAGCCACGGAAATAGCAAGACTTCTCATAAATGAGTTGTGATTAAAAAAAATTGAAGTCCTAGTACTGAATTATCTCTGACATCTTCCAGCCATAAAGTCAGAGCCAAAGGGGAAAGATAATTGGGTGACAAGCAAGAAGTTCCCACAGTATGGATGTTACCAAATAGGTCACATAACCTCTGAAGCAGCTCTTTTATTGTGTTTGTGGTCATTACGTTCCAATGTGGGATAGGACACATTTAAGGCTTCCCATTATTTTTGTAAATAGCATATGGATTACAAACCGCTGATCAAGCTTATGAGTCCTTTCCTTTTTTGCTGGAGATGAATATTTAGAAACAGTCCTTCCCCTAGAACATGATGCTAAGAAGCTTGGGCCCATTTGAAAGGTAGAATCAGGCCAGCATTGTGTGTACACAGGTGGCAGTTGGAGACCGGCCATTCTTTTGTTCTCTTCTGCACTTTTGCCAATCTTTTAATAACTGTATTTTAACGAAAACAGAGTGTTCATGTTTCTAACTCATTTACACTTAAATGTTAATAATATTCTGCAAGAGTTAGTTGATTTCCAAAATAGTTTTTATATTAATGTCTTAGAACAAAAGACTTGAATTTGGCCCATTATAAATTATTTTGAACACTCTCGCCCACTCTTCTCCCAGCAGTGTACAGGGTTTGAGTCATTTTAAACATAGCAAAAACATTTTCATGACCCCAATTTTACTTTTTAATATACTAATCTGGTGTCAATGCTTTTAAAATCTAGCTAACCATAATGTAATCTGTCCAGCCTTTCTTTAATCTTTTCACATGCCCAACCAAAATAGACTATGATTTTCGAAACAAAATAGCAATCACAATGTGGAAAACCAACATTTAATAAAAAAAATGTGTTTTCTGATTTCAAGTTTTGAATTATCTAAACTGTACATTAGTGAAATAGCCAGGAACTTAACAATCTTTAGTTGCAATTGCTATGCAATATGCTTAAAATAAAGTTTATTGTTGTAATGCTGAAAGCTATCTTTATTTAAGAAAGATTGGACATGTGGCCACTTAAAGAAGAACTAGATGACTGAACAATGACCTTCCAGTGACTTTAAACTGTATTCAGATTTTTAGCTACTAGAATTCCCAGCTGTTTTATTTTTCCTGGAACTCACAGAAAATGCCATTAGTGGTTTTCATATCATCACTCATAACAGTGGAACAGTTTAGGACATGTCTTTATTTAAGCATTGATAACTTCAGTGTCATCAGTTATACCAATGTTTTCCTATGTGGGAATTCAAATGATTAAATGTCAAACCTCTCTAGTGTTTCCACATTGCTATTCTCTGAAGAAATCATATCCATATAAAGATGATTATGCAAGTTATAACTAGCATGGTAGCCCCATGCAATCTCTGAAAAAAATAAAGCTAACTTAAACAAAAGTGAAATTAAAAAAAAAATGTTCAGACACCAGACAGAAATAAAGTAGATTCTTTTCCAGCCATAACTGGCACTTTATATTAAAAGGCCCAATTTCCAAAAATACCAGTGTTGGGGATAGTTAAATCTGAACCTCTGGGGGTGGGTCCCAGCCATCAGTATTTTTTCAAAGTGTCTCAAATGATTTTTATGTGAAGGCAGATTTGAAAATCACTGATTTTCTAGACACGGGATGGAGTCAGTTTATAGAAAAAGCAAGCTGTAACACGGTTCAGTGCAAGGCTCTGACTGCGGTCTCAGAAGCCTGGGTGAAAACATGTCAAAGTTAGTTCTAATACCTACAATGCTAAATGCCGAGTCTTTTTGTTGAAGCAGAGAACTTGAATAATAGTTTTCCATTTCTTTATAGGCCTGATTATATCCTAGGCTTGACAAAGCCACTATTTATTTCACACATATTTATTGAGTTCCAGGCAGTCTACTAGGCACAAAATGACCTGGAGCAGAGAAAGCCTAGCCAGAGGCCCAGAAACCATTTGTACCAACCATTGTACTTTCCAGAACACACTGACAATGATAATCACGTGGAATTTTTTCCTGGGTAATTAACCTTCACTGTGGTGGCATTGCTACCATTCACTATTTTTACAATGCCAATTTCTGTGGTTTATATATATAATTGGTACTGATGTGATTTTTAAGAGAGAGCCAGGGGTCCACTCCCAGGAGGAAAAGCCTCAGTTTGGAACTAAATGTAATAACAAAATCATAAGAAACTTCACATAACCAATCATACACATAAATGTCTTAGTGTAGTCAGAGATGAAGTGAACTATTGCAGGAAAAACAGCGAGAGTAAAGTAAATGAACACTTCATGCTCTTTAGGGTGGCATATTGAGTTCTTGCTTCTGGACTCTTAGTTTCATTCAGGAATGGTTTAGTCCACCAGGAAATGTTCTCTGGTGGTTGAAATTGTTGGGTCTCTTTTTTTTTTTGTCATAAAACATAGATAAAAATGGCAAAATCTCACTGGAGTCTCACTGGAGGTGGGAGATGAGGAAAAGGAAGTCTTGTCAGAGGAGGTGCTACTGAAGCTGTGTTTTAGTAGAAGAATAGAATCAATTGAGTAAAAAAGAATGTGTGGGTGGGGAGGGAGGAGCAGATTTAAGGCTAAGGGAACAGCATGTGTGAAGGCTCAGAGGCATAAACAGACAGAGTTGTTTGGGAATTTCCAAATAGTTCAATATGACTAGAGCGTAGGAGGTATAGAGGGCAGGCTGGGAGTTAAAGCCACAGTGTAGGTTCTGGATGCACTAAAAAGCCTTTGGTAATTTATCCCACAAACTCTATATAATCCTTGAAGTATCTTATGTAGTAGGAGAACAACAAAAGATTTATATTTTATATTTAAAGAATTGTTTTAGGAGCTCTAGCCCTAGGGATGGGAGCTCCAGGACTGATTATGGGGAGGGGTTTGTGGGAGGGAGGCAGACTGGAGGCCAGCTGGAGGCTATGGGAAGAGGGAACCTGAACTCAGGAATGGTGGTGGGGATGGAGAAGAGGGGAGGACTACAAAAATGTGTTTATAAAATATCGTCTCGGTCATGGGGGCTGGATGAGAAGGAGGAGGGCAATTTCTAGGTCTCTGGATTGAAAAACTAGTAAATGATGACATCTTTTTATGGAAACAGGATATTGAGGAGAATTAGGTCTGGTGGAGAGGAAACAAATGCAATATATGATGCAGTTTTAAGTTAGTTTGAGAAACAGGAAAGCCATTGTCTCTCAAATTCTGAAACAAAAATTCTTCTGAGAACCCAAATATAAGAACATTCTACAAAAACAGCTGACGTATACTCATCCAAAATGCCAAGGTCATGACAGGCAAGCAAAGACTGAGGAATGCTTCCAGATTAAAGAAGACTGAGGAAACTTGACAGCTAAATACACTCGGGTCCAGGACTTCCTTTCCCTACAAAGGACATTACTGACACAGTTGGAAAATTTTGAATATGATCTGTTGATTAGCAACTAGTATTGTATCAATACAATAATAATACGTATTAATTTTCTGATTTTGGTAATTGTACTGCTGTTACGTAAGAAATGTCCTTGATTTTTAGGAAATGTACACTGAAAAACCAGGAGGAAAAGGATGTCATACATGAAACTTACTCTCAAATGGTTCAGGAAAATAAATAACATGAATATGTAGAAAGACTGAATTATAAAGGTAATATGGTAAAATGTTAATTTTTGAGAATTTAAGCAAAGGTTATATAGGAATTCTTTGTATGATTCTTGCATTCTTCAGTAAATCTGAAATTGTGTCAAAATAAAAAAAGTATGTCAGTAAAAAGTTCTTTTGACATACTTAAAATTTTTAGGAAAGCATAAAGAATAACATAACAAACACCTATATTCCCTCCAACTAGAATAAACAATAGCTAATATTGTCCTATTTACTTTCAGGCATTTTTGAAGCAAAATATTACCTCATAAAATTTTATGTAGAAAAAAATTATTGTGTGTGAATGCATATTGCAGAAAAGGAGGAGAATGGCAAATGTTGTAGACTAAAGTAGCTTTAATCAGCCCTTAAATTAAGAAATAATCAAGCCCAGAATGTAAGATCATATTCTGGGGTATCCTCAGAGACTGTGAAACCTGCAGTAAAGCTAAAGTGTAGAGCATAATTTAGTTATTCTGCAAAAGGCCCAAGGGGGTAAATTTTTATTTTAGTTTCTATAGGAAAGCAAATCATCTGTTCTTTCATATATCGGCAAATGAAAAGAAAGTACTTTATTTGTTGTCTCGATTTGACTGGAATCCACATAGAAAAGTCATTTCAAAAGTGCCATTTAATTGACTGACTACTCACAAAAACCTTTCAAGAGTCTCTTTTAAAAAACAGTAAATAGTACAGATAGGTAAATATTGACAGATCATATGATACCAAATGCTAAAACAAGTGATAGAAGTTATATCCTAAGGTTTGCAACCAAGGTTTAATTTTGCACTGATCTTCTTCCTCTGTGTTCCCGGCCACCTTTCATTCTAGGAGGGGAAAGAGTCACTGCCTGGTGCCCATTGGGCTCAAAGTGGAAGTCAGGAGACTGGAACCAAAAGAAAATTTGAGGTGGATACATGACACTACCCTGGCCATTCAAGACGTCTTGTCCCCTTCAGCCATCTTTATCCGGATACTCATCTTTAAGGCGTTTAATCTTACTTTCCTTGCTAAACAGAAGAAAGGCCAAGGAAGGGCTAGGAATCCAAGACCAGTCAGCAAATCAAAACAGCGTCAACACAAGAACAAATGGAACAAATCCATGTGGCCCCGTGTGAAGGAGCAATTGCTTCCAAGGGTGGATGCCAGAGCAAGGGTTTCGGCCCCTCTGAGCAGAGAAGGGAGCTAGAGGTCCTGGGAATCAGAGGTGCTGACTCACCCGCAGTCACCTGCTGCTTCGCTTTTCTCTCTCTGACTCTTTCCTTTTATTTCTCCCTGCTTTCTCTCACTTTTCATTATTTTCCTTTCCTCTTTTAAACGTCCCAGGAAAATAGGTTAGCTCTCCTTGAAATACTGCACTAAAGAGGATGCTGGCGCTTGTGCCCTAATCTCTCTTTGGGAACTTGTGAGTAGTTTCCCACCTTTCTCGGATGTCTTCTTTTGGTTCCTCCTTTTGTCAGGCAGAGAATAAATCCTAGGTGACATGGTAATGACCTTTCCTCCTACAAGCTCTTCAATATGAAAAAAAAGATTCCCTTTGCATTCAGAATAAGTCTCCTCACGGTCTATACTCAAGCTGTAACTAAGACTTCTCAGCCTAATTGAATAAAATTATTTTTTAATAACTTTTATGTCCCTCTACGGGAAAAAATACCATTATTGTTAAGTGCCGTGCATATCTCTCTTCTTTTTTTTTTTCGGTGAGGAAAATTGTCCCTGAGCTAACATCTGTGCCAATCTTCCTCCATTTCACACATGGGACGCCACCACAGCATGGCTTGACAAGTGGTGTGTATGTCTGCACCCAGGATCCGAACCTGCAAACCCTGGACCACTGAAGCAGAGCACGTGAACTTAACCACTACGTCACTGGGCCTGCCCCCTGCACGTCCCTCTTTCTGCTGAGGAAAATCATGGCTAGTAGGGAAAGGACGGTGTCATAAAGATTTATATGAAGAGTGGAGAAAAATCGCTTAGAAACATAAGAACTTCTGCTGAACTAGTCTCTTTCCAATTGAAAACAATGGCTACTAATGTAGACCAACATAAAATATCCTTACATGCCAAATGCATCTGTTTATCCATGTTGCAGTGTAGGACATAACATAAAGGGTGTTTAGAGGCCATAGTCTCCAAACCCATTGAAATATATATTCTGAAATGTTTTATGACATCATTAAAAATTAAAGAATCATTTAGTAAATTTATAAGTGTATGTGTGCTTTCATAGAGATATATCTGAGGAGATGTTCACCTAAATATGAATAGTGTTTATCTCTGGTGGTGGTATTTTATATAATTTTTTAAAACTTTCTTGTTTATGTGTGTACATATTTTAATTTTTAATTATAGTATGCATTATTTTTATAATCAAGAAAAATAAAATTACTTTCTTTTCAGATTAAAAAGTTCATGAAACATGTTAAACATCAATTATTTCTCAGAGTTGAAAGTTAGATAAAGTACATATATTTTTTAATGCTAATCCATTTTTAAATGAAGTAACATTGAAATTAATTTTTTATTACTCTCTAATATTTAACATTTTAAAATATTGACCATTTGTGAAATTCCTGACATTAAATACAGCCTCCTGTGTGCAAGCAGAGCTGCTATGGTGTCATCACTTGTACTTGCATCTGAAACTTCTGTATTAGAGGTTTATAAGTTCGTATTCTCTCATTGCAATTGAACATTTTGAAAAGTGCTTTTGATTACCTGTTACGAGGCCCAAAGGACTGTTGTATCACTTTCTCGACAGATAGACCACCAATCAAAAACAGGGAAAATAAATCCTCAGTGCACTTATGAGCAGAATCCAGACCGACCCGAGCCTCTATCCCCTGCTAGCTACCATCTGGCTCTCCCTGCAGCGATGGGAGCAGCAGGAGAAAGCAGAGAGGATCCTCCTCCTCCGCTCCCCCCATGAACTGATGCAACATTAGAAACAGGATCCAGAAAAACAAGCCCCAAAGTCATGATTTTCCTCCATTTTTAGCCCCTTGCTGACCTGATAGGAACTTTAAGAGATCCTCTAAGTCCCTTTCAAACAGAAAATCTATGGATCTACAAATAATTAACAAGAAAAGGTAGCTTTCAAATGGAGTGTTTTACCCCCTCTTACCAGGATTAGGGATACAATTGAGATCAACTTTTTGATGGCAGATGTCTGAACAAATTACCACCTCAATCTCTACCCCTCCCCCATTTTGAATACGTTTTAAGCTCTGAGGTTCTTCTCATAAAAACTTCTTTCCACCAATTTAGTGGTATCCCACAGCTTGGGGACTTCTCTGGGATTTGATCCATCAATTATTCTCTCTGTTTCTCTGTCTCTGCTTCTGTCTCTCTCTTCTTCAGTTCTCTATTGTCCATAGTTTATAAACAGCTCTTCCCACGCTAAAAAAAGCTTAACACTATCTCCCGCTTCAGCTGCAATCCCATCTTTCTCTTTTCTCCACGGCCACCTCACCTTCTATTCCTATCCCCTCACCATAGGCTGGTTCTTTCTGCTGTCACTCTGCTGAAGCTGCTGTCCTTATGGCCAGCAATGGCCTTCTAAAGACAAAACCAACATTCATCTTGCTGCACCATTTTATTTTGCTCATCTTTTCTTTCCTTCTTAAACTTTACTTCCAGCAGGCTCGTGGACACTAAGTTCTCTTGGCTTTTTCCCATTCTTCTAGACTCTTTGCTGATTTTTAATTTTCTAGTGGATATTTATTCTTTCCTCAAACATTCACTGAGTCTATACATTGCACCAAATAAGAAACAAAAATAATTAGCCTGACTACGAGTCTCTTTTCATCTATTTTCTTCTTTTTCCAAAAGTCTACCTTTTGTTCAAAGATCCAAATTTTATCATGTTAATCTTCAGCATTAAAAAATTCAGGGTCTCCCTAGGGCCCAAATGAAAAATCCAAAATGCCAATCCCGGCTTGCAGAGTCCTTCCTCTCCAGCCTACCTCTTCAGCTTCATTTTCTTCTTCTCTCTCTTCTTGTGCCCCCACATCTGCCAAGCAACCATACATATGGTGTGCTCCCAACCACATCATCTTCATGCATATCACTGGGTTTCACCACATGGTTTTTCTTGAGCTGGAATACCTATCCTCCTTTCTTCTTCACCAGCTCAAATGTTTCTTCCTAAGTTAAACCTTCCTGCTTCCCTCTTTTCTTTTTCCACGTTTGTTGACCTTTAAGATAACATTTTCACTGTATTGCGAATCTTGAGGCAACTGGGCCTCTCCACTGCCTGTGTCTATGTGTCCTCTACAATTCCTGATACACAATCAGACTCTTCAAGTATGTGGATGAATTAACTACAGATTCACATAATGGGTAAAATTTGAGTGGACAGAAAAATGAGAAAGTTTGGAGTTCAGGGCTTTCATTTACATTTGGGTACCTCATATTTCCATGAATTACTCACAACCACTATGATTAATATGTTCCATTATATGACTCCCTACTCTCTCCCCAATCCAAAAATTTTCAGCAGGTGAAGAATGCCTTTGGTGCCCGCCCCACACAATATTCCCTAGCTTTGGCTCCATTTCTCTCTCCAGAAGCCCTTCCCTCTTCTTGACATTCTTCTCACCACTAAGCACTTACTCTCTGCCCCAATCTTGTACTTAGCTGAGCACAGAACTAATTCAGGTTATTAAATTAAAACATATTTACTTCATATTTGTTGCAGCCTAATGGTAATGGAGTGGGTAAATAATTGTAACCAGGATTTATTCACTCATCCTTCTCTCTCTCTTCAGTGACTATAAAATAATACATGTAAAACGTATTGGAATGAGACAGGTACAGGAAAGTATTTATGATATAGATAAACAAATCTCTATATTGATGCATACTTAGCCAAAAGATTTGCAATAGATTTTCAGATATTTTTTGCTTTCTCTCCTGATCAATACTGGGATTCTATGTCTGGGAGTAGAGGAAAGAATACATTTAATACCCACTTAATTTAGGTTGTGATACTCAGCCCCTTGAATTTAAAGGAAAACTAGAACTTATAAGCTGCTGAAAGTCAGGAAGTTCTTAATTTTTGGAGTGCTAGTCCAGTAATGAGACAGCAGCCCATTTGCTACTTTTAATTAAATATCAAAGTCATATAATTTCTGTAGAATGTGGCTATCGGTGGACTCTATTGCTCATCATACTGGGGAGATGGATACCCAAATGCTCACAAACTGATTACATAATGACTAAATATCAATAAATACACATTAGAAAATTAATTATAAAGTGAGTGTCACCAGAGGGGGGAAAAAGGTAGTTCAAACCTCCTTAAATAAATGTCAATGTTCTATTTCACATGAAGTAAGTGTTTTACATCTTTAATGCAATTTAAAAAAAATTATAAAATATCGGAATCATTTCTAATAATTTGTCTATGTTTCCAATACACAGGTCCAGAACAGATATAGTTTTGATTTTGCTCAATTCAATTACATTCTTAAGTACAGATGTGTATGAGACGTTACTGAGCAGCTGTGCTATGTCTCCATCATCCTTTGATTTGCTTTTTTGTTGTTGTTTTTGGTGAAGAAGATTGGTCTTGAGCTAACATCTGTTGCCAATCTGCCTCTTTTTGCTTGAGGAAGATTGTTCCTGAGCTAACATCTGTGCCAACCTTCCTCTATTTTTTTGTCTGTGAGACACTGCCACAGCATGGCTCAATGAATGGTGCGTAGGTCCGCACCCGGGATGAGGATCCGAACCCGTGAACCCTGGGCCACCAAAGTGGAGCGCGTGAACTTAACCACTACACCACTGGGCCGGCCCCCATCATCCTTTGTTTTTTTTCTGTCCAAAAGAGAACATCGAAGACTGAAGCCAATGAATAAACCTTTAACGTCTATTGTTATGGGTAGCACTGAACCAATGAGAGAGCTGAGAGAGAGCCCTAGCAACCTGGGAAAACATGGCATCATGCTCCATGTCCACGTTGGAAAACTGACCTAGATACCCTCTATGCTATTGTACGTTTTGTGTTAGACTTAGAGTTTGAGCAATGGGAGAGGGTGAACTATAAGACTAACAATATAAGTCTATGCCTAAGGGGTGCTAATACAGGAAATGCTAAATATTCAATACCACTTTCAGTTTTGCATATGGAGAAAGCAGATTTAAAGGAAGGTAAGCACAGGCTTGAAGAGTGTAAGAGATGTGCTCAGAGATCGTTCTCAGAGCCTCATGGAAGGGCGATAGGGAAAAATCTCCTTCATCAGTGATGGTGGATAGATATCGCGGGTTGCTTATATGCATATAGAACTTGGGTCTTTTTGACTCTGGCTGCTGGAATCTCTTCTCTCTTTCCTATCTATTACCTCCTGGATCACTGCCCACTCATTAGCAGAAAGAATAAAGAAAATGACCTTGTTTCATGGAGAATGAGTGATACCTCTCTATTCAAATAGCTAGAGAGTTTTGCTGGCAGAATGGCACTTAAATATTACCCATTAGCTGTGTACCTCTGCTGAGAACAATAGCCTAGTTAACCGGTACATGACATAGAAAGCTCAACATGTACTTCTCCTCTTGCACATGTTTTTTTCCATACTATTACAATGAGATAAATGGGAAGAATAATGCATGAATGTGGTAGTTCAAAATATTTGTTTCTTTTAAATGAAACATGACTTTCCTCTCAAATGGCAGCTGCTGTAAACATGGGCTAGCTCCTGTGTACTTGTTTTTATTATCCCTACTGAAAAATCTCTGAGAAATAAATAATTCACATAGTTGAATTTATAGGGGCAACTTGGTTACTGTTGCTTTGGAAACTAGTTCTTCTGTGTATATCTATGGACTCAGTTGATATTGAGCCATCATTTTTTAAATATCAAAAATAATTCTGAGTTTTCCAGGGATTTTTTATTCTTTCTTTATTGATTGGATAAAGGCTATTCAAATTGCATAGAAAAAGATCTGATCAATAGTAACATAAAACTTGTGCTTTCTACTCTAGGAACTGGAAAAAAGATACAAAACTAGGTCTTTGTGTTTAGTTAAGGAAGCTTGGGGTTAAATCCTTGGCTCCTTTATTGCATTTTGAATCTGACTCTTTTCTCAATGAATGTAGTAGAGGTTGCCTTGTGATTCTCTGAAGAACTCATTTAGGAAAATTCAATTAAATATTTATGTGTAGATGCTATTAATAGGTAGTAGTGCTCTGATTAAAATATTTAACAAGCTAAGACTGCAGACACCACTCTTCTGCCCCACCATAATTATAAAATTAAAAATGACTACTATTATTTCAGAAAAAAATCACAAATAAATAAATATCAAAGCTATCCATTTAGGGCCAGCCCAGTGGCGTAGTGGTTAAGTTCGTGTGCTCTGCTTTGGCAGCCAGGGGTTCACGTGTTTGGATCCCGGGTGAGGACGTATGCACCACTTATCAAGCTATGCTGTGGCTTGGTAGGTCAGCAATAAATACTTAAAAATTACTTGAAAAAGTAAACAGTTTTTACTACACACCTATTAGAATGGCCAAAATCTGGAACACCGACTACACCAAAGGCTAATGAGGATGTGAAGCAAAAGGAATTCTCCTTTATTGCTGGTGGGAATGCAAAATGGCACAGCCACTTTGGAAGAGAGTTTGGTGCTTTCTTATAAAACTAAACATACTCCTACCTTATGATTCATCAATTGTGCTCCTTGATATTTACCCAAATGAATTAAAAACTTATGTTCACACAAAAACCTGCCCACAATGTTTATAGCAGCTTTATTCATAATTGCCAAAACTTGGATGCAACCAAGACGTCCTTCAGTAGGTGAATGGATAAATAAGCTGTGGTACATCCAGACAGTGGAATACTATTCAGCACTAAAACAGAATGAGCTATCAAGCCGTGAAAAGACATGGAGGAACCTTAAATGCATATTACTAAGTGAAAGAAGCCAGTCTGAGAAGACTACTGTATGATTCCATATGACATTCTGGAATAGATAAAACTATGGAGACAGTAAAAAGATCAGTGGTTGTCAGGAGTTGAGGGGGGATAAATAGGTAGAACATAGAGAATCTTTAGGGCAGTGAAAATACTCGGTATGGTGCCATAATGATGGCTATATGTCGTGATGTATTTGTCCATAGCCATAGAAAGTACGCCACCAAGACTGAACCATATTGTAAACTGTGGACTTTGGGTGATTATGAAGTGTCAATGTAGATTCATCAATTGTAACAAATGTACCACTCTGGTGGGGAATGTTGGTAATGAGGGAATCTATGCATTTGTGGGGACAGGGGGTATATGGGAAATCTCTGTCCCTTCCACTCAATTCTGCTGTGACTCTAAAACTGACTTTAAAAAAATAAAGTCTTAAAAAAAATTAATCAAAAACTTTAAAGAAACTGAATTGACCCTACTGTCACCCATGATGGATTAAGGAGAGTAGGAAGGAGTAGGAATAAAATTACTGAAGAATCCCCTGAGAGAGAAGTGGCTAAGGTGATCAGTGTGTTGACATGGTGTTCTGTGGGGAATCTATCCTTCTTGTTTTTCATTTTAACGGTCAAGGAGGCTCAGATCTGTAACTATAGTATGCACATAGCAGAAACCTTTCAGAACGAGTTAAGGATTGGGGGAAACACTGAGAAATTAAAGAGAACTTTTTAGGTCTCCTCAGACACAAAGAAGTTGAAGAAAAAACAAGACAGGCTCTATGGTCAGAAAATCAAACTTGAAATCCTAATTTTGCTCCTCACTCGCTGAGGATCTTGTTACCTAACCAGTCTGAATTTCCATTTCCTCAATTATGAAGTGATTAGCTCATCTTGAAATTTGGGATGAGGATTATATAAAATTGGTAAAATATTTAGCACAACGGCTGATACATAATCAGCTCTCTTCTAAAACCATTAGCAGCCATCATTATCATTATTATCAATAATGTAGACACAATTCCTGGGGCTTATGACATGATAATAGGAGTAGAATTAGAGCCTTTTATCATCTAGTTTTTATCATCTGTGATATTACCTATCACTTACAATTTTGTTTCAACACACATTTGATGAGCATTACTTCTTTCAGCATTAAAGACCATGATAAATATATTGACTAGGATGGGGCCAAGAATAGAAATGTTAGCATCCCTTCAGGTTGATAGCAAATCAGTAATCCACATCCTTTAGGTGTGATTTAACAAATTGGGAATTGATCTGACCATATTATCATTAAATTCATATTTCACTATCTTACCTACATGAATATCTAGGAAGTCAAATTAATTGTTAAAATTTAAATATTCCATAGAAAATATAGAGAAAGTGTTCAACAGTGTTTGTTGAATAAATAAATGAATGAAAAAAGAACTGGAGAGAATTTGGAAAAATAAAGAGAAGTGATTGTTAGATTGTGATATGGAAGTAATATTTGTTTCTCTTTTATTTCTGTTATTAAATTATTTCTATATTACATAAAGAACACTTTTTTTTTACTTTTTGTTTTATTGGAATCACATTGGTTTTTTAACATTGTGTAAATTTCAGATGTACGTTATTGTATTTCAGCTTCTGTATAGACTGCATCGTGTTCACCACCAAAAGTCTAGTCTCTATCCTTCATCATACATATGTACCCCTTTACTCCTTTCACCCTCTCCCCACTCCCTTCCCTGTGGCAGCCATCAATCTGTTCTCCTTATCTATGTGTTTGTTTGGTTATCTTCCACATATGTGTGAAATCATATTTTTGTCTTTCTCTGTCTGACTTATTTTGTTTAGCATAATACCCTCAAGGTCCATCCATGTTGTCACAAATGGCCAGATTTTGTCTTTTTCATGGCTGAGTAGTATTCCACTGTATATGTATACCACATCTTCTTCATTCATTCATCTGTTAATGGGCACTGGGGTTGCTTCCACATCTTGGCTATTGTGAATAATGTTGCAAGGATCATGGGGTGCATATATCTTTTACAATTAGTGTTTTCATATTCTTTGGATAAATACCCAGAAGTGGAATAGCTGGATCATATGGTATTTCTATTTTTAATTCTTTGAGAAATCTCCATACTGTTTTCCATAGTGGCTGCACCATTTTGTGTTCCCATTGGCAATGTATGAGGGTTCCCTTTTCTCCACATCCTGTCCAACACTTGTTATTTCTTATCTTTTTATTAATAGCCATTCTGATGGGTGTGAGATGATATCTCATTGTAGTTTTGACTTGCATTTCCTTAATAATTAGTGATGCTGAACATCTTTTCATGTGCCTGTTGGCCATCTGTATATCTTTGAAAAAATGTCTGTTTAGATCCTCTGACCATTTTTTGATGGGGTTGTTCATTTTTTTGTTGTTGAGTTGTATGAGTTCTCATAAGGAACACTTTTTAAATTTTATTGAGGTCACATTGGTTTATAACATTATGTAAATTTCGGATGTACATCATCATATTTTAGCTTCCGGATAGACTGCATCATGTTCACTGCCAAAAGTCTAGTTTCTATCTGTTACCGTACATACGTGCCCCTTTACCCCTTTCACCTTCCTCCTACCCTCCCGTTCCCCTCTGTTAACCACCAATCTGTTCTCTATATCTATGTAAGAACAGTTTTAAGACAAGAACCAACAAGAATTGGTGAGGATGTGGAGAAAAGGGAACCCTCATGCGCTGTTGGTGGGAATGTATATTGGTGCAGCCACTATGGAAAACACTATGGAGGTTCCTCAAAAAATTAAAAGTAGAACTATCATATGATCCAGCAATTCCACTTCTAGGTATTAATCCAAAGGAAGCAAACACTAACTCAAAAAGATATATGCCCCCCTATGTTCATTGCAGCATTATTTACAATAGCCAAGATATGGAAACAATCTAATTCGTTGATGGATGAACGGACAAAGAAAATGTGGTGTATATATACAATGGAATATAATTCAGCCATAAGAAAGAAGGAAATCTTGCCATTTGCAACAACATAGATGGACCTTGAGGGCATTATGCTAAGTAGAATAAGTCAGACAGAAAAAGACAAATACCATATGATCTAACTTACATGTGGAATCTAAAAAAAACAAACTCATAGAAACAGAGAACAGATTGGCGGTTGCTAGAGTTGGGGGCTCCGGGGGGTGGGCAAAATGGGCGAAGAGGGTCAAAAGGTACAAACTTCCAGTTATAAAATTAGTATCATAGGGATGTAATGTACAGCATGGTGACTATAGTTAGTAATACTGTATTATATATTTGATAGTTGCTAAGAGAGTAAATCTTACAAGTTCTCATCACAAGAAAAAAAAGTTTGTAACTATGTATAATGACAGATGTTAACTAGACTTATTGTGGAGATTATTTTGCAATATATATAAATATCAAATCATTACATTCTACACGGGAAACGAATATAATGTTATGTGTCAATTATACCTCAGTAAAAAAAAAAGAACACTTTTAAATAACTAAAAAAATAAATAAAAATACATTTGGTATATAATGTTGCCCTAATTTTCTATTACAATAACCCTATCAAAAGTGGAAGCAAATCTACTTTGTTGTAACTTGGATTCTATATCTTCTGATGGCTACCACATCCTATTCTGAGTATTCACAAGTTATCTGTTCTGAGTGCTGCCCAAATTTGATGTTTATCAGGTTGGTCCAAACTTATAGTTCCCACCTTTTTCTTTTTTGACTGTGGAGAAAATATTTGTCTATAAATTTAAACTATCATGCTAAAGGAATGGCTTGACTAATAAAGATACACTGTTTATGAGGATAAAATATGTGGGGTTTGTAATGTATTTTTGCTGCTTTTGCAAAAGATGTTAGACTGATTCTGAATTAGTTTGTGAATTATTCATTTGGTATCCAGTAGTAATGCCAGTCACTTCTATTGTGTGGCACTAGATTTTAACTGGAAGTAAAAAATTAGAGCATAGATATGCTTCTTCATCTCTTTTGATACGAGTTTGCTTCCAAGGAGCCCTAACCTGCAGACAAAGCAAATACATTACATTATTCCTTCATTCAATAAATATTTACTGTATACATTTTATTTACAAAGTGCTGTGGGGTGAATTAAAATTTAAAAAAATTAATTTATTTAATAGATGTGTGATGTGATAAGAGAATAAGAGATGTACAAACTCCTTAAATTCTGACCTATAATAATAAGTTTAGAAAAATATTGGTGTTAGGCCGGGACTTCATGGAGAAGGTGGCATTTCACAGGTCATATTGAAGAGTGATGAAATATGTAGAAGAAGAAACATGTCTGGGCAGGGGTGCATGTGAGGGACAGGTGTGGGGGAGTGTTTGCTCCAAGGAGACGAAAATTCATAAGCAAAGTTAGAGGGGATAAAACTGTCAGGCACTTATGGGGAGTAAGGACTATCCACTGAGGATGATGTTACAAAGGATGCAATGGAAGACAAACATAAAGATGAAGGTTTGGATCAGATTGTGGGGAGCACTGAATTCCAGGCTAAGAAATGTGGATTTATTCTATAGGAAATGGGGAACTCATTAAGTCATTTACACGGAGAAATGACATTATCATAGCTGCACTTCAGGGAAATTATTTCATCAGTGATATTTTCAATACATTTAAGAGAAAGAGTTTGAAATAAGTGGTTATTAAAAGTCCAAGTGAGTAGTAATGAAGGATTGATCTAGAGTGGTGGCATAATATACTTTATGATTCAATATATCTGAGTATTTAATTTAATGCTTTGTATTATAAACAAATCAAATGAAATATTTATTCAGTATCTTCTATAAGGGTACATTTTATCTCCTTATCTGTTTAATCTATACGCATAACACATCATATGAAAAACTGGGCTAGGCTCAGATGAAGGAGGAGTGAAAGTTGGTGAAAGAAATATCAATAATCTAAGATATTCAGATGACACCATCTTAGTGGCAGAGAGCAGCAATGACTTGAAATGACTTCTGAGGAAAGTGAAAGAAGAAAGTGCCAAAGCAGGACTGCATTTGAACATTAAGAAGACAGAAATCATGACTACAGAAGAGCTACACAACTTTAACGTAGACAATAAAGACACTGAAATTTTAAAGATTTGTTTACCTTGGTTCAGTCATCAATTTAAAGGGAGACTGCAGCCAAGAAACCAAGAGAAGACTGAGACTTGGAAGGGCAGCAATGAAAGAATCAGGAAAGTCATGAAGTGTAAGGAAGAGTCGTTAGAGATCAAGGCCAAAATTACCCATGCCCTCATATTTCCATTTACTTATGTACGGGTGCAAAAGCTAGAGTGAAGAAGGCTGACAGGAAAAAAATTGATTCATTTGAAATATGGTGCTGGAGAGCTCTACGGATGCCCTGGACTGCCAGAAAGACGAATAAGTGGATCCTAGAGGAAATTAAGCCTGAACTATCCCTGGAGGCAAAAATGACAAAACTGAGGCTGTCCTACTTTGGGCACATCATGAGAAGGCAGGATTCTTTGGAAAAGACCACAATGTTGGGAAAAGTAGAGGCAGCAGGAAAAGAGGAAGACCAAATATGAGATGGACTGACTCCATAAAGGAAGCCATAGGAATGAATCTGCAGAAGCTGAGTAGGGCTGTTGAGGACAGGACATTGTGGACGTCACTCATTCACAGAGTCACCAGGAGTCAGACTTGATGATACATAGCAACAAGAACAACAATCATCTTACTGAAAAGCCAGGCAAGATGTCAGATTAATTATGGTAAAGCTAAAATTTAAAAATAATTCTATCATTACTGACAATTACAATACTCAGTTTATAGGTACAAAATAAAATATAAGAGACCTAAAAATCTCATAGTATTGCACAAGCAAGTAGACATAAATTTAAAAAATAATTTAAAGAAAACAGATCTCTGTCAAAATGTAAAATGCAAAGTTGTTTGCACCACTAGCTGTCACCTCAATACCCTTCCTCTCTTTCTTTCTTAGTAATAGAACCCACAAATTTATCAAGGCATGTGGCCACCCAGAATAAAGGTTATGCTTCCCAGCCCCCCTTGCAGCTAGGTGGGGTTATGTTATTAAATTCTGGCCAATGGGATTTAGCCAAATTGTCCTGTATGACCTCTAGAAAATGTCCCTAAAGGGAAAAGATGTGTTCTGTCTCCATTCCTCCTTACTGCTAGCTGTTCTGTGACCTTCATGGCTGGAACTTCAGCAGCCATCTTGAAAAGATGAATAAACCAGGTACTGAGGACGGCAAAGCAATAACCCAGAAGGATCCTGGCTCTCTGATGACCATGGAGTCACCATACTAGTCCTGGACAGCTTGTACGAGATAATAAAATTCTATCTTGTTTAAACTGCTGTTGTTTTGTTTTTCCCATGACTTTCAAGGAAACCTAAACTTCAGAATTATATTGTTCTAGTACTTTATAGTAAAATAACATCATAACCAAAGGAACCAGGAGTGTGGGATATTGTTCCAGGTTGGGCTACACTGTACAACTGCCTCAAGGGAGGTACGACATGGGAATCTGGGTGGAGTAAAAAGAAAGAACATAGAAAGAAAAGGAATTCGCTTTGTATAAAGGTGTAAATCTAAGGCTGCATTCTTGACGTCTTCAGTGTTACAGATGTGTTGCTTCTCCTGCTGATCAAGCTGGTGTAAGTAATAAATCAAGAATCTGGGTTTCCACAAACCAAAGAACCAAATAAAACCTAGATACCTTGGTATACCTGTTCTGTAAGGTGGCACTGCTGCCTGGAAGTTGCCGTGCACTTGGAGGAGGCTGACTTTCCTGGTGGCCTGGTGATTGGCTTGAGATTGCAGAAAAGACCTCTCCCTGCTGTAACTGTCATTCAGGAGGATTGGGTGACAAAGAAATAGAAAAGTGCAAGAGCATGTAATATATTTTAAAAAATATATTATACTTTATTTTTGTCAATTTAAGCATTGGATAAATGGGCCTTTCTCACATAAGGCCCACATAAGGCACTCAAGAATATGTTTCTTTGTTAATCCCAAACTCTTAGACAAGAGGATTAACTAAATAAATATTTCTTAAATCAAGGAACATGTCCTGCATGGCCTTAACCATAGTCTAGAAAACTGAAGGGGCCTGAGCCTGATCATTAGGGGTTCTCAGGCCAGGAGATGAGGTAGGCCCGTTGGCATGGAACAGTAACAGGTGATTTACTCAGTAGCAAGAAAAGACTGTCAGAGAGGCTCAACATAGGCAAAAGGAGTATGTTTCAGCAGGATATGGAACATAGAGCCAGGAACAGGGAGAAGTTTGGGCAGGAGTTCTGCATTGAAGAGGTCTGTGAGCAAGCGAGTAGGATGTCAGGTGAGCTCTGCGCAGCCTGACGGAGTCTGGAGTCAAGTTGTAGGACTCCAGCCGGGGGATTGGAGCTCAGGCCCCGGGAAGAATAGCTGAAGGATGTCAGGTGCAAATCCAAAACTGGACATAGAATTGGAAAACAAGATGGAGGCTTGAGGACAAGGAAGGATGCAAAAGCCTGGCTATTAAAACAAAGTTCAAGATCCAAGGTTAGAGGGGCCAGCAATAAGATACTGAAATCCTGACTACTGAAATATGTCAGGATACAAGGATCCTTTTATGCTTGGGACTAGAATGAAGTTAACAAAGGGAGCCAACTGGCCTCATCTCCAGAACCTAGAGGGCTCTAGTGAGAGATAAGCAGCTAACACTACACTGAAACAGGTATCCATTCAAACCCACTCTGCAGGCCTGGTTCTTCCTTTGCTTTAGATGCGCTTCAGGGCAGATACTGTTGACTTTTTTGGTTACTCTCAGAGTAACCTCTGGTCACTGAAGTTCCCTAAATCACAGTTCTAATGACCAATCCCATAGAATTATAAAACTTCCAACTACATTTATACCAAATCTTCTCTCCTTCCTAGCTTGAAGCTGCTCAAAGGAGTCAGCTTCATCTCTATTGCTGTGTCTTCTGCTTCTACCTCTCTTCCCCCAGGTTGCTAATCCGTGGTGGTTAACTTCTCCCAAGGTGAATCTGATGGGGTTTGGGGAGAAGATGAGGGAGCAGGGAAGATTTTACTCATCACATCCTGTTGCAGAGAACTGGAGATGACGTTCTCCAGGCTCAGCAGGTCTATAAAGCTCTATTTCTCTTTTGGAATGCCTTTCAAGTTTCTTTGGAGAGAAGCCCATTGCTGGGGATTACTTCTCTAATGTTCCTGTGGTGCAAGGCAATGCATCACCTTTGATAGATTGCCCATGATTCCTACCTCAGCCCCTAGACATCCAGGGTACATCTCCAGCTTCTCTCTTCTGCAATCAAACCATCTTGAGCAGGCTAGCCACCTGCTCAGCTCTCTCCACCACTCCTTTCCCACATCTGGTCTGTGGGAAACTCTCACTCATTCTTTGCCCCTAACAAATTCTGGAAGAACAGGCTGCCCCAGTGTATCGTGTTCTCTTAGTTCCACCATCAGGGCAGCCAGCCAGCCACAGTCAGCCTCCTACGCTTTAATTTGTCTGGCCTGAGGCTGAGTGTCCACTGTGTCTTCCAAGTAGCAAGGGACACATGCCAGGCTCTCCAAGTGGTTATTTTGATGCTTATTTTCCTGGGCATAATAATGGAGCAGAGGGTCGGAGACTCATAGTTCTCTGATAACTCTCCCCATAAACCCTCTTCTAATTTCCATTTCTGCCCTTTTATACCTTCAATGTAGGTGAAGACCTACACAAAACTAGCTTTGACTATCTCCTTTGCAAGTCCCATATGGTAATCTCATACTTCCTTTTGAAATATGGGAGTGGTTTGCAGATATTTGTAAGGCCTCAGCCAAAGCTAAGACTTAAATACTTTCATTTTAGTATCTGATTATAATCGCAAACATCCATGTTCTTTTTAAAATTTAATTTAATCAAGTTTAGATACACTTTGTTGGATTTTTTTGTTTTTCTTATTGTTCCTAAAATAATCATTTGCTTATATTTACAAGGTTCATTACCAAAAATGCTGCCACCCACTGACCATAATAGGACAGCATGTTGAGGTGTTTGCCCAAAGACACCTCCCCACTCCTGTACACTCACGTGGTATCTCTTATAAACAATCTACTATTTAAACAGTAGAATAAACAACTTCTATAAACAGAAGTTACACTCTCTTATAAACAGTCATATGATTTTAAATATCAAGGAGACATCTTTTGCTATGGCGGTCTTGCTAAATAGTCCCATGGTATGTCTTTCCTTACTAATTTGTCATAAGGGGAGTCTATTTTTTTCTTCAAATCCTGCTTGAACCAGGTATTTCAGTATATGATCATTTTAACAGAATCTAACATGTTACATTTTATTTTTGAACACGAATGGTAGACTTATATAATTAGACAATTAGAAAATGTTCCAAATTTCCATTGGCTAACTTTCAGGAAATTTGCTTAAACTTTCCGGGATGTGTTTGCTAATACCCCACCTTTTTTTGTATCACAGTTAGCCATTGTTTTTTGCCTATTTAAGTTGGTACATCTGCAAAATTTGGTACATGACCTTCCAAGCTAACAATAACACCATAAACGATACTTGGTGTGGCTGGAGAAAATTTAAGGGATATCACATGCAGGAAACGTTTACTCTGATTTTTTTCTATCTTAGTTTAATGGAAATATGGCAATGGTTTAGCTCTATTGTAAGACCAGCTTTTAGAAAACAGTAGAGTAAAATATTAAAAGTTTCCAAATAAATTATTCTTTTGCATTCAGGATAAAAAAATAATTTGGGGGGCCAGCCTGGTGGTGTAGTGGTTAAGTTCTGTGCACTCTGCTTCAGTAGCCCAGGTTTGTGGGTTCAGATCCCAGCCACGGACTTGCACCACTCATCAAGCCACTCTTCCTCACTAAAAGAAAATAATAATAATAATAATAATTTTTCAATTTTAAAAGTTAACATCTAATTGATGGGCCTGATTGAGAACTCAGCTACCACCTACTTTTGCTCTTTGGGCATCCTGTCATTTCAGATATGTGAATAAACAACCATTCAATACTTTGTTAGAGAGACAGAAAGAGAGAACAAAAGGTCTGCAGCATCACTACCAAATACAAATTGGTTGTTGATACTAGCAATTAACCACTTTATTTACCAAAAAGTAACTAATAAAGTCTCTACTCAGTTAATAAGATAATTCTGGTATTTCATGTATGTTGGGAGGTATTGTGTCTGTGGTGGGAGGAGAGAGAATAAAAAGGAAAATGATAAAATCTATGTTTCCAAGGTGTTATACATGTGAAAGCAGCATTTTAAAAATGCAAAAGAGGGGCCAGCCTGGTGGCATAGTGTTTAAGTTCATGTGCTCCTTTTTGGCGGCCCCGGGTTTGCAGGTTCAGATCCCGCGCACGGACCTGCGCACTGCTTATCAAGCCATGCTGTGGCAGACGTCTCACATATAAAGTAGAGGAAGATGGGCACAGATGTTAGCCCAGGGCCAATATTCCTCAGCAAAAAGAGGATTGGCAACAGATGTTAGCTCAGGGCTAATCTTCCATAAACACACACACACAAAAAAGCAAAAGAAAACTGAATAAAGTATATTTAGTAACTGCCATATAAATTGAAGTACATTCATGGGAGAAATACCAAAAAATGAAGAAATCAAATCATATTATGTGAGGAGAGAAGGAAGAAATTGGGCATATTTGTTCGCATAAGACAATCTCAAGGGAAATATGTTAGCTTTTTCATGTGTTGGAAGGGTTGTCATTTGTAGAGAGAATAGATTCTGATGGCTCCTGGTTTCTTAAAGAACAACGCTAATACACCTCAGTTTGGCGGACAGAATCTTGTACAATCTGATTCCAAATTAGCTTTCCAACTTTATGTCTTTCTAATTGCAACCACACCAGTTCCAGACAACTTCTTCCTTACTTCTGCACTTTCCTTGTATCATTTTCCTTACTTTCCCAGAATGCCTTACACCTCTTTTCTGCCTAAAAGACATTTACTCATCCTTTAAACATCATTGTGAATTTCTAGGTAAACATCTAACTCCCTATTTTTTACTCGTATCCTCATTGAAATGACCAAAAGAATACAAAAATAGAAAAAACCTACCTCAGCGCTGGAAAATAGGGATGAGTACCTTACACAAGCTAGAAAATCTAAAGGTGTCTGCTAGATACAGTGCAGGCGGGTCTGGGTAGAGAAAAGACATAAAGACACCTGGCTGCTTTCCTCCTTTAAGGTAGCTGGTATCTCAGGAAATAACAAGAGAAGATCCAAGATGTTCCTCATGAGACAGACAAGGAACAGACCTCCAAGGATCTCTTTTGTTATGAAGGTTCAACAATAGTCAAAAACAGCTGTGATTGGATCTCTCACAGTTCTTAGGCTACTATTTCAACTAGAAAGACAGTAATGAGCAAAAACATGAGGATGAATTCTAGGCTAAATTGTATATGGAGAATATGTGGAGCAGAAACCTATATTGAAAAAGCTGGTCTATTCTTCTACTTGGTGTGAAATGATAAAGCTATAACAACTAAAGCAGTGTGTTTTGATGCAACGATAATCAGAAGGCACTATTTCAGAAACAAACTCAAATATATCTGAGTTTTATTAACATCTCTCAGCCCTAGTTTCCTCAGTTGTAAAGCAGAGATAATAATGGTAATAACAATACAAGATAATGATAGGGTATTTTTTAACTAAGATAATGCACATTAAATGCTTAACACAATTATACCCAGCTTTAGGATTATTATTGTTGTTGTAATTTCCTATTATCATTTTTATATAATTTCATAGACTATAAGTTGGAATTTCAAATTACTTGAGAAACAACCCCTCAACAATATGGATTAAGAATTTGAGAGAAAATTGAGTTTGACCATTACTTCCCAAATTACTTCCTATAACTACTGATGAACAGTTACATAACCTTGGGATGAAGAAAATCTTTTTTAGCAAACATCAAAGACACAATAAATCAGAAAAATATTACTTAATTTACTACACAGAAATAGAAACACAAAATAATTAATAAAAAACATATTAAACAAAATTAAGTGGCAAACAACAATATGGGGAAAATATTCCCAATATAAGTTGGAAAGTTAAACATACTTAAAATACACAAAACACTTACTAGTCAATAAGAAAAATACAAATACACTGATAAAAATGTGGAAAAAATAAATTAGTAATGCTTGAATATATTCAATAAATATGTATTAACTATTGTATGTCCACTACTGTACTAGGAACTAGGATATAGTAGTAACATGAGAGATATAGTATTTACCTTCTTGGAGCTTATCTTCTGGAAAATTCTCAAAAGCAGAAATACAAGTGATCAATAGATACAAAAAATTTTTTTCCTCAGTAAAAACCAAAGACATGAAAATTAAGAGATAAATTTTCACTAATCAAATGTCCAGGTTTTAAAAGAATACACAATGTTGGTGGCAAGATAGGGAAATACGTTCTTTGCTGGTAAGAGTGTCAAGTAAGGCACTTTTCTGGAGGGCAATTGGCAAGATTTATTTAAGTACTTAAAAAATTATTTTATCCAATGATTTACCTACTAGAAGTTTATTCTTAGAAAATAATTAGTAGTGTAAAGGAAATTTTTCTTATGACGATAAAAATCACATCATTATTTTAAGAATAAAACATTTGTAAACTTATTGTGGTAATTATTTCACAATATATACATAAATCATTATGTTGTATACCTAAAACTAATACAATGTTATATGTCAATTATACATTGATAAATTTTTTAAATATTTATAGTTCTGTAAACATAGTTTAAATAAATTGTGATCCATCTGCAAAATGGACTGTTACGTAACTCAAAAACATTTTAGAAAAATATCTTATGAAGTGAAAAATATCCATGAGGTCCTAGTAAATGCAAAGAAAATGTGTACAAAACATTATACCAAACCTGGCCCTTTTTGTGTGAAAGTTTTTATATATGCATAGAGAAAATATTGAAAAATGTTCACTGAAATAGTAACTACTCTGTTGCTACCCTTGGGTGAAAGTTTAGGATATGATTTTTGCTTGTTTTATGCTTTTCATGTTTTCCAATGATCTACACTGAATATGAATTTGTTTTATGATCAAGCAGAAAATTAATGGAAAAACAACAGCTAGAAAGTAATCTGCTCCATGAAGCCTTGTTCCACCTGCTTAATCAGAGTGGGTCACTTCTTCCTCTATATTCTCATAGCATTTTTGTTCTTGACCACTTTAAACATGTACTAATTCTTTATAGACTTTTTTTCCAACTAGACGGAGATCCTTCAAAATAGAGTGATTTCATCTTTATCTTCCCTATTTTGCTCTTCAGTTACTAATTCAAACCCTGGAATAGACTAGATGCTCAGTGTTATGAGTTGAATTATATCCCCTAAAAGATATTTAGAAGTCCTAAACCATGGTGTCTGAATGTGATAATACTTGGAAATAGGGTCTTTGCAAATGTAATAAGGTTATATGATATCATTAGGGTGAGCCCTAATACAATATGACTGATGTCCTTAAAGGAAGCAAAGACACAGACACAGATACACAAGAAATACTGTGTGATGATGAAGGCAGAGATGGGAGTGATGCATTTACAAGTTAAGGAACCCAAAGATTGCTGGCAACACCAGAAGCTAAGGGAAGGTCATGGAACAGATTCTTTCCTAGAGACTTCAATGAGAGAATGGCCCTGCCAACCCCTTGATTTTGGATTTCTAGCCTCCAGAAATGGAAGAGAACAAATATCGATTGTTATGAGCAAAGCAGTTTGTGGTACTTTGTTACGGCAGCCCTAGGAAACCAATATGCTGAGTGAATAATTGTTGAATAACAAATAGATTGCTTCTACATGACCCCAGGGATAAATTCAGAACCAGTAGACAGATTTTAGAGGGTGAAGATTCTTACTCTATGTTAGGAAAAACTTTCTTAGAGCCAAAGTAGTTCATAGGTGGGATGACTACCTCAGAAGGTACTGAGTTCCCCTTTATGGCAAGGAATATAAACTTCTGCTGAATAAACACCTGATGAGGTTGTAGAAAGAAAATTTAAGCCATAGATAGTTATTTAGACACTGTTCTAAAATCGGAGATTCTGGAATATGCTCTTTATTTCAAATTAACAAAATAGCTAATAACTATTTTGAAAGCTAGTCTTTATAATCCAAGATCCATTGAAATGAATAAGATGAAGCAAGTTGTCCTGGTTTTAATGGGGTCAAGTGATATTAGCACCATCTACTGGTATATGAACAATGCTATGACTCAGTGATAATATTTATGCAAGTTGCCTGGGACAGCACATAGCAGATACTCAATAAAAGATGATTTTCTTTCCTTTCCCTTTTCCAGAAGATAGAAAACAAAAACTTTGAATGTCTTGAAGTTTTCAAATTTAATTTATTTAAAGTAAATCCCTATATCTGATAAAGGCAATTCATGTAAATACACAAAATGCGTTATAAACACTGCTTTAGATTTAGTGGATCTTATTAGAGTACAAGGATTGGAATTTGTATACAACTGTGACAAAATATAAGATTATAATTCAATTAAACAAATACATATTGAGTTCTTAATATAAGTCAAAAATAATGTGGGGTGGGAATAGAAATATAAATTGAGTTATTTTTGACCACGTGTTTCAATTATTGGAATAAAAATAGTCTTTATTGTGCTTATGTAGAAGAAAACATTCAATCAAAATACATTTAATTATAAATGTCTGATGACTATAGGGGTTAAAACATCCTTCAAATAACTAAGATGGCCTTAGCTCATCTTCAGTGCTTTTTGTGGACTATTGATTTCTGAAAATAAAATCTCATCAATTTTATATGTATATGTGAATAAATGCATGTATGTATAATTACATAGCATGTGTATGTGTATGTGTGCATATAAATATCCATATATTGATAAAGTCGCCAAATTGTTGTGGTTTGGGGTATAAACACACATCACATGTATATTTTTTGCCAGCTGTGTTTCATCTGTGTTAGAATTGGTATTTCATAAAATGTTCCCTTTCTACCACAACTTTATCATATTATTCCTCCACTGCCCACTCCAGGAAACATTTAGAAGCAAATGTCGTATCACATAATGTTATCCTTTTTTTCAACCTGTGTCTTATGAAGTAATAGATAATGAAATTATACCTAATCCCCAGCCCAAATAACTCCTGGCAAAGATTATGTATGTACCCTGTGAAAGGTTAGTTCATTGTTCAACATTTTAAGAAACTATATTCTCGGTTAGAAAAAAGCAGTGTCTGATAAATGTTTATTTAAAATATACCTCCAAACTGGGCTGAATGTTTATTTGAAATATGCCTCCAAACTGAGCTGGAACCCTGAAATGTTAGGTCTCCTTCAGAAGTGTTTACCCAAATTCCCGAATCTTTCAGACTGCGTCTGTACAGAGTTGCTGACTCAAGTAATTTGTTCAAATCGGCTCTGTCATACCTTTCTCTGTTGCTCCAACAAAAATATTTTCAAGAGCAAGGAACTTTTCTTCTTGAGAGAACATTTCTACACACTGAAAAGTTTATTTCAATAATTCTGCCTTTTGAAACTAAATAAGCTGTGAAACTGAAGAAGCAAAATAGATACTCAAACATTTGTATAGACTTAAACATTTGTATAGTTTTAGCCACATATTATCAATTCTGTTTTTGAAAAGTTCCCTTAGTAGGGTTTCCCACACTATCAGCTCTCACCATTAAAAAGTCTGACAACAGCATAGTAATTAAAATACAGTGAGAAAAAAAGATGGCTAACCCAATTTGAGGTCTCTGTTAGAGTTGTGTGAATTCCAGCGTGCACTTATTGCATTGAGATGATGGGGATACACCACAGGTTCTAGAATCAAACAGGCAGATTCAAATCTAGCTTCGATATTCGTTAGCCGTGCATCCTTCATCTCCAGCAGTCTCATGCGCAAATTAGGGTAAGTAATACCTACATGATAGGATTGTTGTAAAGTTAAGTTAGATCCTACACATAAAGCGTCTGTCACATGGGAACACAACAAATATTGATGTTCTCTCTTTCCTTTTTCGATGAATAATTAGGGGAGGGGATGGGAGGAATCAAAACAACCTTAGAAATACTCATTGTATAATTTTGGCTTTTTTCCCCTTTTAAAAAATAATATTGGACAATTTATAGAGATAGCTCCAAGGAAGGCAGGGTACCATCCTTGCCTTTCGTTTACTTTATTTTTGGTAGAAATCACACGACTGTAAAACAGACAGCAGTTTCAGAGGCAGAGATTTGAAATTAAGTGAAGAATGGATGAAAGTGATTGCATTGAAATATTTTACATTTCAAAATTTCAAGAGCATTTTCACATACAATCCCATTCACATCATTATGGGTCTGCAGTAACACATGGATATTTGAGGTGGAGCCAGGCATACTGCTGGGCTTGGCATAAGTATACATTGCAAACACGGCTTGGGTGATTTAAGTCTGCACGTTTCCCAGTCATCTGATAGGCCTCCTGACAGAATGCTGTGGGTGGATAGTATTGACACCAGAAGAGCTAAAAAATATAAAGACAAACTTCTGGGCATTGTTATGGTTTCTCACCAGTGCACAGCGGCCTCCACAAGTTTGATATTCACTCATTGAACAAATATTGATTAAGCACCAACTTTGTGTCAGATTCTGTATGGTTACTAGCTGGAATACAGCAGTAAACAAAACTGATACTGCTTTTGCCGTCATGGAACATGCAGGCCATTCAGTCTAGTGTCAGAAAGAAGATGTATCTGTAAGTACTTGTGAAGATGATTAGAATATTAATGAAAAGGAAGATTGGGCAACCCCGTGAACACAACTGAAAGATTTAGCAGACATCAATGGAAGACACCTAAAATATTCTGTGGCAACCATGCTTTTGCAATAAGATGTTATATAAATATAACAAAACTATCACTTAGAGTACATAAGTAAAATAAACCAAAAGAATTAGAACTGTTGAAAGGTTTTATGAATATAAAACATTCTACACAATGAGTCAACTATTTGGGTAATTCTTAAATCCTGCTGATCATCACCTGTTGAGAATTTACCGTTTCTGGAAACCTAATTTCAAGAATCTCTTCAGGAAGAGTCTAAGCATGAGTCTCAATTTTAAGTTGGCCTTTCAAAGATAAAATTTCCAGATAATTTATCAAGGTATAATATATCTGATATTTCTGCCTTTTGGTTTTAGCTCTTGAATTGTCAAGCCTATTAATTGACTTCAAAAGACAAGACTTCAGACTCAAAATGATGGAATGCAGCTTGTAGAATTAAGAAGGATAACACAAAGAATACTTAACTCTATTAGCAACTAGTCTAGTGTCTTTCTGGGCAGAATAGGATCAGTACACATTGGTGGAGTCTTTCTTTGGCTGCAATTCACAGGCTCACCCAGCTGCTTTCTGCTAATCCTTGAAAGGGCCTTGGTTGGCTTTTGTGCACTTCCAGTCATTTCTTGGAGTTCTAAACCATTTTTTTTCCTTCCATATTGCTGAAGAACAAGAAAAAAATTGTATTTACATTGATGCAGTCCTGTGTTGTCAGCATAAAGTCTTTACAGATGTCTTTTTTCAATCAGAAATAAGTAATTTTCTATATTTTTCTAAAATCAAGAACTCTCCTTTTCCTAAAAGTAATCTCAATTACCATATAGGCATGGTTTGAATTTAAATATGAAAATTTGTTTGCTTCTAAGATTATCCCAGAAACATGCAAGGTTTTATAAATTGATTTCTGATATAAGTAGCTTCTTGAAATATTAATTTCTATGCATGAATATAATTATTAATAATAATACCAACTATTGTTTTCCAAGAACACTTTGCAAATAAGGTAGGTATAATTATTCACATTTTTCTGTTAAGGAAACTTAGGTTCAGAGCAGACAGTTAACTTTCTCAATGCTACAGAGCTCAGAAGACTCGGTCTGAATCTGTCTCTTTTACTTCAAAATTCATGTACTTGGCCACAAAGGCTTTGTTCTGAACAGAAATTTAAAAGAATCTTTACATGTGATTTGTAATAGTTTCACGTTATAGCTCATGAAGTTTCAGTGATGGTGGGAAATGGACCCCAGAAAGATCCAACAGGGAGATTTTTTTTCTGGCGGGATCATGGTTTAGTTCACTTTCTTTATCATCATGAAAGAATAAATATCGAGTTCTTGTACATGAAGAACAGGGTAGACCCTGTCCTCTAGAAATTGGGACAATATAAAAACAGAATTATATATAATTCTTGTTGCTTTTAGTCCTTTTTAAAATGAAAATCTTGGTAGCTGCATTTACTTTATATATATATATATATACACACACACACACACACACAATATATATATGTACGTGTATATACATATATATTTTACTTGAACAATTCTTAAATTTATTCTTAAAAATTTATGTATCTTGAAGAGGATGCCACTGTTGAATATTTTTCCTTAAAAAGTTTCTATTTGTGAGTATGAAATATTTCCTCTTCTTCTTCCAAATGTTCACTCGATATTCAACCAAATTGTCGTTTCTAGTGAACTTTTGGAAAGGTGGTCCTTCCCTGACAAATAGTATTAGAATGTCATCAGTTGCTGTTCTTTGGTTTCAAGATATAGAAAACAATTCTAGTTAACTTAGGCAAAAAAGGAAACTTACAGGACATGGGGTGGCTTCCAAAGGTGAAAGAAAAGTTGAAGGATCAATCTAAGAAAGAGCAGGAACCAGGGTAGCTCACGGAGATGAGGGACACTGTCTTCTGGGAGCAACCTCCTGAATGGATCGGCATTAATTACCTACTGTCATTGGCCACTTAGCTCAAGATTCCTGTTCCAGGGAGAGAGGGTGTGAATGGCTTCCCTTGGGGCACAGGCCCCTTGCTGCCAGGGGAGGACAAGGCCCCTTGATTTCCCCTTTTACCAGATGGTACTCAATGAGGAATAAGAAATTTCCCTAGGACAAAATAGCGGTGCCTTACCCAAAGAAGAGGGAATGAGTTCTAGGAGGCAAAAATAAACAAATGAAAATAAAAATCCCAATACAGTAACTGCAGCACATAATTCTTTGTATTTTTTTTAATAAAGGGAGTCAACATTTGCTATTCTCAACATTAAATTTCTGTTGATTTGACAGCCATTTTTTAAACCAAAAATGAAAACAGTGACTTTTTAGATGTACTTAACATTTTCAATGCTATCAAAATAATGATGCAATTATTTTCTAGAATCAGTTTGCATTTTCAACATCTACATGAAGAGATATCTTCAGTTTCAAAATGTAAGATTTTCATTCCAATTTTTTTTGTGGGGGAGGAGGGCTCAAATTGTTATCTAGGAACTTAACCTCGCTTCTTATTTCTCCCTGCCCTTCTATCCCTAGTACTTCATGCACCTGTTTTGCCTCATAGTTATTTTCATATGTAACTTCTGAGAAAAACTATATAGTTTCTCTGTTCCAAGTCCAGTTTTCAGTTTCGGCATCTAAATCTTTTTATTTTGATGCTCACCTTTATCAAGCTTTCTAGATAATGGCTATTATACTTTAAAAGTACAGATCATTAGATCCTGATATACTCAACTTCACTTTTTATAAAAGTTTCTTTTTTGTCACCTCAGGGTCTTTTTTTTTCTTTTTTTTGGGCAACTCCCATGACCTGTCTAATTTTGAGACCTATGTAGAAAATATATCTATTTTTACCTTCTGGCTGTCTCACATTGTATTATTAGGAAAGAACTTTTCACTATGAATTTCATGAGATCAAGAGGATGACTAATTCCTGTCACACAGTTGCAAGTGAGTTTCTTAACTCCTCCTCTCCTGATTTCTGAAGATTGCCCCTACTCTGTGGTCTGTTGCTCTACAACTACACTATTTGCTATGCAGAAAAGGTTTACCATAAATCCAGAGTTAATTTTAAAAATAATTACTTCGGAGAGGTGATGCTTCTTGAATGTAGGTAGTGTTCTGTTTCTTGATCTAGGGGCTGGTTACATGGCTGTGTTTTGCTCATTTTGTGAAAATTCATCCAGCTGTACACTTATGATTTGCATACTTTTCTTTGACAAAAGCTTAACTAAAAAAAATACTGTTTAAAAATTAAGGCACTTTTTAAGTTCAATTATATCTTGGCCCATTTTTCCACTGAGGTGTTCATCATTTTTTAATTGATCTAATTGATGTCCAGTAACTCAGGCCAAAATTCTCAGAGTCATCCTTGACTCCTCTCTTCCTTGCACCTATGTCCAATCTATAAGAAAATACTGCCAGCTGCACCTTCAAAATAGATCCATAGTCCTACCACTTTTCCCCACTCCGCTGCTACTGCCCTCGCCAAGCCATCGTCTTTTGCCTAGAATATTGCAACGGTCATGTAAATGGTCTCCCTGCCCCCACACTGCCTATATATTCAGTCTATATATCACACAGCAGCCAGGCCGATCCTTTCCATTTTATCATTGCCCTGCTCCCAACTGTCCAGTAGCTTCACATTTTACTCCAAGTAAAGTCCAGAATTGTTACTGTGGTTCACAAGGTCCTGTACAACTGTCCCAGTTTGACCGCTCTGCCTCCCACGGGGGCTTTCTTGCTGCTCCTCCAACACAGTAGACAAACTCCAGCATCAGGTTCTTTGCAGTCACGGTTCCCTCTGCCTGGAAAGCTCTTCCTCAAGATACCCATCCACAAGTCTTGCTCTCCTCACCTTCAGATCTTAACACAAATGTCACTCCTCCTTGAGACCTTCCCTGACTATCCTATTTAAAGTTGCAACTGTCTCCCTCCAGCATTTCTTATCCCCTTCCTCTGCTTTACTTTTAGACTTATCATCATTTAATATGCTAGATAATGTATACAGATAAAAATATAAATGTAGATACAGATACATATAGACACAGTTGGGAAAAGATTGCTTTATATATCTTCAGTAATCTTTTGCCAACTATGAGAATTACATTCCTAAAAAAACACTATGATTGCTAAAACCACTATTAGCAATGGTGTTCTCAGAAAATTGATAATACATATTTAAAACAATCAAAATAACATCACATGTATAGATTTGAAACATGGTAAATAGAAGTTTTAGAAGGCGTCTGCTTCCGAAACAACCTAGATTAATCAGCAATAAAATCCCACCCTCAGGCACTCCTCTGAGTTTCCTTCAATTGTTCACAAAATATCGCTGAGGCTTTCTGCTCCACCAAGCATTCTCTCCCAGAGGTTTTCGTTTCTGTAGACAACTGTACCTGTTTACATTTTTTGAATCAGCCTTTATTGAAATAAAGATTTTATATGTTTACATATGAAGGCTTTCTTGTTTCCCAATTGTAGGTGGGGGTCTATTGGTGCATCAGGAAATCAATTTAGTGGGTTGTGGCCATTTTTAATAAAATAGAATAGAAAAAAAAATGAAAATATTAGTGTGAATCCTGAATATAAAAGGTAAATACTTTATGAAACTCCTGTTTCAGGCGTGTGTGTGTGTATTGGGTCATGAGGCACAATGAATTTCCTTGTGAGGCCTGCAGTAAAATGAAATTTGGAATATGCTATTCTAGATATATCTGCTGCCACAAGCCGCCCAGAAACTTGCATGACTTTTATCCAGTGTTTGTTTAACAGTAAAATATTCCTACGTGTGTTTATTTGGAGATGGGAGGTGAGGAGAATCAGACATTTCTAGGAATCAAAAGGCTGTCAGCCATAAAGGACATTGTTTCTAGAAAGGAAGGTTTCAGTGGAATAATTAAAACAAAGAGGTTGGACAGCACCACTGAAGTGCTCATTGGCCGGAATTGTTATCGCTGATTCAGGTAGTGCTTCCTTTTCTTGGATTGCAGCTCCCATTATAAATGGGGATAAATAATATCTTCTAAAATTCCTAGTACAAACTGAAATATTGTGCATCTATTTGCTTTAATTCTCAGAGAGGATTGCATACCTCTACAGTATTCTGTATTTGTTTCAGAACTCGAATCCGAATTCACACTCTCTTCCCGTCAGCCCAACCTTAACATGAGTGGTTCAGAAACAACATATGTCCGATTAGGGTTTACTAATCCATCCACAAACGCCTCCTACGTCTCTAACATATTATAGTACCCCTGCCCCCAACTCTGAATCCAACCCCTTTTCAGCAACATAGAAACATGGTGAGGTTGTTTCACTTAAGGGACCATCCACCTGTTTTCTTTGCCTTATTTTACCTCCACTGAATTATACATTAAAAAAAAAATTAACATTGACCTAGATTTATTTAAGATAAGCCACCCAGGATAGCCATTATTTGACCATTCTACAAAAACAGCAATTTTATGTGGTTCAACCAAATAATTTGGGTACATTCAGTTATGGTGGAAGTCCTTTCAGAAATAGTGTTCAGGGATTCCAAAGTTTGATTGGGGAAGTTCAAATGATCTAGTAAGAAGATAACTCCACAGGGATGTCTTATGATTTCCATAAAATTAGCACTTAATAATTTTTTGTTATTATTCATCTTTTTAATACTATAAACACTGATTGAGCACCCATGGTATGCTCAGATACTGTCTTAGGTGTTCAGGATAGAAAGATGAATAAGACATAACTCCCAATGTTAAGGAACCTGCAGTCTAATGGTCTGTATTCCATTTGAATTTCAATGGAAGCATTATCTTTAAAGTGTGTGCTGCCAATTTATTACATTTTAAAAATGTATTTTCCTCTATTTTTTTACAATTAAATATAATTTTTTGTTTTTAAAAAGGTAATACCTGCCCATTACTAAAGAAGTGTTACAGAAATGTGCAAGTTAGAAACTACACTTCTTGTCTTAGTGTCATGTATTGTTTGGAATTCTAAGATATTTCAGCGTGACGATATTATAGACAGTGCTAAGGAATCATTAAGTGGCTATTTTGTAATAAGACCTTGGAATGTCTTGTCCTGAGAAAATGCAAGTAAGAAAGGAGGCAAAGATAACCCAGAGGGCTTGTGCTGTCAGAATACAAACACGGTCAAGGAGTCTTGTGATGTATATATATATCACACATTTATATATAAATATATGTAAAATAAAAATATATAACAAGGAAAGCCGAAAGATTCCTGTTGGACAAACTTGAAGGAAAGGAAGATTTATTGAATAAACATGAAGAAAAACAAAGAAATCCCAAAGTTAAAAACAAACAAGCAAAAGACATTCAGAGGATTTCTAATGACAGAGAACAGAAGGGGCCGGCTGGAGGCCGTAGTGGTTAAGTTTGCATGTTCTGCTTCAGCAGCCTGGGGTTTGTGGGTTTGAATTCCGGGCATGGACCTACAACCACTCATCAAGCCATGCTGTGGCGGTGTCCCACATACAAAATAGAGGAAGATTGGCATAGATGTTAGCTCAGCGACAATCTTCCTCAAGCAAAAGGAGGAAGATTGGCAACAGATGTTAGTTCAGAGCCAATCTTCCTCAAAAAAAAAAGAGAGAGGAAAAAAAGAGAACAGAAGAATTAAATAATGGCATACAGGGGCTGGCCCCATGGCTTAGCATTTAAGTGCGTGCGCTCCGCTACTGACGGCCTGGGTTTGGATCCCGGGTGCGCACCGACGCACCGCTTCTCCGGCCATGCTGAGGCAGCGTCCCACATACAGCAACCAGAAGGATGTGCAACTATGACATACAACTATCTACTGGGGCTTTGGGGAAAAAAAGGAGGAGGATTGGCAATAGATGTTAGCTCAGAGCTGGTCTTCCTCAGTAAAAAGAGGAGGATTGGCACGGATGTTAGCTCAGGGCTGATCTTCCTCACATACATACATACATACATACATAAATAAAAAAATAATGGCACACATCATAGTTAGGCAAGGTTCAGAACTGACTCTTTCCATCCTGACATCAAATAGTGAAGAATAAAAAGCCAAAAGCCCCTCTGTGAAATTTGGCCAGCAGGGCCTTGGGTGGACTGTCTCAACTCTCCCAGAGCCATCTGGGTCAGAGGCCATCTTGTTCTTCCAGCCTTCTCTGGGACAAACAGCACGATAAGACTAGCAATAGTGAGGTATTGAGGGAATATTTAAAAGAGCTTATTCCAGAGCATCCAGTGCGTAAATCCTTTGGCATTCCTTGGCAGAAGCAAATAAATCATCTCTAGGACCAAGGGAAAGGGAAAGAATTGAGAGGGCTATAATGGTGAGACGTGAAACTATTTACAACAGTAGTTTTCAAACTTTTGGTCTCAGGACAACTTCATACTCTTAAAAAAATGATTGAGGACCCTAAAGAGTACGTTTAGATGGGTTATAACTATTGATATTTACCAATTATAAATTAAGACTGAGAAAAAGTTTAAATAATATTTAATTCATTTAAAAGTAGCAATGAAATATCCAGTCTATGTTGACATAAATAATATATTTTTATGAAAAGTAACTGTTGAGTGACATGCCTCCATAAGTGTCTCATGCTCCTAGATATCTTGCTGTGTATGCCGAGAATGCAAGGCTCTGACACCTCTTTACCCAGGTTTTCTCATAGTTGTGTAGGCAGTGAGCAGCCTTGTGGGATCAAGTAAGGCCTCCCTCCAGGACAAAGAGCAGGCTTGCTTACTGCCGCTGGTTCCTTAAGTTCGGTCTTTCTCTCCTGTTATGCAATCCACTGTGTGTACAGGCATCCATCTAGGCCCGTCGATGTCGCCCCTGGGGAATTGGTGTTCACTGGGGGCAAGTGATGTAAACATACTGACACTCTGGCTATTATTTTTGCTGTGAGTAATAATGTCTTTTGACTCTGGCACGGGAGTCTCATGTCTTCTGTCAGGCTCCATTAAACTGTGGTAAGCTAACTTGTTAACTTGCAAGTAGGGCAAAACCTCAGAGCTTTTACAGTTCTTGACAAGTTCTTGACAAGAACAATGGAAAAATGTCATGAGAAGAGCAGCATTAACATTTTTGCAAATCTCTAAGGTCTGGCTTAATAGAAGAGAGGTTCTCATTTGATTCAACCTCTTGCAATACGTTGTTTTGGTTGAAATAGATGAAGAAAATCTGGCCTCACCCAGACATGTAATGGGAAAAGAGACAACCTTGTCGATCCCCCTAAAAAGATCTCAGGACCCGAGTGGTGCTGGGGCCACACTTAGAGAATGGGAGATCTACAGCTATGCGGCTTACTGTCGACATTAAGATGATTTTACTACTGGACATTCTGCGTTTATACGACTTACCTATTTAACAAAATTCTTGCTCCAGAAGATGAAGTTGCAAATAAATTTAATTATTAGTTTCATTACCGTTATTGTTGCTATTGTTATTTGTTATTTATTGTTTGTTACAAGAACTTTCTGAAAATCCAATTATCTGAATAGTCAACCCTAATCTTGCCCTCATCAGGATAATAGATCATTCATGGGTCTCATCAAAGGCTGTTTATTCTTCAAGGCTAACTTCAAAACCCTTGTTTTGCTGGGTCCACCAATCCTAAACAATTATTTCACAAACTTTGCCCAATCTCAATCAGCCCTCCTACCACATTGAAAGACCCACCTTAAACTAGACTCCTCAACCCTTACAAATACCCTGCCTTTGACCTTCACTTCTTGAGACACTACTAAAGCACTGTTCATACAGTGACCTCCCTTAGTGCAATAAGCAATAAACTTGGTTTTCCTTTATAAACAGGTTAGTTGGTAGTTTTTACAAGATGTTGTCAATTGACAATCTATTTCCTATTTAGATCACTGCCTCTCCAATAAATGCGTCTCTGTTTTGAGAAACTAAGTACCAAATGTGCTTAATACAATCTTTTCTTTATATGTTAGGAAGAGAAAGTTCTGGGGTCCTTCATTACATAGAGAAATCTTGGTATTCTATCTATCATTAAATTTCATAAAATTAGGGTTGCCAGATTTAACAAATAAAATTAACACCCAGTTAAATTCCAATTTCAGAAAAACAATGAATAATTTTTTAGTATAAGTATATCCCAAATATTGTGTTGGCTGCCCCGTGTTTTATCTGGCAACTGTACATAAAATCTGTGCTACAGGATTTGTAGCTCCACTTTAACAACAAACATTTTCCATTTACTTATTATTCTTGTTTGTGAAAGGTCCTAATCACTTTACACAACCAAATACAGTAATTACTTTACTTTAGTTTCCTTACTTTAGGTTGGTAGGCAAATTACAGATGAAGTATGAAAAGAGCAAAATTCCAAGGTAGACAAAAAAAATTCTCACTCCGTCAAAGAATTCTGAGATTTCTGTTTTGTTTAAATTTTTGAGCACCAAATTTTAAGTTTTCAGCCAAAACTGCAGGCTAAAAAACTTTCATGGTTTTATGAAAGCTGGATTCAAACTGCAGAGAAAGAAAGTCATGATATTGCACATACTACACACAGTATGTAAGAAAGTAAGCTGAGAGATTAGGATACAGAGGTGATGCCAAAAATAAGATTATTATATATATAATAACAAGTGTCAAAGTGTTTCATGTCTTATATGCACCATATACTGAAATGGTACACTCTGGATTTGAGGCACAAATTTGTTATACCTAATGTTCAACCCCATGCTGATATCCAACATTTGTTGAGACTACCTAATGTTCAAGGTGAATGAAGAATAAGAACAGTCTTGAAACTGCTTTGTTATAGGACTATAATTTTGCATAACCAAACCTTTTTGAGAATTAACCTTTTATGTATTAATAGCATCATGACGTAGAGGAAAATATACCAACTGAGAGGCAGAAGCTTTGGATTTTAGTCCCAGTTCTACAGCTAATTAGCTCTTTAATCGTGGGCAGTCTAGGGGCTGGCCCGGTGGCTTAGCGGTTAAGTGCATGCGCTCCGCTACTGGCGGCCCCGGGTTCGGATCCCGGGCACGCACCGACGCACCTCCTCTCCGGCCATGCTCAGGCCGCATCCCACATACAGCAACTAGAAGGATGTGCAACTATGACATACAACTATCTACTGGGGCTTTGGGGAAGAAAAAAAGGAGGAGGATTGGCAATAGATGTTAGTTCAGAGCCAGTCTTCCTCAGCAAAAAGAGGAGGATTAGCACGGATGTTAGCTCAGGACTGATCTCCCTCACAAAAAAAAAAAATCGTGGGCAGTCTGGTTCCTGTGTTAGTTTGATAAGGCTGCCATAACCAAGTACACAGGCTAGGTGGCTTAACCAACAGAAATGTATTTTGACAGTTCTAGAGGCTAGAAGTCAAAGATCAAAGTGTCAGCAAGGTTGGTCTCTAAGTCTTCTCTCCTTTGTTTGCAGATGGGTGTCTTCTCCTTCTGTCTTCACCTTGTCTTCCCTCTGTACATGTCTGCAATAGACTGAACGTTTGTGTCCCCCCAAAATTCATATGTTGAAATCCTAATCCCCAATGTGATGATGGATGGTATTAGGAGGAAAGGCCTTTGGGAGTGATTAGGTCATGAAGGTGGAGCCCTCATGAATGAGATTAGCGCCTTCATAAAAGAGACCCCAGAGAGATCTTTTGCCTCTTCCACCACTGAGGACCTGGCGAGAAGACAGCTGTCCAGGAAACAGGCCCTCACTAGACACTAAATCTTCCAGCACTGTGATCTCGGACTTCCCAGTCTCTAGAACTGTGAGAAATAAATTTCTGTTTTTTATAAGCCACCCAGCCTTTGGTATTTTGTTATAGCAACCCAAATGAACTACAAAAATGCCTGTATTCAAATTTCCTCTCATAAGGACGTCAATCATATAGGATCACCCTAATGACGTCATTTTAATTTAATTACCTCTTTAAAGACACTATCTCCAAACACAGTCACATGTTGAGGTACTGGGAGTTAGGACAGCAACATATGAATTTTGGGGGGACACAATTCAACCCATAATAGTTCCCCTTTCTGAGTCTTGGTTTCCTCCCTCATCAACTAGGGATATTGGAATTAATCATTTCTAGCCTCTCTTCTCACTCTATGACTTTTATATAATGAATCAGATTACCCGTTACACTTTATGGATTACAAAATTAAAACTAGTGGGTATAAGGCTCAAGAAAACTAATATTCATCAACAGAAATGTCTGAAATCATGATGCCATTATCATGTTAATGAAAACCACAGATGGTAAATGTTCATTTGAATTTCAAATAGTTGTAGCTTTTCAAATGTAGTGAAATGATTCAGCAAAATTTGCACGGTAGGAAAAATGCACAAATTGTCTTTCTCTTCTTCCAGTAGGACCCAGCAGGTCACTCTGAAGCCAGGTATCTGAGGGGTATTGTAGATATTAAACCAATTTGCTGTTTTTCTGGTGACTCAGGCGTCTCAAGGATTTGTGAGCTTGTTTTGCAGGAGAAAGAGAATGCCTTCGGGGAGCTTGAGATCACCGGATGGCCAGCCCTCAGCAGCTGTTGAAGCCCAGAAGTCAGATTGCCCAGAGGCTTATTGAGTGACTCCTTTGTTTCCCTGAAGCCCCTCCTGCCAAGTCCCTTAGTTTATAAAACCCCCCTGCTTTCTAGTCTAGGAGAGGTGGATTTGAGCAAACCCAGGCTCCCACCTACTCATTTTGGCCAATTCAAACAAACCTTTCTCATCTCCAAGCACCGATGTTTCAGTGTTTGGCTTGCTGGGCATCGGGCACACGAAGTTGAGATTAAGAGGTTCGGTATCAACTCTGCAAATATCTGTTGAAACTGTCACTGATTGATACTAAAAACAAAAGGTTTTTTACTGAGGCTATGAAAGTTAGGTAATTCTATAATACCATGGTCTATGGTTTGAGGCTATAGGAAGAGATTTGTATTTGTACTTCTTGCTTTTTTTTTTCTGTAATAATTTTACAGCCAAGGTATGTGTTTTCTCAGAGTTTGATTTTCTTTATTAATGACCTAGCAGGGAAGAAATCTTTGTCTCCATATTCACCAAGAGAAACTCAAAGGGAAAGCCACCTATAACTCTCCATGGTAGATACAGAGGCCTCCACAAACTCTTCAGATGTATTTTGGTCATAGCCACAATGCCATGAATGCCTTCAGTGAGAAATGATCTAGGCCAGCAGATAATAAAATTGGCCACACAGAATTATCTGAGGAGTACCTTAAAAATAAGATTATCTAGGCTTCACTTCAGCATATTTTGATTCAATATGTCTAGGATAGAGCCCAAGAGTCAAAATTTTGACAAAGAGTTTATCCCTACGCCCATCCAGAAAGATTTTGATGTGGCTGGTTTACCTTTGCTGGTAGAACCCTGGATCTCATAAGCCTTGGGATCTTGAAATCTACCTATAAGACTTTATTACCCCCTGGAGTGAGCATTGGGATGGTTTGGTTTTACTCTTTTGCCAGAGATACTCTCTACAAGGTCAAAACCATGTGTAAGGGAGCAGTAACATAATGTGAAGGTATGAAGATCCATCTGAGATACTTCAACATATTTAGAAAGTCCTATTCCCTAATAATCAAGAGCCGTAAGTTCCCAATTATGTGTCCTAACTGTTTATATGAATTTGAAAAAAAAAAGAGCTAAGACTGTTCTTTCACTTGGCCTTATCCTGGGTGCATTTTCTCCCAGTCTGTACCATTCATCTGTAAGAAAAAATTTTGAAGATTTTGAAATTTAGTGAGCACACTGTCTAGTTCATCAAAACAGGTTACCTCTGCCTTTGCTTTTGATTATATTATTTGACAACATATAGAGGTAGAAGTTAACGGTAGAAAACTGTTAGTAATGAGAATAATTTTTGTCCATAGAAATGCAAATTGTGTCCAGCGTGTCCATTGATTACTGCCCTGTGAATATGGACCTGTTTTGCCAATTTGCACCCATTTGTAAAAATCATGTCAGCATTCCTTATCTGACAATAAATATTTGGTACTTTGAGTTTTCATTTGAGTGTTTTATACCTTACTTCCTCTCTTATTAATTAATGAGTTAAATAAAAGTTTTGACAGGTGTTCACTTGTATGAAAATCATTAATATCCACTTTTAAAATTTATCACTTGACCTGTTCATTTATTAAGAAAACTTTTACTGACTACATAGTAGGTACCACATTTGTTACAATAGTAAGGAAAACAGACAAAGCCCTTGTTTCTATAGAGCATACAGCTGAAAGGGAGAAACACGGAAGTAAACAGGTTCTAAGTAAGCAGGCAATTATAGTACAGTGTCTGTGGTAGGCATCCTCTAATATGGCGCCCAAGGGTCCAGTATACTGGTATTCATGCTCTTGTGCCATCCCCTTCCCTCAAGTATGTATTGGATTTATTGACTCGTCTATAAGAAAGAATAGAATAGAATAGAATAGAATAGAATAGAATAGAATAGAATAGAATAGAATAGAATAGGGGCCGGCCCCGTGGCTTAGTGGTTAAATGCACGCGCTCCGCTACTGGCAGCCCAGGTTCGGATGCCGGGCGCGCACTGATGCACCGCTTCTCCGGCCATGCTGAGGTGGTGTCCCACATACAGCAACTAGAAGGATGTGCATCTATGACATAGAACTACCTACCGGCGCTTTGGGGAGAAAAAGGAGGAGAATTGGCAATAGATGTTTGCTCAGGGCCAGTCTCCCTCAGCAAAAAGAGGAGGATTGGCATGGATGTTAGCTCAGGGCTGATCTTCCTCACAAAAAAAGAATAGAATAGAATAGAAGTGATGGGATGTCATTTCCAAGGTTAGGCTATAAAAAACGATAGATCTTGTGTTGAGCACCCTTTCTTGTTCTCTTGCCTGCTTGCTCAGAGGGAAGCCAGCTGCCATGCTGTGAGCTGCTCTATGGAGAGCCTCATGTGGCAAGGAACGGATGTCTCCAGCCAACAGCCACATGAGTGAATTTAGAAGTGGATCTTCCCTCATTTGAGCCTTGAGATGGCTGCAGCCCCAGTCAAGCCCTTAAACAGAAACTTGTGAGAGACCCCAAGCCAGAGATTCCTGGATTCCTTTCCCATAGTAACTGCAAGATAATTAATGTTGTTGTTTTAAGCCATTAAGTTTTAGGGTAAATAGTTATGCAGTAATAGATACCTATAATATTCTTTTTCTTAGAAAATCATTAAAATATTCTGCAGGTATACCACAAGTAACCACAAAACTTAGGGTCATTGTGGGGATCTCGCAACTAATATTGTTACCCTTCAGCCCAATTGTCCAGAAGTCAATTTCAGAGAATCCAGGTCCAGTGAACCATACTGGAAACTCCAGACACAACAGCACAAAAACATCAAGAAAGAAAGAAAAACCATCCTTCTCCCAGATGGGATCTAATGTGACAACAGAATTCTTACAAGTACTACAGAAACGACAATAACAAAAGGGAAACATCAGTTTGCAATGCATATAAATCATGGAACAGGTCTTTTTAACGTAGCCCACGATGTTTTTAATAACCTAGCCTTGGTTTGAACCCTATGGTTTCTTCTTACATGTTTTCCTACACTAGTCCCTTTTTTTTTTTCCTTTCTTGTGATCTCAGCAGTTCCACATGCCATCCGCTTTTAAGAGGTAACATGGACTGGTGTGAGAAACAATACAGTAACAGAGAAAGCACACAGATTTTGAAACTAGAAATGCCCAGGTTTAGATTCTGGCTGTCACTAAGTGTGGAGCTTCGGGTAAGTCTGAACCATTACACAAGCATGCTCATGCTTACCTTTCAGAGTTGCCGTGAATATTTAAGCTTGAAATTTTGGAGTAATGCATTGAAGGACTCAGTGCACGGCAGGTCTAGATAAATAATAATCATCATTATTATTAGCCCCTCTCTCATGTTCTTTTTCTTAAAGCTGGTCTTATGGCATCTCCAACATATTTTATTAAAAATCCCTTTGTCAAGTTGTGTTTAATAGCAAAAGACATTCCAGATTCTGCCCACGTGCCTATCTCAGGATCTAGAAAATCCTATTTCAGTGTAAAGGTACATCTACAACATGGAAATGACAAGAGATTTTCACATATTGAGGTATATGGGGTAGCTATTCAGGTTCAAAACTGATTCAGCTTAAACTAAAAAAGCCTGAGTTATAGCCTATCAAACATACATTGTACATCTGCTTTAACCATTAAAGTAAAGAATGCACTCTTTTAGGATAAGAATGCATACTTGACCTCCTCGCCCTATTGGTAACATGTGTATTAGTCCCTGTCTCTACATCAGGGTCATGTTGACCTGCTAATTTGCAACTGAAGACCTCTTTGAAACTGATGAATATGTATCCTGGGTGTGTTTAATGTATGTTCTTTGTTCTAAAAATGTATAAGACTGTACTGAAAACCATGCTTCTCTGGAATGCTTTCTTCCTTTCTGGAAAAGGACTTCCTGGGTTATAATCCTCACTCTGGCTCGAGTAAAACTCACCCATCGCCCTTATCTATGGAATGATTATTGGTTATTTTGCGTTGACAGAAATATTGGTTTGTCAGTGCTTATTGAATGAAGAAGAAAGGTTGTTTGTTGGCATTTGCGAAGTAAAAGCACAGCAAATTTACCACAAGGTAATCCATAGTGTGCCCCTTCCCTGAAAATAAAATGAAATATGAAATAATTGCTAATTTAAAAGATTTAAAAAATCTTTGAACTAAATTTGACTATATTTGGTTGCCTCCTAAGAGGAAAACCTAGAGATCCAGGGAACAGGAGTGAGAAAGAGAATTCATTTTAATGGCATATTTGTTGCTACCGTAGTTTAAAATTTTTGTACTATAGACAGATATTACCTAACCAAAATGTTATTAAGTAAAGTGTTTTCACTCTGAATCATGTTAACATTGCACAATTAATCTTTTCCTTTCAGTTTTATTATTTCCGACATTTCTTTTTTCTCTTTTAGAAGAGAACACTGATTCTAAACATTTTTCTCAAAAGAAGGTCAAGTATCCATTTTTCACTCCATAGAGACAGCTGCCTCTAAGTGCGGTTTTAACTCCAATTGGTCTGAGCATTTCACCCAGCTTTAATGATCTGTGGTTAGGAAGGAATTCACTTCTCATCTGGGCCTCTCCAGGAGGGGAGAAAACAATGAAACTTCCCACCAGCTTTCCAGCCAACTATTTCTCCTTAGCCACAGCTTCAGGCGGTTCATTCTTGGCCTGCTCCCAGGACGCTTCTGGATACCTCAAGCTAAAGCCCTGTTCTTCTCTCTTCACCTCCGAGACTGGTGGATTGCTGGCCTGTGAGCTGCCCTGATGTTCTGCCCTTGTTCTTTGGTCATCATAATAGTGCCTTTTCATTGAAGAGTCATTCAGGGGAAAAAAAGACTTCACACAATTTAAAATATAAAAGCCATTTTGACTGTCCTTAAACCCAATGAATAGTAGTTATTTCAATGGGTTTAGGGTTCTTATCTCTGCTGGGTTGTTAGTGGAAAATTTGTCTTCAAAAATGGTGAAGCCATCATATCCAACATTCAGAGAAAGCAAAACAAAACCAAAAAACTTGAATTGACTCAAAGCAAATTAACTCCTAATTAACCAAGACAAACCAAAGGTTTTCTACCTTTGGTAAAAAAGAACCAAATGAGGCCCCATCACTGTAACAGATACTGTATTTGTATTGTATGGATATTTGTTGGTCTAAGATCTGCTTCCGGCTTCTGTGGGCAGTTTAGGGGTCCTGAGAGGGGGCTGAGGGAAAGAGAAGGTGATGAGCGTGTGCCAGGCTCCCCGCCCCTCACTTCTTCACCAGGAACTGTAGGTCCCTCCGCCTCAGACACTGGGAAGGCACACCCACATCCAGACTCCATTAGGGACCTTGTTTTTTTTTTTTTTGTTTCTTCTGTTTCCCATCCCACCCATATATTTTTTCTCTTCTAATTCTTGACCTTTCATTTTAAGCGCATTAACCTCAAGGGCTTTATTTTTATTTTTAATATGGTGTTTTTTAATAAGTATGTTTTTTATTGCTCTCCTAGCTGGATTTCTGCTCTTCACTTTACCTACCAAGCTGTGTGACTTTGGGCAAAGTACCTACTCTTTCTGTGTCTTCCTTTCCTTGCTATAAAATGGAGATAGTAATGGTCCTGCCTCGTGAGGTTATTGGGAGAATTAAATGAGTTAGAAGAGGCACCTTTCTTGGAACAGTGCCTGATATGAAGGAAGCACTATATCGGGCAGGTATTATTTTTACGGAAAATTTCACTTATCTTCCCCTTACTCTGTTTTTAACTTTTAGCTTATTTTATTGAATTTTAATTTTAGCATTTTTTTTTAGTTCTTTTTCCTATTTTTAGGTTTCTCTGTCATTTTAAATCTTTATGTTTAATTTGGTCTACTCTACTGTTATCATTCTCTAACAGTTTTACTCACTTACCAGTTTAGGCCTGTCCTTCACTTGGGTTTTGTTGACCCTCTATGTTCTCCCATTTTTTCCTTTTGGTTGGACTGGATGGGGGTGGGGATGGGGATTGTTAGGATGGTGGTGGTGATTTTAAATGACTTGTCTTTATTATGGGCAACAAGAAGTGAGTCTAGCGAAGTGGTTACCAAACTTTAGTGTCTCTCAGAATCACCTGGAGGGCTTGTTAAACCACAGATTGATGGCACCTTTCCCAGAGTTTCTGATTCAGTGAGTCTGGGCTGGGGCCCAATTTGCATGTTTAACAAGTTCCCAGGTGATGCTGATGCTGCCAGTTGGTGACCACATTCTGAGAACCACTCATCTGGAGGAGTATGAATATAGGAGAGGGTCCTTATTATAAACCAAGGAAAGCCCTTTCCATGCACCCTAACTCATTTCTTAACACGCATCCACGTTTTATTGGATTCTCCCCAACACATTCCACTCCCTGCTCAGTATGAGTTTTTCCCAGGGCCATTAACCCCTCTGTATATGGGTCATTGATTGGCTGAAAAGGTTGCTTATTAAAACATCACACCATTCTCCTTATGAGAAAATACGTGACTTTGAATCCATGGTATCCAAAATACAAAATGATTGGGTTTTAGGCAAATCTTGGCAATTGCGTGCTAGGAGGGAACAGCAAGATGAACCTCACACCCAAGAATATGCAGTTCTGGCCTGACCCTTGAGAGGAGCCAGGAGTAGTGGAGCTCTCAGAGGACCCCACAGGAGTGAAGGATCCTGGAAGTCAGGTTCCTGTCACTGCTTTCAAAGTAATCACTTCCATATAATTTGGGGAGAATGGTGACAGAGACATCTAAAACCCTCATCCTGGTCCATGTCTGTGCCCCCTTTTCCTCCCCAGGGATAACTGTTTCCCTGTAGTGGATGTGTACTCTTCTCATGCATGTTTGTATAATTTTATTATCTGTGTGTCTACCAACAATATATAGCATTATTACACGTTACATGATGTTTACCTAGTTTGTATCTTTTTTCTCACTTTATGATCATGATCTATGTCTCTCCTTTACCTCTACTACCCTCTCCCCAACCCCTTCATGCCCCCAAATTCTGAAAGTACAGGGATATGTTCAAGCTGGGCTTTTCTAGTCTTTTTCCTTTCTCCTTAGAGAGTACAGGATGCTATGCTGAGAAAACTAGAGTCCCTCAAAGGACACTTTATTGCATTTGGATCTAAGCCACACTGGTAATTCTGATAATAGACAGTTCCCTCTCTGCCCTAAATCTCCTGTTGGCTTTGTGTCCTCCACTGAGAGCAAGATTTTCCTATTGAAAGGATTCTTCCTCAATATTAAATAATCTTTTTGCATTCTTCCTACTTCTCCGCCTTGTCATCTCAACACCACAAAGTTTCAGAAAGTAGGAGGTCACTTAACTCTCTCCTGATGGAGGAATCTATCCCACTGCCTGACTCCATCTCAGCAGTGAGCCTCAATCCAGTGGGGACAATTGTTGGTCAGAAATCCTGCAGACTCCCTCACCACCTTGGCCCAGGTGGGTTCAGCCCACTGGGTGTGGAGTGCACTGCTCTACAGGAAATGGCACCCTGGCACACCATGAGCCACACAGAACCACCAATGAGTGTGTCTTTTTAAGCTGGTAGACCTAGAGCGTGATCTACGTTCTCCAAGAATCCCCTCATGCATTTTGGCTGGTTGGGACCCTGACAGAAAGGTCTCCAAAATGTTGAGGGCTTTTCACATTAATTGCTTGCTAGAATTCTGGATTTTTCATTATCCATTTCTCTATATTTGGTCTTTTGGGCCTTTTAATTCTCTCGCTATCAGGGGAAAAATCTCTTACAGAGATAGATACAGATGGATCTACCATCCTTACCTCTGTCAATCTTAGAGCTGCTGTTGTAAAATGCCTAACTCATTAGGAAAAAAATCTTTTCCAGTGATTTTAGATCTAGTACCTTGGCAAGCTGAATATGATGTGTCTCCACATTGAAGTAAGCATGTAATTTATCATCTAAACTGTGACATTTCTGAGAGTGATGAATGCTAAAACATTTGGGGTGCTAGTACAACAGGAGAACACCCAACAGTCCAGACAAACCAGATGCATGGTCCTGGTCACCCTACTTTAATGTGTACCTTCTCTCTCCAAGAGGAAGCTTCCAGCAAACCAGCTGTGGTGTCACCCCCACCAGGACCATCTGCTTGTGTTTGTAGCTCCAGGAAGCCTTGAGATTGGCTAAGTCACACAAAATATATTTGGACACATGTGAGATCTGTAGTTCAACTGCCTATGTTCTTCCAGTGGAGAAATCTGTACAAGCCTATGTTATAAATAGAAAATTCATTATCTGTGCACTGTGTTTCTGCCTTGGCTCAAAATGTAGGAACATCCATCAACATTTCCTTTCTCTAAGGAAAGTACTGGAGACTTTGACAAACACTCTGCCCTCTCAGAAGTGCCACAGAAAAGTCTTCTGTTCTTAGCAACTCTCAATTACTAGCAACTCCTCATGCAAAGAGGAGTGACTTAAATGATTGGGTGGACCAGGGAGAAACCAGTATCCAGTAGGCCACATTTCTCTATTGGTCAGGGGTAATAATAATATCTAACATTTATTGAGTGTTTGCTATATGCCAGGATTGTTACATGGTTTGTATGGTATATTAGTTCCGTTGGCTATTATAACAAATTACCACAAACTTGGTGGGTTAAAACAACAGAAATTTATTCTCTATAGTTCTGGAGGCCAGAAGTTTGAAATCAAGATGTTGGCAATGTTGTGCTCCTTCCAGAGGCTCCAGTGGAGAATCCATTCTTTGCCTTTTCCGGCTTCTGGTGGCTATTAGCACCCTTTACTTATGGCTGAATCACTCCAATCTCTGCCTCCATGGCCACATTGCCTCCTCCTCTTCTGTCATCTAATCTTCCTCTGCCTCACTCTTATAAGGACACTTGTCATTGGATTTAGGGCCTATCCAGATAATCCAAGATGATCTCCTCATCTCAAGATTCTTAATTATATCTGCAAAGACCTTTTTTCCCAAATAAGGTAATGTTCATACCTTCTAGAAATGGACATATCTTTTTGGGGACCATACTTCAACCTACTACATATGGATTCTCTCCGAATTCTCATAACATAAGTCTAGAAGATGAGTACTAGTAATACCACCTCTATTTTTCCAGTGAGGAAACGGGGTTTACTTTCCCAGGTCACGGAGCTAATCATTGGAGGAGCCAGGATTTGAACCCAGGGAGCTGGACTCTAGAGTCCACACTCTTAATCATGATGTCACAGGCTAGAGGACACACATGGACTTTCTTTTAGATCTCTCACTCTCTCCTGTACTTCTTTCCTCACAAATTAAAAAAGGTCTGAGTTCTTTGCTCCTTCTGACTTCCATATGGTAAACAGACCAAGTACAAACCAAAGGTACAAGCCCTACCTACAGACCAAATAGGTCAGAGCAAGCAGGGAAGCCCGCGTTCTTCACATTTTCCTGGTATGCTGTAATTTTTGTCAAGACATACATGTGTTTCTACTGTGTAATGAAATATATATGTTGCTCAAAAAAAGTTGCTCAGTAAAATTATCAGAGCTTATGGGAAAATAGGGTATGGGCAGACCACTCAAAATCTATGCAACTTGGTGACCAACACACTAAAAAACAAACAAATAAATAAAAGCAAAGAGATAATTAGTATCTCAGGGAAAACGTGGTCTGCCCAGGCAGGCAGCTCAGCACAGCTGGAGGAGTCCATAGAGAACACTAAAAATGCACTAACAAAACAAAAAAACCCCCAGCAGAGTGAAAATTTGGGGCACATCGTTTACTGTGTGTGTGTGTGTGTGTGTGTGTTTCACTTTACTAATTCCATGAACTCTTGGCAGAGCTGATCGTCTGCGTGTGCCTTCACCCTCCCGCCGTTGGTAGGCTGGCAGGACCCCACCCGCAGCTGCTGAGGCCTGCTTCCACTCGCCCTGAAGCAGCAAGAGTAAGTAACTGACATCCAGATATAACCTGAAAATGAAAGAGCAAACATGAGTCCCACCTTCACAGGACACTTTTGCGACACACATTTCTGTAATGTGATTTAGTTCACACCTAATTAGGAAATAGGGGATGATATCAGGTTAACACAGAAGTCAAATTGATTCATACTCAATTTTTCCTTAGCCAAGGAGAGTAGAAGAGGTATAATCCTCTGCAGGAAAGAAACAGCTCAGCTTCTACCGTGGCAGCAGGAGCAGTTTGGGCTTTAATTTTTAACATATCAGACATCTAGACTTTGTGTTGTTCTTGGCTCATGGCGGGTTGTGCTGCCTCAAATGCCCCCCTTACAGGCAGCCCCAGGGGCTCAGAGGTCCACTCTGTCTCTGTGCCATCCGGTACTACTGGCTTCTTTTCTCTGTTCTCATTGGTTCAGAATCTTGAAGGAAGGAGAGGTGAGGGGTTAGGATCTGTCTCACCTTTAACTCTGTGAACACAGGCTCTGGTACAGGCAAAGTTCAACCCAAACCTCCAGTTACGGATGCTCAGAATCTCACCATAGTAATCATTGCAGTAACAGCAACATGCACTCAGAGCACTTGCTGTTTGTCAGGAATGTTCTGACAGTATTACATGCTCTTATGTGTTGAAGGAGAATCAGGATATGCCATTCCAAAATATGCCACTTTTACATAAGGATTATTTTGAGATGAAGGCATTTGAGTTGCTATAATTCCTTATCCTCCTAAAAGCGGAGCATCCCAAAGAACTCAATTGTCACAAATCCCCTCGGGAAGTAACTAATCTTCTCCTCTGGGAGACAAGAAGTCAGCACCACGCCCAGATATACATAGTCACAAACTACCATATCTCCCAGATATTCCCCTAAGGGCCCATTTATCTTTCCGAAAAGTCATTTGCTTTTCCATAAGTGCCCTTTCTTCTCCTCCTTTTTCCCTACTAAATTAGGTATAAAGACCCCAAATTCTAACCACCCCTTTGACTAACTCATCTTTGAGCGATCCCATGTGTATGTGCAACACACACGCTAATAAACTTCTGTTTTTCTTCTAGATTATCTGTCTTTTGTCAGTCCAGTTTACAGAGCCCCAGCTAGAGGACCTAGGAGGGTAGAAGAAAAAAAAGAACGTTTTCCTCCTCTACAGTATTTATGTATTCAATTAATTCATTTAATCACCACAATTCAATGGGGTTGGGCTTTCAGCTTAGAAGTCTGAGATATGAAAAGGTTAAGTGGTTTAGCTAAGGCCATTGTTATTACAACCGCACAGCCTGGAGAAGAAGCAAAGTTCTAGAGCTGGATTGACAGTTTGCGGGGAGGGCAAGTAAGGGTGAGTGGATAAAAGAAAAAAAATAAAAAGAGCTAATACCAAGCTTCTCGAGTTGTTGACAAAGGGAAATTGTAGGGTCAACCCAGATAAACTGGAATTTTGAAAAGTCCTATGGGTTTATAAATGTTATCCTGGGGCTGCCCAGAAAATTGATTAAACATACTAATTTTTTTAAATCACATAAGAACAAAATGAATTTAAACTATTCTTCAATTAGAACAACAGCCTAGAACAATTCTTCAGTTTATCAAAAATGAACTTCTGAAGGAAGAGCTAAAATTTTTCCACAAGGGTAAAGCAAAATTACCACCCCCACCATTCTTTAAAACTTGATTCTTAATGATCAGAGGCCACTTTCAGGTGAGTTGGATACAGACCCATAGAACATAAAGATGAACATTGTTTTATAGACTAATAATGGGGTTACATCATTATCTCGAATCATGAGTGGCCTGAACAGACAACAGACTCTGCAAGCTCATTATTGCCAGAAAAGAGAGTTCCAGACCAACTTTTTAAATGTGAAAATAGTTATTCTTGGAGGCTGTCCCGGAACTTTTAACTAGTTTGTAAACAACAAACCAATATAACAAGTTGTCTCAGTGAACATGTCATGGTAAACACTGAACAGACAGAGCATGGTGGAGGACGTGTGAGGAAGTAGCTCTCTTCAAAGTCAGGGATCCACAGGGGCTAACAGGAGGGTTTTTAACAATTTTGTTTTTGTGGTTGTTTATCCGAAGCTAGCATCTGGTTATAACTGCTTTAAATTGTTTTCAAGCTAAATCAATCATTGCCATGCTACACAGAGCAGAACTTTTGGATTCTATGTTCATTTGTATGCTAGAATAGATCCAAAATTGTATTTTGGGGAGAATTTTAGCCCTCTGCAAGTATTTTTCTAATTCATTTCTAGTAGAGTAGATATGGAAAAGGTCAGCATAGAGACACGTGAAATTTGGATACACATCTGCTCTGAGCCCCACCTTGTTACTCTTTCTTCTTTTACTTCAGTTCTAATGTATCCTACCTGGTCACATTTAATGTATCATTGTAAGTAGCTATAAATCATTTTTTGAAGAAGGTGAGGGGTAAATAAATTGTGAAAGAAATTAAATATATTTTAAATACATTACTTCAAATATACTTATATTTCCTCAAATATAAATTCAATTACTAGTGTAAATATGCACACATGCTGTTAAAAAAACACAAGACAACAAGCCCAAAACACAATTGCCCATGTCACTGTAGGGGAGGAAGACTATCCTCTACCCACTCTGGGTCCTTTCTGGCTGGGCTGTGAATTAAATTGACATGAGACAGAATAACAGGAGAAAATCAAACAAAGCTTTATAACATATATATGGGAGAGCCCCAGGGAAACTGAGTAACTCAACAAAATGGTGGAGGTTCTCATCTTAAATACTATCTTCAGCTAAAGACAAAGGAGGATGTTGGGGTGGAAGGAGTCAGCTATGGGTGATTACCAGAAAAAGCACACTAAACAAGAGTAAGGTTAATATGCAGATTTAAGTCCTTGTCTTCTGCATGGGTAAGAGTTTCTAGAGGTCATCCCCCCTTCTTCCTGGTACAGAGAGGGAGATACTTTCACAAATGGAGATTTGCCTTATAAATGTAAATGTCTCTTACAAAGGATAGCTTCTACTTTTACTTGGTTTTCGGAGCTTTGATAAGAATGAGCTTAGCAAGGACCCTCCTAGTCTATCCATACCCAAAGTTATCTATGGTGATGGCATGTCCTGAGCACAGGCTTTCTATCTTCAGTTATTTTAGGTAGTTAATAGGGTGGGAGGTCAAAGTTTCTTTCTGAGTCTTCTGAGCCTTTATTGTCTTCAGCTCGAAATAATCCACATGCCAGAGTGGCACATCTTGGGGCAGCCTGCCCTGAACCCCATCATCACCAAACTGAGACTCAACTTAATTGCAGTTTTGGCTCTCCCAGGAATGGAATCTTAAACCAGTCCATCAGGAATCTCCTGATCATTTAGGTAATCTGTCTGATAGACCTTTAACATACCCTAAAGGAAAGTAACCCTGCAATCACCAACCTGCTCTTTTGCTTAGTACAACTTCCGTGTTCCCACTCCCTTCTGCCTATAAAAGTTGTTCATTTTGTATCACTCCTCAGAGCTCCTTTCCATCTGCTAGATTGGATGCTGCTCCATTCAAATCGATTTTTGCTCAAATAAACTCAAAATTTTTAAAATGGTTCAGTTTATCTTTTAACAATATACATGGAAACTCCTCCAAAATTTGCATATTTTCTTTTCCTAAACAGGAAAATTTTGCAATAGTCACCTTTCCAAAGGAGATAGTATTATCTTTACAAAAGGCTTAATTTATCTTGGAAAAGGAAAGCTGAATGCACATTTAAATGCACTATTTCTAAATCTGGAGACATCCAATTCTTTGCAGGAACGGCCAAGACAGAATGAGCCATCCTTGCCAGTTGGTCTTCCAACTGATAAGGGACTAAACCTTCCCCTTCACTTCTATGAGCTTTATACACTGAAGCACATGTTCAGCCCTCAGACTATAAGCCTTTTTTCTGAAATGGAAAGACTGGAACTTACAGCCACAAGTTCAACCATCTCCACAAGTCCCAACTTGAGACTTTGTTCTTTAATTGGAACATGAAAGGATTTTTCTCATTATCAGATAAAATACCTCTCTACGTTTATTTACATCCAAGAGAAGAGTCAGAGAGAAGATCTTGAGTGCAGCTAGTTTATTTGGGTGGTGATCCTAGGACACAGGAATGAGAGACCAGGAAAAGTAAATTCAGAAAGTAGAAAACGCCATTGTAGGGGCTCATTACCAAAGTTCTTCCTGTGGGCACAGGGAGCTCAATTCACTGGGAATTTCCGAGAAGCAAACATCATGCTTCCCAGCATCATCTTCCTGAGAAACTGGAGGCTGGAGCATCTATCCACCAACTTCTCTCTTCCATTGGTAAAAGGTTGTGCTAGAAGTGAACTCACCTGTACTTTCAGGTTCCCTGGCATCAGAGAAGGATCTGGGGAAGAAAGCTGAAAAATCTGGCTCTCACTTGAAGTGAGATGTCAAAGTCAGTCTGAGCTTGCAGAGTAGTATACACCACAGCTTCAGCTAAAATCAGAGGTAGGATCCAGAAATGAGATGCAGTGTTTTAGAGATATCTAATGGAGTTCCCAAATGTGGTGATGGTAAATGAGGCAACCCACAATGAACCATGACTCTGTGTAGTCCCCCTTGCACAGTCTCTGGGCTGGGGCTTCTGACTGCTCTAATAGAATAAAACAGAACTGATGTTTTGCCTGTTCTGGGTCTAGCCCTTAATTAACCTGTCAGCTTCTGCTTCCTACTACTTGGAATGCTTGCTCTTGGAACATTCCTTCTTGGAACCCAGTCACCACGACTTAAAGCTCCATGTGGAGAGGCCCATATAGAAAAGAACTGAGATCCCTGGCTGAGAGGTCTGGCTGAGCTCCTGGTCAAGCCTCCAGATGACTGACGCTATACTGATGACCCTGGGCAACATCATGCTGAGCAGAACTGCCTGGTCAAGTCGTGGAATTATGAGTCATAATAAAGCATTATTTTATGCCCTCAAGTTTTAAGTATTTATTTTATTCAGCAATCAATAACTAAAATATTAGCCATGAAACCTGGAAACAATAGAGTTATCTAAGTCCCTAAGAGGGACAGCATTGTCTTCCACGACATGTCCAAAGAACTGAATTTTCTAGTTTTGCCTATTCCTCATCAAGCCGTATGGCAACGCTTGTCGTGTCCCTGCCCATCAGTTATGGCTCTAGAGGATTTAGAGTAATTTTAATGATTCTGAAAGGAAATGCTTTTGGTATCTTTTGCCAGACTATGTTGCTGAGCATTACTGTGTAAGAAACTTTCATGTATACTCTCACCTTCCTCCCCAGTGAAGGTTATAGGGTCACCAGATTCATTCAATGTTCATTCAACAAATATTCATTTGACATTCATTGAACAAATATGTACTGAGTATCTAATATATGGCCAGCTCTGGTGGTCTAGTGGTTAAGATTCGGTGCTCTCACTGCAGCAGCCCGGGTTCTTCCCCTGGTGAGGGAACCACATCACCCATCTATTGGTTGTCATACTGTGGCGGCTGCATGTTGCTGTGATGCTGAAATCTATGCCACCAGTCTTTCAAATAAGAGCAGGGTCACCCATGGTGGACAGGTTTCAGAGGGGCTTCCAGACTAAGAGAGACTAGGAAGAAGGACCTGGCCACCCACTTATGAAAAATTGGCCATGAAAACCCTGGGAATAGCAGTGGAGACTTGTCTGATATAGCAGTGGAAGGTGAGACGATGGCACAAAAAAACCAGGCAGGGTTCTGCTCTGCTGCACACAAGGTTGCTAGGAATCAGAATCCACTTGATGGCACTAACAACAAAAACCTTCTATATGGCAGCTCCTGTTCTAGGCACTGCTATTATAATAATGAAAAAATAGACAAAAATCCCTGTTCCCTTGTGGGGGGAGATTGACAATAAGAAGAATAAATACACATAATATATAGTATTTAGAGAGTGGTAAATATTAAGGAGAAAAACTAAAACAGGGAAGGGGAATGGAGAAAATGTTAAAAGATGGATGTTAAAATTTTAGACCAAAGATGGCCTCAGTGAGAAAATGGCATTTGACTAAAGGGCTTTAGGAAAAGAGAGAGAGAACCACAAGGAAATCTAGGGGAAGAGAAGAGAAAATAGCAAGTACAAAGAACTTGAGGCAAAACTGTGCCTGCTGTATTCAAGACACAGTGATGAGGCCATTGTGGCTGGAGCTGGGTGAGCAAGGGGATGGTAGTATGGGATAAGGTCGGCGAGTTAACGGGAGTCTAGATCACAAAGGGATCTTTAGTCATAGTTGGGACTTTGGGCTTTATTCTGATTGAGATTGGAAGTCACCAGAGAGTTTGAGCAGAGGGGTGCTATATCTAAATATTTAAGATGGTTACCTGGCTTCTGTGTTAAAAATAGACTAGGAGAACAGGACAATAGAAGATGCAGGAAAACCAAGCAATAGATCATTGCAACAGTCAGGCAAGAGGAGAATGACTTGAATGTACCGGAGTGGTAACAGTCCAGGTGGTGAGAGAGAAGTGGAGAGATTAGACAGACTGGGGAAATAACTGAAAACAGAGCCAGACAATGGAATGTGCTCACACTTCAGATGTAAGATGTGATTAATAACAGAGAGGTGTTAAGCATTACTCCAAAGTTTTGGCCTGAGAAACTGGAAGAATGGAGTTTCCATTAACTGTGATGAGGAAGTTTGGCGGTTTGTATAAAAAGAGTTTAGTGTTAGACATATTAATTTTGAGATGGCTACTAAATCTCCAACTGAAGATGTTGAGGAGGAAGTTCTAGCCACAAGCCTGGAATCTAGGATAGATATTCCAGCCAGAAATATAAATACTGAAGTTATTAGCATATGGTATTTCAATCAACGAGATAGGAAAAAATCATTAAGAGATTGAGTATAGATAGAAAAGAGAAGCGGTCTAAAGACTAAGTACAGGGCATTCTAAAGTGTACAGGTCGGGAGAGGGAGCATGTAGAGGGAGAGTGAAAAAGACTGAGAAGGAGCAAGCAAAGTGGAAAGAAAGCCGGCGAAGTGTGGTATCTAGGAAACCAAGTAAAGAAAATGTTTTAAGGAAGAGAGTGTAACCTACCATGTCAAACTCTGTCGATAGTTCAAGGAAGATGAGGTTTTGAGAGCTGGTTATTGGATTTAACAATACAAATTGCATTGGTGACCTTAATAAGAGAAGTTTTTGTGGAGCAGTGGTGGTAAAAGCCTAATGGATTGAGTTCAAGAGAGAATGGAAATAGAGAAGGTGAGCCAGTCAATAGAGGATTCTTTTAAGGAGTTTCATTTTAAAGAGAAGAAGCAAAATGAAGCTGGTGCAGTAAGACTTTTTTTTTTTTTTAATAGGAGAAATAACAGCAGTTGGTATGCTGAATGGGAATGATCCAAAAGAGAGGGAATAATCATGATCCAAGAGAAGGGGTGAGAGTTACTGGAGTCATGCCTTTAGTAGGTTAAAAGGGATGGAATGTAGTGCATCAGTGAGGGATTGGCCTTAGCTAAGAGTATAGACAGTTCAAGTTCATTCTTAGTAACAGGAAAGAAGGTAGAGGGAATGGACACAGATGCAGGATTTAAGTAGATGAGGTGGGAGAGTTCTGGAAGTTCTCCTCTGAACGCTTCTCTTTTCCCAGTGAAACAGGAACCAAGGTCATCAACTAAGAGTGATTATGGTGGAGGCAGTGTTGGAGGTTTGAAGAGAGCATTGGAAAATATGGAGTAATCAACGAGGAAAGTCTGGATTGGGGCTATACAGTATCATTGCAGGGCAATGTCGCCTACTTAGGGATGGTGGTCCAGTGGTCATGAGAGCAAGTGAGAGCAGTCAGCATGGTTGCGTGCTTCATTCTGTTCAGCTGTGTGGGTGCAGGAGCAGCAGAGTTGGATTTAACCATGGTGTGTTCGGCTAATCACAGCAGCACCTCATCCCCAGTCCCCCCTAGACCACCTCACCTCCCCACGGAAATATCGACTGTCTCCTCCCTAACAGATAGGAATATTGTTCAGAGATCCTGGTGATTCTGACTCAGCTTTTAATACCTCTCCTAATAGTCTTGCAAAAGTTTTGTTTGTGTTTCGTCATTCACTTTTCCCTTTCCCATCTCACAATTTATGTGTTTTTCTATTTTCAATATTAAGCAATATAGTTGTATCCTGACTAACCAATTTTCTAAAAGGGGCAAAGACAACTGTGGAAGGAGAGGTATAATTAGGACACTAACAATATCTCAACAATGTTAAATATCATTTATTAAGCATCTTTTATGTCCTGGACGTATACCATATATTTCTCATCCTTTCAACAAGTTTCCCCATTTTAAAGGAATGGAAACTTAGAAAGTAAAATGAGTCACCCAGCTAATAAATGCCAAAGCTGAGATCCAAACTCTGGTCTGCATGTTCCACAGCGCTGACTCGGGCCACTCCACCCTCTAGGCCCTTATTTGCAAAATCAAGCTCGAGTTGTCCTAGCTCCAACTGTGCATATTCAAATGCTGTTGAGTGGGCTTGCCCAAATATCTTTAACCCAAGGTGTTGTTTCCAGCCTTTCTTTCCAAACACCAGACCTCGTCTGCTCCTGATCTTAAGACAAAAATTCTAGTTTTCCTGTTCCAAACTGAACACGTTCCTAAATGCTGAACTTTCATTGGTGTTCTCCTGTCCAATTTTAAACCTCTAGATACATCTGCTGCCTATATTTTCAATACCTTGGCACTGTTGACTTTCTGGGCCAGGTAATTTTTTCTTGTGGAGGCCTGTCCTGTGCATGGTAGGCTATTTAGCAGCATCCCTGACCGCTATCCACTAGATGCCAGTAGCACCCTCTCTCCAATAGCGACAACCAAAAATGTCTCCAGACCTTGTCAAATGTGTTGTGGGAGGCAGAATTGTCCCTGGTTGAGAACCACTGGATTAGAAGCAAAGATTAGACAGCAATTAGCTTCTTTCTTTTTTTTTTTAATCTTATTTTAAATTTTGTATTGCCACTTTATCCATAACAATTAAAGCTAAGTTATCTTTGTACTTTTGGTTTTAGAATATTTTTTTAAAAAAAGATGAGTTCTCAGACTTTTACCTTTTCTATAACCTTTTAAGAACTCTCTGCCACAACATCATCATCACAGGCTGAATTAATTATAATAGTCCCTAGTTCCCATTATACTTTGAGATTAAAAAAATCTGTTAACAGTATTTATCACATTCTATTACAGTGCTTAAAAAAAACAGAAACCCCGCACATATTTTCAGCTACAAGAATATCATCTCTTTGGTGATGGAGATCATGTAATATTCATTTTTGAATTTCCAGCATTTACAAAAACCCTAATACATACGCGCTTAACTTGTGCTTTTAAACTGTACTGCAAGGAATTCCACGTCTTATGTCTTTCAATTGTCTATGCCTCTGGAATGGACATTTATTGTGTCTCAAGACTTTTACTCAAATCACAACCCTGCCATCTAGTGGCCAATTACCCAAACTGTAGGTGCAATACCCAGGATGAAATAAGCTAATATGTTATATTTCTCAAATACAAAAATTTAAAGTTACATTCAATATCACAAGATAAAGAAACTTCTGAACCACTTTCATAGTATGCAAATCTATTTTTCAACTCCTGAAATATTCTGGTTTTAACTTTTTGCCTAATTGAGTGAAATTAATTCACATGTGTAAGATTTTTAGGTACAATGATAGCATTTTTATTTGCAAATAAGGAATATGGAATGAATGTGTAATGTCCACATTACCCCCTTTTGATTTTACACAATATCCTTTCCCCACCAAGCCTAAGCTTTGCTTTTTCCCTTAGAGATCTCTCTCCCTAAAGAATCTAAGCCATTCAACAAAACACCTACCAGAACACCAAACTCAGCTAAATAGGAAGACCTTGGGACAAGCTCCTGAGCCAGCAGAATTCATCATCTGATTGGACCCAAAATTGCTCCACAATTTAGACTGAAATAAGCAGTTTTTAACTAGTAGGTTATTAGTGTGGTTACAGGGTTGACTGAATTGATCCACCCATTCAACCCAGTAGGTTAGTAGGAAATTAGTCTAAACATAACAAAATTACTTGTGAAGAAGCGTTTTCATGACAGATTGAATGAACCTCCTCACTAACTCATTGTCTTCACCAATTATGACTATACTTTCAAATGTCTCACTCATGCATTATTCTACTGTTATAATAACAACAATACAGTTAACTAATAACACAGCTTGGGTGGGGGAGTCAAAAGAATGGAAGGAGGGTGAGAGGGTTGGCAATTCAGTTTTAACTTTAATTACTATTTAGCATTTGAGATATCATAAATCTATTACTAATTCATATTTATGAGTTACAAAGTGTATTTGCTTTAGCAGGAAGGCATAACCAAATGTCTCTAAAATATGCTGAATTGTTCTGTCACATATCTGTTTTGTCGAGATCATTAACATGCTTTGAAGCCAAATGTAGCAGATGTATAAATTCTCGGATATTTCTCATTCTTCCTAATATTAGCTCTTGATACATCATTGATTTGCAAAATGAATATTCATTTCTAATACTGCAAAATTACCAGTGGCATGACCCCATTTCTTTACTCTCAGATACTTAAACTGCCTGAAGAAGTTCATGAGATTATTTAGACCAATTCCTCATGGCACAGGTGGAGAAAACGAGGTTTTGAGAGGTTTAGCGCCTTGTCCAATGTAATGGAGCTAATTGCGGCAGATGATTCTAGAACTTGCAGCTGCTGAGAAGATAACTATTAGTCCTGAGGCCACACCATAACTTAATGCTTGAGGCTAACACACCATCAAGAGTATTACAAGGCAAGCCTCTCAGAACCAACCCCATCATGCTTCACATCCCCAGGGACCTCGCTAATCTGCAGGAGTCCCAGCCTCTCTCATTCTTTTTTTCACGAACTGTTAACCCACAAGCTCTGTTTATCCTCTCCACTTCCCTCCCTTCCCAAACAAACCCTTCCAGTGTCTCTGTGACCCCAGTCTGTGATCAGCATTCCCTTTCCTTCAAATACTCCCTTCACTTCCTTGCCTTACTTGAAATTTACCTGGGCCCTGAGTGAACCTCAGGAGTTGAGATCGGTACCTTCCTTGCTGCCCATTGCGACTTTCAAATTATCTCACCGTTTCCCTGCTGCAAAAAATCACTGTTCTTTTAATGCTAATGTCATCTGGATATACCACTGTTTCCTACACCTTCTTAGACTCTTCTGCCAACCTCCTAGTCACACCTCCTTATTCACTAGTCTTCTTCCTGGCAGAGTCTTCCATTCCCGGTTTCCTTCGTTTATCCTTGGTGATTTCAGTACCTAAGGGGATGACCCATCAAAAAGCCCCAGCTTTCAACTCCCAGTTCCTTCTTTCCCTCAACTGAGCTCCCCTAACAAAGCCCCAATCCATGTATGAACTCTCCTTCCTTCAGACTTTCTCCTTGATGGCACATAACCAGGAAAGTTTTAGTAATCACTAACATCACATAATCAGTTTTGCTTTAAATTCATAATGTCAGGCCACAGTTTGAATCTTGATACAACCCAGAAATCTTGCTACATTTCTCTAAAAAGTTTACTTTTCTGCTTCCCAGGCTGATCACATTGATCTGGACCCTCTCTTTTGGATCTTCTACCCCGCCTCTTCCACCTTTGTCTCTCAGCTGGTGTCCTTGCCCATACTTTATTAAAGATATGGAACTGTCAGATGGAAGCATTCCCATCCTCCCATGACCAAATTCCCAAGCCTATCTGCTACTAAACCATCTTCTCATCTCCATCAAATAAGGAGATATTAGGAACATGTCAGAAAATAGATGAGAACTGCAGAGTTTGAGGCAATTGAGCTTAAGTGCTAAGTTAAGGATGATGCCAGATTTAGAAGGATGGTGACTATTATCTTCTGTAGAAGATGGAAAGGTTTTGGTGGGGAGATACATGTTCCAAGTTATGTTGTAGGACAGGGGTCAGCCAACTACAGCCCTTGGGCCAAATCTAGCCTGTTGACTGTTTTTGTAAATAAAGTTTTATTGAAACACAGCCATATCCATTCATTTATGTATTGTCTATGAATACTAGCATGGTACAATGGCAGGGTTGAATAGTTGCCACAGAGACCATATGACCCGCAAAGCCTAAAATATTTACTATTTATCCCTTTACAGAAAAATGTATCAGCTCCTGTTTTAGAAAGACAACTCTGGCAACATGATGAAGGATAAATAATAATGGGGACAAATTAGATAAACACAAAATATTTGGAAGGAAATTATGTTAGTTCAGGTAAGAATTATGAAGGCCTGGTCTAAGCCAATGGAAGAAGACATGGAAAAGAAAAAAAATTGAGAGGCATTTTGTGTATAGAATCAGTAGAATCAGATCATTAGATATGAGAAAAAAGAGCTAGAAACAGATAAAAAATAATGACTCCAGGTTTTCCATTTTTGGTGACTGGGAGAGTGGTAGTATTCCAGGAGAAATATGATAGGAGAAATGGGGTGGGAGAAGTAAGAGTTTCCTGAAATAATAATGATTTTCATTTTGGACAAGTTCAATATCTACAAGAAATATGCACGGAGCTTGCTCAAATTATCCCCAAATTGATTGCTAAGGCTAATAAAGCTACGGAGGTCATTGGTCTATAATTGGTAGCTGGTGCTATGGTAATAGATGAAATCATTCAAGGAAATGTAAAGTAAACAAAAAAAGTCTCTTAAAAGTCTGTATTTAGGAGTTGAAAACTTATGTTCACACAAAAATCTGCACACAGATGTTTGTAGAAGCTTTATTCATAATTGCTGAAACTTGGAAGCAATGAAGATGTCTTTCAGTAATGGATAAATGAACTGTGGTATATTCAGCACTAAAACAGAATCAGCTATCAAACCATGAAAAGATGTGGAAGAACCTTAAATGCATATTATTAAGTGAAAGAAGCCAATATGAAAAGGCTATGTACTATATGATTCCAACTATGTGACATTCTGGAAAAGACAAAACTATGGAGACAGTAAAAAGATTAGTGATTGCCAGGGATTGTGGGGAGGATAAATAGGTGGAACACAGAGGAGTTTTAGGGGAGTGAAACTATTCTAGATGATATTGTAATGGTGGATACATGTCATTATACATTTGTCCAAACCCATAGAGTGTACAAGACCAGGAGTGAAACCTAATGTAAACTATGTACTTTTGGTGATTATGCTGTGTCAATGTAGGTTCATCAATTGTAACAAATGTACACTCTGGTGAAGGATGCTGATAATGGGGGAGGTTATGCACGAGTAGGAGCACAGGGTATATGGGAAATCTCTGTACCTTTCCCTCAATTTGGTTGTGAACCTAAAATTGCTCTAAAAAATAGTCTTACTAAAAAAAAGTCTGTATTTAAAGGGTAGTTGAAACTGTCATTAATTCATAAACAAAAGATTACAGAGAAGTTAAAAGGCATTAACTAAATCTAGATATATCAAAATAGATAAATCTCAAATGCATAATGTTCAGTAAAAGCAAGCTGCAAAGGATGCTGTATAATATGACACTGTATACGTCAAATTTTAAAACATAAAATAACAAACATTGTATGAGGACACACAAATGTAGAAAAGTATATTAATGATACTACTACTTCAGAGAGGAGAGGGAAAGACTAGGAAGAGTAGATTAGCTTTGTCTGCCATGTCATATTTCTTTTTCAAAAAAAAGCTTCCAGTAAAGGACACCAAAAGAGAGAGGTGGATAGAAGCTGTCAGGAGGAAAATTCAGAGGAGATAGTAGGTCTCGAAACATCAGGAAAGGAAGGAGGTATGTTTTCAAAAGAAGGGCATAAAACATACCATCCAACTTTGCAGACAAGTCAAGTAGAATGAGGATTAAGAAACTCTGTTATCCGTCAGAAACCCTGGAGAAAGTTTCACCAGAATAATGGGGGTGGGAGCCAGATGGTGGGGATGGAGATGAGAGACTTGCCACTGAAGAAGTAGAGGCAGTGAGAGCAAATGGCTCATTCAAAAAAGTTGGCAATGAAGAAAAGAAGAGAACAATATACATCAGTTTGAATGAGAAATATTGTAATATGTCTAATGCTTCAATTTCAGGTCACGTGGGTACTCAACATTTTTTGCAAAACGTTGAGTCCTTATATTATCAAAAATAAAAGACAGAAATAAATATATTTTTTCCTTAAGGGAACATCTACAATTTCTCAGATGTTAATATGGCATAAAATGACATTAAGAGCTTGAATCAAATCACAACATGAACAGCAGAGTTGAAAAAGTTGAGAAAGAGTGAGCCATGAGACCTGGGGATTTTCCAGGTGTGCTGCTCCCCCAGATAGATCCCCACAAAGTGAGCACGTATCTTGATGCAGTCATCCCGTCCAGGATCTGTCCTTCAGCCTTTCGGACTTAAGAAACTTAACCTGATCAATGTGAATACAATCAGCACTGATCCACCCTAACGGAGCCCATCAGAGACTGCTGTTTAAGCAACTTTACCCATTTACAATAAGGAGTGTAATTGCCAAGCAGTCTAGACCAGCTCAATTTATAATTGAGCTCAATTATCACAAGGGTGTTTGGGAAACAAGGAAGCAGAACAAGGAGTTACATTACTGAAATGTGTAATGACATCTGGCTTCTTTGTGACAATAGCGACATCCTTGTCAAGTGGCTTCTTGAATCAGCCTAATAGAACATTCTCTCTTCAAGTGAAGATGTGCTGTTGCAAATTTCCTGCTTCTGCACCTTTATTTCTAAACATCCTTTTTCTAAAGTACATATCCATTCCTTACAAATGTTAATACCTTTCTGACTAGGAGCAGATAATCTCTTTAAGATGATTCTGCTTTTCTCTGCACTGAATGCATGATACTTGTTATTTAACTTTCAAAATTCTTTGGGGACATCTAGGATCACCTCCATATAGAAGATAACATTTCATTTGTATTTACAAGTCCATTAGCACATGCTGAAGGGCAAAGTCAACATTCCCCAAATTTCAGTCATGCCTACACCATTTTCGTGACTTTTACCATATGTGAGGACAACTATAATTTCATTGTTTATTTTTTCTTCAAATAAACTCACTTCTTTACCTTAGTTTATTTTTAAAGGATACTTTATATTACTACCATTAATAGCATATACTTGACATAAGTAACAATAACTAATAAGAATAATAAAAATAATATTTTTTAATAATTTGTTTCACTACTACCTGCACATATATATGCCACCATTTATTGTCATAGCGGCTAAAATATGACATATTGTTTTGTATCTTATGTAAGGTCTAATACAGTCCATGCAATCCTGGCCTGTTACTGAAGATTGCAAAAGTATTACCTTGTTATAACATCAGCACTGCTTTGATTCATCAAACCCTGATGTGAATGCTAGTTCAACCTTTGAAAGAAACTTAAAAGACTAGAAAATATGAGTTGTTTATATGGAATGTTCCTTAGGATAATATCTTTAAAATGAGATGACTTCTCCATGGAAATAATCTAGCGTGCCTTTCATGAAATTCTATAAAAGAGTTCTGATGGTGCACTAAAAGGGCTATCATTAAACCATTTATTGCTGTGTAGGTGGTGAGTTTTAAAACATTTTCTCAGACATAAAGAGGTATAGATTTTTTGGATCTACAACAAAATGTTTGTTTTGCACAGCTCATTCTATTCAATGTGTATAGCACCCTAAGACGTGGTAAAATGTTCGAAAGTAATTATTAAGGAAAAGTGAAGAATAAGGAATTGTGGGGTTTGTTGGGAAAGGTACAAAGAGTATATTTTCAGAGGCTATTTGAAAATGTATAGGGGAGCTGATCTGGTGCAGACATCACAGGAGGAGAAACTTTTCTGTCCTTTGAGTTAGCAGGGGCCCTGGGTACTGCTCTTTGTCCAGAAAGTTTGTGATCATGAGTTGCCAGAAAAAATAAATATTATATTCTGAACCATAAGATTTTTAGGACTTCTCATTAAAGGATAACAACTGTAAATGCCACATATCTTTAAATCTTTATTTCCAAACTTAGGTTCACAGTTCTTCAAAAATCTCAAGAAAATTCAAAAGGAAAAAATAGATATTTTAATAATATTTTAGATACTATAGACATTAGATGTAGGGAATATGATTCAACTCAATATAACTGAATTTATGAGCTACTTAGGCATCTTAATATTGGAGCTTTGTTGCATCAGTTTCAAATACATCTTAGTGAAGAGTGGATATTTGTTGGCTGCTTCCTCAGCATCCATCTCTCCTTTTTTCCAACCAAAATGACCTCATTTTCCATCAGAAAATTGGAAAAAATTTCCACATCCCCAGTAAAAAGCAGCAAAGTGGTTTAAGAGGATAGATACCACCAGCAGGTTAAGTCTAGCAGAGCATCTTGCACCTGACTACAGTGATTGGTTCAGAGATGGGCATGTATCACATTTCGACCAATAAAATTTGAGAGACTTACTAAGACCTCCTATGAATGGAGTTTCCTTGCTCTTCTGTGGGAGCTTCAGGGAATTGACCTGGACAGTGGGAGAAGAATGTGAGGCCCATTGATGCTACCATGAAGGGATCTAGCATGCAAATGAGTCTAGCACCTGGAGGACAGAGCTGCAAGAATCAAAATGGAGTTGGTGTCCTGCTGGCATCATGAACCTATGAATCAAGACTCCCCCAAAGCCTAAAATTAGAATAGTCTGCTGACAATTTAGTTACATGAATCTATATATACCTTCACCTTTTTTCTTTTTTAATCCACTTTGGTTCAGGTTTTCCATTATTTGCAACCAAAAGCCTCCCAGTGAATGTAGGGAGGTAATTTGGAACACTGGAGGAAGTACTGTGTTCAGGAGGTCTGAGTTCCGGTTTAGTTCTACTATCGAGTATTTCTGTGATCTTAAGCTCCTTCTCCTACCAAATCCTTTAATCAGTTTATCCACATGTAAAACAAGAGCATTAGTTCTAGAAGATTTCCAAAACATAGCAGACAGGCTAGATGTCCACCTCTTGGATACAAGGAATAACCCACTAGTGCTAAAATTGGGTCCTTCCAATTCCCTTGTTTCCATCCAAGATCTTGCCTCCATTAAAATCTGAGCTAATTGTGCATAACTCCGTTTCTGTGTCTGCCAACCCAAATCCACAGGGAAAACAACCTCACCTATTTCTATTTATTTTAAAAGTGACGTCATTACAGTGTGAACTCAAGAGCAGGAGCTTTGGATAACCAATGATCATCACAGTCTCTGCCATCCTGCTCCACCAACGTTTGTAGAATGGTCAGGAAATAAGGTTCTCCATCTAGTAGTATCCTCCTGATACCCAGTTATCTTGGTAACCTAAAGCAGCAGGAGATACTAACCACAACGGGACTAAAAAGCCTAGCTATGCAAAGAGAGAGACTGTTCTCAGCAGGTATGGTAACAAACACCACTGCACACTTTTCTTTCTGCTTGCCTATGGTGATTGGTGATACATATATATCACTATATATATATAGTTTACCATTCGTGTGGAGACTATATAAATCTCTCTCTCTCTCTCTCTCTCAAGAAAACTGTGTCTTATTCATTTGATACTCTGTATCAGATAACTTTTTCTATTTTGGGGGGATGTCAAACTTTCATTAAAGATTTTTGAATGGGTGAGTAGAACAAGTTAAACCCTACTGCAACATTTATATTTACAAAGATATTTTCTGTGCGTGTGTGTTTCTTTGGAGGGGTATTCAGGGGAAGACAAGTTTAAGATCAAGTTGTAACAACTAGAATTCAGGTGAGACTGGGAATTTCTGATGTGTTCACAGTCATCTATTTGCATGAGTCCATCTGCATGGAGTGGAAAGAGACTACAGGGAGGATCTTTTTCTTTACTCATCTCCATGGTCATGTCTAAACTCTGGGGGCAAACGGGCAGCTACAGACAGAAGCAAGAAGCGTTTGTTTTCAAGAGGATTCTCTGAGACCGAGATACACATGCAGCTGTCCTTCAGAACCCAATACAAAGCTGTGCTATAGAGACAAAGAGAGAGGCATCCTCCTCACTTAAGATCTGAATACAGTACGGCTTTAGCTCAGGAAAGATATTGAGAATAGACTTTCATTCTGGTAACCTTGACAGCCTGAAACTCTGGAAGTTTTGGGAGACAACCTCCTTCTCTCCCACCCCCCCAGAGACATTCATCTTGCTGCTGCAGGCACAAGTCATGGTGCTGGTGGAGAAGACCACTCTGAAGAGAATTCTCAAGCCTCCATGATCAATAAAGAAACCTGGAATAGAAGAAATGAAAAGACTCTTGGTGAGTTATTGTGAAATATCCCAAGTGGACTCCCAGAACAACCAGGAAGACCTTGAATGGGGGACGGAAATCCTGCATGAGGCAGATTAGGCATGAATCAGAGAAATCAGAGTTATTATTGTTATATGACTTCCTTTGGGCCTTCAAGCTGTGACAACTCCTGGGCAAACTTGGATTACATATAAATTAAAGAACAGTCCAACAATAAAGTGTGCCAACAAATGTCTCAGACAATATAAGGCTTTGTTAATGTTGTCACAAAAAATTTGTTCTATATAGTGCATAATCCTCTACAAATCCTTTTTCTTATCCCTACCCACATAACAAAAGAATTGCCTTGATCGTATGAATGTGTTTGGGGCTGTACACCTTGTTAACAAGAAACGGAAACACATTTTTAAAATCTGTTTTACCAAATTGAAATTATATTCCAATCTTCTTAACATTTTCTCACTTCAAATATCCCCCAAACTTAAATTGACTAGAAACCTGAATCATCCACCGAAGTGGGTACTGCCAGCACTCCACCAAGATCCCCTAAGATTGCTTTCACAGTTTCTGTGCACATTTCTCCCAGCCAGGGCCTGCACTCTTTTTTTTTATTTTTCCATTTATTTTTTTTTTTTTAATTTTTTGTTTATTGCAGTAACATTGGTTTATAACATTGTAAAAGTTTCAGGTGTACATCATTGTACTTCTATTTCTGCATAGATTACATCATGTTCACCACCAAAATACTAATTACAACCCATCACCACACACATATACCGAATTATCCCTTTCACCCTCCTCCCTCCCTCCTTCCCCTCTGGTAACTATCAATCCAATCTCTGTCCCTATGTGTTTGTTTATTGTTGTTATTATCTACTACTTAATGAAGAAAATCATACGGTATTTGACCTTCTCCCTCTGACTTATTTCACTTTGCATTATACCCTCAATGTCCATCCATGTTGTCACAAATGACTGGATTTCATCGTTTCTTGTGGCTGAGTAGTATTCCATTGTGTATATATACCACAGCTTCTTTATCCATTCGTCCCTTGATGGGCACTTAGGTTGCTTCCAAGTCTTGGCTATTGTGAATAACGCTGCAATGAACACAGAGGTGCATGTACCTTTGCAAATTGGTGTTTTCAAGTTCTTTGGATAAATACCCAGCAGTGGAATAGCTGGATCATATGGTAGTTCTATCCTTGATTTTTTGAGAACTCTCCATACTGTTTTCCATAGTGGCTGGACCAGTTTGCACTCCCACCAGCAGTGTATGAGAGTTCCCTTCTCTCCACATCCTCTCCAACACATGTTGTTTCCTGTCTTGTTAATTATAGCCATTCTGACGGGCGTGAGGTGATATCTCATTGTAGTTTTGATTTGCATTTCCCTGATAGTTAGTGATTTTGAACATCTTTTCATGTGTCTGTTGGCCATCTGTATATCTTCTTTGGAGAAATGTCTGTTCAGGTCTTTTGCCCATTTTTTAATTGGGTTGTTAGTTTTTTTGTTGTTGAGATGCATGAGTTCTTTGTATATTTTGGAGATTAAGCCCTTATCAGATGTATGGTTTGCAAATATCTTCTCCCAATTGTTAGGTTGTCTTTTCGTTTTGTTGATGGTTTCCTTTGCTGTGCAGAAGCTTTTTAGTTTGATGTAGTCCCATTTGTTTATTTTTTCTATTGTTTCTCTTGTAGGGCCTGCACTCTTTTCTGCAATACTGCCTACAGTCGGGCTGGTTGGGCTTTGCCCTCACTCACAGTGAGCTGGAAGTTTGCCTCCCTCACCCCACATAGCCCTTCTTAAGGACTCACAGGTGGGGGTTACAGAACCCCAGGTCGCTTGCCTTGGGTGGGGACAAAACTGTTCAGTGTCAACTCACACACAGCATTCCCCTGGGGGGTCAGACTGAAGCCACCCTTGCTGAGACCTAGCCTGCAAATGCACCCATGATTGGTTTCCTCTCCTTCCCCTCCTGCTGCCCTCACTTCCTTACTGATTTCTCTTAGGAACACTTCCTTAATAAATCACTGAGATAAAAATAAATCCTTGCTTCAAGGTGTGCTTACGGGGACTCCGTCCTAAGACACTCTTCTAATAGAAAGATCTATAAAGAGATCCCAGGACTCAGAGCGGGAATATGATAGAGACAGTGCCCCCAAAAAGTGGAGTAAACCGTCACCATCCCAACATGATTTGAGGAAGACAGGAGAAGCCTCTTGCTTAAGTATTTGACTGCCACTAGTATTGGAAATGCCAACATGAGTGACTCATTCTGTCAGCTCCGGGCCCTTCCAAGTTCACCACCCCATGACTAGTTACTCAAGGAAAGAGGCATCGGTAGCTCGAATCTTCATTTCCACCACCAGTTACCAAACTGTGAGTTTGGCCCAGGCTCTAAATGCCACAACTAGATCACTGTGGTGTTGGGGAGGAAGGTGAGCTCAGATTTGTCAAATGTTTACCTGAAGAGCCCAATATGCTTGGGGGATGCATAGGTTTATTGGTGACACCTACCTATGGCCAGACCACAGTCTGGGCAGTGTTTGGGGATGGCTCAGAATGGCAACTCAGACTCACTTAATGGTGCTTTTACTTTGGCTTGCTTTTGCAAGAGGGGCAAAGGATATACATGAGACTAGGATCTAGATTAGTCACTGTGGCAACTGGGAGGCACACCCAGAGTTTGGGGATCTCATTCTCCCGGGAAGGAATCTGCTGCAGGTCAGAGCAGCTCTGAACTGGGCTCACTCTCTGCCTTTTATACCATTTCAGGCTTTGATACTGACCCTAGGTTCTTAGGCTTTCTGTGTAATAGAAATTGACAAGAGGCCCAACCAAAGTCTCAGACAAGGTTTTATTGGGGCTCTGCTTGAGCACAAGGCAGACAGCACAAGAGAAGTGGCTCTCTGGCTGGCTCCCTGCAGAGAGCCATCCTGAGTCTTTTATGGGGTCAGGGAGCGGACTGGTATCATGATTCTGCTCCTCCAGAGGCGTTCTGCTTTCCTTTTCCTGGTGGTGTCATCTTCACATGCCCTGTCCAGTAGGTCCAACATGGTGGTGTTGCTCACTACCGCCACCCCACGAAGGACATAGAGTGGTCATCTCGAGGCTTTGTGCACATGCAGGAGGGAGTCGGGTCAATTGCTTGGGGGTAGTTTTATGGTTCAATGTTGCTTATCTTGACTTCGAAAATAGTTGAGCTGGGAGGTGCTGGATCTGGTGGCTAAGGGTGAGGGGTAGAGTTATGTCCCTATTCTGTCTCAGCTTGATAAGGGACATCCTGAAGTCAAGAATCTACCCTAACACCATTAAATAAATTCTACCTGTGCCATATTCAGAAAATTGAGTAATTTCTGTGCTTCATTTCTTGCTACAACGCTGAGTCTAACTGAAGTTTCAGTGCAGCAGCCTGGCTCAAGTAACCTATGGTATTTCGTTTTTGAGTAAACACCCCACTTTAGATCAACTTTGGTGGCAGCAGTGATTGCTTACCCAGGGATATTTAAAGAGGCCTGCACAGATCTGTGGAGAGGGGAAGAAGCGTTATCCCATCCTTTGTGCCATGTAAGAGATGAGCAGGTGAAATCAGATGATGACAAGGACTGCGGTCAGGCTAGGGCTATCCTCAAACTCAAGTAAGATACAGACCCCTTTGAAAGGAAGAAGTATTCATGATCTCTATCTTAGCTTATGTTCCCCCAAAAGCAGACCCCAAGGCAAGAATTCAAGGGCAGGTAGTTTATTTTGGGAAAACCAGTAAGGGAGTGGAGAAGTGTTACAAGGAAAGGAAGTTAGCCAATGAAAGGGGCACTATTAAGCCAGCTACTATGTTGAATGACTGGAGATATCCCACCTGGTCAATGAAGGGGCTGAGGTATTTATAAACCCACCTTGTCAGTAATTGACTGAAGACTGCTCCCTGGGGTTGCTAATTCCCCAGCATTTCCAGCCTGCCACACTTAGACAGGGTTCCAGAAAAAGACCTCAAACACAGAGATGCACATATCAACAAGTGAAAGTCACTAGAGTACACTGAAATAGTTGTGAGAATTGGAAAATGGTTATTATTATACACCTACTTACCTAGAAATTGAGCTAGAAGGGACATACAATTGGCCCAGGTAAAGAGTGACCAGGGCCTTGCATATCCAGAAAGGATGTGCAGGGATGTTCAGGGCTCATGGTGGATCAACTTTCCAACAGTCTCATAGAACACATGACAATATTTATTTAAATTGAAAATTAAAGTCAGTGGATGGGTTTCATAGTGAGTATGAGCTTTGCTATAAACTTATGAGTTAAATCTGCAGCTTCAAGTTTTTAACAAAAATATATGTATTTAAAGCACATAAACAAAATACTATGGGACAGAAATTATATTCTTTGTAATTAATAAACTAATGATACAAAAATTTAGAATTTTAAAGGGAGCATGTATAAAGAGGTTTTAGTTAAAATTTTTTTAGTTTAATAAAATTTAGAAGCTAAATGAGCAAAAAAAAATGTTTGAAGATCACTGTAGCTCACTGCTAACATTACACTTCCAGAACATTTTTACAGTCAAAATTCTTAGCTGCCACCTTGAAACCAGAAATCAACATGAGCTGATTCAAGCAGGAGGGGAAGTTATTAAAGGATATTCAGTAGCTCACATAATTGTGAGGCAGGCAGGAGAACAAGATTCAGAAGTTACATAGCCATGTAGCCTGTCCCAAACACACAGCAAAGCTAGGTCAGCTAGGGCCCTGTGCACACCACTGCCAAACACTACAGACTGAAGCTGGCACATCCACACGCCCTAGATGCCATCAGTCACATCAACGGCATGGCTCTTTTATGAACTTGCTCTTGCTGCAAGTGGTGTGACCACAAGAGTGCATTCGTTATAGGTCCCAACTCAAAGTGTGAGCAGAGCCTAGACCTCTCTTGCAAGAAAGACCAGGAAAACAAGTACCTGATACACTGAGCTCTATCTCCCACCCAAACTCATATAGTAGGGAATTCTCAAGAAATAAAAAGAGGGGCTGGTGCTGTGGCATAGTGGTTAAGTTCACGTGCTCCACTTCGGCGGCCCAGGGTTTGCAGGTTTGGATCCCGGGTGGGGACCTAACATGCTGCTCATCAAGCCATGCTGTGGCGATGTCCCATATATAAAATAGAGGAAGATGGGCACAGATGTTAGCTCCCGGCCAATCTCCCTCACCAAAATAAATAAAAGAGAGTTCTGATGTTGAACAGCCAAAAAACAAAGATTAATATCCCTGAAAAACAGTTGTCTTTCATTTGAACTACCACTATTTGTTTCCAAAAAAAACTCTCTGCTGAGAATTTCTCTTAATCTACTGCATTATTATGACACATCTGTGGTTTTTAATTTAGTTTCTGATGCATATGTTAAAATGCAGATCATTCTTTACTTTCTACCATCATTATTTTTATGCATGAAAAATCCCATTACATGAGTTATTATCACATGGGGTAATGACTTTGAAAATGCTTCTGTAGTTCTAGAGTGAAATTCCAACAACAGGAAGGGAGAGAGGGAGGAAACAACACAGACATTCTTCTGAAGTCTAATCAGTTTTCTTGTTTTTCATGGTACAAATTGTTAAGTTCAGAGAAATGGAGGAGTCATATCTCAAAGCTGGTCAAAATGGGCATGATGGTAATACCTGAGGCTGATCACGATGATGAATTATCTCACTTTCCTGGTGGAAGAGTGAGTTGTGCAAACTTTGTAGAGGACAATTTGGTAATATGGATATAACAGCTTTAGAAATCTCATTTGTTGACATTAGAAAAGAGGTCTGTAAACTTTCTGTAAAGAGCCAGATAGTAAATATTTTAGGGCTTTGTAGGCCATATGGTCTCTGTCACAACTACTCAACTTTGCCATTGTCACCCAATAGCAGCTACAGACAATATATAAATTAATAGGTGTGGCTGTGTTTCAATAAAATGTTTACAAAAAAATTTGGTCCAAGGACTATAGTTTGCCAACTCTTGTTAGAGAAGTTTACTATTAACAACACAGATGTCTAATACTGAAGAAAAAAATGGAATAAATGCAGAAGCATTTACTGTTGAAAAAAATTTTAAGAAGTGTTGAATCTGCCTCTTTGTAACTGTCCTAACCAGGAATCTGAAAGAAGAGTACAAGTGCCGACATCCGGGCCATTAACCGTAAATGATCTTTTGTTTATATCCTGGTCTTCATTTCTTCACTCTATTGGGCATTTCCCTTGGACAACAATATTAAAATCACAGTGCAGTGGAGCCTGACTGCCTAGGTTCAAAGACTGGCTCTCTCATTTACTAACAAAATGACTTCGAGCAAAACAAAACCCAGCGAAGAAACCAGCAGAACCATGGAACATGTTCCATGGAAGAGAGATGGAGGCTGAGAACACAGTGAGTGCTTGATCAAGAAGACTTAAGATTTCAGTAAAGGTTGAATATGTACCGCTCCTCTTTCCCTGACAGTGGAGCCTCCACCTTATGATATGACAATATAATGAGTAAGGAACACTCATATGAAGTAAACAGTAATTTGGGTTGAAGAAACCCATGTTTTACTTAATTCCATCATGGAGGAAATTCTGGGGAGAAGTTTATAAGGCTTTGCGCCACAGAGAAAGACGGTCATGTGCAATAGTACTAAAGTTGTTTATAAAGAGTCAAATATGCTCCAAATTTCCTAGGTACAGTACAGTTGTTTTACTCAATGGCTTTTTTTTTTTTTTGTGAGGAAGATTAGCCCTGAGCTAACATCTGCCAATCCTCCTCTTTTTGCTGAGGAAGATTGGCTCTAGGTTAACATCCGTGCCCATCTTCCTCCACTTTATATGGGACACTGCCACAGCACGGCCTGAGAGGCAGTGCATCGGTGCATGCCCAGGATCCGAACCCAGGCCCCCAGCAGGGGAGCGCGCACACTTAACTGCTATGCCACGGGGCCGGCCCCTCTCAATGGCTTTCTTTAGTCAAAATCCAGAAAGATAATAAATTAAGAAGTTGAATATCTCCATTAGTTTTCTATTGCTGCCGCAACACATTATCAAAGACAGTGGCTTAAACAACAAAAGTTTATCTTACAGTTTTATAGGTCAGAAGTCTGGTATGGGTCTGACTGGACTAAAATCGAGGTGTTGGCAGATATTGCTCTCTGAGGCACCAATCTATCTCCTGCTCACTTAAGTGACTGGCAGAATTCAGTTCCTTGTTATTGTGGGACTTTTCTTGCTGGCTGTAAACTGAGGGCTGTTCCCAGTTAAAAGCAACTACATTCCTTGGCTCATGGTCCCCTTCCCCCAACTTCAAAGCCATCAACAGTGGAACCACTCCTTTTCACACACATCTCTCAGACCCATTCTCTGGGCTCCTTCTTCCACTTTTAAGGACTCAAGTGATTAGAGTGGCCTCATCCAGATAATCCAGGATATTCTCCCCATCTCACTGTCCTTAGCTTTAATCACATCTGAAAAGTCCCTTTCTCCATATAAAGTAACATAATCACATTTTCTGGGAATTAGGAAGTGGACATCCTTGGGGGACCATTATTCTGCCTACCACAATACCCTATTTGCTTTTCTTATTCTTCCCAGGTATTGACATCTGAAAGATGTCCAGCCGCCTTTGAGTACTTGGATAGCAATTCCTTCTGATCTTCGAAAGTCTACCTACAAAGGCAGATAATGACATATCTGTGGATACATGCTGATTACCTGTAGATATAGAATCAATTTTTTTGTGAGTAAAACACTTTATTATCAATTACTGTAAGGAGCACTGAACTAGAATCTAGGAGGCCTTCATTGTAGGCTCTGCTATGTGACCCTGGGGAAGTCACTGAGCTTCCTTGGAACTCACTTTCCTTATCCACAAGATGGGAAACATGGACTTGGAAATTCCTAGATTTCCTTCCACCTCTAAATATCTAGATCCATGGTCTGAAGAAAAAGGGTGGAGGTGGGAGACTAATTATATTTCAGGCATAAAAACAAAACAACAGCAAAACTTAGATAATGAGAACTTTTCAGAAATAGTAAGGAAAAATTTTGATTTTTTTCATTTTTTCCTATTCCATGTGTATTTTAATGTAATTTGAGGCATTTGCTTTCCACTAGTGTCTCAAGGTTACTTATGCTTAGTTTTTGTCAATATAATTCTTATTCTTCACTCTAACACGCCATTTATCTTTCTGTACCTCCTCACGTTATTCCTCCTTCACAGCCTAACCTCTCTATTTTTCTCCAAAGATCTCAATAAATTAGTTTCAGTCTCTCTTGCAATATAATGTCTGCAACAAGTGTAAGTCAATCTATTCCTTCAGTGTGGCTTATACCATTCAGGAAGAAGTTAGGTTGAAGCTCCTAGACACTTATGTTAATTTCTGCCATCAATATTATTTTCCAATTTTGGCATGCCAAAATCACAATAAAAAGGACAGCATAATTTTATTGCAATCCAAGCCTCTAAAGACACTAAAAGCCAAGCAAAAACAACAAAAAAGCAAGCAAATGCACTCAGTTTGAAATAGTGTTCTTTAATCTGCTTTACAATATTGATAACACATACATGGTAATTTATTTTTAAAAAATATATTGAAAAGGTTCAGGCCTAGGTGCTCCACTTGGATTAGTCATACACTTTATTTGCTATTTAAATAAAGCTGCCCCAAGTTGTATGAATTCAAATACCTCCTTAGGGCAAAGTCAGAGGTATGAGACCAGCGGTCTAATGGTTAAGCTTCTGTGCACTCACGACTAGGGTTCATTTCCCAGTCAGGGATCCACACCACACTGTGGCGGCTACATGTTGCTGGGATGCTGAAAGCTATGCCACTGGTATTTCAAATACCAGCAGGGCCACCTATGGTAGACGGGTTTCTGCAGACCTTCCAGACTAAGACAGACAAGGAAGAAGGACGTGGCCACCCACTTCCAAAAAAATTAGCCATGAGAACCCTATGAATAGCAGCAGAGCATTGTCTGATATAGCGTGGGAATGTGAGAGGACAGAGCAAAAAAGACCAGACTCTGCTGTACACAGGGTCACTAGGAGTCAGAATCGACTTGACGACACTAACAACAACAACTCATTAAAGAAAGTATGAACCACAGGAGGAGATAAGTAAAAGAGGGGCAGGTTAACCATATTTAAAGTCCAGATCCTCAGTGGAATATTAAGTCTGTTGTGCTAGAGCACTGTTTTGTGTAATACGAATCAGCTCACATCTGATGGTTAAATGTGGGAGTAATGTTAGAATAATGTGGAAGTTGGGTTGGTTCATACTTAATTTTTCCCAGCACTTTAGTGTCTTCCGCTACCAAGAAACAACAGTTGAATGTCAAGTACAAGTAACAAAGTTGATTGCATGATCACAGCAGGCCTGGAGGAATACAATACACAAATGACATCCTTTCACCATGTGGCGTCCCATTCTTCCTTTTGCTTAGCTCAGCCGTGCACTCTATTTTCATAGTGCTTATTTTGCAGTTCTCTTAGATCTTTGCGCAAAAGCAACATCAGACAATGAATCAAAGCCATCTATCCCTGGCATCTCTGCATTTTGCACAGTTTGCAATTGCAAATTGCAAATTGTGCTTGCAAATTGCAAGTTTGCAATTGCTTCTCCGGCTGCAACTTCTGACGATGTTCTCCTGCCCTTGTTTCCATCACTCAGCAGAGTCAACTCTTCCATAAACTGTCATTTTTTAAGCTACTTTCAACTTTTTTTAAAAGGTAAAGCTCTGTAAGTTACTATAGCATTTTTTTATTTGTTAGGAATTTTACACGTTCTTTAAAGGTGCTATCTTCATTTGGATTGTTATTGCGTCTGTCAATGCTGCAGTTCAGTGGTTCCCAAACCTTGCCTCACGTTACTGTCACCCGGGGAGCTTTTACAATCCTGATGCCCAGCCTCTACCCTCATACCCTTTAACTCAGAATATCTGGGGGTGGGAGCCAGGACATCAGTAGTTTTCAAAGATCCCTAGGTGATTTTAACGAGCAGCAAAGTTTGGGAACCACTGCTCTAGGTCAGTTGTTCAGGTTTTGAGTAGTCTTTCCCAGACCTATTTTTTCCTTAAGCTCTGTTATTTTAAGTGAGCCATTTTTCTGAATGTGATGATTTTCAGGAATGTACATATCACATTGTAGCCAAAATGTTTATATTACTGTTTTGGGTTTCCAAAACGCAAATGTAAAGAATGCATGAAAGTATTTATAAGTATTTTATTAACATGCACCATCCTGCATATACTGAAACAGTGGGCCTCCTGAGATAGACTGGTTGTCCAGACCTTTAAGATAAAGTGTATGCCATTGTAAGTACAACCAGTACGTTACATGGCCTCACCACTGGCTGGTGAGCAACATGTGTCATGTACACAGGTCTACAGATTGTCCCCATCTACTTTATTAACAAGCAGTCTTGTCTTTTCCTGGGTTTCCCTAGTCTTGCCATCCTTCCATTTCACCAACACTATCACTATGCTGCCCATGATCTGCTGTCTGCCCCACTGTCTTTCTTCTTCTTTTTTTTTTTAGTGAGGAAGATTCACCCTGAGCAAACATCTGTTGCCAATCTTTCTCTTTTTTTTTTGCTTGAGGAAGATCAGCCCCGAGCTAACATCTGTGCCAATCTTCCTCTATTTTGTATGTGGGTCGCCGCCTTAGCATGGCTAGTGAGTGGTGTAGGTCTGCACGTGGGATCCAAACCAGTGAATCCAGGCCGCCACAGTGGAGCATGCTGAGCTTAACCACTATGCCATGGGGCCAGCTCCCACTGCCTTTCTTAACCACTATCTTTCAATCACATCTCTTCTTCCTTTCCATTCCTACTGCTACAAATCAGAAACTCACACCCGGATTCTCGCTAGCCTTCTTATCCTCAGTTCCTATTTCCACTAAATAATTCATGTCAGATTAATTTTCCTCAAGTGCATTTGTACTTTTTCTCAAGCACCAATTTAAGTCTTACCTTTTTTATAAAACCTTCCAAGATTTTAACACGTATTCATCTACCTCTTCCTTAAGCACTTAAAATGTGTACCGCTCCATCTGTCCAATCAGGAAAAAAAAGCAGGGAACAAAATACTGTAGAACAAGCTTTGGGACTGAAAAAAGGTTACCTCTGATGTAGTCTCTGTCCTTGAGCAATAATAACTAACATTATTGAGAGTTTATCATATGCCAGCCTTTATAAGACTTACTTTTAATCCCCCAACAATTTAACGAAATAAGTACTATCATTTTCTCCATTTTACAGATGGGGAAACTGAGGCCAGAAGTAAGCAATCCACTCAAAGTCAATAAGATCCAAAGCCAGACAGACTAGTTCCTGAGTCTGTTCTTAATCATGACCCTATACCACTTCTCAACTAACAAGTCAGTTATCTTTGATTTTTTTACATCTCTTAAAAAATGGAGTTAAAAATGTTTCTTAATACCGTAAAAGAAAAAAAACGCATAATATATGAAAAACACTTTGTAATTTATAGTGTTAAATAAACTAATATTGCCACATCAATTACCTTTCTTTATAATTTGGGATATTTATTATTTTTCCATGAACTAATTATTTCATGTTTATAATTAAAGCTCCGTACTTATTCAGCAATTTCTTTGTAAGGAGAGACCGTGACTTATTTATGTACTTTTCTACCTTGGAGAACCCTAGAAAGATCTATTCAACATATATTGCTAATTGGTTGACACTTTCCAAACTTGTAGGAATATAAATCAATAAAAAATCAAAGTAAAAGTGCATATCATATTAGGTTAGAACTAATATTTTAATTTTACAATTATTATTGTCATTGTTTTCCATGAACCATTCATGGGAAAGTGCAAATTCAGTTTCCTCAGATTCTAGTGTGAGTCTGATTCTTCAGGTTAACGAAAGAATATAGGATACAAAGAGAGACGAGTTATGCCCTGATTCTCAGGGGGATCACTAAGATCCTCTTCAACAGTGCTTCCAGAGAGAGACCCACTAATATACATTAGTTTCTACTAATAGAAAGTGACTCCAGGCATGTCAGATATCTAGGGAACTCCTTTCTACCCTTTTCCATCTCTTTTTTGCTGTATTCTTAATGAATCTTGGTGGTTGTTCTAGATATGTGCAACTGGATTACTAATGAGGGGGAGGCTCATGACTGGGTCGAGAGATATATAAACTAATAGGCCAGTCTTAAATGAACTAAATATAAAAATTGTACTTTCTGCTCAAGGTTTAGATTCAGAACTATCAGAATAAAATGAGTGTCCATTCCAGCAGTTTGGTTGACTCTAACAGTGATAGGGTATCATTTAAATGATAGCACTTTGAGAGATCTTGATTAAAGCTGAAGGTCTTGCTATACCTTCTTAACTTTTTAGAGTCAGCTGTTTATATAAATCATTTCCTCTGTTGGAACTTTAACTTAATTTTCCTTTATGAGGTGTTGACCTCTCTATGTCCCAAGGTCACAGGCTAATTTAGGTAAACCACATATATAAGGTTTGCATTCAGATATAACTCATTTTTGTCTTACTAAATGGACTTTTCTTTATCCATAGGCTTTCTCTTCTCATCTGTGATCCTTAGGGACTACAGAAAATATAGCAGTTTCAAGACATGTGTAAAAGAATTTGTGACGCTCATAAACACTGCATATCCGCTATTTATCTGGCATATTAATTTAATGGAAACTACACAAAGTCATCAAGTTGTAATGTATTTATGATGAAACTAGTTCCGTAAGTTACTATATAAACATTTTCAAACATAAGCACACTTTAAGAGATGAAAAACTACATGGATTACTCATTTTTAAAACGTGGCATACTATTTTTTTAAAACTCCTTACTAATGATAACTCATTTATCACTAATTTGTACTTTGGTTTTCTTTTAGTTCAGTGTCTCACATTTGCAAATCACACAATATCTTCATTTTTTCATTTACAGAAGATACTTGAATTTTTCCCCCAGAAAATACTGGGATACTCACCACCTAATTCCCAATTATATATGTGGTTTCAAACAGGTCAGAGTAAGTTTCAATATATAAAATATTAAACATTTGGAAGTGATCTGTAGGTAATTTTGCGGGTATCATGTAATGAAAACAGATGCTTCCCTTTTCAGAGGAAAACTGCCAACATTGCAAGAGTTACTTCAAACCCACAATTCTTCAGTTAAGAAATTACAAGCCTAACTGAAATCAGAAAGAAATTTTGTAAAAAGGGGAAACAGCTCCCGCTGGTATTTTGTATAGTATAGATGCTCTTCTAACTTCAAGTCATTTGACGTTAGGGCACCACAGTAAAATAAAAGGAAAAGAGTGACGTTACCTAATAACATTTGTTAATATCCAAAATGATAGCTGTGGCAGGATTTAAGGAAACTGAGGCCCAGATGAGTTGATGTTACTTGTGCCAGGACAGCCACGCGATTGCTTAGCAGAGCCAGGACTCGAACCTAGTCTGTCTGGTGCTTATCTAGAAGACCCCCCTTCATCAGTCCTTCCCAGGGCAGTGCAACAGACCTGTCTTTTATTTACTAACTTCACCCTGAGGACAGGGAGACCTGCGCCGTGGTAAAAGGGAGGCTGTTTTCCAAACGAGGCTCACACACTTTTGCCCGTTTGTATTCAGTTTTTTAAATAAGTGAATAACAACGCCTCCAGGTTGACGCATCTTTAGAGGCAAATGCAGGATATGCGAACGTGCTTTTTATTGTTGTGTTCTTCTGAGACCCATATCGTATGGTCATAACGTGCGCAACTTTGCCCTGGCCGATTTGGTTTCTAAAAGATTAATTTTCGACCCGTGCAGCAGAAAAACTAGGGATTCCACTTCCCCGCACCTATATTTCATAGGAGAACAGCACTTATCTCTCTACTTGACGCGTGGTGAAAACACCTTATTCCGTTTTCTCCCGCCTTGACTTTTTTCAACATTTTCTCCTAGTAACCTCTACCCCATTGGCTTTCACTCCGCTAGGAAACTTGCTCCTCCACGTTCTTCCTCCTGCCCCCCCTTCAGAAACCTGCTTCCTTCCTTCCGCCTCCCGCTCCCTTTTGTCTCTCGCGGGTTCCGAGATCACCGACCGGGCAAAACAGTGGCAACATACTGCGCACGCGCACTGACTCGTCACCACTTTGCTCTGGGACGTGGTCTGGTCGGTTTCCTTTTATCTCTGACTCACGGAAGCGATGATGCGGTAACTCTCGCGATATTTGCTGCCGCCAGTCGGCGGGAGCAGCTGCCGGTTCCCGGCAAGTGGTTTTAGCTTCGTTTGTCGCCGGCGCAGTTGTGTGGAGCGGAGCGTCCGGGCCGAGCATCATGACGTCCGCCCTGGAAAACTACATCAACCGTATCCTCGGGCCTGCCGCCACGGGCGCTAGCCGGGGCCGTGGCGAGGCCGGCGTCTGCACTGGAGAGGGCCGGTGCTGGAGAGGCCGGGGGTCAGGATCGGCGGGCGGGTGGGACGCCCGGCCACTGCGGGGCCCGGGGTGCGGGTGCGGGGGTTAAGGACCCGGAGCCGGTTGCTCTTAGCGGCCTAAGGCTCTTTTTAATTTTAACCTGAACAGAAAAAGGCGCTGTGATTATTCCCAGCTTTTCCCTGTCTCTCTAGAAATCAGCTATTGGCTCATCCTAGGGCCTATACCTTCAAGTGTGGGAGTAAGATGAACAGTCGACCTGGCGGCGACGATGGTCTTGTAAAACCATGTACTTGTTTTATTCGTAGGCTTTGCTCACTGTTAGAAGATAGCAGAGATTTTAAAGCTGGTGTACAAATTGAATTTCTGTCCCTTTACTGCTTGAAGTCTCAACTTTGTTGATAGAATGGAAATAATGCTGTCGTAATGGATCGTCATGAGGGACAAATAACTTGAAAAAGCCCGTGTGAAGTCTTCAAGTACTCTATACAAGTGTTAACCATTTTAAAGTCTCAGGACAGAAACACTACATTGTGCTCTCATGTACAAATTTGGGACAGAAGTGAAATACTATAAAGGCTTTTAATGATGCAAGCATATTGGTACCTTGTGACATTGATTATAGCTTCTTTTGAATTCCAGAAGCCAGGTCCTAGAAGACAATGTCTTTAACACGCTTGAAATCATTCAACATTGATTAATTTAGCACTAATCCCATTTTTGGTTTTAGAGATGAAGAAACAGGTTTAAGAATGGAGGGAATGTCTTGCTCAAAGTCTGATGGGCAGTATTCCCAGTAAGAGTACCAAACATGCCAGCTGTTATGAGACAGGATTCACTGATCACATACAGAAAGGGATTTTCTTTTTCTGTGTTCCCTTTTTTAATTGTGTAATTATCATAAAGAATTGGAGAAGTTAGTTTTTAGGTTTTTATGTTGTGAATGTAGTGGCTTTGTTGTATAGTTGTATCTTAACTGTCACCTTTTTCCCAGTAATTCATACCATTTCCTTACTAGAGTCTAAGTTTTCAGTTTGCATTCCCTGAGAAATGCTTTCCTTGATTCAGTTATCAGGAACTGTTGCTGTTATTACTTCTGATGGGAGAATGATTGTGGTACGTATTTGGCATCTTCATTCTCTGCTTTCTTTTAAGCTTATTGGTTGTAAATTTTTGTGTAGAACCTCTCAACTGGATGCCTAGGTACCACAGTATACCTGCATTGTAGTTTTCTTATGATTCAACTCTATCTCTTTGATAAATAGCTGCCAATCCACATTTTCTTCATTAATAAGCGTTGAATGTAAGTTACATACAAGCTTCTAGGAGCTAGGATGAATAATAGATTCTGCCCTCAGAGAGCTTCTAGTCTAGTCTGCAGATAAGTTCCTGTGTTTTATATTTATCTTCCTCTTCCATTTTTTATTTCCTTCCACATTCAGTGCTCTGACATTCACTACATGAATCTCATAATTTTTTTGGAATTTTGTGTATGCATCTTAGAAACGTTTTTATGATTTAGATACTGCATATGTAGAATAATGAACATTTAAGGTTTGAGTGGTGTTAATATTCTTTGAATATTCTTAGGTTGTAAGACAACCTCGGGACAAATTATGATGATGAACTCTAAATTTATTTCATCTCGTTTGTCCTTTTACCACAGTATCCTCTTTTAATTCCAGAAAAATCTTGGATTCTCTCCTTAACCTCTTCCTTGATCTGAGGAATTTATCCCATGATTTTGGGTGACTTAATTATTTCTTCATCTATAATTCATATGGTTATTTGCTTTCAAAAAAGTTTTAAGGCTGCGAAACTCTCTATTTTCTAACAGTATTTAATTCATATAATTTAATTTCTTATTTTCCCATTCTGCAGTTTTGTTTTTGTTTACTTTTAATCCTTGTGATTTTTCTCAGTGGGTTCTTAGGTGACTGTTACCAATCAAAGTGTTAGACTTTGCCATTTATTAAGTGTATATCATGTACCAGGCACTTTACATCTGTTTTATCACGTATTCTTCAGTACAACCCTGTGAAGAAGAGTTACCCCTGTATTCTAGGTGAGGAACCAACCTCAGACAAAGTGAGTCACTTTCCCAGAGTCATGTGGATAATAAGTGGCAGAACCAAACTAGGATTTAAACTGGATTTGACTCCAAAGCTGAGGCTGGTTGGCCTTGCTTTTTTTCTTTTGTTGGTGAGGAAGATTAACCTTGAGCTAACATTTGTTACCAATCCTCCTCTTTTTTCTGAGGAAGACTGGCCCTGAGCTAACATCTGTGCCCATCTTCCTCTACTTTATATGGGACGCCGCCACAGCATGGCTTGACAAGTGGTGTGTTGGTCCGTGCCCGGGATTCAAACCTGCGAACCCTGGGCCGCCAAAGTGGAGTGCGTGAGCTTAACCACTGCGCCACCGGGCCGGCCCCTGATTTTATATATTTTGATTTCCAAAACCTGAAACTCAGTTTAATACTGAGCTTGAGAGATTTAACCAACCAAAGCCAAAATAAGTTGATGTTTCTTCAGAAACTTGAATAGCCTCTGAGTTTCTGTGTTGTCCTAGGCCCATGTCTTTCTTTTTTCAAAACCAGGATTCTTCCATACAACTTGCTCTGAATATTTCCTTCAAGTTCTGGTTCTAATTATTACAGTCATATTTGTATCTACCTAACTGGGTTATTGAGGATTAAATAAGTAAATACATTTGAGGCCCATAGAACACTGTCTGGCAAATAGTAAGTACTCATTAAGGGTTAGCTGTTACTACCAGTATAAAGTTTGTTCATTGTTGTATAATAGAGCAGGTCAGTGGTCTGGTTCTGAAGCTTGCCTTTTGTGGTTCAGATCCTAGCTCTGCTGCTTTCTACCCGTGAAACCTTGAGAGATTACTTAACCTCTCTGTGCATCAGTTTTTCTTCTCTGAATGGGAATAGTTAAATCTACCTCAAAGGGTAGTGATTAGTTGAGATAATACGTGTAGTGTGTTTAGCACAGGGCCTAATACTCGTATGTAGCATCAAGTGATACTGTTACATTGCTATAGCTGGTATGTATGGTTCCCCTTGATATACTTACATATATATATATATTATATATATATATATATATTTGTATATAATATATATATAGTTTTCTATATGTGTATATATATATTTAGTTTTCCCTTAAATTTCACTTGTTTTAGTTTTTGTCTTTAGACTGTTAGCTTCTGGACTACTTGGGCTTTTATGCTACTTTCCTTGGAAACACATACACTGGTACGTAGGTAGCCTTGGTAGCTCTCAACAGCTCTGCATACTAGTCAGATGTGTGGTGTGGTTTCCCCCCCACCCTCTTAAAATACCAAGCGGTAAGTTTTGTGTCCAAGAATGCTGTTGGTTATAAAGAGGTATTCTATTTTATAGTGGACTTATATTTAAAATATGTATTTCTGTTGGAGTACCTGGCAACTAAAATTGTTGTGTGGTGGAATTTACACATTCAGATAAATATTTGTCTTTTTCTCTTGAATGTTTTCTTTACAGGGAACACTGAAAGGTTTTGACCAGACCATTAATTTGATTTTGGATGAAAGCCACGAACGAGTATTCAGCTCTTCACAGGGAGTAGAACAAGTGGTACTAGGGTTATACATTGTAAGAGGTGACAATGTGTAAGTAAAATATGTCTTTTTTAAGGCAAGTTAAGTATACTGTAGGTGTATTGCCTTGCTATATGGAGAAGAGGTTTTTATTTACTGAAATTTGTCCATATTTCTGATAGTTAAGTGGCCTGGATAGGATTCAGAAAGGGCCCTGCCTTACCCTGAATTCTTCATTAGAGAGGCTTCTTACCATGTTTTTCCAAAATACCCCTAATTTTAGAGGAACCTAAATATATTACTAGAGTCCAAGACTAGAGTTTGAAAATATCTTTGAAATCTCTTGTGTGAACAATTTTAAATTGCTCTATGACGTACCTGAATTTACAAACAAGCACTTATCCATTACTTATTTTTTGCTTTTAAATTTTTAGTATAATTGGCACACTTAAGATGTCCCAAGTTTATACTGTAGTTTCAGTTAACTTGTGACACACTGATATGGCAGTTTAAGAAGACATATTTTAGTGGTAGCAATTTAAGAAAAGTCTACAACAGTTAGAGCAATACTGTCCAATACAACATTGGGGGATAATGGAAGTCTTGTATATCTGCATTGACCACTGTGTTAGGTACTAGCCAGGTATGTGGCTTTTGAGTACTTGAAAAGTTGCTGGTGTGACTGAAGAACTGAATTTTAAACTTTATTTCATTGTTATTAATTTTAATAGTCACATGTGGCTAGTAGCTACTGTATTTGTGCGATTATAGAGGCTAGAAGATTATTGAATCAAATTTCTAATGAGTACTATATAGAATTAAAACATAGCTGGAAGGCAGCAAAAGATATTAGCATCTTAGATTATTTTGGGGGACAAGTAGGATATAGATGATGAAGGAATACTTTATTCATTTAAATTGTTTATCTTAAAATCACCTTTAGATGGATAAATTATTTGATCTTTAATCAAAATTGGGAGTTTATAAAATATTCTATAGAGATGACTTTTAGGTGTGAAGTTATAAAATGAGCTGTAAAGAACGAGAAGACGACAAAGCAGGTAGGGCCCAGGCCCCCTGACCAGAACAACACAGGTTGTTTATATTGGGGCTCTGCATAAGAATTGATTTTACGAAGCTTTCTCCTACTTTAATTTAAAAAACAAGGAAATGTTTTTTTTCAACTTCAATTTAAAAGAATTTAAAACTTTGCTGTAGACCCAGTGGTGTGCTGGAGCCAGCATGTACTGGCTCGCAAAAGTAGATTCCTATAGTTTCAGGAATTTTGCAAGCTGATTGATAATTTGTTGGTAGCTTGAAATAGGCCATAGTGGGAGTATTTGCGTTATGGATATAAATAAACACTGCAGATCAGCTGGTTGGAGAGCTGGTTTTAAAACGTTTACCAGCACTTTACTGTCTTTCATAAGGATTTTAAATGATACTAAATTTTTAAGGGTAGAATTGAGATCTTTGATTTATTTTATATTGAGAAAACTTAATATATTCTCCTAGAGTTTGGTACTTGCCATTTAATAGAGAACTGAAGGCTTTATATAATTTAAAGCAAAATTGGGCAAATTCTGTATTGCAAGTATTTGTAGAATTTACTCTCATTAAAACCAAACAAATTTAAACAACTAATTCTTTATGGAATAAGTTTCATACGTGTCCCATAGTATGGATGTAACAGTGATTATATCCATAGCCATGACTTGGTTACCTAGCATGGTATTAATGAAATAGCATTCACGCACCCCATAGTGATGTTTTGGTCAACGATGGACCGCATATACGACAGTGGTCCCGTAAAATTAGTACCATATAGCCTAAGTGTATAGTAGGCTATACCACCTAGGTTTGTGTAAGTACACTCTATGATGTTTGCACAATGATGAAATTGCCTAATGATGCATTTCTCAGAACGTATCCCTATTGTTAAGTGACTCACGACTGTCATGTTATAGACTTTATGTTAGTGTTTAATCAAGAAAAATTTACTCACTTTAACCCTAGCCAATCATATCAAAAAAATCATTTGTTAGGGGGCTGGCCCAGTGGCGTAGTGGTTAAGGTTGGTGTGGTCCGGGTTCGCAGGTTCAGATCCCAGGCACGCACCTACACCACTCATCAAGCCGTGCTGTGGTGGCGACCCATATACAAAATAGAGGAAGATTGGCACAGATGTTAGCGTAAGGCCACTCTTCCTCAAGCAAAAAAAGGAAGATGGGCAACAGATGTTAGCTCAGCGCCAATCTTCCTCACTTAAAAAAAAATCATTTGTTAGATGTTTAAGTACCTGTTGCTGCTATTATCTTTGTATATGAAGAACTGTGCTTTTTGGTCTTGGATTTAAATTGAGTAAACTGAGAAATCATGAAAAGAAAGCTAATAGAGATATATCACTGATGGATTTAGTTCATTGACGTTAGTCAAATAATAGACACTTTTACTTGCTTATTTAGTAGTGATTTTGTGATTTTCCCTCCCCACCACAATACAGTCCCTGGATTGAGTTGAAATCATAGGATTGGAAGTTTTGGGTTTTTGTACCATACTATGCTGTGTGTGTCTTTTTCCTTTAAAGACTCATGATCCAATCACACCATATGCAATCTGTCCTTTAATATTGTTTCCTATAATAATGTTGCCTTCAAGTTATTTCTTCTTGAGTTTTGTGACTTAAATGTGCACTTCACTACCACATGAAAATGTTGTTATTCCCCTTAAGTACTTCTTTTTACTATGTCTGCTCAGTTTTGTTGAGATATGAGATTGTTTTAACTGACTGTCTTTCTCCTCAAATAATTACAGTGCAGTCATTGGAGAAATTGATGAAGAGACAGATTCTGCGCTTGATTTGGGGAATATTCGAGCAGAACCTCTAAACTCTGTAGCACACTGAGGAAAAACGACATACATTGGATATCTGTAAATCTTTGTACAGAAACTGTTTTGAGGATGATGTGCAGAATTTTTATGAAATTGTGGATTTTGACTCCATATTGATTCCTTGTAATATGATATGTAAATTAAAATATTTCTACATTTTCTTGAAAATAACTTTTTTTTTTCTTGCCTAAATCATAGGTTTGGTAGCTTGGTTTTATTTTTCTATTAAATAGTATGAAAATCTAATGATTATTTTGAGAACTTGTAGAAAAATTTCTGATATTTTAATATTTATGGAAAACTAGTTGAAAAGAGAAATTCGTGTACTATATAAAGCATACAAATACTATCAGTGGTGCAGGATACATGTGTTTCTTTCCCTGCTTTTTAAGAAAGTCATAGGAAGGTAAGTCTTGTGCTTTGCAGTTATCTGAACCATCTCTATTTATCATTCTGCCCTGGTGGTTGCTCCCTGGCACTTGAGAAGTATGAATAAAAATGTATCTGGTTGAGAAAAGGAAAAATGCTAACAAAGTTGTATGTTATCTGAAAAATTGATTCCACATAGTCTTAAAAGCCATCTTAGCTTTTAATTGTAAGAATTGAGGAATTTCTAGTTTTAAAGGAGTTTTTTGTTGTTGTTTATAAATGTGAGTAAATAAACCTTAAGTTTGTATTGAGGTAGTGCTTGCTCTTATTGTCAACAACTTTGCATAACTCACTGGTTCCATAAACCTAATTTTAAAAGAAGTAAACATGGTTTCTCAGAGCATTTCAGGCCTATTCTTTGGTTGATTATTTGGGTAAATCAGTTAAGTAGATAACATCCCTCCATCTACAGTTAGGCTGTTTTGTAAAACTCCTGTGTACCATTGGTTGATTATACCTTTTAAAGAATCCGTAGAAACAATGTTGTAAATAGTGTTTAAATATCCAGGCTAGTCCACAAAAATTGTCATAAACTTATGGGTAGGCCAAAGTGTGTATCTTTTAATGAGAAGAAGATAGAAAAATATTTACATTCTTGTAATTCAAACAAAAGGTTTTTTTTTTTTTTTTTTTTTAAATGAAAGTGTTTAAAATAGGCGTTGGTAAGCTTTTTTGGTAAAGATTTTAAGCTTTGAGGGCCATATGGTCTCTGTTGCAGCTATTCAACTCTTGTTGTAGCATGAAAACAGCCATAGATAATACATAAATGAGTAGTCGTGTCTGTGTTCGAATAAAACCTCGTTTACAGTAACAGGTGGCAGGCTGGATTTGGCCTGCAGGCCATAGTGTGCTGACCCTTGGCTTAAAACAGGCGATACAAGCTCAATAAGAAGAGATGATGGCTAATTGGTATAAATTCTGCAAAGGGCTTCTGGAATGGATCCTTTCAGAGTTTAGAGGTGGATTTCATTCATATTTTTTAATAAACATTTTCCAGAGGAAAATATCCACTCTTTGACAGAAACAAAACTTAAGGTGAGCACTGTTGAGATAGTGTTCTTCATTGGTTATCAAGTACCATAACCCAGAATAACTTAGTTGATGTTCTGATGTTCAGGGCTGTCTCTGGGAGGATTAGAGGAAGGTTGGCTAGTATTGGCTACTCATAAATATTTGGCTTTGTTGTATAAGGTTTTATAATCAATATAGTAATAAAAGGAAAGTCAAGCAAACAGTCAAGTTTAATTAGGGACTGTAAACCAAATGTTCTATTTTGATAAATAATGGTATTTTAAATTGGTAAAGTAATTCCAAAAATCAAATAAGGAATACATATCATTCAGTTGCTAAGTGAGGTGTATTCTGATGGTACAAATGAAGTCCAGAGTCAGATGTTTTCCCAGCATATCTGACGTATCAACACAAATTATACATAACCCAGTAAACAAATCATAGTCCCCCTCCCTCACAGTAATGAGTTTCTAATAAAATCTAGCCTCCTTTTGAAATCTTCTAAAACACTATATAAAGATGTATTTTCCTGATTGATGTCAGAAAAATCATTCCCAAAATATGAATTGCATGTTTTTATTAATGGTTGTAGGGGAAATGAAGGAAAATACACCAAATGGTATATGCAATTCTTTATTCCTGGGTGCACCTGGTAGGCTCTTTATGTTCATAACTAATTCAAATTGGATTTCTTTTTGCATGAGCATTGTAAGGGAATCACAATTATGGGTGGTAACATGATTAACATGCAGTGTTAAGTTTTTTATATTCTTTAATGAGACTTTTATTCTGTAATTGGTTTCTTATTTATAAAGAGGCTCAAATCAATTTTAACATGTAATTACCTCTGTGCTTTGTGACTCAGGGACTGTCTGAGCCCAGCTTAATAATGAATCAGAAATAAACTTTTCTTGGCAAGATATTTTCACTAAAGTTTTTTGTAAAGGGCAATTAACTGCAAAAAGGACTTAATTTGTTTCTTTTTAACTGAAAAGATACTATCTAAAATAATAGTTTAAAACATTGCTTTTAGGTTAAAGCACCTTGATAAGTTAAATGGCCTTACATGCTGACCGTTTTGGCTTAAATGTTATAAATCTTGATGCCAGAAGAATAAGAGAGATTAAAGATAAACTTTTATTAATATTTGCTTTACTTAAACATCCTGTTTAACACCTTTATAAAATCATTCTGAATTTTTAACCTAATGTGAGATATAAGTATGGTGAATACTTTTAAGTCGTATTTACTACAAATATAGGCTATCCATGTCAACAGTTTTCTCATATGTGTAACAAAAGATGCATCATTTGGACGAGAAAGTTATATAATCTCTTCATAATGGCATGCAAACCTACTTGTGTAGTAGCCAGAGTTATAAAGCAATCCTTAACTGGCAATATAGTGTATTCTGGGCCTTCACCTTCAAAATTAGTAGATAGCATTTACTGAGTGCATATCATGTGCCAGGCATGATGCTAAGTGCTTGCAACAGTGACCATTTTACATATGGGAAAATGGAGGCTCAGTGGGGTTACGTGCCTCATAAGAGGTTACTCTGGTGAGTAACAGATCTCTAATTTGACCAGAGTTTGTACTCCATATATAAAACTGTCTATCAGCAGAATCTCAAAATCTCTGCTGTCAAGTATCTATCAGAAGCCTGATTGACAGAGATACTTAGATGATCTAAGGCAGTTCCCAAAGCTGGTTGTGGGCCATTTTCATTATAGTTACCTGAGATGCTTTATTCTTGGGCCCTATTCTCACTGACTGGTTCAGTAGATCGGGAATGAGGCAGAAAAGAATATTTTCTTGACAGCGAAGTAAGGAAAGTGGTGGAATTATTGAAAGACCTAGCACCTGTCATATGCCTGGAAAAGTCAGATTATGCTTCAGAATCCTTACCTTAAAGACAAGGATAATAATACCTATATTCCTGGGTTGTGACAAATGAAATTAGACTGCATTTAAAACACTTGGTGTGATTTGTGGGCTATAACAGTCAGTCAACAGCTATTATGCTAGGTTTTCAAAGGCCAATGGGGAAAAGTGACAAACGTGGGTCTTGTCACATTAGCTTTTCAGAGTCCCATTGGCTACCATATCTCTCTACAAGAGACTGGAGTATATAAATTATGAGGAATTCAGGTTAAGTGGAAGGTATGTATAATAAGTTCACATTATTTTAACAAATGTACAGTTAGATAAATTTCGTTTTATGGCAATCGTATACTCTTGACTCATGGAGTTTGAAAATGAAAACTCAAAAGTCTTTCACATGTAAACAGTGAACTTGCATAGTTACATGCCTCATTTTATAAATTTACTTGTCATTTAAAATTTTATTGTACTAGTTTTGGGCTTTATTTTTTTAAACGGGCTATTCTCAGTTTTTAAGTCATGGGCAAATTGATAAAAATTATTTTCTGTCACATGAAAGACTGAAAAAAAATGTTGACAAGGCAGAGTTCTCCATCCAGGTGGATACTAACCCATTAAACAGCATAGTGCTCTCATTCAACCAGCTACAAATTCATGTAATTGCAAGATATTTAGTCCTTATTCTCCATCTTGTTTACAGGGACTGCGGGTGAAATTTGGTCAAATGCTTTTGATGTGATCTTCACTCCTCTCTATAGCTGGGACACTGACATGGGCAGAGTTGGTCTTCATGAACCAATGCTGCCTCCTAGTCATCACTGCTTCCTTTTCTGTGTGTCTACAAACTTTAAAAAATAGATTTTGGAATTTTGTCAGGGACATTGGTCAAGCCATTAATGCATGCTAGGTACTATGCTTGAAGCTGTGAATATACCAGGGAACAATATTAACAAGTTCTTGTCCTTGTGAAGTTTGTATCTGCCTATAGCACCTCGACCAAATCATCTTGACTCAAAGATTGACTGTCCAAGGTCATGAGTTATTTCATCAAATTCTTTCAGAACTCTAGGATATAACTTACGGAGCTTGGATTCATTTAAAGCAATTAGAAATGGTCGTTTTAAGTGGATATAATTCATATTAATCATTTTCCCAAACTTTTTTCTGTTTTAAGACTGCAGAGTCTGTATAAGTTGTGTAACACTAAGGATAAAGACAAAACAGGACGTCAGCAGTTTTCTGTCATTACTGAACAGTATGCCATCTGCTGCCTACTGTCATCTGGGGGAATCGAGGACTTGAGACCTATTCTTCAAGACATCTTGCAGATCTTTTCTTAGGTTTAGCATTAAAAATTTTGAAAACATCCAATTTTTGTGTTGATTTTTTTTGTTATACTCTTTTACTTCCATCTTTTTTGTACGTGTTTGTTTTTTAAACATTCTTTTATTTTACAGATGTATTACTTGCCAGAAGTGGCACAGGTCAAGTATTGCTAAAACTAGAATCAAAATCCCATCCTATTATTTCTACTGCAGTGTTCTTTCAACTATGATATGGCTTCTTCTCTCCTCCTTACCGTAATTTTCAATTAGACTGTAAACATTTTGTGTTTAGTTTTCTTTTCCCCATATACTGGCTTTACAAATATTATATAATGAAAATAGTACCAAATTGTTATCACATTTGAAATATGTTAATTCCTGGAAAAGAATCCAGGAGTGGGGGCTGCAGCTAGGAGAAACCTCTGGGGGATACAACACCTTAAGTCATGTATGAAAAACTTGTATGTGTGTGTGTGTGTTGGGGGAGCAGGCAGGAAAATAATGTGTTTCTGTTTGATGTCTGAAAATATACACAAAATATCATGTTTCATCTAATTTGTCTCATATCAGGAAAATCACAGAGTATAATAAATTGCACTCTACAAAGAGGAAAACTCATCAACATATAAGTTGCCAGAGAGTGCTGCGATATGGCTTATATGACATTTTAAAATAAATGGTAGGAAAGAGCTCATAATGATAGCTGAAAATTTTTTAAATTTTATTTATCTTAAAAGTTATAATTTTATTTAGAAAAGTGTTTAGATCTCTCAACCTGATTTGGGTAAACTTTATTGTAATTATGCAGAAAAAGACCAGAGACACTTCAGACAAATAGGAGGTATAACTTTTAGGAATTTTTTTTTTTTTTTTGAGGAAGATCAGCCCTGAGCTAACATCCATGCTAATCCTCCTCTTTTTGCTGAGGAAGACCAGCTCTGAGCTAACATCTATTGCCAATCCTCCTCCATTTTTTTTTCCCCCAATGCCCCAGTAGATAGTTGTATGTCATAGTTGCACATCCTTCTAGTTGCTGTATGTGGGACACGGCCTCAGCATGGCCGGACAAGCGGTTCGTTGGTGCGTGCCCGGGATCCGAACCCAGGCTGCCAGTAGCGGAGCGTGAGCACTTAACTGCTAAGCCACGGGGCTGGCCCAGGAGTTGTTAAGTTAGAGTCAGGTGAGGCCAGTGTAGCATGACGATGAGGGGAGTCAGACTTAGCATGTAGTTTTAGCAAATTATCTTCCCATGTCTTGGTTGCCCCAATAAAAATGGGACAACCCTCCTTGGGTTGTGAAGATTAAGATAATAAGCACTTAGAACACTGCCTGGAACATAGTAATTTGTCAATGTTAATAATAGCTAACATATATCCTAATAGTGAATGATGGACTCCAAGTTATCTACTGTGACCTAGGAAAAGTACCCAAAAGTAAAGAGCATTCCTTGATAAAGTTCTTTGATGGGGGGAAAAAAACCTAGTAAAATTCTGTACAGACCTCTAAGTTTATTGGAAATGAAAGTATTTCCCTGTGCAAAAGGTGATGTGAAGTTTTGATCACCACATTAAAAAAAATAAAATGCCAGGGTCTGGCCTGGTGGCATAGTGGTTAAGTTCGGCAGCCCAGGGTTCATGGGTTCAGATTCCGGGCGCGGACCTACACACTGCCATGTGTAGCAGCATCCCACACACAAAATAGAGGAAGATTGGCACAGATGTTAGCTTAGTGACAATAATCCTCACCAAAAGGAAAACAAGTGCCAGAGGTAGAGAAAGTACAGAGAAAAGTGACTAAAGTCAAAGTGATTAGAAGTCATAAAAAGATTAGATCTCCTTAGTGTGAAAAGATAAACGGGAAATGGGAATATGTTAGAAGTCTGAAATGAAGAATGAATAAGAACTTGCATATTTAATTTTGTATATTAAAACTATTCTATGAAGATTGGAAGGCTGGTTTAGGGCAAATGAAATTCTACATTAAAGAATGAATAACCTAAGTGATTCATCAATAATACTTCATTTCCTGAGTATTTACTGCATGGGAACCTTAACAGAGAGATGACATGCCCAGTAAAGTGATATTTGAAGACAATATATAAATGTGCCCGATGTATGGCAGAGATGGCAAATGCTTCTATGTGTAGAGATGTGGGAGAGCTTTGAGGAGAGTTTATGGAAGTGGAGAGACTTGTGCTGGGCCTTTAAGGATAGTAAGGATTTGCATAAATGGCTAGGAAAGCTTTCCAAATTGGTGGACACAAAGGCAGGAGTGAGTAAGATGTGTAATAATTCCTTGTGTAATAAGGAATAGACTGATCTATCTGTGCAGTAAAGGCTCAAATCTTACATACTCCAAAGAAAGGACTGGGCCTTGACAGGTTCCAGGGAGATAATCTCTGAGCCCTTGGAATATCCTGCCTGATAAGAGTGGTTTTCTATGCCTGAGGTCCTGGGCCATGCTTGTTTCAGTTTAACCTCTTGGGGTTGGAGATGCAGTAGCTAAGGTCAATCATGTGGGAGCTGTGTGTCTGTGTTGACTACCAAGGCTCGAGTGAGCTTCTGTAGTTAGCAACACTTTGCATGTGTGGTCAATCATCATTGCTGGGAAAATCAGGCGCTGTCTGCAACTCCTCTGGGAGAGGACTACTATTGGAAGCTTGTGCCTGGTTTTTTCTGGAATTCACCCTAAGTACCTTTTTCTTTTGTTGATTTTAATCTGAGGAAAGAGAAGGCAATCAATTGATCTATATAGTCTTGAGGTCACAGCTAACTGAGATCTGCCTTCAAACCTTTGATGGTGAAAACAAGGCATTGATTACTACTTTAACCTATCAAACATATTAGAACAAATAAACTCTAGGCTTCATCAGGCTTCATAGAAAAAAATTAAACCAGAGCAAACACACAGCTAAATCTGACTTCTTGAGGTAGATCTTAACTGGATCCTGAGTCTTGGTACTATTGCTGCAAAGGTACTATTGGGAGAGGAATGTGTTTGGGAGCCTGGCAGGCTTGGAGTTAAATTATGGTTTAGCCACTTCTTAACTATGAGATCCTGGGCCAAATAATTAATCTCCCTGAGCTACAATTTTGTAATTAATAAAAAGAAAGTGACAGCATGGCAACATTGCAGAGCTATTATGATGATTATACAGAGAACATATGTTAAGTATACAGTATGGTGTCTAGCCCAGAGTAAAATGCTGAATACATTTTAGTTCCATTTCTCTTCATTCCTTCATTTAAAAGGTAATGAATGAATCTATAAAATCCTGCCTGATTAATGAGTCTTCTTCAGAATTCTCATCCATTACTAAAAAGTAAAATGAATTTGAATCAGCAATACAATGGAAAAATATATAATAATATTAAGAGTATAATACTCTGATGCTTTGCAGCAAAGTATCCCTTTGGAACACACCTGGAGAATATTCCAGAGTGAATATTGATTATCCTATTGGTAGGCTATTGATGCATTAAAATCTCTCACTTCCCTCCCTTCATAGTCGTTATATACAAGGGAGAATGTGATTTGTCAAAATTTGATATTTACAAGTGAATTACAGTTATAATCCCAACCTAACCATATCAAATCAACAAAAAGTGGCATCATGAACAGAATTGGTACAATTGGAGAATAACAAATTTAAATAGCTTGATTTTTCTGGACTTCTTCCATTAGGGGCAGTAAGCAGACAGCATACTTATTTTGCTCTCTCATTCTTTAGTCCAAGGAAGGAATGTGGGTAGAGGCTGTTCAGTAGAGCATGAAGCACCCATCATAAGGTCTAGAGGCACTACACTCTTCAACATAGCATGCAATAGAAAACAGATAGGAGACAATGATCCCTGCAAAAACTTTCCAGCTGCCAGGGAAGAGGAGTACAAAAAGAGACCAATGTATTTACTTCCCATTCCTCTTCTCAGGAAGGTGTTAGTAAACTCATTTAGTCCTAGCCATTTTATTTCCCCTGTGAATTGAGTCACTGGGCTATTTTCTTCTCTTGGAAGAGCAAATGAAAAGGTCCCATACTAAGAACTTATCTACTCTGAACTACTTGGAGGTTATAGTCAATGAGGTAAGTTTAAGGTGAACCTTTGAGGAGGTGGTGGTGATTTGCCAGAGTGGAACCTGCCAGATATGCAAATAATGATTTATAATAACATATTCAAGCTACCAGAGTGTGACGTCAGTTGTTCCTCTCTCTGGTGGGAGAAATTCTTGTTCATACCATGTAAGACAAACTAGCACCATTTTTTAAAGTACTTTTCATGATAGAGAAACTAGTTGTAGAAAGTAAGCCATGTTGTATGGCCTAGACTGTTTTCAGATTCATTCCTCAAGGGAAGAGGATCAATGAGGAGCATTTGCAACAGCGTTTATATTCTATATTGACTCTATTTCCAATAAGGAGATGATTATGAACGCATCTGCGATTCTAGTTTTTAAGTGGCGATCTCTTGAGATTCTCTTTTTTCGGTGCTAAGGGAGCTGGACTATCATATAGCAGGATGGTCCAAAGGATTGGTGTCGCATGATGTTATTTTCTAAACTCTTTCTGTAATCATGCTTTGTCAACTTCTAAGGCATTATGACAAGCCCTATGCCCAAGGATAAGAAAAACCCTTTTCCATTAACTTGGCATTTTATTTATTTATTTTGGTCAGGAAGATTGTTGCTGAGTTAACATCTGTGCCAACCTTCCTTTATTTTGTATGTGGGTCACCACCACAGCATGGCCTGACAAGTGATGTGTAGGTCTGCATCCAGGATCCAAATCTGCAAACCCTGGGCCGCCAAAGCGGAGTGCATGAACTTAACCACTACGCCACTGAGCTGGCCCCAGCATTTTATTTTTTAAACCATCTAAAAAGCCATCCACTGGTCCCTCTACTACAGTATGTTGTAGCACGACTTAGCTGCCTTGAAAATCAAATATAAAGATCAAAGTAAGACAATATAGATTTTACCCCCAAAGTAGAAGCCTATGTAAATACACAAAGCAAATGATTTTAAATGTATACTGAGGTAAGAAAAATATTTTTTATTCCCCAATGTTACAGCAATACTAGTACACCTAAAAGACACTTAATAATTATTTGTTGAGTGAATAAATGAATATGAAAACAATGTTCTCCTTAGAAAAGATTTTTGAAAAACCATAGAAATCAACTCTGCTCTATAGTGAGTACCTTAAGGATCAGAACTACATCTATTTTATGTTTATGTTTGACATCTAGCAAAATGTCTGATTTATAGAAGGTCTACTAAATTTAGACTACAGGTGGCCTCATACAGTTGTTCAGGTCATGCACTGCACAAGTTACCACATCTAAGGGGGCACAATTTTCGTTGCAACATTTTTGGTTTTGTGACATATTTTTGTAGTTCTATTAAAATTTTAAGTCCAGAGATGGGCTATTTGTATATTTATTGTATAAATACAACTTCTGGCAGCTGGTAATAAACTATCTTGTTCTAACAAAATTAGTAAATGTTATGGACTTTAGTGTTTGTGTCCCCCCAAAATCCATATGTTGAAACCCCAATTCCAATGTGATGGTATTTGGAGGTGGGGCCTTTGGGAGGTAATTAAGTTATGGGAGCCCTCATGAATGGGATTAGTGCCCTTATAAGAAGAGGCCGGAGGCAGGTAGCTCTTTCAGCCATGTGAGGAGACACAGCAAGTAAACCGAGAAGAGACCCCTCACCAGGAACCCGACCATGCTGGCACCCTGGTCTGAGACTTCCAGCCTCCAGATTGTGAGAAATAAATGTTGGTCGTTTAAGCAACCTAGGCTATGGTAATTTGTTATAGCAGCATGAACTGATTAAGACAGTAAATCATGACAATTAGCTAACAAATGGAAGAAAAGTATTTTGTTCTAATGGGAACAAAACATTTTCTTCAACTTATGAGAGAGAAAGGTCAATAATAGAGAGATTGTTAATGCAACCATATGTAAAATAACTTGTGATTCTCAATAAGGAATTGCTTTTCTAACTTCTATACTGATTTGCAAAGCAAATTGAAAATATCATATCCTATTGGTATTAGTGTACACCGTCTGAACTGGACATTCCTTACTGCAGCTCATATTGTTTTTCGTTTGTTTACAGTCCCAGTTTAAATAGGTGCTTTTATTATGAATATATCAATATATTATTTATTATAAATGATTATCACTTAATAATCATTTCTTAGAAATAATTAATTTGTTGTAAAAATAATAAACCCATTTTATAACAAATCCAATTTGTTTGTAATTATAGAGAAACAAATAACATACTTGTTTCCTAATTTATACAAAAGCACCATGTGGGGTATAATGAACTTAGTGAACTTTTGAAACTACATATATTTCTCTTCAGACATTATTATTTCAGAATTTCGCAATTAACTTCTTAAATAATCATAAATTGTAGAATTTTAAGAAAGAAAAACTAACAATGAAATTTACATATTGATTTTTTTTTCTTTTTTTTTTTTAATTTTTTGTTTATTGCAGTATCATTGGTTTATAACATTGTAAAAATTTCAGGTGTACATCATTGTACTTCTATTTCTGCATAGATTACATCATGTTCACCACCCAAATACTAATTACAACCCATCACCACACACATGTACCAAATTATCCCTTTCACCCTCCTCCCTCCTCCCTTCCCCTCTGGTACCACCAATCCAATCTCTGTCCCTATGTGTTTGTTTATTGTTGTTATTATCTACTACTTAATGAAGGAAATCATACGGTATTTGACCTTCTCCCTCTGACTTATTTCACTTTGCATTATACCCTCAATGTCCATCCACGATGTCACAAATGGCTGGATTTCATCATTTCTTATGGCTGAGTAGTATTCCATTGTGTACATATACCACAGCTTCTTTATCCATTCGTCCCTTGATGGGCACTTAGGTTGCTTCCAAGTCTTGGCTATTGTGAATAACGCTGCAATGAACACAGGGGTGCATGTACCTTTACAAATTGGTGTTTTCAAGTTCTTTGGGTAAATACCCAGCAGTGGGATGGCTGGATCATATGGTAGTTCTATCCTTGATTTTTGAGGAATCTCCATACTGTTTTCCATAGTGGCTGCACCAGTTTGCACTCCCACCAGCAGTGTATGAGAGTTCCCTTCTCTCCACATCCTCTCCAACACATGTTGTTTCCTGTCTTGTTAATTATAGCCATTCTGACGGGCATCAGGTGATATCTCATTGTAGTTTTGATTTGCATTTCCCTGATAGTTAATGATTTTGAACATCTTTTCATGTGTCTGTTGGCCATCTGTATATTTTCTTTGGAGAAATGTCTGTTCAGGTCTTTTGCCCATTTTTTAATTGGGTTGGTAGTTTTTTTGTTGGTAAGATGCATGAGTTCTTTATATATTTTGGAGATTAAGCCCTTATCAGAAGTATGGTTTGCAAATATCTTCTCCCAATTGTTAGGTTGTCTTTTCGTTTTGTTGATGGTTTCCTTTGCTGTGCAGAAGGTTTTTAGTTTGATGTAGTCCCATTTGTTTATTTTTTCTATTGTTTCTCTTGCCCGGTCAGACGTGGTGTTTGAGAACATGTTGCTAAGACTGATGTCAAAGAGCGTACTGCCTATGTTTTCTTCTAGAAGTTTCACAGTTTCAGGTCTTACATTCAAGTCTTTAATCCATTTGGAGTTAATTTTTGTATATGGTGTAAGGTAAGGGTCTACTTTCATTTTTTTGCATATGGCTATCCAGTTTTCCCAACACCATTTGTTGAAGAGACTTTCTTTTCCCCATTGTTTGTGCTTGGCTCCTTTGTCAAAGATTAGCTGTCCATAGATGTGTGGGTTTATTTCTGGGCTTTCGATTCTATTCCATTGATCTGTGTGTCTGTTTTTGTGCCAGTACCATGCTGTTTTGGTTACTACAGCTTTGTAGTATATTTTGAAATCAGGGAGTGTGATACCTCCAGCTTTGTTCTTTTTTCTTAGGATTCCTTTAGCTATTCGAGGTCTTTTGTTGTTCCATATAAATTTTAGGATTCTTTGTTCTATTTCTGTGAAAAATGTTGTTGGAACTTTGATAGGGAGTGCATTGAATCTATAGACGGCTTTAGGAAGTATGGACATCTTAACTATGTTAATTGATTTTTAAATAGCTCTTTCATTATCAAAATTTTCATAATCCTACTTTCTGTATTTTTGGCAGGACAACCAGGAGAAAATCCACTATCAGAGGTTTTAACTGGATAGCTATGTTTGAGATGAAGAATATTTGCATCTCTTTTATTTTTCCTGGGAAATTGCATGGTGATTGTTTTGTAAAAAAAATGTGACAAATAACATTGCTATTTCAATACTGATATAAGGTACTAACCATATTACACAATACTCATATTTCTGATTGAAGAGATAGCAGCTCATAACTTACTAATAATAATTCTAAAAAGTTAGTATACAATTATTTATACACTTCAAATTTCTGAGCTGTACTAGCTTTATATTAGCATTTAAGTATAAATTGATCATCAACTAGTCCTGAGTTTAGGGCAGAACAGCTCATTAAATTAACAGATATTTTGTGAGATAGTGAGGCAACAGAAGAACCTGCTCTTAAAGCTTATTAATGTCCTATTCTGGATCCCTAAAGAAAACTCATTGTCTGTTTTTACATAGTTTCTAAGGTTTCAAAGCTCTGCAGTTTTCACAAACTGGTTTAAATCCTAATATTGTTTATTAGGTGACCTACTGTCTGTGGCCTGTAGTCTCATGACTTGCTCAGCTACTGCATCATTTGCAACTAAAGTTACATATATTATAAATCATTAGATAACATATTTGTGATTGCATATAAAAAATTTTAGGGTCTCTATTAATAGTGGCCAATCATACTAATGCGAGAGAGCTAACAGAGGTCAAATCTGATTTGGAAAAGTATTCCTTCTCTATCCACGCACATTCCAAACCAGACGATCTTGATAAGAATAATGCTCAATCTCGATGTTGATCCCCAATTGTCTTGGAAAATGGAAACTAATTTCTATACTTGGATATTGATACCTGGATGCATTTGAATGAACCTTCCCTGGGAGACTTAGGCCCTTTAGATTCAGAGAATCCTGTTGAACCATGAAAATTATGGCAGCTTCTCCTAAAACTGAAGTGGAGACATAAATTTCATTGGAGATTTTCATGATTTTGTCAAATTCATGACTTAAGTAGCTGATCTTGGTAGTGGAAATCGAAGGTAAATAGTCCCCCACTGCTCCGGGAAAAGATGACATAAGAACTTTCATAGCCTGACACAGGCAGCTCAGTAGGACATAGGTCTCGGGAGACCATCTGGGAACAAAGAAAGGAGACTGATCCCTTCTTGAAATACTATTTCAGTCTGATGGCTTAAACTGGTTCCTATTAGCACTTCTTGGATTTGTACCCTAAGTGTCCCACCCTAGTTCCAGCCCTGATTTCCTGGCAAGAACAACAACGGGATCAAAAGGGAATCTAGCATAAAGGTCTCGGTGATGATTTGGGCCCCACACAAAGTTCTGACTGAATTGGGAGAATGCTTTGGAAACAATGGCTTAGCTCTTCAGTGTGAACTAAAAGAGCTCTACTCTCAGAGTTCAAGTGTGGTTCACTACTAAAGATCAGCACTTATGAATAATTTAGCCTTTGGCTATTAATTTGAATTGTCACAATGATCAAGTCCTAATTTTCATACATATGTGGGTATGTTTCTAGACTTTGTATTCTATTCTATTCATTTGTCTATCTGTTTTGCTGTCAGTAAAACAACATTTAATTAGCTGAAATTTATAAATCTCTCAATCTTTTTTCAAAATTTTTCTTAATATCATCATAACAATATACCAGAATAGCAACACAAATAATTCTAATTTTTAAAATCTTGATATTTTGATTTGGTTTATAGGAAATTGCTAGAATAGTAAGAGAAAAGTTCACATATTTTAGATGTCTTTTTTTTTAAATTTTATTTATTTTTATTTTTTCCCCAAAGCCCCAGTAGATAGTTGTATGTCATAGCTGCACATCCTTCTAGTTGCTATATGTGGGACGCGGCCTCAGCATGGCTGGAGAAGCAGTGCGTCGGTGCGTGCCCAGGATCCGAACCGGGCTGCCAGTAGCGGAGCACGCACACTTAACCGCTAAGCCACGGGGCCGGCCCTAGATAAGTCTTCTTGTTCAAGAACATGGAGCACCTCTCCACTCCAAAGATTTTTCTAAGATTCCTCAGTAAAGCACATATCTATCTATCTATCCATCTATCTATCTACCTACCTACCTACCTAAAGTGTGTTGATTAAAACGAGATCTACACACCTATTAGAACAGCCAAAATCCAGAACACTAACACCAAATGCTGGTGAGGATGTGGAGCAATTGAACTCTCATTCGTTGCTGGTGGGAATGCAAAAACGGTATAGCCACTTTGGAAGATAGTTTGGCAGCTTCTCACAAAACTAATCATAAGCTTACCATCCTAGCCAGCAGTCACACTGCTTGCTATGTACCCAAAACAATTGGAAATTTATGTTCACACAAAAAACCTGCACGTGGATGTTTTTAGCAGCTTTATTCATGATTGCCAAAACTTGGAAGCAACCAAGATGTCCTTCAGTAGGTGAATGGATAAACTGTGGTACATCCAGACAACAGAATACTATTCAGCACCAAAAAGAAATGCATTGTCAAGCCATGACAAGACATGGAGGAACCTTAAATGCATATTACTAAGTGAAAGAAGCCAATCTAAAAAGGCTACATAACGTATGATTCCAGCTACACAATATTCTGGAAAAGGCCAAACTATGGAGATAGTAAAAAGATCAGTGGTTGAGGGGAGGGTGGCATGAATAGGCAGGACACAGAGGATTTTTAGTGCAGTAAAACTATTCTATATGATACTGTAATGGTGGACACACGTCATTATACATTTGTCCAAACCCACAGAATGTACAAGAACAAGAGTGAACCATAAGGTAAACTATGTACCTTGGGTGATTATGATGTGTCAATGTAGGTTCATCCTTAGTAACAAATGTACCATTTTGGCTAGGGATGTTGATAATAGGGGAGGCTATGCATGTGTCAGGACAGGAGTATATGGGACATCTCTGTACTTTCTGCTCAATTTAGCTGTTAACCCAAAACTGCTCTAAAACATAAGGTTTATTTTAAAAAGTATGATCTTATCAAAAGTATTTTTAGTTCAAAAGTTGGTATATTATGGGAGTTTTTTCTCTCATTACAAACTTTTCTATAATATGCTAATATTTGATAATTAAAAATGTGTATACTAAAAAAGGAAATAATGGTGGATATACTTTCTATTACTATTTGAATTTAGTTAAATCACTTTAAAATTGTCAATAAAGTGCCCTATAATGGAGAATTATGAAAGCATCAGGATCCAGCTAAAAGGGATTTTTTCTTTCTTTTTGCTGTTAAAAATCTGATTTATGAAAAACTGACAGGCACACTGGCATTGGATCCTATGTGAACTCACTATTTTAAGCGCTACCATGTCCCAGATAGTAAGGAGCCTTAGAAGGGAAAAAAATGCCTCCTAGGGTATACAAAGTCCAGCTCCACGCCTCTCCCAGAATCTGTCCCCACCTCTTTCCAGCCGCCATCCGCGGCCTCCTGCCAGGCTGTCCCTATTACCCGTTCTTACTGACTCTGGTGAGGCTGTGGCTCCCCATGAAACGCCTGCAGTGCGCTTTCGCCACGTTCCCCACGCCGCACGCCCCGGGAGTCCTCGAGCTGCAGCCAAGGCCCGCACTACTCTCAGGCCCCCGCCCCCGCGCCCGCCCCTTCTCCTCTGGCCGGAGGCGGACCCGGAGCGCCACTCGCCCTTCCCTCCACGGAAGAACATAGCCTATTTCATGCCCTGGGGAGGCGGCTGAGAATCGCCAGGAGGAGTCCAGATGCTCCCCAACTTTGCTCCCTGTGTTTCTCTGCCACCTGATCCCCCACGAGCGCTAGGTCACAGGAGCAGGTCTCACAGTGGCCACAATCCACCAAAGCTCCGCTGCGTATAAACTCGCCTTTCCAGGAAGGCAACGGAGCTAGACCCTGAGACGCTAAACCCCACTCCCAGGCGGCAGCTCTGGGCACGCGCACACATCCATTAGCCACAGGGACCCAGTGCTCATGCGCAGAGTCGGGCGCCTGCTGCAGCCTCGAGAAATCCCTGAGCGGCTTCGACTTCTGCGAGGTTCGCAGGGAGTTAGGGCAGCTGTTGGGGAGGTGTTCCGGGGGAGACTTAGCGCCCGCGGACAAGCTGCCTTGCGCAATACCAAGGCTGTGCGACCTGGGCCTCCAGGACCGGGAAAGCCTCGTCCCCCAGGAAAATTCCCCAGGAATCTTGCACTTTGCAAAAAAAAAATAAGAATTGCCCTTATCCGACTTTAGCAGTAGAAACTTCTTTCCTGGAATTTACTCCCCTCCCACAGAAGCTAGTGGAAAATATAATTCAGCAGCCCATGCAGCAACCCGTGTGCCTGCCATGGTTTCAGAGTGTGGCAGCACGTCTCCCCAACGGGAAACCTAGGAGAAGGGAAATACCCTGTCCAGATGAAAAGAAAAAAGGCAGTTCGCAGATTCCCTCCTCCTCTCCTCTTCCGACTCTGTCTCACGCGATAAAACCATACTGTTAGACTTGATTCCTAATGCCCAGGGAGTTAAATGAATTCAGTCACAGAGATAACGCTGACAAGATTTGAAGAAATTGTTCCTCATACAACTTGAGAGAGTTGTTAACATTATCAATCCTCTACTTTTGTCAACAGCTTAATTACATGCAAAATGGTTTTGTGTTAAGGGCTTCCATTTTAAAATTTATATTCAAAATAAATCTATGTAAATTTATTTCATGTGTTTCTCCCTTCCACCCCCTCCCCCCCATTAAAAAATGTATGTAATGAGACGCTCGAAATTAGCTTCAGTTACTTATGGTTTCTGGTCTTTAATGTTTTTCAATGCAGTCGCCTTTTTTTTTTTCTTTTTTTTGCAGTCTACTTTTGATTTAAGGGGCTCTTTAAAACATAAAAGACTTTGGAAAAATATTTAGTAGTGTATTTTAAGAAACGTAAATATTTTACGTTTGTAAAATAGTAGTTTACAATGTAAACTAGTTTACATTGTAAACTAGTAATCTCAGTCCTAGCACTGTCTCCAATGGAAATAATTCCAAAGAAGGGAACATGGATAGGAAGATAAGCTTTAATAGTGAAAAAATGAAAACAACATAGTACCCCAAAGTAGAGAATGTCTGAGTGAATTAGAATATCATGTAGCCAATCAATACAATTTATATCCAAGATACATGACTCTAAGGACGCGGAAGCAGCATAAGCCCAGGATAAAGGAGAAAAGGGTCTGTCTCCTGAGGCCAATCCTGGGAAGTGATTAGTGTATCCTTTATATTCCAGCCAAGGAACTGGGGCTATGGTTAAGCAGTGTGAACCTTCTTCTTCTAAGTGGCTGGGTAGGAATTTGAGTCTACTACTTCTTTTCTGCTCTGCTACTAAGACATCAATGGAAATAGTAAATATATTCAGGCAGAAGTTGGCAAATTTTTCTCTTTATTGTTTGTAGAGGGCAGAATAATAACTTAAAAACCTTAGTAATAACTTTCATTGATTAAGTACTCACATTTTCTCAAGATTTGAAACTCAGAAGTCAGAAGGAGGTAAGGACGTGAATATTAGAATATGTGTGAGAGAGTGAATATGCAAATAGACAATAGCCAGACCATATATGAAAACAGAACTCGGACCGAAAATCTCTGCAGCAGTCTGCCCAGAATGGTCAAAATCTGGTCAATGACTGCCAATTTCCCAATATTTCACCCCTCCCTCCTACTGTTTCAAACTCAGCACCAACCAGAGAAAGCCAAATATGCTCTTCAAACTAGTCATGTAAGTCTCACCACTTCTAATTAGCCAATCTCCAGGTTCCACATGCCAACAACCTCCAATCAGAGCATACATGAGTCTTCCCTCTTTTTTTAATCAGAGCATACCTGAGTCTTCCCTTTTTTTAAACTATTAAAGCTTTCCTACTTTCCTGCTTGTCTTTGAGTTTCTGTCAAATATAAGTGATGATGGCTGAGTCCCTTGCTGTAGAATCTCTGTGTGAATAGCCTCTGTTTAGTCTCATTTGGGTTATCTTTATTTGAATGGTTCTTAGACAACCAGCAAGATTTGATTACATTGCCTATAACTGCAGACCCCAATTTCAACCAGGTGTGGTTCCCACAGAGACTTCTTGTGCCTTGCTTTTAGGGGCTGGTTGAGTTCTTGCTGACACAGTAAATCATCGCTGGGTCTGAACTCTGCTATCTTTGTGTTGAGCTCCTAGGCTATTTATTCTTAGTTTGGAATCTGGGTTTTGTCACTGATTCCCATTTGTTTGGCATCCTTGGTGGAATCAGGCCATTCTTTTTCATCCATTTTTCCTCTCTTCTGTACCTTCATTTTGTGTTGTACTATCAAAAAGTGTTGTTTGTCATAGAAGGAGAATCACAAAGTAGACCACAGGCACAGGTCCTATAAGCCTGTTGTTCAAGCTGGCAACATTGACTGGTGAATTCACCAGATTGGTATCCATTTGGACAAACTTTGCTGAGGGTCACCAGTAAAACTGATTGAGGTCTCAATTTTTTGTCCTGAAAGCTTGGCTTTGAGTGTTCTCTCTGGTTTTCCACCTGGCAGAGGACTGAGAGAGGGGTGCGGATTGTAGGATCTGTATTTGGAGGTAGTCAACCATCAGGTGGGGGCCCAGCACATGAAGTGCCCAAGCATCACTTTCAACTGACTGTTGCCAGCTCTCATGGGGTCATCTAAATCCAAGTCTTCTCCTTCTCCAGGAAAAACTACTGCTTCTTATATGTACTCTTTTACACACTAGTGAAAAAAAGCACTCATGGTACAAAAATGAAGCTAAATGCCTTCCAGGCAGAGAGAACAGCATGTGTGAGAGCCCTGAGGTTACAAATGGTTTGGCTCGTTTGAGGAACTGAAAGCCATTTAGTGTGGCAGAAGCACAGTGAGTGGGGGCAGAATGCCTTAAAGATATACTTAGAACATAGATCATGGAGAAGCTTAAAGGACTTGCTAAGGATTTTCAATTTTGCTCCATGAGGAAACAATGTGGAGTTTTAAGCAAGGAGAGTGACACAACTTGATTTATGTTTTGAAAGAAATATCTACGTAAGAATTGTTTGAAAGGTTTCTTCTCTCAGATAGCCAGAGCCTGGTTCTATAAGATGAGCAGACATCAAGAGCTCAATGACTTATTTGAAAACTACCCCAATCTAGCTCTATCTCCTCTGTCTTCTCTTGGGGACATGTATTACATGGCTTGGGGTAGCTGGTCCATGTCACAACAGGCTAAGCATTAAGACTTTGACTTGTAGGCTGTGTAGATCTATTGGCGAGCGTTCATCAGTTTTTACACTGTTAATGCTGGCAGCAGTGTGGAGGATGGATGAGAATGAGTGGTGAAAGTTGAGGCTCAGTGATCATTTAGAAGCCTGTTGTAATCATTTAAGGAAGAAACAAAAGCCTGAACTAAGGCAATAGAAGTGGCAGACAAGGATTTTATAAACAGAAGAGATGGCGGCAACTCATTAGATGTGGAAGGTAATAACCTTTCTATACGTTTGTATACCTCTCAGACAAATGTAGAACTCCTAGGCTCTGATGAGTGGTCCCACAGGACAGAGGTCATCTTTCCAAAGAGGAGGGGACAGAATCCTGATGGAAGTGAGTTCAAGGTGGAATGTGAGAAGAAACACTGGAGACAATCATTCTGCACAACTCTGTCAAGCAATTTTGTGCTAAGAGAAAGGGAGATGTAGGCAGTAGCTGCAGGTTTCGTTTGTTTGTTTTTAGCATTGGAAAATTACAGCGTATATTGAGTAAAGGAAAAAAAAAAGATTGTGTTGGAGTCAGAGAGGGGAGACTTGATGGAGCAATATCCTTAAGAAGTCTAGAGGTAATGATCTGTTTCTTAAGTGGAGAGACTGACCTACTCAGGAGCAGGGACATTTCATCCACAGTAACAGGAAAGAAGGAAAATGATGGGCAAGGTGCAGGGAAGTGGGTCAGTGTGGTCCTCAAGCCTGTGCAAGTTCCTTCCTGGTTGCCTTTCTCTTCAGTGAAATACAACTCAAGGTCATCAGAGTAGGAGTCAGGTAAATAGAGAAGTTCCTTCCTGGTTGCCTTTCTCTTCAGTGAAATACAACGCAAGGTCATCAGAGTAGGAGTCAGGTAAATAGAGAAGGTAGGAAATAGTGATCCACAGGAGGAGGAGTGTAAATGGACTGGTGAACTATCATTATAACCAAATATCATTTAAGCTCAGTAGAGGAAATTTTTCATGAAATGTATGTACATCAGGCATTTCCAGTGATTAAACTAGCACTTACTAATCATTTTGTAAATGAAACTTTGAAAGATCATCTAGTACACAATTGCCATTATTCAGAAATGCTTTACTTTAAAGAGAAAGAGGGAAACCTTTAAATGGCACTTAGTACTAATATTTTAATTTTACTTTTTTCAACCTACACAGACCAGAAGTATCCAGGAAGTGTCCTGAGAGATGAAAGTGAATGTCCCAATAGAGTTCAAGTCACTTCTGATGGATGGATGAATGAAAGAATTAATAGATAAATGCACTTGGAGAAGTCACTATTTTAAAAGGAAACTTATAAAGAAAAGTAATAATTTTGATGTTGGAATATCATCTTGTAATTTTGCTATTATTAGTTTTTAATGTTCACAATTAGGACCTAATTCTGGTCTTTTTAAAATTTATAGGACATAGTAAAATATATTCCTTAATTTGGAAGAGGAATGATCTATTTTCAATTAATTCAAAGAAACTATTCTAACAAGAGAGATATGATCTTTAGGTTCGTGAGATTTCTATTCCTGTACTTCCCAAGGATAGTTTCCTTATACTAAACTTTTATGAGAATTTTGCATACAAATATTAATGTTAATTGAAGAAAGAGGAAAACTGATGAGGAAAGAGGAAAGGAAAATATTCACCATAAACAAATGTGAAAATTTAACCACTTATAACTTTAAGCACACAAACTTTCCTGTCACATTCAGAGGGTTTTTTTTCCTTCGTAAATTTTGCTTGTATACTCTAACAGTTGATGTTAATTTCTATTTATAAATTTCTATTTTCTGTTTTCATTTCTGAGAATAGGAATATTATGAAGAGTATTGAAAACAAGCCCTGATTTGTAGTTCTTGCCAATTTCCATCATGAAAATACTCCCATTTCTGATTTCAAGCCTCCAACAGTTCCAGAATATCTAGTAACGGGTCGCTAGGTATGACATGAGTCAAGTCCAGCCTACCACTATTTGAATGGTGTTTAAAGTGAAGGCACAGTGACTATTTAGAAAGCCATAGTAGTAATCTAGGCAAGAGATAGACTAAATTAAGGTAGTAGAAAGAGGAGAGACAGGTTCCAAACAGAAGAGATAGGAGGGAGCTCATGAGTAAATAACCCTTTCACATGTCTTTATATCCCTCATGTGGATGTCGGATTACTGTGTTCTGTTGGCTTGTTCTGTTGGGTAAAAGGGATACTTCCCTAAATGGAGTGGATATTTCCTTTCTCAGTCATCCAAATGAAGGATACATCTTGGAATACAAAATGAAGAATTGAGTTGTGGGTCTTTATTAAGAGGTAGAGGCAATTCAGTGGTCTCTTGGACTTGGACTCAGGAGCTTTCAGACATGCACTAGGGAAATATTCTCTCAATTAAGTTGTTGAGATTGGCAAGACAAAATAAAGCAAAACACCTCTATATGTGTATTTTATTAATTGACATACTAAATATATGTGTGCATGTGTCAGTATACTAATATATGATGTCTATTATAGAACATACAGACATAAACAATCTTTTTCAAAGGAAGATATAATAATAGGTGTAAAGAAGTTCTGATACTTTCTTTCCCATCCAGTGGATTATTTTTTGTATGTCTTGAGTGTTATGCACTGTTCTTTGGAGATCTCTGTTCTTAGGAACACTCTGAGTGTAGACTAGGGATTGGCAATGCCACATGGTGACCTCCTCATGGCCAGGAAGCTGCCTTGTGTAGGCATCTATGGAGATGGAATGAGGTCTGTGGTTTTGGAAAACAGTCACATTTGGTGGGCGAATTTCCTGCTAAAGTTTGTATTCTCATTCCCATCTGCCACCCTCAAGTTTCTCATTAAACATTACAGCCTAGTTTTTTACTTCTGGTCCATGGAATTAAGGAAAAGTTCTGTGTTCAAAATTGCATTCAAGAATTCAAAATGTAGATAGAAGCAGAGGTTATTACTCATATATTTATCCATTCATTTGATAAACATTTACTGAGTACTTAACGTGCCAAGTCCTGTTCTGGGAATTGAGAATTAGCCTAGAACAAAGCATTGAAAAATGGCTGCCTTCTCAGAGCTTACATTATGGTGACAGGAAGAGCACTCCAGGAAAGGGAAGCAACAAGGTCTGGGGCTATGAGACAGGAACGTGCTCAGTGTGTTGGGGAACAACAAAGAAACCACTCTAGCTGGAGCAATGTGAGTTTGAGTGAGAGGAAGGACTTGAGGTCAGAGAAGTAAAGGGTGAGGGTGTGGGGGAGTAGGTCACAGACTGTATAGGGCCATATGGTCATTATAAGAAATTTAGCTTTTACTTTGAGGGACTTAGGAAATCATTGGAGAATTTTTAGCAGACAAGTGACATCATCTGAAGGCACTTTGACTGGATCATTCAGGCTGCTGGGTTCAGAATAGATTGGAGCAAGGGTGGTGTACAAGCGCAGAAGCATGAAGACCAGTCAGGATTCTACTATAATATGTTAAAGTAAAATAATGCAAATAAGAGAGATGATGTGTGCCTGGACTACACTGATAGCAGTGGTCAAATTCTGTATGTATTTTGGAAGTAGTGCACTCGGGTTTTGCTAACTAATTAGACGGGGCCTTTGAGAAAGAGGGAAATCAAGGGCGCTGCTAAGACTTTTGACCTGAGCAACATGAAGAATGGAGTTACCTGTTCTTAAGTAAAAAAGACAGTGACAGAGTGGAATATCAGGAGGTCAGTTTAGACACGTTAAGTGTGAGATGCCTGTAAAGTGTATAGGCAACTGGACATACCAGTCGGGACTTTAGGACAAGGGACCAGACTGGAACTCCCAATTTTGGAATTGATAGCAAATAGATGGTATTTCAAGTCATAGGACTGAATGAGATCACCCATAAGGGAATATGGATAGGGAAGAAATCAAATAGTTTCTGGATATATTTTATAGTTAGAGTTGACAGGATTTGTTGGCAGTTTAAATGTAAGTGTAAAAGATAAGATTGAAGGATGACTACAAGGATTTTGGGGAAAAAAATGAAGCTATTGTTGGACTGATCCTGGGGCTCTCCAGTCTTGGAGATACACAGGAATCAGCAAACTAGACTGAGAATGAATGGTTAGAAAAGAAGGAATCAAACCAGGGAAGTGTACTGTCTTAGAAGCCAAGTGAAGACAGTGTTCCAAGGAGCAAGCAATGGTCCTTGAAACCTGTGTCAAATGCTATTGGACTAATATGAAAACTAAAAAATGACAATTGGATTTCACATGATGGAGATCATGGTCAATTGTACTTAAAGTTGTGACAACTGCGAGACATGGGAACGAAAGGGTAATGATGGGAATTGCTTTAAGTGAGAACAGAAGAAGAAAAATTGTACAGAGAGATTATAAGATCACAGACAATTCTAAGGAGATTTGCTGTAAAGGAGAGAAATGAGGCAATGGTGGCAGGGCGAAATGTGGTCAATTTTTTTTTGTTGTTGTTATTTGTTTTTAGGATGGACAAATACTGGCATGTATTTATGCTAACGAGAATTAGTCAACAGAGAGGGAAATTTTAAAGACACATGAGAAAGCAGGGGAGAGGGAAGTGCTGAAGCAATGTCCATGGGTAGGCTACAGAGGATGGGTTCTAGTACACAAGAGAAGTGCTGGCCTTTGATACAACATGGATATATCGATATGAACTGCAGAGAAGGTAAAATATTTTTTGTCAAGGTAGGTAGGTGGGTAGATGTTCTGGGAGCCTGTAGAATTTCTTTTCTTATTAATTCTCTTTTCTCAGTGGATCAGGAAACCAGGTCATTGGCCAAAAATGAGTTTGAAGAGAGAGAAAATACAAATGGGCAAGGAAAGGGTGAGTGTGAATGGATGAGGGAAATATCTGAGGATTGCTGGGAAGTATACCAATCCACTTCCAGTGGGTTTTCATGAACTGAAAGTGACGCAGGATAGCATGGCTTTGTTTTTTCCGTTAGTCACATGCAGTGGCTCAGGGCAGACAAGTTTAGATGGGAGTTTTAGATTTAACTAGGGCTGTGGTTTAGGCAGACAAGTAAGAAAAGGAGTGGGGACAAATGTATTGAAGGTGTTTGCATGAGAATGATGATAGTGATTAACCGTGGAATTCAATCTAGTGAAGTGGGGGAGTGACGACACAGAGTGAGGGGGTCAAGGTCAGTGAAACATGGCAGACCTAATGGACTGTAGGAGCCATGAGGTGGAAGGAGTTTTGGAGTTTTGTGATGAGAGAAAGTGAGCTGGAATATGAGAGGTGGTATTCAAAAGTATGTTTGAAATTGAGATTATGGCGTGACCTCAGTTATTGTTAAAGATGGGGTGTATCGTGTGAACCAGGTTGGTGAGAGGCTGAGGGTAGGCTGGAGGGCAAGATCACTGGAGGAGATCCATCCCCACCACGAGGAAGGTAAATCTCAGTGTGCAAGAGTTTAAGCCATTAGGTCTATCTCTGAAGGAGAAGGGGTTATTTGTAAGAAAGTTGGTAGGTTTATACCCAAAGGCTCTGATCTGGTAGGAAGACTGAGAGTGTGGCTGTCAGTCTAAGATCTTAAGTGAGACTCTAGGTCTGGGCGCCCCCAGGTCTGGGTCCCAGTGCAGCTACAGGAGGCCTTGGGCGTTGCCAGGCAACCCAAGTCGGTGTGTAGCTCCAGGCAAGAGGCCAAGTTTCTGGTCTTTGGCCCACTTCCTGTCTCTGACCCACTTCCTGTCTCTGGCCGGCTTTGACTCCAGGACTGGGGTGAGGACCTGGCCAGAGGGGCTTATGAACCAGGGGACCAGGACTGAAGGATAGGTGGGGTGCTTAGGAGCCCCAGGGACATCCTAGTCTGAGGGAAGGATTGCCTTCTGTGTCATCATGAAGAAGCTCTGCACCTTTTATAGAAGGAAGGATGAGTTCCACAGCCCCTTCTCAAAGCGCCGGTCAGCCGGGTCGGTACTGTCCGCCCACTGGGCTGGGCTACGACCTTCGAGATAATGATTTAAAGAAACTTCACAAAGCCGCATCAGTTGGGGATTTAGAGAAGGTGAAGGAGTACCTTCAGCTCAAGAAACATGATGTGAATGTGCAAGACAGAGAATACAGGTGACCAGAGTGAGGAAGGGCAGTGTGGAGGGGAAGCTGGGGCCATTGGATCCTCTAACCAGAAACAGGACTTGTCTGGGCTGCCCTGCTGGTTGTCACTCAGGGTTCCCATAGCAGAGAGGTCTGGTAACCATTGGCAGAGGGTCACACTCCCAACTTTCACTTCTTATTTTTAAAAATAGGCACAGGGATACTTGAGGGCATTTGTGTCCTCCCTGATCCCCTCTCCTCCTCCCACTGCCTTCATCACTGGACACTCCACCCTTTCCCCATCTTGCTGTTTTTTTTCTTTGGTATATATTGTCCCCAGCCACCTAAGATTTGCCATATTACTAATGTACTAACAGGAAAAGAGTAAAAGCGACCTCCCAGAACAGTGGTTATTAAGATCTTAAAACTTTGACATAGCAAAACAATTAACTTTTTACTGTGGATATCCTATGAAAATTTGTTTCAATTGCAGAGTATTTTCAAAAAGCCCATCAGCAACCACTTACTGCAAAAACAACATTAATTTTATATATTAAGAAATAAAGAAGCTATGTATTTGGCATTAATAACAGAAAATATGTACTATGTGTGCCTACCTTAAAATCTTTGGGGGTGTCATAGGGTACGAAAAGCATCATCTTTCATCATAATTGGGTAACTGGAAACTATGGTTAGAAAGACTGTTTGTGTCAGCTTGCTAATAGCTTTACCTCCTCTTTTAACAAAAACAAAGTTATCATATCTGACTTTTATCCTACACCACGCCATTGAATTACAGACAACCTCAGCATGATGTTGTTCACTGGGTTAATTCTCAGTGTCACCTGGCTGGTGGCATCTTAGCCAAGTGTCTTACTTGTCCTAATGGTAGTATTTGAAATATTGTCTTGTCTTTCAGGACACTTGGTTCACCTGGCATTTCTCCTACTTCTGTGGACACTTCTTTTCAGACTCCTTTGCTGATTTCTCCTCTTCTTCCTGACTGGTAAATATTTGAGGGTTCAGACCTTGAATGATTCTCTCTTTTAATCTTCACTCCCCTGGTGAAGAGAGATGGATTTAAATATCCAAATTCCAATGCCTTCCAGCTTTTTATCTCCAGCTAGACCTGTCTCCTGAACTCTAGACTCATATAGATATAAATGCCTTACACTTCCACTTGAATATCTAATAGGCTGTGCTGTGCTGGTAAATGTTTAATAACAGGCTCTTGGACCGGGGGAGAGGAGGAAAGCAAAGGGAGAAGCTCTGCTTTCAAGCTACCAATGTGATGTCAGTGGGCTTGAATAATTCTTAAACACTTAACAATTGGCTTGTGAGAGCCACTGGCTCCATCACGTCGCTGCTTAGGCACCTCAGACATCCCCAAACTGCGCTCCTGTTATTCCTCCTCTCTGCTCTTTCTGTAAATGCCGCATCCCTTAAGTGTTTAGACCAGAAACCCTAAAGTTATTCTTGACTCCTCTAATTCTTTCACATCCTCCATCTGATTCGACAGAAAAATTGTTGGCTCTACTGTCAAAATATTTCTAAAATCCAACCATTTCTTGACACCCTCACAGTTACCACCCTAGTCAAAGCCACCATCATGTCTTAACTAGAATTACTGCAGTGGGCTCCTGACTAGTTTTCCATCTTTTAACCTTTTCGGTTTATTCTCAATAAATCATCTAAAATGTGTCTCAAATGATGTCATTCCTTGCCTTAATAACTTCCACTGGCTTTTCATCTCTTTAGGGGTAAAAGGCAAAGTCCTTCCAGTAGCTCATACAGCCCTACATGACCTTCACCGCCTCTGTGTTATCTCTGTGATCTTACCTCCTGCAGCTCTCCCTTTCATTCATCTCCAGCCACCCTGGCCTCCTTAGTGTTCCACAGAAATGCCAGAAATGTATTTAGGGCCTTTGGACTTGCTGTTCCCTTTGCCTGGAGTGCTTTTCCCCCAAATATCCACATGGTTTGCTCTCTCACTTCCTTCAGGTGTTTATTTAATTGTCACCTCATCAGTGAGAGCTTCCCTGGCTACTCTACCTACAATTGTACCCCTTCTCCTCGCTGACATTTCCTATCCTTCTTCCCTGTGTGATTTTTCTCTTTAGCACTTCACTGTCTGGCGTACTTTGTATTTTAAGGTTTTTGTTTACCTCTTTTGCTAGCATGTATGATCCATAAAAGCAAGTATTTTTGTCTATTTTGTTTGCTGCTATATCCTCATCACCTAGAACTCTGCCTAGCCATAGTAAGTGCTTAATAAATATTTTTTGATAAATGAATGCATACATACATAACTAACTATGATAATTTAAAGATACTATTCAGCAATAAAAGGATATCTTTTATTAATGGAAGGAATGAATTACTGATAGATGCAACAACATAGATGAATCTCGAAGCATCATGGTAAGTGAAAGAAGCCAGATACAAAAGGCTATCTATTGAATGACTCCATTTATATGAAATTCTAGAAAAAGCAAAAGTATGGCAATAGAAAACAAAGTAGGTACCAGGAGGTTCAGATAGGGAGGGAGAAAAGGGGATTGATTGTAAAGGGGCATGAGGAAACATTTGGGAAAATGTTCTTTATCATGATTATAGTGGTTATGTGACTGTATATTGGTCAAAACTCCTAAAATTGTACACTTAATTTTTTTGTATATAAATTATACTTCAGTAAAGTTGAATAAGAAATCTCAAACTGTGTATTTGAGTATCTGTGTGTGTGTAGAGAAACAGAGATTGAGAATGAGAGAGATAAATCTGAAAGGATACATGCTAAACCTAAAATCACTATTTCTGAGAACATGAGATTTGGGCAGGGGGCAAAGGTGGAGTGAGAATAGTCATGGGAGACTTCTGCTTTGTGTTGTATGAATTTTTTAAAAGGTGAATTATAATGTATAGAATGTTCAATAAACTCATTTTAGAAGCATTGTATTAAAGGTCTCTGTTACCTCATGTAAATACATGTACATATTAATAATGGCTTTATGGAAATAATATTCTAAATATGTTTTCTAGTGAAAAAATGATACTGAAAGTGGAAATTTCTGGTTAGGAGAGAATGAGGGAAACACCATGACAGTTAGCGAGCAGGTTGTTCTGGAGGCCATAGTGGCCCAGTAGGAAGAACATTGTTTTGGGAATAAAGATCTAAATTTGAGGTCTGCTCTGCATTTGTATGACGTTGACCCTAACTCTCCTCATCTGTCAAATCAGAGCTATTACTAGATTAGTGTTTTCTATACCAAGATCTGCAAAGCCCTGTTGCAGGCTACTTTTTATTTATTTATTTATTTTTTTGTGAGGAGATCAGCCCTGTGCTAACATCCGCCAATCCTCCTCTTTTTTTGCTGAGGAAGACGGCCCTGGGCTAACGTCCGTGCCCATCTTCCTCCACTTTATATGGGACGCCGCCACAGCATGGCTTGCCAAGCCGTGAGTCGGTGCGCGCCCGGGATCCGAACCAGTGAACCCCGGGCCGCCGCAGCAGAGCGCGCGCACTTAACCGCTTGCGCCACCGGGCCGGCCCCTAGGCTACTTTTTATTAAACAGAGTAGCTCCCTGTTAATGTGCTTTGCTTATTTGGCTTCTATTTGTGTTTTTATTTCAAGAGTACTGTGACTAATATGTTTGAAAATGAATAGGAGATGTTTAATGTCTCTTCCAGCTATAAAATTAAATTACTTTTATGGTTTTTAATAAAAAGTCCTTCAGATCTATACATAGCCTGGTAGGTGAAGGCTCAATTCCAAACTACTACTTTTAGCCACACTACTCAAACCTAGATTAGATCTAAAGTGCCCAGCCTAGAGGTGAAAATAATTAACGATCTAGGGTGAGATAGCTTCCTTGGTGACTTCTTCACCAACCCTGAATTCTGATAAGCCCAACAAAGTCAGTTAATGAAAAGGGTATTCTCGTGATGAGACGTAATGGAAGATTGCAGCTGTGTTCTGGTCCTGCACCCTGTCTAGCAGAGGACACTTTTCATCTCAGCTTCCATAGTAATGACCCACTCTTGCATCCATCCAAGTCATGCCTTTTGCTAAAGTTCAGTTAGAGATTTCTGGAATCTGACAGTCCTTCACCTGTCCACAATCTATGCTGACAATTCTTTGGTATAGGAGAGACTGAGAGACTGGGAGAAATCAGAACTTGAATGAAATAAAATGACACCAGCACTAGGCCTCACAGAGATTTAGAGTTCTTATAAGATAAGTACTATGAGTTAAAAAGTAACAATATAAACTAAAGTCTTAGACTGGGAATATAATACATTGATAAAATAAATGTTATGGATTTTTGAGAAATGGAGTAATATTCTTGGTTTTAAAGTGTTTCTCTAAGATACTTGTAAAGATACATTTTGCATTCAACGGTTCAAAAAATAGAATGGTTTTTGTTTTTGACATTAGGTGAAAAGACATTCATATCGGCCTTGAAGCATTTAAATTATACATGTAAACATTTGATAAATGGCCATAACAAAGACATCATTCGCTACATACTCCAATTGTGAGTTCCGGAGTTTAAGAACAGTTAAATCTAAAACTTAAAATGAAATCAAGGCAAACGTAAAATCTGTATGTTCTTAAGACATTTCGTCTTTTTAAACTAGAGTTTTTAAATCATTTAAAAGGATGCCAAAAATATTCCAAGTAAAATCTTTATAAGACTGTCTCGAAGGTTTGAGTGATATTGTAAACTTTGTAATGCTTCATGCCTGCTGAAGATAGTTTAGTCCTGTTTTCAGATTTTGTGTAGAAGATCACAGAATCATATTGCTCAATACTTTCTTAGAAAGCTGAAGCTTTCATAGCTATTTTATTTTATTGAATTTGTGACTGATTTCCCATGTTCCTTGGGACATACATACAGATGGATTCTGAGATTTTTATAAAATATTTCATTGTCACAGTGGGGTTTAGACTTCAACTGTAACAGTGAAATTATCCAGTAGGCATGTAGCAGCCACTTTTGGAAGACCTACTGGGAATTACCCAAATGCCATTTACCTTCCTCAGAGAGAGCAGGGTTTTCTTTGAGGAAGATTTGCCCTGTGCTAACATCTGTTGCCAATCTTCCTCTTTTTCTTTTTTCTTCCCAAAGCCCCAGTATACAGTTGTGTATCATAGTTGTAGAGTTGTAGCGCTTCTATGTGGGATGCCACCTCAGCATGGCTTGATGAGTAGGTCTGCGCCCAGGATCCGAACTGGCGAACCCCGGGCTGGCCGTCAAAGTGGCTTGTGTGAACTTAACCGCTATGCCACTGGGCTGGCCCCCCACTTTTTTTTAATAAATGAAAAAAGAGAACTGGAGTTGAAGGAGAGGTGAATCTAAAGATTGAGTAAAAGCCACTTAAATTCCTTGGGACTAGATTCTTGAGATATGTATAATAATGGATGAAGGAGATAGATCAAAATGTTTGCCAGGATTTGCTAAGCTACTGCAAGCAGTTATTTTAGGTAAGCTTAAAGCCGTTTGGCCCTGTGTGTTGGCTTGAGGACTGGAGAAACTTCCTATTACATAAGGAAGTTTATCCTTAAGCCAAATTAATAGATATTAACAAAAAGGCTAATCAGCGCTTTTCCTGTATAAGGATCTCTGAGAAACAAAATTAATTACCAGAAGTTCGCGTGGTAAGGACGGAATCACAGCAAAATAAGGTAGATAATTTTGAGAGATATTTTATCTAGACCATGATGCTTGATGAATCATTTTTATTCTACAACAAAGTATTCCTTTCCAATGACTGGGGAGTATAGGTTCCTTAAATTGAGGTTTTCTTTTTGATGCAGGATGTTAATTCATCACGGATAACTTTTGGTTCCATTCTATCACCCAAGCTGACCATCATCTTTCTGATTCTAGTCTTTCTTCAGACAGAGAATAATATAATTGGCTAGGTTTCTGCTTTTTGTATTGTCTTTATATTACAGTCTTGCCTTCCAGAGATTACGTTCAGGAAACCAGATTAGAATTTTCATATTTCCAAATTGTTCAAAACTATTTTTATATTTTCTTGATGTACTCCCATAAATGGTAAGTTATATCATTGTGTATGGATTTTGTTAGTCTAGCTCTTTGAAAGTTAGCTTATTTTCAAGTCCTTGTCAGCCACATTTTTGCTGCTCTTAGTGTCAATAACAGATCTGTTTACATACCCATAAAGTACTTCCAAGGACCTAAAATGAGGTGAGGAAATGGCATCTAAAGTCTCCTGTTTGGGACCTGGGCTATCTATACACTCTGTACTGTAAAATTATCTAAAAACAAGGATATAATGATATCATCTTAATAAATAAATACAAGTTTATTGAGGGCCAGTCCAGGCTAAAAACTACAAAGTTTAAATGGAGCTAATTAGTACCTGTCATATTTCATGAATGTGTGCTTGGTTTCTGGGAGGCTACATGGAGTAGAGCTCTTTGAGAAGTGGACATCATTTTAATAACTTAAAATTAAGTTGAGATCTACAACTTAGAGAGTCCTTAGGCTTTCACCTTTGTGTTCATTTCTTTTTTGTTTTTTGTTTTTTGTTTTTTGTTTTTTTGGTGAAGAAGATTAGCTCTGAGCTAGCATCCATTGCCAATCCTCCTCTTTTTGCTGAGGAAGACTGGCCCTGGGCTAACATCCATGCCCATCTTCCTCTACTTTATATGGGACGCCGCCACAGCATGACTTGACAAGCGGTGCCTCGGTCCTCCCCCAGGATCCGAACCTGTGAACCCCGGGCCGCCCAAGCAGAGTGCACAAACTTAACCACTATGCCACTGGGCCAGCCCCTGTGTTCATTTCTTAGATGCAAATGCCAACTTTAATAGCCTAGCAAAGAGAGAAACACACAAGTAAGGGTAGCATGCCATGGAATAGGGGCTCCAAATGTAGGCAATATCCCTTCCTCCTGTTAACTGTCATGTATATGTCAGGTTTGGGAGATCATTTCTAAATTTTATTGGATGTCTAATTTTGTCATCCTTTCCAAGGCTCAGACGTGATTTTGGTGTTTGAAAAAACCTATTTTTTAACTCATAAATTTTCCTTGAAGTGAAACCAGTTAAATATTTAATCGTCAAGGCATTTGTGCAGCCTTTTTAATTCAGTAAAAAGCAATCATAATTAATGTAAATTTTGTGTAAATATAAATAAGTACCTGAAGCAAATACCTTAACAATGTACGATCTGGCATGTTCTTGGGTATAGAAAGTAACTTTTCAAACTAAGACTTATCTCTAACTTTGTGTTTTGTTATGTTGATATAGAACACCTTTGCACCCTGCCTGTGCTAATGGATATTCAAATATTGTATCTCTCTTAATTGAGAAACAATGCAAATAAACGTCTGGGATAGTGAAAACAGATCTCCATTGACTAAGGTATGCTAATTTTTTCTTTTCAATTAAAATGTGTTTGAGGTCTTCTCCTAGTTATCTTTTGTTGGATTTCATCTTTTAAAACATGGTATTAAACGTTAGTTTAATATATCATATCCTGAGTAGTAAATTGGTTGCATATCTATTCTTGTTGTATCCACAGGCAGTACAGTGTGAAAAGGAGAATTGTGCTACTATTCTTCTAGACCATGGTGCAGACCCAAATCTGGTGGATTTAGATGGCAGTACTGCTCTTCATTATGCTGTCTGTGGTCAAAGTGTCTCATTAGTCAAAAAATTGAACACAGAGCTAATCTTAAAGCTCAAAATAAGGTAGTCTTTTATTAAAAACAATACATTATCTTTTAGAAAGCAATGGAAGAAGGTATTCATTGCAGATAATTCATATCTATTGATATACATTACATAAAGCATGAATTCCAAAATGAAATTGGGGAGAAAGAGAATGAGATTATCAAATACTGATGAAGTTTTCCTTTTTTAAAAGTCTTTCTGCATTTCATCTCAGATTATAATCCTGACCTCCAAAGCAACATCATATTTAACGATGATAACTGTTCAAATGTCTATATCAAATGAGAAATATTTGATTTCCCTATAAATGGATATTGATTAAAAATCGTGAAGTTTACATCTTTTACTTTTTTCTATTTTATTTGTATACTCATGAATGATAAGAATAGGGTTGAATTAGAAAATCATTTGTTATACTAAAAGTAATCCAACTCTCCTATTGAGACATTATTGATAACTGATCAGTATTATTTTATTAAGCTTCTTGACACTTCTTAACACTTTAGTTCACTGATATTTTGTCTATTTTGACAGCCCAAAATAAGAGCTAGCCTTGGAGTTTAAATGAAATCTTATGAAACCCAATTGTAACAACATTTTGAAATGTGAACTGATAGTTTGCAATATTTATATTAAATGCTAGGCGCTCATCACTTAAATACTCCAGGGTGCTCTTGCCTACAATTTGAATTAAGCCTAATGTAGAAACTTTAATTTTATTTTTTGACTGACCCAAATCCAATTTATTTTCTTTATCTTTGAAATCATAATTTTTTATTCATCAAAACCTTTTAAAAATTAAAGTGCATATTCAGAAGTTTCTTATAAGCACACTTGTTTTAAATTAAACTTAAATCTAAAAGGCGTGTAATGTTGATAGAGGTTTTTAAATAATCATTTTGAAATAATTTTTTCAGGATGTGTATACTCCACTTTTACTTGCCATTACTGAAAATAATGCAGAAATGGTAGAATTTCTTCTGAAGAGAGGGGTAGATGTGAATGCTTCAGATGAGAATCAAAAGTATAATTAATGCTAAATAGGAGTATATAACTAGAGCTACCTAACAGAATGATAGATATATATTTGATATTGGGAAAAGATTTGGCTATATGATTTTGGACAAATTACCTAGATTCCCTAGGTGTGTTTTTCTATCTATAAAATCAAACAGTTGGACCAGGTTGGTAAGTTATTATAATAATTATTATTGTATTTATATATTATATTATTAACATATTATTATATTAATATATTGTATTTATATATTATATATATTAATAATATTATTATTTTTGAGGGAGATTGGCTCTGTGCTAACATCTGTTGCCAATCTTCCTCTTTTTCTTCTTTTTTCTCCCCAAAACCCCAGTACATAGTTGTGTATCATAGTTGTAGACTTGTAGCTCTTCTATATGGGATGCCACCTCAGCATGGCTTGATGAGCGGTGAGCAGGTCCGTGCCCCGGACCTGAACCAGCGGACCTCGGGCCGCCGAAGTGGAAGGCGTGAACTTAACCGCTATGCCACTGGCCCAGCCCCCCTATTATTATTTTATAACATTAGAATCTTACACAGAAACTCAATCTCTAAATCCCAAATGCCACAGTTAAATGAAGATAGGGGACCCAGAGCCCCAGACACACACCTCCATAGAATTTTTGAGATATCTGGAAAACACTAGAGTTCCAGAAAATAGATATTAAAAAACACTGAGCTAGCTGCTTCCTGGAGACTCTTTATCTTTGGACTCCATGATATGCTCTGTGATTGGCACATCTTTTTGAGTAGATCTGCCCCACTTTTTACATTCTTGCCCTCTTTTCCTGATAGAGATCCTACATTTGAACAGTAAATTTAGAAGAGCAACTTTTTGAAAAAATATAAGACATGTTTAAGATTCATAAATAGACATTTATTTTTCTTGCTCCAGAACAGCCCTTATGATTGCTCTCGGTGATGGACTAACAAGTTTAGTCAGTCTTCTTCTGCAAGAAGCAGACCTGTCTTGCCTAGATATTTATGGATTCACTGCTGAGGAATATGCTTCCTTAAATGGTTTTACTATGTAAGTGATGCTGCATGTGTTTTAACAATTGTCTGGGATTTGAGCATAAGGAAAGAAACATGAACCTCAAAATACAGAGCTGGAATAGGCTCACCAGTAGGGGTAACCATATTATGAACTCTGGACCCATGGATCCAGGGATACTTGATTTCCTCCATTTGTAGGGTCCGATTAATATAAGAACTGCAGGTAGGCCAAGTCTAGAGATTAACTCCCAGTGGCATGGGAATTTGAAATATGTCAGGATAGGGCTCCCAGCAACTAGTGACATGGCCATTAATAAAACATATGGGCAATAGGTGAGGCAAAAGATGATTAATTCACACACAAGCCTCTTTCATTGTTTTTACACATTAGTAATATAAAGATTTTATTGAAGTTTTGAATATTATTGTTAATGTTTCCTTAGCTAACTTTAGTTTGATAAGTTTTCAGGATTCTTAAGCGTATTTTCATTACACCCCAAAGGCAAAACTTTTCATGTTTGAACATGCATTTCTGATTTTAATAGTCAATGAGAAAATAAGTTGCAATGAACAGAAATTTACTTTATAGCTAATGAAGTTAAACAACATACAGGATATTTTCTATATAATTTTAAAGGCAATTTTTAATTATGCAAAGGTATTTTTTTCTAGTTTATTGTTTTCTTATTCTTCTTCCACATACTTTCTTCACGTTTTAGTAATGCTTTTTAATCATTAATTCCATATGAAAATCACAGGTGAGAAGGATGGAAGGAATGAAGTAATTTTCATATATATATTCAGATGTTTATTTTTTTTATTTTTGGCGAGGAAGATTGGCCCTGAGCTAATGTCTGTTGCCAATCTTCCTCTTTTTGCTTGCAGAATATTGTCGCTGAGCTAACATCTGTGCCAATCTTCCTCTATTTTTTGTATGTGGGATGCTGCCACAGCATGGCTTGATGAGTGGTGTGTAGGTCTGCACCCGGGATCTGAACCTGTGAAACCAGGGACGCCGAGGTGGAGCACATGAACTTAACCACTACACCACCAGTGCAGCCCCTACATTCAGATGTTTATTTTTAAAGTCTTAATTGAACTTTAGAAACCAAGGAATTCATAACCTATTATGAATATATGAATATATGAACCATAATTGAAGACAATATTTCCTTCTTTGCAATATCAGACATGCGTACTTTGTTTTACCTTGTTTTAAGCAAGCCACATGTATAAAAATTTAAATGAAATAAAGAGATAAATTATTGGTGAATATCTATACTATAAAATGATTCTTCACTTTATATAAGCGAGGCCTAACTGTTCATTTTAAATACAGAATTTTCCTCATTTCATCACTTAAAGAGTTTGGATATATGAAGCTGGGAGACACAGATATCTGTTTAGCAATATATCCATTGGTTTGAAAACAGTACTTGTATATCTGAAACAACTCATTTACGTCTATAAATCTTGTGAAGCTATTATTGGGTAGTTAGATGGGAAGGAAATCTCACAATCTTCTTTCATCTCCCCCAAGTGCTTTTTGGAACATTCTTTTTCGTAGTTTGCTCCATCATTAATTCAAGAATAAATAGAAGCATGTTGACCATGGAATTTTATCCTCTCAATATAACTATAATATTTTAAATGTTGAAAATTCTAAGAGCGTAACGTTACATTACTTCTTTTATTCAAAGAGGTAAAAAGGAAGAGAAGTAACTTCCTAATGACTAAGCAATTACCTTTAGGATATGAGAACTATCAGCATTTAATAAAAATTGCAAATAACTCTAAGCTGCAATCTAATTCCAGGTCTTCTGTTCTGTTTTTGCCTCTCTTTTGCAATGGGAACTAAGCTTCCTGAAATTGTGAGTTTTGCTGCTTGAGTAACTGTTGCCCATCTACCATATTTAGTGCATGGCCTCTGCTTATTAGTACCATTCATTAGCTCTCTTCCTTGGTACATAGGTTCTATGCCTTAGTAAGAGTGGAAGCATAGAAAATGTTTCTCATTGTAGTTTTTAAAAAATAAGTGAAACTGTCTCACATGAGGGAATTATATTCACATATTTATTTTACAGTGAGCTTTAACCTATACATGGCCTCATTCCTTTCACTGAAATTCTGAAACAATATGCCTGTTAGTGAGTGACTAGAGTGGGATCTTTCTGGGCATGGAGAAAAGATTTATTCTTTGCTGGCTATGATTCAGTCCCAGACTGAGTTAATTGCCTTTACTTTGTCAATTTACTCTTAAGCCCAAGTGTAGTAAGCTGAACTGTTGGCTTATCGTTTCCCCAATATTCATATGTTAAAGCCCTAACCTCCAGTACCTCAGAATTTGGATGACTGTATTTGGAGAGAGGGCCTTTAAAGAGGTGTTAAGTTAAAATAACTGCGCATTAGTGTGGGCCCTAATCCAATCTGACTGTTGTCCTTATAAGAAGAGGAGATTAGAACATACAGAGACACACAAAAGGTGCTTGTGCATAGAGGGACAACTTATGTGAAAAGGAAGCAAGAGGACAGTCTTCTACTAGCCAAGGAGAGAGGCCTGGGACAGAAACAGATAGATCCTTTTTTTTTTTTTTTTTTTGGTGAGGAAGATTAGCCCTGAGCTAACATCCATTGCCAATCCTCCTATTTTTCCTGAGGAAGATTGGCGCTGAGCTAACACCTTTGCCCATCTTCCTCCACTTTTATATGTGGGGTGCCTGCCACAGCACGGCTTGATGAGTGTTGCAAAGGTCCGCACCTGATCCGAACCGGTGAACCCTAGGCTGCCGAAGTGGAGTGCGTGAACTTAACCACTGCACCACCGGCTGGCCCCTATAGATAGATCCTTCCTGTATGGCCCTGAGAGGAAACCAACCCTGCTGACATCTAGATCGCAGACTTCCAGCCTCCAGAATTGTGAGAAAATAAATTTCTGTTGTTTAAGCCACCCAGTTGTGGTATTTTGTTATGGCAGCTCTAGCAAACTACTTCACCAAGTAAAACCTAAAGCCACTTTTTCTATCTTGCTAGTGGCTTGTGATAGCAGGAAGAAAAGAAGTGCCAGAGAATGGGAGTACGTGAAGTAACAATGGTGTCTGTTGATGGAGTTGGCTTGAGGTGAGTAGTGATTGTATGACATACATGGGAAGGCATTTGCGTATGTCTAAGATTTTGATTTGATGATTATGTATTATGACTTGAATGTTTATGAATACTGAAATTCATATATATTTTCTCTTAATGAATAGCTATCATCAATTATTTGCTAATTATGGAAAGGAAAAGAAAGTTAAACAGATGTCTAACTCTGAGGATACAACTTTGGGCAATACATTTGATGCAGAAGAACCAAAGGAAGGTAAGAAGATACAAACTGAACAAGCAGTTTTTTATTGGTTTTTATTTCTTTGTTTTTTAGAAAGGGACAGAGCTTTTTCAAGTAATATTTAAATTTGCAATTGAACTTTTTCTCTTATTTTGACATGCTAAATATTTTTAAAAACTGGTCTTAAGAATATTTGTTATTAAAATATTCTGACTCTGTGTTGACTGAAAATGTAATGTAAAGATGTACCGAATGATTAAGGTCAGTTTTTTCCATAGTCTCTTGACTAGTTATAAAAAACAAAATAATTTTTGCATGTGTATAGAGATTTTCATAGATATGAAACTACTAGTAAATTTTTCATTTTATTCTAAAAACACTTCAGATAAGTACATTTGGTAATAGTCAATATAATATATACCTAATCATTACATAAGACTTAAAATTAAGTAACAGTATTTGTGAAGAATTCAAAATATCATGCATCTATTAAAACAATTTTTGGTGCTTATTTTAAAAAATATGTACAGTTACTTAGGTCTATAAAATACAGCTTTTTTATTGTTGAATATGTCTTACACTGGCTTTTTTTTGTTGTTGGATGAAATAAAAATTTGTACAATTCTTCTCTGTATTAATCAGCAACCACACTCCTACCCTACCATTCACCTATAGTGTAAACACGAAAAAAAAAAAATAGGACAGAGAGGGAACCTGATGGCAATAGGAGATCATATAAATGTCACAACTATTCAAACACTCTCTACCCCCTCAATTTTGTAGTCATGATACTTAGAACGAACGATGCTGGGCCCTCTTGATTCTAGGTGATTAAATTTAAGAGAGAATAACCTAAGTGCCCATCAAGGGACGAATGGATAAAGAAGATGTGGTATATATACACAATGGAATACTACTCAGCCATAAGAAACGATGAAATCCAGCCATTTGTGACAACGTGGGTGGACATTGAGGGTATTATGCAAAGTGAAATAAGTCAGAGGGAGAAGGTCAAATACCGGATGATTTCCTTCATTAAGTAGTAGATAATAACAACAATAAACAAACACATAGAGATAGAGATTGGATTGGTGGTTACCAGAGGGGAAGGGGGGAGGGAGGAGGGCAAAAGGGATAATTCAGCACATGTGTGTGGTGATGGGTTGTAATTAGTATTTGGGTGGTGAACATGATGTAATCTATGCAGAAATAGAAGTATAATGATGTACACCTGAAATTTATACAATGTTATAAACCAATGTTACTGCAATAAACAAAAAATTAAAAAAAAAAAAGAGAGAGAATTTCCCTAAATACCCCTTTTATAACTTAATCTCACACACTCTTTCAAGAAATTTGGGTTTTTTGGACTCTTGATCTACATCCTTATATCCTTCTCTCCTACCATCTCTGTCTCTCTCTCTCTCTCTGTTGTTTGCTTGAGGAAGATTAGCCCTGAGCTAACATCTGTGCCAATCTTCCTCTACTTTATATGTGGGTCGCTGCCACAGTGTGGCTGACGAGTGGTGTAGGTCCACTCCCAGCATCCAAACTTATGAACCCAGGCCAGCGAAGTGGAGTGTGCCGTACTTAACCACAATGCCATGGGGCTGCCCGCCCCCGCTTTTTAATGTCCACACAGCTATAAGAAGTAAAGAATTTCCAGGATTCATACTTCATATTTTTAGGGAAATAAAGCAATAGAAACTACAAAAAACACCATTTGTACATTTTGAGTATCTCTTGAGGGTAAACAATTAAAACCAGCCCCAATCCTTTTACCCCGGTAATACACATTTCCAGTTTCTAGTGAAATGTTAATCTTTGTATGTGTTAAAGTGTAATAGAAATATTAGGCCAAGAAAATTATCAAAAGACACTGTACAAGATGGAGAACTTAAAAAGCTGCACTTCTGTTAGATTCGAGAGGGATAACTTAATTATTCATTTTTAAAAATGACTATAAAATACAGAAGTATCAGTGCTAAATTATAATTGTGTTCTAGCTGAGGCATAGAATTTAAGAAATATACTTAGGAGTGAAAATATTTGAACATAAATGAAGACTTTACAAATATCACTTGTTTTCCAGATGTGTAACCTCATTTCTACAAATCCTTTGCTGCTGCCTTGAATTATGAAAAGTCTATTCTGAAAGAGCAGTTGAATGAACTATCACAGCATTTTCACCGACTACTCATTTGAAGAAAAGTTCATTAAATGGAGAGCAGCTTTCACCTTAGAAGATGTGAAAAAATTTCAAAAGGCAAACATCTATCTCTTGATCCAGCAGTTGAAAAGATACAATTTGTGTTTGTATATAGGCAGAGAAAACCCTTTTAGTAAAAATAATATTAGTAAGCGTAAACTTTGCAACATATTGTGTTAGGCATGTATTAGAATATTTAAATAAAGTAAAAATATTAACATTTCAGCTCCAAAATAGAGGAAAAAATTATAATCCTGTGTAAATGAAAATTCTCTTTTATTTACAAGTACTTTCATTGATAAAGCCTTTTTGATTTTTTAGAAATACTACAGTAATACATACTCAGAAAATTTGGGTGTTACAGAAAAAAAATATATCACCCATAGTCTCATCACCCAAACAAAACATTTGTTAAAATTTTGGCATGTTTTTGTAGTCTTTTAAAGTTTGCTTAGGTTTTTTTTTTTTGTCAAAGGTAAACAATTCTGCATTTTTCTTTTTAGAAACGTGATACATAGTATGCAGTTTTCACTGTGCTCCTTGCCATACCTTAAACACATCCTGCATGGTCTGGCTTCAGGACTATTCATCCCCCGGAAGACTCTTCCTTTAGCTGTCTCCTGGGACGCCTTCCTGGTCTCATATGGGACCTCAGTGCAGCCTTCCTGGCTGCCCTGTCATTCTGTCACTGAGTGCTTTATTATCTATTCCTCTCCTCCTTGCCTTTTGGAGTGCAAGTTACACAAGAGCTTGAACTTTTTGTTCATAGTTTAATCCCCATCACTTGTAAGATGCCTGGTGTATAGTAGGTATTCAACTTGTCGAATACATAATAATAACTGACACTTAGGCACTGTTCCAAGCACTTTACGGATCTTAACTCATGTAATCTTCAGACAATAGTCTTGTGGAGGTAAGTACTGTTCGGATCCTTATTTTATGATGAGAATATTGAGGTGCAGCCAGGTTTAATGACTTGCTCAAGGTAACTGAGCTAGGAAGCTGAGAGTTGGGATATAAACCTGTACACTCCGGATTTGAACCTACTCAGTCTGACTCCAGAATTTGCCCCATTAACTAATATACGACACCATCTCTCTCATGAACACATGAATATATATCATCCCTGTAGACTCGGTTTTTAAGGGCCCAGAGGAAAGACTTTAGTATTATTTGCAACTTATTTAAACCACCCATTCATTTAAATATATTTGTTGGACTCCCCTCTGGTGCCAGGTGATGTGGAAGACCTAAAGTGGAGGAAAAAAACATGACAATTTCTAACAGCAAGTCAACACACATTTAATTTCCACTGTGGTTTAGATCAGTGGTTATCAACTGGGTGCAATTTTGTCCCCCCAGGAATGTTTAGCAATGTCTGGAGAGATTTTTGGTTGTCAAGACTGAGGAGGAATATTGCTAAATAGCCCACAATGCACAGGACAGCCCCCTGCAACAAGTACTTATCTGGCCCCAAATGGCAACAGTGTCCAGGCTGAGAAACTCTGATCTAGACTTTATATTATATCCTGCGGAGCAAAGATGAAAACGATATCTTACATCTTCGATGAGCTCACAGATGTTTAGTTCCCTCCCCACCTCGATCTTTCTCAACTATGTAAGTTAATGAGGGTCAGACTATGTGTACTCTACCTGCACCATTAGCATAGAGAGAGGGAGTTATAAACTACATAGAGTAGGTTAGGGAAGGTCGGGTGATTTCAAATAAAAGAGAACTTTTTGGTTGGGCTTGAAGGACAGGTAGGGTTTTCTGGGTCTTCCAATCAAATCCGTCATAATGAAAGCTAATTTGTAATAGAGGCACAAGCAAAACGCCCAAGAATCAGAGGAGAGAGAGATCATGTGTGGAACCTTGGCTAAGGTTAACCTTGGTGGGGAAGAAGGGATTTGAATCAGATCCTGAAGGCTGGGTGAAATTTTAACATGGAACATCTAATGAAAAACTACAGAGAAAGTTAGAGACAGAACTTCGTATATTTTATAATTGAATTTGTGCTGACTACTCATTTGGGGAAAATGCATACTCGAAAACAGTACGTTGTAGTGCAGGTATAGGGCAACGATATTTGACTTGAATTTAATTGCCAGCTCATTGTGTGAATTCTCCCAAGTATTTCAAATCTTAGAATATTGTCAAATTGTGAATTACTTTTTAGTGTGCCTGGTAATATCTAAAATAGAGCACATTTACTCTTCCTTTAAGGAGTTTATCAACAGAAAGCAATTATTTAATACGAGGATATGTATTATCCTAAATGCATTTTGGAGGGAGCAAGTGGGACTGGGCAAACCATGTGCCCTAACACAGGTCTGTGCCAAAGGAAGAAAGGGCACATTTCTCTAATTTTCAAAGGCACTTCTGTGGGCTAGTGGTGGCCCTGTCTCAGCTCCATCACAGACCCCTCTGAATTTGTTCCCTTGGTTATCTCTCTGAAACTGCAGCCTCTGTGGGTACCAGCCAGTCTCCTGGGTGCTGGTGGTGCATTGCTGTCCAGAAACCCATGGACCATGCCTTTGCCTGAGCTACTCATTTCCATGTAAAACAAGTCCTTCCCGGTTTTGATGGGGGGTGCCATCTTTTTGTGTTTTTCTAGTCTTCTGTTGTTAGAGTCACGTTCTATGTCCACTGGTTCCACTCAGAGCCCCTCTGCTCCTTAGTTCTTCCACTTTCCTTAATGATACAGCCCTGAATTGCCATCACGGACACAAACTACAGGAACCTGGGCAAGAATCTTAACCTTTCTGAACTTGTTTCTTTATCTGAAAAACTTGTTGTGAGAGTAAAGGAGAATGAAATTATTCAGCACACTACCTGATAAAGAGACGTTGTTTATCAAAATGTTAGTTTACTTTCCTTTTACTTTGGGTTAAAGGAATAAAACCATAACCCAGTTTTTTGTTTCGCTGTTTTCCTGTTCCCTCGGGCTTAGTGTTTCAGTCTGTGTTGACCTTAGTGCAAAACTCACCACACACTCTGGCTTTCACCAAATTCCATGTGACACCAAGTATATCATTATTTTCCTAGTTTGACTGAAGTGTTATGGGATTATAGTAGATTGGAATATTGTTCAGCAAATATTCACTCTCCTCTCCCTGACCTTTTTCCCTTTCCTGCTGACTTGGCTTGCCCATGTGACTTCCATGGGTGGAAGTGACAGGTTGCCTTCCTCTAGCAGATGCCCATCACCTCTTGCACTCTCACCATCCTCCGTGAGAAGAGCATACTTAGGCAGCAGCTGCATCTTCAGTCTGGGTCCCAGCATGAGACACGGATAGTGCAGATCTGAACTCAAGCCTAGCTAATACCAGGGACCTAGACACATGAGTGAGAAATAATTGTTTATTATTTAAGCCACGGAAACATTGGGATTATTTACCGTCCCAGCAAAAAGCTGGCTAATACATAAATCATGGGGAGAGGGTCACAGCATGTAGCTCCTGGCATTTCATTCGCAGAGTCCCCAGGACATATACTGTGTCCCATTCCTGGATTCCACATCCCTCCCCTCCTCTAGTTGTCCCATAGCAGCTCAGTCCTGCACCCCTTCATTGGTCTCTTATTATGCAGAATTATTTTCCTCTTGCCAGTGAAACTTGGAAGAGACTTTTCACCTCCAGAGTGTGTATCTGACTTGCAATGTGCTTATCCGAGTACATTCTCAAGAAATCAGGCCTTTTTCCACAATTATTTTACCAGCTGTGAGGAAAAATATTTTCATGATGTGTTACGTAAGATGGATGCTTTTATCCTGTAGTCTTTTCTGAGACGTAAGTGAATCCTCCTCAGGCTTAGGTAATCACTTTCTTGCTTTAAAAGAAATACCTGATATTTCTTTCCTAAGGAGTAGTATTAGTTTCTTATTGTTGCTGTAACTAATTACCACACACACAGTGGCATAAAACAACACACATTTTTTATCTTATAGTTCTGGAGGTTAGAAGTCCAAAATGGGTCTCACAGGGCTAAAATGAAGATGTTGTCAGAATGCATCCCTTTCTGCAGGCTCTAGGGGGGGAATCTATTTCCTTGCCTTTTCTAGCTTCTAGTTGCTACCCACTTTCCTTGGCTTTTGGCTCCCAGAAATCGAATTACTCTCACCTCTGCTTCTATCCTCACATCTCTTTCTCTGAGTCTCCTGCCTCCCTTTTTCATATGTAAAGACCTTTGTATTTATATTGGGTCTACCCAGAAAATCCAAGATAATCTCCCATCTCAAGATCCTTTGCCTAATCATACCTATTTTCCCTTTGTAATAATACGTATCTTGGGGAGAGGTACTTTTTAATGATAGCCGTTTGAACAGGTGTGAGGTGATATTATGGTTTTGATTTGCATTTTTCTGATGCTTAGTGATGTCAAGCACCTTTTCATGTACCTGTTGGCCATTTGTACGTCTTCTTTGGAAAACTGTCTATTCAGTTCCTCTGCCATTCTTTAATCAGGTTGTTAGCTTTCTGCTCTTGAGTTGTATGAATTTTTATATATTTTGGATATTAACCCCTTATCAGATATATGATTTGCAAATATATTGTCCCATTCCATAGGTTTCCTTTTCATTTTGTTGATTGTTTCTTTTGCTGTGCAGAAGCTTTTTAATTTGATGTAGTCCAACTTGTTTATTGATTTGCATAAATATTTGAAATATCAAAGCTACTGACCTATTATTTGTCATTTTTATTGCACATGACAGAGTTTGTGGAGATGATTTTAATTTGGTTCAACAGATTTTAAGTAGGCGATTCCTTGTAGTAATCAACTCCACTCCCAATAATATATTTATCTTCACTGAACTTTTATGTTATTTGAATATGTCTTCTTTATATGATCATTAATATTTTTCTTCTAGACATAGTTATTACTTATAAATGATTACAGTGTTTTAAAATCTAGACCATTTTACTCACAGGGCTGCTTATGGTACATTTTCATCTTATTTATACCTATTTCAATGATGAATAATTGTGAACCTTTTGTTTAGTCCCTATAGCTGAAAAACATTTCCTCTACATGACTTTTCTTCTATTTATTTACTTTTGCTTCATTTCTGATTCATAAGTAATTATAAGGTAATAGGAATTTGGAGGGATTTTGTCTTAAATAAAGATTTAAGTTACTTTCAGGATATTTTATTTGGCACTTGCTTCATTTGGGAAAAAAATCTGTCTTTATAACAAAATGTTTAATTCTATACAATGTTTTTTCTACTGTCAGTCTCCTCGTGTAATTGTTTGCCATCTAGTGGACAATCTAAGTACTGCTCAGCTTTGTAAAACAGAGTTCTATGTGGGATATATAGAGACAGAGATTGAAACTGATCAGAGATATTCTGGGGCAATGTGTGTTTTCCATTAGTGTGTACCAGTTCAGATTATATAGCATAAAAATACTTAACCTTTCTTTTGTTTTTTCCTTACAGGCTGATATTAGAGATATGTATCCTTATCACAGATAAAACATATTGTTCTTTTTACAAACTTAGTATTCAGGAACTGAAGATGAAAAACTAATGTATATAAAAGTATGTATTTATATACATGGAGAGAAGGGATGGATGAGGATCAGTTCAGAGATGGGGGATACTTGAATAGGCAGAAAGAAGAAACAGCAAAGAAGAAACAGAAGGAACTAGGCAAAGAGGCAACTAGACAAAGTTGAAATGAGAAAGAGTGTTAAAAATGTGTCTAAGTGAAAGAAAACCGGGACTAAAACTGAGATGAGAGAGAATAAAAATGGTGCTTTATTTTGCCATGTGTGTCAGCTATCTAGAAGCACCACCTCTCTGATTTTCTCTGCAAGATTCCAAGAAAGTGCCCCATAGATCTTACTTCTTGATTACTACGACCAATTAATAGACCTAGATTACACACACATGTATATTGACTGATTTTTTCCTTTTATATTTTTCATATTTAGAGTTTTCATAATGCAGGGAAATAGTGAGTGAAGTTGTGCTTCTTTTACCAGGAGCTATTATTTCACTTGGGATTTTGTTAGAGTATTCAACCAGCAGGGACCTATAAATGGAATCTAGGACACTTGATTGCCTTGAGCTGGAGTGCTGGAGAATAAGGTTGATAACTACACTTTAGAAGTCTGTTATTAATATAGAGAAGTCAAGTGTTTCATTCAAAAAATTCTTATTGAGTTCTCATTATATGGCAGGCATGTACTAGACATGGCAGTATATGATGAAAAACATCTTACAGTCCTGTAGGATTTTTTAGTTAACTAGAGAAGTTACAGATTGAAAATCTCTTATCCTTCTTTAAGAAATTATGTTTTAGCTTATTTGAGTCTCTGTGCCTTGTGTGACAGGCAGAATTATAAGATGACCCTCAGTGAACAATCCCTTGAATGTGGATGGACCCTGTGAATACGATGAGGTATAATTCCTGTGATTATGTTACCTTAAATGGCAAAAGGGAGATTATCCTGTTTGGGCCTGATCTAATCACATGAGTTCTTTAAATCTAGATCTAGAGGTCAGATACAGAAGAAGTCAGAGATGTAAGTATGAGAGAGATTTGAAGATAGAGAAATTCTCCTACTGGCTTTGAAGATGAAGGGGCCCTTGTGGCAAGAACATGAGAGTGGCCTCTAGGAGCTGAGATCATCCCCTAATCAAGAGCCAGCAAGAAAAAGGAGAACTTAGTCTTGCAGACACAATACTCTGAATTTTTCCACCAGTTGTATGAGCTTGCAAGAGACCCCTAAGTACCAGATAAGAATGCGGCTTGTGGATATCTTGATTTGAGACCCAGAGTAGAGAGGATATAGAAGTACACTATTGTGAGGCTCTTATGCTACACGTGAAGGGGTATAATATTATTGGAAGATAGACTGTGATAAGGTGGGTATGTGTGTGTGTTAAATCCAAGAGCAACCATAAAATAAAAAAAATAGATATAACTAATAAGTCAATAGAGGAGATGAAATGGAGCCATTAAAAATACATACACAATTATTCTAAAAGAAGGTAGGGAAAGATGAAAAAGGCCAAAAAAGTGGGGATCAACAGAAAACAAGTAACACATGGCAGATTCAAGTTCAAACATATCAATAACTCATTAAATGTAAATGATCCAAACACCCCAATTAAAAGGAAGAGAATGTCAATCTCAGATAAAAAAGCAAGACCCAATTCTATACTATCTATAAAACAACGACTTTAAAACAAGGATAAAGAGGGATTAAAAATAAAACAAGAAAATGATATGTCATATAAACACTAATAAATAGAAAATTAGACTAGCTAGACTAGACGAAGTAGATTCAGAACAAGAAATATTACCAGGGATAAAGAAGGACATTACATAATAACATAGGGTTCATTTAATGAAGAAGACATCCAATCCTAAATGTGTATGTATATTGTAACGGAGCTTCAAAATACTTTAAGTAAAACTGATACAACTAAAAGGAGAGAGAGACAAATCTACAATTACAGTTTCAAACTTCAACACTCTTCTTTCAGTAATTTATAGAACAAGTAGACAAAAATATCAGCAAGGATACAGAAATACCATCACCCAATTTGACATAATTGACATTTATAGAACACTCCATATGCAACAGCAGAATAGACTTTTTTTTTCAAGTGCACATAGAACATTCACCAAGATAGACCATATTCTGGGCCAAAAGGCAAATCTTAACTGATTTACAAAGATTAAAATATTACAAGTACATTTGATGACAATAATGAAACTTGAAATTAACAAAAATATATCTGGAAAATCCCTCAATATTTTGAAATTAAACAATATACTTCTAATTAACCATATGTCAAAGAAATCATGTGGTAAATTATAAAATATATTGAATTAAAAGAAAATGAAATAAGAACCCATCAAAATTTGTGGGATGCTTCTGAAGCAGATTTAGCAGGACAGCTAAAATAGAGGGAAAGTTATAGCTACCAATGCTTATATTAAAAGAAGAAGAATTTATCTTGAATGATTTAAGATTCCATCTTAACAAACTAGCAAAAAAGAAGCACAAGGAAAGCATGAAGAAAGGAAGAAATGAAGAGCAGAAATCAATGAAATAGCAACAAAAAGCAGTGAAACTAAAATTACTAAATGTATAGCCAGAATGATCAAGAAAATAGAAGATGGAAATTACAAATATCAAAAATGAATAAGGAGTCATCATTATAGATCATAGACATTGATGGATTATAAGGGAATAAATATCAACTTTGTACCAATAAATTTAATTGCATAGATGAAATGTACAAACTCCTTAAAAGATGTAAACTATTACAGCTCACTCAAGAAGAAATATATAACATGAATAGATGTCTATATATTAAAGATATATAGCTAAATACCTTTCCACAAAAAAAATTCTAGATTCAGATGACTTCACTTATTCAACATAGTGCTGGAAGTTCTAGCCAGTGCACTGAAGCAAGAAAAGGAAATAAAAGACATACCAATTGGAAAGGAAAAAATAAAATTATCCCTATTTGCAGATGACATGATTGTCTACATATAAAATCTGAAGAAATCTATGAAAAACTACTAGAACTAATAAGTGAGTTTACAACATACAAGATAAACAGACAAAAATTAATAATATTTCTATATACTAGCAATGAATATGTGGACATCAACACTGAAAGTAGTATTTCGTAAATGAAATACTCAACAAAGGTATACAGAAACTGTATGCTGAAATCTACAAAATGCTAATGAGGTAAATCAAAGAAAATCTCAATAAATTGAGAGACATGTTTGTAGATTAGAAGACACAACATAGTAAAGATGACAGTTCTCTTGAAGTAGATGCAGGTGTAGAGGAGGAAGACATATCCTCTACCTTCTCCGGGTCCTTCTGGCTGGGCTATGAATTAAAGTGACATGAGACAGAATAATAATAGAAAATCAAACAAAGCTTTATAACATGTATACATGGGAGAGACCCAGGAAACTGGGTAACTTGGTCATCTGGCTGAGGTTGTCATCTTAAATACCATGTTCAGGTAAAGACAAAGGAGGATGTTGGGGGTAATGGTTTGGGACTTTAAAGGGGAGGAAGGCAATGGAGATGGAAAAACAAATGTTTGTTGGACAACTGTTTTTGCTGGGCCACCCATAGAGAATTTCAATAAGATGGGCTTGTTGGTGCCTTTCTTATCACACCTATTTTATATTATACTATAGTTATCTCGTGGTATTAGCTCTCTCCTGGAACAGGCCTTCTATCTTAAATTCTTTTAGGTAGCTAGGGAGAAGGCCAAAGTTTCTTTCATATTCTTTTATTCTTAAAAATAATCAAGCCTAAGAGACACATTTTGGGGTGGCCAATTCTGATCCCTCATAGTCCTGCCTTTGAAACTAATAAGTTTCACAGTGCTTTGAAACTTTAAGAAATTTCTTACTCCAGAAGCTGAGTGGTAGATAGTTCCATCTCACTGAACACATCTCCTAGTCTTGATAATAGACTGGTCCAGTTAAATTCATTTTAGGAGGTGGTGATGCAGCTGGGCTCCCAAAGTTAGGCCTATATTGTGGAAGCAAGCAATCAGGTATTTAATAAGTATTTCTATGGAAACAAAAGAAAAAATAATGTTAATGGTTGGAGTAAATTATAAACCAGTTTCTGAGTCCAGGGAACAGCCAGTCAAGAAGATTTCTTGATGTCAGCGTCGAAGCAGGTTTTGCAGCTTAAAATGTCTCTGATGATGTCATCGAGTGTTCAAGTATCGTTTTGAGTGGCTTACATAGCAACAGGCCTGCTATGGTGGTGATCTCTCTTAAGTTTATCTCAAATTGTTCAGCTTCAACTTGCAGCTCTTCAGGAAAAAGGGTGGTTTCAGTTCTCAATGATTTCAAATAAAAATGATGAAAAAAATTGAAAACATTTGTTTGGAGATTTGTAGCCAGATATTTCAGGAAACTAGAAGAATTCAGCATCCAGTCCAGTTTACAGGTAGAAAACAAAAACCTCAAAGACGATTAACAGAACTAAGATCTAATAGCTACAAATGTGTACTATAGTTTTTCCTGGAATAATTTTTCTCTCTAAAATCACCCTCGTTTGTACCAAAGATAGCCAACCTAAGACTAATTGGTTTGTAAAATAAGTCTCATTTCAATAAATTTGGCCCAATTATTTACATAAGTACAGCAAGAATAGCAACTGATCATATAGGCTCTTTTAAATCTGTTTTGCTGGAATGTTTTATAAGGAACCTCAGATTGAACTTTAAAGGCCTCTCAAGGCCAGGAATGCCAAGCCAAGGACTTGTCATCAGACTTGCCTGTAATACCTACAGATTTGAGTGAATTCCTCCTTTTTTGAGGTCCCCTAAAATATTTCAAGGTTCCTTGCACCTGCCAGATATGTTATATTCTTTACTTACCCAGTATGGTTGCTGGGAATGTTGTACATAAGGTACCAGGCCAATATTTCCAAGGGGCTTTATTCCATAAAGTCCAGTCGTTGTCTCTCAAAAGCTGTTTGGTCATATCTGAGTTTACATTTCTCTCAAATATGATATTCCAGTCTAAGCTTTGGTAATATAACCAATGTTTCCAATTCTGTCCTGTTAAAAGGAGAACAGATTCTTATTGAACTTATGCAAATAACTATATTGCCATGAAATAAGAATATTCACTTACTAGGAGTTTCCAAATTCTGGAGAGATCAGGTAGAGAGAAAAAGATAAATGTTTTAATTCTGTTTACAGAAGTATAATTTACCAAATTGCTATAAGTCATAGTTAGCTTAAGAGAAAAGAGGAAAAGTTTTCCTTCAGTCTCCAAAAATAAAACATTTTTAAAAATCAGCAATATTTCAAACAAAAGTCATAAAAATCATAATCATCCTCATCAGTTCCTTCAGTCCTGTGTAACTGATTTTTGATCTTAACCTTCTGTTAGCAGTTTCATGGGACCATCAGTTTCTCCATTAGAGTTCTGTAATTTCTTACCCAGTTCAGTTTTATAATCTGAAAGTTTGTCAGAAACCTGTCTTCCAGAGTAAATGTCAGAATCCTTTCCATGAATCTCTCTGAAGGTGAAAACATTTGCAAAAGCAACAGAGTAAAACAATAACTGTCTGTAAATGCCAAAAGACTTAAAAATGACAATTGACAAAGAAACTTGGTTATTTCATGACATATAACACTTCAAGATAATAAATAGAATTATGATTGATAACCAGGACAGATCAGAATTTTAGGAATGTTATATAATTTTTAGAACACTTACATCAATAACGTTTCCCCATATAATATCATAGGTCCCTATGAAGCAATGCTTAGTTATCCATTTAACCATGGTGATAGTTAAAGATTTTCAGGCAAATGCAGAAAATTAAATGGCAATATGAAAAACCTTAGCACATGTGATTAAAGGTCTGATAAAAACAATATAGGAAATTTATTTGGTAAAATACAAAATCCTTACTCAAAGAAAAAACTTTTCATAATCTCTTTACCAAGAGCAGACTAAAAGTTCAAGAAACTTATCCTTTTAAGAGAGGGGGCAAAAAAACAAATTCCAATTTTGCACCAGCTTACTTTTGACATTAAACCTTATTTACATAATTTATTTTAATCTTAGCCAACTTGACCACGTAAAAAACTCTCTGATTTTCAGAATTTCTCTTTCACAAACCTTCTATAACTTTCTTTTTACATTCAGAATTTGTCCCATGCCTCCTCTTTTTTCCTCCTAGTACTTTAGGACAAATTTATCTTTCTTAACCAAACTAACAAAAATATTTCCATTATTTATACCTTCTTTACTGAAAACATATCTCCTTTTCCTTGAATAAAAACATATTTTCCTTAATTTTTAGTAGGTTTAATCACATAATATAACTTTTAACCCTTATAAACCTTAATTTTTAAGTAAAAACTAAGTAAGCAATTATAAACTTTCTTTTACATTAGCATTCTGTGGCTTGACAAATATATAAAAACCTTTTATAATTTCTAAAAACATGTTACTCCATAGTAAAATCTTTTAATAAAAAACAAGACATGTTTACCAATAGACCCAAAACACCTTTTAGTTTCTCTGTAATAAGAAGCCAAAACTAGATAAACTTATATTTAGTAATTAATGTCTAATATCTTATCTTATTTGAAAATGATCTAAATACTCGATGAATTTTCATCATTTAAATTAACCTAGTAAAACTTCAAAGTTTTAAGTTACCAAAGAGATTTCGAAAGTTATTAAATACATGTCATAAAATACAATTATTGCTAAAATTTTAAACTCTTATCTCATTTACATCTAAATTATTTGTTCCCAACAATTATATTTAGATTACCCAAGAAAAACTTATGAGACATTAGACAAAATTAGCAATCATTTAAGTTATTATGCTGACAAATCTGTAACAGCGATAACATGAGCTTATTTAAGAGTAAACCCAGGCTGTGTTTCTGGATCATATCCAATGCTGATAACTCTGAGGACATGCCTATTTTAAGCAAACAAACAAACTTAAACAAGCTTTCATTCGCTAAATATTATTTCATATCAGGTTAACTTGAAAGACACATAAGTGCTTACTTTAAGTCAATTAAACAGAGGTCTTAATTTTGGTTACACCATAGGAAGTAAAATATCACACATGTATAACATACGTATAGACAGACACAAACACAGGTAGACACAGACAGAAATGTTAAATTTTTGTTATGAATCAGGTGCAATACTAAACTCACTAGTATCTGAGAAACATTTGCATTTCAAAGAATGGCTCTGAGGTCCTAGAAAAGATGGGAGCAGGAAATCTACATCACAGAGGCACAGAGAAATCATTCAAGTTTTCTTTCAGGTGGAGTTTCTAGGGCATATTTGCCTTAACAGTTTCTAATGTCACAATCTTTTGTCTCAATCAGTATCTCTGAGAGGAACAGGGGAGACTTTGGCGTTGGCAAAAGACAGGAGAACTTTGAACTGCTTTCTAGAGCCTTACTCCCAGCCTTGAAGAGATTTGCAAGACAAAGACGGTTGCTTCCAGTTCCCCAAAGCAATGGATTACATTTGACAAAAAAGGCTAATTCATCCCTTCAGTTACGTCCTTCCAATTGTTTCTTTTATCAGGGAAATTTTTAATTTAAGAGGTGAATCAGAGATTTGTATGTTCTAAAACTTCAGGACAATGTATCACACCTTTAAAAGTCTGCACAAAGCATTTAACAAAGGTTCTTTTTCTAAGTGTACAATTTAAACTTAGACCAATTTACCCGGGGGGGGGGGTGCTTTATTATCTTTTTTATTAGTACCTGATATTAGCCTCTAGTTTTTGTCTCATACAGTGTGGGCTCAGGCAACCCTACTGACTTCCCTTTGTAAGTTTAATTAACACTGTCTGAAGGACAGATTTATATGCTATCTTACAATCAGGCAGGGGAAACGTTCCCCAGAGAGACACAATGTCTATCCCCACAATACAATCTACAATACAATCAGGCAAAAAAGAGATACAATCACTTCACATCAAGTCCATAAATATACCAGTTTTTCTATAAAATTTCATCTGAATTTCATCAACTCTTATACCTCTAATCATAGCTTTCATTAGGACTTTATCAATAGGTCTTGGTCTTATAATTTTGGGCAGGGGAAGCATCCCCAGTCAGACATTTTAAAATCTACTCAGGCAAATTTGATATTACCTCATTATATAAAATTAGCTGAAACATTCCAACTGTTACCAGACACATACACAGGTTCTTTACCCACCACACAAGAGGGGCCAAATAAAAACTGGAATGCCAGGCTTATGGCAAGGAAAGTGTTTTTATTTTGGGTGACACCAGGCAGGAGAGGAGAGTGAGCCCTCAAATTTGTCTCATCTCCCCAAAAGACAGGAGGCAAGGGTTTTTAATGGTTGCGAGGAATGTGACTGCTTGTAGGGAGGGGGAACATGTGGCCTTGCTGGTTGGTGCTTTCCCACCAGTCTGCATTTGGCTTTGTGAGGCTGCTTGCAGGGAGGGGGATGGTGAGATAAGGGAGTCCACAGGTGGGTGTCCTTTGTTGTCTGTCTCCGTGATGGAGGGTGGTTTCTGGTGCCAGGAAGCCAAGGAGTTTGTGTCTGGGAAGCTTCAGCTTCTTGATATTCTCTGAATATCAGTTTCCCTATAATAAACTTCAACAACTGGTAATTAGCCAAAACTTTAGTGTGAGCCCAGAGTGAGGCCACCTGGGCTTTTAACAATTTGTAACTTCTATCTGCCTTGTGAAGTTCAGAGATATAAAGGTCTAAAAAACCAATATTTACATATCAATGTAACTTAGAGAAGCAGGGAAAGGGGATGAGTGCTTTTGGTTTTAATCCCATATATGCTGGGTTTAATGTAGTGGAACTGATATCAGCGCCAGCATCACAATGTTCATAATATCATCACTTACACTTTTACATTTTCTCAATTAAATTGTTACCTGAGTTAGAGTCTTAAGGCACGTCATTATTTTTTTTATTATTTTTTAATTTGTCCTTTTTATAGGTACAAATAAAACAATTACGATGAGAGCTCGCACAAATTTTTTCCCCCAATTTAGAAGTTTTTCCAATTTAAATGATCCATTGTCTGGCCACATTGATGAGTAGGATCTTAAAGTGACACATACCAATAAGCTTAACCATCGATGCAAGAGGTGTCCCCAAAAGAGGTCCAGAGAATTCACTCCCAAAAATAGCCTCACAATAAGCAACGAAGGTTGAGACGACAAAGGCCCCTTAGGAAAGCAATTGGGACCCCTTACGACAAACTCCTTTGACAGCAGACACAGCCATACAAAGAGAGCATCTCCCAGAACCCCAGTCTACTTGACTGGCCACCAAGATGTGTGCCAGTACATGCATCCTCTGGATGGTGGAGACCAGATGTCTGGTTCAAGACTTAGAACAAGACAAAAGAAAAAACCTCATCTGATATGCACATTAACAGCTTTAGCCAAGCCTTGGGTCTCTTGGAGCCAGAATAATACCTAAGAGGGAGGTGCCACAGGGTTGGGGGTTGTGTGTGCTTTTACAGAGCACCTCATCATTGCACAGACATTTTCTTGAAGTTGTCAGGGGACCTGTATCACCTACTCCATTCTGTGACCCAACTGATCCTTTCACAGGAAACTTCTTGAGGTGGCGGGCACCCTAGTGTCTCTTAACTGCTTGACTTGCGCCCACCAAGTTTGCAGCCTTTTTGGCTTCCAAGATGCCCTGAGCAACAGCTTTTACCTCATGCACATATTCCCAGACAACAGGCTCATAGAGATGCCTGTGTCGTATGACAAATGACAAAAAAAGATGGAAAAATACTGTCTCTGGGAGGAAAAGGATCTAGAACCAATGAGTACTCAACCAAATTCTAGAATTGCTGAGTCCAAGAAGCTGGCTTCACTAATATTTTCTCCTGCTAATCTAAATTTAGAAAAGGAAAAAAAAACTCACCACTCTCGCTTGCACTGGACCCTGAAGGCAGAGATCTGGGAGACTGATGTGGTAAGAACTCTTAACTCCTGTCGGCTCTTGTCAGGGGTCCAGGATCTCTCAGCTGCAGCAGTCCAGGAGCGAGCAGTGTCCAGCCAGTGAAATTTTATCCTATCTAAGTTGCCAAACTGTAGGGGAGGAAGACATATCCTCTATCATCTCTGGGTCCTTCTGGCTGGGCGATGAAATAAAATGACATGAAACAGAATAATAGGAAAAAATCAAACAAAGCTTTATAACATGTATACATAGGAGAGACCCAGGAAACTGGGTAACTTGGCCCTCTGGCCAAGGTTATCATCTTAAACAGCATCCTCAGGTAAAGACAAAGGAGGATGTTGGAGGTAGTGGTTTGGGACTTCAAAGGGGAGGAAGGCAATTCACATGGAGATAGAAAAGCAAATGTTAGACAACTGTTTTTACTGAGTCACCTATAGAGAATATGGCCCAAGAGACAGAATTTTGATATGATGGGTTTGTTGGTGCCTTTCTTATCACACATTTTTAAAATTTTATTTTATATTTTATTTTATTTTATTATTTTATTTTATTTTTGGTGAGGAAGATTAGCCCTGAGCTAACATCTGTTGCCAATCCTCTTCTTTTTGCTGAGAAAGATTGACCCTGGGCTAATATCCGTGCCCATCTTCCTCTACCTTATATGTGGGTTGCCTGCCACAGTATGGTTTGATAAGCAGTGCGTAGGTCTGCGCCCAGGATCCAGACCTGCAAACTCTGAGCCACTAAAGTGGATCGTGTAAACTTAACCACTATGCCACCAGGCTGGCCCCTTATCACACCTATTTTATATTATACTACAGTTTTCTCTTGGTATTAGCTCCTTCTTGAAACAGGCCTTCTATCTTCAATTCTTTTAGGCAGTTAGGGGGAAGGTCAAAGTTTCTTTCAGAGTCTTTTTTTCTTAAAAATAATCAAGCCAAAGAGACACATTTTGGGGTGGCCAATTCTGATCCCCCACACAGGTTTAATGCAATCTTATCAACATCCCAGCAAGATTTTTTGTAGATACAGACAAGATTCTAAAATTTATATGGAAAGGCAAAGGAATCAGAACAGCTAAAACAATTTTGAAAAAGAATAAAGAGGAAAGAATCATTCTACCTGATTTAAAGACTTATTATGTAGCTACAGAAACCAAGGTTGTGCGGAATTGGTGGAGGAATAGACATATAGATCAATGGAATAAAAGACAGAACACAGAAATAGACCCACACAAGTATGCCTGACTTTTGACAAAAGTATAAAAGCAATTCAGTGGAGGAAAGATAAGCTTTTCAAAAAATGGTACTGGAGCAACTGGACATCCATAGGCAAAAAATGAACCTTGACCTAAATTTCACACCTCATATGAAAATGAACTCAAAATGGATCATGGATTTAAATATAAGATATAAAACTATAAAACTTTTAGAGAAAAAAAACAGGAGAAAATTTTCAGGCTCTAGGGCTAGGCAAAGAGTTCTTAGATCTGACACCAAAGCATGGTCTATAAAAGAAAAAATTGATAAATTAGACTTCATAAAAATTTAAAACTTTTGCTCTGTGAAAGACTCTGCTTTATCCCTTGTTAAGGGGTAAAAATACAAGCTACAATCTGGAAGAAAATATTTGCAAATTAGAAATCTGACAAAACACTAGTAGTATCTAGAGTATATACAGAACTCTTAAAACTCAACAGCAAAAAAGAAAAAAAGCAATTCAGTTAGAAAAAGCACAAAATACCTGAAAAGACATTTCACCAAAGAGGATATACAGATGGCAAACATGCACCTGAAAAGATTTTCAACATCATTAGGGAAATGCAAATTAAAACTACAATGAGATGCCGCTATAATCTGATACCACTATCAGAATGGCTAAAATAAAAAACAGAGTCAATGTCAAATGCTGGTTAGGATACAGAGAAACTGGATCACTCATACATTGCTGATAGGAATGTGAAATGGTACAGCCACTCTGGAAAATAATTTGGCAGTTTCTTTAAATACTATACATGTAACTACCATACAAACCAGCAATTGCACTCATGGGCATTTGTCTCAGAGAAGTGAAAACTCATGTTCACATGAAAACCTTTACACAAATGTTCATAGCAGCTTTATTTCTAATAGCCCCAAACTGGAAACAACCTAGATGTCCCTCAAGGGGTGAATGGTTAAACAAATTGTGGTACATCCATACTACGGAATACTACTCAACAGCGAAACAGAATGAGCTATCGATACACACCACTATCTGGGTGAATTTCCAGAGAACTATGTTGAGTGAAAAAGCCAGTCCCCAAAGTTTATATACTGTATGATTCCATTTATATAACATTTTTAAAATGCAAATTTATAGAAATGAAGGACAGATTAGCGGTTGCAAGGGGTTAAGGATGTGGTGGGAGATGGGAAGCAAGTGGGTATGGCTATAAAAAGGCCACACAAAGTATCCTAGTGATGATAAAAATGTTATAAATCTTGACCCTATCAATGTCAATATCTTGGTTATTGAAGTAAAGTTTTGCATGGCGGAAACCAAGGTAAAGGGTAAATAAGATTTCTCTATTATTTCTTACAACTGCTTGTGAAATGGCAATGATCTAAAAATAAAAAGTTTAATTAAAAATTATATACATATAAAAATAATTACTAGGGCAAAATGCACTCCTCTAAACATATGGGTACTTAAGGATAGTTTACTTCTTTGCACCTAATATAAATTTCAGAGAGCTTCACTTAATGTTTTTATGTCCTCGAAACCTCTAACCATTCTATACAGTTGGAGTGCCAGGCTCTGTTCTATACGTACAATGTTCATAGGTTCTCTAGAGCCAAGCAAACTGTTAGTGAAAATAGAATTCTAACAAAGACGATGCACTTATTTTTCTAAACAACAGGCGGCATCTGAGTTTCACAAATAAAATTGATGATTCATGCTCTTATATCAGGAAATGTAATTGTATTTTTCAAATTAATTTAAATTTAATTTACATACATAGTACTCATAGTTTATAATACATTTATAAGCATTGGTTCACTGACTGAAAGAATATACATTTTTTTCTAAAGTTAATACTGAGAATTTCGCTACTTTTTTGGGAAAAAAATGAAAATAACCTGTAGATTTCATAATGCAATTTTATGTCCCTTTGAATATATTATAATTTATACATTGTATGAGAATACTCTTTTATTCTGAAAATCATACTGGAAGTTTTAACTAAATTCTAGTAAAATCTAATGCATACCAAATGGTAACTTTTCTAGTTTTAGTTAATATTCAGATGTTAGAAAAATCTAACATGGGTATTAATATATGAATAATACATTAACTTTATCTTCTAATAAAATTTACATTATTTGGAAATATTAGCCTTCCAACTTTATGAACTTTGACCACTGTTTATATCTTAGGCACCAAATGGTCTCTCGTTCCCTTCCCTTAGGATTTGAAACTTACTCTGGGGCAATTTTAAGCCTGAGGGTCCCTAAGTGAGACTAGTCACTTCCTACTGCTGCGAGGTGTTCAGTATGTGTTGGCTACCTCTACCTCAGTTCAAACAAAACAAAAGCCTAAAGCCTTCCGTCTTATTTCTCTAAACTCACATGCATATTTAGAGCTGTTGACCGTATTCTTTCCTAAGAACCGCTAGGCTATATTGCTCTGAATATATTTTACGTTGTCAATCTTTCATGGCGCCTGCCAGCACATAATCCTTCAGGAGACGCCATGAAGAAAGCCACCTTCCAGCCTTGCCAGGACTCTCTGGGTCCTGGCCTTCAGCCTCTAGCCCCCAGCCTAATAGGATAAAAGCCTAAACCCTGATTCAATGAGTGGTGGAAACAATCCCCGGCGTTCCACTGAGACTTTGGATTTGAATCCATGCGCCGCCATGTTTGAGCTCTGAAATAGCGGTTAAGTTTTCAAATCTACGTTAAGACTCAATTTCATCTACAACATGATCTGTTATGAGAATTAATTTAAGTTAAATAATAAATGTGTAAGCTGTTGTATAACAGGGGCCTTATTCATTTTTTTGATGTTCATGAGAAAACAAAATTTTAAAAAATGAATTCAATTTATAAATCCAAGCTATTGTTAGAAGAGTATTACATATAAATTTCCATAATACCTAGCTAGCAGTTGTCAGCTACAGGAAGTTTTTTAAAAAAGGAACAAAAAGGTGGAAGAAAAATGTTTCTCTTTCCACTTTGGAAGTTAGTGCTCAGGGTAGAAATGTTCTGTATTGTTACAGTCTCACCCTGCTTGATCAAAATATTGCTATAAGATCTTTGAGCTGGGAGTTTGGAGAAGCAGAAGGTGGCATGAAGAGGGCTTATTTTCACCAGAGAAGGTGAGGACAGACTTTAGGGGAGATGAGCAGTGCTGGAGGGGCTTTCACACCCTGGGAAGTGTGTTGAGGGAGAGGGGGCATCGGTACTCAATCGAGGATGTATACTCATGGCTTAAAAACCGAAACTAAGACATCATCTCACAGCAATATACTATCATATCATAGTCATATACCATATGATAACCATCAGATATATGGTTAGAGTGTCTAGCGCTATGATATGTAATCTGATTATATAATAGATAATAAATAATGACTTAAATTGGCCTTTCCATCTGTAAAAATAAATTCTTAAATTATGCATCTAGATTATAAATGGTTTTTATTTAACTCTGAAGTTATATTTTATTTCAGCTTTTACTTTTACGATCTTCAAGGATTTACTGTAACTAAATCTCTTTAATCAAGAGTTATTTATTTTCTATAAATTCAATGCATGGTAATAGAAAGATAAGGAGGGCCCTAACTATATTTTCTACTTGAAATGGCTGATATCTTTAAAATATATTTGAGGATTCCAGGTCTAGGTACTGAGGCAAATGTTTTGCCTAAAACCTTGCATATAATTAGCAAATAAGTGAAAAAAAAAAATCCTTACAGAAGTGGAGGTAACATAATCACTTATTCAAGCAGTCTCGCGGAATTTACTATGAATTTGACTTATGTAGGATACACAGGATAAATTTTAGGTAACTTAAGGAATCATATCTCAACAACATTTTTCCTTTTACTCCTAAGTTTATGCTGTCTACAAATTATCAAAGGTGTTTACAAAATGATTTAATAATGTATCCAGATTCTTTTAAAAGTAAGCAACATTACCTTATTTTCAATTTGGATTCCATATCAAAGGGGTCATGTAACTCTTCTGGTGGAACAAACCCCACACTGGGGAGAACGTGGTTGAAAAATAAAGTTACATGGATTTCTTGTAGTGTGGTTATTTTTTTACTTGATTTACTTTTGCAAGCACTTACATTTATAATTAACTGGCCAAATCAAATTAAGCTTACCGAATTTAGAGTGAACATGACCTTTGTGTTCTGTGCTGAAACATTCATCCACAAAACTGACTGTCAGCAAATTCTATCAATATTCGCTTCCCCTGCCCAGTGCAAAGCAGAACCTTCCCCCACCACACATACACTCAACGGGAAGAGGAGTTAAAGAGGAGGGCAATGACATGGTCTGTCGCTTTTTATTTATGAAAACATGGTTCCCATCTTGTCTGTGCTGGGTAGGAATGCAGTAGCACATTGCAAACACATTTACTGTTCACTTATCTGTGGAAAATGGTTTCCATGAGCATATTTAAATAAGGGAGAAATATGCTTAGATTTTTTTGTGTAGAACAAATGCTGCCCTCATATAATATTTCTTTTGGCTTGGCGACATTGCTGAGCTCAGCATAACCTGTTGGTGCTGTAAACTGTCTAATAAATCTCCAGTGCTGCTCGTTATTGAAAATAACAGTGATACGACAGACACATCAGCAGTGGAAATGACTGTTCATACAAAATGATCTAGTGCGAAGATCAGTTTAATTTTATTGGCATTAGTGAACATTCTATATTGTAGAAGGTCTTAAGGAGGTCTTGTTATTCATGTTCCCTATCAATTCTAGTAATATGGAAGCTAATTCTTTAACTGCTAAATTGTAGCTATTATAATGTCTTTGGTGGTGGGTGGCAGTGAGTTATTGCTCTAATTGGTCCTCTTCTGATAAGTGCTGTTTATGGAGAGTTTCATCTACTATTGCAGCTTGAGAAGACTAAATTATAACATGAATGGAGTGATAAAAAACACATGTAATGTGTGTAACATGTAGAACATCCATTGTAACAATCAGAGTCCCAGAAAGAACTAGATCAAACTCAGATGATGTAAGAGACTTTAATGAATATAGAATTTAAGGAATTATGGCAAGATTAAGGAAATCAACAAAGAAGTTGAAGATGTTAGAGGGTAGCAATATAGAGATGCCATTACCAGCCCAATGAGAGCTGGAGTCTATAGACAAGGAGTGTAGGACAGAAACTGTAGCAGGGGAGGGATGTGAAACACTGCCAAGAAACATGTCTTCAGTAAGATAGGGAACGGGTAATACACAAAACTCTTTCTCCTCGCACCCTCTATTTTACTGATGTCTGGGCTGAAGACAAGTGGGAACCAGTTGGCAAGATGCAGTCTATAGGGTCCAGCATCTTGGAGTATGGAGCAGGGCACAAAGAAGAGCTAAGAATGAATCTGAGGCAAGGTAGGTGGACAAAACGTGAACAACCAGCAAACTGGGACAAAAATAAACTTTATTGAAGTCGCCTGTAACGGCTACTTCCTATACGAATTTTTCTACTTTTGGCACCAATTAGAGCCTTAATTGTAAGGCATTTTGATTTAACAATACTTGAAGAGGTTCTTTAAGTCAGGACTTAATGTACTGTGGCTCAGTGGCTTCTGATGGTGCCCCAATCCCAAATACCCATTTGCATCTCCTAAAGTATATAGAGGTCATGAAGCTCAGGAAGAAAAAGTCTTGACCTCTGTTCATCAATGGAATTCAGACAGTTTGATGGTTAAGGGGGCAAAGTAGCAGAGAAAAAGGGAAAATGGAGTCTCATGAGCTAGCAATAGAGCTTCAGTTATCAGGGAAGTATAGGTTCTACGTACAACTGCGTGATTTTGGGTACTTTTACTACTTCTAACCTCATTACCTGGGAAATCTTTGCTGAAACACTGATGTAGTGTTGTTGGTAGCAGTGGAACCAGAGGAAGTAGTCTGTCATGCAGGGGCAGTGCCTCTCCACAGGATCGTCCTGTCCTGAGCTTTGAAATATCAGCTTGGTTTGCTATGGTGACCAATGGAAAAGTTGTATCACTAGCCACCAGAATATTTTATATCTCAAACAACAGAATGTCTTCCCTACCTCTACTGAATGTAACACAGAAGATTCATTTTCTCATCTCTCAAAAACAATAATATAGATTTCCTAATTATTAGCCGCAGTCACAGTGATCCCAAAGGTAGCACTACTTTTGTCAACTCGGACGTAGTACATTTCCAGCTTCACTTGGCAAGAGTTTCTGTAGTGTGGCAGCAAAGAAGATGACAGTGGAATTCCATATTCTGCTGTGGAGCTCAGTTATCACCACTGTGGGACAGTGAAATCAGTTCTGATTTGTTTAGCACAGGCACACACGTGATTGGAGTTCTATGACAAAGACTGAACTTCCCATAGTCTAGCAGGTGGGTAATTGGAACACAGAGATTTGAATATCGATGTGACTATATCTGCATTTACCACCTGGTGGAGCTCACATTCTGAAGTTATAGCTCATATACTGAAGTTATAAATAAATAAACTGTGTGTAAAAGGACAATCTACTAAAATATTAATTTGAGTATGTTTTCTCCCTATAGTTTTCTTTTCTCCTCAGTTTGAGTAGGCTGCTAGGCTGGTGATGTCTTGCCTCAGGAATTGGGGAAGATGGAAGACAGAAGGGCCTGAACTCAAGGGCTCTGCTCTTTGACAAAAGCAAAGAAGGATAGTCTCTTCAATAAATAGTGTAGGGAAAACTGGACATCCACACACAAAAGAACCAAATTGGACCCCCAAAGGGCTAAGCCTTTTGAAGAGGAGATGCTAGAGGAAGAAGAATATTGAGCACAGAGAGATAGGAAAACTTCCCAGAGATTGGAAAGGGGCAGATGTCTGTGAGTTTGGGAATGGTTCATTTTTCCATACCAGCATCGTAGAGAGGCCCTTACAACCACGGTTCCCGTCGTCCTTGAAGGTTCCCACGTCCCAAGTGTGGTGTGGATGCAACAGCGGCCAGAGGAGCAAGCTGACTGGGAGAATGATTGTCAGTACAGATTGGTTGCTAATGATCAAAGTCCTACCCGGACCTTTGCATAACTGGAGTGATGAAGGAGCCGGAAGTGTAATTGGGATGGATTTCCTATCAATGTGGACAACAAGTGTCCAGAGTTGTAATTAAACTAATTTACATAAAATTTTGATATATTTCTTACATTGTTGAGTGTGTGGTCTGAAACTCCTTGACCTTACTAATGATTCCTATTACAAAAGGGTTTTTCTACCAATTTCCTAGAAGTCTTTTTTTTTTTTTTTTTTTGTGAGGAGATCAGCCCTGTGCTAACATCTGCCAATCCTCCTCTTTTTTTTTGCTGAGGAAGACGGCCCTGGGCTAACATCTGTGCCCATCTTCCTCCACTTTATATGGGACGCCGCCACAGCATGGCTTGCCAAGCAGTGCGTCGGTGCGCGCCCGGGATCCAAACCAGCGAACCCCGGGCCGCTGCAGCGGAGCGCGCGCACTTAACCGCTTGTGCCACCGGGCCGGCCCCTCCTAGAAGTCTTTTTGATTAGAACCTGGTTAAAAGTGTTAGCCAGTGTGGCCAGGGGAGTTAATCATCTATGTTCTTGTCCAAGTTAGATTCCTCTTTTTTTCCTACCTCAAGTCACAAGACCCCCATATCATTGTTTGGGATCTTTGTTCTCAGTTTCTATACATGCACCTCCTCAAAGATATCTCTAAGCAAAGCCTTTATCTAGTGTTACCTATGAAATCTTGCCTACTAAATGTGCTCTAGAAAAGTGCTAGGTATTTGCCCTACTTGTTTACTTGGTGTCCAGTCCCAGTTTATATCCTAAAGTTCTCAAAAGATGTCTCCTCCTCCTGCAGAACGATGTAAAAAGTCATTAAAGCCAATTTTTCTTGGGCTCAGGGGACTCCTCTTTCCACCTTGCACTCTACACCTCTTCTCCCATTGCTGTTCTATCCTCACCCGTGACTCTTGACTATGTTTGCTTTGCATCTTGTTTGGATTTTCTCAACATTTACTTATTTGCCTCCAGAAACCCAGTAGTAGATTTGTTTATCCAAGGTGTAAGATGCAATAGGACCTAATTTAAAACTATATTACAAAGCTATAGTAATCAAAATAGTGTAGTATTGGCATAAAAACAGACACTTAGATCAATGGAGCAGAATAGAGAGCCTAGAAACAAATCCACACATATACAGTCAATTAATTTTCAACAAATGCACCAAGAATACACAATGGGGAAAGGATAGTATCTTCAATAAGTGGTGCTGGGAAAACTGGATATTCACATGTAAAAGAACGAAATTGGACCCTATCCTATACCATACACAAAAACCAATTCAAAATGGATTAAAGACTTGAACATAAGAGCTGAAACTGTAAAACTCCTAGAAGAAAACATAGGGGATAATCTCCTTGACATTGGTCTTTGCAATGATATTTTATATTTGGCACCAAAAGCACAAGCAACAAAAGCAAAAATAAACAAGTGGGGCCACATCAAACTAAAAATCTTCTGCACAGCAAAGGAAACCATCAACATAATGAAAAGGCAACCTATGGAATACGTGAAAATAATTGCAAATCATATATCCGATAAGAGGATAGTATCCAAAATATATAAGGAACTCATACAACTCAATAGCAAAAAATCAAATAACCCAATTAAAAAATGGGCAAAGGAACTGAACAGACTTATTTTGAAAGAAGACATACAAATAGCCAATAGGGACATGAAAAGATGCTCAACATTACAAATCATCAGGGAAATGCAAATCAAAACCACCATGAGGTATCACCTCATCCCTGTTAGAATGTTTATTATCAAAAAGAAAACAGATAACTGATGCTGGAAAGGATGAGGAGAAAAGGGAACCTTTGCACACCGTTGGTGGGCATGTAAACTGGAACTGGTACAATTTGATTCTGCGGATTGTTATGTATGTTACCACCTTCATCAATTGTTTCATTGTCTCTATATAATGGATTACATGGGCTTTGAAATTTGATTTATTTTCTTTCTCTAGAATAGAGTTTCTCAACTGTGACACTATTGACACTTTGGGACAGATAATTCTTTGTTTTGGGAGACTGTCCTGGGCCTTGTAGGATGTCTAGCAGCATCCTGGGCCTGACCCACTGTATGACAGTAAGCATCCCCTTCCTCCCATCACAAGAATAAAAAATGTTTCTAGACGTTGCCAAATGTCCCATGGGGGCAAAAGCACCTCCAGGTGAGAACTACTGTTCTAGAAGAAGTTGGTATGATAACTCATAGTTAAATTTCCTTTTGGATATGTCGTTAATATGCACAACACATATTGAAAGTTTTGTATTCCCTTTTTTCTTTCTTTTATTTGTCTGAAGAGTCATTTAGCATTGGAAAAATGCATTGAGGGTGATCTATATTACAGCAATTTCTCTTAGCTCTACAGATATAAACCTTGGGGGAGGCGCTCTTGAGAGGGCAACCTTTAGACTAAATAGAAATGCATACAAATATAGCTTATTCTTGTATATTTTTTATGTGAATATGTTCATATATAAATTTATTGTTGTATTATATCTGAGAACAGAGATTCAAAAGCATAGTGGATAAATGGTGTTTGTTTTTCAGCAAAGGAAAAAAGGAGAGAGAAAAACTGTAGTAAAATTCAAAATGTCAGCATTTTGAAATAGTTTTATTTGCAGAGAAATCAGATTTCCTCAAAAGGGAGTATTTTAAAAGATATACCCAAACAGAATTTTCCTGTTTTAAGACAATAAACTTTATAGTCAACACATTTAATTTACTAATAAAAACTATTCATTCTTAAGAAATTCCTAAAAGGCATATTATAAAAAAGTGCTCAGTTATTTCCCCAAAGTCTTCATTCCAAAAGATAAGCAAGCTCAAATTTAAACATTCTTTATGACTGTGTTAACTATATCTATTATACTAGGTTTTGCTATAAAACCTCTTCTGATAGAAAGCAGCAAAAATTTAATCTGTGTTCTGCATGCCAGATCTTCACAGTATTTCCCAGCTGTGTTGGCACTTCAAGGCAGGCTCTTTCTCTTTGGAGCCAGTGTAATGAGCTATAATTGATGGCAGCAATGATGATGACAAAGCATGAAGAGAGCATTTCTCATGTAAGCTCATTCAAGGAGTTTTATGCAATCACTTCTGTGTCAGAGTCTTTTAAGCTTTAGTAGTGAATGAACAAAATCATAAAAAAACTCCTTCATTTGGAACTTCATAGTTTTTTTTTTTTTTTTTTTGCTGGGCCATAAATCTCAAAGTTCTTTTCTGTTTTGGAGGTTTAAAAGTGGATTATTTTCTAGAGCTTAGTTTCCTCTATTCTATCAGTGATTTCTTCTTCAAAGTGCTTATGATAGCTTAAATAATCTTGAGAAGAAAATTTATAAAGTAAGTATAAGATTAAGAAATAATACTCCCTGTGTTCTTTTGGGGGCTGCTACAATTTTGCTGTGAATTTTCAAAGTAGTGTGTGGCGTGTTATATTATTGTGACTGAAAGAGGTACATAGCATTAAGTTTAATAATGTACTGATGAATAAATTGTGCACACATATAAAGAAAAATAAATGTGGAGGCCTTTTATAAAAAATATTAAAAATTTGGTTAGGATCTCTGACTTGCTCCAATATGAAATCCTCGAGTTGAAAGAGACCAGTAGAGGAACCCAAGTCCAAATACTATAATTCACTGCAAAAAATCTTTTCCAAAAGCCTGGTGATCCCTCAAACGATAATTGATGAGGAACTTCAAGGAATGGTGAGGAATTTGAAGCTATCTAAGGGCTAGTATCCTCTCTCGGTTAAACATCTTTACAACCCTGTTGTCTAAGTGTTAGTGTCTTCATTTTATAGAATAGAAAACCACAGTTGAGAAAGATAAATTAACTTGCTCATGAATTCACAGATGGAAAGTAACTGAGTTGGCATTTAAACCCCAGTTCTTCTGAATTTAAAACCAAAGCTCCGTCTGCTTAATCACATTTCTGTAATTCCCTTTTTTTACGCCAACATTGTTGAAAGAAATTTTCAAACATTAAGAAAATTTGAAAGACTTTATATGTACCCTCTACCTAGATGCTTATGTTTTATACTTACATTATCACATATCCATCTATCTAGCCTTCTATCCATCCATCAATCCATTTTTTAATTGATTCATTTCAAAGTAAGTCACAGACATCATTAGCACACTTCCCTTCAAATACTTGAGTATGCATATTGGTAACTAGAGTTTAATACTTATTTATATTTTAAGATAATATTTATATGCAATGAAATACTCTCAAGCCTCAAGTATGCCAAAAGATGATACCCACAAATATGTATATCTGTGCAACGCAAACCTTTATCAAGATATAGAACATTACTCTGGAAGATTCCCTCATGTATCTTCCCAGTAAATCCCCTGCCCTCATCAAAATTATTTTGATATTTTCTACCCTAGATTAGTTTTTCTTATTCTAGAACTTTATGTAAATAGAGTCATACAGTACATATTCTTTTGGGTAAAGCTTCTTTCACTCAGCATACTATTTTGAGATTCATCAATGTTATTGCTTACATTATCACTTTCCTTTCCTTGTTGAATAGTATTCCATTATAAAATATGCCACATTTTGTTTATCCATTTTCCTATTAATTGACACCTGAACAGTTTCTAGTTTGTTGGGTGTCAAGAATAAACTGCTGACTTCCAGTGCCTAGTTTGGCATGTTAGGAGCCTGGAAGTCACCACTCTGTCATAACAAGTAAAAAGCTGAACAGATGGGAAAATCATCAACTCTTCTTAGGTCCTGAACAGAGGGGAGGATACAGGGGCCAACTTCTGCCCCCAAGATTAGAGGGATAGACAGGTGAATTGGGGGAGTCACGACTTATAGAGCAGAGACTCAAAAACAGAAACTGCCACCGGAACCAGCACCTAGGTAGGGAAATCGGAATTGTAATTGAGGGATTGCTGGAAGCTCAGTGTCAACAAGTCTGAGAGTTAAAAACTCCAGGGGGACGCAGCCATAGGAGGACCCCACAAAACTGTGAGATTTACCTTTAGGAGCTTGATCAGATTCCCACAGTAAATAACGGAGAAAAATTTCCTTGTGCTTCTTGCAGAGGAAGGGGAAAAGGAACCATTTTGAAATATGCCAGAGCACTCTGTTCTTCTCAACAAGGCCTGCTCTCAGGGTAAAGTAATTAACCTGAGCCTAACCTGCTGGAGTATTTTCAGAGCCTAACAGACCTGGGGGAAGGGAAATGCCCAACTCCAGCCCACTCTAGCCAACCTGTCCCACCTAAGGAGGGAGGGAAAACAAACTAAGAAATACTTGTGAAGTCTACTGGCCAGGGGCATAGGCTCATGGAAAGAGGAAGATCTAATCATAGGACTACAGACTGCTTCCGCTGCCCCCCTTACCCCTCATTACTGAAGGCCTATTTATAGCAGTTCCTTTTACCTGGTACATCATGTCCAGCTATCAAGAAAAAATTACAAGCCGTACCAAAAGGCAAAAAACACAATTTGAAGACAAAGCAAGCATCAGAACAACATCACAGGAATGTTCGAGTTATCAGATTGGAAATTTAAAATAACTATGATTAATATGCTAAGGATTCTAATGGATAAAGTAGACAGCATACAAGAACAGATGGACAATGGTAAGCAGAAAGATGGAAATCCTAAGAAAGAACCAAAAATAAATGCTATACTTTTTGATATAAAGATAGTTCCTCATAGTTGACAGAAGTCATGGATATCAAATAAATAACATAGGCAATAAGCCTGATGAAACTATGCTGTTTGAGAAACAATTTACTATAGAGAAGATAAACAGAGTTATCTAAAGTTATCAGCATCCATTTTCTAATTTTGAAATCATATTCATTGTTTTTTCTTATGTGTGTAATATCAACATCCAGCACTCATTTTCAAAATCATATCCTAAAGCTTTGATCTCTTTGGCTTTAATCATCATTCTGGACAGGAAAAGTATAGCTATGTCAAGACCCAAATTTGGGGGAAAAAATCATTTCAAAGTAGCCACTAGTTTTCTGTGAACTCTGAAGCTTGCCATATCTGGACAAAATTACTTTATATTTTTCGTTAAGATAATATACTAGATTCTCCCAATTATGGTCAGTTGCCTTAATATTTATCCTGCTTTTGTGTACTACTACTGTAAAAACTCATTGTTTTGGGGTGTGGCTGGAAAAATTCATTTTTCAGAATGAAGTCAAACATGTAAACTAAGGAATCATATAAGAAAGAACATTTTCAGGGGCAGGCCAGGTGGCGCAAGCGGTTAAGTGTGCATGCTCTGCTGCGGCAGCCCGGGGTTTGCCGGTTCGGATCCTGGGCGCACACCAACGTACTGCTTGGCAGGCCATGCTGTGGCGGCATCCCATATAAAGTGGAGGAGGGTGGACACGGGTGTTAGCCCAGGGCCATTCTTCCTCAGCAAAAAGAGGAGGATTGGCAGATGTTAGCTCAGGACCGATCTTCCTCACACACACACACAAAAGAACATTTTCAGTTTCAAACACACGCAGTAACTTTTAATTGCTCACATGACTCTAGGTGGAAATTGCAATGGATTTGCTTTAATAAACAGATGGATGAACTACATTTATAAATAGTTGCATCCATTTTAGTTTAAGCATTTTCTTCTAAAAGTCCATAAAATTTATTTTACTTAAAAATGTTGAGCTAGATTTAGAATTTTAGTACTAAAAATGACTTTGGAGATCATTTGTCAATTGGGGAAACCAATTTGTTTAGCAAACCCATTCTTTATAGAGAGCACAATGGTACATTTCAGTCCAGCTCCATTTGAATGATAAAATATCCAAGATCATGCTACGTTACTCAAGATTCAAATATAGCAAATGTCTGATTTTGCCAAGGGCTTATGTATATATGTTCATATTTAATTCCTGACATGGAAAATTCACTATATCAACAAAGAAGAATTTAACTTACAGTTAAAGACAATTTCAGAATAGCAAAGTATTATAGTTATTATTATTATTATTATTATTTTGCTGAGGAAGATTCACCCTGAGCTAACATCTGTGCCAATCTTTCTCTGTTTTGTATGTGGGTCGACACTACAGCATGGCAGCCGGCAAGTGGTGTAGGCCCAGGCCCGGGAACTGAACCCCCACCACTGAAGCAGAGTGCGCCAAACTTAACCACTAGGCCATGGGGCCGGCCCTGCAAACTACTGTTTTTAACTGAAATAAAAATGTATGGCTCCCCTTGTGACTCTTAAGTATCCTTATTTACAGTGAAAAAAGGCATTTTTATGTAATTTAAAAAAATTTACATTTTTTTTATATCAGTAAAAAGTCTTAGAAGTCTTGGAAACTTTTGAGTTTTTAATATTTTTCCTTGAAAATATTTCAATCATAAGATGCTCAATGTATGTTTAGGGACTATAAAGGTTAATTTTGGTTTTAGTACTTCTGTACAATTTTTAGTATAATTATTATTCAGTTAACCAAAATTTACTTAAGAGAACTCCAAATTTAAGCAATTTTAAGCTTACTTTTTAAGTTAAGTTACAGATTTACTCTAAAGAACAATATCTCTTCATTTATGCATTCTCATGCCCACCATCTACTTGTGCTGCAGAACTTTTGCAGTGAAGAAAATGTTCTATATCTGTGTTTTCCAATATGGCAGCCACTAGTCACATGTGGCTATTGAGTGCTTGATATGTGGCTAGTGTGAATGGGGAACTGGATTTTTAAATTATGTTTCATTTTAATTAATTTAAATTTAAATAGTTGCATATTGTTTGTCGCTACTATATTAGCACTAATTCCAGAATTTTATGTTCCTAGCTGGAAATTCTACTTTTTCTATGCCATGAAGTTCAGCTGAAATATAGCTATTGTCTAATTCCTGACTTTTCCAAGACATTTTCAAGTTCAACAGCAACTATTTTAATGTTCCAGTATCCCTTCATCAAGACACTACCATTTTTTAAATGAATATATAGGTTAGAAACTGAATGGTCAACACAAAACAATTTACTAACCATTGTTAGGTGTCCATCAATACTTAGATACCTAAATGTTCCAATATTCATTTGACAAAAATCATTGTTTATAAACGAGGACTGACCGTTACTCTGTTCATTAATTTGATGTGCTGTTTCTTCCTCTCATACAAGAAAGAATAAATAAATAAAAGCTTTATTTATTCTAAAAAAAAAAGAGCCCTCTCACCTACGTTTTGAGAAGAACCAGGATTCAGTCCGGGACAGGGTCCAGAAGTGCCCTGGGTCATCTGTTGACAGAAGAAATATACAATAAAAAATCAAATATCAAGTATTTACTGAGCTCTTTCAGTGTGCCCAGCACTGAATTAGGTAATGTGGTAGAAACAAAAGGAATTTTAAGATATCATTTATTTGCTGAATGAGTTTGCAATTTAGTGGAAATAAATAAATAAAAATGATTGAATTTGGAATACGCACATGAGAAATAACAATAAATCCTAGTTGAAACAGGCTGAGTAAGAGAAGTTAGTAAAAGATACGCAGCTGTAAGTCTGCAGGTAGAGGCCAAAGACTTTAGGAAAAAAAAGGATGATTCATGTGGATAACATCCTAAATTAGTCGAACAGTCATATTGTTTCTGATCTGAATATTATGTGATTATTATATGATTATGATAATGATTATGAGCATTTGTTTTTCAATTGGAATGACTTCTGGTAATTAATTTAAGCATAATTGCAATTGTCAGCATAAATTATTTAGCTGATATAGAGGGCAATGCATCTTTCCTTGGGGTTTATTATCATGTGGAGGAAACTCGGAAGTGTGGCTGATTGGATGCCTGTGAGTAGAGTCAAAGTTGATTTTCTTTCAGGTTTTAGTATCTTACTCTTTGAAAAATAGTTTTTACATACAGCAGTAGTCACGGTTTATGGCATAGAGCCCTATGAATTTTAACACATGCATAGATTTTTATAATTACCATCTCACCTGGTTAAAGCACAATTACAACACGCCAGATAACTCCCTATTGTTGACTCTTTTAATCAGACCCTGTCTCCTACCTTTAACCTCTGGCAACCACTGACTTGTTCTCGTTCCAATATTTTTTTCCAGAATGTCATATTAATGGGATCATATGGTATGTAACCTTTTGAGATTTACTTTGTTCAGTCAGCAAAATGCCTTTGAGGTTCGAGTTGTAGTGTATAGCAGTAGTTCATTCATTTTTACTGATGAATAGAATTGCTTTGTATGGATGTACCACAGTTTGTTTATTCATTCGCTCATTGAAGTATGTTTGGTTTCTTTCCAATTTTGGGCAATTGTAAATAGTACAGGTATAAACATTTGTGTTCATGTTGAAATTAAAACATTTGCTCTGAAAAGAACAGTTAAGAGAATGAAAGGACAAGCCTTAGACTGGGAGAAAATATTTGAAAATCACATTATATCTAGAATATGGAAAGTTGATTCTTGAATTATATTGCAAAGGGTTTTCCCTGAAACAAGGCAGAAAATTTCAGAGAAATTGAATGGTAATGTTGTTAAGCCAGCCAGGATTACATTTTGTTCTAAAATGAAACAATCATAGGAGCATTATAGTCTGGCTATAACACTGATGTAAAATAATATGGAAACTGGAAAGATGCCTAAATGTGGGGAGGCTAGATTTTGGATGATGTATATCTACGAATAAATGAAAAAGGAGTAAGATATTTAATGCAAAATTTTAACAGGGGAAGAAAGAGGTCATTGCATTTATAGGGCTGCTGCACATATTTAAAATATGAGAACATCTGAGCATGAGCCCTGGCATTTGGAGAGCTTTAGACGTGAGAAGCCAGGTCACAGAAGTGATCAACCAAAATGCCATTATTCACAAAATATGTGGGAAGGAGGGACACGTGATTTCTTGGTTGTCTTAGGGCTGAATGTATTAATGGAGACTAGAGAATGGAATGGAAATTTGAGCAGAATTAAATCATAAATCACCAGGAGCTTATAAGGGCAGGTGATGTTAAAGGCTTTGGGAAACAAGCATAAAAAGGATCTGTAGAGAAGACAGTGAATGAGAAGGCATTTATGAAGAAGGTGGAAAGAAAGGACAATTGGCGGAAAAAAATGCACAAGTGACAGCTTGTGGCTGTGGGTGTTCTGGCGATGGCAGTCCCATTTCTGAGTGCTCTCCTAAGGACAAAGATATATACCTCAAGGATCGCGCCAGCTGTGCATATAGAAATAAAGAAATTTACATTGCTTTCAGAAGGAACTGTCTTGGAGAAATTTAATGCCGGTTATTACATTTCTTTTCCAGATGTTTTCTGAAATTAAACTATATTCAGTCTCTGCTTTTTTTACTCTGATATACTCCTGGAAACTACAACGTGAAGCAGAGACTTCGAAAGAGAACAGCATTTCCCCCTAAGAATCTGTGTTATAATGAGTGTTATCAAATAACTTGTTTAAGACAAACAGTATATTGGAAAAAAGTAATAAGAGGTGATAGACAATGAAATTTAACAAACATCTATTATATGGTGTTGTGGGGCTTTGCAAACTCCAGTTATCATTTAAAATAGTAAAATATGTCCCACTAGATGTTAGGATAGAAAGAAGCAATGGTCTGTAATCTTCTTTACTATAGGTTACAGATCACTTAATTTTTTTTATATGAGTAGCAAATTAATTTTTATTTAAAATTTTATTTATCTATATCTGTCAACACATATCTCTATCATTATATATATACATATACATATATTTTAAAGCAAAACAGAAGAAAAATACCTTGAATTAAGAGCTCTTAGGGGAAAAAGGACTGGTGGAAAAAGCATTAGCAGTTTGAAAGAGCATCAGGTAGACCTCTGTTTGAATCCAAGCTTCAACCTCTTGGACAAGTTACATACTCTTATAGAGACTCCATCTTCTCATCTGTGCAAAAAGGGTGAAAATACCTACTTCCTGACTTGCTCTGAGACATTAAATGAAATAAGAGTGTAAAAAGCCTAACAGAGTGTCTCACACAGAGCAGTTTCTTGAAAATTTCAGATGGTGCCCCCTCTCCCTGAACTGTGCAGCACCATACTTGCTATAAACGACTGAAGCATTCCTTCTTGACCTTAGAAACTAAATGTTCTAACTTTATATTTCCATTCACTGAACCACCTTATGCATCATCTGAACCCATAGTTTTAAATTTAAATTGAGGTCTTTGGCAGATGTGCTTCTTCAAATTGTCCTTCCTCCACAAATTATGGGACAATCTCTTTCAGAGGGAGTGCCCACTAAAGGCCTCCCACCCCATTGAAAATTACTTATCTGAAGACACAGAAGATCCGGATCTCAGAGAAGGGCATTAGTGTCCCATGAAACTGCTGTGGTCACTCATACCTCTGACACTTTAGTCTCCTTGTTGAATTCACCTAGAGAGCCTCCCATCCTTCCATCTCTCCGTGTATTATTTCATCTTCAGATCCTTGATCAAGGACACTTTCTCCATGAAGCATCTCACTACCGTTGGAGGCATGTCTTGGAATTGCTACCATACGGTCAGCACAACACAGTCCAGCATATATACACATGTACATGGTTCGTTTGTGCAGCTGGATCCAACTGAAGTTTGCATAGACTTTAAAATTACCTATGTGGCTCCTCTCAAGCGAAACTGAACCAGTTCTCAAAATAAATAAAGTAACAGGGATTTATTTAATCATCATATAGTCAGGTAGCCGGATAAGATTAAAGAAGTTATTTATTAGACAAAGTCCTTGAGACAATGCCTGAGCAGTTTCAGCTGCCAAGATTGAAGGCGGCTAGAGCACCCCAGGCCTATCTGGCTAACTTGCATTGTCTCGCCAACCTCTTTGGTCTCTAATTAGACTTCATTTCACTAATATGTTGCCATGCTGAAATGTATCCACAGTACAACTGCATTTCACTCTTTCTACTGCTGTCACCCTGGTCCAACTGCCACCATCAGTCACCTGGATTGTTATAATATCCTCCCAACCAGTCCTCCTGCTTTCACTCTGGCTTTGCCTTCAGTTGATTCTCAACAGAACATCCAGAGAGATCTTTGCCAAGATAAGGGAAATCTCACTCCTCTGCTCTTGGAACTCCTATGACTTCCTACTTCACTCTGAATAAAAGCCAAAGTCTTTTATAATGACCTATAAAGCCTAGAAATTTTAAAATAAAAAAACTTTTTTTTTGCCCTTTGCTCTACGTCATCCCTTCTTGGAGGCACTGGCTAACCAAATAAGAGAATGGCCTAGGTATATAATGCAATTCAAGAAGAAAAAAAAAAGTTTCAAAAATATAATTCTACCATACAGTTACACATGGAGTGCTTGGTATGGCATCTGCCACTGTGTCATGCTGAATACTAACTTCTCCTTTTCACACTAGTACCACTTGCTTAAAGTTAATATTGTGCCAACTTACATAAAATGGAGTGAGAAAATTTCCTACTTTATAGATCTATTTATCTGTCTCCCATCCTTTTGTCATGTATTTTACCTCTACATTCACTATAAAATTCACAAGATAATTTATAACTTTTGCTTAAACCAGTTATGTATTTTGAGGAAATGCAGATCAAATATTACTTTATGTTTACTCAAATATTTACCCTTTTTGATACTCTTCAGTCTTCCTGAATATCCAGTTTACCATCTGGAATTATTTCTCTTCAGCCTGAAGAATTTTCTTTAGCATATCTTATAATAAAGGTCTGCTGTTGGCAAATTCTCCTAGGCCTCTTTTATCTGAAAAATGTCTTTATTTTGCCTTCATTCATAAAGAATATTTTTGCTGGATGTAGAATTCTGGGTTGACGATATTTTTCTTTCAGCACATTAAAGATTTTGTTCTTCTATATTCTGGTCTCCATAGTTTCTGATAAGAAGTGAGTAAAAATTCTAGTCATTGTTTCCTTGTATGTAATGTGTTGTTTATCTCTGGAAGCTTTCAATATTTTCACTTTATCTTTGGTTTTAGCAGTTTGACTGTGATGTGGCTAGTCATAGTTTTTTTCATATTTATAATGTTAAATTTCTTGAATCTATAAATGTATGTCTTTCCCTAAATTTGGGGAATTTTATCCATCATCTTTTCCTACATTTTACTGTCCCATTCTCTGTCTTCTTTTCCTGGGACTCACATTACATATATGCTAGACTTTGGTCTTCTCCCACAGGCACATGAGACTTTATTAATTTTGTTTTTCCAGTTTTTATTCTTTGCTATTCAGACTGGATAATCTTTACTGATCTATCATTAGGTTCACTGTCATTTCTATTCTGCTCTTGATACCATTCAAATAATTGTTTATTTCATATATTTTATTTTACCAGTTCTAAAATATCCATTTGGTTCTCTTTTTTACATTTTCTATTTTTCTGCTGAGATTGTCTACATTTTCTTTTATCATGAGTACATTAAACAAGTATGACATTAAGCATACTTATAATAGCTGAGTGAAAGTCCGGGTCTCTTAATTCCAACATCTTAGTCATTTCTGGGTGCTCTCTTTTGGTCAGGGCTGAAACTAGGGTAAGGCAAGCAAGGGGCCCAGAGCACAAAATTTAAGGAGTCTCTTACCCTTAGGTGCTGACTCTGCACTTGGAAGACCCTAAGAATGAGTGCTTCCTTAAATTTTCTGTTTTAGATGCTTTGCTTGCCTAAGCCTAGTCCGGGGCCTTGCCATTAGGAGTCTTATTTTTGTTTTTTTGTAAGTTAAGTAATTTTGGCAAATATTTTGGGTATTTTGAATGTTATGTCATGGAGACTCTGGCTTCTGTTATTTTCCTCCAAAGTGTGTTTCTTTTTTTTTCTTTTTTATTGTAGTAACATTGGTTTATAACATTATATAAATTTCAGTTTTACATCATTATATTTCAGTTTCTGTGTAGATTACGTCATGTTCACCACCTAAAGACTAATTATAATCCATCACCATACACATGTGTCTGATCACTCCTTGCCATCCTCCCTTCCCCCTTCCCCTCTGGTGACCACCAATCCAATCTCTGTCTCTATGTGTCTCTTTTTTTAGGTAGGCAATTAATTTGGATGGACTCACACTGTACAGTTGGCCTTTTGGGCATCAGCTCAAATCTCATATCAGTTCTTTTAACTTTAGCTAGGCTTCTCTGAGTTTGTCCTGCTCATATATGGCTCAGGATTCAGCAAGAGATTTTGGCAGAGTATTTACACAAACTTTGGTTTCATTCTCTGGCTTTCTCCTTTCTTGGATATTCACTCGTTTTATAGCAGTTTTGTTTGTCCCAAACTCTGCCTTTCAATTCTTCGGGCCACAAAGAATATGTTTTTGGCGAGGTGCCAATTGTTGACTGTCCTCAGGCTTAAAGTCATAAAAATGGAAAACTCACCCTGTGAAGTTCTCTTCTTCCATGTGTTGACTCTCCTCCAAAATCTGTAAATGTTCACTCTCCAGTGCCTTCAAATATTTTTTTTCCCCAGTGTTTATAGTTATCTGCAGGAAGATTGATCCAACAGGAACTTAATTAGTAATACTGGAAGCAGAAATTCTACACCTGTTTCCTGAAAGGGACATTTTCTATAAATGGATGGAGGAAACTAGTAGGAGATAAAAAATTAGGATCTGTTCTTTTCCTCATTGCTTTAAAGTTCAGAAAACTTTCCTCATTGCTTTAGAGTTCACAAAAGCACTGAGGTATGCTGTAACTTGGCAAGGAGAGAAAGGATAAGTAGGACAGAGATGTAACTGGGGTTAGGGAAAGTCTTTAATCCTATAGTACAGTATAGCACAGATTGGATATAAATCAGTGTATCCAAGCATGAGTTGCAATCTGCATTCAGGCTTGGCTGATGTCAGTGTCACAGTGGAGCTGGTCCAAGGCTGTGTGGTGGTAAGACGTATCTTAGGAAAAAAGTAGTGGTTATAGTCAGCTATATGATGATGCTTTGAACTTGGAAGATATCTAAGTTATAATTGGATTCCAGCTAACAGAGATTGGGATGTAAGCCTGTAGAGCTGATAAGAGTGAGATAAGACACCAGTCAAATGGACTGGGGTTTAGGTAGGCCAGCAGGGTTTTTGTTTGTTTATTTTGCTTTGCTTTACAGGGGAAACTGGAAGGCAACCAAATTTGTGAAGACAAAACTATCACAAGGAAGGAGGAAACAAAACCTATTGACGTTGAAGAGGATACTGGGATACTTACCATACGTTGGGTAATTTACACATAGTGGCTTATTTTAACCTTTTGATTAAAGTTGTTCAGAGGTTTCCCCAAGGCACACCAGGCTTGGGGTTGAAAAATGTTTTAAGGCTAACCAAAGGAATACTGCTGGATCTAGTAAGGCAGAGTCATTTTAGGCCTTGGACAGACCCGAACCTATAGATTGTTTTGGCCTTAAATGCCCACAGCTGGGTGGAATCAGGATGTCAGATTGGGCATTTCCTAAGTTCAGTGTATCTCAACTGTGTGCAGTTGAGATTCACTGCGTGCAGCATATATCTGGGCCTGCCTCTTCATCACCCTGTGGACTTGGTGAAGTCAGAGGGAACTAGTACAAACACGAAGCTCATGCTGCCTGCTGTGCCATAAGTAATAAACTGTCTGAATCCATTTGGACTAGTTATCTCCTTAATGGCCCAATCTATGGAGGTGTGGCAAGCGGTCTAGCAGCAGCCCCTGTGCTGCAGCTCAGGCACTGCCCGGACGCTTGCCAGGCCAGAGGAAAAAGTGCAAAATATCACTAATTGATATTCTGTCTGTTAGTTTAATGAAAGAGTTCTTTTCCAGATCTTGGAAAATTGAAAAGTGTAAATGTTCCAGGAAGTGCTCCTTAGGAAAACAGAGAGGGAGTATTCGTTGTCTCCAGTTACCTATATTTGGACGACATGGTTAATCCATCTAGACATGAGTTTGGCCAACTTATAATTCAATGTTTTCCCGTTCTTGGTCATCTTTCCCCACCTCCCGGGCCCACCACATTACCAAACAAAATTGGTTTCTGGTATTTAAAAGAAATCCTTAAAGTAGATATAGATTTTCCAGAGCTGAGCTTCACATATTCAGGAAAGAAAATATCTTGCCTTACATATGACAAATTTTCTAATTGCATATGCTTGTGATTTGCTATGTTATGCCTCATTTTATTAGCTGAAGTAATATAAGGAATGAGACTGCTATATCTGACACATCTCTGAAGGAGACTACCTGGGAAATTGAAAAAAATTCTAGAGTCTAAATAACTTGTTTTATGCTGAGGGATGTTAAATGGGTTGGATTTGTCTTTGAAGTATTAGAAAAGATATGGAGCACAACTTACCGACTTTTTTAACAGAGCTTTAATAGGGACAGAAAATAGTTCCAAATTAATGCCCTTGATAAAGATTTTAATAGGGATGAAATAGAATATGCTACTATGTGGACAGAAATAATAAAATTAGTATTCAAACTCAAAGAAAGATTCACAAAAAGTAAATCAGATTGAGTAATTCAGTTCTCTTGGATACAAGATAACTGTGATTGCATGCTTCCTTGTGGATATTTTGCCGGTTTTCAATAGAAAAATATGTAGTAAAATTTAAAAATCAAGACATAGCACAAGAGGTAAGTATGGAAAACTAATAACTGAATATAATTATATATACACTGGATGAAAAGAAAGTAGACTACTTAGGGATTCATTATAAAATAACATATGTTAGGAAAAATAGAAGGAAGGAAAATCATTACTCATGGTGAGTAGCAGCCAAAGTAATATGAATGTACATTGAGAGTAACTGTCAAAGTCAAGTGTTAACAGCTTGTAGACCTTCTCTGTACTATTTGATAGGTAAGTGATATAACTCTACCCATAGGAGTAAGTAAAAGTAGTATCTAATTTATTTAGGGAGGAAAGCAATTATTTTCAAATTTGAAGGAAAACTCCGGTTCGGATGGGTTAATGATAATTTTGCTTCGTTATGTGTGTTTAGTATACTGGGGCACTTAAGGGATAGTCTGGTGGCTGGAAAGACCAGGGCGATGACACAGCAGAGTCTGTATTGGATGCATTCATATCTCACAGCTATCCTGATTCCCCATTACCTTAGGATGTTAGGCTCTGGGTCCCTCTTGTCAATATCAAAAAGTGTTTATATTTGGAAACTTTAGTTGGCCTCTTTTTAGTTTGAACTCCAGTAAGCATCCAACTATGCCTTTTTAGAGACCTGGAAATCTTCAGTAGCTTTATCACTTGTTCCTCAGGAGACAAACAGTTTGTATTAATAATGAGAAAATGTCCCCTTCTATTACCAATATATTCATTTTATAAATACATGAGAGCCCTAAAAGATTTCTGGGTAAGTCTTCCATTATTTAAACTTTACACATGAAGGTCTTTAGTATCCTTCTTAGCCCCATTAAACAGGTCACTCTTAAGAGCCATGACATCTCTGAGAGTTGATAGACGTGGACTCAAAATTGCCCACTCTAGATTTTTCCATGGAAAAAAGACTTTCTTTCTTTACAATGTTATGGAAATACAAAAATAAATATCTATTTAATAATAACAATTATGTGGCTACATTCCTTATAGATATTGACTATTTTGTGGCAACAGGAGCTTTGTTAATTTAGAGCAAATAAATTAGTCACCCAACTTTTTCTCCACCAGTTCTCCTTAGTGGCATAATTACAAGAAACCTTATCTCTTTTGTAAAAGATAAAGCAGACATCTCTTGATATCAAGAACATTGTATTTCTATATTTAAAATATATAGCCAATTCATCCTCAAAAATTAGATCTGATTCATGCCATCATATATCCAACAAGAACTAATTACGATAAGGGTTACTAGTTAGGAAGTGATGGGGCGTAGGGGAGGGAGCAAGAGCTAAGAAAGTATTTTTTCTAAGCCAATTTCAGTTCCCTGTGACCTATAGATGTGACTCTGCACTTAAGTTTTTATTACTACGGATTTTGAGTTTTTATTTCTGACTGATGGAATGGAAAATATGCAGCTTTGAAAATTAATCTTCTTGGCTTTTAAAAAAAGGCCCGGGAGGTAACAACACTTGTATGATTTTTTTCTAATAATGTTTTCAATATGTAAAGTGCACTTAGTAGCACACAATTTACTCAGTAGAGATTTTACCACCTTCTGTTACCATATTGGCTTTTACTTCCCTGGATAATAATTTTTGTTTGATGAACATCTATGATATAATTGGAGCTCTGAAGACTTAAGAAGTCAATAGCCTTAGTTGGAAAAAGTATATCTCTAGCTAGAAAATTCATACATTTTTGATACCTACTTGTCTTTACATAATTCCTCTAATTTTATCATCACAATAGCTCTGAAGTAGGTATTATTTTCATACCTAACGGTGAACAAAACCTAGACTTAGAGAGATGAAGTGACTTTACCAAGCTAAGTGACAGAGACTGGATTCAAGGTCACATATTCTGATTTTAAGTCCAATGTTCCTTCCATGATTCCATAATATTCCACGGTAAATTGGAGGTTTGTGGTTGTTGCAAGCTGTACATCTTTAGAGGAGAGGTAATTAAATCCTCCAGGGAGAAGAAACTTCCCTTAATTGTTTTTGAGAGAATAAAACCATAAGGGAAAATTTTCTTCCAGAACTTAATGAATATTTTATAGGAGAAAGCTTTTCCAGGCTGTGGAGTTTGAATCAAGGCCAAATAGGAACAAATGAAGCTTCTGAGAGCAAGAGGCAAGAGCACGTGGTGAAATATGACAAGGTAAATTCCAGACTTTCCGATGACCGTGGAGAGTGTCACTGTTTGGGGAAGTAAGAGGTTGAGTCGTTGTAGCTGAACGTGTTATAAAATAAGCATCTTTTGCTAAGCCATGATGGTCACCCTGACATAACTTACTAGGGTGCCCCCAATCTTGAGAGATAGTTGGTAGGCAGAAATGACAGATTTTCACCTGAAGTTCCCCAAAGCTGTACCAGAACCAGGTACCAAAATCTCAGTGAATTCGAGGGGAATGTGTTTCTCTGTCAAATAAACTTTGTGACATCATACCAGAGTATACCAGAGCAATTAAAAGAAATATCATTGTAGATGCACCTACATGTCTCTGAGCTTATGAAAAATATATTTTTTAGGACCAGTGGATGGTGTGTAAATTACACATATCAAGTTCTTCTGGTTCTCTAGGTCTAGAGACCTTCCTCTTACTTCCCAGGCCACAGTTTGTTAGGCAGGATCCTACCTGAACCTTCTCTGTGGACATAGGTTTATGGCTCTAATGGACTTGTCAATTCCCTGCTGGAAATGAACTGAAAATTGTATCATTTTCAATCTTTTAAATGGCTTTTAGGTCTATGCTAATAAATTTTGAATCCATAGTTCATAATTTTTGGTTCAAACACATAATTCTTCTTATTTTGTTTAAAGTCTCAAGAGTCTTAGCATAAAATGCTACTTTCATCATTCTAGACCTTTAAGAAAAATTACTTGCCAGTTTGAATTAAAGGTAAATATTATAACAAAAATCTTGTTGTTTGGCAGTACTAAACAAACCCTAAACTTTTTGTTCAGCTACTTTTAAAATGTACACAGGAGGATAAAAAACAAACAATTGAGTTATATGTTTATTTCATACTCTATGTTACTATATGCATAATTTTACTTGTTATAAATTATGCTATAGATAGAGATTATGGAAAACATATGGGAAGGTAGCACAGTGCAACAAAAAGTGCAGCACACTAGATTCAGATAATTCTAAACTCATTTCTGTTTCTTCTTGGCTGTGTGACCTTGACTGAGTCATTCAATCTCTGAGTTTCACATTTCTTATCTGTGAATGGAGATAATAACATTTGCTTCCCATACATTATTGACTGATTGAGTTATACCCCACATATTTCCAAAAATAGTATGTAGGAACCTCATGGCACTACTCACATATCTCATCGTCTTGATCATTACTGCTGCTAGGTAATGCAGTGATTTATATTGAGAAGCAAAAGGTATTTTAGTTATAGCTGAAAATAACAGGAGTTGAATATTCAGGGTGAAGGCAAGGATACAGCTTCTAAACTCCATGCTGGGCAGACCTCACCAGAGCGCTGTGCTCTGTGCTCATTGCCAAGCCATGCATACTCTTCAACTTGGTTAAAGCATCTCCTTTAATTAAGGACCTCCTTTAATCAAATTGAGGAGTGTACGTGGCTAGGCAATAAGCATGGTTTTGGGTTACTGTCTGGGGACAGATAATAAAGAACTAAAGACATCTTGCTTGGAGAATGAAAGAATTAGGGACTTGATAGCTGTCTTTGATTATTTGCAAGATGGTCATGTGTAGGGAGATTTGGACTAAGTTTATGAAGTTCTGGAGGACAGGACCATGGCGAATAGGCGGAAATTATGAGAAGGCAGTGTTTGATTTTACATAAAGTAATTTCTAACTATTAGGCCAGACCTCGAAATGGATTGAGGTAATGAATTTCTCACCACTGTCAAACACTGTTGAATCAGAGTCTAAATAGATGCTTTGGGGAACTTTTGTAAAGAATTGGCTTAGATTATATCTTAACTGCTAAGGCTCCTTCTCTCATTAATATTTTATAATTTTGTCATTTTTATTACCATTTATTACTATTATTGGTTAATTATAAAATAATTAGAATAAAATGATTTTTACACTTGTCCATTTATTATAAGTGCATAATTTTGTTTCTAGAAAAAAACAAGTGAAAATCAAATACATTTACATCACTACATTGTTCAAGTTCATCACATTTCCTCAGCTAAGCACCAGGCTCACATTCCTGAATTATATATGACATTGATAAATGGATTTGTTGTATTTTCTGCTTTATCTTTTCCTGGTTTTTGTGAGTTGTAAAAATTTTCTTTCACCTTTGATATAATCTTATTTAGAAGTCATTAGAAGAATAAAGACTAGAGGTATCGTAAAGATTTTAAGTCTGATAATTTATGATGTTCTTATTCCTCCTCTCACGTTTTGACTAATGGTTGTTCACCGTATCCTTGCACACCCAAAATGCAGGGACTTCTTAGTTCTTAAGGCATCTCTGGCACCTTTGGATAGATTTTACTTCTAGAAAATCCTTTCTTTATATTGAGCTGAAATCTTGTCACTTATTTTAGTCTTCCACACTGATACCATCCAGAATGAATCTAAGCCCTGCTCCATGTAAACAGCTTTTGTTTGTTTAAAGACTGACCCTGATGATTCACCTCTGTTTTCCGGGATTCCTACTGGGTTTTGAGTATCATCATCATTCTAGCAACTTCCCTCTGAATAATCTGGTTTTACACAACCACTCTAAAGTATGTTGTTCAGATCTGGACATAATCCTATTACAGTTGTAGTCTGGCTGTGGATAGCAAACAGGACTGTCCTCCTCTCTTGTTCTATTGTCTGTCTATTTCTACTAATGCAACTTAAGGTTTTAATGTTTTTTTGTAATATTTGGAACTTACACCTGACTTATTCATTCAAACAGTATTTACTGAATGCCTACTATGTACTGCAGTCTCTTCTAAGCAAATAAAACAGTGAACCAAGCAAACAAAAGTACATATTAAAGAAGCATATTTAGTGAAAACTCTCACTCTTTTCCATAAGGTCTGTCGTTAAACCATAGTCTTCACCTTGAAATATTGTAATTATCATTTATCTAAGTGTAGGACTTTGCATTTTTCTAATAAAGTTTCATCTTGAAATATATAGTATATTATTTTAACATTCTGAGATTTTTATGGAATTTCGATTCCATTATCCAATGCATTTACAATGACTTGGCTGTGTGAGAAAAAGTGACAAAATGTGTATCTTTATTCATATCAGGGATTAAAATGTTGAATGGGAAAAGGCTGAAGACAGAGCCATGTGGCATTGACTACAACGCTCTAGAATTATGCATAACACGTTATTCAGTAGCATTTAGTTATGAACAATTAACTATGTACTTGTCCACTTGATTATACCTACATCTAACCTATGTTGCTGCCTTTTGTGTGTGTGTGTGTGATGATGTAAGAAAAGGTTTTGCCAAATGCCTTGCTGAAGACTTGTCAAATTTTGAGATAACTTCATGTTGAAGCGTGATGCTCTGTGCTTGTTGCAGCTCAGAGCTGGTGGATCAAGATGATAAAGGAAGTGAGCAAGTGGCTTTGTTCTTTGCCTCTAGAGCTGAACATAAGCTAATCTGACTACTGTCACTGATTCCTGAAAGGAGCAAGGCCTGACAGCCTATTGTCCAAAGGACTAACTGGCTCAGCTTTAATGCAGCTACAGCTGGTGTCTAACATTAAATTAGGTGGGTGGAGCACAGTGAAAGAGATGAAAACCAGGCAGTGGTCAGGTCTTGGTAGTCAGGGGAGTGGGTAGAGGTCACTCTGATCCTCTATAGGGCTCTCTAACCCAGAAGAAGGGATAGTATGAATGAAATTATAAGTGGGGTTTGTGTTCTCTAGGTTGGTGTTTAGGTCAGGGATATGGTCTTATAGAGGTGCATAGAAGGTCACCAGTCAAAACTAGGGAGCTATGCCATAGGGAGAAACACAATATTGTAGCCTGGCTCAATTCAGAGGCAAAAGGGGAAGATAAAGTGGAGAGTTGTCCCTAAGTGAGATAGAAACAGCTGACGTAAGAAGACTCAGGGCACAATGACTTTGTTTTGGATCCAAAGTCTTGGAGTATGGGGCTAAAAAATTCGGTTTGATTCAATAATTATTAAGATCAAGAAAAATGAATCATAGTCCTCTTAGGTACAGTAGGGAAGACTTAAATGTAAATATATTATTAAGATATAAGTGCTATAAAAATTATGTAGGGAGCACCTAATACTATTTCTATAAGATTAGATCAAGAAAGAGGTGACACTGGGACTAGAAGGTGATGATCATAATGGTTGTTTTTGGTAGATGGAGACAGGGACAAAATTTGGAGGGCTCAAGATGGAGCATTTTTTGCCACGTAGACAGAATTTATTGTGCACCGACTGTACATTAGACACTGTACTGGGCCCTGAAAAATACAGTGATGAATGACACTATGTACCTTTACTTGGAGAGTTTATAATCAAGCGAAAGAGGAAGCTGGAAACGTTGTGGTTAGGCTGAATGACGCGTGGGGAAAAGGGCTGCAGTCAGGCCACTGAAGGACCTGGCATGCCATTCTGAGGAGTCTGAGTTTTAATCTGCAGACAGCAGAGAACTATCAGAAGATGTGAAGTGGGAATGTAATGGGGAAAAATTTGTATGTATTATAAAAACATCATTGCCAGCAGTGTAGAAGATAATGTAGAGGAAAAAGGTCTGGAGGTATTTTTGATTTATGTTTTAGATCTTTTTATTCTCGACAGCTTGAGATTTATCAGTGATTTTGGGGAGAGACTGGACATGCAAATGAGTCAGCCCTGGATTCATTTGTAAATATGGTGAACATGATTCACAAGAAATAAAAACTTAAACTTAGTAACTTAAAACAAACAAACAAGAAATCAACTATCTCATGCATTTTCGGCGCGTCAGGGATCTGGGAGAGGTTTAGCTGGGGTGGTCTGTCTCGGTCTTTCGTGAAGTGCAGGCAAAATGTTGGCCAGAGATTTGGCCATCTTAAAGCTTGACTGGGGCTGGAGAATCCATTTCTAAGAAGGCTTTTCACACATCTTTTGATTGGAGGCCTCAGTTCCTCACTGGATGTTGACAGAAGACCTTAGTTTCTACCACATGGACTTTTTTTAACCGCATCACAGCTGGCTTCCCCAAGAGAAAGTGGTGTGTGTGTGTGTGTGAGAGAGAGAGAGAGAACAGAAGCCACGTTGTCTTAGATAAATATAAATAAATGAGCATGGCTTTATTCTGATAACACTTTATTTAAAAAAAATCAGCCAGCTGGATTAGGCCTGTGGGGCGTAGTCTGTGACCTCTTCTCTACATGTATTCCAGTTCTTTGACTTTCTAGTTTTCAACTCGCTCAGGGACAGAATTAAAGTAAAATGTACACAATTCGTTCTAAGTGACCACAAGGTGGTGCCTGGTGATCTTGGATTCTTTTTCTAAACATTTACACACCCTGCCTCCAATAAAGCAGTCGAGCATCTTGTACATCATTGATGCTGAGCTCACTGGTCTGTAAAATCTATCTTTGCCCTTGTTTGGACAATTGAAAAGATTTTTGCTCAGATTCCCTTTTGGGGCATCCATATTGTCCTCAAGAATTGATGTCAGCAATACGGCATTTCGTTGGTAAATTCTTTCAGTAGCCTGAAATATGGTGTGCCTGTACCTGGGAACTTGAAGTCATTTAGAGAAGCTAGCTTCTCTCTTATAACCTCCTTTCTCATCAAGTCCTTTTTTTTTTCCGTATTCTATGCTTCTCCCTTTCAAACTTATATCCAAAGATGGGTTGGGTAAAGCTCTGTGTTCTGTTTATCATCCATTAGTATTCCACTGTTCTCACTAGCTTAAACAAGACAGAACAAACATCTTCCGCCAGTTACTGGCCCTTTCCTCTGCTCTCCTTAATAGCCCAGTTTCTTTTAAGAGGGCTTTTTATGCACTGGCTTCACTTTCCTACCTCCCTTTATTTTTCCCTTTGCATCAATCAACTAGAACAGCACTCCATTAACTAAAACTGCTCTAGTTAACAAAGATTGAATATATTTTAGAAGAATATTTATTTGGAGGGTAGCCTGTCCAAAGTCTCACAACTCTAGGTCCAGGTCTGTCTTCAATAAATACCTCACTCAAACCACGATCTTGTCATCATTTCTCTCTTTCTGTTATTATGGTCAGGGGAATGTCACCCTCCCATATCCACAAGTCCAATATTTTTAGGGGATAAATGAAAGAAGGTGACTCAGTAGTGGTTCTACAGTTGGAAATTCCACCCCAGACCCAGGAAAGAATTCAATATAAAGATATTTAAATTAACTATACCTAGTACTTGCCTCCTTGTTTTCAATTCTGGTATTATTCTAGTTGTATCTATTTAAAAATGAGCTGGCAGCATATCAGATCAAGGAGAAGGGGATAGGAGTTGAGTATTAAGAAAAATCCAATGTCTTTTTTATATATAGGAGTTATAAATATATATAAGAATATTGCATTATTTGAACATTAAATTAAAAAAATTATATTAAATTTTAAAATACTACCATTTCTGACTGTTAAAAATGAAGCACACAAATTCTAGTCCAGTTTGAAAAATTCTGAGAAAGAGGTTCTGAGCAAAAGCATTTTGTAATGCCTTTTCACAAATAGCTGCTCTGACTATTCTGATTAGATAAAGAAGCTATTCATTCTACCTTGGTAATATTTCAAATCTTGCAAGCACCTTGCAATAAAAACCTTGCAAGCACCTTACAATGCTAATGTTAAAACTACTACACATCAAATTGTACTTTGAAATTTTATTTATCAGAATGTTAGAAATACTTAAAAGCAAATTACCTATTTAATTTACATATTTTATTGATGTCACATTTATTTTAGGTGCAAATATAGAATTCACTTTTAAAATACAGAGATAATGCTATTCTTTTCTGCTATTGTGAAAATTATGTCTTATAATGTTATCACTTCAGCTTGAAAATTATGTGATATGAAAAATTGTGATACACTTTTTTTAAGATAATAAATAGTTAATATAATCTTGAAATTTGCTTTTGAAATGTGACTCTTGGAAATTTAGGGAAAAACAACTGATTATTATAAAATTAGTTGGAGAACCCAGAAACAAGTTATCATTGATATAGTTTACTTAAATTTATAAGGACTTGTTTTGGGGAGGGGCCCCACAAGGATTCATATTAGGGCTATTATATCTGTCAGAATGGCAGAGATGAGGTGAGGAAGATGGATATATCTAAATGTTCAAATAACTGTAATGGAATCTTGTGTGCAATGACAAATCAGCAGATTTTCTGCTGAACAACTAAATGGGCTATAAAAAGCAAATTTTCAGCAAACTGAGAATAGAAAATGATTATGAGAAACTTCCAGATGCCAAAAACAAATTTTAATTCTGTAAATAAAGATTTATATGCCTACTGGGTGGGACCCGTCTCCTTCAAAGAAAAATAGAAAAAGTGTAATATAATTTTCCTGGGTACTGTGGATATCAGGCTACTTGGAGAGAAGGCCGTTCACTGTGATTCTTCCCTTAAGTCTCTCTATGCTCAATGAGCAGAGAAAATCTGAGTGATAAAAGTGGGCAGAAAGAGCGAGATGAAATGAATAAACTGATCTCCCCTGAGGATTATATCAAAACACACTGTAATAGGGACCAGATGAGAGGACTGTTATCTATGTAAATGAAGCATAACCTGGTTCCAGCAGCTTCTATTAAATTTTGGCTAACATCACTTTTGAAGAGCCAGGCTTAGGTAGAAATGGGCTGTAGGTCAAATAACCAAAAGCGAATTCACTAAATGACCTTGTTTCTTTTAACTATATTAGTTTTAGTTTAATAGTTTTCATTTTGTCTTCATAATAGCTTTTTAAGTTATGATCAATTTGTTTCTCCTCCAGTTTGCTAAATAATGCTCTTTTTGTTTCTACTGGAGCTGGAGACCAAGGGCCAGAGAGAGGGAAAGACTGCTAGGCATAAGGACATGTTTTTGATTATAAAGAATTCTTATCAATATAGTCTTCATGAATATATACTTTTTCTTTATGGATATATAGTCCATATAGAATATATGTATATAGTCATTTAAATTTGTATTTATAAGTAGAATTTATCTTTATGAGAAGATTGTTAAGAATATATTTTTCTTAGGAATGTATAACTGGTTATGAATATTTTAGAATATCAGGAATTTCATATTTAATTTTAATTATTTTCTTAAATTCAATCTCTCTCTCTTTCATACCTCAGTTCCTCCTCTTTCTTCTCCTAAATTGCTAGCTCCTTAAAATGGTGTCATGAAGACAAAGTAAGAACCAGTCAATATAGTTAGAAGAAATAAGCAAATTAGGTGAGTTAGTAAATTTGTTGATTTCTGGGGGGATGAAAACTCATTGAATGAAGGTTAATTTTTACCATTTCCAAAAGGAATTATAAAGATGATAGGAATTTTGCTTAGAATAAGAGCAGACTAAATTAAATGAGCATTTTATAACTGTGTTGGATTATTCCTATGTTAGCTACATCATTGTCAAGATTTCCAATTTTGATGCAAGATTGTAGAGTCTATATTACTATTATGCAAAATTTGTAGTCCTGCAATAGATTTGCCACTTCACTCTGCATCAAATACGGAGAAAAAAATCTCATGTATTATGGTCTTTTAGAATATGTGAGTAGGCATGTTTTTTTTCCTTGAGGGTGATGGAATGCACTAAGCTCAAAGAGAAAAAAAGAGTAAAAATATTATATGAAGATATTCATATCTGATATATGTCTAACAGATGGTCAGATGATGCTACTAAATAAGCAAATGTTGAATTTAAGGAAGGAGGCAATTTTCTTTTAGTTTAGTTATTTTCTTTGAGAGATTTAAATAAACTGACAGTAAACGCATACATTTACGAAAAACAATGTGTTCCCCAATACTTTTAATAGAATGGTCTAATCAGAGTTTCCGTCCATTAGGTGATCCATTGTACACTACTGTGCTGTGAATGGATCAGTCGCAGCCTTTTTTGGTTACCCCAGGGTGCTGTACGGATATGATCGTTTTCTATGTGTGCCATGATATGAGGAAGGTAGAAAGTACTGGCTAGATAACACTAGTAATAATGATTTTTTTTTTTTTTTTTGACTTTGGGCTTTGGGAGTTGTGTGATTGCCCCTTTTACCCTCATGGCCCCAGGACAAGCATTAAAGCCCTGAAGTCAATGAACCATCTTTTTTCTTTGCCTTCTTAAAGAGTTGACTGAAAAAGAGCTCTTCAGCAACAGTTCTTAAATTCAGTCAGCTTCACGGGAAAAGCAAATGACTGAACACCATCAGGGAACAATGTTTCCACTTCCATGCCATCTTATTAGATGTAATAAGAGGACAACCTGAACACCAGGTACAAACGGTGTTCTTTTGAGAGACTTATTGGGTTCCTGAAGAAGGGAGTTAAAAGGTGACTTTCACGATGACTAAACCAGAAATGAAATAGTTTGAGAAAGATAAGTAAGTGATAGCCTCCTGCTTTCTTGATTTCTAGATCTTTATTCCCTAGGAGTTCATCTGAAAGTCAGGAGGCAGAAATTGGAATGATATGGATCATTTCACTAGAAAAAAGGATATCTCAAACCTGCAACTATTAATAGAACCTTACTAACATGGATAATTGATAGAACACTGGTCTGAATGGCTGGAAAAACTGAATTGCAAAATCTATTTAAATAAATGAAGGTTATTTCATTTTAAATTCCCACAATTACTCAAATAAGCATAATAAAATATATCCTTATTAAATGTCCCTGTTTATGGAAATGATTTGTAATCAACGTGTTAGTTTCCTAGGTCTCTGGTAACAAAGTACCACAAACTGGGTGGCTTAAAACAACATAAGTTTACTCTTTCAAAGTTCTGGAGGCTAGAAGTCCCAAATCAAGGTATCGGCAGGGTTGGTTCCTTCTAAATGCACTGACAGAGAATCAGTTCCATGCCTCTCTCTTAGCTTCTGGTGGTTGCCGGCAATCCTCGGCGTTCCTTGTCTTGTAGGTCTATCACCTCAAACTCTGCTTATGGTATTCTTCTCTCTGTGTCTCTCTCTGTGTCCAAATTTCCCTCTTTCTTTATCTTATAAGAACATTAGTCATTGGATTGGGGCCCACTCTCATCCAGTATGATCTCATCTTAACTAATTACATGTTCAGAAACGCTGTTTCTAAGTAAGGTCACTTTTTGAGAATCTGAGTGCACATGAATTTTGGAGGGACACGACCAACCCAATATCAATATAAGTTATCAGCTTCAACTCTTCATGCTAGTGAGTTGTTTGCATATGCAAAGACACCCATAATGTTTGCAATCGTTTCTTAAAAAATAAAATTTGCTGTATCTATATATGTTATTACTAATTTCTTAGTGACTCTTTAATATTGATACGCAAATTAAACTTTAGCTCATTCCCTCTTTTAATTATCACACATTCTAAATTTATTAAATTAGAACAAATGATTTTATGGTTACAACTACACTTAGGATTCATTAGTATAGACATCATCTACATAACGACCTGAAATTTTTTTGGAAGATGATAGTCTGGCAAAAAAAGGGAATGCAATGAAAGTATATTAATATCCAAAGTAATTATTTTGAATTAAACAGCTCATGATCATGATTTGTTTATACCAATATATGCCGTTATAATAAAGTGTTCTACTAAAATGTTTTCTTGCATCCATGTAGATATTTGCAGTTGTCACAACTGCTGGAGAAATGAACCATAAGCTATGGCTGAAAGGTACCGCATTGGGTTCTTCTGATGCCTCCCTGTCTGCTAGTGTCCTCAGGCCACCTTTATTTTAAAATCAGAAAAGAGTATATTGACATCCATACTGTTTACCTGGGCAAGTCCACTGGTGCCCTCCCTATCATTATCTTTAATGATTTCTGGTAAATGGGGAGTAGAGGTTACCTTTCATCTATGTCAGTCAGTAACAGTCCCCTTCTCTCAGCTGTCACTCTGAGCACCTACAGCTGTTGTCCTTTTTCCCTGGCTGGCTTCTTCTCATGCTAGATACCATCCCTTTTTCTTCACTTTTCCACAGAATCAACCCAGGATTGTCACACCTGGCAGTCTCTTATTGACGTTGTAGTGATTGCAGAGAGCCTAGGAAAAAACTTAACAATTAATCACTTATCACTCTTCCTAGAAACTTACTGCCATGATTAACACATGGTCTTTCTCACTTGTCATGTCCATCTGGATGCCGCTCTCCTCCCTCCATATTGCTGGACCTAGTTTTGTTTTCCCACCATCTCCTTTCTCTTGGGCTATTTCCAAAACTTAGTATTTTTCCCTCTTAGCTATGCAGAACATTTTAGGTTTTTCTTTGTTTTATCCTTTCTCTTTGTTTTATCCTTTTTATCCAGATCACACCGGGGCAGTAGTGGAGGTATAAATATAGCAGTTACTTTTCCAGCTCAAAGAGGTCCATCAAGATATTTTTCTAGATGAAAAAGACAAAAGAAGGCACCACTTCAGATTAGGATTGACATTTCCCTTGAAACCAAAGCCACCGCAGTCGGCAGACCTTGAACTTATCCTCAACTATGCCTTTTTGGCAACCTAGGAAATGGTAGGGGCTCTCCTGAGCATTAATCCTAAGGGAGTGTTCTGAGATCTCTCTCTCTACCTTACGATCTGTGTGGTTGAAAGAAGGAAATTTCTATTATAGACAACAGGAATAAAATGACGTCTGATATTAACACAAGGAACTTGGGCGGTAGACATGAGCTATTTCCAGCCCCATGTGACACTTATAGAGAGTTGCTTTTAAATTCTATGAGGTCCATTACTTGGGAGCAGCTCTCTTTAATTATGTGGCTTCCTGTCCCCTTACTTGAGGAACAACTTATGCAGAATCTGTCTGGAGTAAAAATTCAAAATCTGGTAAAAATATAAATAAAAATTTGTTTCCCATCACAATTGTGAAGTGTCATTGTTCATATTTTACAATTAAATAAACAAGAATGTAGAATAGTAAAACGACTCAATCCTTATATCATATGATTGGCGCAGTTGAAAAATAAAGTCAATAAACTCTGGATTCTGATTCACTTTTTTTTATATGATTCACTTTTTTCATCTCTGGGTAAAGTTTACTCTTTCAAGTATGTAGAAAACTTAAGGAGCTATTTTTTTCATAGCAAAGGAACTTAAGTGGTAAGGGGAGAATTCATAGCCAACTCATTAAACTTAAGTGGCTAAGGATAAGAGTCTTCTAACTTCCCAAACGGGTTGTGCGATCTCAGTCAGTTAACTAATGCGTGAAATTTCTCTGTATTTATATATCCTCTGTGGTCTGGAGCCTTTAAACTGTACATTGTTAACTAACTCCCTACTCTTGTTTTCAAAGTGTTTAGGCTATATCATTTCTCATCAGCCAAATGTAAAATAGTCAGGAATATGTACCTAATAAATTAGTTTAGGTTGAAGTAACTGGTCTTGGATTGAGATTAATGCTATTACTTAGTTTTGCATCATCTTGGCAAAACCGTGGGGAGCAACACAGTTAAACACAGCAAGAGAATAAACTGTGACTGAAACGGATAACAAATAAAAACGTCTTTGGTAATTATGACCTCGAGTCTTCTTGCCTCATAAACTGTTGCAAGACATCTTCTCTCAGCTTCTATGGAGTCTGAGACATAGTCTCCTTATAGTTATTATGCAAGAGCTCTTAAACGGGATAACATATATAAAGCAGCTTGAACAGTTTCTGGCATTTAGTAGGGGCAAAATAAACTTGAATTTTCCGTCACCATTGCTTATGAGGTTTTAAACAGGTAACAGAAGAAAACTTTTCATGAGGGCTGCAGAAAAAATAATAATGCCTATGGAAACTTTGAATAAATTTTCGGCCTTTTTTTTGGTTGTTTTTTTGGTGAGGAAGATTGTCCCTGAGCTAACATCTGTGCCAATCTTCCTCTGTTTTGTATATAGGTCTCCACCACAGCATGGCTTGATGAGCAATGTGTAGGTCTGCACCTGGGATCCGAGCCCGCAAACCCTGGGCCACCGAAGTGGAGGGCACCAACTTAACCACTACACCACTGGGCCAGCCCCTCAGCCTTTTTAATGAGCATATTTTTCTAAATTAGTTGGTTTTGCTGTCCTTTTTATATTACTCAGCTAAGATGACACTAAATAAATTATCTTTTGAGTATTTTCCGTCTTTTAGATACTGATATAGGTAAAATGTTGATTTTGGTATGCACTTACCTAAGAAACTATATCCAGGAACTTTCTGAAAAGGCTAGGGGAGGGAGTCAAAAGCCCAGGTCCTCAGAATATTTCAGCCCCAGGTGCTGCCAGCTGGACTAAGTACTGGTCTCTAAATAAGCATTGCCCTTGTTAGTGTGCCTGATATTTTTTCCACCTTCCTGTTGGCTTGACTTTTCCAGTTGCTCTGAGTACCCTTGTTCCTGGGGCATTTTTCCAGATATTTGATCACTTTCCCTGACATCCTTCCTGTTCCTCTTCCTGGTAAATAACCCAGTTCTTTCTCCTGACTTTTAGTTGTTGCATTTGCCGGGGGTTTGCTTGCTTTGTTTCTGATTCTTCACTCTGAAGTCACGTTTAGTGGTTTTTAGATACTGAAATCCGGTCTTGCCCCTCCACGAATTCCCGTGTACTTTGTGGTCTTGTCAGGGTGCTGCATGTGGTGGGTGTGTGATAAACAGTTGTAGATTTGGCTTCCTGACACTTCAGGTCCTTGATTCTTACCATTTTCCTACTGCTGCTTCCCAGATTTGACAGGTCATATTTATGTAATTAGTAATAAACACACAGAAAGAAGACAGTGAGGTTTTACCCGGTGCTTCACCGATGTCAGACTCAGTCTATCCATTGACAATTATTCTATTCAGTGGGACCATCCCTGTCCATGATTTGGAGATAATGAGTAATATTTTAATTAGAGAATGAAAAACTCAGCCCATCAACTGGATGTTTCGTCTCAGAAGCAAAATAGGGAGTTTCCAATATGTGGATGCTTTGGTATTGAGCATTAGACCTAATCTATATTGTTAACCATGTGGAAACATTAAACTAGTAGGTATTTTATCTGGCATGGTTATTATCCAGTGACAAAATGTTAAAGAACTTTAGTAGAAGGAGTTACGTATAGGAAATAGGGATAATAATTTAAGATGAACAATAAAGATATACATTAAAATATCCATTTATCTAAAATGAAATAGCCGTGGTAATTACCTTTTTTATTAAAATATACGTTTAAAATCATGAAAAATCCATCTATACTTAGGTAGAATTGTATTTATAAAAATCAATAACTTCAAATGATTTTTATTCTGTCATATAAACAGCAGTGAAAAAAATTATACTTAGTTACTCTAGGCAAAGCTGATGTTTTTTAAAACAAAACTATTTGAAAAGAATTCACTCTTCAGTATGCATTCTTGTATTGCTAATGGGAACTTGACTGTCACAAATGAAAGGAAACAGAAATATATGTATAAAAGATAGCTTCTCTTCATAAGTTTTATTTTAACTTTAATAGACTCTTGAGATGCTATTAATGTTTAAGCAGGTTTAGAATTTCAACAATAAAGGGATTCTTTCTTGCTGCAGCATTTTTGTATTTTTAATTTCAAGGCTTCTGTTATGGCATTCACATACTGATTAAAGACATGAGGTTTTTCATTTTTCTACTAATCTTTTAAGCCACAACTTGAAAGATCAAACAGAGATGGTAAATATAAATATTTAATGTGCAGAATTTTATGTCATCTTTTATATTTATCTAGCACTTTAAGTTTCCAACTACTTTCACATTATTAGTCATTCATCCAGCACCCCTGTGCATATAAGTTCATGAGCTTTGTTTCTGGTAGAGGAGGCAGGAATTAGCATCGGGATATCAGATTGGGGCAAAGGGCATATGGACTTTCTTCTTTCCTCCCTGATCTTGAAATACGATAGGAGACAAATCTAATATATTTTGCTTATTTGAAAGAAATCCCTATGTTGGATTTAGGTTATGTTGTCTGGGGGCTGGGGGAAGAAATACATGACACTTAGATTAATGGAGTATTTATAAGGGCTAAGGTATTCGGGGGAGAAGTGTAACAGTTTAGCATATCCTTAGCACTTATTATACCTTAGGATTAAAGTGAATAACACTATCTTCTACTGCTGGACCAGTTCAGCTCTCATCTCACCCTTTTAGTCTCATCCACTTCAAATTGTTCCCCATGCTCTAACACACAGCTACTGAGCAGATCTCGCTCTCTTTTTTTTTTTTTTAATTTTTATTGCAGTAACATTGGTTTATAACATTGTATAAATTTCAGGTGTACATCATTATATTTCTATTTATGCATAAATTACATCATGTTCACCATTCAAATACCAATTACAACCCATCACCACACACATGTGCCGAATTATCCCATTCGCCCTCCTCCCTCCCCACTTCCCCTCTGGTAACCACCAATCCAATCTCTGTCTCTATGTGTTTGTTTATTGTTGTTATTATCAACTACTTAATGAAGGAAATCATACGGTATTTGACCTTCTCCCTCTGACTTATTTCACTTTGCATAATACTCTCAATGTCCATCCATGTTGTCACAAATGGCTGGATTTCATCGTTTCTTATGGCTGAGTAGTATTCCATTGTGTATATATACCACATCTTCTTTATCCATTCGTCCCTTGATGGGCACTTAGGTTGCTTCCAAATCTTGGCTATTGTGAATAACGCTGCAATGAACACAGGGGTGCATGTATCTTTACGCATTGGTGTTTTCAAGTTTGAGCAGATCTCTCTTAATGCAAACATGTTATTTAGTCCCCTGTTAGAAATCTTTTAAAGGCTCTTGGTAGTCCACAAGAAGGAGGCCAAGCATCCAAACCACCTCCCGACCCACCAGGGCCCCCAGCCTCCTCCAGCTCACCAGTCATTTTACAGTTCATGTGATGAGTAATGAGGAATGAGACACCTCCGGGACTAGTTCGTACTTCCACACTCTTGCTCTCTGTTCCTACTTACCGGAACATCTTCTCACCAGAAAACCTTTCCTGAACCCCCTGGGGTTAAGCACCCCTGCTCTAGACTTCCACAGGACTCTGAGGATCCCTCTGGTTAGCAGGGTAATAATGTGGTTGATAGTCCTAGACTCAGACAGTTTGATCTTACAATTTGTCCTTGGCTATCTGGGTAACATGAACCTCCTCAAGCCTCCCATTCCTCATCATTAAATTGGGGTATTCATAAAATAATAGTACTTATCTCATAGGGGATTCAGTGAGGCAATACTTGTAAGTCACTTTAGCATAGTGCCTTGCACATAGTAAGTATGTAATAAGTATTACAGTTACAGTGATCATATTTTTATGATATTTACCATTATCAGTAATTATCATTGTTACAGCATCTTCTGCATTACTTTGACATTATTTCTCCCATGTGTCTGTCTCCTGCTAGATTACCTACTCCTATAGGCAGTGGTCATCCTGTAGTTATCTCTGATTCCTCAGGGCTGTGTGATTGGGCCTGGTTCATAATAAAAAGTGAATAAACGTTAGATGTTTACAAGATTCCCAGCCTAAAGTCTAAATTAATATTCAAGTTCCACACCCTGGACTTCACAGAATGGCTAAGGAAAGTGTTTCTTCATAGGCTCGAGGGCAAGAGGATGTGTTCATGTGCCTTTCCAGTTCCTTCAGTGCAGAACAGACTCTGATGAGTATTCCTGGGGTTTCTGACAGCCATTCTCTGTTCTTTCTGTAAGGACAGAACCAAACTCTTGGGTTCTTTACATTCTTCAGCATTTAGAAGGTACTTAAACATTTTACTGCTGTTTCTAAGTTTAGAATTAAGTCATACGATTATTCTATTGTGTGCAGAGTTGCTGATGTTACTTTTGTATGTCTGTTTAAACTCTGAAAGCAGAATGGCAGATGGTAGCTTTAACCAGTCAACTCTTCTATGATGACTTCTTAATTTCAGACATCAATAGAAGTGATTTTTTCCTGAATTTTTCATTTTTGAGGATTTCAAAATTTGTGTTTTTCACTTATTCAAAGGCAGTATTGTTAGAGTAAATAGATATCTTTAAATATAACCTTTAGTAGCTTGTCTTTAATATTACCATGTTTCTGTAGCCAAGTTGGAAGTGGTCTTGAGGGACAACTAATTTCTTCTTTTAATCTTGGTAGGACTTGTCAGTTCTGTTGGTATAAACACAGGGTTTTAAATTTAAAACCAAGATTGTTTATTAGACATAGATGAACATTTACTATAAAATTATATTACCCAAGACTTCTAGGAGATGGATATGTTTTTTGTTATTATTAATACTCCCATGTCTCCTCTTGCAGTTTTCTTTTTTCATTGCTTAATGATTCATTTTTCTTCCTTTTCTCTGGAAGAACATTCGGTATATAATTTTAGAATGTACAAGTTTATGGTGCATATTTACAGCATCTAATTTTTCATATGGTGATGAATGATTAGTTATAAAGGATTCACCCTTCTTGTTTTATGCAATATCTAATGTATCTATATGCTTTGAAGCTATTTAGAGAGGATGGTTTATTTAAAAATGGAAATGTTTGTCATCTTTTTATCCTTATTCTAGATTTTCTATAGCCCAGCTCATACATATGAGCCCTCTTCTCTGTTCAAGACTCACAGGGACTTCAAAAGGAAGTGTGGACATATGGGAAGTTGCTCCCTTGCAGAATTTATCCATACTGAATAATCTTAATAAGTGGCACATATTTTAGAATACATACATATGTGCATCTGTGTGTGTGTGTGTAAACATAGCAGGGCATCCAGATCAAACCCAATATCTTAAAGTCAAGAGAAGCATCCCACAAAGAACTCAGTGGAATTGCAGGTGAAGCTAGAAATTTGTTCCCTCTCTACACAGTCTCAGCATATGTATAGCTGACTCTGGCACTGAAGCTCAGCAGAGGGTTAGAGTAGGAACTTTGGAATTAGGTTGCTGAGGGTTCCACCTTCTTTCTTGTCATTTACTGAGGGTGTCATCTTGGGCAAGGTATTTCAGTCTTTTCATCTGTATACCTACCCTATAATGGTTGTGAGTAATGTTTCAGAAGTTGTTGCTCTATGTGGTCCCTGAAATTTGATTCAAGATTTAAGAGTTCTAGGAAAGATCTTATTTTAACCAACCCTATCTCATTTACATGGATTGATTTAAAAAGGTGGGAAGGGGATTTATTGGATGCTATGGAGAGAGAAGGACGTGCACTAATCCTTTGTTCCAACATAATTTCTCACCCTTAATTAAAAGTAAGATAGCCTCATGGTCTGCTGTCCTCAAGATAGGAGTGGCTGGTATATTATCAACCCTTCTTGGGATCATGACTTTACTGGGCTTGCTACTTCTGTAGAGCTAAACACTAGAACACTAATGGCTTGGCTTGTATGGTCTCAGGATTTCATCTAAATAGGAAAGATGTGCCAACAGCTATAGTCTCAATTCCTGACCAGGCTCCTACATTATCCTTTAGCCTTGGTCTTGTGTATCTGAAAGAGGGTCCATCTCCCTCAAAGTTATGTTAGAAGTGGAACCTTTTATTGAAAATTTTTTTTCTTAAAGAAGAAACAATCTATTATTACCTCAACTTTTTAATCTTTTTTATGCAGACTAAACTTTGTAATATTCCGAATTGACACTTTTTTGTGGCTAGGTCTTGTGGACCAGTACAGATTTGTCTCTAATTTACTTACCTCAAGTAGTACCAAAAAGTAACATCTAAACTTAAATATATTAAGTATGACTCTCAATTTCTTTCTTTTACAAGAAAAGGCATCACAATATTATTTTGGAAATTCCGCATATAGATTGTGAAAAAGAGTACCATGTTGAAAGATGGTATCAAATGTGTGTCATGTAGCAGTTCAATGAATGCCATTCCCACTCTCCTCCTGAGGAGTGTTCTTCACTCGTACTGAATTGCTCTCAATTTCAAGGTCTAAGGAAAAGTCCATTTTCTCAGAGAGTAAATCATGTTCTAGTCAAACTATCACTATCAAAACAATTTGCTGGAACAGCTGAAAATTTATGTTAATTTAACTTTATAAATATATATAAAAGCACTGTATTTTTATCTTCTTAATAATAGTGGAGGTAAAGATGGTTTATATACTATATAACCTTATTGAAGAAACAGATGGGATTTATTTATTAGTGAATTGTTAAAAAAAAAATCCTTACTCATCTCTTTGGAAACTAAAAATTAGCCCTGAATTCTAAATGAAAATATTAATATAATGTGATACTCATTAGGAACTTTTTTTTAACTTTGAAACTACAAGAGTCTATATAACTTTCTTGTTACGCAGATGGAATATTGAGAAAACAAGCAAAACTTATGACTATATTCACAAACTTTCATTAATAATGGTTAATATTAAAAGTTTTAATATGTAAAATATTCATGTATAAAGTCAAATAGACTTAGGTATATAGATAATCTAGTTTCACTAGCACTGGTAACATGTTTTGAAGTAATATTAAAGATAAAACTTTTATGTTTAAGCCAAACATCATAAAAAATGTCATATAAGTTATTTTTTATTATAAACATTTGGACATCACAAGATTATACTAGAAGTTCTTTATCTATTTCTCATTTTCCTTCCTTTCCTAGTCTGAACATTTCCTTTCCCACTTTTCATTACCTCTGTGTAAGAAACTTTCAGAATACTCACTCTAGGCAGATATAACCTAACAAGAAAAATGTCACGAATCAAATGCATGATGACCGCAGGCTGATGCTTGTCTTGTATTACTGTCCTCCGAGGGAGGACAAATCCAAGCATCTTAACTAGATTTATAGATTTCTCTTGATTCACCACAGGGATGTTTTAGAATGTCTTGGAGTATGGTGTTTTTGTGATAACCAGTGGAAGAAGTTATGGCCTGTCACAATGTGTACTTTAAGTAAACTCCAATTACTCTTGTAGCATGTGTAGCAAGAACAAATGTTTTGATATTTGATAGTAGTATGAAAGAGTTCAGGGATGTGCACTGCTTCTCTAGGCTCTATATTGGAGCATCAAATTTCCTCCAGTCTCTAGAACCCTTGAAGAACATGTCAAGAAGCCCTTCACATGTATTTATATCCCACGTATTGTGACATAGAAGACACTGTTGGACACTTGAGGGGCTTATGGTCTACCTGGGGAAATATGCTAATTTGTTTTGGTCACTAGAAACAGAGATTCACTCAGGTTACCTTGAATGCTAAGATTGTGACTATATTGCATATGAGAATGAGGATGAGAGAAGTCTAATGGGAATCCAGAAATAGGCTAGAGAATGTAGAGACTAGAAAGTAGTTTAGGATCTAGGAAAATCCAGTTAAGCTTTAGCCCTCATCATTAGGATATCTTCCACCCCCTGCCACTGAAATACACAGTCTTCCTTATTTCTTCTTCTACTGTAATCATTTGCTTCACTTTCTATTATGAACATCTTTTATCTATCTCAGTTTCTACCTACCTTTTTTTTTTCTGAGGAAGATTAGCCCTGAGCCTATATCTGTTGCCAATCTTCCTCTTTTTTCTTTTTTGCTTGAGGAAGATTAGCCCTGAGCTAACATCTGTGCCAATCTACCTCTATTTTTTGTGTGAGTCACCGCCGCAGCATGGATGATGAGTGGGGGCGTAGGTCTGTGCCCAGGATCTGAACCCAAGAACCCAGCTGCTGAAGTGAAGCGTACCAAACCCTACCACTACACAACAGGGCAGACCCATCGACTTACTTTTAACATAAACATAATCATAATCATATTTTCACTTGTGGCCCACTCTGACTCCTGATACTTCAAGACCTCCCTCATGTGCTTATTTTCAGCTCCTGCTCCTGAGACCAACTAACTCTTCAAATCCTTCTATAGTTTATGTTTAGATTCCTAAGACAGGAATTTGAATAAGTTATCTAATTACTGTTAGGTATATTTGGTTGGAGCTTCAGTGCTGGCCAACCTATAGATTTGCTTTCCTTTAGTCAGTTGCTATTCCCCACTCCATTTCCTAAGTGGTAGTATCCTGTAGTACAGAATGTGGCCCCCTAGAAGTAATGAACTACTTGAAGTTGCTCCCACATCCTGCCTTAAATTTTTATGTACATGGAAAAGTTTCTTAGAAAAGGAATGTGAAAGTGGAAGGCGTCATGGTTATACCATCCAGTATAGGAGGAAATGCATACGGCTCAGAAAGTTCACGTTGTGTTTGCTATGTAAGTTAGGTGACCAAAAATAAAAACTTAGACCAATGAAGCTGAATTAATGGCTTCAAGGATCCAGAACCTCATTGAAGACAACAAAATAAAGAGATTAAAGGCTTAGAATAATAAATTTTAGGACTGAAAAGAACCTTAATAATTATCACGGCAAACTACTCAATATATGAAGACTGAGTTACAAACTGAGGTAGATATTAGAATGTGGGTCTACTGACTCCAAGTCTATTAATCTTTTCACTCTGTCCGACTGCCTACTTATCCGACTATGAAAAAAAAATTATTTTCAACATAACAGTTTCCAAAGGAAACTTTATGCTTTGCTTGATATTTTAAAGTCCTTCATATTGTGTACCTGTTTCTGGATGACTCCATTTACGGTAAGGCAAAATAGAAAAAAAGGGTTAAGAACTTCTAAAATCTATGATTTGATGAATAACAACAACAAATTACTATATTTAGGATTAAAACTCATTCTTAAAAATACAAGTTTTTAATTAAATCAGAAATGAAATTTTTAGCTTTGGTTCAAGATGACTGATTGATTGCTCATATTGAACACCTTTCTTTCCTAAGAAATCATAAAAATGATAAAAGATATTTTAGAAGACATACAAACCTACAAAAAATGTACATGGGACCAGCGGCGGATAATAGATTTAAATACATTTCTGAAATAAAAAATGGATTGAAGAGTGTTGAAAGATGAAACAGTACCAAGAAAGCCATGGCCTAGAATGTTCAGTGGTATGTTGATTAAAGGGAAGCTATCTGCCTGGTAGAATCTCAGAGAAGTTCTGAATTCCGGAGAAGTGATGTTGTGGAGTTGGAAAACAGGGAGATTAATGTCGACGTGAAAAACAGTTACCATCCCAATTCTCCCTCTAGTGAATAAGCAAGACCCTTTTCATTTTGTCTATGTGGGATTCTATCAGCATAAAGTATAGTCTGGTGCCCCACATGCTCATGCTGAAGTGGGGCCTGCCATCTACAAGCCCCTTCACAGATAGAGCTTGCAATAAACATTCTGTTTCTTCATTCTTAAATGTGTACAATCACACATTTTAATATGATATGAATATGAGTGAGCCTAAAAATAATGAGAAGAAATATTAGAGCTATTCTAATCACAGGAGAAATGAAATCTGTATTCTATTGTGTGTTTTTTCTCCATAAACCCAGCAAGTCACTCATGGGAAGATTTGGAGAATCTTCAGAAGTCTGTTTCATGGTGAAAAACTAAATGGAGAAGAATGCCACTGTGGAAGGGGCATTAATCTCCATCAGGACACATTTCCTCTATCTCCTCTTTGGAACAGGAGCCTTAATCTGTGGGGAGAGGGGAAACAAATACTTTTGCTCTTAGAACACTAGTGAAAACAGACTGCAGCTAGAGAAGAGAACCAGAGAAATCTATCCCTAGTTGAGGTGCAGGGAAGTACTTGAATTACCAAGAGGGCTAACATACTGAGTTGAAGGATATGGTATCTGGATAAGATAAAAAAAATCAATTGGGCAAAAATTTAAGGAGAAACAGGATATTTGCATAGTTTCAAAGTATCTTTACTAAATATTATTTATCAAGGGGTAAAAAGTACAGAGAACAACATGGTAGATATCACCTTAACCAAATGACCAAGTTTAACATCACCAGTAATAACACATATCTATATCATGTACGCCCTGAAATTGTGCACTGAGAAGGGCATATCACCTCTATGATAGTCATCTCAAAAATCCATAACCTCATTCTAATTATAAAGATATATCAGATGAACTCAAAATTGAGGAACTTTCTACAAAATACCTGACAATTACTCTTAAAATGTGTCAAAGTCATGAAAAACAAGGAAAGTCTCAGGAACTATTACAGACTGAAGAAGATCTATAACAATTAAAGGCTATGCAGGATCCTGGACTAGATCTTGAAACAGAAAAGCGACACTTTTGGGAATACTGGTGAAACCCGAATAAAGTTTCCAGTTTAGTAAATAGTATTGTACCAACATTAATTTCCTAATTTTGATCATTGCACAATGCTAACCTTAGGAGATTCAAGGTGAAGGATATATGGGAACTCTGTACTATTTTTATAACTTTTCTCTAAATCTAAAATATCTGAAACTAAAATATTTCAAAATCAGAAGCTACTTGTGTGTCAAATATACCTCAAAATAGCTGTCAAAAATGTTAGAATTTGAAAAGCACTTGAAGATATCTAGGAAATAATGGTAAGTTAACATAAGTATCAAGAAAACCAGTAGACGGGCTGGCCCTGTGGCCTAGTGTTTAAGTTCGCCAAGCTCTGCTTCAGCGGCCCTACTTTGGTTCCCAGGCACAGACTTACACCATTCATTGGTGGCCGTGCTGTGGTGGTGACCCACATACAAAATAGAGGAAGACTGGCACAGATGTTAGCTCAGGGTGAATCTTCCTCAAGCAAAAAGAGAAAGATTGGCAACGGATGTTAGCTCAGGGCGAAACATCCTCAGCGAAAAACAAAGAAAAGAAAAAAGAAAACCGGTAGAAGATCAGAAGAGTTTTGGAGAGAGTGGTCCAGAGATAAAAAGGAGATTCAATAGAATATATAATGATTGAGAGCATAGAAAAATATTCTGGATACGGGAAAGCCATAAAAGATAGACAATCCATTTAAATTTTATGATAACAACTTCCCCTTTGTGGGGCACAGGAGTCATAGCATGGGACCTATAGAGTAGGAAATGTAATTCTAATACTCTTCTTGGATAGGGAGAGAACTTAACGTACTTATCAACCATCAGCCTCTACCTGACCCTTGCAGATACCCTCATCTTACCAAATGTGAAGTCAAGAGATATTGGCTATGGTTTGTGGGATAAGAAATATAGGTTTAAATATCTTGTGTGAATTTGTATAGTTGACCAATCAGAGTAGTGATTAAACAATATTAGCAAAAGGAGTAGATGAGGGGTTGTAAGGGAGATCATACTTATCTGTCATATTAGGAAGTCAATAGCTAATATATAAAGTTGATTGCACAATAAAATTTAGATACAGTAATATTACTTGGAGAAGAAAAGTTAGCCACCCAAAGAACTAAAAAAGAACAAGTGTAAAAAAAATTGACAGAGGATGTGGGTTGGATTATCAAGGAAAGGGGAAATAGGAGACAAGGGCTTATAGTTGTTCATTATAAACTTTCTATGACCCTTTAACCACATATTTGGATATATTGCCTCTTTTTTGGACTGAACTATCAATATAGCTAATAATCTGTTAGAGCCATAAAACTATGACCAAAAAAATATGTGTATATATATTTTTTTCTTTTCTTTCTTTTATATATTTATGTATATATACACATATATAGGAAATGGAATCTTATACATTCCATGTTATAAGCTACCAAATGTAAAGCTAAATCACCAAGACTGATTTCTAGCAGTAGATTCAGAGATTCAAGTGGCAGCTGTCTTCGAGTTAATTATTTAAGCAATGACATTTTTTTTTTCTAAACCAAAGGCAACAAATTGGTAGCACGTTTTCTTAAATTGAAAATCACCTAGCTCCTATGTCTAGAGCTTATTTGAACACAACTATCAAGTTTATTTATCTAAAAGTCCCTTGAAAATCACTTATTTTATTGAAATCCTTTAAGTTTGTGATTGAAAAATAATCCAGATGAATGGTTCTTTTAGGAGTAGATGCCTAGTGAGTAAATGTTTGTGATAATTTGATCTGAAAGCTGATCGTATGACTCTATAGATATACAATAAGCTCATATCAACTGTCTTCAGACAATATAGAGTGGATTGAATGTTTTGAAGAAGTTAATATACATCCTAGTATTGAATAATTGAATAAGAAAGAAGTTTGCATAATTGTTGTCCTAAATAGGTTCAGATCGAAGCTTGTTCGCATGTCCCTTGGTGGCTCAGCAAATGACGTTCTTAGGAAAGAAGTCATTGATATTCAGAACTTAACTTGGATGCTACTTGACAGGATTTCATTGTGGACAGAAGATCTTGACAAATATCTTAGCTAACAGTAAGAAAAGAAGAATTTGGTACTAAAATCACATCTAAGTCCTTAGAGTAATATGGCTGCCCATAATCAAGCATTAAATAGATTTGCATAATTTACTGACTCTGATCCTCCTGTGAGATCCAGCTGCTGCTGTCTCTGATATTTATTTAGAGGAACTCCTGCCCAGCTGTCCACATTTTCCTGGCTCTCAGACCATTTGCTAGGCTTCTGGTAGGAGCCCTGTATTCCTTTGCTCTGATGATCTGTTCTGGATATACTCCTCAGGTGATAACCCTCAGCAATCCCTCTCAAAAATGGTCTGGTAAATCCCACTCTGGCTTCACCCATCATTGCTGTGGGTCAGAGACCTTTCTCTCCCACCAGCCTCCTAACTGGGAAGGGAAATGGCAACATTGTGCGTGGGCTGGAAGATCTGTAGATATACGCGACCACTCCCAACCACACACTTGCTTCTGGCCCCACATTTTCCCTTTCCCTTCTTTCAAAGAGAAATGATAACAGAGGTACTGGCGCCAGAGTTTTTCAAATCCCACCTCCAGTAGCTCCTAGCCATGTGCCTTTAAAAGCACAGTGCCTTTAGAAGTTTCTCCTTTCCAAGGCTCAATTTCCTCATCTATAGAGTATGAATAATAATTGCATTTTTCCATAAGATTCTTATTATGAATAAATGAGATTTTGCATGCAATGTGCTTGGTTAGTACAGTGCTTGGTACATATCTGGCTCTCCATGAATGCTAGTTATTATTATTTTGCCTTTTCTTCTTCCTCTCTGCTGCCCAAAATACTTAGCATGTGGTATGAGGGCAATTGGTAAATAAGTCTAAGAGGGAATACTGACAATCTAAGCCTGAAAAATGTGTTCAAAATGAATCACTGGGATTAAACAGGTTACCGGCCTACTCTAAAATTAAGAAAACAAAATGACTTTACCTTTGAGGTAGTCTATGTTGCTTAACTCAATACTAAATGCATATTTTTAAATGCACACTTGCAAAATGCCTATTATAATCTGGGTTATCTTTGTTTTGTTTTTTTTTTTGGTGAAGAAGATTGGCCCTGAGCTAACATCTGTTGCCAATCTTCCTCTTTTTGCTTGAGGAAGATTGTCCCTGAGCTAACATCTGTGCCAATCTTCCTCTATTTTGTATGTGGGATGCCTCCACAGCATGGTTTAATGAATGGTGTGTAGGTCCGTGCCCAGGATCCAAACCTGCAAACCCCAGGCTGCCAAAGTGGAGCGTGCGAACTTAACCACTATGCCACTGGACCAGTTCTTGCATTATCATTTTTGATACAATCGTCTGGCAAAACTTGTGAAGAGGGAGGTACTAATATTACTTTGTACTTGAAAATAAAAACAGGAGTTTCTAGATTCTGTCCTGCTTTCTGAGACAAATTCTCTTATATTTTTTGAGGCAGTCTTTCTCAGTCAAGTTCAGTTCCTCATCTTCCATTGATCCGGAATAAACTGCTAACTAGCATTCAATAGTTAAACTGTCTTCTGAAAACTATAATGATTATGTAGAAGCCAAATTTGATAGTTTTTTTTCTTCCAAGTGATTTTTGTCAAAATGTGCTTTCAACATTCACTTTGATGGCAACTAAAATGCTGTCACAGTGCTCCTAAGATGCTGTCAATGCAGTTTTATAGTAAATAACATTATAATGTCAATGTATGACCAAGAAGGTGACATGATGTCAAGGATCTGCTCTGCATGGCTATATATACAAATTCAATGGAAAAATGCATTTTTATGCAGACCTTAAGATGTCTAAATTGAGTCATGTAAATGTTATATTACTGAGGGAAAAAAAATCAAGTCAGAAACTTTGTTAAAGATTATGTAAATTCTACTGAATAAAGGTAATTTTAAGTTATCACAGTCAAGGTGCCTTTAGGTTATAAGGTGCTATCACATCTCTCGTGACAATTCTGGGGGATTTCCCCATCCCCATTGACAATGCCTGATATCCTTGGACTTCAGGGGTTTTTGTGGAAGTCATTCACAGGTTCTTCCACCGTGATTTGCTTATAGTACTAGGGATTTTCTCATTTCATGAAGAGGATGAGGTAGTTAAGATGTTCTAATTCCAAGGCTGCCCCTCTGATGACTTTTGTCCTTCCAGCCTGCTCTCCTGTTTTAGTACTGAAGAATGGAATTGAGATCTTGGAACAACTGAGGGCTTCCTTAGGTGGAGAAGAGCAGCGTCTGTGTACATTCAGCTGATTTCTTGATTTCTTCTATTATAAATTTATTCCTTTGGGTTAAGAGTTTAAAATGTAGTTGCTACTAGGAAGAGTAATACATTAGACCTTGTCCATGTTCATTGAAATGTTTTTCAAAGTGTGGTCAATGGATATCATGCATCTGAATTCCCTGGCATGTTTGTGGAAAAAACCAAATTCCTTCCTGGACTCGCTCTCAGCTGTCCTGAGTCAGAATATCTGGGGATTAATATTTCTTCCTCCCTTTAAGCATGTTCTGAAAAGGCCTGAGCACCAAAATGCGTACCTTTCTTCTGGGCTAAGAAAAACCTAGCCATTAATCATCCTGATTCCAGCTCTGGCACTTATTTATTTCTCTGTCTGGTTTTCAGAGTACTGTCTCTCTGTCTTGGGCAGTGTCTGCTACTCAGTAGTTTTCAAAGATCCTTTGGAAACGGCATTCAATTGATAAACATCTTTGTTTCTCTTTTTCACCAGCTCACTCATTCTTTTGTCCAAATAAACTGAGAAGCAGCACCCCTCACAGCTTGCATACATTTTGTATTTCATTCTTACAAGTTAGCAGGGTGACCATATAATTTATTTTCCCAATTGGGACACTCCTGAGAGCGAAAGGGACCACTATTAATTATTATGCCGGGCTATAGGAGAAAATCAAGACTGTCCCAGACAAACCTAGACATATGGTCATCTTAACTCTACTTGTTTAAACAGTAATACCAATTAAACTTTACCAATCAACTCTAAGTTACCAATTACAGCCTCTTAATCAATTTTTCTGACAGCTAGTTATAACTCAATGTGTTTTAACCTATGAGGACAATTATAATTCTCCTGGTGTCTTCTATTTCTTCCTCAATCTTTCCCCCACTTCCCGCTCCCTTAAGCCTGTGGTTTTCTACATCAGGTCCTTGGCCAGAAACATCAGCAGTATCTGGGAACTTGTTAGAAATGAACATTCTTGGCCCCATCTCTGATCTACCCAATAGAAACTTGGGGATGTGGCCCAGTAATCAGTATTTAACAAGCCCTCCAAGTGGTTGTGATGCACACCTAAGTTTGAGAATCACTGCCTTAAGCTAGGACTGTTCAAACGCTTTTCCTTCTGTTCAATTCTCCCCCAACTCCAATTCCCTCTCTTTTTCCCTTCTGCATGACTGAACTTGTGACATTATTAATTCTGTTTTTCTTCTAATCCGAATAGTGAAGTTGAAAGAGTGGGAGGATTTGAAGTCTAAATTTTTAAATGAAATCTGTTTTTATTAATTTATTAGACAATTTTTGAACATTTACTATGTGCTAGGCATTGAGGATATGAATGAAAATCAGACTCAGATTCTGCTGTCTTAAAGCTGAAAGTTGTCTGCTAGAGAGACAGAAATGTAAACTAACAATTATAAGGAGGAAAGTGCTATGGAACTGGGTATTGTGGGACCAAGATTTCTTTACAGGGAAATCTCAAAGAATTCTCATAGAAGAAGTTCACCTAATCTCTCTGGAACAGGGAGCTGGAGAGCCTTTGGACCTCTAGGCTCCCTGTCCACCTTCCTCCATGAGGCTACCTGGTCTTTCATCTCTGTTTATCTCTGTGAGTCTGTTCCTTCCTCCTCTCTCACTACCTTATTCTGAATCCTTTACTTGTACAAGATCCTTCATTCTCACCTCTCACCAGGGCCTACCCCGTCTGTGGTTTCTCTTTATGATTCTTAACGGACATTTTTGATGAAGAGAGAGAGAGACATAGAGAATGGATCCAATCCACTCTGATTTTTTTCTTTTAGAGAAATAACCCTTAAGTCATCAGGCACTGGCCAACCTATGATTTGTTTCCACTTGAACCACGGTTTTTAGCCTGAATGGGAAGTTGCATATGGCAAACAACTTACTAGGTGTTGCTTAATTTGTTAAAATCTCTCTTCAAATAAAGCCTATACCTTGATCCATAATGCCAGAAATATATTCTTTGTAGAAATTAGTTTTGAGATGATTTGTATGTAACTCTTTTCCTTGATGGTCATGTAAAATATTTTTCTTTCGTTGTTCTAATATATTCTAATAATATTGTTCTTGTATTTAATTGGCTATCACTTTTACATATTTTATGCAAAATTTATTTTGATTTTAATAAACACTGTCTCTAAATTAAAAAATATGTATATTTAAATTTCTAAAAAAAGAAATTGCCAAATTTAGGTCTGTTTGGATATTTTTGTAGGTTTTGCTAACCTTATTATAGTGTACAACAGTTCATATCAAGTAACTCTGGATATTACAAATTAAAATTAATTTTATTTTATGTGAAAGACCATGATTTGCTCCTTGAAGATCTTCTGTTAGTTTACTTAACTTTTATAGTTCATCTTGTACTGTGTTTAAATTAACTCTTTTACCAACATTTAGTCAACATTCCTATCACATGTCTGAAAGTTGTTGTAAGGTCAAATTTGATATATGTTTACTCAAGCATTTTCATCTTTGGGAAGATCCATAAAATAACATGTGTTATCTTTGAATTGCTCTGATGAATGTCAGAGCTGTAGCTACCATTAAGGCTATTTCACCTAGTAAACAAATTCAAACTCTAGGCTGCCACGTATGGCACAAAGAATGCCTCTGGATTTAAGGGAAAATTCTTGTTATTATCTTTTTCCCTTTCCCAGTAAAAGTAAGCCATTACCAAAATGGCTAAAATTAAAAAGACTTACAATACTAATTGTTGACAAGGATGTGGAGCAATTGGAAGGCTCATCTGCATTCAGTATCCATCTAGTCTGAAAAATAAAGAATCAGATGACATCCATGCATGTTCCTCTAGACTTACATTTATACAACTTAAATAGTAATATGAATTGTTTAAACTTGCAAAAGTTCTCCAGCTGCCATGTGCAAGTGTGGCCTATATTGCTCTAATTTGTGAATATCTCTGGAAACTCAATTTGGAACAAAATGAGAAGCAAGAAAATGGGCAGTTGGCATTACTTGGAAATGTTAACTACACATGCAAGAATTCATTTCATTCACGCTTTCTGTGAGGAAGGATTTGACAAGTTAACTAATTCGTCTTTTCTCTTTCCTAAGTGTTTCTACCACTCAACTCTTCCCCACTAGTCAAATTAGTTTCTGACACCTCTGTCAGCAATAACACAGTCTTTAAACTTTTATGCTGTGTGGACTCAGTTGCCTTTGTTTTGAAGATACAGATAAAGTGATGTGGAGAAGAATTTTCTTGGGATTTGGACAGTGCTTGTCACGAGAGCAGTTATTGGTTCCTCTAAACCAGCCTGACCTCTGGAGCCTGAGTGACTGAGAATTATAGATACTCATTGTCCAATGTTCACCCTAGTATAAGAATAGTTTACGCTAAATATTTTAAATAGCTGCTAAAATCCCATTATGAAAAATTCCATGGCCATATCCAGAAACTTTGTTTATATGTAAGTTTTATTGTACTTTAGATCATATCAAGAATTACTTAAAGGAAACAACCTGCCACCTGGGGCTTTGAGTAGTTAGAAAACAAAAACAAAAACGTAGAAGAGCACCTAGAATTGAGCTTGGCACATAGTTGTTGCTCAATATCTTTTAAATTAGTCAAAACTCAAACAGCAATTTTTGTATAGTATCACTTCTAATTTGAGCCTATGTTGAATCAACTCATTGTTCTGCAATGTGGAGGCAAACAGATGATGCTACAGCTCAAGGAATATAAAAGCAACACACAAACAAGTAAATACTGGTAACATCCATAAATGTAGCATTCATAGCCCTTTTAAAATTATAACCCATGGGATCATTTTCCAGATAGATTAGAACTTTCAAAAGGCAAAAAATTACTAAGTTGTTTGCAAGATTAGTTTTTTCAGTAGTTTGTTGATATTTATCTATGAGGAGATATGCCAAAGATTCGAGACCAGACTGCAGTTGGTAGAGATGTTTATTAAAGTTATTAAAATTTTTTTGGCATAAATTTAGTCTGATTTTTCTACTATTGGGGCAGAAGTCAGACTAAAGCTGTGAAAAACAGTTCTTTCTGAGTATATGAGAGCTGTTAGAATTAGCCAGAGCTGCTTTACTCTGCTGGAAAGGATCCCCAGGAGAGTGATGGTGGGCCCCATGTACAACGGTAAAAGCAGATAAAAAAATACCATGCTGGGCCTCTACTTTTAAATTTGATTGGCTGCAGAATAACCACTATCTTATCTTCTTACAGAATTAACAGTTATCAATTTCTAGTCTGAGAGGATTTTTCTGTCAAAATAAATACTTCAAATACTCGGAAATCAAAATGCAGTGAATATATCTACTTGACTTTTAAAATGACCTTACAAAAATGACCTTAGTCGACATTATTTAAAATTGCCTCCTCTCGGCTTCCTCATTTGCAAAGTATGTATTGGAGTAATAGTGCCTTCTTTATAGGTTTTGTATGAGAATCAAACAAGTTAGAATTGTGCCGGGAACCTAGCACACATTCAAGAAATAATAGTTATTAATAAACTATTTAATTTTAAATAATTCTATACTTTTTAAAGCAACACCATGCAAATGCTTCTTTGCATAATATCCTTTAAAATTTCAGATGTATATTGGAGGGGACACATAATATATATATACATTTACTTATAAACACTGATTCACAGGAAATGGTAAAAGGCTCAGACACATAGCAAGGCAGGTTGATTAGACTAGATGGGATGAGATGAGATGAGAAAGTAAACATCTTGATTAGGAGGAGATCAAGAAAATGGTTAGTTTTGTTTCAGAAACCATCAGTCTGGCTGATTGACGAGCAGACTTAAAAAGTGGTCATGACATGGCTTGTTCACTTTTCAACTAATTTAAGAATTATAAAAACTTAAGGGCCACAAGCTGTTAAAACTCCATTTAGAAATTAGCAATTGATTATGTGGCACATTGCAATTCTTAAAGTCTTCATTAGTACTGAGTGTAATCTAATCGCATTTGTAGTGCTAAAACTATGCCCTTGGATAGATGGATGGTCTGGAGCCAGGAGAATTGGTCCTCGCTGATTGTCAGGGTTAAATACTAAGCTCTAGTCAGCCTCTCAGGAGGGTCCTTCTTCAGCAACCTCAGAAGCTCATCCAAGCCAAAGTGTTAGTGGTTTAACAGTATTTCCTAGGAGTGTTTTTGTTTGAAAGAAGAAGCTGATAAACATGACAGTGGCATGAATAACAATTCAGGGAGAATTTCAGCAATCTAGAGACGACTATGTTTTTTGGAGGTTGAATTATTAAGTAGATAACTGCTTTCTCTCTCTCTGTGTATATGTCTAGGTATAGACACACATATATGTAATATATATACACACATATATGCATACATATATATAGTATATCATGAATATATAGTGAATATGTATAATATATAATTTAATGTGTGCCTCTCTATGTATGTATGTATATATATGTATGTATATATAATATATCTGTCCTTGGTCCTTCTGGGGATTGGGGTGGATGTTTGAATGTCCTGGAAAATAACTGAAGACTCTCCATTCTGGGAGGTCAGAGATAGAATGTCTGGGAATTGTTCAGTTTACAACTTCTGTGACATTTTTGCCCAGCTCTGGGAGTTTACTTTACGCATGTCCTGTTGGTACTCAGCTAACACTCAGGAGGATCCGTATGTAAATGTCTGGGGCTCTTTTCTGCATAGCTCTCCTCTCTGGAACTCTGCCCTGTATCTTCTAGCCACCTCTGCCTCCCTAAAGTCTATGGGATCTGACATTTACTATTATTTTGCTCAGTTGTGTAGCCTCTATCATTGCTTCTTGCTGCCTAAGTGATTTTTTTCTAAAAATTAGACTCTGCAAAGGAAAGAAATATGCAGTTATTTTCCTTAAAGAAGTAATTTGTAACCTATACAATTTAGTACAATCTCAGGATTTATAATGCCTTTGTTGAAGAGGAAGTTGATAACTTTTGTTGGATTCTAATAATAGTTTGTTTTGATAAATAATAATAAAAAAGAGTTGATTTATCATATATTCCAAGAGAATCACATTACACACACTTTTTACTCCAAGTTATATATAGGAGTCATTCTAAGCATTAAAGTCAGAAAAAAAAATGGATTCTGGAAGTTAGCTCAAAGCACCTTCTAAAAACTATCATATAGATCATTTGTGGCTATTTTTATAGTTTAGTTCAGCTCAATTTTTAAAAAATACTAAACAAAACCTGATTAATGTTCAACTTAGTTCTTCATCTCCTGGGCTTATGTACCTCAGTCCTTTTCCTCTTTGAGCTTATATGAGGGCAGGGAGTTCATCTTCCCTCATCCCTGCATCCAGCACCCCCATACGTCTCTCCCCACCCCACCGCTACCCCCAAAGCAGGTCACCTCTCCCCCAGGAAGCAGAATCTAGTCTGAGGCCAAGCCTTTGACATATCTCAGTTTGTGAAGATTCCAAGTGTTCCCAGACTGTCAGCAAGATCAACTCTTCAAGGGTGTCATTGAAGACTACTAAACATTGTAGTTAGCAATATAATTTACCATATATAGGGCCTTTCTTGGCCCTCAGCATTTTGATGTTCTAGAAAATTTCTCTTTAATCTTATAATTTTATATATTTTAAATGGAAAACACAACATTACTATATTAGAGGCTGCTTTTGTGTCCAATAATCTACATTCAATAGAAGAGCAACAAGCCTCTGGTAGAGCTACCATTCGTTATAACATCTCTGAAGAGGTCTCTCAGGCCCAGGGGGCTTCCTGACTTAAAGATTGATCCTTAGGGAAAAATTATAGTTTTATACCTAAAACCACAGCACCTGGGGAATTTTTGGTGTTTAAGGTTAATGTTCCTTCCTAAGAGAAAAATAAGTGCAGGCTCAAAAATGATTCTCTGATGAATTAGGAGATATTAATGCTATGGAAATTTTGATAAAGAGGTACATGCAAATAAATGAAGAAACCCCAAATAAGAAGAAGCTATTTATTCAGAGCTTCTACATAAAGGGAGTCAGCCACAATCACTTGTGTTTGGCAGAGACTCAAAGGCAAGTAGGGAAGTGGGAAACCTTGAGTGAAAGAAAGGTGCTCTGATTGGAGGTAGTCGGCGTGGGGAAGCTGGAGGCAGGCTAACTAGAAGAGGGCCATCTGAGGTGATTGTTTTAGGGAGCATATTTATTTAACTTTCTCCGGTTGGTTCTGAGTTGAAAGTGGGGGCAGAATAGGGAAGCTGGCAGTCATTGACCAAGTCCTGACCGTCGATTGTTGCAGAGGTTGTGGGTTGGCTTCCTAGGCTGGTTGCTGCAGAGGTTGTTGAGTTTTCTTGTCATAGATGGTCTGGCCATTGTCCATTGTATATTCAATCCTTAAAGTGTAATGACAGGGATTTTGCTTTAATAGATATTAAAAAGTAGATTATAAAGACAAAATTATAAAATCAGTGTTGAAATGGTATAAGGATAGTCAAAACAATAGAACAAAACAGATAATCCAGAAAAGGAGTCTGATTTGTATAGGAAATTAACATTGAATGGAGGAAGACTCATATACTAAATAATAAAGGAAGGTTTTTTTGTTATTAACCAAATGACATTGGAAAAATTAGCAAATTATTTGGAACCCTACTTCCACATGAAAGTATACTCCAAGGAAATTCCAGGTGAACTAAAGCATAAATCTAAACAATTTAACAAAACTATGTAGATGAATATTGGTATGGTCTCTAGATAAATATTTTATAAACATATAATCATTAATGTGTATCTCAAAAAGAAAAGTATAGATCTGAATACATAAAATTATAAAATCCATGTGCACCAAAAAGGTAATATTCTTAATGAACATAGGGATGCAGAAGCCTCTTTGGATTGTTGATTTCAGGTTCATTGGATAGATTCCCAGTAATGGGATAGCTGGATCATAGAGTATCTCTATTTTTAATTCTTTGAGGAATCTCCATACCGTTTTCCATAGAGGCTATACCAGTTTGCATTCCCACCAGCTGTGTTTGAGGGTTCCTGTTTCTCCATATCCTCTCCAACATTTGTTGTTTTTTGTTTTGGTGATTATAGCCATTCTAACAGGCATGAGGTCATTTCTTAGTATTGTTTTGATTTGCATTTCCCTGATGATTAGTGATGTTGAACATCTTTTCATGTACCTATTGGCCATCTGTATATCTTCTTTGGAGAAGTGTCTGTTCATTTCTTCTGCCCATTTTTTGATCAGGTTGTTTGTTTTTTTTGTTCAGTTGTGTGAGTTCTTTATATATTATGGAGATTAACCCCTTGTCAGATATGGCCAAGAAGTGGAAGCAACCTAAATGTCCCTCGACTGATGATTGGCTCAAGAAGATGTGACATATGTATACAACGGAATACTACTCAGCCATAAAAAAGACAAAATTGTCCCATTTGCAACAACATGGATGGGCTTGGAGGGTATTATGTTAAGCAAAATAAGCCAGAAAGAGAAAGACAAACACTGTATGATCTCACTCGTACGTGGAATATAAACCAACACATGGACAGAGAAAACTGTATTGTGGTTACGAGGGGCAATGGGGGTAGGGTATGGGCACAAGGGGTGAAGGGAGACATACATATGGTGATGGACAAACAAAAATGTACAACCCAAAATTTCACAATGTTATAAACTATTAAAACATCAATAATTAAATAATATTCTTGATATACAAAATTCATACAAATCAATGAGAGGAGCCCCTAAGGACGAACACAAAGATAAGTAAAGGCAAAGAAAAGACAAATTGTAAAATTTGAAATAAATATTACCAATAAATACATAAAAGTTTAACCTTAAATGTAATAAAAAAACAGCAGTAACAGTGAACCATTTTTTCATCTATTGAATCAAAAAAAGATTTAAAAAATTTAATGCTTACTACTGAAGAGGTCATGGAGAGATGGATTCATATGTACTGCCGGTAGGAGTTTAAATTGGAACACTCAAAGGTAAGTACGAAGCAATTTGGCAATGTATATCAATCATTTAGATATTCTTACCCCTTTATCTGACTTATGTAAAGAAATATGCAGAGAAAGATACTCATTGCAACATTATGATGAGGAAAATGTGGAAATAACTTAAATGTTTAATATTAGAGTGATACTAAATAAATTATAGTACACCAATATAATCGGATATTATACGACCATTAAAATATATTTAAGAAGGACTTTTATGGGAATGGAAAATGTTCATGCTACAGTGTCAAGAGGGAAAAAAAGAAAGGGGTACAGAATGTTCTGCTAAACATCCATGAGGATATACGTTTTCACATGTCTGGTTATTTTGTTATATAAAATATAACAAAAACTTTTCATACATATTGCCAAATTTCCTTCCAGAAAGATTGTATCAGTTTACATTCTTACCAGCAGTATATCTGAATACCATCTCGTATGAGTACATGTTTCCCTCATTTTCCCAAATATAAAGTATTAAGTATCTTTAAAATCTTTGTCAATATGTTGGTAAAAAATGGTACATCATTAATTTAATCTGATCTAATTTAATTTAATGTTTATATCTTTACAGGACTTTTTTATTGCTTTGGTGGATATATGAATCACCTATTTGTGATCTGTACATATTGTGTTCATTTGTTTTTTCCTTTTTCATTGGTAAAAATACTTCATATTTTGAAGAGAAAATTCCTGATCTCGAGTTACTTTATAGTGGTGTACTAGTCAAGGCACAGAAGAAGACCTTGAGATTTTCTAATTGATTCAATGTATGTTTATAAAATTACCGTTATCTATATGTCATGCTTCAAGATTCTGTTAGGACCAAAGAAATTGAATATGGTATCATTCTTAACTCAAGCAAGTTACAAATAAAGTGGAGAGATTGACGTGTACATAAAATGCTAAGGCTCTGCTGAGTCATGTGATTAATTCTGAATTTGAGAATGAGGGATGGTTTTTATCCATTTTTTTTTTTTTTTTTTTTTTGGTGAGGAAGATCTGCCCTTGGCTAACATCCACTGCCAATCTTCCTCTTTTCGCTGAGGAGGATTAGCCCTGAGCTAACAATTGTGCCCGTCCTCCTCCACTTTGTATGTGGGATGCTGCCATAGCATGGCTTGATGAGCAGTGCACAGGTCTGTGCCAGGGATCCGAAACTGCACTCCCAAGCTGCCGAAGCAGAGTGCACAAATCTAACCACTACACCACTGGTCCAGCCCCAAGGGGTTGTTTTTATATAGATTCATCTTTAAATTGTGTCTTGAAGGACAGGCTTGGTTTGCGGCTGGTTGAATGAAAGCCATTCCAGATTGAAGGGACCATGCAGGCATAGGAAGAACACCCGCCATGAGGACGAGATGTGTGTTACCTGGAGAAACCTGGCTCTTCATCCCCTCAGACCGCCTGGTTGCATTCACCTTGTGAAGTCTCCACTGTCCGGATACAAGCTCTCAGTTACTGAGGGTCAGAAACTCTATCTCATAAGTATTCCCGGAACTAATTGTATTTAAGGAAGCTGACATATTTTTAAATCTCAGAGGAACCTAATGTAGAAAATCAAGATTTCAATTTAGTTTAGTTAGAATAAGAATGTGGAAGTGGATTAGATACTTGTGTTAATCATACCAGTATGTTCACTCCCGGTAAGCATGCTACCTGGATGCCTCCAATACTCTTAGAATCAACAGAATCAGAACAAGGGTATTATCTATAAGAAACAAGTGTTTAGTGGCATCATTTAATGGCCACGATCATGTGTTCCTGACAGCCTACAGGATATTTGACATGGCAGGCACACTTTTCTATGGGTTGACATGACTGGCATCTCTGAACATCTCTTTTTCTCATGCTCTACTATTGTCCTTATCCAATTATGATGGATACATTCTTTCATTTGTTATTTAGTATTTCCAATCAAATTTAAAGGGAATGCTGCAGGCCAGAAAGCCATTCTGTCTCTTTAAGCATTGATTTTTAGCTTTTTCTGTCTCAATACTATACCTCAGTTAGTACTGAGTGTAGTTCTCTACCATCCATAGCATCTTTCATGGGAATCAGTGATTATGAGCTGGGGTTGGGATGAGGGAAAAAGGGAAGGGTGTAATATGAAAAGCCAGGCCAGACATTCTGATATACTTCCTTCTTACCCCTCTGCCATGTCCAGGCACCTAAATAAGACAATGTACCCCTCTTTCCTTTTTCTTCCATTATGAATTGCTACTTTTTGGTTACTTTACCATGATTAAATATATTTATTCTTTATGGTTTAAGTATGAAGTTAAAAACTAGATAGTATTTTTAAAAAATTGATTTTGAATGCCTTTAGTCTCAGTATATGCTCCTTAATTCACTAAGGTCCCCACAACTCTCTACTGAATTAAACCAATCCCAATCCCTTACTTACGTTACTTCGTAGGCCTTTGGGCTTCTCTTACCTATTTTCTGTGTTATCTGCAAGGCTGCCCACTCTTATTGGGACCCTGAGCGACAGAAGGCTTTCAAGCTGGTGCAGGTTGAAGTTTAAACAATGATGCCCCTTAAGCCTTATTAAGCAGCTGATCTAATGTTACTCAAAGGCTCTGGGGAGATAGACATTGCTATAGACTGAATGTTTGTGTCCTCTCAAACATATGTTGAAACCTCATCCCTAATGTGATGGTGTTTGGAGGTGGGGCCTTTGGGATGTGACTAGGTTGTGAGGGTGGAACTTTCATGAATGAGATTAGTGCCCTTATAAAAGAGACCACAGAGAGCTCCCTAGCCCCCTTCAACCATGTCAGAACACAGTGAGAAGACAGCTATCTGTGAACTAGGAAGTGGGTTCTCACCAGAAACCAGATCTGCTGGAGCCTTGATCTTGGACTTCCCAGCCTCCAAAACTGTGAGAAATAAATCTGTGCTATTTATAAGCCACCCAGTCTACGGTACTCTGCTATAGCAGCCCAAACAGATTAAGACAGACACGGTGTATGGATCTTGTGACAAAACAGTCCTATAAATTTTGGAGAAAAGCAAACCCATTTGGGGGCAAATATATGTTATCTGGGCCCTGATAAAGGTTGAATATCTGACATGGGACATCATACATCACAGACCAAAATAAATTTTAGGAGGAATAAAGACATCTAGTTTACATAAATCTATTAGAAGATGATAGAATATATTTACGCACTTGAGGTAAATTAAGGATATCTTAAAGAAGACACAAAAAGTACACATCTTAAGGATTAATTGATTTAGTAATATTATAGCTAAAAATTGTTCATTAACAAATACATTAAAAAGTGAAAAGACAAATGGAAGATTGAATATATTGTTTTGAAAACAATATAATCAATTAGGATTAATATGCAGAACATACTTGCTCTTAGAAGTCAATAACCCAATAGCTAAATAGGCAAAGATTATTAATAGTTGATTTATAACAGAGGAAAACCAAATGTCCCACCCACAAACATCTGAAATGATGCTTAACCTCACTAGTGATCAGGAAAATGCAAATTAAAAATTAAGATTATGATTTATAACCATTCATTTGTCAAAAAATAAAAAGTATGACAATATTAACTATTAGATTGCTTCATTAGAATATGAAGCAATGGGAGCTCTCATGAACTTCTAGTGGAACTCCATATTAGTACAAATATTTAGAAGAGCAATTCGTAAATACTAGTGAAGTTAAAGTGCATATTCTTTGAGCAGAAATTCCATTTCCATACAGGAAACGTTGCCAATATAAACAAGGCTTTATGTTCAAAATTAATCAGCGCAGCATTTTATAAGTTGAAAATTGAAAAGCACCTCAATGTCCGTTAACTAGAGAATAATTAATATAAATTGAAGTATGTTCATGCAATGTACAATATATTTATCCACAAATACTATAGTCTCAATGAAGAAAAATACTTATAATAAAATTAATAATGATAGAAAAAGGATTTTTGCAGAAAGATACCTTAAGTATAAGGCCGTTTATATACAATTTTAAAGCAAATAAAACTCATATATTTTCATGTATATATACATAATTGGTAAAGTATGTAAGCATGCATTGAAACAATAAATACAAAATTCGTACTATTTTTTTATTTGGGAGGAAAGATTGATTGGAATGGGATCAGAGAGTATTACCCTGGCATGATTTTAAAACGACTTGAAGCAAATATGGAAAAATATTAAGATACGACAAGAGAGTATCTTGTCGATACTCTTGTCGATACTATCACCTGTTGAGATAGATCAACAGGTGTTTTATATTTTTATTTCTACTTTTTTCTATGCTTAAAATATACCACAAATATTTGAACCTATGTTCTTCTTATATTAAAACAACCATAAATTAATATTTCTTATATTTGTAATATTTACGTATCTTTCTCCTTTTATTTCTCTCATAATTAAAGTTACTTAAAGATGTATTTTGTCTAAGTCTTTTAAATTAAGCTCACCCAATGTGAAGTAATCAGTGAAAGATTAAACCTTTTTTTTTTTTTTTAATTTGAACATAGATTTTGATTGTGTTCAGTATGGTGGTTCTGATAGGAGAGGACTATTAGCATTAGGGAATTTGAAGGGTGCCAATTTAACTTCACAATTTTATTTAGGGCAAGACTTGTTTCACCCCAACACATAGAAACATCAGTTGTTTTACTTCTAATAACTAGCTGAACTGTGTGCCCTGGAAAAGTAAGTTTTAATGGAACAGGAGAAAAAGTGAAGGATGGTTTTCGATTAAACTACCTGGCATTAAGAAATAAATGATTTTGCATTATACCCTCAATGTCCATCCTGCAAAGTGAAATAAGTCAGAGGGAGAAGGTCAAATACCGTATGATTTCCTTCATTAAGTAGTAGATAATAACAACAATAAACAAACACATAGGGACAGAGATTGGATTGGTGGTTACCAGAGGGGAAGGGGGGAGGGAGGAGGGTGAAAGGGATAATTCGGTACATGTGTGTGGTGATGGGTTGTAATTAGTATTTTGGTGGTGAACATGATGTAGTCCATGCAGAAATAGAAGTACAATGATGTACACCTGAAATTTTTACAATGTTATAAACCAATGTTACTGCAATAAACAAAAAATTAAAAAAAAAAAAAAAAAAAAAAAAAAAAAAAAGAAATAAATGATTAATAGTTCAATTGAGGTATGTGCTGCCAAATAAATTTGCTTTTGAAATTATTCGCCTTAATAATTCAAATGAATGCACCTCCTTCTATCTCTTTTTTTGATGATACCATGTCTCCAGTACATGTTTAATCAGTTTTATTTACCCATTTGCCTTTTGAATTTAATACATAGGTTGATGAAAACTCTAAATGGTTTTAAACTGTTCAGCTTTCTGGTAACAAAAATTTAAAGCAAAAACTGCAGAAAACAGGAGAAATGTATCCACATTAGAAATTGTTACCGTTATTAACGTCTTTGTAATCAATGATTGAGCTCCTACTATGTGTCACTGTCATAGTGAAGCTATAGTTGGGTCTCTGCCCTCAAGAGATCTTTAAAACCCTCTTGGAAATTGAGAATTTCTTTCCATTGACAAATGTTGAATGCCTTCTAAAAGAGGTTGAAAATTCCTATTACTTACGTCTAACACTAAAAGAAAAGTTGCTGGTACATTGAATATATCATTTGACTTGTCCAATGTAAAGACTGTCTATAAATATAGCTAAGCTATCTGACTTATTCATGCGCAAAAGCACTTTTAATTATTGCATTCACTTTTTTTCAGTGTTTTACATTATGAAATCACATTTCCTGCTCATTCAAGATGGATATGCTCTGTCCTTTCTCCTGTTACTTGAGGGTCAGCATTCAAAGCAGGTAGAAAGGGCACCCGATGATAAAATTTCAGTGATAATTTATATCAAGCAAGAATACTGCTTTTAATTTCATTTCTATTTCAGAACAAAATTAGCTAGAAACCAATCATTTGAAGACAGGAGTTTAAGGTAATTTCTCCAAGGAAAACATGTAGTGTTTATGTTAACACTTATGGTTTTTTTGGATTTTAATACTCCATTGATCCAATAATGTATTATAATCTTGTTTTTTTCTCGTTGGGAAAATAAATCTCCTTAACATTGATATGTCTACCGAAACAGTGAATTTTAGACCATGTAAAGATACTGAATATCATAGAAGGTATAGTTACAAACAGTGCATGTTATTTAGTAAGGGTTGAGTCTAAACTGCAAAATCAAATTCTTTATATTAAAGTATGATTTATTCATTTATTTAGGACATGTTTATTGATCACCTTCACAGGGTATAAGATATATCATGATTTATAGGACAATTTATGTAGGAGAAATAAAGCATACACACACATAGCTATTAAGCAAGACTGAGTTTTTCAAAAACAGATTCAGAGAGTAAGCCATGAGAGTCTGGGGCATGAGAGTTTATTTCTCATTTTGTGGTAAAGGTGGAATTTGATCTTGACTTTAAAGAATGAACAGGATTTAAATGTGGTGATGATAGGCAGTAGAGAGGGCATTTCCAGCAAAAGAGAGAGCTTTAGCCAAGGTGCAGAGCCTGCAAACTATGGAATATTTATTGGAACCTGTGAGGTAGATTAGAAACTAGTCTGCAAATAAAGAAACAGCAGAAAGAAAGGCTAAAAGTCAAATGGGGACAGATCAGAGAGGATTTGAATAGCAGATTAAGAAGGTTGTTTTTTAATCAATAGGTGATGGAGAACAATTTTAATAATGCTAATGGATATTATTAACATTTACTGAATTATTACTATGTGCCAGTTCCTGTTCTGATCGCTTGCCATGTATTAGCTCATTTGATTCTCACAACTCTCTGAGTTGATTCTATCAATTTTCTCAGTTTGTAGATGAAATGGAAACTCTGAGTAGTTTAATAACTTGTCCCAGGTCAAGCAACTACTAAAGTGAACCGAGTCAGTCTTACTGTGGAGCAATGCTGTCCAATATGGTGGTCACTAGTCCTGTGTGGCTGCTGAGCACTTGGAATGTGACTAGTGTGACCGAGGAACTGAATGGTTAGATTTTATTTAATGTTGAATAACTTAAATTTAAATTGTCACACTTGGTTAGTAGCTAGCTTACTGGACAGCACTGCTCTGGAGTGTGGTCTCTTTTTCATTCCATTTTTGAGTAAACAAGAGAAGTTATCATGATGATATTCTACAGCAGTGCTTTCCTAAGTGTCTTCTATGGAATAATAGTTGAAGAGATGGTCTCACATAAACTAATTCAAAGTCCAAGAAGGAGAGGGAAAATCTGCATAGTATTTTCTCTTGTTGGGAATTCACCTTCACATTAGTGTATTTAAGGCTACATAATAAATATATCAGTTTTACTTTTTTGAAAAAATATCTAGTTTTTCCCCAAATTATTTGGCCAGACTTGTATTCACTTAACACACTGAGCTAGTGTTTGGCTTAAGATGCTTTGCGGTAATGCTGCTCTAGGATGATTAAAATGACAGCAAGAATTAGGAGGCTATGCAGTGAGGAGAGCCTAGAGGCTCCTTAGCCATGAGGCTGATTACTGAACGTGGTTAGGTGAGAATTAATCAGGGTTTCAACTGGGCACATGACAGTGAAAGTGGAAAGAATTGTGTGTATGTCTGTGTGTGTGTGTGCATATAAGCGTCTGCATATCTGATGTGGGAGATATATACGAGGTTTACTGGAATTTCAAGTCTGATTAGCTGAGAGGATGGTCTGATATTAACAGAAATATGGAATAAGAGAAGATATATTTATGGGGGCATGTGTTCAGGTTTGTATATTCTTAGATTGAAGTGTTTCTAGAACAGGTTCATTTAGCAGATATACCAGGTATGTAAACAGGTATACTCAGCAGAGTTTGAAATGCAAATTGACTGTAGAGCATAGAAAAGAGGATATGGCTGTAGATAGAGATTTTGGAGTCATTCCCATAGAGGAGTGTCTTGACTTGAGTGCAACCATGTTTGGCCATTCCATTAACCTACAGCCACCAGCACACAAAAAAATATAAAGCTGCTTTCTGGGTGGTGGGAAATGGCCTTTTTCCTGGGAACTGGCCTTTCTTCCATGGAGATAGTTGCAATATGTAAGAATTTCAAGGTCCTTTGGGCATCACGGCCTGGGGCAGACTGGCCATCTGTGCCGGGCTAGGATGATAACCAGGGAAAACAATGCACGTACACAACTGCCGGGCTGGGACGATAGCCAGGAGGCTCAGTGCACGTATGCCACTGATAACCATTTGTGCATGGGAACATTGAATGCTTGCTCTGTAAACTCTGTAACTGCTTATATAAACTGCTGGAAACCGAGGCCTGGTCAGAGTCTCACCTGTGGAGGGGACGCCCAGCCCAGGACCTCTGATGATCGGATTCCCACCCAGCTGTGTCAATGAAGGGACTCTCCCCGGCAGTGGGGCGTGGATGTTGTGAGCAACCCATCTGATGTGTTCTCTTTTCAGTCAACATGGTGTTTCTCTTTCTGGTTGATTTGTGTCATTTCCCTTCAGTCTATCTGGTGTTTCCCTTTCCGATCGATCTGATGTTTTTCCCTCTTGTTATATGACCTATTCAAATCTGCCGCTATCTCAGTTGATCTGGTGTTTCCCTTTCTTATCGAGCTGGTGTTTTTCCCTCTTATTATTTGACCTATTTGGATCTGTTTGCGGACTATCGCCTTTGCTATCCTCTATATAATAAAATATACCTTCAGTCCATTTGTTTGGAGTGGAAAATTTCTTTTATGTCTCCGATAGAATCCCCTGAACCTCTCATAACAAGGATCTAGTTGAAACCTTGAGCATAAGTAAAATTGCTAAGAGGAAGCGGGCAGACAGAGAAGAGGGCCAAATACACAACCTTATATTAAGAGCTTATATATAAACTAATGTAGCTTATATATTGTGTGTAAGTATGTGTTTGCGTGTGTGTACATTCCATTTGAAATATTCTGAAACATAAGAAATAACTAGAGGTTCAAATAAACCTCCAGATTTAATTTTATGTTAATAAATTCCTATGCCTAATTAACTCTTTCATTAAGAAAATCAATAAATATACACTGAACACCTACTACATGTCAGGTATTCTTTTAGGTGCTGAGGCTACATCTTTGAACCAAACAGAAAAACCTTTTACCTTTATGGACCCTACATTGGCTGAAGATTTTCAAGTCCTTGACTTATTAAATTTCAGCTATCCCTAATTAATCATTTAGGCAGCAATATTTTATTGAGTATATTGTTTGGTATAATTTCTTGAAAAAGGATATAAAATGTTAGTAATTTCACGGGAGGGCAGTAAAAATCATCCACAACTTAACATAGAGAAAAAAATAAAATGCATTTCTGTATAATATTTCTATTGAATTTAAAAACATGAAGACACAGGCTAAATTTGAGCATGAGGGATGGCAGAACTCATAACAATGACCTTTCTAGTAGAAATTAGACACAAAAACTGAGTTTATAAAGAAGGTATTAAAGCTTTTATCATTGGAAAACTCTTGTTTAAAAATAAGCACAGAAAATTTATGTATGGGAACATCAGACCCTCAGTACATGATTTTTAATACTTCTCCCTCCAATCCTATTTAAATATTTTTACAAAGTACATAGATTAAGAAAGGCTTTTAGGGGCTGGCCTGGTGGCACAAGTGGTTAAGTACACACGCTCTGCTTCAGCTGCCTGGGGTTCGCAGGTTTGGATCCCAGGCGTGCACCGATGCACCGCTTGGTAAGCCATGCTGTGGTGGCGTCCCATATAAAGTAGAGGAAGATGGGCATGGATGTTAGCTCAAGGCCACTCTTCCTCAAGAAAAAAAAAGGAGAGGATTGACATCGGATGTTAGCTCAGGGCTAGTCCTCCTCACAACAAAAAAAAGAAAAAAAAAAGACTTTTATGAAGCATGAATCCTTACTGGCTTTAGTCAGGAAGTTAATGACGTAACCTGAGACAACTCACACATGTCCCTGGAAGTTTATATATATTCTTCATATTGCAGCTGTAATGATTCATGATGTAAGTTGAGGTAAGGTACTAAAAAGTAAAAAAATAATAGCTTTATATAGGTGAAAAATTTAATTCTCATATTTGCTGTATTTAAGAAATAATAATTACCATTGGAGGAGAAATCTATGGGCTTCTCCTCTCCTCTTATCATTTTAGTAAACACGAACTGCTTATTAAGTAAGGGGCTTTCTTGGAATCTAAACCTCCTCTTCAGGATCATTAGCCTTGCCAGGAGATGGCACTAATGCACTTTCTTCTGTAGCCCAGAAAACAGATCCATAAGCCAAAGGTTACCTCAGCATTATGTAATATTATGTGAATTAAGCATTTTGTTCCATTCCATTCTATACCCTTCAATTACTTCTGTTGCATGTTAAGAGTATTAGTTATCTTGCCATGTCTGTATTAAAAGCCCAACTTGTTTTATCTCAGAAATGTAATATACGCTTTAACTAAATGACCTGTTTCATTTTGCAATTTATTTTAAGAAACGGTCTAGCCTTAAGAAGAAGAAAAAGAAATATTTATGTATTAAAAGTCCAGAGGTTACTAGGTTTATAAATAATAATAAACCGCAAGGACGCCAATGGAGCTTACACTCAGCGTAATTTAGGGGGTGATAATGTGAGAGCTGCTGTGAATATTAATTTCCTGCATCATTTGTAATTCTTGTAGTGTTAGTGGATACATTTTTCTCCCTTATGAAGAGATTTTGACTTTTCACATGCAATAAGTTAAAAGATGACCTCATTCAAGGATTCGATACATAACACATTTTTATTTTAACGTGAATGTTTTTAAAAATTTTATTCTCATATGGTATTATGGGGATTCCTATAGATATTTGTTTGCTAAATCAAAACAAAAAATTGGATGTTTACTTGGGAATATAACTCAAAGAACTATTAGTGTGTTATACGCTCTGTGCCTGATATGATGCCAGCTGCTGGAGATATGAAGATGAGAAAGTTTACTATCCCTGCCCTCCAGTAGCTCACAGTCTTATGTGATGCAGTTATCTCTACACCTTAAATTATTTTGATGTTTTTGACACTGTAATGCTGCTAGAATGAACTAATGAAGGGCTTGTGTTGTGATTAGGAATTAATTTAAACTGGGAAGTGGGAAGATATCTACAGAAACTTTGGTGCCTCCTAGAATAGTAATGTTGGTTGTACGAACGTGTCTCCTTTTAACTCATGTTTTAATATTGTGCCTTCACGCGATATCCACGCTTGCTGCAGAAAAATTGCTTGTTCAACAAAAGATAAAACCAAAGTGTTTTGTGATAGAAAAAATTCCATTTTGGATTTTGGAAGGAAGGCTGATATTACAGGTGAAAATAACATGTTAAGACATTTCAAAGGGCTATCGAATCACATTGTTCTACCCAATCCTCACAGAAAGGGTTGTCCGTTGTTGTAATCCAGGAAGAATATACTGTATAGTGTTTAGAATCTTTATGTACATTAAGTAAATACTTAAAGAACAAGTAAGTGAGAACAAAATGGCTGTAAGAGAGAAAGAAGCTTGCAAACTACGGTTTTGAGAGTTCAGGTTCCAAAATTATAGTCCACACAATATGCAGAACTTATGTCCATAAAAATTACAAATTGGTAACCGTTTGGGGTTTTATATCCCTAGAGTGACAGGATAACATGGAGGAGAGCATGAGCTCTTGAGTCAGACTTGCCTGTGTTCAAGCTTTTTCAAAAATGAACAATAAGTATATTTAGTACTGTGTAAAATCCCCATGTTGCAGTTGTATACAGATATGCCATCAAACTAAACAGTAATTAATACTCACAACGATTTTAAGTGAGGCAAAATAGGGGAAACTATAACTGTTTTCATGTCATCTTTTCCAGATAGATGTACCTATCTGCAAATGGGTGGTTTTCTAGCATTATCAGTAACACAGGAAGAGGTGTGTATGTACACGTGTGTGCGCACACACACACACACGATCTAGACCACAAACAGAAAAAATTTCTTTCAAATTTATTGCTGAAAAACATATTTTGCATTGTCATAATCAAATAAAGAAGTGATTTCCAATATTTATTTTTAGTAGCAGAAACTTTTCATTCAAGGGTATCTTAAATAGATAGCTAATATGTAAAATATGTAAAAAGACGAGTACTTTCTTTTAGTTGAAGAGGTGTTGAGGGTCTTGGAGACCCACCATCGATTAGTTTCTTGTAGACCCTGAATCGTAGTAACTTAACCTCGGAGTAACTTAACCCAAAGGCTACAGATTTCTCAGTTTGAAAGATAGTAAGTAGTTTCTTCCCCCACAGCTCGTATAAGCAACCTTTAATAAGGCCTTTATTTCCCTCTTCTTCAGTAAGAAGAAACTAAAACCATAAAGTTCCTACCCTTTCCCCACTTGCTTTGGGTATTATTATTATTTTTTTATTGTGGTAAGAATGCTTAACATGAGGTCTATATTTCTTGCATGAGTAACCAATTCTTCCTGCACCATTTGTTGGAAAGACTATCCTTTCTTCACTGAAGTGCCTTTGCACCTGTGTCGAAAATCAGTTGTCTGCATATACGTGGGGCTGTGCCTGGAATTTATTCTATTCTGTTGATCTGTTTATCTCTATGTCTGTATCACACTGTTTTGATTACTGTAGCTTTATAATAAGTCTTGAAATCACATAGTATAATCTTCCAACTTTGTTCTTTTTCAAAGTTGTTTGGGTATTCTAAGTCCTTTACATTTCTATATCAATTTTAGAATCGGCTTCTCAATTTCTAAAGCAAACCAACCAACCAACCCTGCTGGGACTTGGATTGTGATTGCATTGATGCTGTAGAGTGGTGTATTCTGTTTTCATTTTCATTTTCATTAAGATAAAAATACTTTCTGATTTCTCATTAGATTTCTTCTTTGGCCCATGTGTTATTTCGAAGTGTGTTATTTAGTTTCCAAAGGTGTGAGAATTTTCGTGACATATTTCTATTACTGATTTCTAATTTAATTCCATTGTGTTCAGATAATATGTATTAGTTATGACTTGAATCCTTTTCAATTTTCGTGACTTGTCTTATGGACTGGAATACATTTCTGTGTGCACTTGCAAAGAATGTGTACTCTGTTGCCGTTGGGTGGAGCGTACTATAAACATAAATTAGGTGAATTTGATTGTGGGTATTGCTCACGTCTTCTACATTCTTACTGATTTTCTACGTGTACTGTCAATTATTGAGACAGGTTATTGAAATATATGACTTTACTGGTGGATTTGTCTGTTTCTCCATGCAGTCTTATCAGTTTTTTCCCATGTATTTTGAAGCTCTGTTATTAGGTGCGTAAATTTTTAGGATTGTTATGTCATCTGAATAACTTGCTTGTCATTATGAAATGAGCTTTTTAATATTTCTATTATAAAATCAACTTTGTCTAATGTTAATATAGCCACTCCAGATTTTAAGAACTATCGTTAGCATAATATGTCTTTTTCTATCCTTTTATTTTTAGCTCCTTTGATTTTATATTCAAATTGGATTTCTTATAAGCAACATATAGTTGGGCCTTGTTTTTTGGTCCAATATGACAATCTCTGTCTTTTAATTGGGGTGTTTAGACCATTTAAATTTAATGTCATTATAGATATGGCCAGTTTCATTAAAGGATATGTCATATTGGGGGCTCAGAATTTGGACTTCCTTCCTCTTATCCTTTTTTTTTTTTGTTTTGTGAGGAAGATCAGCCCTGAGCTAACATCCGTGCTAATCTTCCTCCTTTTTTTGCTGAGGAAGACCGGCTCTGAGCTAACATCTATTGCCAATCCTCCTCCTTTTTTTCCCCCAAAGCCCCAGTAGATAGTTTTAAGTCATAATTGCACCTTCTTCTAGTTGCTGTATGTGGGACGCTGCCTCAGCATGGCCGGAGAAGTGGTGGTCAGTGCGCGCCCGGGATCTGAACCTGGGCCGCCAGTAGCGGAGCGTGTGCACTTAACCGCTAAACCACGGGGCCAGTCCGCTCTTATCCATTTTTTAGGCTAGGTGTGGTTGGCATGTCACTTAGTTACATAATTTTTCCTGTGTCCCAGATCATAGGTTGGGTGCTCATATGATTTGCCATCCAAACCAGCACCTTTTGAAAGTGAAAGGTGTGCTATTATTTTTATTTCTTGGGATAACTTGTACAATCTGGGAAAATCCTGACTGAACCAGGTCATGCACTCACCCTATTTATAATTTTATCTTTTTACATTTAATATTTCTACATGTACCTATTTAAGCAGACCTTTTGAGTCAACTTGAGGTTTGAGAGGGCAGGACTGGCCACCATATATTCAGCATCTTAAGTCTCCTGAGACTTGTGTCAATACTAGATTATATAGAACAATCTGGAGAGCAAGATTATTAGACACCTGCAACTATAGCACTACATGTTTGTGAAGGGTCACACAATAACACATAAGAAGACATTGATGGGATTTCGTTTATCCCATGTTAATTAGTGAAGTTATGGGATTCTTGAACTTCTTAAAGATGTATTTCAATTGAAGAATAAATCAAACAAGTCTTTTTGAGTTATGTAAACAAAATAGCTAATTCAATGAATTTCATACCTTCTAAAAAATTAGTAACATTGTATAGATATTTTAAAAGTGATCTTATAATATATAATATATATATAATAAGCATACGTAGAGATGAGTGTGAATGAAGAATAAATATGATAAATATCTTGAAACTTGTGACATTCTCAATCATATTTCTGTGATACATAGTTATCTGGAGACAACTGACTATAAATAAGTTTAGATTTTGTTCACTTCAGTTTTATCTTGCTCTCATAAAATTCACATGCCATATGAAGGAATTTCAGAACATTCTATAAAAAATAATTGTTAAATCTGAAAATTTGCCTGTATTTACACCTTTTTTACTTAAAACATTTCCTGAATCTAATGTTTTCATAATCCTATGTTTTAGAAACTCCCTAAAGGTCTTCTTTTCATTGGTATAAAACAGACCTCGAAGAAGATTAAATTTTCACAATTGTAATAACTATGCTACTATTACAATTATTTTAAAAGTTTCTTTTTAAATCTTGAAAAATGAAAATAATGATTTCTGATTATCCTTATTTTTCTGGTATATGTCATTTTCATTAGAGATTAAGTTAACAATGGCAAATTACTATAAAAAAGGACTTCATTGAAATTTGTGCAAGTTTTATGTGAACAATAGCTGTGAGATAGAGTACAAAGCTTAATTTCATATAGTTTATAAGGACAGATTTGTATTCATGAATGCATAAGAGTTAATGATAAGGAGACAGAACTTTTGACAAGCAATTGTTTCATTGTGAAAACAAAATTTTAGCTATTATTTCAGTTCTTTCAGGCACAACTTATCTCAAGTTGGGTAAAACATAATTTTACTTATATGTTCTCTTTCATACTTTTGAAATGGCTCTTTGGTCCTCGGAGCCATAATGTGGGACTATTTTATTATGAGGTATCTCATTCTTTGCTTGGAGTGTTCCCTGCACAGACCTCTTCCATCCCCACCCTCTGCCTTGCCAACTCCTCATCTATCAGACATCAACTTAAATAGCAGTTCCAGGAATGCCCGATCATCTTCCCCGATTCCTTGAATAGACCAAGTGTCCCCGTTATCCACTCTCATTGCAACACTAGTTTTTCATAGTAGTAATAACAATTGTGATTAAAATAACTAATTATTTAATTATTGTTTGCTTTGGAGGCTATGATGTAAATGCCAAGACAGTAGGAATTACGACATGCCACTGAGTTCCCGGTACCTAACAGAGAGCCAGGCACAGAGTAGGTTCTTAATGACTACTAACTGATTTTGTTCATTTATGACAGGAGAGAGGAAGGTGAGTGGATGAAGGGTAGGTGTTGATGCTTGTATAGGAAAGCATGATTAGATAAGAGTGCCCTTCTGTGCTCTAAAAGCCCCTGAGTACAGTATATAAAAGAAGAGAAGTGAAAGCACTTAAAGTTGGGAGTATTATTTAAATACTTAAGGTAACTATTTTTTTCTTTCAGAACAGATTCATTTATAATTTAATTGATTTAGATGCTTTAGTGAGGTTAATCTGGTTTATTGTTTAGGGCTTGGGGCTCATGGGTTTGAAGTTGAACATTCTTCTAGTTAATTTCCGTCAAAGGGCCAGGGGTTGTTTCTACGGACTCACATTTAAGAACCCCAACTTGTGTAATACATGGTCACCGGCATTAGTCAAAAGACTGATGGTGTCTTAGAACAGCCGCATGTGGCACATAACTTCATTGAAAATTCAAAGTAACCAATATTTATTGAGCACCTGAGATTACCAAGAGAGTAACTGGCCTGAGGAGCAGAGTATCTAGCAGAAAACCAATATTGAGTCCATCTCATCTCCTACAGTTATGTTAAGCTTATCTGGTAGCAGATCTACCTTCCCTTTTTTACGTGAATTAAATAATGTTTAACAATTCTTCCATGCCCCCAAAATAGTAATTTATGTCAGTAAATACAACTTATAAGATCCTCAGTCATGCAAATCTCAGCTGCAGATTTTTGATTTACTTAATTGATCTCTCTAAGTTTATAATCATTTGAGGATAACTTATTTCAAATGGAGTTGAATTTATATCATGACTGACAACCTGTTTTGAAAACTTTCTCCACAAACCAAAGTAATAAAGCAGGCATTGTGGAACAAGCCCCAATAAGTAATTTTTCATTGACTTTCATAGGAATATTTGAAATATAGGCAATTGCTTCAACTATATATTTCCTAAATTAGTCATACATGCAAATTGTTAGCAAGCCTAGAATTTTTAGCAATTTAGCTACTCATTACCCATTGTAGACTAGTAATACTTCATATACTCTATTCCAGTTTCCCATTGCCGCCAGCTTTATACTACCACTTAGTACTGTTTTATAGACACTATATTATAAAGCAAATAATTTGTCAGATAATTTAAATGTAAATTGGTAGATATTAAATTATAAAGACAAATTACTATACCAGTAACTTGACAAAATCTTTTTCATACTGAAACTTAAAGGGAAAATGGACATTTTATTGAGATAAGCTCAAGAAAGGAAAACTGTGTACATTGCCTCAGAAATTTAAATATCCTGCAATCAGGCTGCCAGGCACAGCTAAGTCAAAAGAAGAAAGAAAGAGAAAATCAAATCCATTGGACTTGCATTCTATTTAAGGGAAGTATTTTGACCCTCTTAAAGACCACAAAATCCTTTACTGAGTGATTGTCTGTCTACTAACATACTTTTGTCTAACTGCTTGTAAAAACAGCCTCAATCTATCCATTTCTGTTACAAGATTGATCAGGTCAGAAAAAAAAAGTCTAATTACTGGGGTGAATAAGATAGTCAAGCAATTTATTTAACTTAATGAACTGTTATCTAATTCTGTAAACAAAAAAAAGCCTGTGTAAAACTGACCTGAGCTATTGCAAGAATATTCTAATTAGTCTGTTTACAATTTCTCCATTTGATCCTTAATATTGTTTCCAGAATTGTATTTCTGAAACTCATATCTGCTCATATAAACATTCAGTGCTCTTCATTTTCATGGAAGAAGTCTTCAAAAGTTAAAAAATGTCATTAATATTTATTTAAATATTATTGTGTCTCAAAGAGATTTATAAGGCTTTTATCAATTACTTTATATAGTCATGGGTAAATATTAGTCATTACTACGAGACAGGATCCTTTTCTTTTTTGTCTTTTTTTGTACATAGAAATACTGAGAAAATTTGTTCAAATATAAGTAAATGGAAATGGAAGAAGTATTTTGTTTTCTTTTTCTTAGCAGTATCATTCAATTTTGGGCTGCATAGAATCCTAGAGTTATATGCCAAATATCACATGGTCATCTACTATCAAATATTATTTTTAATGCTCTATCATGTGACAACTCAATTAGGTTCCCTTTTAATATTATTGAAAGCAAAGAAATGGGAAGCATATGATTTTCTAGGAGTTTTGTTATACATTATAGAGGTACTTTCTCAACATTAAAGAATTATATCAACTGTCACCTTTGTTTGATTCAGGGAAGGTTTTACTCCTTGGGGCAATGCACTGTATTAAGATCCAAGTAGATGCCTTTCTTTTGAAAGAGGGAGAAAAGTAAGAAAATTAGCATGGACTTTATAGTCTCTTTCTCAGATGGATCAGTTTTAGGAAAGAGTATAAATGGCTTTGATTATTTTGCTTGTGTGCCTTTGGAAAGTCTTTGTGTACTCCAGGGGATACATTACCTAGCATGAAGACCAATGCTTCAGACTAGAGGATTAAGTCTAAACTTCCTAACCTGGCATAGATCTCTCCTAATTGTGGCATAATCCACCTTCCCAGCCTCCTCCTCCAGCGCAACTTACCCCAGGTACCCAGGGATGGGATCTCACCAATGTGTTTGCTAATATCTACACATGAAAACCTCTCTCCAATCTCTGTGCCCTTTAAATATTGTTTCCATCTTCAACTAAGGAAACTACTTGTCTTTCAAGATCATGCTCACGTTCTGTCTCTGCAATGAAGCCCTCCCTGACTTTAGGATGCAGAATTTCTCCTACCTGTATTGCTCATACTGATCTAATAATACTCCTCATGTTGCATTGATATTGTTTGTTAAAATTTTTATTAGACTGTCTTATTCCAGAGATCTTAGCCTATGCCTTATTTCTTTTTTCATATCCCTGTTGTCTAGGTTGGGGGTATTCAACAAATATTTGATTAATGAGTATATTTGACTAAGGCAAACTTTTTAAGAATATGCATTAGAAAAGTGATATATATTCTATTGCTATATAAATTGTATTTTATGAACTCTGTCACTGTTTCACTTTATAACTCAATTCCTTTTTTTGTTATTTTCCATAATTTCTCTGTATTATACAAACAAATTATGTTTAGTACAATTCATGAGGTATATTTTTAAAGACTTACTATATATCACAGTATTGTTACCTGGTCGATTGTAATGTTTCCTTGATACATTTGAGTTTTTATTGTTTGAGTTTGTAAAATACAGCGGAATCCAAATTTATAAATGGGCTTTGTTCCAAAAGTTCATTATTAAGTCAGTTGTTTTGATTTTAGAATTTATATTCCCAAAGAATTAAGGCTATAAATGGTGACTAAATTGCAAGGAAGTCAAGCAGAGCCTATTTAACTGATAATAACGTGAAATATGGTATAATGGTACTATTCCAATTTTATTTAAAGTAAAATCATAACACTGGAAGGAAGGACAACTATTAATTTTCCCTAATGCATTCTGATTTCTCACTGAATAATGTCAGAACACATTTCTAGGGCTATTGAAACTCACATGGGTTGGGGAAAGGCTAAGGAACAGAGGGAATGAGGTGTGGTCTACCTCTTACTCCTCCCAGTGTGGCCTACGGAACAGCAGCATCATCATCATGTGGGAGCTCATTAGAAAGGCAGAATCTCAGGCTCACTCCAGACCTACTGAGTTAGACACTGCATTTTAACAAGATGCTAGATGATTCATATGTACACTAAAGTTTGGGATGGGATGCCCTAGAGAGCAACAATGTTCTTTTTATCTTTTCATATCTGCTGTAGAAGAGGGACATCTCTACTGTTAAACATCTATAAAAGAGGAAGAACTACTTGAAATAATCAATTTATGGGAATTATTAATTCAGTACAAAAGAATATTTCTCCTGTGGGGTGTATGAAAGGACCCAGGACTTGGTCTATCCCACCCTCCATTGGATTGTACGGCTCTTTGGTAAGAAAGAAGAGTAAGGGCCGGCCCCGTGGCTTAGTGGTTTAGTGCGCGCCCTCCGCTGCTGGCGGCCCGGGTTCGGATCCCGGGTGCACACCGACGCACCGCTTCTCTGGCCATGCTGAGGCCGCGTCCCACATACAGCAACTAGAAGGATGTGCAACTGTGACATACAGCTATCTACTGGGGCTTTGGGGGAAAAATAAATAAAATTAAAAAAAAAAAAAAAAGAAAGAAGAGTAAGTGTTTGGGATCATTCAAAACCTGTTGGATTAAACATGTTTCCAAATTAGTGACATTCTTTATGTATATTTATGTATATACACACTCTTTTGATTAATCCAGAATAGAATGTTAATAGAAATACAAAAATAAATAAGACACTGCAAAATAAATATCCCTAAATAGCTAAATAAAAGAAATGAATACATGACAAAACTCTTAAGTTTATGATAAGTGATGGAATCCTGAAATTCAAAAATTACTTTAGGTTGTTTTCGACAATAAAGTGAAACTGTATTAGAGGTATAGAAATGAAATATATTCATTGAACATCAACTAGAACAATACTTTGATGAAATAAGACCTCTTTACATCTTCTTTCCTGTTTTCTGAATGTATCATTTAAAAAGTCATTCCCAGATTTAATAGAACCAAGCATGGTTGGTAAATGGCATCTATAATCTCGGTGTTTACCGAGAAGAAACCCAGCCTTCTTCTCTGGTGCCTAATTATTATGAGCATTTAGCTGACATGACTGATAACGCAATATTGGAGAATATCTCCTCTGAGCTTTACTAATGTTGACTAAATATACTAACTGTAAGTAAATGTAGTCAGTGTTTACTATCGTGTTTAGTTTCCACTGAATAAGTTTCAATGTGTTATCTTTAAAAATATATATAATGCATCACATTTGTCTTTTGAGAGCATGTACATATTTTTACAATATAAGAAATTATAATAATGAGTAATAAGTAGTAATAAGGTATTAACATTATTGTCTCTTTCTAGATCTAATTTTTTGAATTTCTATCCAAAAAATGTCAAATGTCTGGTTAATGCAAGAGGCTAAAATTAAGTTCCTTCTTAATTCTGTGAGATATCATGGTGCTGTAGAAATAGTGCTGTACTAGGGGAAAAAAAACAGCTTTGAATCTTCCAGTGCACTTCCTAGCTTTGTGGCTTTGAAACAGTCACTTGATGTCTCCTGGCCTGAAAGCATATTTTGAGCGAAAATACTGCCTTAAACACCTTTCTAGTTTTAGATCTATAATTAGGAATTGGTGTTTTAAAGTTTCCGTATTCTTAATTATATAATTTTATGTTTATTTTTATGCTAATATAGACAGTATAAGGTATGGAATATAAATAAGAATAATGCTTCTAATAATAAATTCAACCATAAATAATGATTTTTAAAAACTAACCTAGGTAACATAACAGCATTTAAACTATTTAATATATGGATTCAGAAACAGAAAGAGAGATTCAAGAACTGATTAGCTTGTTATGGCATATTTTATCTACAAAATGCTTGTATTAAACTTTTATAATATAAACACTTCAATTTTTATAGTGTTCTAGGCAGTGAGTATCTCAACATTTAGTTATTCCAGTAATACTAATTTAACTTCATGGACTTATTTTGATACCAACTAAAAAATTAGCAGTAAGTCTGTCAGCAAATTCTACTTTAAAAATAGTCTATCTGTGACATGGAAAAGCTAACTAGTCTACCATCTCAAAGATTAATAGCCTGTCACTGAATTAAAACATCTTTCCCAAAACAAATTTCCTGAGATTGCGATTTAAATTATAGATATGTTCATGGGGATCCTACAAATAGGATGCTACAGTCTTGAGTAAATTCAGAATTGTGTCTGTTGTATTCTAAAGAAAAATTGTATTCTAAAAGATAAAAGAACATTTTTATCTACCAATTATATTCAGGATCTAGACTTAAAGTAATTTGTAAAGAAGTTTTTTTTTTTCCCACATATAGCCATAAATTTAAGTTGTATACTAAATTTAGTTCTAAACTATGTGACTGACTTTCTTTATAACATATGGCAAGTAATCATTTAAAATTGCTCGAAACATTGCTTTTTGACTACTTTTTAGATGAGAGACCATATGAGTAGACTACAATGGGGTTGACCTATTCAGTGGAACTTGCTAGATGTTGACTATATTTACTAGTAGTTAATATATATATATGCACACACATTTATATATATAACTTAATGGATTTATGGACTACATATATATAACTTCATATATATATATGCACACACATTTATATATATATAATTAAATATGATCTTTACCCTCAAAGAGTTCACTATCTTGCAGAAGCACAAAAAATGTATCTGTGAAAAAAAGGTATATATAGTCAACATTATGTTTTCACAGATACTTTTTTTGTGCTTCTACTAGATAGTGAACTCTTTAAGGGTAAAGATCACATTGAATTTACCTTTGTATTCCCATCACCTTTCTTAAAACAGAAGAATGTGTAAATCACATCGAAAGATCTTAATTTGCAGGGGGTTTTTTTAGAATTATTACCAAAGACACTTACTTCATGAATCACTTGCTATTCATCCCTCTTTTCCTTTATATCCTTTTCTCCTCTGTATTTCTTATACAGGTATTTGTGTCGTGATTTCTGAAGTGCCAGAAAGTCTTTACTTTTCATATCATGTAAGCTTGTGGAAAGGGAATATCCTCTCTTTACAGTATGTGAATGGTGTAGATTATAATTTATTGAAATATGGTTAAACGAATGGGAATGTGAAGATAAATTCCTGGGGTGTAGGGGTAAGGGTTAAAGATGACTTTATTCATGGTTCAAGGTTTTATTTTCTTTTACTTGAGCAACTAAAACTGTTTTTAGTGCTTTAAGAATGCAAGTTATAATATGTTTACTGTCTTTGCACATAAATTTTTTCTGAGTTTCTATTTCATTAGGATAGAGTCCTTGAGGGGGAATTACTAGGACAATGAATCTAAATAATTTAAGCCTTATGCTATATATTGCCCAAGGGCATTCTTAAAAATTTTGGACCTTTTCATTTTTGTCATTTGATCATTTTAAAAGTGAAAATGGTATTTATTGTTTTGTTTCTGAAGTTGAGCATTTTTCAAGTTTGTTAGACATTTGTATTTTGTTTTCTAAAATTTCTTCTACACTTTCTGTAACTAGGAGCATTTTTATAGACCAGCTGTCACTCTTACTCTTCCTCTATATCTCCTTCCTGGGTTAATGCTATATCTTCTACCTTTGAATTTTATTTACCTTTTAAAAGCAGCACGTTGTGTTAAATATTCTGTAAAATACCTCTAGCCAGCCCTGGGGGTCCAGTGGTTAAGATTCCATGTTCTTACCCCCACAGCATGGGTTTGTTTCCCAGTCAGGGAACCATACCACCCATCTGTTGGTTGTCATACTGTGGTGGCTGCGTGTTGCTGTGATGCTGAAAGCTATGCCACCAGTGTTTCAAATACCAGCAGGGCCACCCATAGTGTACAGGTTTCAGCAGAGTTTTCAGACTAAGACAGACTAGAAAGAAGGATCTTGCCACTCACTTCTGAAAAAATTGGCTGTGAAAATCCTATGAATAGCAGTGGAGCATTGTCTGATATAGTGCCGGAAGGTGAGAGGATGGAGCAAAAAGACCAGGCAGGGCTCCACTCTGCAGTACACAGGGTCACCAGGAATCGGAATTGACTTGAGGGCACTAACAACAATGAAAAACATCTCTGCTTTATCCTAATTTTTCTGTTTTCTGATGTCTTTTATATATCCTTTTAATCTCCCAATTAATTCATTATCTTAAGCTCACCATTATGTATCATTTATTTTGCTGACAAAATTATTATTTATTTTGTTCTAGTTCAGAATTTTTCAGAAGTTCCTCATTGTCATTAGGTAGAAACTTCTCTGCTTGATGATAAAGGCTTTTAACAAAGAGGATCCAGCTCCCATTTTTCTAGTTTACTCTCATGCACGTAGGCTATCCCCTAGCCAATGTGAATTAACTGTATCCACTTTCCTCTGACTTTATCAAATATATTCTCACATTTGTGTCTTTGCTGATTTTGATCCCACTCTCGACAGCTTTGTCCTGTTATTTCTAGTTGAAACTTTGCAAGGCACTTTTCAAATTTTACATCTCTTCATGAGAGCTAATTTGATCCTTGATGAGAGTTTATTGAAACCATCATTTATGGCACTTACCATATTGACTTGTATAGAAGTTATAATAAATTACCCTACAGTAGTGATGTCAGCACTTTAAGGACTGGCTCTCCCACACCTCTTCATGGCACTCTAGGACTTCGCACGTAACAGAGTCTCAATGTACACTTGTTTAATTGAATTAAACCTAAGTAGTAGTTGGTTAAATCCAGCTTTATTGAAAGCTTGAATTAAGGCCTACAGCAAAAGGTCTCAAAAGTTCTTATGGATTTTCATATTTGATTTACACACTGAGCTGGAAGCTTTGGAATTATTACTGCCCCGGCTTAGAGAACATATTTATAAACATTCCTTTGGGAAATGCCTTTCCTCTCTTTTGACTAAGATAGACCCACTGAAAATAATTCCACAAGTAACCCTTCCTAAGGCACCGTGTAAACCTCAAAATATAGTTAATATTTAAAGGGGACGTTCTGAATATTAGTAGTGAAAATATCTCTCTATGCTTAATGAGACTTAATTTTTTCACTTTCCACTTTAAAAAAAAAAAGGTAAAACATAGATACAACGTTAACAGGAAGTGATCTTTAGAGAGTTACTTTAACAAAGTGATAACAGAAAATCTGTAACTACCGTCTTAATTAGAAATTGATACTTAGAAAGTATTAGAAAATGTCACTTCTGACCAAAATGGAGTAACGGAGACTGGATTTACTCTACCACCTGAACTAACAAACAAATAAAATATAAAATCAGGCTGATAGATGTTAATGTGTATATATGCATACACACACACACATATAAAGCAATGATTTTCAACAAAGGACAGCGATTCTTGAAAAACAAGCAACAAATAAGGGGAGTCATATGATCACCCCAGCTTACTGCCTTGAAAGAGTTTTCAAGCTGGGGAACCCAGAAAAAGCCTGGCAGACTCCAGTTGAGAAGATGGTGAAGACAGTCTGGGGAGGCCAAAGTAGCTAGTTTGCAGGACAGAGTACCAGAGAGGAGACACCTGGGCAGATAATTCCAGAGATCTTCAGCAGGTCCCCCACAATAGTCAGCTGAGTACAGATCAGAACATGTGTATGAAGGAACTACTTAAGGCTGGGGAAAGGACCAGTCTAAAAGAATAGAGGTAACAGTGCTTGACGCTCATATTGGGCTCATAGGGAAGAGTGCCTACTCCCACCAACCCCAATAGAAAACTTAATGATTTGCAGGGAATTGGGGCTAGTACACAGACGGGCCTTGCCTCAGCAGTAGAGGATAATTAGCCTAGACTGACCTGCTTGGTTCTACCTAATAAATCTGAGAAGCAAGGCCTGAAAGGATCAAACCTGCTCCCATTTGTAAGATCAACTCTACTTCCTCTGATATCAGGGTCAATTATACTAGACAGGTTTGGTGACTCTCTTGCTGATTGATCCTTAGCTACACGGAGCCCAAGTGACAGCCATTGCTTGTAGTTCAATGAGACCCTTGCTGTGTCCCCTGGTGAAAGGGACCCCCCTTTGGGGACTGGAACTCTAAATCTGTAGAGTCCAAAATTGTTGGGATAGGAAACACAAAGTCTCCAAGTGGGTAATTGGAAGTGATGGTAAGTGGAACCACTGCTGTTACCACCCAGAGTTTCCCAGATCTGTGTTTCTGTTCTGTTTGGGACACAGCAGATTACAAAGGTCTCAAATTCAACAAGTATACTGGAAGAAGATGCTCCTTCCTCACAGGGGCTTGCCCCAGATCTGGCTCCTCTGCTGTGCCTTCAGCAGGCCATTCCAATGCTCTTTGATGCTGGCCGCTTCCAGTGGTGCAGGATAAGACTAGTGGATAGTATGGTCATAGGTACACTCTCACCCCTCATTGATTGTAAAGTGGGTCTCTTCATTGGATGCCCATCTTGTGTGGGATCAGGCATTCTGTAAACTCTCAAGTAGTGACGTTGGTTGATGCCTTACAGTTAGAAAAGGCAAACCCTAACAAGAATAGGTATCTATACCCCTGACAACAAACCGCTGACCTTTTTAGGACAGAAGGAACACAATGTAGCCAACTTGCCAGCAAGGGGTTACTTGGTCCTGGAAAGAATAGCCACACCGAAGGTTCAGCACTGGTCTCATTGTTGGCATGTTGGACTTTCGGAGACAGCAATAGCTAACTCTGCCTATGCTATTGAGATCATGTATAGTCTTCATTGCCATTTTGTTTGTGTGTGTTATCATGCCAACCCTAGAAAGGAGGGATCATTGAAAAAAGCTGGATAACATCAACTGGCCTCTGTTTAGCTGGTTGTTCAATGACTCTTCCATCATAGATGTTTTCCAATGGACTTTAATATGTAATACAAAGTTCTTCACACTTTGTGCCTCCTCTGATATGTCCATACATATACATCTACCCCAGACATCCTTGTCTCTTATCTTCCAACCTTTTCTCTTCCAGGCCTCAGACTGGCTACCAGGACATTCACAAACAAAATACTAAATAATTACAAAGATAAATATTTAGAATGAGAGTCTATATAGTTCTAGGGCCACTTGTCCTCCCACACAAATTAATGACCAGGTGCACTTCCCTAGCTCCACCCATTAGAGAGATTTTCTCATGTCTTTCAAGGCCTTCCCTGAGTCAAGTTGTAATGCAGCCACTGTATACTTTTGGCTTGAATACGTGTAATGAACCAACTCATCTTTAAACCGAGCTAGACTTTTTCCTCCTCCTTCAGTTGGTCATACGGGAAGCCCTACTGGACCATACGTGTGAACTGAGAGAACAGGGCTAGAGTAACTATGCTTAAAACAAGTGGGTCTCAGATGCCCATTCATGAAGCTTACATGCACTCTCTTGTCCTATTTGTGCTTGGTCCCAGATGTACCATTTCCTTCTGACGATGGATTTCTGCTGGGCCCACCTGACTCTATAACTTGGTAGGTCTTTCAGGACCCAGATCATGCTGAGCAATTCTGGATACATGTCACTTGGTTTTACATGGTTAGGTCTACCATGGCCAAAAAGTGTGCGAGGAGCTGTTTTCAAAAAGCATATAATTTCAGGGACCTATATTTTTATTTCCCTCCTGGGGTTATCCATAAACTCCATACTGCATCTTTTTCTGCCACTGACGCTTTCAAAATTGTAGGATCTGTGGAATCATATCACCCAAGCAGCGGGTTTCCTTGAACCTCCTACAGAGCCCTTTCCTGTTCTGGGTCCCACTCAAAGTTTCCCATCCTTTTGTGTCAATTTTAGTATATGGGCTGGAAACTATTCTTAGGTGTGGAATGAATATGTTCCCTCCAGAACCCAAAGATGCACACCAGGCACTGTGCTTCCTTCTTTGTAGTAAGGAATGAAAAATGAAACAATTTATCTTTTACTTTGGAGGAAATGTCTCAGTTCTCATGACTGCTGGACCCCTAAACCTTTACTGAAGTGGCGGTTCCCTGAATCTTCAGAAGTTTCATCTTCCACTCTCTGTAGCATGTGTGTTTTAGAAGACTTCCAGTGTTTTAGCCAACTATCGCTGCTCATCTTCCCAATCAGCTTTATGCCCAAATGATCAGTGTGACGGTTTGTGGGATGTCCAGATGGTTCAGATCTCTTGAGACTATATTATGACAGAAGGTGGGAGAATTAACCTTCTTTGACAGCAAAATTCTAGACATATATTGTTGTCTGTTGTATGTGAATTCTGTTTCTGGTCCTCCTTTTTGGCTGGGATAGAAAAGAATCAATTTTCCAAATCAATCCATACATACACATATCTCTGAATCCAAATTAATCTATTCTAGTAAAACTGTGCATCTGACATGACATCTGTGATTGGGATACTATTTCATTGAACTTGAGGTAGTCTACAGTCATCCTCAGGGGTTTGGAAGCCATGTCAGAGGCTTCCATTTGGCTGTCCCCAGTGTGATAGCTCGTACTTCACAGACCAAGTATGCAACTTGGGGGTTTCTTTAACTGCCAAGAATGTCAATCCATTTGGGGACTAGGAGCATTACCACTGGGTGGGTGTGTAGATCCAGTTAACATACTGTAAGCCAAACTTTGGTCTGGACTCCATTCATCACCTTGCTCCTATATGCTTCCACTCTAGCATGGAGGTCATGATGACACTTCATGTCTTCTGGTGTTGATGACATCTTGAATCCTGTGTTCTCAAACATCTGAGCATTCCTCTTTCCCTGGTGTATAGTTGCTTGAGTAAATGGCCACGAGTCTATGTGGGGAAAGACAGGGGATCATTCCACTGTATACTTGCCATCATGTTGCAAGGATGATGCAGTTCCCCTGAGCATTTGGTCACCTTTACAATTAATAGATTCTGGTTCCGAAACCCGACTAAACTGGGCAAGTGATCACGGCATTTTATTGAAACAACCACTCTCAGCTTTTTGCTCCCCCATTCTTGCTCACCTTTTTTTTCCCTCACATTTTTTATTGTGGCAAAATATACATAATATAAAATTTACTAGTTTAGCCATTTTAAGTGTACAATTCATTGGCATTGAGTACATTCACATTGTTGTGCAACCAACACCCTATCCATTTCCAGAACTTTTTTATCATCCCAAACTGAAACTCTGCACCCATTAAACAATAACTCCCCATTCCCCTCCCTCTGCCCCCCAGCCTCTGGTAACCACTATTCTACTTTCTGTCTCTTGCTCATTTTTGATTATATATACATTAAGCAGTACCCTTCATGACTGCTCAACTACTTTGTCCTTGGGGATGCCATCTTCTATTAACCATCTCCATAACTCTCTATTGGTTAGGCACTTCTGGCTGCCACTCTGATTTTGTTGCTTATTAAAATAATTATAATCCCCTGGCTTCTAGCAGTTAAGCCACACCACCTGGCCTTTATTGCAGCAGGGCCCTACCATCCCGTTTGCTATCAGTGAGCTAGTTTCTGTGATAGCCTCTACCAACAGCCCTGGCCTACAGACGAGAACTTTCACTGAACATTTTATGATGCTGATGATGCTCACACCAGCACATTTCTTATGGTCTTGACAAATAATGTGTTCTCTAGGCCCTCTGAAGGAACATGGTCTTCTTTTGAGTCTTGTGGCCTCACATAATGTAACTGTTCCAGCAGACGCAAATCGCTGAGCCTTTTAATCCCTTCCTCTACTGTCTGCCACAGCAATTCAGGCATTTCAACTTCACTTACCCTGGGTGACTTTCCTGGCTTCTGCTAGAAATCCTCTCAGCAAATTTGCACCATTTCCTGGCTTTTCACCAGAATGTTAAATCCTGTCTCCAAGTCAATAAACTCTTCCTTATCCAGTCTTATGGTTTAACCCTTTTGATTGGGCACCTTCTGTATCCAACTCCACAACTTCTCCCCTGCCCCTGTGTACACGCCTGCTACCTATCATAGATCCTTTGGGGTATAGTCTATTTCCTCCCTCTTTAGGGCCAACACTTTCCCAGCTGCATTGTTGTGTCTTAACACTTAAGACCAGGAGTGTTGGCCAGGAAAAGAGGACAGGGAAGTTCCTGAGAGGAAATCTGTTGCTTTGAGTGGGAGAAACTTCTGTATTATCTTTCCACATAGGAGGAGTGCTAGTTCTTAACGGGGAGGAGTGGGACCATTCTGTACATTCAGAAAATGGTGGGGAGTCAGAATCTTCAGGGTTACCCACCTAGATGTCTCTACATCTGTGATAGCATCCTAGTATTACCCATATAGCAGTTGCCCATCCTGATATTACCCATCTAGGACCCTGACTTCAGCATGAAAGCCCTGCCTTGATTGAATATTCAACCATCTTTGAAGCTTAGCAACTCTGACTATTGGATAGGGATCTTGATCTTCATCTTTTTCTGCTTGCCTACTGTATGAGAGAAGGGCCACTCTTAACTATCAAAGACACTCTCTTCTCTCACACACAGCTTTCAATTATTTGTTAATTTCTCTAAGCTTTTCATTATCCACCTTTAGGGCAGCAATGAACTTAATAAAAATTATTTAATTAATTTTCTTTATATTTATTAACCCCCTTGTACAGTTCAAATGCCTGAATCCTCACACTATTCCAGCATAGCCCTCCACCAGACATTCTCCCGGATGGCCACATATGAAAGTTTTAACAATTGAAATACTCCCTTGTGCCAGAGGCTGTCAATTCTCCACCTGTCACTCAAGATGGGCTCTATATTGCCAGCTGAGGAGAGAGTGACTGTCTTTATACCCAAACTTACTGCCTGCCTTCTCAGACCATTCCTGGTACTGTCTGTGCCATTGAGTTATCTGGAGATCAGATGCTGAAACAAAAATTTCACTAGAGGGTTATATCTATGAAAGGAAAAAAGAGTAAGGAAGAGGCAAACAGACTACCAGGCAGAACTTAGAACGTCTCTGCCAGTCTGGTAGGGAGCTCTGTAGCAAAGATTTATGTTAGAGAAAGCTGATTGGGTGCAGTCCTTTACTTAGCTTTAATCAGCCTTTGGCTGGGAGCCAATGTAAAAGTTTGACCTTGGTTTAAAAGCTAAGGCAGACCTTGAAGGAGCTAACAGCTGGAGGTTATCAGCTAATCATATTCCCGAGTCTTTTCTTGAAGGGGGATCTGCAGGCCACATCACCGTGTCTGCCAAAGCTCTCATAAAATATCTGCTTCTTTACTTTGACTTTGAATCTGTTTCTGGCTGTAACAATAAATTCAGGAACTGGAAACCTCAAATGTTGCCCTTGCTGAAAATGTTCCTCACCTCTCTGAGGCAAAGGTAGACACATGGCAGATACCTGGCAGTGTTACACTGCAAGAGAAAGAGCCCCAGGGGGAAATGCACTCATTTGTACTGATTAAGTCATTATCTTATTGATATCAAGTATGTGCTCTTACCTGTTATTTACTTTTTCATGTGTTTAATTCTTGACTTCAGTGAGAACTAGAGTTTGAAATAAAAGGATTGAATTCTGCTAAGATATCCTACATAGGAGATATTAATTAAGCAAATTGGGCATTTAAAAAATACTGTAGAGATTTTGGAAATGTTCAAATTAGAAGTCTATTACCTGTGTGAGGAAGTCCACATGGAAAAATACTAATAATTAGACGCCTAAAATATATGTTTTCCTGTCTAGTCTATTATAGTTCAGGTAATGTGGTAATTCAAGGCTGGACTGTTTAAATTTACTTTTTTACTTTCTATGAAAAATAGACTTACCCACTAAATGAGTAGATAGTGAATAATATTGCAGAAAATCTAACTCTTTTAAAACCTCTAGAAGCACATAATTTAACTATATCACTTCTATCTACTTCAACATTCATTATACTTGTTAATTAAAGCTTGTCCCCAAAGACCTCTGCTTGCCAACTATGTATTTTCCTGGCTGGAAGTGCCTTACATATTTGAAGGTAAAGATATTTAATAAAAGTATAAGACACTCATTTTACTAATCCATATTGGCCTTCTCCCTCAGGGGAACAGCATGTACTTGAAAGTAAAGAGTTTCATTTAAATGTTGTATAAATAAGCTAGTTTACTAATTTACATTGGTCTCTGCCAACACATCATGCATTTATCTGTCAGTTTGGGGCTCTTAATATTAACCTAGCACAAACAAAAAGACAAATTTATTATAGGAATGAAGGTAACAATTGCCATCTAAAACAAGTACTACCTAAGGAGGGTGGACACTGTAAAATTAATTCCATTTCTATTGAGGCCTTTGATAGATTTGAATATGCAAATCTAAGCTTTGAGTTGATTTTCAAAGCAGTGCTCTGAGGATCATTTGTAGCTCTTGTGGAAAGGAGAAGTTGAGAAGGGGAAGATGGGATAGAGGAAGAAAGGAATCTGTATGATGGGGAGAAGCTGGAATTCTAAGTGGGGCAACAAGGCCATTGGAAAAAAAAATCCTGGAATGGAGCAGTCAGAAGTTTAAAACTAAAAATTTATTGTTTCCATTTCTTTATTGTAAACCTATTCTGGCTTCTTCAAATCTTCAGCAGAATCTGTCATGCACACAAATGCCATGTTCAAGAGCCAGAATATTTTCTTGTTGTTGTTTTGTAGTTTGCTTAATTGTTTTAAAGAATTACAGGGGCCGGCCCCGTGGCTTAGTGGTTAAGTGCGTGCGCTCTGCTGCCGGCGGCCCGGGTTCGGATCCCGGGTGCGCACCGAGGCACCACTCCTCCAGCCATGCTGAGGCTGCATCCCACATACAGCAACTAGAAGGATGTGCAGCTATGACAGACAACTATGTACTGGGGCTTTGGGGAAAAATAAATAAATAAAATCTTTAAAAAAAAAAAAAAAAAAAAAAAAAAAGAATTACAGAAAGAGATTGAGGCTAAAATCCGTGACCGGACTGACACAAATCAAAGAGGAATATCATCAGTCAGAAAAAAATTGACAGAATTAATTCAGCAGACGCCAGAGATAACCATGAAAATCTAAGCCACTTCCACGTGCCACATCCAACCCCTCAATCCCTAGTGATTAACAGAAATCTTGGGAAGTTTTTTGAATTGTCCACAAATAGTGGAATTAGGGTTCAAGTCCATTATCTAGGTCTTAAGGTGCAGGCGATCCAGTTAAAATCTGAATTGCATAGGGATACTGGAATCTAAGGAGAGGGATACACCTAGGCCTCAGTAATAATGGAAGCAAGAACTCAAATAGAGTTTCCTCAACGGCTCATCTCAGTTTCTTTGAGTGCATTAGCTTTTTATAATTTTAATTTTATAGTAGTAAGAACACAAGATCTACTCTCTTAGCAGATTTTAAATGTATGGTACAGATTGTTAACTTGTTTGTAAAAGTCAGAACTATTTTCAGAAATGAATATCTAATCTGTTTTTTAAAGGCCTCTGTGGGAAGCAAATTTTCAATATCCAACAGACACAATATTATACAGCAGATCTCTAGAATGTGCTTATCTTGCACAGCTAAAACTTTATACCTGTTGCATTTGTTTTTATTCATCTTACCGAAGACTTTCTTTCTCCACGTGGTAGAAAACTTGACTTCCAGCAGCCACCTAGAAGGAATGATTAAATTTTCTGGGTCCCAAATCTCCAAATCCTGGGGAAAAGTATGATTATGTTTGACTCAGATAATTTCAGATGATGCCCTATGCACCAGTCAACTGTGGTATTTTTATGGTTTGCTTTGTATACTAGTACAGGGATTTTGTTTTTAGAGCACCAACATTTGTGGATATGTTATTTTTATGTTCCTATGGTCATTCATTTATTCCTCTGATACTTGGATTAGAAGCTTTGCATCTCCCAAAATGTAACAGGTGTTTTAATCCACTGGTTACAGAATATTATAAACTGCATTTTCCAATCATAAATCATGTCAACATTGAAAAATAACATCTACTAAGAGAATTTAGGGACATGGCAGCAAATTATTAATAGAACAATTGAGACAAGGAGAAGGATGCACTTTTTATAGTCAGGAATAGATGATTGATGGTGGAGCAAATTTTTTTTGTGAAGAATTTATGTTACACTCCCCACTGACCATCTGGAAAGTCTTCTCTGGATGTTTACCTGTGTATTTTGAGTTTAATACTAATTCTAGACATCTCTTAATTAATCACATCTACCAAATGATGTTGATGTTAGATACCTAAACATGATCTCCTCAAGGACAGTCTGGCTTTCCTGACTAAGAACTTCATTCACTCAGAGAAAGAGGCTTGAAAATGTGATATATATTGATTTTCAACTGTTCTGTCTTCAGTCTCACAGAATATAGAATAGTTAGGGTATGTTTAAATATATGTTTATATGTGTAGGTGTGAAAGTGTCTACCTATGTAAATGTCTTTAATAGGTGATATTTCTGATGTTCATCACCAACATTGTGCTCATATGTTATGTAAACATAATGACGTGAGACTGGCCATTCTTCTAAGCTGTGTTTCCATGGGAGAGGGGCAGGTGGGGAAAACAATTCCCTTTTATTTGCATTGTTCTTGCAATTCTCTAATTACTGTGTTATAATATGCTGAAGTAATGAATTAACCCTAAAATCTCAGTGGCTTAACTCAATAATATTTTTTCCTTGTTCATGAAACATATCCAGCTGGGGGGGGTTGGGTAAGGCCCTGGATTCACAGTCACTCAAGGACGCTGGGTGACAGAGGCCCTACTACCTTACATCTGAACCATCTGGAACACATGACTTTCCCCATCCATGCCAAGAAGGCTCTGGAGGGCCTTTCACTGGTAGTTAAGTGCTTTTCTCTGGAAAAGATGTGTAATTCCATTGGCCAGAACTAGTCACATGGTCCCATGTAACCACAAAAGGACTGAGAAGTGTAAGAGGGCACATGAAATATGTGAGCTGACTGTCTTTGCTACACTATATTCCAGACCTATAGTTGTTGGGCAAGAGAAATTCTAAAGAAACCAAGTGAAAAATTTTAAATACCAAACTCCTTGTTCTTTTCTCTTTATTCCAAGGGCATAGCACATGTAAAAGATGATGATATATTTAGACTCCTAATTCACTTTCTCCTGATTTTCATGCTGAGGGCACTGCTCTTCCTTCATCTAACAGGCATCTAGCTCGTGAGTTGGATGTGGATTACTCAGTGCTCCAGAGGAGTGCTGAGAGCTCTAAGGTAACTCTGCCTGGAGAAAATAAACATACATAATCCTGCACAAAACCAAACCAAACCATTGTTTACGTGATGGAAAGTTAATTTCTGGTTGAGAACTTAATGTTTAGGGTAAAAAAAACAAACCTTAGTTTCTGCACTTTGACCCATTCTTTACCTTCTCTTTCCTTCTCTATCCCTAATCTCCCACTAACGAGGAACAGATTGAGTGCACAGAACCAATCCCCATCTTCAGCTATTTACTGTAAACCACTCCCTCTTTATTCAGCCTCTCCCCATATGACCCATATTAGAGTTTCAGTTGATAAAAACCAAATGAGATGTTGGTGAACTACAACCATAATCAGAGATAACCAGCAATATTCACATTGTAGAAAACGTTAGACCTTATTTGAAAAGTGATTAACATAACATCTTAAAGATTATTCTTTTCATTTACTAACAACTTAAAGAGTAATCTGATAGGAATGTGCTGATTTTCGTAGGTATAAAGTGTCTAGCTATTTAATAAAATATCACAAACTGGTCCTAAGTTAGATTCAGTAGCAATTCAAATTGCATGCAGAGAGAGACATATTCTCTGGTGGAGAAGCTTTATTTATAAGATTTTATTTATAAGTCTTATAAAGTCTTATTTGTAAGATCAAAGTCATTTTTGTTTCATTCAAATATGAATGTATACTTATACAACAATTTGGGAAGACTTGGTGGAATACAGATCTGGATGAATTTCTTGTGATACGTATTTTTGCAAGTTTTTAAAAACATAGAAATTATTGTTGTGGGTCCTTAGAGATGAACTATCTGTCACAAACCAGAATCAACATTTATTGTAACTTATTAAGAGAGGAAATGTTGATAGCAAAAACCATTTAAAGTGTGAAGTTGAATATTGAAAACTTTCTTTCCCACAGAGGTCTTTAAAAAACAGATTAGATGTTCATCTGTGAAAATAGTTCTGACTTTTGCAAAAAGGTAATTATCTCATATAGTAGAATCACTAAAAAGGTGAGAAATGCATGGGGAAGGAAGAAAGGCAGAGGAGCGAGAGCGTGTGTGTGGGGGGGGGGAGAGGAGGGGGCTGGCTTCATTTCCCAGGGGAATGTCTGCAGCACCTGGAGGATACAGGCTCTTTTGGATGGCAGTGGAGTGTGGGATTGGAACCAATGAGACGGCAGAGAGCTTTGTAGTGTGTGACCTAATTACTCTGAAACTCCTCCAATCTTCAGTGAAATTACCAAGTGGATTCTTATGATCAGCTGTTTATGGAAACCAGCAAAAGGGCTAACATCTGGCTTGCTAGGAGGTGAACCAATATCTCATTCTAGAGCCAAGAGCAGAAACAGACACAACCTTGAACTAAGTTTGGAGATTTGTAGAACTTGTAGGGAGAGCTCTAGATTTGATCAGATGATAAAGATGTGGTCCAAATGGTAGCTAAGCCTCAGCGGACATCTGGATTACACAGGCATGTATGAAATATCATATCATGCTTTATTGCTTGAGGTAAACCCGGAGTAAAGGAAAAAATTATGTGACATAGCCTTAGGACTTAGGGGATTGCTACATCTTTCAAGATTAGACAAGGGCCTCTGAATGGTGGTGGTCAAAAAAGTAGGAGTTTGGACCTGCCACTGAGATGTTAAAAAACACAAATTAATAAGATGCCCCCCATCTTTTTTTCAAATTCCTCCACTCCCACAATTCTCAATTTATAGGTTTTCCTTTTTTAATACATCCACTTCTTTTAAATGTTTTCTTTTGTTTCACTTAAATCACAAGTTAACAATGTTGAACGATCCTCCCCAAGTCCCACATCTATAGGGAATCTATCCTGATTTCTGTGTTTTTTAGATTAATACAAGTGATTAAACTTTTCTGAAATTTATATGTACCATAAATACATCACTTAAAAATTAATGCCAATTTACATAAAATCCAATCTCAGTTTTCTTTCTTTTTTTTTTTTTAATCCAGGGAAACACTTGAATACTTGGGAAATTTGGAAAAAAAATTGTAGAAAATTTAATGACTGGTAGACTATGATATCATCTCTTTCTAAATAGAACTGCAGTCATTCCTAATAAGTATTATCTTAAATGTTATCTTGCTCTGTTTGTTATCCTGCAGTATATGAAGCCTACTTGGGGCATCACAAGGCTTACCTGTTGACTCTAGGAGAGTGATAATCAACCCTTTATTTTCAGATTATGTCTTCTTTTGATGAACATGAAAATCTTATTTTCCTCTAAGCCCAATTTTGAAGACATTCCCATCAGTGATATTCCCAGTATTCTCCCCTCCCAAGAATCTCTAAAAGGTAAAAGGTAGTCTACCCTTGATATCTACTACGATATAATAAAATGGCTTTAAGCTTTACTTCTTGTAATCTGCATTATATATTCAAAAAAATTGTTTCGTTTTCTAAGTATATACCTAAATGCTTGTGAGGAACAGTTGGGGAAGGACTTGTTGAGTCCCTGATCCTTTTATTATGAAGCTATATTGCCAGTGGGTATCTATTGTTTTCGGAGAAAAATATATCTAAGAGTTTTGTTTTGTTTTGTTTTGTTTAAAATGCTACATCTTGACTGTGGGCAGGACCTGTGAATATAATGGGATATTCACTCCCTTGATTAGGTTACATTATAAGGCAAAGGTGATGGTATAGTCACTTCCAAGATTAAGTTGTTATATAAGACTTAACTTGAAGCTAGAGAAATTCCACACGAGAGAAACACTCTTTTGTTCCTTTGAAAAAGCAAATAGCCATGTTGTGGAGGGGGTCACACGGCAAAGAGATGTGAGTGACCTTTAGGAGCTAAGATAGGTAGGCCCCTGTCTGACAGCTAGCAAGTAAGCATGGTCCTCAGTCCTACAATCTCAAGGAACTGGATTCTGCCAACAATCAATGAGCTTGGAAGAGGATCCCTAACCTCAGATGAGATTATAGCCCCAGCAGGCCCATGGGGCATCATCTTCATTTTCATTTCATTTCATTTCATTTCATCCACATTTTCCCCCCTTTGCTCCTTTTGCTAAACCTATTGGGCATATGATTCAAAAAGTAGATATAGTGTTACAAGTAGTTGAGGCAAAATATTTACAGTAGATAATGAAAGTTTTTGGAATATTTTTGTGGTTAAGACAAATTATCAAAGAGTTTCTGACATCTGAAAATCAATGATTTAAGATAGAATGTAAGTTTAAAAATATATGAACCTACCGTCAGGTATGTATTTTTCTTTGGCTTCAAGAATTGACTCTTTTTGTTTTACGTTTGTGTGTAGGTACCTTAATTGAAAATATGAAATTCCTTTTGGATATAGCCCATGAATAAGAATATACCTTATAAACTGAAGTACTATTAAATAAGTTGTTGTAACTTAGTTAATGTGAGTATTCAACATAATTTGCTTCAAGGTTCAAATATGTCTACCTTGTTAACAAAAATGTCATCATAGGAGAGAGTGGTGTCATCAAGATTGCGACATAGTTCATTCCCAATTTTAGTTTTTCTCACAAGAAGACCAACTAGCAACTATTCATAGACAGAACACCATTGTGAAAAATCCCAGAACACCGAGATGAGGCTGAGGCACAGCCTTGGACCACAGAAACCCTGAAAAGGACTGCATTAGAAGGGTAAGAGGAGTGGCTATAGTCTGACTGCATCACTCCTCCTTCGGACCAACACAACATCGCACTGAGAGGGCCCCCAGGCCTATGGTTTCTCAGTGGGAAAAAAAGAGCCCAAGGTGGACATCCAGCTCCCCCAGCATTGCAAGATGCTTGCCAGGAGGTATACTCAGGTCTCCCCTCACAAGGGTGACTGGGGAAACCTGCACTGGAGATCAGATGGAAACAGAGAAGAGGGGTGGGGCTTAGAGCAACCAGTGTTCAGATTTTGGCAGACTACCTTCCTCCTCTCAGGGGCACTGGAACAGAGATCCCAGCCAGTGGCTCTACATATCCGCAGAGCGAAGTCAGTGGCTTTACCTAGCCCAGAAATAAACTCATGCACATATGGTCAACTAATATTTGACAAGGGAGCCAAGAATATTTGATGGAGAAAAGATCATCTCTTTAATCAATGGTGCTGGAAAAAGTGGATATTCACATGCAAAAGAGTGAAACTGGACCCCTATCTAGCACTACTCACAGAAAATACCTCGAAATGGATTAAAGATTAAATGTAAAATCTCAAGCCATAAAACTCCTAGAAGAAAACATAGAGAAAAAGCTCCTTGACATTGGTCTTGGCAATGATTTTATGGATATGACACCCAAAGTGTAAGTAACAAAAGCAAAAGTAAACCAATGGGACTAACTACATCAGACTAAAAAGCTTCTGCACAGCAAAAGAAATGATAAACAAAACGAAAAGCCAATGTACAGACTGGGAGAAAATATTTGCAAACCATGTATCTGATAAGGGGGTAATATCCAAAATTTATAAAGAACTCTTACAACTCAATAGCAAAAAATCAAATAGTCCAATTATAAAATGAGCAAAGGATCTGAATAGACAATTTTCCAAAGAAGATATTCAAATGACCAATAGGTACATGAAAAGGTGCTCAACATTACTAAGTATTAAGGAAATGCAAATCAAAACTACAATGAACTATCACCTCACAGCTGTTAAAACGTCTATGATCAAAAAGACAAAAGATAATAGGTGCTGGCGAGTATGTGGAGAAGAGGAAACCCTTATACATTGTTGATGGGAATGTAAATTGGTGTAGCCATTATGGAAAACAGTACAGAGGTTCCTCAAGAAATTAGAAATAGAGCTACCATATGATCCAGCCATTCTACTCCTGGATATATATCTGAAGGAAATGAAATCACTATCTTGAAGAGATATCTGTACCCTCATGTTTATTGTAGCATTATTTACAACAGCCAAGACGTGGAAATGACCTAAGTGTCCACCAAGGAATGAATGGATAAAGAAAATGTGGTATATATATACAATGGAATATCATTCAGCCACAAAAAAGAAGGAAATTCTGCCATTTGTGACAACATGGATGGCTTAGAGAACATTATGCTATGTGAAATAAGTCAGAGAAAAACAAATACTGTATGATTTCACTTATATGTGAAGTCTAAAATAGTCGAATTCAGAGAGGCAGAGAGCAGATTGGTGCTTTCCAGGGCTTGGAGGTAGGGGTTGGGTGAAATGGGCGAAGGTGATCAAGAAGTACAAACTTTTAGTTAGAAAATAGATAATTTCTGGGGATGTAATGTAATAGCATGATGACTATGGTTGGGAATACTGTATAATATATTTGAAGTTGGTAAGAGAGTAGATTTTTAAAATTCTCACCACAGGAAAAAAAACAAAAAAAAAATTGAAACTATGTGAGATGATGGATGTGTTAACTAACCTTATTGTGCTAATCATTTTGCAGCATATACATGTATCAAATCGTTACATTGTACACCTTAAACTTACACACAATATTACATGTCAATTATATCTCAATAAAGCTGGAAAAAATGACATTATAATTAGTCTTCAATCTTCCTCGTGTGGTAAGATATTGATATGCAACATGTCAGCCATCCAATAAACCTCAACTCAAAACCCTATTCTTTGGGATAACTAAGGAGATAAATAGATATATTTCATCTACCTGAACTTTCTAGGTTTTATTCAAAGGCTTATTGTCTCTTCTAATTAAAAATATGCAAAATGAATACTCGGGGTAATTTAGTCAAGCTGTATAAAAACCTTTGCTATCTTAGTTGGTCAACTTACTTGGCCTGTAAAATACACAATAAAATGATATTCTGATACCATACATGGAGGTTGAGATCTCTAATTACAAAACAACTGAGTGCTTCTATAAATTCATCCGAAATATCAATCACTGAGATGCCTACCATTAAATGGCTTATATAATAGTGTTATAATTATAATAATGTTATAGTTAGAATGCTGAGCAACATACAGGTCGCTATTTGTGAGGCATATTTCTATTATGTGTGTGTTTTTTAAATATGTCCAAAAAGAAGGATGCTTCTGATGAGTATATTATCAAGTTGTTATGTCAGATAAATTATATTTGGGAAAAAACTGGGATCACTTGTTGGTGCCTGGCATGTCCCCAAAACCTCTGAACATAATTGTTGTTTTCATTGTATCTAGAGTAAGATTAACCCATAATGGTTTTCAGAGAGGAGGATACATAGTAAAGTCTTGATTACAGAGCACTCTGAGCCAAAGGAATTTATTTAAAGTGAGGGCACGCATGGATTGCTCATTAAATAAAATCATTGAACACATAGTGTAAAGTTAAGGCAAGGTGTAAATAATATATAAGTTACTTTTTGCATACCAGAAAGGAGGGCAGTATTAAATATTATTATTTGCAAGTTGTCTTTCTAATGAATGATTCTGCTCTTTAATAAATAAAAATGTTTTACAAATAAAATATTTCATTTTGGTTTCTATTTCTGCTAAAACATATTAAAATGTGTTTTGAAAAAGACATTTATTATGAGAAGAAATAGGGGGGAAAAATGATACCCATATGACAAGGAAAGCAAATGAATAAATGATCAACCTATTAGTTGAATTATACTAAAGTAAGTTTTCTAGAAAATATATGGCATTTAGGCCCAAGAAACTCATCTTGTGGGCATATTCTGTTGAGTGTGGAGTTTTTGGAGCCAGGCACTAATTTTGTAGCTTATCTAACGAAAATATTTAATTTGAGATTCATAACATAGCTATGTGTGGATACGGAAAAGATCTGGCAGGACAATAATAAACTAAAAATTATTTATCATGTTAAACATTCTAAATTTCTAAATATCTGACTTCTAAAACATACATGATAGCCAGAAAAATACAAATTACTGAAGATTAAAAAATGAAGATAACATTTTAAAGAAATTATATTTACGATATTATTATAAAACTAGATGGTACATTGAGGTGAATTTTCCACATGAATATAATTTTCCTTATATTTCAAACATTTTTTGGTGCATTTTACTATTACAACAGAAATATACCTAGAGTGAATCAGACACTCTTTTGTTCCCTTAAACATAGTGTATAGGGTATTTTGAATTAGTACCTCCATTATGAACATGTTATTGAGCAGGGCTGTGAAACAGAACGCCCACGGTGACCCCTGGGGCCCTGAGGCCATTGATAAGAGGCTCCGCTTTCGTGGTTCTTTCTGAATGTGTACATTATTTTTTCATCTTTTTTCTCCTCTGGTCCTTTTGCCGTTCTCAGAGTGTTTGCCGTTTTTAATCTGCTGCATCATTTTACAAGTAGCTGTCAAGTATATAGTTTAAGTTTTTCCTACTTAAGTTTCAAGGCTGTGTTCCAGGTGGTTAATCCGGAAAAAAAAAAAGAAATTACAAAATAGAGCAAGGAAGAAATTGCAGGCACTCACTGAGAGGATCATAATTTACCTCCTACAAATCAGTGTTCACTGCTTTAATGTTAGAGATGTAAGATGTGCTTCTCCAGGATTTTAAATATTAATAAACTATAAGTCTTGATGTTAATGCCTGATATTATTTTCAAAGAAAATTCTTATTTATAAATATTTTTGTAATTAAATTTTTTTCCATAAGAATTTTTGGAATTTATGAAGTTTTCTCCATCCTGTGAATTGAAGCACGTACAGAAGAAATTTCATTTGGCATGTTTTTCTTCCTTTTATTGTTCTGCTAGTATTTTATGCTGACTGATCTTTAAACCCTCAGTGACTATGGCCATTGAAGCTCACTTGTGTATTAAATTAAAAAAAATGATATTTATATTCTATAAATGGTGCCATTGATTAAACCTGATCATTTATCAAGCTATATATGAGGCCTCACATCCCTGGAATTAAGCTGCTGCACTTGGGTTCTGAATGCAGATTGCTCTTGACAGTATTCTCCTTTAAAGATAGCTGATGTTTGCAGGAGAATGCTGTGTTTCCAAATATGTGTAATAAAAATAACTCCTAAATCAAAACCTAAAAGATCAAAAATTGTCCATTATAATTTTATTATATAAATGAGGCCCCTGCCAAGATTTAGTTTATTATTATTGTCTATTTCATTGTCTGTCTTCCCCTTACTAGGTTTTAAGACATTTATGAGTAGAGTATTAATCATATTTATATTCCCAGCAACTGGCCTAGAGCTCAGTTCACGAAAGCCCTAGGTATTTTTTTAAAAATCTAGTCGGAACACCAGATGATCAGATATTGTTTACAGTTTCAGTAAGACATACATAACCCTGTCCTTCAACAAGCTCACATTTAGAAAAGGAAGAACAATACACATATAAAAGGGTATTGTAAAAACAAACTATTTGCAGAGCATATGGATTTCTTACATAACAGATGATTAATATACACAATGTCCAGGCACAATTCAGGGAAAAGGACATCCTTTTCTTCTCTTTCTCTATGTCCTTTCAAAACGAAATCTAAGTGCAATGTGGATAGAACAAGATCCAGAGCTCAATTGTTACTGAAAATAAAGATCATCTAAGCAGTTGCTTTGCCTAATACCTAAAAAATGCCATTTTTATTTATTTTACTTTTTTATTTCATTTTAGTTTTTTGCTAAGGAAGATTAGCCCTGAGCTAACATTCGTGCCAGTCTTCCTCTATTTTGTATGTGGGACGCCTCCACAGCATGGCTGACGAGTGGAGTAGGTCCATGCACAGGATCTGAACCAGTGAACTCTGGCCGCCAAAGCAGAGCACGCCGAACTTTAACCACTTAGCCACAGGATCAGCCCCCCAAAATGCCATTTCTAAAAATAAATTCATCCCATTTGTGCAAGATGACTATGGAGCCATGGTGTTTTATTGTCATGAAAGCTAGGAAATGTAAGGAAAATTCGTAGTTAAGAGGGATTAACACAAAACAGAGCTGAGTTCTGTTGTCTTGACTTAAAGGAGAAGCATTGGATCTCTAATCCTAATTACTTTTTCTTATCAAATAAAATAAGTCCTTGTGAATCTTTTTGGGCAGTCCTTCAGTGGATGCCTGGACCTGAGATCTGGACAGCAGACTGACCCTCTGTTCATCAGAGTGAAAATAGTTTGGTAGGATGTAGTGGAAGTTTAAGGTGAGTTAGCAGAGAAGATATTCTATGGAAAGCATTTCTGAACTGCCTTAAAAATGGCTGAGGATGTGTTTAATGAAAGAATTGAAAGTTGTGGGACTTTGCCAAGTTGGTATCAGCAGGTAGATTTATCTAGTAATCAGGAAGTGTGGTTAGGAGAAAACAGGGAAGAAATTTGGTTATGGCAAAAGCAGTGGAAAGCCTTGAAACTTGCACAAGGGGTGTTGTGCACGTCACAGTACACAAACAAAGCTGCCCGGGCAGATTTTTTTTGTTCTTGTTGTAAAATTACTAATGTTAATAAGAAACTAAATGAAAAATAAATTCACCTATAATCATACTACCACCCCAAAATGAATTGCTTCCCTTTTTTTTTTGTATAATTCTTATCAATACGCATAAGCAATTTCAATGTGGTTACAAACTCTTTACTTTTATATAATTTGCTTTCCATTCAGAATTATATGAAATTCTCTATGCTGTACTTCTTTTTTTCCTGTTTCATAACTTTATTTTTGGCTGATTATTATAATTAATCGTACATGTATCATAACTCTTACTTTATTTATTTTTTAAAAGTTGTACACAGTATGTTTTTAAGGTGTACAATGTGATGACTTAATATATGTGTACTTTGTGACACAATTACAATTGGGTTAATAAACACATCCACCACCTCACATAGTCGTCTATTTTGTGTGTGTGTGGTAAGAATACAAGGTCTACTAACTTAGCAACTTTCAAGTGTGCAACACAGTATTATTAAGTATAGTATAATATAATAATATTATATTACAGTATAATCACTATGCTGTACATTACATCCCTAGAATTATTTATCTTATAACTGAAATGTTGTACTCTTTGACTAACATCCTCCATTTCCCCCACATCACAGTGGCTGACAACTAATGTTCTACACTCTGGTTCTGTGAGTTAGTTTTTTTTAGATTCCATATATAGGTGAAATCATACAGTATTTGTCTTTCTGTGTCTAGCTTTTTTCATTTTGCATAATGTCCTACAGATTTATCCATGTTGTCACAAATGACAAGATTTTCTTCTTTTTGTGGCATAATAATATTCCACTATACATATATTTTATATATATAATTTCCTTTATTCATTCTTTTGTTGATGGACACTTAGGTTATTTCCATATCTTGGCTGTTGTGAATAATGCTGCAATGAACGTGAGAGTGCAGATATCTCTTTGAGGTAGTCATTTCATTTCATTTGGATATATATCCAGAAGTGGGATTGCTGGATCATATAGTAGTTCTATTTTTAATTTTTTTAGGAACCTCCATACTGTTTTCCATAACAACTATACCAATTTACATTTCCCCCAACAGTGTACAAGGGTTCCCTTTTCTCCATACCCTGGCCAACACGTGTTATCTCTTGTCTTTCCGTTGATAGCCATCCTAACAGGTGTTAGGTGATATCTCACGGTGGTTTTGACTTGCATTTCCATGATGCTTAGTGATGTTGAGCACCTTTTCACGTACCTATATACCTTCTTTGCAAAAATGTCTAAAAGGTCCTTTGCCCATTTTTAAATTGGATTATTTGTATTTTTCTGTTGCCTTTTATGAGTTCCTTATATATTTTGGATATTAACCCCTCATCAGAAATGTGGTTTGCAAATAGTTTCTCCCATTCCATAAGTTGGCTTATTTTTCTTATTCATCTGTGGGTGAGTATTAATGATTTTGTTTCTTTTTGGATCTTATAGTACTATGATACTATAATTTATAAATTTGCTTTTAAAAACTGTTAACGAATAATTGAATATGGCTTCTACCCAGAAACTTGAGATTATAATGAAAGGTTTGTTGCCAGTGCCTGTGCTTCCAGTATTTGTATTCATAATAGACACAGAGGCTTTTATTTTATCCTAAGCCAAGTACCATAAGGGATCCTGACAAGCGATGTGCTGGGTTACTTACAGTTTGTAAACAAATAAAAAATATGCCAGAAGGCCATCTTTCACTGTTTGTGCTTCACCCTAGATAAAAAGATTTGATGTCTTTGTGAAACAATAATACAGGATCAACCATTATTCAAAATTTAAAATTTCAGGTCATTGCTCAATTATAGGAGTGGCATCTGATTCAACACTGCAATTTGTTGATTTCTTAAATGATAGTTTCTTGGATTGCCTTTTAGGGAGTTTTTACAATATATATATATACATGTACCTCTTGAATATGCCAATTCTGATGTTTATAATGGTCTAATAAAAGTCCTTACTTGGTGAGACTGCATCACAACATGTCTCAGAGATTGAAAGAGCAGCTTCTATTTTAAGTGTTGTCTGTAAAATATACAGGCACCAGACTCTTTCCAAAAGGTCAGGAGATAGCAGTGAGCATATCCTTTAAAAAATTTTCCTGTGTTCAGACCTAGGAACTGGTTTAGGAATGTTACCCACTGCCCTACTTAGAGATTCAAGGTTGTGATGTGAGGAGTCTACAGTAGGAGGGAGTACATTGAAGACCACTCCTTTTTGAAGAGCATTACTATTAAGACAGCACAGTGTACACCTGCTATAAAAATAAGATGTATATTGAATGTTTCGGAAGAACTGTATTGCCCATTTCTATTTCTTGCTGCTCCTTATACAAATTTTATTTTAAAAATACTTTTTATAAATTAAAAATTTGTGATTCTACTTTGACTTTTTAATGAAATTTGTACATTTAGCATTGTATGTATAAAAAAATTTCCTTTGCTGAAAACTAACACCCATAATCAATAGGACACCTATTTTTAGTAAAATAGTGTTTGTTAAAATGCTTTAAGATTTTTTTAAAGAACAATGCTCCAACAAACTCTAAATAAGATTAATTATTTTGATTAAGAATTTAAATTTGAGGATGCTCTGCTCCTATAAAAGCATATCAAAGAGGAAACAATGATATTTTTGACATTTTACAGTTTAAAATTATTTTAATTACAATTATTTTAAAAGGTATTTTAATCATAAGTGCTGGGGTTCATATTGCCTGATGGTTAAGATATAAGTATTTGTTTGCACTATATTTTCTGAGACTTTGAACTTACTTGTAATTGTCCAGAATAAACTTGAGGAAAAAAACATTGATTTTCAAATAGATGTGAAGAGATTTTGTTATACATCATTTTACGACCATTCCCAAATCCCAAATGAAAAAGGAATATATATTCCATAACAGAAAAAAGTCAAAAGAATTATTACCGTGCTAGTTATTAATCTATTGACCCTCGGCTCCAAATCTACTCTTCTTCACTATGATTTGTGATATTGGAGATGAACCCTGTAAACATTTCTATTTTTCTAGGTTGAACAATATTAGGTTTTGCCAACGGTAGTGAAAGGACGCTGCAAGGCTAGATAGGAAGAAGGGACTTTCCTTCATTCTTCCAGCGTGCTCTTTTCCGAGCGGTGGGCTGTGTATTAGTGTGATATATGTATGTGTGTGGTGGAAGGGAGTTTGTGGATGGCCAGTAGTACTCGACTCAGTGGCGCTCACAGTTAGGCTTCATCTGTGTCCTTGGCAAATTTATTCTCTATTAAAGAGTTGCATGTTTCCATGACAGCCATGGCTTCTACTCACATATCTGAATCGCAGAGTTGGGTATCCACCCTGCCCTAAATTCCTTCCTTATTTATTCTCCTAAAAACATAGTAGCTGCTTCTTGTACATCTAAGAGTCCTCATTTGCTCCTTTTAATAATCACCTTTTATTAGTTAACAATTCCTTATATTAATTTTTGCTGTTTAAATTATAGGTATGGTTTTTGTCTCCTGGCTGGACCTGACTCATATAATCATGTTAAATAATATGTATGATGTAAAAAGCCTACAATTGGAATGCTATGAAGTTGTTATGATGTGCAGTATATAATACACAGGGAGCTTGTAAGAGATAACTTGAAAAGGAAATAATCAGCACTTTTTAAAGTCAAGAAAAGGAGGAAAAAATGTGAGCTGGAGATTGTTGGTTGGAGATATATATATATATATATACATATATATATTACAAACAAAGGAAGGGTGAAAGCATGAGAACCAGACTTGGCTGTGACACTGATGTTGGAATTATGAGACAGGGAAGTTAAAATAACTATGATTAAGATAATAAGAATCTAATGGAAAAAATAGACAATATGTAAGACAACATAGCTAATGTAAAGAGCAAAATAGAAACTAAAAGAAATAATCAAAAAGAAATTATAGAAATAAAAAAATAGAGTAACGAAAGTGAAGAATGTTTTGGGTGGTCTCCACAGTAGATGCAACACAGCTAAGGAAAGAATCAGTGATGTTGAAGACAGGTGAATAGAAACCTCTCAAATAACAAGTAAAGCAAAAAAAAAATGAAAGGAATAGAAAAGAATAGCTAATAACTGTGGGACGATATCCAATTGTGTAATGTATATAATAATTGGAATACCAGAACAAGAAGAAAGAGAATGGGGCAGAAGAAATAATGGTAAATAATCTTCAAAAGTTAATGACAGGGGCCAACCGGGTGGTGTAGTGGTTAAGTTCATGCACTCCACTTTGGTGGCCTGGGGTTCACCAGTTTGGATTCTGTGCGTGGACCTACGCACGGCTCATCAAGCCATGCTGAGGTGGTATCCCACATAGAAGAACTAGAAGGACATACAACTAGGTTATACAACTACATACTGGGACTTTGGGGAGAAAAAGGGGAAAAAAAGAGGAAGATTGGCAACAGATGTTAGCGTAGGACCAATATTCCTCAAAAAAAAAAAAAATTAATGACAAAGAAAAACCACAGATACAGGTAGCTCAGAAAACATGAAACAGGATTAAAAAACAAAAACCTGGGCATATCATATTCAAATTGAAGAAAAATAAAGACGAAGAGAAAACCTTGAATGAATTTGGTCAAGGAGTGGGACAAGGATAATAATTCAGCATCAGACTTTTCATCAGACACCATGCAATTAAGAAGAGAGTGTAGGGAAATTTTGAAAGTGTTGATAGAAAAAGCTACTAAATTATAATTCTATATCCAGAAAAATTATCCTTCTTAGGTGAAGAACAAATAATGACTTTTCAGACAAACAAAACCTTAGGGAATTTATTGCCAGCAGACTTGCTTTATGAGAGATATTAAAAGCTGCAATACCATCTGCTGGTGAGGATACAGAACAATGGGACTTTCATTCATTGCTGGTGGAAATGCAAAACCGTATCCCAGCTTGGAAGACGTTTTGGCAGTTTCTTACAAAGCTGACCATAATCCTGCAAAACTATCTAGCAATGGCACTTCAGATATTCATCCATGAGTTGAAAACTTGTGTCTACACAAAATCCTACATGTGTGGCTTTAGTCATGATTGTCAAAAGCTGGAAGCAGTCAAGATGTCTTTTCGTAGGTGAATAGATAAAGTATGGTACATCTATGAAATGAAATACTCTTCAGTGATAAATGAAAAGAACTATCAAGTCACCCAAAAACATGAATGAATCCTAAAGGCATATTTCTAAGTGAAAGAAGCCAGTATGAAAAGACTACACACTTATGATTCTGTTTATAGGACATTCTGGAAAAGTAAAACTATAGAGACAGTAGATAGCTCAGTGGTTGCAGGGGGAACCAAAGGGGAAAGGAAGGAGTGCTGAACCGGTAAAGCATAAGGGATTCACTGGTGGAACAACTCTGTATGATACTGGATACATGGCACTGCATATTTGTCAAAATCCATTGAACCCATAGAACCTTAGATCACAAACAGTGAACCTTACTTATGTGCAAGTAATGAAAAAAAAAAGTCAGTTAGGAGATTGTGGGATCCCAGAAGGAAAGCAAACTGTGATAAAAGATTCTATATCACAATGTATGATATAACCTCATTGAGGGGGATGGAGAAAGAAAGGTGCCGATAAGAACCCATGGAAATGAGTGGGAAGTGTAAGTCTAGGAACTGTGCATAATCGCTGTACTCTATCTGGTAAAATTGTTTCCCATGAGGGTATGGGTTAGCAATTCTGAAACCACCACACATGTAAACTGGGATTGAACAAAAACGGAAGTGGATGGCGGATGATGGGAACCAAATTTCTAACTGTTGGTGTGGGAAGTTACAGATAAACAAGGTGGGGGGAAGAGTCTAGAATGAACCAAGTGGCACTGGATGAAAATCAGGGATTTCAGTATGAATACATGTTTACCTTAATATAGATATATATGGATATAGATATACATATATGTATATACACAGGTTAGTATACAACATATATGTCCTAGCTCTGCCTGTTGAGACAGATTAGAGGCAATGACACCCCTATAGCAACAAGTACACCTAGCACCCAGATCTTGGTTCCTAATATCATATGCTAATAAAAGGAGCCAAGACACCTTGGAGAAATGGCTGATTTTGAGGTTTGGGTCAGGGAATATACAGATGAGCCTGGAGCATCTTGTACTGTCAGAAAGTAAATGCTAGGAGAGAAATAACCCACAATGATGGGAGTGTGTGGAAGGAACATATGAGCCAACTGAAAGAGCCCCAATGGCAAATTCTGGAACAGTTTGAACCTGGATCTTCTTGTTGTGTCAGAAAGTAAGGAAGTGCTTAAAAAAACAAAATGATAGGGGTATGTCAAAGAGACACAAAAGTCAACTGAAAAGTTTCCAATGCCAAAGCCAGAAAAATTGAGCAATAAAATAAATGACATAGTATTGGATTATAATCCAAAGTATAAAATAAATATCCATGAATCTATACAGATGTAAATAAATTATTTAATAAAAGAATAATGAATGAATGGACTGATCTTTGCAGAATAATTCCAAATAATTTATGTAGATATTCACCTTTGTTTTAGTCAATTTGTGCTGCTATAACAAAATACCACAGACCGAGTGCCTTATAAACAACAGAAATTTATTTCCCACTGCTCTGGAGGCTGGAAGTCTGAGATCAAGGTGACAGCATGGTTGGGTGAGGGCCCTCTTCCAAGTTTTATCCTCACATGGTGGAAGGGACTAGGGAGCTCTGTGTGATCTCTTTTATAAGAGCACTAATCTCATTAATGAGAGCCGCACTCTCATGACCTGAGAAGCACCTTCCAAAGGCACCACCCACTAATATCATCACCTTTAGAGGTTAGAATTTCATCATATGAATTTTGAGGGGACACAAACATTTAGATTATAGCACCCCTTAAATGTAGAGTATACACAGTCACTTTCTTTTCATGAGTACAGAATGGAAATAGAAAAAAAAATAGTAACTTTATAGCAGAGAAATCTGATAAACACTACCACAAGGTTAACATAACAAATGATGTGATCTTAGTAGCATGTCCCTTTTGTAGGATGTCATGAGAGTAGCATTTTACCTCTGTAGTCTTTCTCCCAAACTCTCATAACCCCTACATAACCATGAGAAAAACATCAGGCAAATCCAAATTGAAGAACATTCTACAAAATGCCTGACCTGTACTCCTTGAAATTCTTAAGGTCATCAAAAACAAGGGAAGTTTGAAAAAGTACCACAGCCAAGATGAAGCTAAGGAGGTGTGACAACAAACATATTATCCTGGTTGGAATCCTGGAACAGAAAAAGGACATTGGGTAAAAAATAAGGAAATCTGAATAAAGTATTGACTTCAGGTGTTAATAATGTGTTATTATTAGTTCATTAATTATGAAAACATATCATGGTAATGTTAACAATAGGCGAAACTGGGCATGGGGTATTAGAGAGCTCTGTAATATTCTTTTAACATTTCTATAAATCCAAAACTATTCCAAAATTGAAAGTTTATTTAAAAATTCAATTTGTAGCCTAATAGCATGTTTTAATTAAATAGCAAAATTCTAAATTGGTCCACTATTATAAATGTTATAAACTTTTATAATGTACTGTTATAAATCTTACTTTACAAATTATTTCAATTAATAATAATGTTTTTGGGTCAGTAAGATTTAACTAAAGGACATTAATGATAAAGAGTCATAGTGCTTTTTTGTAACTTTTGGCAGAGCAAAGGATTTTATTGACATTCAGAAGACAGGTGTGCATATTTGTTGCCTATTTGGGAAAAAAATCTAATCTAACTGGTAGAATTGCTATTTATGTGAGATGCTTACATGTAAGGAAATACCAGCAAAACAGGATGTCAAAACTCACTTTTGTACACCAATTTGTTTTTAATTTGAAAGTTGTCAGATTTAACAAAATAGGACATCCAGTTAAATTTGAATTTCAGATAAACAATTAATAAAATTTTAGAATAATTATATCCCAAATATTAAATGTGATATACTCATACCGAAAACATTTTTTTCATTTATCTAAAATTTAAATTTACCTAGGTCTCCTATATTTTATCTGGCAACTGTATTTCAACTAAAAAATGTATAGGAAGAAGACAAATACATGAGTTTGTTAATAACAATAGAAATTTCCTGTTGATTGCTGTACAACTTAGGCAACATGGTTACTAAGAAGCTTTGCTTTGGAGACTGAACCTTTGGATTTTGAATTTCTCCTATTTCATTACCTATTTTGTAACTTGGGACAAATTACCTATGCCTCTGTTCTGAAGTTTCTTTTTCTGTAAATGGGTATAATAACAGTTGTTGAGAGTATTATGCTTTACACACAGTGACAGCTTCATAAATGCCGGTGGAATAACAGCATTGTGCTGGAAGCTTATATAGACTAAGCCTATGCCAGTCAACTAAAATGTTCAATTTCTTCATTTCACTCTTTATAGGCTAACACTTATTTATCAAGTCCTAAGTAACAGGCACTCTTCTATTATCCTCTTCTTTCTCAGAAACTTTAAAAGACCACCATATTTGAAATCTCCTCTCATTATTTTGCATTTAGATATAAAGTATAAAATTTCTGATGAAAAGTTTTTTTCCAGAAAATAAACAGGGCACATTCTTTATGAAAATGTACAGACAGTGGCTTACTTTTGCTTTAAACTATATGAAATTGTCATTTTCATAGGTAAAAAATGGCAATTTCATGTGGTTCAAACTCATGTCATTAAGTATATCTATATGCTTTATTTTTGTGGTATATCATTATTATTTGGTATAGCATAGTTACATTAGAGTTTTGAAGAAGAATGTTATTTTTATTGATTGCTATATATGTTTCTGTTATTTTGAAATAATTTAATATGATTTTGTAGCTAATTAGTCTTCCAGGTAGTTCTGCTGTTTTATTTGGTGTCATGATATTATTATTATTATATTGTCAATACTTGAATTATACAATAACTTTTCTTTGAGTTTAAATCTTCTAGAATTTATTAATGTCTTTGGAAATCACAGTTGGTAAAAATACAAAATTAAGGCCAGGAAAGGGCATTTGTAATAAAGATGTGAACCCTAGCTGGATTGTAGTAATACTGATAACTTTTCATTTTACATAACAGTGCACATCTTGGCTGTACTGAACCCAGCAACCCACAGGGTACCTAGTGAGGCAGATAATGGGATTTGTGTTTCATAGCTGTGGCAGAGTTAAAACGACTTATCTTAGGACTCTTTTACTTAGAGCAGAGGTGGAATTAGAATTAAAAAGTAGCTTGGTCAACTTGAACCTAAACTTATTTAAAATCAATAATGCACTGTATTTTAAATTGGTCTTCAAAAAGAAACTGAGAGATGTATGATCAGTAGAGTTTTGCAGTTAAAAGAACCACTTGAACGTAGAGTGTAGAATTTGCATGTGGAATACATTCACTCTCAATGCCTAGGTATATCTGTATGCAAATTTATCAATATGTACTACTTAATAAGAAAGGGACAAGAAAGAATTTACCAAATGCAAAGATAAGTTCAGAGCTCCTCTGACATCCACCCCATGTTCAAACAATAAGATCTAGCAGCTTGCTTTCTTGAAAAGTTCTCTGTAGCAACCATGCTTCTAGAAGCCTTTTTTTTTCTTATATTGAGCTGAAATTTATGTCTTTATACTTTTAGGGTTGCCTGATAGAATACAAGATGCCCATGGAATATTTGGTATAGTTATGATAAAAAATTATTTATTGCTTATTTAAAGTTCAGATTTAACTGGGCATCCTGTATTTTTGTTTGATAAATCTGGCAGTCTCATCTTTCCACCCACTGGCTGAAGGACACGTGAAAGCAACAGAACGCAAGTCTACTTTTCCTTCCTTATGCTGTTCATTCATTCATTTATTCATCCATTCATTCATTCCCACATATCTAATGACCAGAGTTTTTATCAGATCCTAACTGTAGAATTAGATATTAAAATCTCCACCCCTGAAAAGTGAGCAGGTCAAATAAACAGTCATAGCCAATGTGATCAACGCTATGATGAAAAATACCCAGAGTTCTTACACAAGCTGCATGAAGGATCCCTTGACTCTCATGGAGAGGCTGGATGTCAAGAAAACCTTCAAAGAGGAAAAGGGCTCTGACTAGAGCAGCTGTTGCCAATGTAGACAGGAGTATGAAGGCCTAACACAAAAGGCAAGCTTGAACATCGAAGAGGATAATGGTTTGCACGGGGATTGAAGTGAATGAAAGTGACATGCAAATGTTTGAAGATATTTCTCCTGTTTGTGTCTTCTTTTCCAGACTAACCAGTATTTAATTTTTGTATTATTTATTATATAATTTCAAGATTCTTTCCTTTGCTTCTTCTAAGAGTATTTTCATTTGTCATAATTGTAGTTTTTAAATTGGATGAAATATCTCACGTATCTGGAGTGCCTTTAGGTATATCTTTGAAAATAGTACTATTAAAGCTAGTTTATTAAAACCTAATTGGGTAATGCTATTGAGCTAAAGCACTAAAACTAATACTACACAAGGCACAAACATCTCATTACATTTTGTCTTTTTATTCTAGAGATGTTGCTCTCATAATTTAGTTTTGTCTATTATTGGGTTTGAAGAGCATAAACTATAATTGGTGGGATGAAAATTTCTTTCTCTTTGGTTGAATACCATGTAAATTATGACCAGTTTTGAGATGAAAACTCTCAAGGTCATCCTGAAGGGGCAAGATTAAGCAGATATTTAGCAGCATGCATCCATTAATTTACTGGATTTCTCAAACTTGGCACACATCAAACATCTGGAGTGCAGAGGTGAACTTCATGAATTTGTTTGAATTTGCTGTGTTTCTCTCATGATGAAGCACAAAGGCATAAAGAAATAGTTGGTGGTGGATAATGAGAAAGGGAGTTGGGGTGAGAAAATCCAGTATACAGTGACAAGCAGCTTGCAAATAGCTCAGTAGTGGCTGGAAATTTATGATAGCATTAGTCCTACACCATTAACTTTATTCTTGCTCACATTGGGAAGTGAAGGAAGGTAGAGTCGTTGAAGCCAGGGGTTCACAGTAAACCCAAAATTGACCACCAGCTTCTGGCTGTTCCGTGCATCATTTGTGCTGGCAATATGTGTCCCACAAAAAGCAAGGTCAGAGAAGAGCAGTGAAGATCCTGTGCATGTGCATTAGGGGTGTTTCTTCTTCTTACTTAACACATGATAATCACATTCCTTAGTAATACAAAAAAAAAAAAAAAACTTCTCAGACATCACAATTCCCATGGCTCTTGCTTTCTATGTCACTTATTTGGTGGCTAATTTTGTATCAGTAGCCCATGTAACTTGGTGCTTACGAGCAAGGGCATAGTCTGCTTCTAGGATTTTAGACCAGGTTTGCCAGTTAGTGCCTGTGTGGATATGGCCTTAAGCAGGTTGCTCCCTGGGTTCTGTCTACCTATAACATAAACATAACAGCATGAACCTCACTGAGTTGCCATATATTTGATTATGTTGTAATGTATCTAACACTCCTCCCAGCACATGGTAGATGCTTGATGAATTAGAAATATTGTTATATAGTAACATGCTTGTTATTTCACCTTCTCTGTGTGTTTGTCTTTTCTCCCTAATCAGGTTTGAGGCTTCTAGAGGGAAGATGGGACTACAGTCGTTCTATCTCACAGATGTTCAATGAACTCTTGTTATCTGTCGACTGGTTTGAACCTCACATTGCTAATTAACAGATATAGAAAGTATTTATTTGCTCCCTGCATGAGAAGTGGGACTCAATATGTTTTCACTGATAGTATCACATGGCAGCTTCTCCGTTTGCCCCTATGAGGAGCCCAAGCTGCTGGGCTTCCTCGAATGTCTCTTAGGTCCTGGAGATTTTTCCGTTCTTCCCCATCTGTACTGCCATCTGTTGACTGTGGTCTACTTCCTACTCCATACCAATCTTGCTTCCTAGGAGATTCCTCCCAGATGGAAGGGGACAGGACTTCCTGTGGACTTGCTGTCCTTGAGTTATGTCCCTGGCCCCTCCCCTTACTCCACTTCTTTACCTGAGGGGCTCCACCTTCCTGTCACACTCCCTGCCTGCACACCGGTTTGGCTCAGTCCTCCTTGCCTTCCTGGCTTCCAGCTTTTGCAGGGTTCATCTCAGTCTCTGCAAAAGGAGTACCTATTGGGAGGTAAAAGAGTCTATCAGAGCTTCCATATATACTTATTTTTTAAAGAAAACTTAGGGAATAAATTACATCTCACTGTTATAAAATGTATGAAGGGATGCTGTCAAGCCCACTGGCTGTGTATTCAGATGATACGTGTCTCACACACTATGTGAGGTCAACGGGAATGAAAGCGCGGGAGCTCCCCAGCCTGGAGATGGGCGTGGAGCCCATACTTGTTCACTTGGTCAACATCTTGCTTGTATCACAGTTTACAAATGCTCTATTAGGTAGATTTACAGACATACAAAATCAACAAGTAACCTCAAAGATTTCATATAAATAGACCTTATATTAAGGATAATACTAATGAGGCAAAAACTCACAAATAAATGAAGAAAGCAGATTCCACATTTCTCTTTCTAGTAACGTTTTTCATTAGCCATATTATAACCTAAATATACTAATAATGTAATTAATTTTATAATAACTGCTCAAAATAGTAACGCTTTGAAATATAGATAGATCATTTTACATAATCCTTATAACATTTATATTTTGTATATTGTGTCTGTTGTATATTTACTACTTATATTTCTCAGATATGACAGTCATTAAAATTAAGTATAGAAATAATCTGAATTTAGCATCATACCTTTAAATGATTGCATCACAATGTTAAACAAGTAATTTTTAAAATTCTGAACATTTAATTATATTTTTTTCACATAAATATTATCATATAATAAATATAAATACATATAGCATATTATTAATTGATTATTATCAGTAATTTTAGTGAAAGCTAAATATTTTAGTCACATTAAAATTAACTGTTTAAAATGTTATTTATTTTATCTTTATCTTATCCTTTTCCATTTCTGCTTTGTGCGTATTTTTATAATGTACAAAATATATTATTACACAAATACATGTATCTAATTTATAAAAAATACTCAGAAATTAACCATTTATGCTAAAAATTATGCCTATTGTGGTACATGGTCAAAAATGTTGGTGACGACTGTTATAACATACCCGTTTTCTTAGAGCTAATGCTGACAGTGTTCAAAGCTCCAAGGGACCTCTGAATAATGACCTCAGGTATAGTCATTAGAGCAGTGCTTCTCAAAATTTAATGAGCATTCAATTTACTTGGGAATCTTGACAAAATGAAGAATCAGTAGGTCTGGGTGGAGCCTGGGATTGTACATTTATAATAAAATTTCAGGTGATGCTGATACTGCTGTCCCCAGAGCACACTTTTAAGCAGCAGGGCTGAAGAGCATACAGAGAAGCCTTGCAGTGAAGAGTCCCCTCTCTGTCACCTCATCACTCAGGCAGTCTGTGACATGAGGGCCACTCACCATTTTTAAGTAGATTCAAAGTCGCAGATAAAGGCAAATTATTTTTGTGGTGCTGAAAACCTTGCTGAAGTTGTAGCTATGTTTGTAATCTTTCAGGAATCAAAGAAACTGAGAGGGAAATCGTAAGTCTGGAGAGGGGTGATGTTCTTCTAATTTTTAAAATGATCATTTATGGAAATTATAGGATGGTAATTTTAATATCAATCCTTTTTAAATTTCCAGGGAAAATTTTTAGACTGAATGGTTTTGTTAATATTGAGTTTGGGCAGGGAAGTGATGGAGGTGGTGAGAGCAATCAACATATTTAATTAAATTCCTACAAAAATCTATCATATATGTTTTAGTAATTTTCTCCTAATACATTAAGAAATTATAAGAACTATTCCAAGATTATGTAGCTAGTAAAAATTTAAATGGTCCCCAAATTTATGTTCTTGTCACTATATCCTATTCCACAGACTCATGTGCTTTCAAGGAGTACTACTAAAAAAAATATTGTTGATACAGTATATTGTAATTTTATGATTGCTTTTGGCAAAGTGTATTATGAAATCCGTCTAGAGAAAGTAGAACAAATAAGAAGATTCATAGCATAACCACAATATTATCTAAAAAATATTAATTAATGAAATGTTCTAGAGCACCTTTTCTCTTTCCTGTTTGAAATTCTTTCTTACCTTAGTGATTATTAAAGACATGGATGAATGACAACAGACAGAGATTGCTGACGTGCTACATGGTAAAAAGAATTCACATTGACTCCTGCTCAATAGTTACTTACTGAGGGCCTGGTAGGTGTTAGATCTCCTGCTGGCTGCCTGGGCTGCAGCAGGGGAGAAGGCAACAGGGCGCCCACAGAGCTCGCTGCTCAGTGTGGGACACAGGTGTCGACAGTGTGACAAATGAGTGCTTTAGTGTAGAAGAAGAGCACGTAACTGGCAATAACCACTGGGGCCTCCAGAGGTATTTTTAAAGTCAGAGCTAAGAATAAGTAAAAGTGAGCAAGCTAGTTGAAGGGAGTTAAGCAAGTATGTGTGGGGTAGAGGGAAGCCCTGGGGCAGAGGAGACCACTGTGTGTTTCAGCATGTGAAGACGTCCAGTATGCCAGGAGTGTGGAGGTCATAAGAGCCCTAATGATGAGCTGTAACAAGAGATGAAATGCGGGAGGACCGTATGTAACATTTTGTATTTGTATTTTCAAAAATATACATAACTTCAGAATGATGTGAGATTTGGATTGGCAGGAGGACGTATTATTTGGCCACTAGTTCTGATGAAAGTGAGGAAGTCAACAGATATGCTTCTCAGAAAACAAAAATATTCCAACACATTCAACTGCGTTTGTAGTGATTTAGTGCCCTGATCTGGGAAACTTACTCTTCTACTGTGACCTTGTGTTTCTCATTCTGGAGATGGTGCATTAAATGTTGTTCTGGGTGCTCCACTGAAAGAGATGATTGAAAATCATTATTGACCCAGTAGATTTGGCGGGTCCATGTGAGAAACAAGTTAAGGAAGCTGTGAAGGCTCAGTCTGCAGAACAGATCAAGCAGAGACATCATTGCATCTTAAAATATCTGAAGAACGGTCAAGTAAAAGAAGCAGTTGATGTATTCTGTGTTTTTTGACAATAATAGCTTTCCAAGTAAAGAAAGTTTCTCCACAACACACTCTCTGCCATGGACACATTTAAGCGAAGATTGGTGATCATTTCTTAGGGAGGCTGTCAATCCTTCACTGAGACAGAGATTGGACTATGTGACTTTTCAGTTGCTAAGAGGCTGTGATTATGTGTTTCTTGTACTATCTTTTATTTTATTTTTATTGTGTTACACTGCAATGAGATTAAAAATGGCAGTGTCTTCCAATTAACTTGCAATAGTTTCTAATGCTCTGCCAGAAAACTGGCTGCTGTCTTGTGGATGAAAACTTAATTATTTATTCATGTAGAAGTCTTGAATGTGGTTATTTTGAATTAGCCCTGTTGCGGACTCCTAAATATGAGGCAAACAGAAAGATGTTTTGTGAGTTAAAGTAAAATAGAATGGTGGCAGGGAAATCACGACTTAGAAAACTATTTCTAACAATCTGTACCATATACTTCTTTATCCCTGGTTTATGTCTACTTTCCAAATGCCTAGGGGAAGCATTTTATTTAATCTTGTTGGCCTATCTGATGTTGCCATACGAAGAGTTGTCTTACCTTACAAGAACTTTCTTGTCACTTAAAAATATTTTTCTTTTTCCCTTTTTATCCATGTCATCTGGAGTTCGGTGTTTGCAATGTCATCAGAGCCATTCACTTGTGAATTCCAATTGTCATCATTTTTTTTACATTAGTCTTTTCAACTGTCTTGACAGGTACTCTACTCAGTGATTCTACACACCCTGTTGTACCTGGGATCCAACTATGAAATACAATTGTATTCTTTGCACACATATTTCTTGAATGGAATTCCATAAATTTTTTCATGTTGCTACTGCTTTTGTAATAGTATTCTTAGAATCTTGAATTTTGTAAGAGAAATTAAGTGTTCCATTGCCCTCTAAATAGGAATATAAAAAATTGTATTATTCTTCACAGACATTAATTGTCTTAAACATCACTGTTACTGGTCATGTTCAGGGATAATGAACAGGGAAATCCTGAAAACATAATTGTGGGTGTGGTAGGAATCCATGTGAGACTTGCAGTTGTTAATCTATTCTACCTGGTAGCTACTGCAAATCTCAGATGGCCAAAGATGGTTCCTGGTTGTTACTGCAGGTAGTAACCTAATTTTCTCTATTGGAAGAAACTGATATCTACCAAAAACAGCCTTGCACTTGTGAATGACTAAGTTGGCTTAGGTCAATTTATATTAACACCATGAGAGTATTTCCAATCTAAAACTGGTGAAGAGCTTTTAATAAGATAATAAAATAGGATAGCACATCTGAGATACATCGTTCGTCAGCCACCATCCCCAAATCACTAAAAGATAGTTTAAAAAAATAACACCATAATTATTCTGAGAGTGTCATTTGAATGTTTTGATGTGAAATTTCACAGTTCCAGAATGCAATTATGTTCATCTCAGTTTGGCATATTAAGGAAGTGGGTTTGTATTAGGGAGAAAAAACAAAAACAGACAAAACTTCCCCCTCCAGGACCACACAGTAAACAAAAACAAAAATAACCTGGATCCTTAAACTGTTATAACCTAAATCTATTGACAACAGAAATACTTTTTAAAAATATCATTTATTTATACAAGAAAATATTATATATTTTTAGTACATAGACCCAGTTTTATAAAAGATGTCTTCTACGAGCTTTTTTTTTCCTGCCCATTAAACTGCACTTCAGAGTCTGCTCCCTGGGAAATCCCTGTGGCGCTGTTTTTGTTGTTGTTACTATTTTTCTTGTGGAGTTTCAGTTTTAAAAGGAGCGAGTGTAGTGTCCTTCAGCGCTCAGAGGTATAGACAAATCCAGGTTTCTTGATATTAATGGATCTTCTGTGCACTAAAACTGTATTAAGACATTCATAAAAACAATTTGGTTTAAAGTGACAAATATTAAGACATAACATTGGGATTTTTTTTTTTTTTTTGTGGTGAGGAGGATTAGCCCTGAGTTAACAACTGTTGCCAATCCTCCTCTTTTTGCTGAGGAAGAGTGGCCCTGGGCTAAAATCTGTGCCCATCTTCCTCTACTTTATATGTGGGACGCCTGCCACAGCATGGCTTGATAAGCAGTGCATAGGTCCGTGCCTCAGATCTGAACCCGCAAACCCTGGGCCACCGAAGCAGAGTGCCCAAACTTAACCAGTACGCCACCAGGCCGGCCCCAGGAATATTTTTATTTTTAAGGCTACCAAAGAAATAAACATAATTTTCCATTTTTTACTACCCTCTAAAGATATTATAATCTAAAATCAACATTTTTCGGATTCAAATCTATGGAGAGATTTTAAAAATTATATTCCAGTCTTCGAGGAGATATAGTGAATAAAAATATTTGGGGGAAAGACAAAAAACCTATGTTTTAAAAAATCCAGTTAGGTGATTCTGATGCAGCCAGATCACTGTCTAGCACGTAGAGCCTTCTGATAGGCGCTCCCTTCACACTGTGGTGTGGAATACTGTAAGGAAGACTGACTGGAATATTTGTTGCTCATAAACGACTTTGCAGTGGACTTTAGCCTATCAGTAAAGATATATTCTATAAGAGAGCCATAATATCTACGTCAATAATGGTATCTTTTAAAAATAAAGGATTTAAGGATCACAGAACTGAAAGAATCTTCAAAAGTTATACACATACCTGCTATCATTTTACTGTATTTTTATTGGTACTCCATCAAGAATCTATCTGCTGTATGCATTGGCTCCTGAAGAAACAATGAATCATCCACTAGAAAAGAGTTAAAATATGCTTACAGTATTTTATAACATATATTAATATATATATATAAATAACTTTATTTCGTTACTCAAAAAGGTTATATCTCCTAACTTACTTCTGCTAATAGAGAAATATCTGAAGATAAATATGGGGATAATAATAGTAACATTGCTCTTTTATTATAAAATTTGTGTAAAGATCAAAGCATCTGAAAATGCATTGTAATGTAGGAATATGTAATATATTTATTAGCTTGTATTAACATACAAGAAAGTGTACTTTAGTATTAGAAATAATGATTTAATGATCTTCCTAATTAGCCTTCTTTATTCTTTAATTGCCTGTTTAGTGAAATCTTACTTCTTGTCTAGATGGGTATTTGTAGCTTGGGTTTTCTTTTCTCATGTTCTCTTCTCCATGAAAAGAAGACATAACTTGTCAGTGAAATTCTGTTAACTCTTCAAATATCTGTACACGATCATCAACAGTCTTCTCAACCTGTTTATCTATGGAGCTTAATGACTTCGTATTTTTCAGTCTTCCTCAATTAACGTATTTTCCTTCCTAAATGATACTTTAATTTTTTTCATAGATCTTTTATATTTTAATATGACAGAAAGCAAAATGGGAGGTAGTACTTATACATATTGCATGATCGATGTCAAATAAATCTGAAAGGTCATTTACATGCACTTTTTGGCAATGTCTGATGATTAATGAAGCTCCTGTTTTCTAAAACAATATCAGTGACTTTATTCAGTTTATGAGTCACTACGATTCCTGGGTTTATGATGGCAAAGTTTGTATTTAGTCAATTCTTTCTTTACCTTTTGTTATTTGTTTCTTGGTACAGAAACTACAGGTAACTTTAACACACCACTCTCAGTACCAAACAGATGAAGTGGACAGAAATATGTAAAGCTATAGAAGACTTAAATAATATAAATAATAACATTGATCTTATGGCTATATAACAGTTTAAATCTTGATAATAGGAAGATTCTTATTATCAAGCATATATGGAACATTTTCAAATATTAATGGTATTGCAAACAACTTTTTTAATCATAATGCAATAAAACTGCAAATTGATGACAAGAAATACATAAAAAAGTAAAACCTTCCACCTGTAAAAAGATAAAATATCCCTTATATAAAACAGCACTTAAATGAAGGGGAAAACAGGAACTAAAATGCTAATTGAAACACAACTTATCAGAATTTGGGGGAAATCCTTAAAGTAGTAATGAGAGAAAAATTCATAGCTTTAAATATTTATGTAAATAAATGTTAAATAGCATAAATAACAAATTATATTTCCAATACCAAAAAACCCTTGTAAAACAGTAAATCAAAAGAAAGTACAAGGAAGGAAATAATAAAGATAAAAACAAAAATAAATGAATTAGAAAAAAGTAGATATAAATAATAAATAAAAATCTAATTTATTTTTTTAAAAAACCAAAACCCCCATAACCAAAAATAGGCCAAACATTGGCTCAGAGAGAGAGAGAGAAAGAGAGAGAAAGGGAAAAAGAGAGAGAGAGAAAGAGAAATTGTTAGGGGTTCTAAATAGCTTAAAACCAAAAGAGAAAGACTTTTCTTATATATCCAAAAAAATAGAATATTAAAATAATATCAACAATGTTCCAAACAAAAATGATAATCATCCTTATTAATTCATTGAGTTCTAGGTAATTTATTCTTGTTTCACTAGATCTTGAGTTAGCCGTCTCATGAACCCTTCTATTTCTTGACTAATTTAAATTAATCACATCTGCAAGTTCCCTTTAGTATATATGGTAACGTTATCCAGTTCTGAAAATTAGGATGTGTCTATCTTTGGGGGGTCATTTTTCAGCCTATCACACCCAGAAAATAAGTCTATCAAAATTGAGCAAAATCTGCTCTGATTTTAACAAATTTCATAAATTTAGTATCAGGTATTGTAACAAAGGCAAATAAAATTATTTGCATGTTTAGTTTAGTTCTTTATTATCCTCTTTATCTTGGAACAAACTGACCCTTTCCTTCAAGGCAGATCTCAGGGAGGTGGTTAGGTCAGCACTACAGTCTTGCACTACATGAGGAAGTTTTGGTCAAAAATGAACCACATATATATGATGGTTCCATAAGATTAGTACCATATAACCTAGGTATGAAGTAGGCTATACCATCTAGGTTGTGTAAGTACACTCTGTGATGTCACACAATGACAAAATCACCTAAGGATACCTATTTCAGAACGTTTCCCTGTCGATAAGAGATTCATGACTGTAATTTCATATTACTAAGGTGTTATTAACATGCAATGTATTCATTGATCTTATCACCAAATGAATGAAATATGCATTTAAAAATTCTTATTTTTAAATTACAATTTGTTAAAAATTAAACTGAGGCACATTAAAATTTTCAAGTTTATTTGAGCATGCAGGGATTGAAATAGGGCAGTGCCAAACCGAAAGTGGTTACGAGAGCTCCATCAACAGAAGCTAATGGAGAAGTTTTTATAACAAAAGCTATGAAAAGCTACACTGAACCAAAGCAAGGAAATTATTTGATTGGCTATAGCATAAGCAGTTGCCTTATTTGGGAAAGCCTAGTTGGCTGTTTGTGATTAGTTGTTCTCAAGTTTCATTTTCTAGGATTCGAGTGCATTGACTCTGGCTTAGGTTTCAGTTTTCTTGAATAGGTTACTAAGGCATTAGAGCCACCTCAGTCTAATGGCCTCCTGTTTAATTACTTTAACAAATTATAGGAAGTATCAATAGTTCACATACCAAAATAGCAGGCGGAAAAGTACTGTACCAGGTACTTCAAATTATTGAAGTTTAAAAGGTATCCTCAATAAATGTGAGGAGCACAAAGGGGTTTGGAGACTGTATAGCACACAGACAAACATCACCAAAAAGTGCTCTTTATCTTTAGAAAACTGTTTTCCCTAAAAGCAAAAGCACATTCACGGTTATATTTATCTGAAACTATTGCTTTTAAGTTTAGTCTCAATGACTCATATTAATTATAACTTTTAATTACAGTAACTTCTAGAGGTGGAAGATTGCAAGCCATCTGTCAGACACCAACATTTTAGCATAATAACAGAGCTCATGAATACACACAACAAAACTTTCTACAACCACACACACCCCTTATACAATTTTTCAAAGTTGAACATATTCATCAACGTGGTCCCAAAATATAGCTTTTTTGTAGCATATAAAAATAAGGAGCAAAAACATACAAACTTAGATATATGCTTAGTAATCAATGTTTCAATACTCTGACTTAAATAGAAATTATATAGGCATCCAATGAATATCTATTAAATCACAAGAATTTAATACCAATGCAAGGTTTTAGATTATTGATGAGCCTGGAAATTGTCTTCAAGTTGACATTACAAAATATACTTACTATGAAATAAAGGTTATCAGAATTATGATTCAGTTTGGTTAAACACAAATTTATATTTTTCATAATCTTAAACATTAAGTAGAATTAGTACTAGCTTCCTTGATCAGTAAATCTGTATAAATTTAGGAAGGGCATAACCAACTAAAATAAAAATAAACACTTTTATTATACTTAACACTGATAAACCAAAGAAGACAAAGCTGTTTATATTAAACTAAAAATATTATTTTTTAAATATCTTATTTTCAATGATTTACTTAAATTATGTGAACTTGAGTTGTGAAATGTTTCTGAATTGATTTCTGTAAAAAAAATTAATCTAGCTTATTTAAAGTATTTGAAGTTCAATTTTTTTATTAGGAAATTTAGGAATATTCTAATAATAAAAGCACTTATTTATATAAGCCAATCAGAACAGAACTCCTTAAAAGAATTTATAATCTGATTTATTAATACCACCTGGAAGTGGAAAACTATTACATACTGATACAATAAAGGTAAAGGCTTTCTAAATAAAAACACTTAGATATACAAACAAATAAGGGAGATTATTTTCCATGGAAGAGTAAATACAGAAACCCCAAAACTCACTGTTCCTTTTCTGGTGGGCACAAAATTCTTAATTATTTTGAGCTTGAGATGAACAAATAGAGAAACAACAGAAAAAGACTAACAAACTAGATTCTATGTCTCTTTTCACTCAAGAACAACTAGATCTCTGTAAATCGTTAATCCATTTACAGAGATAGCCACATGGTCAGATCATAAAATCAAGTTGCCAATCATGGCTGCCACCAGTGGTAATCTGCTGTAAATGAGCCAAAACAACAAAAGCAAGAACAAAACACAGAAGTAGTAGAGAGGAAAATTAAAACTAGATAAAACGGAGTCAGCAAAGTTCCAATGCTTCTTTGAATTTATCTCTGGGAGGCAAGAAAAGTTGTGCTCTGGTTAAACTGTCCTTGAAGTACACTTCTCTGTTGATGAAGTTGACAAGAAGCTGTTAAATGAATCCATCGGACAGCGTGGTGGGAGATCTCCAAAGTGATAAAAGAAAAATTTTTTAAAGGGGAAAATCATTAATCTCAAGTAAACATGTTAAAATTGTATTTAGCTTATAATGAGGAAATCAGGTTGATGTTATAACTGCTTCAAAGGAAAATTCAAAGAAGAGACAATTTTATATTGAAATGAATGTGAAAATAGTGGTAGAACTGTTTTTTTCCATAGTGAGGGGAGAGTTATCTTTCCACTACAAAAAATTTATTTGCACATATAAACAAGAATTATTTTGCATTGCTATCAGTGATCTACAACTTACAGAGTTATAAGCTCATATAGAATCAGATCACGTGAAAGAGTGAGCTATAAATAAGTGTGAGTTTCCACTGAGGCACAGTTTTCCCTATACATTCCTGGAGAATGTAGGAAACTTCTAATGAGCATCTTTGGATTGAGGACTCTAGTTAAGCCTGGCTGAAACTTTCTTAAAACTGCACTAAAGTTTGAGACTATCCAGCAAATCTTCCTTCCTTTCCTCCTTGAGAGAGGTCAGATGTGTAGTGTAGTTTTAAGGCTTTCTTTGCCTTCTTGTGTTCCCTAATCCTTATGTTTTATCGGTGTTTTGCCAATAAATATCTTGCACATTTGATCCTGTCTTGACATAGGCTTCTCAGAGAGCCCTGACTAACACAATAACATTTCCAAAATATGTACTCTTGTTTTATTAAAGGGATTTAAATTATTTTACAAAAAGGACATATATGTCTTTATAGCCTGCCTTCTAAACAAAAAGACATTGTTTTTCACAATTGTAATGTTCTAATAGACAAAGAGAAAAAAATCCTTAAAATTTAATCGTCGAAACGTGTCCAGATATTTTACCAGCTTTTGATCTTCAATTACTTAAATTTTGATGTTATATGAGTATCAAGAATATTTTATGACTTTGCTTTATTATTAATCTTCCACTCAGATTTTAATATATAATTACATTATGTAATATATATTTTCCCCATGGTATTGATTATTATGCCTTTTTGCCACAGTAATCGTCATTCTTTTCCTGTTGATTTCTATTTCTTGTGTCATACCAAATACCAGAAATTTGAGTAACAGCTCAGGTAATTGACGAAGAAAAAGTTATAAAATTTCTTGGTTTATCTGTTGATTTATTATTCATTACTATTAAAGAAATATGTTGTACAATATAAAAAACACAAATTGCAAAGAAGACGTTGGAGCTGGGTTCACATTCTTGAGAAAGTCAATCATTTATTCCCAGAAGGTATATGTACACATACAAGATAGTGGGACATGGTTTATCAATTATTGAATCAAAATAAAATAGAAAATACATTAATTTTCCCTCTAAGATTGCACAAGAAAAAAATTATTATGAGGAGAAATTATAGAATGATCGAAGAAAAAGGAAATTAAAAGGCATAGAGACATAGATTTGAAATTAAACTTTGCCACTACATTGGTTGAGTGACGTGCAGCAAGTCAACTAACTTTTTCAAAGCTCTGTGTGTGTGTGTGTGTGTGTGTGTGTGTGTTTCAATCCACGTAAGTAGTAGAGAAAGGGAGAGATCAAAGTGAAATTGAATGTACCACAAAGTGTTACTATTGTAGGAGTTTAGCTTGCTCTAATGATTAAAAAAAAGATTACAAAATAACCAAACAATTACCTTTCTTGTGCAATCCTCCTTCATATTAAAGATGGATACAATAAACCAGTGACAATTTGAATCATTGCTTGCTTAGCACCATCTAGTCAGGTATATATTCAAAACTTAGATTCTTTAGGTCAGAATTAATTACCGAAACTTCCCTGTTGCAAATTGTTTTTTTTTTTTAATCTTTTAAAGTTCTTCACAATATTACATACTTCTTGCCTTTGACAAGTGCACAGAAGACAGTTACATCAACAGAAATTTGTACCATTCTTAAAGATTTTGAATTGTTGACTCCTCAAGGCAAAGCGTAATTATTTTGCAAACATGAAGACAAAATAAAAAGTTAGCATCTTTAATGGAGATATAAATTTGATGATAGTGGAGGAATCCTTTCCTACATTTCTGCAGCATTTAAGCAGTAATTATGTAGTTTTGCCTTTAACAAAAATTGACCTTTTTAGTACTATGTATTTAGTACTGGCCTATAAACTATCTGGCTTTAATATACAAGAGAAAATATAATCCACAGAACAACTGCTGTCTTCCTATAAAGTTAATTAGCTGTTTAACCACTTTAGAACTTTGGAAGTTGAGATTTTAAAATCCTCAGGCTAATGTCTGTGAGAGAACAATATGAACAGATATGTGATTAAAAATGATTTTAAAAGTAATAATAGCAAAAATAATTGTCCCTAATGTAGAGTATCAGAAGGCATGTGACTGTAAAAAAGCAACTCCATCTGGGACACAAAGGGGCAAATCCTCAGTTTTTCCTCCCTTTCTGGGCACTCAACAGGTCTGATTTGCTTTGCTTTGCTGTATTGGCAAATCCTCTATTTAAAAATTCAAGAAACAACGTGTTAGTTCTCAAAGTAAGTTTAGGCCGGGGCCCGGGGATTTGACAAGCATAAATAGTTAACCCAAGTGTCACAGTTAACTCTGCAGTTAGGAACATTCTCATTATGCAGGCAGCTGTAATTTATTCCCTCCCTCTTCCCTTCCTTCTTTCTCTCCTTCATTTGAATGATCAAAAAGATCCTATATACATGTGTATGTATATATTAAGGAAAGTGAGTTATCAATGAAAAAACTTATAAAAATACAGCAGAAGATCCAGTTTTGAAGTTTAAAAGGAAAAGACATTTCTTGTGATTGTCAATATTATGGGAATCTCATAGTTGAGATTTCTAAGTTAAAGAATATTTAGAAAAATTATGTATACGTAAGCCATTTCAGTACTAGGCCAGATAAGAGAGTCTATGATTTGATTTTCTAATTGAAATATTTAGTGAATTTAAATTTAATTTAATTGTTGAAGTATTAGTAAAATTTGCACCTTTGATTTTTTTTTTATAACTTAGTATGAATTAGTATTTTACGCCTTCCTAGGCAATGCAAATAACATTAGAACTTCAATGTTAAATACGGCAGCCGTTAGACACGTGGCCATTTAAATGCAAGTTGAAGTTAATTAAATTAAAAATTCAGTTTCTCAAGTTGCATTAGCCACATTACTAGTGCTAATAGGCATGAGTGACTAGTGTCTATCCTATTGGACAGCTCACAGTTGAAAAGTTACACAAGGTTGCCAGTTCTATTGGAGAGCACTGCTTCAGAACCCTTTAATTCTCTTTCCTAGTTTCCCATATTTTGTATTATTATTGCCTTGCATATTAGTTTTACATATTTTTAACCCCTACTAGATTTACTATTATTGCTTTTGTATAGTCAATATTAATTTATATTTATCCACCTTTATAACCTTCCTGCTGCCCTTCCTTCCTTCCTCCCTACATTACCATGTTTTACCTAGAATAATTTTATTTTAACCTAAAGAACTCCATTTGGTATTTAGTTTTGTACAGGAAATAAAGTGATAAATTCTCTCATTTTGATGGTCTGAAAATTCCTTTATTTCATCTTTAATTTCTTTTGGAAGAAATAGAGATGGTTGTTGACAGTTGTTTTCTTTCAACATTTTAAAGAAGTTATTCCATTTTCTTGAGGTTTCTATATCTTCTTTATAAAGTGAGCTGTAGCCTTATTGCTTTTCCTTGGAGGATAATATCCTTTTTCCTCTGGCTGCTTAAGTATTTTCTCTCTATCTTCGATATTCATTAGTTTTACGACGGTATGCAAAAGGAAGAGAATGCATTTATTCTGCCTGAGTCCCAAACAGGATAAATCTGATAAATCTATGGTTCATATCTTATTTCAGTTTTGAAAAACTCTAGCCCAATACTCAAATTTTGCCATTCAGTCTCTAACCCCTCCAATGGATATATCCATTGTATATATGTTTTTTAAATTGACATCTAGCTTTTTGTTTTTCTTTATTGCTAGCTGGTTCAGAGTTATTGTGTAAAAGGATGCTCTAGCCACCCATTTGCACGTGGGACTTTAGTAGGGAAAATAGGCTCACCTGCCTGGAAAGGTGAGGGGTTTCAGGATATAAAACTGCCTCAGATCTGATTTCTGTTGGGTGAGTTTGCCTGTGAAGTGACCTGTTCAGCTCTAATGAGGTGGAATTACTGCCCACAGCCAGATTGTTAGGGGATCTCCCTGGAGTTGCCCAGGGACCAAAGGTGGAGTGGGGGGGGGGCTGGTTCCCGGTACAGCTCCTGGCTTAGGCTACGGCTTCTTTTGTTTTCTTCTGGAAGGTTGGATCAAGCCTCCAGAAACTTGCTTGTGGCTAGTAATTTATTATCACATATATCACATATATCAAATATATCTTACAATCTTTTCTGAATTTTTCATCCTTTTGTTCGCCACGATTCTGTCTAGTTATTTTCAATTGATCTATCTTTCAATTCTCTTTCTTTTTTGTTGTGCTTATTCTGCTGTTAAACTCATCTGTGATATCTTAGTTTCAATATTTGCAATCTTAAAGTCTATAATATCTTTCTGATTTTTTTTTAGAGATTTTAGTTTTTTAGTAAAATTGTTCATCTTGCTATGTATTTATTTGAACATAGAAATTACAAGTATTCTAAGGTCATCTCTGATATGTCCAATAAATCAATCATCTGTGGGTCTTCTAGTCTGGTAAAGAGCTTCCAAGTGCATGAGGACTCCTCCTTTGCCTGGAACTCTCAGGAATTCCAAACAGTCACACTATCCCACACTCAGTTTTAAAGAACATATTACAATTTTACCTATTTTCTTCTTACACTCTTCTATGGCTCTCACCTCTTCCTATGCTCTGCCAAAGGTGAAATGGTTCATGTGCCTCCTGTAGAGGTTTATTGCACTTTGGAATTCAGTTCACCTGGTTGACTTGTGCTATCATATCTCTGATAGGCTCAAGAAAAGTTATGATTTTGTAGATTATCTTGATGTTAGCATATGAGTGTTGTTCTTGTGTAGCTTTCTTTTTTTTTTTAATTTTTTGTTTATTGCAGTAACATTGGTTTATAACATTGTAAAAATTTCAGGTGTACATCATTGTACTTCTATTTCTGCATGGACTATATCATGTTCACCACCAAAATACTAATTACAACCCATCACCACACACATGTACCGAATTATCCCTTTCACCCTCCTCCCTCCCCCCTTCCCCTCTGGTAACCACCAATCCAATCTCTGTCCCTATGTGTTTGTTTATTGTTGTTATTATCTACTACTTAATGAAGGAAATCATACAGTATTTGACCTTCTCCCTCTGACTTATTTCACTTTGCATAATACCCTCAATGTCCATCCATGTTGTCACAAATGGCTGGATTTCATCGTTTCTTATGGCTGAGTAGTATTCCTTTGTGTATATATACCACATTTTCCTTATCCATTTGTCCCTTGATGGGCACTTAGGTTGCTTCCAAGTCTTGGCTATCGTGAATAAGGCTGCAATGAACACAGGGGTGCATGTACCTTTGCAAATTGGTGTTTTCAAGTTCTTTGGATAAATACCCAACAGTGGAATAGCTGGATCATATGGTAGTTCTATCGTTGATTTTTTGAGGAATCTCCATACTGTTTTCCATAGTGGCTGCACCAGTTTGCACTCCCACCAGCAGTGTATGAGAGTTCCCTTCTCTCCACAACCTCTCCAACACATGTTGTTTCCTGTCTTGTTAATTATAGCCATTCTGACGGGCGTGAGGTGATATCTCATTGTAGTTTTGATTTGCATTTCCCTGATAGTTAGTGATTTTGAACATCTTTTCATGTGTCTGTTGGCCATCTGTATATCTTCTTTGGAGAAATGTCTGTTCAGGTCTTTTGCCCATTTTTAATTGGGTTGGTAGTTTTTGTTGTTGAGATGCATGAGTTCTTTATATATTTTGGAGATTAAGCCCTTATCAGATGTATGGTTTGCAAATATCTTCTCCCAATTGTTAGGTTGTCTTTTCGTTTTGTTGATGGTTTCCTTTGCTGTGCAGAAGCTTTTTAGTTTGATGTAGTCCCATTTGTTTATTTTTTCTATTGTTTCTCTTGCCCGGTCAGATGTGGTGTTTGAAAAGATGTTGCTAAGACTGATGTCGAAGAGCGTACTGCCTATGTTTTCTTCTAGAACTTTCACAGTTTCAGGTCTTACATTCAAGTCTTTAATCCATTTGGAGTTAATTTTTGTATATGGTGTAAGGTAAGGGTCTACTTTCATTTTTTTGCATGTGGCTATCCAGTTTTCCCAACACCATTTGTTGAAGAGACTTTCTTTTCCCCATTATATGTTCTTGGCTCCTTTGTCAAAGATTAGCTGTCCATAGATATGTGGGTTTATTTCTGGGCTTTCGATTCTATTCCATTGATCTGTGCGTCTGTTTTTGTGCCAGTACCATGCTGTTTTGGTTACTATAGCTTTGTAGTATATTTTGAAATCAGGGAGTGTGATACCTCCAGCTTTGTTCTTTTTTCTCAGGATTCCTTTAGCTATTCGGGGTCTTTTGTTGTTCCATATAAATTTTAGGATTCTTTGTTCTATTTCTGTGAAAAATGTTGTTGGAACTTTGATAGGGATTGCATTGAATCTATAGATGGCTTTAGGAAGTATGGACATCTTAACTATGTTAATTCTTCCAATCCAAGAGCACGGAATATCTTTCCATTTCTTTTTGTCTTCTTCAATTTCTTTCAGAAATGTTTTATAGATTTCGGTGTACAGATCTTTCACCTCTTTGGTTAAGTTTATTCCTAGGTATTTTATTCTTTTTGTTGCAATTGTAGCATATGAGTGTTGTTCTTGTGTAGCTTTCTAAATCCTAATTGAAAGCAGAACTCTTGGCAGTGTATTTTAACATAATAGAAAATAATAGCATATTATATTAATTTAATTTCTGTATTTAATTTTATCCCAAATTATATTATCTACTATAAGTAGCTATTGAAATAAAATCCACTAAATAATAAAATTATTGATTATTTCCAAAAAGCAAAATAATCAATGCCAAATATTAAAACTTTAAATCCACATGTAGGAAGATGGAAAAAGAAATTGATCAGGAGACAGGAGACCTGACACCAACTAGCTTAGGGACTCTGTATGAATCATGTTATTTCTTAGTCTCAGTTTTTCAAATGTCAATATAAAAAGTGTTAAATCCAGAACCTAAGTTTCTCACTGTCTACTTTTTCTGCCACCTCCTTTCTCCTCAGTGCGTACACACATACTCCGAACTCTCGTCTTACCAAACTACTACTTACAATATCTATTTGTGAAAAAAACTGTGATATATAAATATAGTATATATTTTGTTTGACATTCTTAAATTGGACAAATTTGTTTTTGTTTTCTTCTTACTATATACTGAAATAATTTCCTGGGGACTTTTTTCCCCCGCTTTGGATCTTTGTATTCTCAATGAGGTAAAACGAAGTGTTTTGGAAACAAAATCTGCTTGTGAACTGGCTAACAGACAATTAAAGGAAATTTCTAATAAATTCTCCAGGATATTAGAAATGTATCATTTTAAAACTTGTGGCTTTCCATGCCTTCATGTTTGATAAGATATTTAAATTGTTCCGGATTTATAATCGTGAACACATGCGTCCAAATACTCTTTACATAGGTAATATTTCATTCTTTTTTCCATTTTACAAATCTACTTACTCCAGGATTTAAATATTTCCAGATGTTCCCTCTTTTGGATTTCCAGTATACATGGGATAGTAAAATAAATTGGGAGGCAAAGGTTAAGTGCCTTTAACAACCAGAGAGGCGCAATGACTGTCTTCATATGCTTCACCTGAATGGACCTAATATTGTTATGAAATTGAATTATTACATAAAAGGAAAAAACAAGAAAAACAATATGAATTGTGTGTTTCATGGCAGGTATGGTAATGGATTTGACAATTCTGTCATCCAGTCGTAAACTTCCAATTATGTTCAAGGCGCTAGAGCCATTTCAAGATAACAAAGGCTTCACTCATTCAGTGTCAAATCACTCAATAGCCTCTCTTTTGTGTCAATAACTAGTTTAAAAGTGAAGATGGCAAGTAGGGGAAATTTATAAAACTTGACACTATGTAGACATCCAGAACAGAATTTTAAGTGTAGCAATATCACTTGATAATGGAATATAACAATGAAGTGCTCTTGGCACTAATTATATTTATGACATTTTTATAGAAGCAAAATGTAATCAGTGAACTCTGCAGGCTTGCAGCCTGCCAAATGTTATAGCAACGCTAGGTGGATCAATTTGTTTTTGTTCTGAATAATAACAATAGAAACATTAATATTAATTTACCATATGAATTAAAGTGACCTAAATATTATTAATTCACTTCCTAGCTAAATTCAATGATAAAATTGGAGTAATAATTGTATGAAAATGAATTTAATCTTATTAAGCATGTCAGTTTAGTTATTTATAACATTGTAACATATTACAACATCCTTTCCTGTATATACATATAAAAACAGAGACTGAATACTACCAATTGCCTAAACATCTGCATGTCTGGATTAGAGCCAAAGATGAAATATTTTGGTATATGATTACAATATCAAGTTGTTTTTTCTTTCTGATTTTCATGACCTTTATTACCGAAAGCCTGAAGCAAAACTTTACATTTTTCTGAGATAAATTCTTTGCAAATGTATAATCATCATCTCTAACTTTATCTAGAAACATGGTTGCATTTGGTCTAAGGAAATTCTGAATAGGTTTGGGGGTTTCTATAATTCATAAAATGATCATATTGAGGAAGGAGCATTACACTACCTAGATTGGCAGGATATATGTGGGAATAAAAATCTAGATACTGTCTGCCAAGCAGACTTAGTTATATTTTTATATATATATGTTATTACTATATATTATAATGTATATATTTCAGCTTAGTGAGGTATAATTGACATACAAAAACTGCAAATATGTAATGTATACAATTTGATGAGTTTGGACGTTTGCATACACTCATGAAGCCATCACCGCAATCAGTCTCCTCTAAAAGTTTCCTTATGTCCTTTTGTAGTTTTTTGTTTGTTCGTTTTGGTTTTTTGTGAGATGAATACTGAATAATTCCACTTATATGAAGAATCTAAAATAGTCAGACTCATAGAAGCAAAGCATAGAATTGTGTTTGCTGGTGGCAAGAGGAGAGGGATAAAGGATTTAGTTATATATTGAATTTTGTATCAAACTAGTCAAGAAAGCATTCAACAAATCGTATCAGTCATAAAATAAAATCTACACACATGTACACACACACACACCCCTTACCTTATTCAGTCATTATCACTTAATGCTTTACTGCGTATCCTGTACTCAGAAGCCCCAGACTCCATATAAGCCCCCGACCCCCTTAATCCCTGTTGCAGTAATGCAATTACAGTAGTGTTTCATGAACCTGTTGAGGATGAAAGTCAAAATAAGTGTAACATCCATAATAGTAAAGTGTACTGGCTAAATTCGAATGACTTCTGTTCTTAAGTGTATTAGTTCAGGCTCTAACAAAGGTATTACTGCATGAAAGGTATTAGTACATGAAAATATCTGCTAAGGGATATAGGGCTGGAATCTTTATTCCAATTAACCACTTATAATAAAAACTGATTTGACTTCTAGTAACAGAAAACCTTTCAAATCCTCATCATTCTACATATTTTTTTTTAACCAGAATTTTGTCATAGGGTTAGAACCAAAGTCAAGCAATCACAAGTTAGATATAAAATTATGAGTTCTTTTTAGCTTCATGACTACTAAAAAATTAGGAAAGCTCATAGGATAATTCCTATAGAAGAAAATGTGCATATTAACAGAAAGATGGGTTAAGCTATCATAGATATGCCTGGGTGCACTCCCATTAGCATAAATTAGGAGGCTGAGCCTCCTAGAGATCCATCCATAGGAAGATGAAGAATATTGGAAGAACAAACATTGCATTTTATTTACAGTGCAGATCACTGTGAGGAAAGAACTTCTTCTTTGAATAGGACCACTTATTAATCTTACTGAGATGTGGCAGAAAATGTTGAAATCATTTAAACTGATCCCTTAAAAGATGTCAAAGAATATATTTTAGTAAAATTGTGAGTTTAGAAGGAAAGCAGGGCCATGAAACAAAACAATTAATATTCAGTCTAGTGTGTTCGTATTCGTATATATAATCCCTGGTCTGGGTCTTTTATGAAGGTACTCTGGAGATAACCTGAACATATTTTCCTCTGCTGTTACTTCATTTAGAGTTTCTCATAGTCTAAGAAGCTTGACTTTTTTTTTTTTTTTAATGAGATTTTTAAGCCTCTGCCTTCTATGAAACCTAAGGTTATTAGTTTTAGGTCTTTAGGTGTTGTTCTATTTCCTTACCCTAGTCTAGGTGTACTCTTGTAATATCATGTGGATTTTGGAAAGGGGAGAAAAGAGGGAAAATTTATCTGCATGCTTCCCTCCCACCTCGTTTTTCTTATTTATCAAGGTTCACCCCACAGGAAGATAATTCTCCTGAATTTATAGGTTGCATCATCTGGCCCCTTGGTGGCCACCCACGAAGCAGAATTCTACACCCCGGGGCAAAGCATTTTATGTGGGTCTGGGAGAGGGAAGTACCGCAGCTGAGAAATGAAGAGAGAAACAGCAGAGATGCTTTTAGTTTTGGATCCCAGTGGTTGAATGGTAAAAGCTTCATTGTGTCAGTTCTCAGTAGCCATTGCTTGACCAAAGAGAAAGAATGAGGTGGTAGAGGGAATCTGAAAAGACCTGCAAGATGGGTGCCCAATCCATTACCAAATGGATGAAGCATGGTAGCTCACTGTTGGTTTAACTCAATTAATAGTGGGGTCAAATATTTTTTATGTCTTTTGGATACTTGCACATCTTCTTCTGTTAATTTCTTCTTCAAATCTTTTGTCCATTTTCCTCTTGGAACTTCATCTCCTTGATATTTTTGATTCTTTGTATAAATTCTGGTTACTAAGTTACTGCAATATGTTCTATTTTGCTTACATTTCAATTTTGCTTAAGGTATTCTTCATTGTACAAAAGTTACAAATAGTAATGTAGGCAAATGTATCTATCTATCCATCCATCCATCCATCCATCCATCCATCTTGCCTTTGGAAACTTATTCAAAAAGATCTTTCCAGCCTCAAGTTCCTTGACAAATTCTTCTCTATTGTAGTGTTTGATGATATGGAATTTTTTCCATATCCTGTGACAATATAAATTGGAGATCTTTCTAATTTTATTTTTTAAAATAGATCACCAGATAGTTCCTACATAATTTATTGAATGGATTGTCCTTTCTCCAATTATATTAAATGACATATTTATCACCTGCTAATATTCTATATATGCTTAAATCTCTGTTTGTTCTTATTTTTTAAAAAAGTCTTGGCTACACTTTCACATTTACTCTTCTGTGTGAAGTTTAGAATTATCTTTTAAAGTCCCATGGAAAATCTTGGAGGGATTTTGTTCAAAAATGTACTGAACTTACAGACTAATTTGAAGAATTAAGAATTCTTTTATATATGAATTTTTCCTTGGAATCTCATATATAAAACAGATAAACTTGAAAATATATTAACTGAAGGACCTAGGCCAAAAAAAAAAAAAAAAAGATCATGGAGAATTCATGGATCATACTTTGGAATTAATTTCTAAAATTGCTTTTAGAAAAGGAAACGGAAAATTTACCTGATCTTTTAAGTTTTGGTAACAACAACTATTCTGTTGATTTTTGCCAGGAGAAAGATCAATGGAAAACTCAACTCAGATGAAAGGAGGAGATGAGTCACTCTTTAAGATTTGACTGACCTTTGGAGAGAAGGGTCTGGTCATTTGTTGAGTGGATGTCAAGATCCTCAGCACCTCCTTTTTACTTCAAGGATAAGGTTATTCTCTATTTCTGAGAAATGTGACAGTTTTCTTTTTTAAATTATTTAGTTACACACAATTTTTAAGAGTCATAATTATTAAAAGTCACTGAAGTACGATTAAAATAAGTGCAACTATGTGCATTATAATCACCTCCAAAAGCATTTGACAAATATTACAACATGGAAATCCAAACTCTACAGGACACCTCATTTGATTCTCTGCGAGGTTATACACCCAGAACTCCAGACTCACTGGGGAAAGTAAAAATGTTATAGAAATGCTAGCACATTAGGTCAGAGGCAAAGATTGACTTAATCTTTGATGTTTGTGGGCAAAATGACAGATGAACAATAGCAAACGAAGATGCATAGCCTGGCTTTAGCAATATTATTGCACTATGCCTCCCTCATTTGTATCTTCCACTTTGATGCTTGACCTCTAAACGTCTATTCTCCCTCTTAGGTGTAAGTGTTAATTAATTTCTCCTCTAAACATAAATAACGCATAGAGTTTGAGCAACTAAAACAATTGTGTTGTAATAATGCGCAATTTGGAGAAAGCAGGTGTTTTGGCTTTTATCTTTTTAAAAATATTTTTTCTTGGGACAATATAGTATAAGATTATAAGTAGATGATTAAGAACTCACATATAATTTATTAATTTTAATCCCAAATCTCACACTGAATGTGATGCATAGATTTTATCTGGAAAGGTAAACTATTGCAAACATGGCACATTTATTGATATCAGTGATATAAAGCAGTAGTTTCCAACCTATGTAAGTATGAGGAAACATATTGGGAAAACATAAGATAGTAGTTTTATTATTAGCACTTGTACATTGTGAAAACACATTATGAAAAAGATCAAATTGGAGCATACCAATATTTTAGAATTAATCTGCATACTATCAATCAAAGCAATCATATACTTCTAAAAATCATATATGCATATGAAATGTTATAACGGTGCACAGACCATGCTCGATAATTATTTGTATTAACAGGTCAGCTGAAGTAAGCTCATGGCTCCCTAGGCATCTGAAGCCCACAAATTGGGAACCAATGAGATAAGGGAACTCTTTCTGTTTTGTTCTTTCTATCTCTCTCCCTCTCCCATACCCCTCCTTTTACTATCTCTCCTTATTAATTATCAATAATTCTTTTGTTGGCACAGATTAGAATACCTAAAATAAAGGGTATGATTTTTGTCAAAACAGTTTCAATAAAAAGTGATGCAGTTACTGAGCCAAAACACAATCTGTGAGTTGTCCACATACAATAGTCATATCTGCTGAAGTAATTATCCAAGGTCACTTGACAGCCATCTCTTGTCTAAAGATGGAGTAGAAATTAAAGTATCATAAATATTTACAGGAATATGTGAAAACAAAATTATCCATGAGAAAACTTTTCTAGTAAGAAAAATATGTGCTAGCTACAAATGTACTCTGTATCTGACAGCTAAACAATTTCACTTTCTGTGTAATTGATACCTTAGCGGAAACAAAACAAAACACTTTTAAAAGTTTTAATCAGCCCCAGGTTTATTGTGTTTGTAATCTTCTTATGAGAATTAATTTTCTAGCGTCAATGTGTTGACTGAACTAAGCCATGTAAGACGTATGTATAATCACACAATATGTTCATTTTTTCCCCATCTAACAAGAGTATTTGATTATATATTTGATGTGCTGCGTTCAAAAGCTAATAATTTAATAGAGATCAGTCATATATAGAACAACCATAACAAAGTGTATAAAATGATGAATTTAAAAATACTTGCATAAATACATTGCCACACTCAAAATAAAGAAGCAATTATCATTAACTTCAGCCATTACAGACCATTTTTAATAGTGGAAAATTAGATTAAAATAGTTATTTCAGCAAACAAAATTAAAGTTAAGTCTGAGTTAATTAATAAGAGAATATTATATACCAGACACTGTGCTAAATACTGGTGAAACCACCATAACTAAGAAATAAACTTTGGGGCTGGCCCCGTGGCTTAGCGGTCGAGTGCCCACGCTCTGCTACTGGCAGCCCGGGTTCGGATCCCGGGCGCGCACCAACGCACCGCTTCTCTGGCCATGCGGAGGCTGCGTCCCACATACAGCCATTAGAAGGATGTGCAACTATGACATACAACTATATACTGGGGCTTTGGGGGGGAAAAATAAGGAGGAGGATTGGCAATAGATGTTAGCTCAGAGCCGGTCTTCCTCAGCAAAAAGAGGAGGATTAGCACAGATGTTAGCTCAGGGCTGATCTTCCTCACAAAAAAAAAAAAAAGAAAGAAAGAAACTTTGTTCTCTAGGAAGGTGCTTGGTGAAGAGGCATATATGAAATAAAATCTTCGCAAGTCTTTTTGTTAAGAGATATAATAGAGGCAGAGGATAACAGATAATTACTTCTATATAGAATATATATATCTATATATAATTATTTAATTAGAGAGAGGATAATTTTTATATACAAGTATAAATGGAGTTTAGAAAGTGCAGTGAATAATGTTGTCAGTGGCAGGAACCATTAGAATGTTCCATCGAAATGTCGGCATGTGTCTTGAAGAGTGAGTGGAGTTCACCATTCAGACTGGAGGAGGAAGAGTGTTATAGGCCGAGGAAGGATCATGGACAGAGCCACAGATGCTTGCAAAAGAGTGAGTGTAGGTAGAGAATCATTTTTGAGGTTGTAAAGTTTGGTGGGAACAAGATAAAGAGAAGGTAAAAAGTACTGGAATCAGTTAGAGTTCAAATAGGGAAGGTGAACCATTAAGAATAGTATGTGCTCAAGGATTTCTTGTAGGAATAAGCTGTACACAGTTATAGGAAAATCTTGAGAGCAGGAGTCCATAAATAGGAACTGGGGCATCAGAAAAGAGTCACTAACTCTTTTGAAGCTCTGGTGTGGGTACAGAAGTCAGAATTTACGAAGTAATCTGGGAAGCCAGGCATGTCCAGCTCCCAGAGCGGGACCACAGAGGGAGCTAAGAGAAAAGTCTATGGAAAATGGTCCCTCTGCATAGATACCAGTTCTCTCCGTTCACTGCTGCCGTTGGAAGTCAGGGAAAAGAGAAATATGGATGGAGGAGATAAGGATAAGCTGAAAATCATTGCTGTTTCTGGGTGTCTGCATGTCCTTCAGAGGGGACTGGCTATTACTTCATTTCTTGGCTGCTACTTCACTCTTACCTTCCAAATTTTGTACAAATTTAACTCTAAAGGGCTCTAACTTGGTGCCAACTAGGGACAGCTATTTCTGGGAAATGTGATTTCAGTTTAATCGGGTTGACAGAGTAAACCACTACAACATCCTCATGACTCTTGGCTTTTGACAATATGCACTGGTGAGTGATTAGATATATTGAGCATGGGGAGTAAAAAGATTATATATTTTGATTTAGGAAAGCAACTATGATCAGAGTGTGTAGAATGTATTGCTAGAAAGATCAATGGGAAGTATGAAAAAAAAACCTTAGAATATTTGTTCTATCCTCCATATAAGGAATTGTGTAGTTATGAACTAAGGAAAGGATAGTGAGAAAGGAGAGGAAAGGAAGAGGACAACAGATTTAAGATATGTCAAAACTTAAAATGATGGGACACACTGTCTTTGAACTCACATACTGGGACACAGAGCAATATACATTACAGGGGAGAGTTCAGATGCCCCTAGGGAAATATGAGATAATGGATCAAAGTATAGAGATGTGTGAAGAGTCCAATAGCCTCAAAATGAAAACCATAATTTGTGCAATATATATATATGTTACGTATCCTATGTAAAATAGAAGTACTAAAACAGATACACTAAGCATTTTAAAGATAAAAAATAAAAAATAAAGCAAAATAATAGCAATATGAAATGAGAACAAAATATAAAAAAACAATATCTAGTGGAGATATTATATGTGAACAACAAAATAAAGCAAAAATACATGGCATAAATAGTAGAATGGATATATGTAGGGGAAAAAAATCATTGACTTGGAAATTTATATTGAAGAACTCTCTCTTTGATTCTTTTATTATTTCTATTTAACTTTTAACAAGTTTCTCATTTGTATTTTCAAGTTGTTTATTGTGCCCTCTGTGATTTTTACTCTCTCTTTGCCTTATGGTTTCTGAAATTGTTTTTTATCACTTTCTTTCTTTTTGGATTCTACCAGTTTTTGTTGCATATCCTCCTATTCTTTAGCAATCACCTACTGTTTGCTGTCCATCTAAATCTTCCTTGAGGTTTTGTTGTTGTTATTTCTACTTTGTGGTCTTCCTTAATAGTTGTATTTGCTTTAACAAATTTAGGATTGTATTCCATTGCTTTCTTCATATTTCAATCGTTATGCATGCATATTGGACAATTTCCTTTGTTTCGTAACACCATTTTTTTTCTGCTGAGTTTTTTTATTAGAACAATCATGCAACCATTTTACACCTTTAATCTTATAGTATGTTTGAATGGATGCTTATTCTTTCTTTACTATTCACATTTGGTTATGTTAGACTTCCTTGGATCAGCCATACACAGAAGCTTCCAGTGGAGGGAAGAAAGGGCCAGGGTTGATATGAGGTTTCTATGTTCGAGATCCTCCTCTTCTGTTGCTATTGTGATGATCTGTTCCTTTCTGTAACCAGCATTTTGAAATAAAGTATATAAAGGACTCTATATTACTACCACTAATAGTTAAATAAGGAGCTTAAATTTATGGTGTTTATATCATGATGTTTTTAGAATTAATGTTGTTGGAGGAAGAATGGTTCATTGTTAGAGTATATTTAGACCTACTGGGTCATTGAGATTGGCCTTCTAGATCTCCAAATTCTCTTGATGTACTCTTGACAGTTATTAGAAGGAGAAAAATCAATACCTGCCAATTATTTTCAGAAGCAAGATAGAATTTGATGCCTTCAAATGTATTCAAATTGGTTAAAGTAAAAGACAGCTGGTAAAAACAAGTATGTACCTGGAAAAATCTTTGTAGTGAAGACATAGAACAGGAAAATTATTTCTAAATGGGGGTATCTTATTCAGGATTCTTTTGAATGCTTAAGGACATAGACTAACACGCATTAAATAGATCAAATATATTGTATTTCTTTGACTGAATGTGTTCAAGAGCGTGTGTGTGTGTATATATATATATATATATATACACAATGTGTGTGTGTACTAGCTATATATTATGTATTTTATATATTACTACCCTAGTAGTATACGAGTAGTAGTATATACCCTTTATATACTGTAAACCTATAAATATGTAATTTATATTCCTGGGCTGGAGTGCTAGACTGTAGGACTAGGAATTTCTTGCAATAATCTGTAAGAGTCTGAATTTTTAGCTGAACTTTAATAGTAATACAAAAGAAATAGAATTCAAGATTACTAATAATTATTTTAAATCTCCACTGTCATTTTTCATTCTTATCCTTAACTCCTTTTTGTCCTTTTTTTCATGCACAGAAACACACAAATCATTTGTAAAAAACGTTACTAAATAAAGTAAAATATGTTTCGTCACAATTTGGGAGAAGTACATAAAGAACCAATCTAAGATTAAAGTAAGAGTCAGCTTTTAATGGTGACAATCCTTAACAATTTTCTCCTTTGAATATGAATTGGAAAGAGAGAATTCAGATCTTATGTCCCCTTGGATTGTCCATTATCCTTTCTTGCACCTTGTATTTCTCCATTTCTGAATTATTTAATTTAAAAAATATCTCCAGGGCTACCAAAAGGCAGTTTTAGTTACCTTTTTTTACTCAAGTTCCATAGAAAAATTAAGGGCAGGCAGGGGAACTTCAATTAAGGTTTTCTTCCACCTCTTCCTTTCAGTTTCCAAGAAATTGCAAGAAATAGTGCTTGCTTTATTTATAAGGTTATTACAAAGATTAAATGAATTATTACATATTCAGCAAAAGCTGAAGATTAACTATTATCATGACATTTACTTTGAGTGGAGGGAAAGGAATGTAGAAGACCAAAGATCATGGCTTCATCATCCTTTCCTTGGGCATGCCTTCATCATCCTTTCCTTGGGCATGCCTTCACATCAATTAAAAGGAAATGGTTCACCATATATAGCAATCTGATAATACGTTATTAAGCAAACATTTCACTACGTAATTATTGTGTACATAAAAATGTAATAATGGAAATGAGAGAAATGTGGAAAAATAGGGAAAACAGGGGAGTGGAAAAGAAAGAAAAGAAACAAAATGCTCTGGAGAAGATGGTACCTACCATAAGCTACTTTGGTAGAAGCATTTGCTATGGCAAAGTATATGTCAAGTGCAGAGGAACTGGTTGAAAGAACAGAGTCAGCAAAAGAGTTTATTTTGAGAATTTGATTTGAATTTTATTAAGAAAAGTGTGCAATTTCACGCATGTAAAACCATCAAAAAAACCCCATTTATCCTACCTTTAAATATATTCTTTCAAAAATGATCTTTTAGCTATGCTGTTACTCAAATGCAGTATTGAATTAATGATTCAAATAATTGAACAACACATGTGGAGCATTGTCTACACTTTAGGCATAGCTGAATCATTAGATATAGAAATATGAAAAATGAAAGGTGCTTGCCCACATTACACCAATAATTGAGTATGAGATGCAGTTTAAGTAACAAAGTAGTCATAATTCAGTGGGATAACTTATTTAAAATATTATACAAGATATTATGCTTCCCTAGGAGAGAAAGCAACTATTTTGACAAGGGTGGAATCTGAAACGTTTCATGGAGAGGTGACTGAAATATAATCTTATTGTGAAACAAATAATTATTCCCCAAATAAGATCAGATTATTTCAAATAGTACATGTTATTTGAATGAAAACATTAAGATTGGTTTACCAATTTAATGCATTCAGAATTTTGAAACAACAACAATCTTTAGACTCATTCTAACAAATATTGATTAGTTTTTTAAAGGGTAAAATCAACTAATGAGTTTTTAAATTAAGCATATGAACTGAATAAGATTTAAATTAGGGGATGATGTCAAGATGGTGGTGTAGATGGACTCCAAAATCACCTCCTCTCACGGACACAACAAACTTACAACTACTCTTGGAATAATTGACCCTGAGAGAGAACTGAAAATGGATAAAAAGAATCCACCCCCCCCCCCATAAGAGACAATGCTGACTCAGGTGGAAGAGGCAGAAATCCCTTTCTGGAGAGACAAAAAGCCACCTTCGAGCCACGGTGCTTCACGGTCAGTCTGGAGCAACCTTAAGGTACAAAGCCTTCCCTGGAGGAGTGGGGGAATCTGAGTGGGGAGCATTACCAAAATAAGCAGCTTTTGGACTCAGCACAACTGAGACAAGTGTCATAATATCTGGCTTTGCTGGTTATTACCTACAATGGGGAATACCCCTAGAAAACTTATCTGACATAAGGAAAAGAAAAGCCTGCTCTTAAAGGGCCCACACACAAATTCACCCATTTCAGTGAGCAAACTAAAATCACCAGAAAGAAAAGTACAGTCCTTTGGTGAATAGAGACTCAGCTGATAGGCTCTGGGTGCATCTCAGGAAGAGGTGAGACCTCTCCAGGGACTGAGACATTGGCGGCAGCCATTATTGTGACCTAATACATGCATGCTGACACGGATCCTGGCAGATACCATTGTAGTTCTTCCCCTGGACTGTTAGCCCAGAGTCTGCCCCACTCACTAGATCACTGATTTAATCCAGCTCAGCCAGGGAAGACAGTCCACCCTAGGGACACAAGAAATACTAAAGGGACATATTTAAGTGGAAAAGAGAAGACTGTAAATAGGAACAAGAAAATTATCAACAACAAAAAAAAAAAAGAGGAAGCACACAATAAAATCACTGGTAAAGGCAAACAGAAAGTAAAGGTAGCAGATCAACCACCTATGAAGCTAATACAAAGGTCAAAACACAAATATCTATTTCCATGATAAGAGGGTAATGGATATACATGCACAAAAAAAGAGGTCAGATATGGTATCAAAAACAAAAATTGTAGGAGAAGGAGAGTAAAAGAGTAGAGCTTTTAGCAAGAAGTAAAACTAAAGAGACCATCAACTTAATATAGATTTCTATATACATAAGTTATTATATATGAACATCATGGCAATCACAAACCAGAAACCTATAATAAATACACAAAAAATTAAGAGAAAGGAACCCAAACATAACACTAAAGAAAGCTATCAAGCCACAAGGGAAGAGAGTAAGAGAAGAAGAAAGGAACAGAGAAGAACTACTAAAACACTCAGAAAAAATTAACAAAATGGCAATAAGTACATACTTATCAATAGCTACTTTAAATGTCAATGGACTAAATACTCCAATCGAAAGGCATAGGGTGGACAATTGGGTGAAAAAAAAGACCCACATATATGCTGCATACAAGAGACGCACTTCAGACCTAAAAACACTCACAAGCTGAGAGTGAAGGGATGGAAAAAGATACTCCATGCTAATGGCAATGAAAAGAAAGCTCTGGTAGCAATACTTATATCAGACAAAATAGACTTTAAAACAAAAACTGTAACAAGAGACAAAGAGGGGAATTACATAATGATCAAGGGAACAATCCAACAAGAGGATATAAAACTTGTAAATATCTATGCACCCAACGTAGGAGCACCTAAATATATAAAGCAATTATTAACAGACATAAAAAGAGAACTAGACAGTAAGATAATAATAGTAGGGACTTTAACACTCCACTTACACCAACAGATAGATGATCCAAACAGAAGATCAATAAGAAAACATTGGCCTTAAATGACACACTAGAACAGATGGACCTAGTAGATATACACAGAACATTTCATCCAAAAACTGAAGAATACACGTTCTTTTCAAATGCACATGGAACATTCTCCACGACTGATCACACATTAGGCCACAAAACAAGTCTACATAAATATGAAGATTGAAATAATACCAAGCATCTTTTCTGACAACAAAGGTATGAAACTAGAAATCAACTATAGGAAGAAAATCAGAAAAGCCACAAATATGTGGAGATTAAACAAAATGCTACTGAACAATGATTGGGTCAATAAAGAAATCAAAAGAGAAATTAAAAAATACCTAGAGACAAATGAAAATAAAAATATGACATACCAAAATTTATGGGATACAGCAAAAGTGGTTCTAAGAGGAAAGTTTATAGCAATACAGGCCTACCTCAGCAAACAAGAAAAATCTCAAATAAAAAATCTAACAGTGCACCTAAAGGAACTGGAAAAAGAAGTAAAGAGTAAAGTTTTATGCTTCACAGAAATTTCATTTAAATCCCAAAGAAGAACAAATAAAGCCCAAAATCAGTATAAGGAAGGAAATAATAAAAATCAGAGCAGAAATAAATGAAATAGAGACTAAAAACAACAGGAAAAAAACCAACAAATCGAAGAGCTGGTCTTGGAAAAGACAAACAAAACTGACAAACTTTTAGCTAGACTCACCAAGAAAAAAAGAGAGGAGGTTCAAATAAATAAAATCAGAAATGAAAGAGGAGAAATTACAATGGACACCTCAGAAATACAAAAGATTATAAGAGCATACTATGAAAAACTATATGCCAACAAATTGGATAATCTTGAAGAAATGGATAAATCCTTAGAATTATACAACCTTCCAAAACTGAATCAAGAAGAAATAGAGAATTTGAATAGACTAATCACCAGTAAGGAGATTGAAATAATAATCAAAAACTTCCCAAAAATTAAAAGTCCAGGACTTAGATGGCTTCACTGGTGAATTCTACCAAACATTCAAAGAAGACTTAATATGTATCCTTCTCAAACTCTTCCAAAAAATTGAAACGGAGAGGATGCTTCCTAACTCATTCTACAAGGCCAACACTACCCTGATAGCAAAACCAGACAAGGACAACACAAAAAAAGAAAATTACAGGACAATATCACTGATGAACATCAATGCAAAAATCCTCAACAAAATACTAGCAAATCAAATACAACAGTACATTAAAAAGATTATACACCACGATCAAGTGGGATTTATTCCAAGGATGCAGAGATGGTCAACATCCACAAATCAATAAATGTTATACACCACATTAACAAAATGAGGAACCAAAATCTTGATCATCTCAATAGATGCAGAGAAAACATTTGGCAAGATACAGCATCCTTTTATGATAAAGACCCTGAATAAAATGGGTATAGAAGGAAAGTACCTCCTCATAATAAAGGCCATGTATGACAAACCCACAGCTAATATCATTCTCAATGGGAGAAAAACTGAAAAGTATCCCTCTAAGGATCCCCACCCTCACCAGTCCTATTTAACATAGTATTGGAAGTGCTAGCCAGAGCAATTAGGCAGGAAAAAGATATAAAAGGGATCCAAATTAGAAAGGAAGAATTGAAACTGTCACTATTTGCAGATGACATGATTTTCTATATAGAAAACCCTAAAGAATCCACCAAAAAACTTTTAGAAATAATAAATGAATGTGGTAAAGCTGGAGGATACAAAATCAACATACGAAAATCAGTTATATTTCTATACTCTAACAAGGAAGTAACAGAAAGAGAAATTAACAATACAATCCCATTTACAATTGCAACCAAAAGAATAAAATACCTAGGAATAGACTTAACCAAAGAAGTGAAAGACCTGTGCACTGAAAACTATGAAACATTTTTGAAAGAAATTGAAGAAGACACAAAGAAATGGAAAGATATTCTGTGCTCTTGAATTGGAAGAATTAACATCGTTAAAATGTCCATACTTCCTAAAGCAATCCCTACCAAAATTCCAGTGACTTTTTTCACAGAAATAGAATAAAGAATCCTAAAATTTATATGGAACAACAAAAGACCCTGAATAGCCAAAGGAATCCTCAGAAAAAAAGAAGAAACTGGAGGTATCACACTCCCTGATTTCAAAATATATTACAAAGCTATAGTAATCAAAATAGCGTAGTACTGGCACAAAAATAGACACACAGATCAGTGGAACAGATTTGGGAGCCCAGAAATAAACTGACATATCTACAGACAGCTAATTTTCAACAAGGGAGCCAAGAACACACAATGGAGAAAGGAAAGTCTCTTCAATAAATGGTGTTGGGAAAACTGGATAGCCACATGCAAAAAAATGAAAGTAGACCACTATCTTACACCATACACAAAAGTTAACTCAAAATGGATTAAAGGATTGAATGTAAGAACTGAAACCATAAAAATTCTAGAAGAAAACATAGGCAGTATGCTCTTCGACATCAGTCTTAGCAGCATATTTTCAAGTACCATGTCTGACCAGGCAAGGGAAACAAAAGAAAAAATAAACAAATGGGACTACATCAAACTAAAAAGCTTCTGGGACTGGCCCTGTGACATAGTGATTGATTCAGCATGCTCTGCTTCAGCAGCCTGGGTTTGGTTCCCAGGCATGGACCTACACCACTCATTGGCAGCCATACTGTGGTGGCAACCCTCATACAAAATAGAGGAAGATTGGCACAGATGATAGCTCAGGCTGAATCTTCCTCAAGCAAAAAAAGAGGAAGATTGGCAACAGATGTTAGTTCAGGGTGAATCTTCCTCAACAACAACAACAACACCAAAAAGCTTCTGCACAGCAAAGGAAACGATCAACAAAACAAAAAGACAACCTAACAATTGGGAGAAGATATTTGCAAACCATATATCTCATAAGGGGTTAATATCCAAAACATATAAAGAGCGCATACATCTCAACAACAAAAACACTAATAACACAATTAAAAAATAGGCCAAAGATCTAAATAGACACTTCTCCAAAGAAGATATACAGATGGCCAACAGGCACATGAAAAGATGTTCAACATCATTTACTATCAGGGAAATGCTAATCAAAACAACAAGATATCACCTCTTGCCTGTCAGAATGGCTATAATTAACAAGATAGGAAATAACAAGTGTTGGAGAGGATGTGAAGAAAATGGAACTCTCCTACACTGTTGATGGGAGTGCAAAGTGGTGCAACCACTATGGAAAACAGTATAGAGATTCCTCAAAAAATTGAGAATAGAACTACCAAACAATGCAGCTATTCCACTGCTGGATATTTATCCAAAGAACATGAAAACACGGATGTGTAAAGGTACATGCACCCTTATGTTCATTGCAGCATTATTCACAATAGCCAAGACTTGGAAGCAACCTAGGTGCCCATCAAGGGACGAATAGATAAAGAAGATGTGGTATCTGTACACAGTGGAACACTACTCAACCATAAAAAATGATGAAATCTGGCCATTTGTGACAAGGTGAATGGACCTTGAGGGTATTATGCTAAGCAAAATAAGTCAGAGGGAGAAAGTCAAATGCCATATGATCTCATTCATATATAGAAGATAAAAACAACAACAAACAAACATATAGAGACAGAGATTAGATTGGTGGTCAGCAGAGAGGAAGGAAGGAGGGAGAAAGGGGTGATTAGGCACATGTGTTTGGTGATGGATCTTAATTAGTTTTTGGGTAGTGAACATGACGTAATCCACACAGAAATTGAAATATAATAATATACACCAGAAATTTATATGTTGTTATAAACCAATGTTACCACAATTAAAAGTAAATAAATAAATAAAAATTTTAAAAAAGATTTGTTATTGTTTTTAAGTAACATTTCTTCTATAATAATGATAAAGTACAATTCTTAGTCATACTTCCAGAAGTTAGTCACTGTTTATACTGAAAACAAAAGAAAACCAAACAAAATAAAAATGTGCCAACATGATGTGTTGCTAAATTGCAAGCTAGAGTTGACACTGCATATTTAATTTGTTTTATTAGTTCATTCTGTAGCAATTCTGTTACTTTGGACAGCAGTTATTTACTACATAATATTAGTCGTTTGAACAAGCTGAATTGAAATAGATTTGCTAGAAAAGGAATCCTTGTTCTGGGATAGGTTATTTCAAAAGAGCTGATGTTTACACTTAGCTCAAAGGGCTGTATGTTGCTAATAGCTTTTATATTTTTATATTAGATGCATAGAAGACAGGAAGTTACAAATTTGCTTATATTTATGGTATGTAAGCTTTCCTGATATGCTGAACTTCAAGCACTCAAATGTTTCAAGTATGCTATTATCAACTCCTCCTTGAGTCTTGGTAAAGCTGTTTTCTATGGGAATCATGCTTATCCTACATTATTTTGGTGGTTTCTCCTCCTTTTCTACTTCCTCATCCTCCTTCGTCCTATTCTTCCTTCTCTTTTCTTGTATTCAAGTAGAAAATGAGTCCAGTCACTCTGTGTCTAATAAAAAGAAACCAAATAGAACACATGTACACATCATAGTTTCCCCTAGTGTTTCCATTTTGTATTATAGTAGAGTATCAAAATCAGGACTAGACATTGGTACAATACGTGTGTACAGTTTTACATCATTTTATCACATGTATACTTTTGTGTAATCACCATCACAATCAAGATACAGAAATATCCCATCACCAGGAAGAGCTCCTTTGTATTACCCCTTTATATTCACACCTTCCTCCTTCTACCATTTGTTATCTCTATCAATTATTAATTTATTTTCCATCTCTATTGTTTTGTCATTTCAAGAATGTTGTATAAGTGGAGTAAAAATTTTCACTCAGCATAATACCCTTGATATTCATGTAACTTGTTATGTATATCAATATTTAGGCCCTTTTTATTGCTGAATAATATTCCACGGTATGGATGTACCACAGTTTGTTTAGCCATTTGCCTATTTAAGGACATCTGGGCTGCTTCCGGTTTTTGACTATTACAAACAAAGCCGCTGTACACTTTAAATGTCTTACAATTTTATTTGTCAATTATACCTTAATAAACCTGAAAAATAAAGCTATTGTGAACAATCACATACTGGCTTTTGTATGAACATAAGTGTTCATTTCTCTGAGATAAATGCCCAGGAGTACAATTGCTGAGTCATATGGTTAGTGTATATTTAGTTAAGGACACTGCCCAACTATTTTCCGGAGTGTATGTATTGTTTTCTATTCTCACTGGCAACAAATGAGAGATCAAGTTTTCCCATGTCCTCACCAGCATGTGATATTGTTTCTATTTTTTCATTTTAGTTGTTCTAACAAGTATATAGTGCTATTACATCACGGCCTTCATAGCATTTCCCTAATGGCCAGTGGTGTTTAACATCTTTTCCTGTTTTTCTGCCATACATATATCATCTATAGTGATGTGGCTCTTCATATCTTTTGTCTATTTTCTAAATGGAATGTTTGCTTCTTTTAATGTTGAGTTTGAGTGTTCTTTGTATATTCTAGATATAGAATTTGTCAGATATCTGGCTTGAAAATATTTTCTCCAGTCTGTAGCTAGTCATTTCATTCTCTTAATAGTGTCTTCACAGAGCATACGTTTTTGATTTTTATGAGGTCCTGTTAATCAATTTTTTCTTTTACGGAATTTTTTTTTCTATCATGTCTAGGAACTCTCCATCAAGCTCTAGTTTCCAAAGATTTTTTCCTATGTTTTATTATAAAAGTTTTATAGTTTCACATTTTAAAACTATGACCCTTTTTGAGTTAAGTTCTGTGAAAGTTGTAAGGTTTAAGTCTAAGTTCCTTCTATGTATCTATGTATCTATGTATCTATGTATCTATGTATCTATGTCTCTCTCTCTCTCTCTCTCTCTCTCTCTCTCTCTCTCTGTCTATCATCTACCTATCTTATCTGTTTATTGTGTGCCTACGGATATCCAATTGCTCCAGTACCATTTGTTGAAAAGGCCATCTTTCCTTGATTGAATTGTTTTTGCATCTTTGTTGAAAGTCAGTTGGGCATATTTGTGTGGGTCTGTTTTGGGGCTCACTCTTTTGTTTCTTTGATCTCTGTGTCTGTACTCACACGAATACCACCCAGTCTTGAATTACTGATGATAAGTCTTGAAATTCAGTAGTCTGATTCCTCCCACCTTCTTCTTCTTTTTAAAGCTGTTTTAGTTATTTCAGTTCCTTTGCTTTTCCATAAAAATTTTAGAAGAATCTTCTTATATACACAGAAAATCTTGCTGGGATATTGATAAGATTTTAAGAATTGTCACCTTTACTATGTTGAGCCTTCCAATCTACAAACAAAATGTGGCATGTATTCTGCTAGTGCTTGAAAAGATGTGTATTCTTCTGTGGTTGGGTGAAGTGGTTTATAAGTGTAAATTGGCTCCTGTTGGATGATTATGTTTTGGGGTCCTTATAAAATGTTTCAGATTTTTTATGCTGTTGTTCTATCAATCGTTGAGAGAGGACTGTTGGAGTCTCCAACTATACCTGTGGATTTGTCTATTTCCCCTTTCAGTTTTATCATTTTTTTCTTCACACATTTTGCAGCTGTTGTTTAATGCACGCACATTCAGGATTGCTATGTCTTCTTGGTGGATTAGCCTTTTATCAGTATGTAATGTACTTCTCTGTCCATGATAATTTCCTTTGCTCTGAAGTCTATTTTATCTGATATTAATATAGCCACTCTGCTTTCTTTTGATTAATGTTGCATGATATACCTTATTTTAAAGCTACCTACATCATTATATTTGAAGTGAATCTCCTGTGGAAAGTATGTAGTTATGCAATGTTTTTTAATCCACCAATATCTGTGCCAATACACAATATGCATTTCCTGTAGTTATTGATGAACTTCGGATTGTCTGCAATTTTATTTTTTTCTGTTTATTCTCTCTGTTTTTCATCGCTCCTTCTTTTTCCTGCTTTCTTGTGGGTTACTCAAATATTTTTAAAATTCCATTTTGATACATTTTTAAGGGTTTTGAGTACATATCTTTGTATGACTTTTTTAGTGATTGCTCTAGGTATTATTATATATGCATAACATACCACACGCTACTGGTGTCACCATTTTTTACCAGAGTCAAGTATAGAATTTTACTTTACTTTATGCCCCTTTATAATATAATTGTCTTTATTTCTTCTATATACATTTGGAATCACATCAGACAGTGCAAGTTGTTGCAGGTACCAAAAGTTTATTCCTTTTTATTGCTGAGTAGTATTCCATTTTATGGATATAACAGTGTTTTTCAACCAAACACACAGAAGGAAATTTGTGTTCTTTCTAGTATTTTGTTATTACAAATAAGGTTGGCATGACTATTTGTGTACCATTTTTTTGGTGAACATAGTTTTTATTTTTTGGGATAAATGCCCAAAGGTGCAATTGCTGGGTAACATGCTAAGTATATGTTTAGTTCTAAGAGTGTTTTAAAGGATTGATATCATTATTATTCATGTTAGCTTCTTGCAATCATAACATTTACCTGTCTTACTTTCCTTTTGCTGCTATTGCAAATTGCCACAAATTTAGTGCTTAAAACATCACAAATTTATTATGTTACAAATCTGGAGGACAGAAGACTGAATGGGTCTTATGAGGCTAAAATCAAGGTATTAGCAGGGCTGAATTCTTTCTTAAGTTTCTAGGGGAGAATCTGTTTCCTTCCTTTTATAGCTTCTAGAGGCTGCCTGAATTTCTTGGCTCATGGTCTTCTTCCATCTTCAAAGCCAGCTATCACATCACTCTGATCTCTGCTTCTGTCCTCATATTTCCTTCTTCAACTGATGCATAGGCCTCCCTTTTTTTACTTATAAGGACACTTGTTATTACATTGGACCCCCTGGATATGTTACAATAATCTCCCATCTCAATATGCTTAACTTAATCATATCTGCAAGGTCCTTTTCTCCATGTAAGGTAAATATTCACAAGTTCTAGGGATTAGGACGTAGACGTCTTGGGGAAAGGGCATTATTCTGCCTACTATGCACCTATTAAAAAGTAGTAATCTAACATTTGGAATTGGAATATGAATGTATTAGTGTAACAATTCTTTATGAAAAATTTTTAAAAATTGTAGAAAATTAGATTTAACTCGAATTAATTATTGAAATTTTAATAAACATACAGAATGAAGCATAATACAATTTCTTAAAAGGGACAGAAATCTCAAAGTGGTAAGTTTATCCAAAACAACAGAAAATATTCCCAAATTCTCTTTCTAATTCAAAGTATAAGAGAAATAGTGTTTAATAATATTGTATTCTATCCATATTTTTAAATATTTTGAATATGGCAGATAATGAAGCAGAAATGCTTGTAGATTATAATACAACAATTTCCATGTCTGTGAAACATAGGCTATTTCTTGGTGATAAATTTTTATTCATTTTTTTGCACACCCCATATCTCCTATTGATGAACATGGATCGGCATAGTCATATAAGAATATAATGAACTAAGTATTATATAGAAGAAAATTTTCCTCTTCATTTGCTTTAATTTATTCTAGTTGTAAATGTCATTGCCTTCCATAACCACATAATAAATCTCACTCTAGGGTCAATTACTATAGTTTAGAATTAGATGTGTGTTGTTTTACAATTATATGAAATTCAGAGTACATTTTAATTACCATAACTTTTATAAAAACATTGGAGTTTAGAAAATGATATACATGATTACATTTGAACCCTCTATATGAAATTATTAAAATTTTATAACACCCTTTCTTCATATTTCATTAATTCCACAATTTCTAAAAGTGAACACCTAAACAGATGCTTACTGTATTTAAAATATAATCTATTATCTAACATTAAATAATTTTTTACCTCCAATAAAACCTATATTTATAAGTTTAAAAAATTTTTAAGTGGTTTCCTTTTTGCTTTGCATAAGAGTAAGAAAACTGTTTTCAAAATTTTTGCCATCATTGATTGTCACTGAAATGTTCTTACTCTTAAAGAAATCAATAAAGGAAAAGTGTTATAAAAAGCAATTCAATTATAAAGAGGCTTGTATCTTTTCACATTAATTTGTAACATTATTGTGAATTTACAAGTAATTATTACTTTACACTATGATAGTAAGCACAGTCATTATTGGATCTACTATAACTGTTATTGGTTGAATTGTATTCCCCAAAATTCATATGTTGGAATCCTAATCCCCAGTATCTCAGAATGTGACTTTATTTGGAGATAGGGTCTTATAGAGGTAAACAAGTTAAAATGAGGTTATTAGGTTGAGTCCCAATATAATATGACAGGTGTCCTTAAAAGGGTAAATTTGGAGACAGGCATGCACATAAGAACATCATGTGAAGATGAAGGAAGATATTGGAGTTATGTTTTTATAAGCCAAAGAATGTCAAAGATTGCCAGCAATCCACCAGAAGCTATGGAGAAGACAAGGAATAGATTCTTCCTCATACCCTTCAGAAAAAATCAATCTTGATAACACCTTGATCTCCAACTTCTGGCCTCTAGAACTGTGAGACAATACATTTCTGTTGTTTAAACCACTCACTTTGTGCTAATTTGTTATGGTAGCCCTACCAAACTAATACAGTAACTTAGACTTTGAATACTATATTTCCATTGGTACACTGAACCGTAGTATAAAGCCTTAAAGAGCATTTCTCTTTCATAATAGTTCTAAGTGCACAAAATATTACATTTGAATAATTTACTTCTTTTGTTGTTGTTGCAGAAAATGTAATTGAAAAAGATTTTAATGAAGAATGAATGGATTGGGTAGGACAAGCTTGATTAAAGAGTAAAATTTTATGCTTCACAGAAATTTCATTTAAATCCCAAAGCTAATACTGGCTTTTCAAATGCTACCATGATCATACCACTTGTGTGAGATAGATCCAGAACAAAATTTACATCAACAATCTCTATCAACTTGATAGTTGTTTCTTCTTATGAGACAAACAAAAACTTGCACTTAAAAATAAGATGTGGAACAACTGGTAATCTCATACCTTGCTACAAGGATTGCAAAATTTTATAATCCCTTTGGAAAACTTTTTTCAGGTTTTTATAAAGTTACACATATTCTTACTATATAATGTAGCCATTCCACTGCTAGATATTTATTTAAGATAAAATGAAAACATATATGTACACAATGATTCATTCATAAATATTTATAGCAGCTTTATTCACAATTACTCATATCTTGAATCAACCCATACATCTGGGGACAGATGAATGGACAAACTAAATGTCGTATATCCATATTCATAGAATACTCTTCAGTGATATAAAGAATAATAGAGTCATGCTCCGCATAACTATGTTTCAGTCAACGATGGACCACATATATGACAGTGGTCCCATGAGATTAGTACCATATAGCCTGGGTGTGTAGTAGGCTATGCCATCCAGGTTTGTGTAAGTACACTCTGTGATGTTCGCACAGCAACAAAATCGCCTAAACATGCATTTCTCAGTATCCCCATCATTAAGCGACACACGACTGTACATGCAACCTAGATGAATCTCAAAAACTGTGAAAGAGGCTACACACAAAGATCATGTGATGTATGAGTCCATTTTCACGACGTTCTAGAAAAGACAAAACTCAAGTGACAGATCACAGATCAATTTGAGCCAGCGTCCAAGTATGGGTGGAGAGGATTGACTGCGAAGGGACACCAGGGAAATTTTTGGGTTTTGGAAATGTTTTGTATCTTGATTCTGGTTGTTACATGACTGAATATACTTGCAAAACTTATCTAACTGTATAATTTAAATTGGTGAAGTTTATTGTATGTAAAATAAACCTCAATAAAGCTGATTTTGAAAAGCAAGTCAATTAGAACCAAAACCTACCAGATGATTTAATTTTATGTCTTTCAAAGAGTAGCTGTATTTTCCAAAGCCTAACGTGTCATGTAATTTGCTATCTGTTTTTAAAATACCAAAAGCATGGGCTTTGAATTCAGGCATGTCTGGGTTTGAGTTCTGACTTGTTGTTTACCAGGAATGTGACCATGAGAATCATATTTAAATTGTCTAACCCTCAGTTTCTTCACTTGTGTGATGGAGATCAGGGGAGCCACCAGCAGATCATTTATGTATTTGATTATTGTTTGTAAATTCTTCCCTTGTTCCAATTACTCTGCCAAGAACCAGGAAAAGAGGCCGTAAAGAAGGCTGGGTTCTTGCTTTCATGGAGCTTATAGTTTAGAAGAGAAGGTAGACATTAAAGACTGTACCTCATTGATGAGAAAACTACAAAAAGGAAATGAAAGAATTATTAGAGCAATTAAAGAGGAGCTAATGAATTAATCTGGGCAGCAGGCTGTAGTGTCAAGGAAAGCCTCCCTAAGGAAGGAATGTTTCAAATGCAACTTGAGAAATGAATAAGAGTTGGCCAGAGAACAGGAGACGGAGGGTTTCTGGCACAGAAAAAGCTCATGCCACTACCTTAGGGTAGTCATAAAACCAGAGGACGTGCTGAAGAGTTAGAGTGAGTTGAGTTTAGAGAGGGTGGCTTGAGACTGCAGAGGTGAGCAGAGGGAAGTCCTAAAAGGTCTTATAGGTTACTTTTTAGAGTTAAATGTGTGATACTAATATTTAAGTCAGGAATTGTAACAGTAATTATTTTATATACCTGTAAACTCTAGTTCAACTGAAATTTATATTTTTCTCCGTGATACTTTTTTGTTAATTCTTTATTTTCAATCAATCCTTTTAGGATGTTGGATATTTATTAGGAAATTAGGAAAATAAGCTGGATTCTGTAGGCTGTTAATCCAGAGAGTATTAAATTTTTAGCAATTTCATCATTTTATTATTTTTACAGATATTTGGCATTTTGAAGACTGTAGTAACAAATCTAGTGTTTAGTTTATAAAATGATAAAATGCCATATTTATCAAAGTTGCTCTTGACTCTTCCCACATCTGACATATAAACACTCTCACACTTTGGTTGCTACTATATTTATATTTTTGGTTTTCTGGGTTGATCTTTTAATTAAGACAGAAATAGAATAAACTGAATGATACATACATTTTTGCTGCCATTTGCATAAATGTCAATTCTGTAGACCTCTCAACTATCCCCAGCATTTATGTCCCCGTGAGAGTAAACGTTGCTCAGCCGACTCGGTGAGTTTTTTCTAAAGCTCAGATTCTATGACTTCCTATCTCTAGTTCATATGTATTCCCTTTGAAGGTAGATGTACTTTGTTAATCTTGTGCCTTCATACAAGAAAACTTTAAAAAATTTTTACTTCCATAAAGATGTATGGGAAGGCCAACCATGTAAATAAAAGGTAATAAATGAAGCAACGGTGTTTATAATCCTGACTAACAGTCTTATCTTACCTGAAATGGAATATATATTCAATCAAAAATATTTTGAGGGTCTGAGGTACTTGGGAAATTCTTTCCGTTTTTCCTTTTCTGTTACTACTGTAAAACTGTTCCTTAAAATGTGTTCTTGTCATTCATGAGTTTGGATTTATTAAAAAACCAAGGTCTAATTAAAAGCAATAGAAGTAGTATATAAATATTTTTTGTTGACAGCTGGACATGCATTGGCCTTAAACTTGTTAGTCTGGCTAGGAGTTGTGCTGTGGTTAATGTTTGCTGTATCTGTGTTGCCACGAGGCTTCAGATACTCTAATGTCCTTGTTTTTGTCTCCCTTGTTGATTTTGGCTTCCCTAAGTACTCCTCAGAGGGACTCTGTTTTGCCCGTCTGTCAGCTCTAAGCCCTGTTGGTAGGGTGGTAAAGTGTGGGGAAGTGGAAGCATTCTATAATCTCATGACTAAATCTCAGTCTTTTAGTGGGCTCCTCTCCCTGGGCTGTGAAGTTTATAACTGTTTCTTAGCTTTTGTCCCCACTTTAGTGGAACAGGAAGCCTCAAAGGGGCCGGAGAGTGATAAATGCCTTTTTCCTGTTGGGATAAGGCTCTGTCAGTCTTTTCCCCTTGAAAATAACCTTTTGTTATGGAGAATGTCCTGGAAGTATTTTAAAATTCTCCTCCTCCTAACAGTGTCGCGAGTGGATCTTTCCTGGCTTTTCACCATGAGAACCTTCACCATGGTTCTTGGATGTAAAACCCACAATAGAATGAGGCCCCCCTAAGACTGTAGCCCTCAGGACTTTCTCACTCTCAACTTAGTGCACACTCAGCCTTCAGTGATTACCTTCTAAATGTTTTACTTCCAGCAAAATTGCCTTGTAAGTGTTCCTACCAGTTTATGTCTTCAGAGACTTCTGCTCCACTTAAGGAGACCTAGGCTGTGACTCTAGTTTTGCTTGTCTCTCCACCTTTTGGGGTGGTAGTTTGCCCTGAGACTTCAGTCCTCTCATGGGTCCCAAAAATAGTTATTGGATTTCAGCTTGTTCAGCTTTGTTGTTGTTGTTGTGAGGACGGGAGTGAGAACTTTCAAGGTCTTTACTTGGTGGTACTAAAACCAGAAGCTCTAAAAACTGTTTTTGAAACACATTCAAAATAATGTTTCTAAGCCTATGAGTCTATGAATAATATTTTTGGTATTGTAACAATCAGGCAACAGAGAAGCAGTGAGATGTTCAGCATACTGCCTCATAATGAGTTCTTCTGATGACTGTTTCTGTCTGCATTTTTATAAATGCAAACTGCAGATAAGCAGGGAAGTAATTATAACTGTGGTTCTAAAGCAGATTAACATACTACATTTTTTGTTATGCTTTTCAAACAGTTTGAAACCCATTTTAGTCTGTTACTTAATTTGCATATGAAGTTGATAAAAGAAAAGGCTACAATAACAGTAACAGAGGAATGGTGATGTGTTTCTCATCTTTAAAACAGTGTTTTATTTCCGGTGTATGCTTGATGACTTAAAGAGCATTTTTATATATGCTTTGTTTTTCTGTGCATGTTCTATGTTTCTATGGGCCTTGTTTTGGGAGGCAGCATGTGTTCAGAATTCTCAATGTATCCTATTCAAAATGAGCCAGAAACTAACACTGCAATCTGGAGATGTTGAAATCAAAGGAATATTTGCAACTGTTGATGGTGGTGTAAGATTTTTCTGTATAATCCAGAGACTTAATATAAAATAGTGAACATTCTGACACATGAAACATAAATAGACTAGAGCAGAGAACTGTCCAATAGACAATACACAAATAAGGAATTGGAAGAAGAAGAGTATCTCACTTGGACTAGGAGATGTTTCCTTTAGTCAAAGTCAGTTAAGGATATTTATCTCCAATTCCCTAGTCAGAAGAATGGATTATAACTTAGATGAAATGCACATTACATACTGTTTGTTGTATGTGTATATTTATCTGCATATGCTACATGTATAACTAGTTCATGTATATACATAAATGTAATATTTTTTAGTTGATTTTGCCTTACCTCTGTCATTGAGAAATTCAATCATTATCAATTTATTCTTGTCTTGATCAATTCTGGGATGAGAAAAAATCTGAAACTGTTGCAACTAAGAATTGTATAAATCACGATAATACTGTTCCAAGTAATTAAATTAGAAAAGCAATATACTTTACAAAAAAATATTCTCAAAATTTGGCGTGCATAAACATAAAATGGGAAACTTGCTAAAAATCCAGATTCTGGAGACTAATTTGCCTACACTCTGTTTTAGAACAGTTACGTTGAAGTTCCAAAACAGAACTTTTTACAAACACATCAAAGAAGTGTCATACTATGTATTCTACATTGTATTATTACATTTATTCCTGTTTTGGATAAATACATTACTGTAACAATTCTTACTGCAATTTATGTGACAATAATAAAAGTTTATAATATTATTAGAGCCTGTTATGTTCTCAGCACAGCATCCTTGAAAGGCTCTGTGATAAGTCTTCTCCATAGGCCAGAAATTACAGTGGGAACTGCTGCCAGTGAATTGGGAAACCTAAATGCAATGGGGACAATTGGATCCCAGGGGGCCACAAGCTGAGTGGCTGCACTCAATTGCCAAAGACAAGGTGGGCATGGGGACCACAATGAACAGCAGAGTCAAAGCAGCAATCAGAACATTCTGACTCTCAAAGACCTATGGTGTTGGCTAGTTAATCATGATGTTCCTAGAGGTGAAATAGATGTAAAGTTCACTAAATTCTTATTTGATCATATAAACAGAAGAGTTCTAGATCAAGTGAATAAAGTCTTACTTGAATCAAAATAGTTAAGACTCTCAATCAATTCCCAGACCTGAGGCAGTTTACAGATCCATATCTTAAAAGTGTGTTATATGCACTGATTCATTTAATACTCTCATATTCCTATGGAGTGAGCGTTATTGTTATTTTATTTACATATAAGGAAATTATTGCTTAGATTAATTCAGGGATTTTTTTCTCCAGACAAATAGTCATAAGACTATTTGGGATTTGAACTCAGGTCTCTAGGACTTTAAATCTCATGTTTCTACTCTTCCAAACTGTGACATATTGCTCCTAGCCATTGGATCTAAATGATTCTTCCAAAAATAAGGAAATGTTAATGTAATCCATTCAGTCTATAAAGAGTTGCAGTGAGGAGGCTTATCTTATTGTAAATCACTGTACTGGATAGATTAGAGGATGCCAAGCCCAATATTTTCCCTTTGCTTCTTCCTGATTACTCTGATAAAAATGCGTCCACCTCCAATGACAATTTAAGAAAAATATTTTAAAAATCTATTGAAATAAATATCAATTTTCAGTTTTTAATGAAATACATGTGATGTAAAACATAATCACTTTATATTGTCCAATCTGTTGGCCATAAAATAGGGACCCATATAATCTCATCAATTCAAGGAGAATTCTTTAATTCATTCCTCAGCTCCTACTTTAGAGGAAAAGAAAAAAGAATTCTGAGTTAATCTCACCAAATGATTCACTGAAAGAAGGTACAAAAGGAATCCATAATAAGTTCCAGCCTTCCCTTTTATACCCCTGCTTTAAACTGAGGCAGGTTCTTTCAAGGCAAGATTTAAGGCTTCTCTCTGTAGTTCTCATGTATCTCCCTGGATTATGATGGCTAATATTAGAGCTGCTGAAGGTAACACTGACAAGGGTTTGAGGAGAAGTGAGTTGTTATTGTTCTCAGTCATCTCTGCATAACTATGAGAGCACCCACGTTCATTAACCAAGGTTAGAATTATACTGGAAAAACTCCAAGAATAAGGATTTACCACTTTCTTTACATGTTAAGTTTCAGTGATTTACAAAAGAGTAATTTAAAAAACTAATTGAGAAAATTATCCTGTAATGTTAGGTTGTGTCCTTAAATTTGACATGAATAATTTGAAACTCTGAAAAGAAAAATGACCAAACTCTTAGACCCAAACAATAATTTAATCAACTTAATACCATTCTTTTCAACATAACTTTCCATTCAAGCATCAATGGACGCTTACATTTCCACAAACTAAGAACTAAGTTTCTTCTCAATACTTCCTTTCTATTGAGGGTTTATTTTCACCTAATTTAATCAACTTTCTGTGTCTTGATGCACAGTAATCCCCTGATCTTAGCTGTCTTTTGACAAAGTCCTTCTCTTTTTCATTCCCCAAATAATTAGCTAAAATCTAGGCTGAGATACACTGAGCTTTCTAAGATCAGCAATGCTCCTAAAATGCAATTATGGAAACATATAACTCTAAGGCCCCAAAGATAAACAGTTATGGTTATATTTTGTCTCCTGTACTGGGCACTCTAGGGTGACCTTCCCAATAAATAACTTATGAGAGATGAGAGAGGAATGAGAATCTCATGTATCTCCTTTAAAGGCAGAGGAAAATTTTCTGACAATTTATATTTCCCAATTTTGATTTAATTCCTATATTTGGCTGATGAAGTATATATTGCAATTTATGTTTTCTAAGAAATGCACATATTCCATAAAAAATTTCTTGAGCCATACCTGTCAGTTGACATAAAAATCTTGAGACAATATAATGCTAGGCTTTGTAATGATGTAGCCAATGTTTTTCCAGATGGAGGATGTGTAGATTGGAAGGAGAGATTTTTGATGGGCAACTCCTCCATGGAGAAAAACACTTTGTCAAATGTGTCAGCGAACTCTACTAGAATTGCTAAATGGCACATGAAAAATTGATTTTTGCTTACATTTTGTTCTAGAGAAAGGTAATCATATGTTGACTTGCTCAAAATTAATCCCAACCCAAGGTGCCAAGCCTCATGCATTGCTTATTGTAGGAGATATTTGTCTTCTTATGAGGCCTATGGCTAAGAGTTACCATGCTATCTCACGACAGACTTTTCCCATATTTTTCAAGAGGAGGATCTAACTGCATCCCTGGAAAGAATGGTTTTATCAATAGTTCAGTAATCATTTTATGAAGATGAAAATTAAGCTAACCCAGAGTCTTTAAAGATATGACTATTTGAAGGATATAGGTCAAAGAAGACAGCACCATGTAACTTTTCTTTTCCTTGCTCCTCAAGTCAAGGGTAGGCCGTTTCATATAGGTAAAGCTCTATAGGGTTGTTTCTCATCTTATGCAGAAATGACAAGTGTGGCTGATGAGAAATTTCTTCTCTGGAACTATTTTTTTATGCATAAGCTTTAACCAGGTCCTCAAAAAAATTAACATATTAATTAATGAGAGAATAAGCAAGATCAGGACATATGGGAGGATTCACTGCAATATCCTTGCTTCTGGGCATTCAAGAACTTACACTTGGCTTTCAAGAACAAAAATATTTATTATCTGGCCCTTATAATAAAAGATTGCTGGCTCCTGATTTAGCCTATTTGAATGAAAATAGGTAGTGGTTAGATCTATGGATAAGTAAAATAGAACATCTGTTCTTCCAAATAAATCAGGTTATCTTTACTGTGAACTATTCTAATCAAGCCCTGTCACTAAAGAAACAAACAGAGGAAAACAATCTATTCTAGTCTCCCCTAACTTATCCTCATCGGTCTCTCAAATTAGGTATAAACCCTTTAATTCCAGACACTTAATACAGTGATTGTTTGCTTGAGGGACTGCAGAAAAGCAGGGAGTGTTCATGCATTTGCTACACACCTCCCTCAGTGAATCTCCAGCTCTGGACCCATTCCTCACATGGTGAGCAACAGGTGTGGAAACAATGACTGTTCTCGGACCACAGCTTCTCTGTTGCTGGGTCCCCAACTAAAGTAGCAAGTTCAAGGTGGAAAGCCAGTAGCTGAAGAGTCCGAAAATGTTATCTATACAGACAAGATGCAAACTAGAGAAGCCTTAGATATGCGAAGTGCAATTTCTTGATTCATGCATAAAATACATCTTTCTTAATTCTTTTTCTATAAGTGAATTTGAGTCCTCCATTAGACTAATTCTACCTCCACCTGTAAGAAATATGAACTTTAGTCAATTCAAATGCCCAATCTTCAACCCATGGTCTCACGTAGTGCCAAAGAATAGAGACAGGCTGTCATCATCAAGCTACCCAGGCATCCCTTAGATACAGGATCTTTTTCATGAAACCATTAGTTAGTCTGAACATATTACTAATGCTTTCTATTTTCTGGATCACAAGCATCTCTCCTAGCTATATCTTAAGCCATTTTGATCACGTAGGACATATTTTCATGTTCCATGACGAGTTTGAGGAAGGACTGGGGTGTCTATCTCAGGTCCATGAGCCTGGATACCCCACAGAGCCCTCTCAGCTCTACAATGCCCACGGAATGTGAAGCATGGGCTAACACTACAAGGCTCACCCAAAAAGCAAGGCACAGGGCACTGCTGCTCTTAGATTCTCCCCAACCAGTTGTGTGCTTTTTGCCATTTCCCCAATTCTGGGGGTATAGCAGAGTCTCTCATTAAGGATAAGTCCCAGACTCTAACACTGCGTTTCCCTTTGATTTATCTCTTTCTTTTTTTTTTTTTTTTTCGTGAGGAAGATCAGCCCTGAGCTAACATCCATGTCAATCCTCCTCTTGTTGCTGAGGAAGACTGGCCCTGGGCTAACATCTGTGCCCATCTTCCTCTACATTATATGGGACACCGCCACAGCATGGCCTGACAAGTGGTGCATTGGTGCATGCCCAGGATCAGAACCCGGGCCACCAGCAGTGGAGCCCGCTCCCTTCTCCGCTATGCCACGGAGCCAGCCCCTTATCTCTCTTTCTTAACTAGCCCAGGGTAATCTTGTTTCGTCTAGGGTAGGGAAACCAATTATGGCTGATAAATTATAAACTAACAGGTGACCTTCAATATCCATTTTCCCTTTCCTTTATTATGAAGCTTCTTGAATTTTGCCTGGGCACCTTGATATCCAGAAAAAAACACACACACACAAAAACCTCTATATTTCTCAGCCTCCTTTGGAGTTAAGTGTGGCTTTGTTACCATGTTATGACCGCAGATATATGAATAGATATGATGTGAGCAACTTTCAGGTTGTACCATTAACAGAAATGGCTTGCCCTTGGTACAGTATAATTTTCAGAAAGATAAAATCATGACACTCAAGCAAATAGAAAATGAATACATACCAAATATTTTATTTAACATATTAATTAATGAGAGAATAAGCAAGATGTTATGATAGGTTCAAAGACCATCTGAAAATCATGGATTTCATAGGCATTTTAACAAAAAATATGTTAGAATAAGATTACTAGATTGGATATAAAATCGAATAATGTCCACAGGAGCCATAATATTAACAAATTAGCAAGCAACTTTACTAAATCTGGGACTCTTAATTAATAGCAGTGAGATTAATTAAGTACATTCTCCAAACAGTGCTTGTGTGGCCCTTGCCTCCCTGTAACATAGAAAAGATTTGCCATCCAAATTTTATTTTTGCCTTATTACTAAGTTTCAGGCAATTTTTCTGTCATGCTCCAGTTCTCCTCTTTTGCATAAAATGTAGATATTGTGCCAGGAGCTAGGAAAACATCTTTACCCTAAAAGATGAAAGATGTGTCTTAAAAATGACAAGGAAACAAGTTAGGAGGGTCATGGGTACCCAAGATTAAGAAGCACATATACCTTTCTCTTGAAGCCTTTCTGGAATTTTATGTCCTGTTCTGGGTTCTCAACAGCTAAATCTTTATCCTAACCAACGTAGAATTTTTTACCAAAAGTGACTCACTCACATAAAGAAAAAACTAAAATATTTTGGTTGAACTGAAGGCACCAAAGAAACATATATTGTGTACTAGAAAACTGGTAAAATTTGTTGCTCCACAGAAAGATAAAACTGTTGCTTGCAATATTTTGGAAGTCAGGCCACAATCTAATGGTATTTAGGAAACGTGAAGAAATGTTTTAAAAATGAATAATATTGGGCCAGCCCCGTGGCTTAGCGGTTAAGTGTGTGTGCTCCGCTACTGGCGGCCCGGGTTCGGATCCCAGGCGTGCACCGACACACCGCTTGTCCGGCCATGCTGAGGCAGCGTCCCACATATAGCAACTAGAAGGATGAGCAACTATGACATACAACTATCTACTGGGGCTTTGGGGAGCAAAAAAAAAAAAAGGAGGGGGACTGGGAATAGATGTTAGCTCAGAGCCAGTCTTCCTCAGCAAAAAGAGGAGAATTAGCACGGATGTTAGCTCAGGGCTGATCTTCCTCACACACACAAAAAAAAAACCAGCAAAAATGAATAATATTGATTTGTGTCAGTTTCTCTTTCCACTTTCATTAAATACCTACAATTAGGAGAAGATATCAAGCCACAGGTATGTACCTTGAAAGTAGAGAAGGAAGGGAATACAGCTTTGCTAAGAGAACCTCTTACAGCCTATAGTCTGTGACCTAGCTTGAGGGATAAAACTATAATTTGGGGCCTCTCAGAGGTGAAAACAATGAGTGATTTCGTATCTCCAAATTAAAGCAGTGATATAAAGAGGCTCTGAAAGAGTCAAAATTCTGACCACAAGCTTTTCTTACCCTACTCTCCTTACTTGTTCTTTTATGGACAATAGCCAAACCATCCACACAGATTGCAGTACACGTATTGTTTTCACTGCCAATGCTACAGTTTCCCCAAGCAAGTGTCCCTTTTAAGTTATAGGAACAGCTCATCTGTAAATAAATGACAAGACTTTTGGCATTTAAGAACTATTACAAGGTGTTATCTTTATTGATTTCTTGATAAGAGATCTATCAAGGAAACTTTGTTTATTACTTATTCATTTTCCTGTTGGACATATACTAATAGAATTTTTTGTGAAAGAAATCACCAATCTATGACTGTTAAACTATGAAGGAAAAGTTTTGTAATTCCAAATTGCACCAGCAGAAGTTGTGTAATCACCAGGAAGGACATATTATCCAATGGTTGTTCATAAGTGACCGTGAAGGATAGTGGACAAGAACATACTTTCAAAGACCTGAATCATGACTGCCAGATGTTCTAATGAAGGATCTCACTACAATGTCAGGGAGGATTTATCATTACAATTGACTAATGATGTTTCCCATTCCTTCCTTTTCTGAATGGGATTTTTTAATTTGCACTCTTTGTTTCTGCCATACTACTTGAGAAAGACGGAGGCAGATAATATGCCTACTAATTTTTAGGTCATCAGTCATATTTAGACCCATTAGAGAGGAATGCCCACAACCCAGAGGACTTAGATGTTGAGATGAATGTAGTAACTAGATCAGTCATTTAGTTGTCTGTCTTGTGAAAGTGTTGAATTATTCTCTATGTGTATATTCTCAATATACCAAGGGGGTATATTGTATGAAAGACTGCCAGTTTACCCCTAAAGTCTGATATTTTCTTATTCCTTTAGAAATAGAATCTTCAAATTTTAACTGGCCACGGGCTGTGCCTTCTTTCTCAGCACCCACCCGCCTGCCCCTGTCCCTTGCCCCCAGCCCCCAGCCCCCAGCCCCCGGCAAAGCTATGGTTCCTATTTTACTTTGCAGCTGAGTGTGGTCATAAGTTTTGGCCAGTGAGATGTGAGCAGATGTGAGATGGGCAACTTCTTCTAAGACATGAGCGTGTCCTACACTTCCTCTATTTTCTGTTTCCTAGTGGCTGTAATGTGGACTTTGTTGATGGAAACTGGAGATACAAGCTGTGTGTTGAGGATGGCAGAAAACAAAAGAGAAACACCTGGGCTGTCAACATGGCCAAGTCTCCACACTAGACTAGAACACAACCTTAGACTCTTATGTGAGAGTGAAATATATTTTTACCTTGTTTAAGCCACTGTGTTTTTGGATATCTTTCTTATAAGATACTCCCAAACTGCCTAAACAACACAAACACTCTTTCAAGTATAGTGTGTTTTCCTCCAGTCCTTCGGCTTCTTAGCTTTTTATATTCAAAAGTTGGGACTCCTGAAAATCAAAAACACTGATACCCTACAGAAAAAAAGTCCTTTAGTTTTGATGTCTTCCTCAGGCAATAGATGCTGCTGATTCTTTGAAGAAAGGGCAAAGAGTGTTAGGAAACTCTGTATGTACGTGTGCGCATGTTTATATCAAGAAATATGCCCAAATATTATTATGCTACAGAGAAAAGTCTTTTCATACTACTTACCTCAATTCTGAGAGCAATGCACGTTATCGTTTCATCCCCCTCCCTCAAGAATCATAAATGAATATTACCCTTAACTACTTTATTTAAATTTAAGACGTCCCAAACATACTCCTTGTTGGTTCAACTACCCCAAAATTTTATTACCATTTCTCTGCCATTTCAATTTCTCATTCTTTGCAAAATTGTTTCAAACCTTTTTCAATACCTTTAAATATCCAAACCTCTACCACTTCTTTCATGTGCACCTCCTGAAGAAAAATTAAAGATATTAGATACAACTCTATCAAATTTTCACTACCACATCTATAACCCAACCATCTTTTACACGTATATAACATCAACCATTCTTTTTAGATTGGTTTCATTGGTGGAGATATGCTTCCCTTCAGCTAAGGCAAAGTAATCATCTATGCTTTAAATTCTTGCCCTTTTTTCCTGAACATTATGTATCAGTTATCCCTTCTTTCTGCTCTATATCTGTTTTTAACTGGGTTAATTCCATGGTTATCTTAATATAACTTAAAAAATTCCTCCTCTTTGGATGTGATGGATATGTCTATTACCTTGATTGTGGTGATGGTTTCACAGGTATGTGCATACATCCAAACTCATTAAATTGTATACAGTAAATATGTGCAGTTTTCATACTTAAATTATACCTCAATAAAGTTGTTTTAAAAAAACCCTCCCTTAACTCCATATCTCTCTCCACCAGTGGTTTTAATCTGATCTACAGCCAAACTTCTGAAAGCATTTTTTAAGCCACAGATAGATTTGTTCACTTGGCACATACTCATCATTCCACTACAACTCGAAACAGTGGTTCCATGTTGTGAATATGATGAGTATTTTCAGTCATCATCCTCCTTTTTTATTCCTAGAACAATCTCCTTGGTTGTGGGATTGCACTTTCTGTCGTTATTTTGCTCTGGACTCTCTGGTTGCTCCTGCTCTGTCCCCTTTCCTGACTTCTCTTTTCCATGGCCATGGAGTAAGGGATATCCTCAAAGCTCTGATACTATCTCTCTAATTCCTCTTCTGAAAGGGAGTTTTTACATATTACAATGGGGAATTTAGAAAGAGTGATGGACACACAAATAGAGGAAATAAGAGAATAAATATTATGAGGTTAATTATGGGCAAAAATGATCTGGGGAATTTTAATGAAAAAAGGACATTAAATAGATCTTGAATGGTGGATAGAATTTGGATATATGGAGATGTTTCTAACATAAAAGAGTAATGTTTATAAAGAGACTGAGATAGAAAAGGCCAAGCCTGTTTTTTAGAGAACAGAGGGCAATTGTTTTAATTATTGCAAAGGAATTGTGTAAATAAAATAGTGAATACTAAGAGCAGACAAATTTAGGCCGTATACCTGAATTTCTTGATAAAAGGTTAAAAAGATTGGAGTCTTCCTAGTTTCTCCCACAAACATAAAATATGTGTCTATGGAGAAGTAAAGGTTTCTTATTTCAATGACCTTTTTAGGTTAAAATTATGCAAAAGGTGCCATGTGTGAGATGAAGATTTACTTAGGAAAATGTGTTACTGTGACATTCTGTACTCCTATCATAATATGCATGTTACAATAACCACATACATTATGGCTTATTCTCCTAGGGTGTCATATACTTAGCACTTAGTAAACATTTCATTAATAAACAAATACATTTCTGTCTCTGGAATATAAAATCAACTACAATATGGATTTTGAATCTTAAAGGTAAACTAAAATTAAAACAAATTATTAGTGTTACTTGGAACTTAGTTTTTAGAGTATCAGATAAGTTTTGATCATTTATCTAGGATGAATAGCATTATCTTTAAGAAATGTTTCACAAATAATTAAACTTACCAGATAAATCTATCCAATTCTACAGGTTGCCTCTGAGGCAATATACATTCCTCATATATTTCTGCATCATCAAATGTGTAGCTAAATTATTTTTTAATTTGAATGTTTTACATGGAAATCTAAAGCAATACGTGCTCTATATCATACTGGGGTTTGAAAGCAGTCAAATGATCCAGACCAGAGACCAGGACTGCTCATCTAGTCAGGTACTCAGACTTATATGTAGATTTGCCTATGGAAGGAGTAAAAGCAGTGATGGATAACCTGGTCTAGAAGGGGCAATGGGATAAAATTCCAGAAAAGAATGGATCCAAGAGAAAAGTAAATTAAACAAGGATGAAATAATAATGAAAACTCAGTTTTCATAAACCATGATGGTAGTGTAATACCAAGTTATCACCGTATAAAGGGGAAGGGCAGGTAAGCCTTTCCAAGTTAAAACATCAGACACTGAAAGATTATTGACATCTGGAATTATGCCAACTGGCATGAGAAAATCCTGGAAAGTGGGACCACAGTCTCAAAATTGGATTAGAGAATCACTCAGATAGAGCATCTGTCATTAAACTTACCTGAGGCCAGTATCAGTTCCAGAGCATAGTTCAGGAGTGAGCTTTCAGGCTGGTGGTGTTAGATTAATTGGTCTAACAGTCACAGAGTATGGATATTAATAAGGTGACCCTGTCTTCTTCATCTGCTTTCTTAAAGAGAGTTACCATTGTAAACATCAGTTATTCTACTTTGCTATATGTGCTGCTCTATAAATACTTTGTGTATCTGTTGCGGTCTTTTGTGGAAACAGAGCCTGTGCCATGTAGTAAAACAGAATCTAAATCTGGGAACTGGTTAGCCTGTTCAAATGACTAAAAGCCAAACAGGGGTGATGAAACAATCCAGGGAATAGCAACAGTAAGGTGCTATCTCGTCTTGGGAATGAAAGAATCAAAGAAAGAGCTGCTTTTAGTAGGGCCCACATCCATGAAGGCAAATCCTCTCTACAGAGAACTAGAGCCATGAAAAAAACACAGCCAAAAAAGGCACAGTTGGGATTCCATGCTAGTACTGCCCTATGAGCTATAAGACAGGCCCCTGCTCTGAGTCCCAGGATTTATTAAAATGCATTTAATAAAGCATGAAATTTGAGCAATAGTTTTTTTAGTGTCTTTAAAATAACAGACATACACCCCCCAAAACATAATGGGTGTGAAGTGCGAAATCTTATTCTTTATTGTGAAACACGACTTAAAGTATAATACATGATAGAAGAATATCCGTTTTAAATTTTCTATTGACTAAACATATTAGCCAGTTATATTTATCTGGGTCAGAATTAAACATAAGTCAGCTTGGCATTATGTTTATCAAAACAACACTTGATTAAAAATTTCAATTTGTGGAACGTCATCAAGATTAAATAAATTCAATAGAAAAGTATAATAAGTCTTTTTTTCTTCAGCCATGGAATCTCCAACTTGCCCAATACATTTTATGCGTTTAACACTTGACAGATTTCTAGTTTGATGGATTTTGTTTATAATTTTACTGGCAAAGCTGACGAAAGAATCCACTTTTTTCTTAAAAAGAATAGAATGCAGAGAACTTTATTTGTCCCACTTTTAACATATCTTTTTTAAGGGAAATTTTCCATTTCAGAGTTTGAAGAGCTTGAACAAGTTTCTTACATTAGATAAATACTTCAAATATATTCTGCCTACTAATTTCCTTTGAGACAGAACTTGCCCACTTGTTGTTCAGTATATTCATGGTGAGTAACTTTATTTGTTTGCCAACATTGATTCTATTCTTAAATTCTGACTTGAAATAAAGACAGCCTTTCCCCTGAGATTTCAATTTTTTAAAATTTCTCTTACTAGAATTTTCACTCTTTTAATAGGGTACACACATTTTTCAAATATTTAGTTGTCTCCTAAATTACTACATTAACTTGCTACCTATTAAAGTTTAGAATCATTTGTTTTATAAAAACAGTATCTCTTTATTTTTTACCAGGCATATAATCTCATTTTTTCCCCACTAAACTTTACGTTATTTCTCACCTGCTTCCTTTCCAGCATATCTCAGAGAGTTTTAGGCTATTTCTCCAGATATAGCTGAAGAATACTTAATCATACAGTACATCATACAGTAGTTCAATTTTTAATTTTTTGAGGAATCTCCATACTGTTTTCCATAGTGGCTGCACCAGTTTACGTTTCCACCAGCAGTGTCTGAGGGTTCCCTTTTCTCCACATCCTCTTGAACACTTGTTATTTCTTTTCTTTTTAATTATAGCCATTCTGAAGGATATGAATTGACATCTTATTGTAGTTTTGATTTGCATTTCCCTGATAATTAGTGATGTCGGACATCTTTTCATGTGCCTGTTGGCCATCTGTATATCTTCTTTGGGAAAATGTCTGTCCAGATCCTTTGCCCACTTTTTAATTGGGTTGTTTTTTGTTGTTGTTGTTGAGTTGTATGAATTCTTTATATATTTTGGATATTAACCCCTTATCAGATATACAGTTTGCAAATATCTTCTCCCAATTGTTAGATTGTCTTTTTGTTTTGTTGATGGTTTCCTTTGCTGTGCAGAAGCTTTTTAGTTTGATGTAGTCCCATTTGTCTATTTTTTCTTTTGTTTTCCTGGACTGGGGAGACATGGTACTCAAAAAGACACTGCTAAGCCTGATGTCAAAGAGTGTGCTGCCTATGTTTTCTTCTAGAAGTTTTATGGTTTCTGGTCTTACAGTCAAGTCTTTAATACATTTTGAGTTAATTTTTGTGTATAGTGTAGGATAATGGTCTACTTTCATTCTTTTGCATGTGGCTATCCAGTTTTCCCAATACCATTTATTGAAGAGACTTTCCTTTCTCTATAGTATGTTTTTGGCTCCCTAGTCAAAAATTAGCTGTCCAGAGATGTGTTGGTTTATTTCTAGGTTCTTAACTCTGTCCCATTGATCTGTGTGCCTGTTTTTGTGCCAGTACCATGCTGTTTTGATTACTATAGCTGTGTAGTATATTTTAAATCAGGGAGTGTAATACCTCCAGCTTTGTTCTTTATTCTCAGGATTCCTCTGGCTATTTGGGATTTTTGGAATTCTTTGCTCTATTTCTGTGAAAAATGTTCTTGGGACTTTGATAGGGATTGCATTTAATCTGTATATTGCTTTAGGAAGTATGGACATTTTAACTATGTTAATTCTTCCAATCCATGAGCACAAAATCTCTCTCCATTTCTTTACATATTCTGTGATTTCTTTCAACAATATTTTATAGTTTTCAGTGTACAGGTCTTTCACCTCTTTGGTTAAATTTATACCTAGGTATTCTATTCTTTTCATTGAGATTGTAAATAGGATTGTATTATTAATTTCTCTTTCTGCTATTTCATTGTTAGTGTATAGAAACACAACTGATTTTTGTTTGTTGATTTGTACCCTGCAACTTTACTGCATTTGTTTATTATTTCTAAAAGTTTATTGGTGGATTCTTTAGGGTTTTTTTAATAGATAAATCATGTCATCTGCAAATAGTGACAGTTTTACTTCTTCATTTCCAACTTGGATCTCTGTTATTTCTTTTTCTTGCCTGATTGCTCTGGCTAGGACTTCCAATACTATGTTAAATAAGAGCGGCAAAGGTGGGCATCCTTGTCTTGTTCCTGTTCTTAAAGAGATAGCTCTCAGTTTTTCACGCTTGAATATGATGTTAGCTGTGGGTTTGTTATATATGGCCTTTATTATGTGGAGGTACTTTCCTTCTATACCCATTTTATTTGGAGTTTTTATCATAAATCAATACTGTATCTTGTCTAATGCTTTTTGTCCATCTATTGAGATGATCATGTAATTTTTGTTTTTCATTTTGTTAATATGGTGTATCATGTTGATTGATTTGCAGATGTTGAACCATCTCTGTATTCCTGTAAAAAATCCCACTTGATCATGTTGTGTGATCTTTTTAATGTATTGTTGTATTCAATTTGCTGATATTTTGTTGAGGATTTTTGCATCTATGTTCATCAGTGATATCGGCGTGTAATTTGCTTCTTTTGTGTTGTCCCTGTCTGGTTTTGGTATCAGGGTAATGTTTGCCTGTGGAATAAATTAGGAAGCATCCCCTCTTCTTCAATTTTTTGGAAGAGTTTGAGAAGGATTGATGTTAAGTCTTCTTTGACTGTTTGGTAGAATTAACTGAGGAAGCCATCTGGTTCTTGACTTTGGTTTTTTGAGAGGTTTTTGGTTGCTGTTACAATCTCCTTACTGATGATTTATCTACTCAGCTCTGTCTCTTCTTGATTCAATTTTGTAAGGTTGTGTGATTCTAAGAATTTATCCCTTTCTTCTAGATTATCCAATTTGTTGACATATTGCTTTTTTTAGTATTCTCTTATAATCTTTTGTATTTCTGAGGTGTCCATTGTAATTTCTCCTCTTTAATTTCTGATTTTATTTATTTGAGCCTGCTCTCTTTTCTTCTTGGAGAATCTAGCTTCAGGTTTGTCAATTTTGTTTATCTTTTCAAAAAAACAGCTCTTCATTTCATTGATTTTTTCTTTTTGTTTAAGTCTTTATTTCATCTATTTGCCCTCTGATTATTATTTCCTTCTTTCTACCAATTTGGGGCTTTGTTTCTTTTTTTCTTTTTTTTCAAATTCCTTTAGGTGTACTGTTAGATTGTTTATTTGAGATTTTTCTTGTTTTTTGAGGTAGGCCTGTATTGCTATAAACTTCTATCTTAGTACCACTTTTGCTGTACCTCAAAAATTTTGGTATGTTTTGTTTTCATTTTCATTTGTCACCAGGTATTTTTTGATTTCACCAATGATTTCTTCATTGACACAATAGCTGTTCAGTAACATTTTATTTAATTCTACGTATTTGTGACTTTTCCAATTTTCTTCTTGTATTTGATTTCCAGTTTCATTCCATTGTGGTGAAAAAAGATGCTTGGTATTATTTTAATCTTCTTAAATTTATTGCCACTTGTTTTGTGGCCTAATATGTGATCTCTCCTGGAGAATGTTCCATGTGCATTTGAAAAGAATGTATATTCTGCAGTTTTGGGGTGGAATTTTCTGTGTGTATCTACTAGGTCCATCTGGTTTAGTGTGTCATTTAAGGCCAACATTTCCTTATTGATCTTCTGTCTGGATGATCTATCCATTGATGTAAACGGAGTGTTAAAGTCCCTTACTGTTATTGTGTTACTGTCAATTTCTCCTTTTATGTCTGTTAATAATTGGTTTATATATTTAGGTGCTCCTATATTGAGTGCATAGATACGTACAAGTGTTATGTCCTCTTGTTGGATTGTTCCCTTTATCATTATATAGTGCCCTATTTTGTCTTGCTACATTTTTTGTTTTAAAGTCTATTTAATCTGAGATAAGTATTGCTACCCCAACTTTCTTTTCATTTCCATTTGCATGGAGTATCTTTTTCCATCCCTTCACTTTCAGTTTGTGAATGTCCTTAGGTTAGAAGTGTGTCTCTTGTATGCAGCATATACATGGGTCTTGTTTTTTAATCCATTCAGCCACTCTATATCTTTTACTTGGAGCATTTAGTCCATTGACATTTAAAGTAGCTATTGACAAGTATGTACTTGTTGCCATTTTGTTACTTTTTCTCTGGATGTTTTAGTAGTTCTTTTCCATTCCTTTCTTCTTCTCTTCCTCTCTACCCTTATGATTTGATGATTTTCTTTAGTATTATATTAGGGCTCCTTTCTCTTTATTTTTTTTTGTATTTATTATAGAAATATATAGAAATATATTTGTATTTGTGGTTTGTGATGACCATGAGGTTCATATATAATAACCTATGTATATAGCAATCTATATTAAGTTGATGGTCTCTTAAGTTTGACTTCTTACTCAACGCCCTATACTTTTACTCCCCTCCCCCCACATTGTATGTTTTTGGTATCATATCTAACCTCTTTTTTTGTGCATGTGTATCCCTTAACCTCTTATTGTGGAGATATATATTTTTAGCACTTTTGTCTTTTGCCTTTCATCCTAGCTTTATAGGTCATTGATCCACTACCTTTACTGTATATTTGCCTTTACGAGTGATTTTTTTTTTTTTTTATAATTTTTGTATTCCTATTTGTGGTCTTTTCTTTTCCATTTAAATAAGTTTCTTAAACATTTCTTGTAAGGCTGGTTTAGTGGTGATAAACTCCTTTAGTTTTTGTTTGTCTGGAAGACTCTTTATCTCTCCTTCCATTCTGAATGATAACCTTGCCAGGCAAAGTATTCTTGGCTGTAGGTTTTTTCCTGTCAGAACTTTGAATATATCATGGCACTGCCTTCTAGCCTGTAAAGTTTACACTGAGAAGTCAGCCTATAGCCTTATGAGGTTTCCTTTGTATGTAACTTGTTGCCTTTCTCTTGCAGCTTTTAGGATTCTCTCTTTATCTTTAATTCTTGACATTTTAATTTTAGTGTGTTTTGGTGTGAACCTTTTTGGGTTCATCTTTTTGGTGCTCTCTGTTCTTCCTGTATCTAGATGTCCATTTCCTTCCTTAGGTTAGAGAAGTTTTCAGCTATTATTTTCAAATAGGTTCTCTGCCCCTTTGTCTCTCTCTTCTTCTGGGACACTATGATATGGATATTAGTGCACTTGATGTTGTCCCAGAAGTCCCTTTGACTGTCCTTGTTCTTTTTAATTCTTTTTTCTCTTCAGCTTGGGTAATTTCCCCTACTCTTTCATCCAAATCATGGACTTGTTCTTCTGTGTCATCTAGTCTGCTGTTGATTCTCTCTAGTGAATTTTTCATTTCCATTATTGTATTCTTCAGTTCTGATTGGTTCTTTTTTATATTGTCTTCTTCTTTGATGAAATTCTCACTGTGTTCATCTACTCTTCTCCCAAGAACAATGAGCATCCTTATGACTATTAGTTTGTACCCTTTATCAGGTAGATGGTTTATTTCTGTTTCATTTAGTTCTTTTTCTGAGGATTTATCCTTTTCCCTTATTTGGAACATATTCCATTGTCTCCTCATTTTGCCTACTTCTCTGTGCTTATATCTATGTATTAGGTAGATCAGCTACATCTCCCAATTTTGGAGATATAGTCTTATATTAGAGATGTCTTATGGGGCCCAACAACGTGCTTCCCTCTTGTCATCTATTCCAAATGTTCAGGAGCATCCCCTGCATGGGGTACGTGTGCCCTTCTGTTGTAGTGGGGTTGCTCTTGCTGTGGGCACATGGGTAGTCTAGGCTGGCCCCCATGCCAGCTGGTTGTAATGCTCAGCAATTTGTAGGTGCTATTGTTCTTTATTGGATGGGGCAAACCCAAGCACAGCTGGCTGCAAGGTCTAATGGCACACAGCTACTGCTATTTTACTATTAAGTGAGTCAGACCCCTGGTGTGGCCGTTTCCTAGGCTTAGGGGCTCATAATTGCTGCAGGCCTCCACTGTGGCTCTTTATAGTGTGCAGCTGTTGTCAGCTCTCAGGAGCACAGATTGGTGGGATTGGCCCAGGCAAGGCAATGCACAATTTTTTCAGGCTTTGGAAGGTGGGGAAGATTCTCTGTGTGGTAGTTTGAGAAGGCTAGTGGCACAAGTCTGTTGTGGCTGACATGCCCCACTGCCTGTGAGCACATACCTCATTGATGTAGGCCCACCCTGCATGCATACCCTGCTGAGATGGACCCACTTGCCCAGCTGCAGAAGTGCCACACACTCCATCTGCTTGAGCCCACAAGTTCTTTGCAGGCTTGCTTGTGGGCAGGGCCAGCTCCTTGGGTGGGCTGCCTGCCTTGGCTGCACTCAGTTGAACAGAAGCTCTAGTGAGTGGAGTAAACCCTTGCACTAAGAGGCTAGTGGAAGGAATCCAATGGCATCTGCCAGTGTCCCAGTCAGCACGACTGAACTAAGTCACAATAAGGTTGCTGCCAGTGTTTCAGTCCCTGGAGGGATGGGCCCAGCCACCTCCTGCCTCTCTGAGATGTGCTTAGAGCTTAGTAACTGAGTCTTTTTTGCTGATTGACAATTCACTTTTCTTGTGTTTTTGTGTTGGTTTCCAGAACAGGTGAATTTGTGTGGGCCCTTTAAGAACAGGTTCTTCTCTCTCTGAAGATGGATAGCTTTTTAAGGGGTATTCTCCATTGGTTTTCAAAGCCAGCAAAGCCAGGTATTATGGGATCTCATCTTGGTTGTGCTGAATCTAAAGGATGGGATGCCTATTGTGGCATAGATTCCCTGCTCAGATCCCCCCACTCCTCTGGGAAAAGCTTCGTGCCTTTAAGATTGCCCCTGGCTGTGAAGCGCTGTGGCTAGGATGTGAGTTTTTTCCTCAGTAGAGGTATATTTCTGCTTCTTCCACTCCTGTCAGTGTTGTCTCTTGTTGTTGTTATTTTTATCCAGTTTCCAGATCTCTCTCAGAGGAAATTGTTCTACAGATAGCTATACATTTGTCATGCCCACAGGAGGAGGTGAGTTCAGAGTCCTCCTATGCCGCCATCTTCCCAGAATCCAATAAAACTTTATTTAGATAAACAGATGGCAGACTAGGTTTAGCCTGTTGTCTTTATTTGCTAACTCTTGATCCAGGGACATGTACTTTTTCTTATTGTTTAACATTGATTAAATGTCCCAGACTTTTGGTATTATATGTTAACTTCTAGAGGTTTGTCTGGTAGAGATGAAGATAATATCTTTCCAGTGTATCTAGCATAACTAACAACCCCCCAAAATACAGCTTATTGCACTGCAGGAGATTAAACCAGTTGTGTATGTAATACAGTATATATACCAAGTATACAGCTCTATCCAATAGTATTTATGAAATACTTAAAATAAATAACCATAGAAAAAATAAACGGTAAGTATAACAGAAGTGTTTGATACTTTAAATCATAGACTTATTGATCCCGGTTTACTACTCCCTAGGAATAAAAATAGAACATTTAATTTATCTTGATTTTCTCTACCAAAGTCAATTGTATTACTGACCTTATGCTTTCATTTTGATGAAAGAAGTTTGATGTTGACCACTCTCCAAAATTGTCCAAATAATGTATGTATCAGATATGAAAGAAACTCAGAATTGAGGGCTATTGTAGGGAGTAGTGAAAAACTCTTCATAATCAAAGGCCACAAACTATTATCTCTCTCTCTTCCTCTGTCTCTCTCTGTCTCTCTCTCTCTCTCACACACACACATACACACATACAAACACGGAGTTAGAAAAATATACAAAAATCACATAAAAAAATCAGCACTACATTGATGGCTTCCTGAAATGACCTACTCTCTATCTCTCACAATTTTAAATGTTGTGAGATTGTAACAAAGGAATAATATCAAATACCTATCCGTCAGTAAATGTCACTAGAATGCCCTTTCTTTTAATTGCTAAGAAATTAATGCCAATTTGAGTTGTATTTTAACAGCTTGGTATGAGATGTATTTAATAGCCTAATAAATGTTATTACAACTGACATTAATTTGTACTGTTACATTTATTTGCTAGGCTAAAAATAGTGTTGCTAAGCAACAATCTAAAAAACAAGAAATTAAAATATATATTAATACTAAAAACATTAAAATTAGGCTGTACTAAAAACTTCTTATTAATTTCATCTGATCTATTTCATAACTGACAACTGGAAACCATGGTAGAGGTCATTCAAATCCTACATTATCTGAACTGTTTGTTTTCAATTCATTTTTATAGGAAAAACAATGGGACAATATTTGAAACATATCCAATTGTGTTTATTTATTCGTTACTCCTCTGAGTCAACATTAGTATTCTGCAGAGCTCTGAAGGGATATTGAATAGTGGTCATGGAGATATTTCAGATCTACTTTGTTCTTTAAAGATTATGGTTTTGTACACAGCCCGTTTCCTGAGGGATGAGGTGATATTGGCAGAGCAGCAGAAATGGAAATCATGTTGAAGTAACACAGCAAATGATGAGGTTCTCTGGGGAGAGGCTGAAAGAAAATGTTGAGCTTAAATACAGTTGATTTAGATACAACCAGTAAGGGGGAAAGGGTTAGACCAAGTATTTGGTATTGATTCATGGGTCACTATGAACTTTCCAAAAATACAAAATTATAGTTTTATATAAAAAGCAGTGCATGTAAGAAATTAGTGGCAACAAAGCATTCCAGAGAGAAATCAGTGTTTTCTAAAGATATGTTGAAAACAGAATACTTATAACCATGGAAGTAAAAACAAGAAAATATCAGACTCCTTTATTTTGTATAAGGATTTCAAAAAAACGTGAGAATTAAATTGTTGTTATTGCAAATAGTGAACCTTATATTAAATGTCTATGTAGGTAAGTATAATATTTGTTAAATGCTTAGGACTGTTGCTTTCACGAATTAAAATTAACACAGTTAAAAATTATACTGTGTTATATGGGTCTGATGATACCTTGATATATGGTATTGTATCTCTCTTTACCTGTATGTCTTAAAACAATATTTTGCTAAACAAAATAAAATTTCAACTTGAAAACAAATGTCTTCTCCATAGAGAATATTTTGTTTCATCTTCCTAAAACAAATGAACCAATAAAACAAAACAAATTTTAATGAAATATTTCTATCACCAATAATTAGAGAAAACATCTGTGTATCCAACATTCAGAATTAACAAATCTTAAAATATTTCCTTCAGATCAAAATTTTTAAAGATGAAAAGTTTTTAGTGTAAGCCCCTCAACTTGTCTATGAGCCCATTTCCCACCCTCTGAGGGCAGGTTTTCTTAGAGAAAGCCAGTACTCAAAACTTGCTTTTTACCACTCTCTACTGTATTTTAATACAAACTTTATTAAGGACCATTTTTATTATTTTTAAACTTAATATACTGTCAGTATACAGTATAATTCTTTAATGTAATGTTTTTCACTCATATTTTGGAAGTGCATCCATTGTAACACATAACTTTGAATCGCTATATAGTACATTTCCTCATGTAAATAAAGTATGTTACATTTCCTTGTGTAAATATAATACCCGGTTTTATCCACTTGTTACCTGTTGTTCTTATCCCATTTCACACTGATGATATTGATGAATAATTATTGTTTTTAAAATTATGATGAGATGAATAACCATATATATTTACAAAATTCTTTTGTCTAATTATAGAATAATCATAGGAACATACCCTTCTTCAACTCTTCTAGATATTGCCAAATTGCTCTCCAAAATAGCTAGACTAATGCATACTTTCCACATTTATTTTTTAAACTTTCTTTTCTCTACAACCTAACAAATATTTAGTATTAATTTTGCCATTAAATGTCAATAAATAAAATTGTATTTTCTTGTTTTTAGTTTGCATTTACCTGATTATTAGAGAGACTGAACTTTATCGTTGAGTAATTCATGGGGCCACCATTCAAGCCCACCAAACAATTCTTAAGGACGAAATATTATCAATATTCCCATTAAAGTTAGCAACAAAAAGAGATAATATGGAGCACTTATCCTAGTTGAAGTTGCAAAGAAAATCTTGGCTGTTGCAATAGGAAAATAAAGATTTAATATTGTTCAGAAGTAGACAAAATTGCTACTAAATTATTTTGCACCCATCAAGTATGAGGAGTATTATTTCTTATAAGATACAAAAACACATTTTTAAAGATATGGTGAACAAAAGACTTTATTTTTAGTGAATGCACAGCCAAATAGACATAAACCTATGACTAAAGCAGAATTTAGTATAGTATATATTTGACATTTCAAATCATTGAAAGTTAATTCACTATTCACAAGCTGGTATTGAATCAATTTGCTCATCCAACTGGGAAAGAAAATAAAATTATAATTTTCTTTCACAGCAAAAAGCAAAGCCTGATACATTAAATTTCTAAGGAAAAATTTACACACTGACAGACATTCTAACAAAAAACTACAGCAGAAAAAATATAGGTATAATCATGACTTATATTGTCTTTTCAAACAATAAAAAATAAAATCCAGAAAGCTTGAAATGAAAATTTTCAGATTATCTCTGGATATTTCAACAATGTACAGGGACAAATTAAGAGAAAACATTTGAAACATATAGACATAAAAGGACTAATATATGCAATACAGAAGAACTACCACAAACAACTCAATAGAATATTAAGTAAAGGAACTGCACAGGCAATTTACAGAGGAAGAAATGCAATGGTCTATGAGTATATGAACAATGCCAAATACTATTTATAGTCAGTAAAATGAAATTAAAATAACAAGAAAATCTAATGGTTTTCCCACCAGGCTATCATTCTTAAAATGTTAATATTATATTAAAGACTCTTTGGGGGAAATTGCACTTTCATAAAGTTCGATTAATATAGAGTTGAAGACAATTTGAGAATCCTCAAACCTGTGAATATTCAAAAATATTCAAAAACTGCTTCATTTCCTACATACAGATACTTATATTTAGACAAAGAGACATATAGAAAATCTTAATTGCATCTTTCATTGTAATAATAAAATATTTGATATTAATCCAATTCCATGTATAGGGAAATGGTTAAGTAATTTATAGCATATCCAATTCAAGCAGCTGCTGAGTATTATATAACTCTTAAAAATATAGATTTGATTTTTTGTTTTGTACTGACCTGGCAATATACTGAAAAGATGCCAAGTGAATAAAGCAAATAAATGGGTAACAACGGTTATTTCTGAGAAGAGGTTTGGAATTGTGGGTTAGGCTTGGTGTGGAAGATTTTAAAATTTTTACTCTGCATACTCAATTTTTAGAATAGTTTTCACTATTAATCTATGTTTATATTGTAATCTATATTTAGAAACTGTTTATTTTTTAGTTGTAACTAAACCACTTGAATTTTACTAAAAATATTGTTTTATGCCTTTGAACATGCTTAGTTATATTTGAGAATCTTATTTTATTCCTTTGAAATACAATATTCTGAATGATTTGTCTGGTTTATTTCAATACGTGCTTTAAAGAACTATCAGAGTTAGAAAAGGAAAAAAGCAAAAAACAAAAGCACCTTATTTTTGTTGTGTTTGAATTTGCATGCATATGAGCACTTAATTATCATGGGAAAGCCTTGAACATATTTAGAAATGAAGAGATGGAGGCTGAAGAGAAAGGAAAAAAGATCAAATTGATGGAATAAATTCCCAGAGAATGTGGAAGGAAATAGGATTCAGTTAGGAGGAGCACCTCTTTATCAGAAACGGGAGGAAGGAGATTATAATGGATGTAGATACAGATACTACGCCTTAGTAGTGAATAGTTTCCTTAGACCAAGGTTTTCCTTCACAGGAGAGAAAAACAGATACTGGCGTCAATGGAATTGAAGTAGAAAAAGCAGAATCCACCAAAACTACAATTTGTCTTTTTTTTTGCTACGGAAGCTTAGTTTGTTAAATTTTAATAAGCTAGGCATTTATGGCTTATTATACTATAATTGTATAGTGCTTCTCAACTCTTGTAAGCACAATTACTTTATGTCCTAACTAGCTATCTCTTAACAACACTAGTGTCTGAACGGAAATTGGAGTCGCATGTTACAAGACAAAAATTTCACATTTTCCTTTTTATTGCCTGCATACTATGCTCCTGTTTGCTGCATGTGTCACAGGTTAGGTCCTCTGAAAGCAGATGCTGAAAGACGTTTATTAGGACCCAACCTCTGTGAAGGGAAGGAGAAGGAAGCATGATTGTGCAGAGAAAGAAGTCCAAGAGCTATGCAGGCTTGACAAAGCCTCAGACAACTTGGTGGGGAGCTCTAAACCAAGAATGCTCATCCCTGCATCCTGCTGTGGCCAGACGGCCAGGCCTTTATATGCCCGCCTCACTCAGTCACGTGATGTAGGCTACCCCGGGAAGATCATAACTTCTGCCAAGGCTGTAGCTGAGACAGAACCTGAAGGAGCTGACTATAGAACTTCGTGATTCTGTCTTTAAAGCATAGAGAGAGCACATCCCCGGATCACAAATTGTTGGTCTATAAGGATGTTTTGTTTGTCCAGGCATGTTTCATATATATTGAATATGCCTAGCCAGCCTTTATCGATTGCATTCCCTGTGAATATTAAAATTATTTTGTTTTTCTATTCCTTGCACATAGTATACTCCCCTCCACCTCATCTCCTATCTTTTAATGCCACAAACAAAATATATAAAGCAACTACCAGAATCACACCAGGAAATTTGATTCTTAAAGTTCAAGAAAAGGATATATTCTCATAACCCAGTGGTCATTTCAGTATCAATAATATGAACAAAACTGGACAGAAAACATAAGACCAGGACACCACCTGGACTTACAAAATCAGATCCTGTTAGGGTGAACCGATGGCATGTGTGTGTTAAAAAAAGTTCATCAGTTTGTTTGGAATGATTAAGAAATCTCTATCCCTGGTACAATTCCATAGTAAGGCTAGGGGAAGAAATAAGTTCTGAAACTGTAACAAAACATAGAGATTGGGATAGCCGATAAAACAGAGCAAAATCATAAAAGAGGTCATACAGTATGAAGGAGAAACACAATATAAAAATGAAAGTACCACTCACAAAGTAATCCTATCTGTGCCAGAGCAGAAGTAAGCCTGATCACGGAGACGTCAGAAACAAGACTTGGATGTAAAAGTGAGCAAAGCTCTGGAGGTAAGGATTTGTGTCTATATTCACCTTGGTTATCTCTACAACCTTGCCCATATCAGGGGATCAATAAATATTTCCTGAAAGTAGCACACATAACTACATTCAGGCAGCAGTAGAGAAAGCGGTGACTGCACTTGCTGGTGACTGTTCCAGGTACGGGGCAGAGCCCATCTGCTCTACCAGATGCCGGGTGGCTGATTGGACAGGGCTGTGGGAGGCAAAAGGCATCTCTTTTTCCAAGAAGGCCACCAGGAAAGAGGCTAATGCGACTGTGCCAGGACCGCTCCTAACCTCCGTCCACAGCCTCACAATCACATTGAGTTCCCTAATCTAACCAGAAAGCTTCTGCAAATGTGTGGAGAGATGATTGAGTTGCATTTTATGGTTTAAAAGGAACAAACTTTGAATGTTTCTGATAAAAGTGAATTCATATGGTGTCTGTTATGCAAACCTCTACCATTGGGGTTTGCTGTGTGCCTTCCTTTAAACACACTAGGAAAAAATATTTTCTGTAAACACTTAATTACACGGTATTTTTGAATTGACCCTCAATTTTCAATGAATTAAATGTGAGCAATCTATGCACTTCAGAAGATTCCAAAGTTTTATTAGCTCTAATTATATGGACAGAAGGAATTTGAAAATAACAATTTAATTAATTAACTTTTGATTTCAGATTTCTAATCTCCTCACCTACTTGTAACAAGAGTTTTGAAACACAATTATGCAACAATTGCCGTAAGTTTGTGCCTTATTTTTCCCATGTCATCATAGACTTGATGTCATAGCTTTTCATAACCAAAGTTAAATATTTTACTTTAATAGAAAGCACATGTTAATCTTCTAATCCTAAAAAACACCTTATCTATATATACAAATCTTATTTTTCCTTCCTTTACTTCTTCCTTCTCTCAGATTCCCCCCTCCCACACTTAATGTCTCTCTCTATCTCTTAATCTCTCTCTCTCATCTCTTAACCTGTCTCTATCTCTTTCAAATGCACACACACAATCATTTTGCTACCGGATAGTAGTTGGAGTACTAGTTGCTTTAATTCCAGAGGGTCAGCTATTACTAATACTGAGTGCATAAATCTCCCAGGTACCGTGTTAGCTAGAGGCTTTGCCTGAATCACAGCAAGTCTTCACAGTACATCTAGGGGCAAGCGTTATTGTTCTTTTTGCACAGATGAGGAAAACCCCAGCGAGTTTCAGTGATGGGCCCCAATCCACACAGCTGCAAGTGGCTGGAGTGGGATTGAACCCAAAGTCTGCCAGAATCAGGTGTCCCTGATGCTTTCTTGTCTTTGAAATACCGAATACTTTTAGAGAAAGGGAGGAAATAGCCAGGATATTTCTGACTAGTGACCTGGTAATGCATATATGTGCCTCTCCATTGTGGAGCCTGCCCAACTCTACCTAATACTCAACAGCACATTAGAAATGGCCAGGGATGAACCAGGGATGAAGTTTTCAGGTGGTGTCACCTAGTCAATAAAACATGGCATTTTAAGGAGAATTCGATGAAAGATGAGATGGGATAGAAAAAGAAAACAATGAATGTGAATGAAAAAAAAAATTATAAAAAATGACAGGGCACATTTAATAAGAAAATAAAATGCTAGAAAATATTGGCTTTGTTTTACCTTTGTCAAACAGAATC